>NC_080841.1:63190276-64576276 GCF_030435755.1 Ochotona princeps | reverse complement strand
TACCCTGGAAAACTCCAAGATAATGGTTCAAATAGGTAGATCTCTCATCCTGAACCTTCCCCGTGTTATAGATAATTTAGCAGTGAACCAGCAGATAGGCATTATCTCTGTTTCTTTGTGTATCTCCCTGCCACATAAATAAAGACATTTTGTTTAAAAAAAAAAGTTCATTTAAGTGTATGACTTCAAGAGAAAATAAATGCCAAGAACAAATCAAGATCAATCAATATGGATAGCATAACATGTAGCTGTCAATCCATATCCTGGCTGCTCCAATTCCAATTCAACTCCCTCCTTAATGCTGCAAACAGATGGTCTGAGAGTTTGGGGTCCTGCTACTTGTGTGAAGGACTTAGATTGAAATCTTGGTTTCTGACCTCAGCCTGGCTCTGTCCTGGCTGTTGCAGCCATTTGTGATGTGAACCAATGATCAAAAGATGTCTCTCTCTTTTGCTCCTCTGTTTCTCTGTAACTCTGCCTTTCAAGTAAACACGGTTTTTAATGGAAGAATGTAAAACAAAAATACTACATGTGATGAGAAAACATTGATGATCAAAAGTAGGAAAAAGTGAAAAGTGATTAAAAAGTCAAAGCAATCATGGTGACTAGAAAACAAGGTGAAAAACTAACAAAATGTGAAAAATTCAGTAATAGTTGCATCAAATATCACGATGAATGAGGATTTGCAGTGGATTTTTGAGCTATAAAAATTGCAGATGGCCTCTCTGCTTTGCTTGTAACTTTGCTCTCTAAGTTCAGTGGTTCCTCCAGGAGTGCTAACCTGCTTTTCCTTTGTTGAACATTTGCTCGTTGCATTATGTCTGGCTTCTTCATATGTCTCATAGTATAGATACAGCTTTTGGGACTCTAACAAATGTAGTTTTTTCTTTGTATTTTATTGAGAGAATGGTAGTTTTAGAAGAAAGGCAAATTCTTACTTAGTTCATAGTATCAACTTGATCATGTGTATAGCCTGACTGGACTCAAGAGATGTGCTTGGTTTCTCTGAGAGGTTAATCATTCTTAAATTCATTTGTGTCACAGTCACATACATAAATATTACCACTAGGTATACTATGTACACACTAGGTATACCATCCTAACTTAGAGATAGAATCACCCTGTCTGCAAAATGGAAATGCAAGCTTATAATTGCTTTAAAGCAATAAAACACTGTTTAATTTATTTTTCCTATTTGCATGCCAATCTGGCAACTATGAGTATGTGTCAAGAATTTTTTTTAATATCCAGAACTTCTAGATGATAGAAATTGATAAATCAGTACAATTCTTCACAATTTATAAAAACAATTGCTCATTTCTCAGGATCTCTTTCAACCTGGTATGAACTGCAGACTTTTACCTACTTAGGAAAAAAAGTGCAGTTTGTGAAAATTGTGATTTAAAAGCACTGCTCTCATTCTTCAAAAATCTTCTTTAGAAAATAAGACACTGAGTTCGACCTTGGCAGCTTGGGTTACAGCAGCCCTCTGCAGTGGTGGCAACCCACTTGTGGAGACTACCTGAGCCAGGTTGGACTCAATGCTTGGGACTAGGCCCATGGGTACAGTCGCCACACAGTGAGAGAACCCTAGCTGCTAGGAGGATGAAGAGAGATTTCTCCCCCCATGATGAGTATACCATGAGGAAATTCTGGGACAGGATTAAGGCCTCTAGTCCCGCCCTGCAACCATCACCTTGTGGTAGCAGTTACTAGGGGGTGGGAGTTCGACCTTGGTGGCTTGGTGACAGAATCCCTTCACAGAGTGGAGGCAACCTGCTTGTGGAGAGTACCCAAGCCAGGTTAGACCCAATGCCTGAGACTTAGCCCATGGGCACTGTTGCTACATGGTAACCAAGTCCTAGGCTTTGGGTAGCTAGTGCACCTATTGGGCGCCAGGCTCTGCCTACTGGCTGCCCGGTGGCGAGCCATAAGGTTTTTAGGGTATATAATTGCTGACTAGGGACATCCAGGGATAAGGCTAGTGTGAGTGTAGGTAAGGGATAAATTCTGTGTGATTCCTAGTGATGGGGGTCACAGAACTTGCTTGCAAGCATGGGGACTGAGATCTGAGGGTTTCGAGGGGAGAGTCCATAAGTTATATTTGGGCCAGACTGATTCACCAACCCACATGGGAATCCTGAGATGGACTATTAGCATAGAGCATCACTGACTGCCACACACCAGTCCACATGAAAGCTATGGCTGGGGACCTGTCTGGTAGGGCTAGGTACTAGTCCCTGACTGAATGGCAGAACAGTGGATATGTCATACTTGGCAGGCTTAGGACACTAACCAACACACAAGAGAATCAGATCAGGGGGTAGATTCTCTGAGGGAATTGTGGGCCCAACTCTGTGGAACTACAAGTCCCACTGGTTAGCTTTGGAGTTGGGGTGGTGATGGGCTGAGCTAGGTGTGACTAGCTGCCATCGCATGTGGGCAAAGGAATCGACAGGAGTCTGGGCAGGTCAAGGCAGCAGCACCCAAATGTGCATCCTAAAATAGGATGTGGGTTGGGCAGAGCTGCAACTGGAAGGGGGCAGACCGAGCAGGGCTGAACAAACCTTAACTCACAAGGAAGAATAGAAATCAGGATGGAGCACAGCTCATCCCGAGCTAGGCTCTTACACCAACTGGTCTGCATGAGCCAGAGATACTAGGCCACAGAGTCGAAGGCAAAGGCCAAGATAGGTGCGGGCTATGCCAAGCTGGGTCAAACCAACCACTGGCATGCACCGGTAACCTATAGTTGAGAACAGGCCTGACTGGGGAGCTAAGAAGACGCCCTAATTGGGTTGGGGTTCCCACTGGTGAGTGCAGAGCTGGAGTGGGGGCTGCGTTTTGGTCTGGGTATGGCTTCAGTCTCCCTTGGCACAAGTGTGGACTGGGAATGGACCCACTAGGCTTGGCTAGACTCTAGCACCATCTGGTGCTCTGGAGGACCAGAGTAGATGTAGGATGGACTAAACTAGTTCTCTGCCCCTACTGAGCCATGTGTGAGCCATATCTGGCTGTGGACGAGCCTTCGCTGGGCTGACACATCCAACAGAAAGAACCAGAATGGGTTGAAGGCCAGTCAGGAAAGGCTACTGTTCCTTCTAGGACAGGAGGTAGACTAAGTAGGGCTGGCTCATGGACCCACCGGTATGTGCAAGATCTGGCAATGGGAGAGGTTCTGATGGAAGAGCCTGGGCAACACTTCTGGCAAGACATAGTTCCTACAGGTGAGTGCAAGAACCAAGATAGGGAGCAACCCAGACCAGGCCAAGAAAAGGTACCCAGCAGCATACATTAGACATAGGTCAGGGGCAGACCAGGCTGGACCAGTTCACATCACCCACTGGTGAATCTGAGCACCAGAACAGAGTATTGGTTGGACCAGGTATGGCCACAACACATACCAGTGCACGTTACTGCTGGGATTGGATACCTGCTGGGCTGGACTAGGCTATAACCCTCACCAGCATCAGTTGGAATTGGGGGTGGGCTGGGCTGGGCCAGGCTACAACAACCACTGGCAAATGCCAAGGTGAGGCAGGCTGTACTAGACTTAGCCACAGCGCCCAACCAGCACATGTGAGAACCAGTGAGGGAGGGGGCAAAGCCGATGGGAGAATATGGAGGGCTCCCCTGCTGGACAGCCACTCCCACTGGAGAGCATAAATTGTGTTGGGGGCAGATGAGACCAGGCAGGGCTACAATACCTGTGGACCTCAAGTGAGCTAGATCAGGGAAAAGTCAGGCTGGGCTGATTGTTCCTACTGATGCAATCATAAATTAGAGTGAGTGAGCGTTGATTGGGCTTTGCCACAATATTAGCTGGCAGAGGCTGGTACTGGGGGTTAATTCTGACAAGTTAAATTGCAGAACCACCTGGAGAATGCATAATCCTGGAGTGGGAGTGGCCTAGGAAGAAAATAGTGGGCACCTCCCTCTTGGGTTAACACTTCCAGTGGAGAGCATGAAAACCAGGATTGAGGCAGGGGTGACTAGATGACTAGACCGAACAGTATGTGTGTGGACTAGATAACAGGGCAGGATGTGTTGCACTAGGCTTCAATGCCCATTTACATGTAGGAGAGCAAAATGGGATGTGAGAAAGACTGAATAAGTCTGCTGTACATATTGGCAAGCATGGGAACCAGCGTAGGGAGCAGGCCTGATGGGGTTATGGGGAGTCGCCCCAACTAGGCTGCAGCTCCCACTGGTTTGCATAAGGGCCAAGTATGAAATGGGCAAGATCGGGCTTAACTGCAAAACCCATTGGTTCACGTGGAAGACAGGACTTGAAACAGAACTGACCCAGCAATTGCAACTCTCAGCATAAGCATAAGCTGATTTGGGTGATGGACTGTGGTGGACCCTGTTGGGAACCTGGGATGGATGGGAGGTTGGGTGGGGCTTTTCCCTTTATCTCTTCCCTTACCCCATACAGAAAATAATAATAATAATAATAATGATAATAATAATGTGGAAACCCACCTTCCTGTAGCCCTTGACCCTTTGTAATCTAATCAACTATGTAAAGATTACCAAAATAACATAGTTTCAAAAAAAAAAGAAAATAAGACACTGAAACAGGAGGACTGTTAAGAGGTGTTAAATAATTTATTGGAAAAATACATACAAAAAAATGACATTTATTTCTACTTAGCATAAATGGGAAAATGCAGAGAGAAGTAAACCATATGAGAAACACAAGAGTAGAATCCAAAGAATACTTTTTAAATTTATTTTTTATTTATTTCATCTCTTAATATTTATTTTATTTTTATTGGAAAGGTAGATTTGTAGAGAGAATGAGAGACAAAGTGATCTTCAATCTACTGATTCACTTTCCACATCATCGCAAATGGCCAGAGCTGAGTCAGTCTATACCCAGGAGCCAAGAGCTTCCACTGGGTCTCCCACCGGGGTGCAGAGTCCCAAGGCTTTGGGCTATCCTTGACTCTTTTCCCAGGCCACAAGCAGGGAGCTGGATGGGAACTGGAGCAGCCGGGATAGAAACCATTATCCATATTGAATCCCCATGCATCCAAGATAATGATTTAGCCGCTAAACCATTGTACTGGGCCCCAAATCCTTTTTTAAATCACTGTTTTCAGAGAGCAAATGTTTTGCCTAGTCATAAGTATTGTAGTATCCACATTAGAGTCCTGGGCATGACTATTAGTACTTGCTTCCTATTCCAGAATCCTTCCCATACATATTCTGAGTGGCAGTTCTGAAGCCTCCAACAGCTGAATCCCTGCTACACATATGGCACTGAGTTTCAAATCCCAGCTTGAGCTCTTACCCAGTTCTAGCCATAGTAATCATTTCACTGGTGAGCTGGTGAATGAGAATTCTCAGCTATGCTCATAAATATTTTAAGTAAAATAGACCTCCTTTACAAAGAATGTGTTTCTAAACCAGAATGCCTATGTTAGGTAAAATTCTATTAAGTTTCATTTAAGCCTCACTTCTAGTGAAAATTGATCACAATTTAAAATGTACCTCTGTAAGATTTCTAGAATCTTTGAATAAATTATGTATTATATCAACATGAATGTATGTAATATATGTACATATATTTGCATATATTTTTCTTTTAGTGATTAATTGGAAATGCATCACTCTTTTAATTATGAATCACTGAGAAAACTTGATAATCACTTAAGATAACATTGTATCATTGTGAAATATTAGAAGTGGGTTTGGCTGAGTATTTTCACACTGAGATTAGATACACTTTAATTGAATGTGAACATCATTCCATAGGATGGATTATTATCTTCATATATTTTGAACATATTTGGATTTTTATTATAAATTTAAGCAAAATTGCCAAACAACGTGATAAAGTATGTCTTGTAAATAAATCCTTTATATTTTTAGGACTTTCTCTGCATGTTGTTATTGCCATACTTTTCTACACACATTTTCACTAATCAAACAGTATTTGTCTATTTGTTAGTTGTTTTCCTCCTTTTTGCTATTAGCATTCATAATTTCCTGTGTTCCACAGCTGAAATTTCTAAGTACCTGTGAACTGATGAAAGAAAATATATGTCAAGCTATTATTGGTTCCACTAATAACTGTATAAATAATTAAAGAGACACTTAACATTTCGAATTGAAGTGTATCTTCCTGTCATTCAAGATAATGTAGTTTGAAATTTATTTCAGAAGCAGAGGAAGAATGATAGCTTTTGCTTGCTCACTCCCCAAATGCCTACAATGACTGGTACTGGTACTGGTCCTTCACTAAAGCCAGGAACCAGGAACTTGATCCAAGACTACCAATTGAGTGTCAGGAACCCTACTGTTTGAGTCATCAGCTGAAGCCTCCCAAGGCCTGTGTGGGAACAGAGATGGAATTCTGTGACGAAACTGATTCTTAAACCAAGGAACTCAGTGCAGAACACATGTGTCATAGCCATCATCTGACCAGAGAAGCCAACCCCCTGATCAAGACGCTACGTTTCATTCATATTTTCAGGTTCAATAAATTCTATATTCAAATGCTTTGCCTGTGAGAAGTTCAAAGGTAGGAAAGCAACCAACACATGGTGTTGGCCAAATTTTAAAGCTCTTCTTGTCTCTGCAAATACGGTGACACAGTGTGGGAGTGTAGAAAGTAAATCTTGTTCAAGCATGTTGACATGATCTTTGAAAGATTAAGTTTAAATCTGTATTTGTGCAAAAACCTAAGCAGAGAACTATTTTTGACAATTTTATCCTCATTAATTATTGATGCATGTTATGATTTTTGCTTATTTTTGAAAATCACAAGTGACCAGATGTTTTATTCAGTGGTTCAAACAATTTTGGGCAGATAGGCACTTATTATCTTACAAAGTCACCTATTACTAATGGGCATTGCAGTAAGACAGGAAATATATGTTCAATCTTTGTGAAAGCCTCACCATTCCACCTAATGCTAAAGAATTACATAGAAGCACTTGCTCTATGGAAGCACATTTTCCAATTTCATTCTAAAACATTGATGAATGACACTTTTTTGAAAGATCTATTTATTTGTATTGGAAAGGCAAGTTTACTGAGAAAAGAAGATACAGAAAGCTCTTCCATCCACTGGTTGACTTCCCTAGTGGCTAAAATGGCCAGGTTTGAGCCAATCTAATAACAGGAACCAAGAGCTTTTTCTGGGTCCTGGCTTTTCAGGGTCTTGAGGCTTTGGGCCACCCTCAACTACTTTCCCAGGCCACAAGCAGGGAGCTGGAGTGAGAAGTGGGACATCCAGGTTAGGAACGGGCCCTCATATGGGTTGCTGATGTGTGTAAACCGAGGATTTAGCCACCTTAAGCCCTCAGACCCAGATCCCTAATGGCACTTTCACCGAAGAATTTATGGTACTATGATGCTTATTATTGATTTGTATAAGATTTGCATTCTAATTAATTATTTTCCTATACATTCCAAATAAAAATGTTTCTTCAATGCTGAAGTCAATTTAATAAGTGATAAATGAGGATTTGAACAAAAAAATACTATATTTTTACCCATTTCTCAACCCCAACATCAGTTAAGAAAATATTCAAAATCAAGCATGATATATCTTAGTAAGAATTTGTTTTGAAGTTTATTTTATTGAGAAACAGATTTACAGAGAGTGGGAGAAAAACAGACAGACAGACAGACAGAGTGACAGAAAAAAAGCTTGGCCTTCCACCAGCTCAATCACTCCCCAAATGGCTGCAAAGGCTGAAATTGGGACAGTTTAAAGCCAGGAACCAGGAGCTTCATTTGGATCTCCGAAGAGGATACAGTGGCCCAAGGACTCACACCATCCTTTGCTACTGTCTTGAGCGTATTTCCAGGGATCTGAATTGAAGGAAGTGCCTCCAGGTCTAAAACTGTTTCCCAGATGGGATATTGGCACCATATGTAACAGTTTTACACACTACGTCACAACACCAGCCCCAATACGACATACATATAAAAGTGTGTTACCTATTGAAAGGGGTTGGGGAAGTATTAATAAATGAGGTAAATTTGCAGTGTTAAATAAAGTCAGTGATGAAACTGTCAAGCATGGTGTAATGCATAATATTTGCCTAGAAGATGTGTTCCTATGATGATGCTAGGGTTTTATCAAGGTGATCTCACAGGAAAACCAGATTTTCTTAGGTGTTAGGGACTTTGAGATGAATGACCTCATCCTCACTTGCCACTGTGAGCTTCAAATCTAACAGCAGAGTGCAAGCATGTGGACACACCGAGAAGAGGAACATGTAATGTTCCCCTAATCCACAGAATGATTGGAGCTACGAGCAGCTGGGAAGGCAAAGAAGAAGCGTCCTCTGAGACACTGAATCCAGTATGTGGTAGCTACATTTTGCAGGCAAAAACAAAAGCAATGACTTGATTTTTTAGTTTAGTTGGGAAGCATAATTCAGAAGATGAATTTACAAGAGAGTCAAGGAAAAGCAAGAGAAGGAAAAATAAGCTGCTACACAAACTGTGCATGTCCACAAATGCATACGTTCTCTTCATACTGGAATCCCTACATGGGAAAGCAAATGTAAGCCAAATTACTGTTTTTGATCATGACATTAGAACAGGGGGATTAGTAGCAAACTGTATTAATTAAGATGACTCAAAATGAATAACCTAAGGCTTCTATCCACTATGGAGAGTGTAACACTAGAAACCTTTTTGTTAAAACTTCTTCTCTTAATTTCACCAGAAATATTAACTTCTAAGTGTTTTTTATTTACTTGTTGAATGGCGCCCTACTCCCCTTGTAGTGGAAATATCCAATCTGAATCAGAACCCTGAGAAGTCTTGTTAGTGCAGTTGCTGAGCTGTAGCTTCAAAACGACTTCACATTTTAATTTCACTCAGCTCTATTAGTATCTAAATTTAGAGGTCAACTGTGAGAGGACATCTCCCATAACAACTCAGGACTACATTAGTCCACAATAAATCCATGTAGGTTAGCAAGCTGTATTTTCGGACCACCGAGCATCAATGCTGGTGATACTACATTTATCTTTCTCTATCACTAATCCAAACCCAAAGTCATAGAGTTTTGTAGATAAAATCACATTGGGTAGAAAATGTAACTGACCTTTCAGTGAAGTTATTCTGAGGAATTTCAGAAATAGGTAACAAAATAAGAAAATCAAATGTAAGGATTCTGCAAAGGGAGAGTTGGCCAAACAAACAAGCAAATAAATAACCTGTTCTCTAAAAACCACTCATTCTTTCTTATCAAAAGAAAAGTAAGCACACATTATGCCAAACATGCTCTCTGTACGTTTCCTACTTTGAAAGGAGAACTATATCTTACCAGAGAAGAAACAAGTGCAGCTGGAACTCAATTCAGGCCATTCACTGGAGATACTTACAGTGTTATTCATAAAAGGCCAAATATTAACTTCGTGATAAAAACTGAAAATTAAGTTTTTTGTTTTCATAGAGCTTCTTTGGCTGCTGTATTTACTACATCCTGGCTCAGTAATTATTCTGATTTTACCATATAAAAGACTTTCAATTACAGCTTTAGGATGAAGTGGCTACTCAGCATGCATACAAATTGAAACTTCTAGCTTCCTCTATTCTAATGCTTTTTACTGATGAAAACGTAATTCTTATTTTTAGATTTTAGAAGACGAAAGCAGTAGTAAGAAAAATTGCTAGACTGTGCTTGCTGTTTCACTTAAATTAAATGATACTTTATTTATTCCTCAGGTAAATTGGTTTCTGTAAGTATATATCAGTACATCAGACAGCAGCTTCTATTTTGCCCCACATACATAATCTATTTTTGGTAACATTTTCAATCAATGGATAAAGCCCAGGGCAGAGCAATGTACTAAATTCTAAAATCAGAGTATGTTAACTCTCCTTATGAAGTGGTCATAGAATTTTTACCTTCCAGACAAAACAGCCTGGATTTCCTGAAAATAATTTTGATTTCTTATCTTTACTCCCACCACAGCTCTACAGAGAGTATGAATTTTAATCTAGACTTACACTTTTTGAGTGTATTTTTCGTACAGATTCTTCTGAAGCCAATTAAAACTCATTAATTTATGAGATGTTCCAAAATGTACCTCAAGCATTGCAGTTTGAAACTTACATCCATGGGCCCGGCGGCGTGGCCTAGCGGCTAAAGTCCTTTCCTTGAACGCACCAGGATCCCATATGGGCATCAGTTCTAATCCCGGCAGCTCCACGTCCCATCCAGCTCCCTGCTTGTGGCCTGGGAAAGCAGTTGAGGATGGCCCAATACTTTGGGATTCTGCACCCACGTGGGAGACCTGGAGGAAATTCCTGGCTCCCGGCTTCTGGATTCGGATCTGTGCAGCACCGGCCATTGTGTTCACTTAGGGAGTGAATCATCGGACGGAAAATCTTCCTCTCTGTTTCTACTCCTATCTCTATATCTGACTTTATAATAAAAATAAATAAATCTTTAAAAAAAAAGAAACTTACATCCATGTGTACCAGTTCTTAAGTGTTATGTTGCCGTGGCTCAAATATCTGACAAATGTCTCTACCACACAGATCCTCTATCACACTTCTAGGATATATTGGAAAGCCGTAGCATGTCTTAGTCATCGTGATGAATGTTGCCAATACTCCAATAAGTGGACAAATATTTTCCCATTGTCTTCCTGGGTCATGTTTTCTTAGTCAATGTAGAACTATAACTGATGGAAGACTTAAGGTGGAGAATTACTGCAGTGTTCTACAACAAAGGATAGGAAGTTAAGAAGAAGGATAACATTTTCAATCTGCTATAGTTAACTTTCTGCTTACAGATACTCACTTTCCTCCCACTTGAAAAATGTATCTAACCTCTTCTGTGGGATGTCCTCAAATTTCCTGAGATGTCGTCTGGCACCCAGAATCTTGTGATGTGTTGTAGGATCAAGTTTCTCTCCTTTCCATGTAGGCTTATTGAAATTAAAAGATCAGTGTTAGGAACAGTACAGTACCTAAACAGGCTAATCCTCCAACTTCAAGCGCTGGCATCCCATATGGGTACCAATTCTAGTCCCATTGCTCCACTTCCCATCCAGCTCCCTGCTTGTGGCCTGGAAAAACAATAGAGGATGTCCCAAGAACTTGGGACTCTATACCCACCTGGGAGACCCAGAAGAAACTCCAGGCTCCTGGCTTCAGATCAACTCAGCTCCAGCCATTGAAACCTTTGGGACTATTGAGGCCATTTGGGTTATGAACCAATGGATGGAAGATCAGAATATCTACAGAATATATACAGTGGCGAGAATGTGACTGGACAGCCACAGGCAACATTCAAAGAAAAATGAAGACATAAGAGAATTTTCAGGTCCACATGGATTCTGAGATTTTGATGATTCTGTGGGTAGAGCCTTCTTTCAGGCTGAGGTAAGGAGTGGCTGAGTCCTATGTTGATGACTAAGTAGGGAGAGCTTTCTTTCAGGTTGGGGTGAGGAGTGGCTCTATCCTCTGACAGGCTTGTGCTACTCAGTGGCAGCATTTCCATACCTTCTTTTTATTGCATTTTACCATAGAAATTTTTGTTCTCAAAACTCCCCTGTAACTTGACAGTGCTATTTGATTGTTTACTGATACTTTTGCCTGAGAATTACATTTACAATGGACATGTAAAAAATGATGTAATCTTCCTATGTTTCAGATTTAAATTTTCCGCATGACCCCAAATTTTATCTGTGTGTGTAATTCAGTGCTTCTTTCCATACATAATCAGAACCACTATGAAATTTTCAGGCTAGTTTAGAAAACAATCAGGGCAATTCCAAAAGTTCCTTGATGATGTATTTCACAAGAAAAATTTGCATATATTTTTTTAAAATTTTACCCAAATAAGCATTGTTTCATTTCATTTTTAACTAAGCTTCTGAAGTGCCCTTATACAACCAAGTTTTTGACACTATTTGTTTCAAATTTTGTGTCAACTAGAAAAGCATCTGTCAATTGGTTTGGCACTTTCTGAAAACAAAAACAAAAATTAATGATTTGTCTTTGTGTTTTCATTTGCTGTAACATTGTTTGCCGCATAGAAAGAAAAGGAAAAAAATGGTGACTTTCTATTATCCCAAATTCAGAAATTTCTTTCTTTTTTAAAAAAGATTTATTCATTTTATTACAGCCAGATATACACAGAGGAGAGACAGAGAGGAAGATCTTCCGTCCAATGATTCACTCCCCAAGTGAGCCGCAACGGGCCAATGCACGCCGATCCGAAGCCGGGAACCAGGAACCTCTTCCGGGTCTCCCACACGGGTGCAGTGTCCCAAAGCTTTGGGCCATCCTCGACTGCTTTCCCAGGCCACAAGCAGGGAGCTGGATGGGAAGTGGAGCTGCCGGGATTAGAACCGATGCCCATATGGGATCCAGGGGCGTTCAAGACGAGGACTTTAGCTGCTAGGCCATGACGCCAGGCCCAAATTCAGAAATTTCTAAACTCTTTGAAGTGATTCCTTTAAATCGTGCCTAGAAACTGGCCAACTAATTATTGAACTGTTATCATTGTTAGGTGTTCTTATCATATGCTACTACTAAGAATGCAAAATCCTTTTGCCTGTTTATCAGTTACCCTGTAGAAATTCAAAAGATCATCAAAATTCAAAAGTATACCTTTTTATTCACTAAGCTACATGACACAAATATTTTTTTGCCAAATAATCAAAGCTATTTAATGAGGGCTTCCGTTTTCTCAAGTCTCCATAACATTTCCTTACCACTTCTTGACATCCTGCTAGTTCTGTAATAATTTTCAAAAGCAAGTGCTAAAATGTTACTTTTTCCAAAGCATATGTTATAATAGGACTTTGGTGTGACATTACTATCCCTGTATGACAGATTAATTATCATATCAACATAAATTAAAATCAATTGCAAGACTTCAGTGACATGAAATAGTGAGTTTTCATTTTGCTCACAAATATGCAAACTGACAGGCTGGGGTTAAGGATTGGTACTTCCTGCTGGTCTTGTTCACATATCCTGATTTTGACAGATGAGTATCTGATGGGATCATCAGAGTGACAGTGACAACTCAAGTGTACCTATTTCTCTTTCTTTCTTTCTGGATCCTGTGGGCTTGTCTGTGCAATCCTTCTTATGTTGACGACAGAAGGCAAAAGGAGCATGATCAGACCTAATAATACAAATTCTCCTTTCCGGTTTCAATTTGCTAACAATCTATCAGCCAAAAATGGTGTCAAGCTCAAAATCAGAATGAGAGAATGTTGAAAAGTTTTGTGACAAAAACTGAGCATGCCAGAACAGAATAAGATTAAAGACTAATTTTGAAATCACAAAAATTGTCAATTTCTAAGTATGCAAGAATTTGAGAATACCGTTTTAGTTCAGACAGCTGGAATAACAGTGAACTCATACATACAGACTGAAAACATTATGTATTTCAGAAAGTACAAATTTGTTTGAAAAGTACAAGTATTCTACTACACAAGAACTATTTACATGTCAAGCATTTAATTAAGAATGGTGCAATGTGAAATGATTTTTCAAACATTAGTCATTTTTTTTTCTTTTATTGTTAAGAAAGAAGCTCTGAGTGTTACTATATAACTAACAAAAGGAGTGAAAATGGCTATATCAATCTGAGAATACCACAACAAACAGAAGGGAGGGAACGGTGAAGAACTTTCTAACAGCTCATTTGCAGTTCTTCAGCTCGCTCAGGGCACAGGCAACAAAAGCCATGGCTCATCCCCTCCTCCTGTCTCTCCAGTTCTTTCCTTTCTCCACTGAGGCTGGAGAGCCCAGGAGCTCAGTCCCCTGCTGGCGTGCACCCCCCACAGTACCTGGGCACTCCCCGGTTTATATCTCTAGGCTGGATTCTAAATAGGTGTGGCAAATTTTCAATGGTTAAAACCCAGCTTTCTATAGCCAAGCTTGCTGCTTCACTATCTTCTCAATAAACTGCATTACAAAAAAAAAAAAAAAAAAAGTTTTGCTTGTTTAAACAATTTACTTGAAAAGCAGAGTTATGGAGAGAGGGACGGACAAAGATCTCCCATTCACTGGTTAACTCCCTACATGGCCAAAAGGACCAGGACTGGGCCAGGAAGCCAGGAGCCAGGAGCCTATTACAGGCCTCCAATGTGAGGGCAGGAGCTCAGGCATTTGGATCATGTTCTACTTTCCTAAGCACATAAGCTGGGAACTGGACTGGAAATGAAGCAGCCTGGACTCAAATGGGTACCCATAAGAACTGTTGCAGGAGGTAGATTTACCCCTGAGCTGCAACGTTAGTCTCCAACAAGCTCAGTTTAATCTGTCATGAACACAGAGGTTAAGAGTCAAAATAGAAGTTGAAGCAATATTTAGTGTTAAGTCATCAATTGAGAGAAATTATCACAGCAAAAAAATTTTTTGAAAGAATTAAGATCTCAAAAGTTATGTTCTAAATATAGGCTCCAGAAATTGATATTTTTAAGAAAAAAAAAGTACCAGGAGGATATATGATGCTGTAAAATCTTCAGAAATGGAGGGTTAAATATTGATGCTCAATCAATAGAGCACCTATGGTGACAAGTTAAGTGATTTTAAATTGGACTTGAGAGAATAATAAAAAGTCCTTCCAGAGTCCTTCTTCAGCTGCCTCTAACCCTAGCATTTGTTAAAAACATTTTTCATGCTGAAGTTTAGTGAAAAATCAAATATTTGATTCAACTTTTAAAAATGCCTCTTTTCAGAGAGTTGAACATTTTCATCATTAAAAATAAATTCATGCCCCTTTTCTTTCCAGAAGCATCTGTTTTACGAGAGTTATACGCAGTGTGGAACATGAACTATAGCCATGGAGCATATGCTACAGATAAACAAAACAGCCATGAGTTTGTAATTAACCCTAGGCTTCTGTACCTTCTTCAAATAAGACAAAAACATTCAAAAAATGAAATTATCATGGCTGCAAGGTAATAATTTTATAAATGACTCTAAAGTAGAAAGATATGTATTTTATTTTTCTATAACTCACTTATTTTCAAAAATAATTCTTTTATAGGTTGAGTTGTATTTTTATGAGTTGTGCCCTAAAACTTGCTTTGTGCTGTCACAAAAATCATATCATCTCAAAAACAAAAGACTGTGGAATATACCCAAGGGGCAACCACAAATTGTCATTTTGAGTTAAATGAAAACAGACTTTGGGCATAATGATAGTCAACAGAAGCAAAAGGCATAAAAGCAGTGGTGGACATAACAAAGACACTTTGTTTTATAAACTTTGTTGTCATTGTCAATCCATTGGTAAGGAGTGTGATGCTACTGTAGTCTGATTTTCTATCATTATTTTAAAATCTCCTGCATGTGAACCTGACACACAGCTTTTCACTTGATTGTTTTCATAGTCCTTGCATATATGCCTGGTAAGCTGGGATCTTCTTGCTTTTTACGTTTTACAAAACAAATAGATATATAGATAAATGCATACATACGTATATTCACATAGTTGAACTATATCATGGAGATCGGCATCTCAGAAAGTAAAGATACAGTGCAGTATGCATCTCTACTCCAATATAAAAGGAGGATTCTCAATAATACTATTAAATATACTTTGAAAATATGATAAGAGACTTACAGATTTTCCACCACTGCCAATACCTTCAATGCCATGATGCACTTAAATAACAAAATGAGAGTCTTCTGACGGCTGCTGAAAGACTCCACCATGGTAACAATAAGGGATGGAATGGAAAAATGGAAGGAAGGATAGAGAGGTGAATGGTGGAATTCCTATACATGCAAAACTGTATCTATCATGGAAGATAATACTTAAAATTAATAAATGAAACAGAGTATAGTTCAAACAGATAAAGGAAAGAAGGAAGGAGGGAAGGAAGGAGGGAAGGAAGGAAGGAAGGAAGGAAGGAGGGAAGGAAGTATTGTTCTGTTAGAGTTATATCTATGAACCACGTCAATTCTGTTCTTTTTATGTTGATAAAAAAGAGAATATAGGAAGAACAGAATAGGGTGAGTACATGATAAAGCAGAGAGGGTAAGATTAGCATAGGGAAATCAGAGACCATGTGATCTGGGTAACAGGAGTGGACAGGTCGAAGGCAGAGTCACTAGGTGATCCATGGACACTGGACACTGGACAGCAGCAGAGACCACTTTACAGCTTGCTTTAAGGGTTAAACGAAACATTTAAATTTACGATGATGGGGACCAGGAGCAGGTTTGTAATCTCAGAATCTGGATGATTCTCATGCATATTTCTTAATGTGGAAACTGCAGAGAGAAGATAGTCTCAAACAGAATGGAATATAAGCTACTGTGAGGAACTCATTAGCAAAGAAATAAACAAGCAGTGCTGCTCAAATATAATAATTTCAATGGTTTTGTTCCCAAATCCTCAATTCTTCAGCTTCCATACATTCCATACGTTAGAGACTTCTACCTATGATCTACACCAAGGTACTGGAGTGATTATTCCACTTACTCCAGCTAACATAGTAACTTTTGCTGCAACTTGTTCCCCGCTCCTCCTAAAGCAGGCTAAAATCTCAGTTTGAGGAAATTCAGATGTACTTGGTCCCTGCAGCATCCACACACCAGTTGTTTTTTTTCTTAAATAGATTCTTGTTACTAACTGGTAGAAAATTTTGGACAAGTTGCCTCAGTCATTTAATTCCAATATTCTTTGTAAAACTCTGCTATTATTTTTTGTAAGTAAAAGTACGTAACTAAGGAACTTAACCTAGTGTCTGGACTATATCAAGAATAAAATGACGATATTTACTATAGAAACCACATTATCATACTTTAATCTCATTTTTAGAATATAAATCATTGTGCAGACATAAAATTCAATATATGAAAATTATAAACAGTATTTTAAAACATAAACATATTATATTATGTAAAATCAAGTTGCAATTTCAATTCAGTATTCAATATTGCCCATAACTACAAAAATAAGACTTTTTATTAAAGTCGAAAATAGGGCAAAGTACCCAGTACACATGTAATTATGTTTCAGCCACAATAACAAGGAGCTTTTATTTTGAAACCTGGCAATGTAATTACACATTCCTTAAACTGTCATGATGACATTATCATAATAAATCTATTCTAGCAGAAGAATAAAGAGAAATGAATTTCACAGGTACAGTAATTCAGAAAATTTGAAGAAATTTCAGAAGCTGTAGTAATTCTTAAAGTTGTAAATAATTCAGAAATAATCAATGGAGAACAGAAATTCTACAAATACCCCATTACAAATTATGTTTGATAAATAGTGAAAACCATGATAATTTACTAGCATATCTATATGATAAGTGGTGTTAGTAGAACTGTTTATATATGTTAAGAATTCATTATCCTAAATACAAGGCAACTATAGCACATAAAAATCTCATGAATAAAATAAAAAATATCAAAATAAGGAAGATGTGTAATAAAAATTAATTTTACTGCTGTAAACAAGGCCTTAAAATACAAAAGAATTAATAAACAGCTACATAAAATGAAAAGGTTGGAAAATCATGAGCAAGACAAATTATATTTTTTAGGCTTTATTTATTTATTTAAAAGGCAAATAGAGAAAAGAGGGAGAGAGCAAGATCTTCTATCCATTGGTCCGTCCTCCCAATGCTGCATCTCCTAGGATTCAGGCAAAGCCAGATCCCATTCCACATTACACATTCCTGTATGTTTATCCA
Organism: Ochotona princeps; assembly: GCF_030435755.1. Taxonomy (NCBI): domain Eukaryota; kingdom Metazoa; phylum Chordata; class Mammalia; order Lagomorpha; family Ochotonidae; genus Ochotona; species Ochotona princeps. The sequence goes on along the minus strand of NC_080841.1, from coordinate 64,558,610 downwards.
GCAGAGAACTGTCAAAATTTTCAGCGAAGGTTGTGTCTCAGTGGATTCTTCTCTCAGTTCCATCAGATTTTACATGGTATCTCTGAAACGCCATTGCCTTGACACACAACCCAAAATGTCATATCTATTCAGTGAAATGACACTTTCATAATTAAGAGATACTTCATTCAATCAATGATAATTCTTGTTTTGGAATCTGCTTTATTTGAAATTAAGGTAACACCAATGGAAGGTGAGACTCTCTGACATTGTCCTAGAGCCGCACAAGCACTGCACCACCCCTCCCCTCCTCTCTCCTCACGTCCTTTCTGCTCCTCGCTTCGCACTGCTCTTCTTCTCTTCATTTATCTTTTCTCCTTTCTTCCTTCATTTTTTCTACTCGCTGTGTATCAGTTTAGATGGTTTATCTTTTCAATTTAATTTTTCTTAATAAAAACACAACAGGTGTTTTTTAATTTCTTAAAAGATTTGTTTATGTATCTTGGAAAATTAGGTTTGCAGAGATGGAGAAACAGAGAGAAAAGATCTTATTTCCACTGGTTCACTGTCTAAGTGACCTGACCAGCCAGAGCTAAGCCGATCTGAAACCAGCAGACAGGAGCCTCTTCTGGTTATCCCATACAAGTGCAGGATCCCAAACCCTTGGGCCATCTTCTAATGCTTTCCCAGGCCACAAGTAGGGAGCTAGATGGGAAGTGGAGTATCTGGGACCTGAATTGGTACCCAGACGGGATCCCAGCACTTACAAGGTAAGTAGCCATTGAGCCATCATGCCCAATGACGAAATCCCAAGACAGCAGATTTAATATAAAGTATTAATAATATAAAACTTCCTCCCTCCTTCAATCTTGCCTTCTCTCTCCTTTTCTTTCTTTTTAAGTTTTATAACAAATTTTAACTTGCTTTATTTCCAGAAGTGTAATTTCCCAAAACTAACATGTTCAACAAGTAAATATTAGTAAGAACAAAGTTCAACAGGAATACAGAAACAGGCTAGAAGCAATAACCATGGCCAAAGGTGTCGATTTCACTCACATGAATTATCTATTTTTTTACATATTTTCACTCTAGATAAATTATTGTGTTAGTTTTAAAATTATCCACACTTTTAATTCCAAACCCAGGCTATAATTACTATACTTTTGCAATTATATGTACTGATCTCTGCTACCAAAGTCTGTTTTGTTTGCTTTTAAACACTGTGGCTTCGCATTTACAGACTATCACCAGTTCTAAGGTCCCAATGTTTAGCTTTTCAGAACTTGAATATTGCTCTGATGCTACGTTCAGTGGGCATAAAACTACTAAAACCTTTAATATATGTGGCTATATTCATATAATAAATTAATGTAGGCATCAGGTTGGGTATAAACATCCTCTAGTTATACCCACTGGCAGGGCTCGAAGGCAATTAAATCACTGACTACTGAGCATCTGAGGGGCAGCTCTGCTTTAAGCTTCATTTTTCAACAAGAGAAATCAACTTCACTTAGAGCAATTGCTGATTCTAGAGCTGGGACAAGAGAAAACTCAGGATGAGCATGAATTATGTGGTGGTGACAGAAAATAAAAGGAAAAAAATCCTTAAAAAAACTGGGTATAGGGGCCATGCAAAGTAATCAAACAAATGGGAATAGTATTGGATTAAATAGCTTTCAGTATATGCTTATCTAAAAATATTCTATTAAATCATTAAGAGGGACTTTTTTTTTATTCAGAAGAAATCCAGATAAAATGTAAATAAATGTGCCATAATGTGAGAAGACATTCAGGGTGCTTCATCAAGCATGTTTTAGGAAATCCCAACACTTTCTTTATAATTTTCCTCTATTCCTAAAATGACTCAAATTGTATTTTGTAGGATAATGTTCCATTACTTATTGATTTCTCCACATCTCTAATAGATACTTTTTCTGCTTCCTGCTGAATGTTTTTAGTTGTACTTTAGCTTTTAACAAATTCTCTGAGATATCCTAGGTGTGCTCTTATTTATATCAAGTCCATGGTGGGTAATATGTACTTGCTGTACTTAATAAATTTGGGGAATAATCAATTATTTTCTGTATAAATATTAATACATCATGCCCCAACTTTCTTTAGCCTCTATTTTTGTGTTCTAGTTGGCATGTAGTGGAGCCACTGGGACAAAGAAAGTTTCATTTTCACTATGAATTATACAGTGAATGATTAATCAATCCTAAGACATAAGACACATCAAGTTTAGTAACTAGTCAACAAGGAATTTTCTTCAGTTTGGGGGCATAATACAGAGAAGTAATGAGGATTAGTTCACTCAGTTTTGTGGCTAGTGGCAAGGGCAAGCAATATAATAAGACTGAAATACACTAACATTGTTCACATAAAAGCTAAACAACCCCTTTTAGAACTGATGCAAAAGATTGTTTTCATCTTAGTAACGGGACTTAGGCAGGACAGCTTTGACCTGCAGGAAGGTTGTCTCTGGCACCTGAACCCAAGACAATATTCCCAGGTGTGATTAGAGCAAGCTGGGCTTGATACACTGACACAGGCAATGAAATCACTGTCAGTTTTCCATTTGTACATATCTCCTCCTATCATTCTATTCTCTAGTAGCATCTGTTTTTTTCCTTTGATTAATTTACAATTGCTGCAGACATCAAAATTGTACCCACTCAGCTAGACCAAGCTCAAAAATCTTCTGTTGTTTGGCCTTTCCTGTGATGCTATTATAATCGCTATAATTTTTGCTCTTCTAGTATCTAGTATCTAAATATTTTTTTGCAAGAGTGTTCCTTTATATGCCAGGATGAGTATGCATTTTTATGTATGCATGTGTGCTTATATAAAACATTTGTACTCAAACAATGTAGCATCACAGAAATGCATTTTAAAATAGATTATACAAATTATTAAAACATTTAAAATAGATTATATGGCAATTATGCAATGATATAGAAAGAAAGATGGGGGATGTTGTAGATAGTATTTCAAAAAATACCATTAAACTTTCAAGACATTACCATGCTGGTGCAGAATACGATATTTATATAGATCAAATTGCCTTTTTATGTAAGAAATTGGATAAAGAACAGGAATCAAGTAAATTCAAAGTGTAATTTTCCCATGAACATGAATTGATGGGATGTGTTCAGGTCAAATATAATGTGCATGGTTGTATAGTTGAGACAGGAATCTGACATTTCTTTGGACCTGCTCTAAAATTTAAAGTGACATGCCTTTATTTTCCACTGGGACAGCTGTTCCTATTCTCAAATGAGAGCTGGCCCCAGCTGGCACGTTTATAATGGAAACACACATGGATAATAGCTACACACTGTACAATACTGCTGGCTAACCAGGAATCAAATTAAGGAAGTGTGAAAGCTTTATTTATATTTCTTCTGCTTTTAAGCCTTTCCAGAGACTTGATTACATATTATTAACATCAAGATTCATGGGTTAGAAAACTCAGAAGCCGAAAGTATATGTTTAGGTTCAACAGACTCCTTAGGGATGTGTGTGTGAGTGTGTGTGTGTGTGTGTGTGTGTGTGTGTGTTTCAAGATGTGTGCCCACACACACTGATCTACTTGATTTCAAGAAGACATAAAAGAAAGCAGTGTTTTCAGTGTGAGCCACATACATAGGGCTAACACAGTGTCATGCACCTTGTGTATTCAACCATTATGGATCTGGAAATGTTAGCTGTTTTGTGGATTGCTAGGGAATATCACTCACCTTGCTTGATTCTCTGCATGAGAAACTCTCTCTGGTTTCCAGCTCATGTTTGGCAAGCCTTATTTGTGAATCCAATGGGAATTCAGAACTGCCCAGTATTGAGAAAACCTGATTACAAGAGCACTGGAATGGGAAATAAATGAGATCGTTTATTTGAGGTTCACTTTATGCATATTGTGAAGTCTAATAATGACTGTAGTAAACCTGTGAGTTAATTGTTACTTCCGTGTTACTGATATGGAAACAAACACAGATAATTTAATTGATCTAAGAGAGAATAATTGCATTGTTTAAACCCAGAGCAGCCCAGGTCTAAAGAATATTTTTCTATCACATTTTGTTTATAGATTAGCAAATTTAAGTTATTCATACTTGTACTGAGTATTACATGTAAACATCACTTGAGAAAATTTTAAGAAAAATTTCCAAGTTGCTTTTGTAATAAACGTAATTTTCCCGTTGACAGAACAAAACGAAAGGTACAGAAATTTTCCATTATGGGTAGGACTCACATCAGTAACTATTCACTTGATCAGGAAGTGCATTCAAAGTGCAATAATGCTAAAAGCCAAGTAATTCGCTGTTGTCATAAATGAGAAAGTGGAGCTCTAAGCACTTTGCCTGTTTATCGTCTGACAGATTTGGTTGTCCCCATGTGGTCTCAGCAAAAATGCTCTCAGGCGTGCGCCACTGGCAGCTCCATGGGATATTACACTGTTCTCATTTATGTGCCAAAATCCTGCAAAATCTCCTGACTTCAAACATCTGTATGTCAAGGAAATTCTGCAAATTGTGAAAAAGGTTTATTGGCTCACGGGAAGCTTATGAATATTCCAAAAATGAGAAGTTGTTTGCTCTGTCTTGGGGAAAAAAAGTGGTATAGATGATGAACATGAAAAACTTTGGAAAGAGCTGTTTCTGGAATGATTGAATTAGCAGAAACCTTGGCAGTCACCTTGATGCCCAATACAGAGGCACGCTGGATGGCACCCTTGTGTAGACTCTTTGCCACTTCCCAAACCCTAACCATTGTTAAATGTCTTTTGTTGGACATACTTCCATTTTATAAAATCCAAATGTACAGTTTTGTAGCGATACGCTAGCTGCCTAATATTTATGGAGTCCTCTACTATGCTACCCTCAAAATCAAATGTCATGCATTTCTTCAATTTTCCCACATGGGATATTATCCCTAGTCCAATAGTTCTCATCTGTGGGCATTTTGCTATCTCTGCATGCATCTATAAGCATTTTTCTTATATCAAGACATCCACATGAATAGAAACCTAGATTTGGCTCAAACAGTACCAGAACTTAAAGAATCCCCCATCCATAAATAGTCTCACATGTGCAAATTGCATCCTTTTTAACAATTAAAAAGTGGAAGCCTTTGCAGTTTGCACTCTTCTTTTGTGGTGGGGATGTCTGTCAGATTCTGTTTAATTAGAAATTTCTTGATATTTTTCTAATAAACCCGGTCACATCAAAATATGTATGTGCTAATACAAATATGGTTTTGAAGCTGATTAAATACAACATCTTGAATTGGTCTATTAAAGTTCAGCTTTAAAAGTAAATGAAGCAAGAGGGGCTTTCTCTGGGAGGAAGCACGATACTGGCTGCAACGTCTAACTTCTGCTCAGATTCCTGACTCACCACTGTTGATGCTCAGCCAGGCCAGCATCTTTGGGAAGCTGAACCACAGCTCGAGGTTATAAAGATCCTTGAAGGACCCTGCGGACCAAGACATGGTGATTGGCCAAATTAGAATTGCTGGGAAGAAGGTGTGTGCTGTCTTGCTAAGAGTTACAAAGAAAAAGAATGCCAAATTCAAAGAATCATCTGGGATTCTTACCATCACTTTAGCAATATGATCCTAGAGCCCCTGCCTTGTTTGTACCTACAATACGATGATATATTTGAATGGCAGAATGTTAAATTTGTAATAACTACTGGTGAAGGACTGTACTACTGTAGAAATCTAAGGGGACGTGGTTTGAGGGGAAAAAATGGGAAGGAAGAAAGGAGAGGAAAAGAGGGGATTCCCTATACCTACAAAACTGTATCATGGAAAATAATAAAAGGAATATAAAATAAATGAAAATATTTTTAAAATGACTTCGAGGATCACTACAAGAAAGCACTATGTGATGAAGGTGGTAAGACCTAAGAATGTTTCCAGGTAGGAATTCAGCAGCTTGCTGCCTTCAGTGCACAGCTCATTAGCTGGATTCAGCCCATCAACCTTGAGCCACTAGTTCAGAATGGAGTGGCCATGCAGAGGACCAAGTCAACACACTGTTGATAGATTCATTTTCAGTTATTTTTTTAACGAGTATCTCAGCCAATTAAGACAATTAAAAAATGTTTCTATTTCTGTATCTGTTTCATCATATTTATCAGGAATGGGACAATAATAGAATCTCATAGCATAGCAGGATTTGGCTGCTTTATCCCTTCAAATCCTATTTTCTAATGATTCAATCAACTTTGTATCTTCCAAATTCATGTAACTATGAGATGATTATCTTTAAAGAATTAATATACCTTTAGGCATTGGAATAAATCCCTATAAGCCTGTTCGTGCATATTTGTTTCTTTAACCTGGGTCATATCCGTACTCCATTCTCTATTCATGAGGTTTCTCACAGGCACACTTGCAACCCATTTACGCTATTAATTTATAAAATCACTCATTAATTATTGAGAAAGGAACCATTCTTTCACCTTTGCGATTCACCTCTCTAGACGAACACATAATTTACCTCTGCCCTCAACTCTGCCAATGGCAATAAAATAAAATAAGAACCTCTCACTGGGGATTTAACTGCTGTCTTTGTCAGACACAAAGTGCAGTGGGTTGGACCAGTGGAGAAAATTAGCCTCATCATGCTCTAATGCAGTAGTAGATAGAGAGCAAGAGACCTGCCATGGATGCAGTGTTGTTAGTCATCATGAAGCAAGCCTAAAGTCTGTTTCTATAGCCCATTCTGGAACTCAAGTTATTTCTCCACTTTTAATATATGCATTCATATTTTTCTTGAAAAATAACTGCATGAAAATGTAAATAGTTAAGAAAATAATATGAAGAATCAAACAAAAAGATTTTCCTGATAGTACAATTTCCACTGATAAGTATAGAAGCCATGATGGAAACAAAACATCCCATGGAAAGTAGCATGGCCATAGTTCTTTCAGTCAAGAATCAACAGTTTTTTTAAAGATGTGTTTTTTTTTTACATAGAAGGAACAGTTACAGAGAAAGAAAAAGACAGACAGACAGACACGCACACACGCACACACACACAAGAGAGAGAGAGAGAGAGAGAGAGAGAGAGATTTAATCCTTTGGTCTACCCCCTACTTAGCTGCAATGGCTGGAGCCAGGCTGGTCCAACACCAGGAGCTTGGAAGTTCTTCTGGGTCACCCACATGAGTGCAGAGGCCCATGATTCCAGGCTCTCCTGCTTGCCCTCCAAGGTCACCAGCAGGGATCAAGATGAGAGAGAATTATAGAAACCGAAACCAGTGTCTCTTTGGAATGCTGTCATTGCACCTGGGAAAGCCACAGAGGATGGCTCAAATACTAGGACACTTACTATCCTTGAAGAAGACCCAAGTGAAGTCCCTGATTCCTGGCTTCAGCTTGACTCATTTGTGGCTATTGCAGCAATTTACAGAGTGAACCAGCAGACAGTTTCTCTTTCTCTCTCTCTCTCTCTCTCTCTCTCTCTCTTTTCTTTCCATTCTTTCCTTCCTTCCTCTCTTTTTCCCTTCCTATTTCCCTCTCTCCCTGCTCCCACTCTATTAGGATATTTTTCAGATTAAAAAAATACTAAAAAGGTGGTATTAAAAATACCACTCAAGAAACAAAAAATTAGATTGCCTCATATCTTCAATCTTGACACCAATTATGAGTGAATATTGTGGTATATAATTGGTACCAATTTGATTCTCCCCTTTGTGTTCTTAACATTCAAAATAATAAGAACTTGGTGTATCATGAATCAGTATGCTAATATGACTGAATCATGCTACTGAACTAGAGCTACTTTTGCAAGTACAAATAGTCCCACTACTCCATTTCAATATTTTTTGCATAAATTGTTTGATTTTCCTACTGATTACAGCAAGATTCAACAACTTTTCATTTTCCTTCTATATTTCTTTCAGAATCAGTTTCTATGAAAGCATTTCTCTTTCACTCTCTGTCTCACACACATACACACAAATACACACACACACACCAATACACTCACATATACACACATATGTGCACAAACTCACATATATCCATGTTTCTAGAGTGGAAAAAAAGAGCTACATAGGCCAATGCAAAGAATAGTGCTAAAAGGCAAGCAAAAAGTGAAATATCTTTTATATAGAAGCTCCTTCCTCAAGTAATGGTTAATAATAGACTCAGAATCTTGGCTTTCTAGGTCAATGTTTCCTGCCCACTTAATTACTATACAAAATGATTGTGTTATCTGTCCCATGAGTGAGTTGTATATGTATTTTTGATATTTAAAATTCAAACATCATGTATAATTGCAGCCCTTTCTTTGCAATCTAAAATAAGACCTATGATTTTGTTTTGGAAGCATGTAACCAAGACATTCTAAGTGAGGCATTAGTTAGACTAAAATCAATCTCCTAAAACAGGTTCAAGTTCCAGAATTTGCTTCAAATACCTAGTCTTGTGTATTTTTTTGGTTTTCTAGGTAAAAAAAAATAATCCCACCACATAATATTATTATATTTTTGATAGAATCAGGTTTTGAATACATATGTGTGTGTACTTACATACTAAGTCATATGAGAACAGTAAGTCGGCTTAATGTGTTTTTCCTAAAGGAGGTGCTGTCTACTATCATTTAATTATATTACTATTTTTTTAAATATAATTGAATTTAAATGATAAACCAATGAGATATGAGTTTTCTCTAAATGTCTCTTAGGAATGCAGTGTGTGTGTGTGTGTGTGTGTGTGTGTGTGTGTGTGTGTGTGTGTTATTTCATTAATTACCTGGGTAAAGCCATTTGACAACTCTTTAAATTATTTATTTGTTACCAAAATTTTCAAGCTGTAATGCATCAAGCAATAGATCTAAATATTGCTCTTTAAATTGAAAGATTGACTGAGATATATAGATGTTTTTAGGATATTCAAGAGGCAAAGAGAAGGTTGTGGAGGAAAGAGAAAGAGGATGGAGGGGATGTAGAGAGAGAGAGATGGAGAGAGAGCCTGACCCATGTGCTGGTCCAACACCTAAATGCCCAAAAGGGACAGATGCAAACCTAGCAAAAACCATTCCCCATAACTTAATCAGCGTGTCAGGATATGACACGGGACTGGCATGAAAAAAGCTACTTCTTGAAGTATCACCCATTGCTTCCAGATTGTGCAATGACAGGACACTGGATGGTGCAGCAAACCGTGTGTTTAAATCCAGGTACTCTGATACCAAAAACAGGTCTCTTGAGTTTTCTCTTAATAGCTAAGTCAAACTCTCATTCAACAAATAATTTTATACTGTTGGTAAAGCCCTAAGACATTTGCATACTCTTCTGAGAGATATTTAAAATTTCCCCCAAACAAGCTCTGATGAACACTTTACAAGAAAAATCTCAAAATTACTTCTATAAATTAACTCCATGATTACATAACAACTGTATCTAACTCATATAAAACATTTTGTGTCCTTGATACATGTTTAGTAACTTTCTTAAGTGATTACCCAATTCATTTCTTCTTTTAAGATTTTATTTTACAGATTTAGAAAGAGAAGGAGAAACAGGGAAAGATCCTCCATCCTCTGGTTTGCTAATCCAAAGTCAGGAGCCAGGAACTTCTTTCTGGTCCCCCTTGCTGCTTCAGGGTCCCAAAGCTTTGAGCCACCCTCCATGATTACTTTAGGCCACAAGCAGGGAGCTAGATGGGAAGCGGAGCAGCTGGGATACAAACCAGAGCTCATATGGGATCCCAGCAAATGCTAGGTGAGGTGATAGCCACTAGGCAACCGTTCTGGGCCCACCAATGCTTATTCTTTTAAGAAATCTATGAAAACATCCACAGTTTCATGGGTTTTTCTTCCTTTTTTTTTTCTCTGCTACATCATCCTTTAACTTTTTTTGAAATTATTAGTCTTCATATAATTAAATCCACTGTCTTCTTTTTTTTCTTTTATATGTTATAGCACAATTAACAAAAACTCTCCACAGCAGATGAACTACTTGATCATTTTAAATGAAATAATCTCTCACAACATAAATACTTTAATGCGAACAATAACTAGTCACTTCTCTAGATTCCCTTGGAGACAGTTGTGACCATCCGACCTGACATTAACTCATTTGATGATATATACAGAGAAGTGCTACATTTGAACCTAGATATGCTTGTTTTTTGAACTTCAGTGATATGTAATTCATAAATGGTTCCTTTTTTATTTTATCATGCTATTATACACAAATGTCCATACTTTAAACATTTGCAATTTAGTTGAATAAAGCCAGTTCAAGTGCTACATACAATACATTTTCTATTAGATTAAATTTGATTAAAAACAAGTTATTGAAATGTTCATGTCTACGTGGGTGTTAGTAAAAGCTTTAATAGTTTGTATGTATATGCATAAATACGCAAACACATGTGAAATTACCTCTGTCAATGACATCTTCACTTCCATGTGAATTACAGCACTATTCGTAATTGTCAAGAAATGGAAATATTATGAGTTCAATAACTGATACATGGATTAACAAAATGCAGTACAAATATATAACAACCATGAAAAGAATTAAATATTATCTTCTGCCACAATCAGATAGAGCTGAAAGTCACTATGTTAGCAAAATAATCCAAGCTTAGAAAATCAATTGTCACATAATCTCAGACATATATTAGGTGTGCAATAATAGATGATCTCACAGAAATTAAAAATTTAACAGGTTAAGGAGGGAAACATTGGGAAAAGTTCAGCTTCAAGTACAAGACTTAGACTACACAGAAGCAGTAAGTTCTGACGTTCTGTGGCCCAGTAGGGTGAAGGTAGATCATGTTGATTTAGCTTGTCTTTCCAAGAATCTAGAAGATAGGAATTTTGGATGTTTCTATTATAAAGAATTGGTAAGTGCTTGAAAGGATGAATGTGTTTATCCTGCTTGTATACTACACATTGTGTACATGTAAGGAAATATCAGATAATATCCCATAAATACATAAGATTTTTGTATGTTTGTTATTGCTTTTAATAAAAAAGTAAAAATATGTTATTCAAATTTTATTTACACAACCATTTCATTATTTTTCAAATCTGTAGGATCTATACCAATGATTCCTTCTTTTTAAAAAAATTATTTTATTGGAAATTCAGATATGCAGAGAGGAGGAGAGACAGAGAAAGATCTTCCATCTGATAATTCACTCCCAAAGCGGCCACAAAGGCCAGAGCTAAGCTGATCTGAAGCCAGGAGCCAGGAGCTTCTTCTGGGCCTTCTATATGGATGCAGGGTCCTAAGGCTTAAGGCTGTCCTCAAGTGCTTTCCCAGGCCATAAGCAGGCAGCTGGGTAGGAAGTGGAGCCTCCGGGATACAAACCGGTGCCCATATGGGATCCCTGCCTATGCAATGCGAAGACTTTAGCCACTAGACTACTGCTGAGCTTCCAGTGATTTATTTGTTTGTTTGAAATGCAGAGCTACCAAGAGAAGGAGAAGGCAGAGATCTTGTATTTTCTGGTTCACTCCACAAATAGCCACAGTAGCTGTGGTTGGACCAACCCTTAAGGTAGGAGCCAAGAACTTCATCTGGGTCTCCCAAGTGCATGGCAAGGGTCATCCGCTATTGTTTGCCAAAACACATTAACCAGGAGCTGGATTGGCAGTGGAGTAGCCAGGACTCTTGCTCATTTGGGATGCTGAGATTACAGCTGGAGACGTAAGCTGCTGCAATACAACTTTGGCTCTTGTTATAATTTTTTGTTGTTTTTGTCATTCTTCTGTGCATTTTGTTGATATCCTACCTTTCTGTATCAATCTGCTATTTCTCAAGGATATCTGGTCCTTTTCTGGAAATGTAGATCTGGTGTCAAGTGTCCTAGTCACTGTGGGGTCTTTGCTGTAGCACAACCAGGAAATATTTGTGAATATCAGCTTTGTAAATGCACATATCTGTAAATAGTTCTATAGGTCTCATGTGCTATTCAACTATAATCTATACTAATGTCACCAACCAAAATGCATTTTCACACGATTCTTTCCAATCTCCTCTATTTGATTCCTCAATTATTCAACATTCTTTACTTAGATGTTTACGGATGTTTTTACTTCTTAATTTAATGATCAATATATTTGAATTTAAATTTATTCTGTAATCTCTAAAATATTGACACTGCCTTTTCTCTTCATGCTTTTATGTGTATTTGGATTTATTTCACACAATTAAATTTAATATATCTTAATATAAGAATATAAAATATATACGTTGATTATTTTTCACAATTTTTGTACAAATTTCACCACACATCTCAACCTACATGTGTATATCAGCTCTGCTTCTTTCCTCTTATGTTAAAAATAGTCAAGGACTTTCAAACAATTATATTTCAGTCACTCATCACATGAGTTACAATTGCTAGGTATTTATTTCATGTCTTTCAAAATTTAAAATCTTTCTTTATATATTATTGATAGGTATTTAAATGCACACATATATATTAGTGTGTTATATACAATAGGCATGTGCAGCGTCATTGATATTTATGTATACATTGTTCACTGTGTATCTCTGAACATCTTCTTAGCTGAACAACAACTTCTAATGCAGCAATGTCAGCATCAGAAACTCTTGCTTTCCCTATTAGTATAAATCACCCTCCTCAAGCAACACATACACAACTTTTCCTACTTTAATACATTTGATGCTTATTATTGTGTTAACTTCCTTCAGAGATGCAAAAACAGGAGATCTATCTATTCATTCAGAACTGACCCACATTGTTAAGGAGACTGATAAATTTGAGTCACCAGTGTGGACTGGAAAATTTGATGTCTAGCAAAAGTGTAGTACCAGTCCAAAAGCCAACAGCCTGCAGACTCAATAAAAAATCAGAAGTCCAAAGATTGTCAGCTGGCAGGGTTCATTCATATTTGGAGTTCATTCATATTCAAACATTTCATCTGCTTTGTTTCATTGGGTGAGACCTATTCGCATGTTGGAGGGCATTTTTTTTTTTGCTCAAAGTCCATTAAAAATTGCAAACACTCTTACAGAAATATTGATTATAATGTTTGACCACAAACTGTCACATCACAACCCAAATGGCATATAAAATTATCCATCACAAAATATAATATTCTACTTTTGTTAAAAAATACTATACTTTAACAAACATTTTATAAATGAAAACTTGAAATGTAGACTCCTTTTATTTATTATCACGTATTATAAAGTATTCATTGGGATTTAATTGAACAACCCACTGATTCTGATGTCACTCATAATGCTAGTTTTAATCAACACCATATTTAAAAGGATAAATTTGAACCAGCATTGTGCTATAGCAAATCAACTTGCCATTGGCAATGCAAGTATTCTATATAGATGCCATTGACAGTTTCAGCTTTTCCACTTCTGATCCAGCTCCTTGCTGATGTCCATACTAAGCACCAAAAATGGGCTGGGTGTTTGGGTACCTACTCCCTATACGGGAGACATGGTGAAGTTCCTAGCTTTGACTTGGCCCAGTGCTGGCTGTTGAAGATATGTGGGGAGAAAACCAACAGATGAAAAATTCTCTCTCTCTTTTTGCCTAACTCCGAATTTCAAAATAAAGAGATAAATCTTAAATAATAATCTGTTCCCACTCTTCTGAAAAGTATAAACTCAAATATGTACAAGCAAAGAGAAACTCTGGGATAAATAGAACACATTTACAATTTAAAAAATCAGTACCAGTAACAGTACCAGCTGTGTTAGAAGCTGTAACTTCTCCTGCATGTCCTAAACTGGAACATTCCTCAGTGTAAAGGGCAAAAACATCCTGAAACCACAAGTGACAAAACCCCAACAGCATGTTCTGCTTGGGAGGCATATCTTTCCCCTACATGGTGGTCAAAGGCAGGAAAAGGCAGAGATGCTCTTTCTCTTGTCTTCACTTATGGTACAGCTAAGCACATAAAACACAATGGCTGCGACTAATTAAAATAGTAACATATTAGTTAATCAATACTATGTCAATTAATGTCACAATGTTGTAACTGGTTGGAAATATTATGTTGGGGCTTTTAATTGATTGGGATGATACTCTGCCGGCTCTACCTTCAGACCAGAGATGGTCTCACCAAGAAACCATTGAACTTACCAGGACAATAAGATGCTGGACTTTATGCTTGGTAAATACCTCCAATGAAACAATGTCAACTGAATTTGAATTATGGAAATACAACAAGGTGGCGCAATCCGCCGTGGGGGGAGGGTGTGGGGAGGGGCGGGGGGAATCCCAGTGCATAAACAATGTATCATATAATGCAATGTAATTAATTTTTAAAAAATGAAATGCAATAAAAATATGTTTAAAAAAAAAAAACACAACGGCTGCAAAGAGTATTTACAATCCACAAAAGAAGTATATGTGAGTAAATGTGTTCCCGAATCTGCACTCACTAGTGTAGGTAGGGCCTAGAAGGATTAATGGGACACAGCTGAGCGAGAATATTGGGAAAATATGTCACATGTTTTGAGAATTAAGAGAATGGTTTATGTTTTGTCTCATTTAATCACCAGTATTTGGAGCCAACATTCTAGCACTCTGTAGTATTTGCATTATGATTCATGATAGCAGGTTTAAGACATGAAAGAATTCCTCAAAATCACTTTTCTTTGTTGTAGCACAACACAAACAATAGTTTTGTGGGCTGCCATGTGAAGAGATGTCATGTTAGCCACATAAAATGTGATTATTTTCTTGTAAGTCCAGCAACCGAGACTAGGAAGGAATTTGATGAGAAAGTTGAATGAGCAAAAGGTTAAAATCAACTGTGATTTTTCTGAATTCTAAGTTAAATTTTTGTGTATTTGTTGCTTAATGGATGTATTTATTGTTATTGACTTCTAAAAAGAGTTTGTTTAGAAGTATTTAAATACTATACGTAAATATGTAAATGTATACATGATTTATATGTATATATTGTGAGCATATATACCTTTCTTTGAAATATTGCAACAATTGAGAAAAAAATTGCAAATTGCTTTTTTCCTGCATTGTACTTTTAGTTATAATTCCACTGTCAGTAATTCAGCTAATCCATTCCAACATGACACTGTGTTTGGAAACCATTTTACACTGTAGGTATGGAGAAGTACTGATTTGTAACTTCTGTTTTATAAGATGATTGCTCTCACTAAGGAAAACTATGGTTACCAATTTAGCCTGGATTTCCTTGAAATCATGATCATTTAAAAAGTTTTGTTCATTTTCATGTTTAAAGTGAAAATTTGTTCAAACACATAACCTTCATCATTCTTCGTGTGCAAATACAGTGTTCTGCCCTCCTTTCTTCCTTCAATTATATGTTACCTAAGTCATCAACTAATACTGGAAACAAAATCTCTCTTAAAGAGATCCATAATCCCCAGGAAAAATGCCACTACATTATATGAATAAATAGAATAGTGAAATAACATGAAACAAGGAATTATTGGCAAATCAGTAGTTGTCACTGTCCTGTAGCAATGGACTTGGTGCACGGAGCCTATAACACGCATGGACTCAGACTGATGGTCAATTGCCAAAGTTTATTAGTGGCATCAAACTTTATAGACCAAGGATCACATAGGATAAGGAAGGAGGTATTGAGCTATCTACGGAACCCATCAATTGTTTCTATACCCTTGTTTGGAACTCTTTTGCTTTGTGTATCCCACCAACTGTTCTCATTCACATGCTGTCCACTCAGCTGTTCTCATACAAATGATATTCACGTAGTTTATACAAATGATACCCATTCAGTTAGTCTCATACAGATGATGTCCAATCAGTTATACAAAACGTATTTGGTTGGTTGGTCTCACACAAATGATATCCAATCAGTCGCACAAATGGCATCCATCCAGTTGTTCTCATACAAATGTTATTCTACTAATAGTAATCCCATGCTCGTTGACCTTCCAGAGTCACAATGTCTTTCTACAAGTAGCCCCCTTTTACAATCAAGAAAAGTGATGTTCAAACAAAGTAACTTTTCCAATATGCCAAGGAGATTGAATGACAAAATTCATAAAGATTACAAATGTTAGAACCATGCTATCATTGAAGAGTGTGGCAAATGTGGATGAAAAGGTCTTCAAAGATTATGTAAATCAGATAGTTTTGGATTAGGTATTAATTTTGAATACCTTGAGCATTATCAACTCGTATTTTCAACTCATAACTGCTTTATTGGGAACTTAACCCTATCATATATTGAGAAGAATTAATATTTTGCTGTAATAATATAATATATTCACATATCACTTATGATCCAGGTATTAGCTAATGGGAAAAGTGGAAAAAAAAAAAGATGACCAAAGATTGCCTCCTGCACCCCTGTGGGAGAACAGATGAAGCTCCTGCCTCCTGGCTTCTAAGCAACCCAGCTCTAGCTGATGTGGCCAAAGAACAAGCGACTGGAGGATCTTTCTCTCCCTCTCACTTTCTCTCTCTGTAAATGGTAACTAGCATTTCAAATAAAAACAAGATCAATCTTCCAATTTAAAAAAAATAGCTTTTATTTTTGATGTTGTTTACATAGTTGATTAGCTTGGGAAGGGTAGAGAATTCGGAGGAAGTGGATGTGACTTTTGTTTTCAAATTTTCTTTTTCTTATTACTATATCTGGAGAGAGGGAGGGAGAGAAAGAGAGAAGCCACATCCAGACTCCCAACCATTTCAGTACCTGGGGATGGTGAATGACCACTCAATGTCATCACAGATGACTTGATATAGAGCATGCTCCAAAGGCACACTTTTTGATATTTTGAAATGCTATCAACTTCACCCTCCAAGGATGAGGAAATCCTTCTAAGATCCATTGCTTGACATAGTCCACCTTAGAGCCTCTATTCACACATTTATTTGCTGTCAATGCTTGGCTGGGGCAGTTGACCAATTTGTTCTGCCTTCCTTCACTGGTATGGTATTAGATATTCACAGCAGGCTCCAATGGACTGCCATATCCTTCATGTGCATCTGGGCATGCCATCCCCTGCTCCATCTAAGTCACTGAGGAGGCCTGTTCTGATACATGCACTCCACAGTCAGACCACAGATTCTGTAATCCTCCCAATAGTCAGAGTTCTGAGTCCAGCAGTTCAGTTGAGGCTGGTGAATCTCCAAAGAAAAATCTTCTCTTGTGTGTGCTTGCCAGTACAAGGTCTTGCTCAGTCTGTCACACATGTCAGCCTATGCATACAATGATAGTTGTAATCGCTGTGTCAGTTCTGTTTCCAACCCTGTCTCTAACCTAAACAAATGGATGCTGCAGCCCAACTCAATCCTGCCCTCTACACACTCCACCCTCAACTACAACAGTGGGACCAGCATCCTAATCAGTGCCACCCCCAGTAACCACCATTAGACCCGGCCCCAACCCTAGTTTCTATGCTTGCCTAATATGCAGCAGACTGGTCCAGTCTATCCCACATCCCAGTCAGCTCTCATACACATCAATGCGTGTTTAATCTAGCTCAACCCAACTGACCCCACTCTAGCTCACACTCATGCCAGCAGGTGCAACCACCTGTATAGTCAGGCCCACCCCCAAGACTTGGTTGTCATGCTCATGAGTGGGAGTTGGAGCCCATCACTGAGGTGCCCACAGTTTGCCTTCTGACCCACTCCCACTCATGGAACTCACACTCTCCAGGTGGTTTTGTTTCTCAGGCTTCTCTATGTCTCCTCTCAGTGACAGATCTCATGCATGCTGGTGGGTCCTTGGCCCATATTGACTTAGTCCACCCCCTATTGTGAAAGGAACAGTGGCCTTGCCCATCCAGCCCACTCTCATTCCAATTCTTACTGCTGGGTGCTACAGCCTAGCCCCACCTGGTCCATGTGCAGGCACAGCTCTCTCATGGTTCAACAGCTACCAACACCTATCCCATTCCATTTTATAACCTCCCCAGCTCTCACAACCCCTAACAGGTATTGAAGTCTAGCATAATCGGGCGTACCCAAGACTCATGCCAAGGTACATTATAGCCATATCCAGCCAGATAACCATCAGCATTCTAGCTCTCACAATCATTGCTGGGAAATAGCAAAGATTCGTCTGAATCTGGGTGTTATAGAAACAAATAAGGAAGTGGTATTTAAGCTGAAACCAGTTACACTATGTGAGAATAAGCTAGGTAACTTTACCAGAGGGACTACGGTATGTGAAAAAAAGCAAGGCCTCGGGATAAATTTAAAGAATCAAAGAAGTTCATCGTGTTTCCTTATTTAAGGGAGGCAGACAGAATACTGAGAAATTTACAGGGGAAAATTTATAAGCCTTGCTAAGATTACTCATTTTATCCTAAGAGAATGAAGCAGGAAATTACTGAGGGAATTTAAGCACAAAAATGATCTCAATTATCTACTTGAAACATTTTGAAAATGCATGGTGATGCATGAGAATAGATGCTAAGAAACCAACTAGAAGTTTGCGGGTGCCCGGCAAATAGAAGAGGGAAATACATCAGGCTAAAATAGTGAAAGTGATGATAAACACAGAGAAATAATATTAATGCAGGTTTAATGGAAAAAAAAGGTGTTAAGAACAAACATTTTAGTATGTCAAAGAATGCATCTGATACCATTAACAATGAGTTATAAATATCAAGCAACGTATTACGGCAAATGTCTGGACAAGGTTTGGTCTAATCTTCACTATCACACATTTTGCAATGAAGAGTCTCTTCCTTGGTATAGTTAAATAAATTGTCCCATACATCTCAAATTTTAACTGCAATAGCATTATCTTCATGAGTTTGTATGTCTCATGCACTTCTTTATAAGCCTAGGGAGGGATCCCCTTGGGAGACCACTCAAGCAGCTGGTTATCCTATAATATTTTGTTGTTGTTCTCATCCATTGTGACAGACATCAAGATCTAGAAATTCAATCCAGTTCTTTCCTGGGGATGGCATTAACTAAACTATATGAACCATCAATTCTACCTACAAAGGATTATGCCATATCCTGTCTTGTAAATATAAAAGTAAACACCACATAGAAAAGGGTACATGCAGAATCATCTTTGGTCTGGAATGGTACTCAGCTTTAGAGCCCTTTATGCATTCAAGCAAACTTTGTTAAACTGATCCAGCCTTTGTTTTTATTCACAGCCATGCTGTTCCTTCAAACTGTATCTGCTTCTAACTAAAGTTTCACTTGGCGGTGCAGCTAACAAAAAAAAAATTATAATAGTTGGATAAGTTTCAAGGCAGTCAGATGCAGCTGTAAAATTTTATTTCATGAAGCTGATGTTGTGGCATAGCAAGTTAAGTCACCATCCTTAAAATAAAATTAGCATCTTATTTGAGCTCCATTTTGAGTACTGGCTGCTGCAATTGCAAACCAACTCCCTGCTATAGTGCTTGGGGAATCATTAGAAAATATGAAGATGCACCCACCCCCCATACTTGGACCCCTGCCATTCTAGGCTATTGACATTGGCTTGGATAATTTGGAAGTGAATTCACTATCTCTCCTTTTCTATGTCTCTATCTCTCCCTTTCTTTCTCTGTGTTTCTTGCTGTCCATTATAATTTTACCATTCAAATAAGCAAATGCGTATTTTTAAAAAATGATTAAAGTTCAAATATACATTATTTAGACTATTATCAAGCAATAACATTTTATAAATGATTTACAAATAAAATAATCCTTCAGAAATTAAAACTAGAGCATGTTTCTGGCCCAATGGTTAAGTTGTCACTGGAAATATCCTCAGCCCATATCAGAATCCTGAGGTTTGAATCTTGGTTCTCCTTTTGCTCCAGCTCCCTGCATATGCGTACCCTTGGAGGCAGCAGGCTGTGTTCAAGATTTTTTGTTCCTACCTCTCACACAGAAGAACCAAGCTGAGTTCCAGGCTGACAGTTTGGTCCTGGCCCAATCCTGGCTAGTGTGGCTATTTTGAAATTAAAGGCGTAAACAGAGCTCTTTGTCCTCTGTGTCTGTATGTCTCTTGAGTGCTGGTTCTCCCCATCTCCTTCATATCAAATAAATCAGTATAAAGAAGAATGTCTTTTAAAATACTTGGGTAGTATTTTTGTAATATGCAATGAGATCCTTGTGAACCTCTCTTTTTAAAATATGTTGTTGACTTTTTGACATTATCATCACGTGTAGATGTTTTCGTGATTATATTCTTAAAATTGTGTTATATTATCAAATGCTTAAAGGGAAGAGTACTTTACACTCCTCAAAATGATGAATGATTTGATTTTTGAATCATTCATAAACTATTGAAGTCCTCATATTGAAAATGAACTACGAGATTTACTATTGAGAAAATAACTGAATAACTTCATCTCTGTGAACCTGTACTCAAACAGTTCATTTAAAGGTGACTGCTGGCTTTTGGTATCTGAAGGCTAAAGCTTGGAAACAAAAGCAAATACTTTCCAATTTTCTTTGTTCAGTTGTCTTCCATTCTAATTCAAAGGATACATTCAGTAGAATAATGAATGTCCTTGCCGTACAATTGCTGTCTTTATTTTTCCATCTGTATTTTCTTTGAATGACACAAAAATTTAGTCATGGTGCCATTTAAATTATGTCAAAGACAGCTTAGCAACATTCCTCTCAGAATTATTTGTACATATTGCTCATGGAGAAAAAAGTGAACTTATCCCCAGTCAATATTGCTGTCATCTAAATGCATTGTGCTAATTTCTAGTCCCACATTTGCAACTGTGCTTCTGCTAAGCTGTAAAATGTGCTTTTTCACATATCTGATTCAAAAAGGAATGCTTCTTGAAGTTCAGTGTCATGTGCAGGCTTCCTCATCACCAAATTGGAGAACCTATTTACTTCGTCTGTCTAATAAGATCTCTGCTTCTAATTCCTAGTTTTAGGTTAGCAATTTATCTGTGAGATGAAGCAGTTTTAAGAGCAAATCAACTGATTTTCCAAGTTTGCACTCATTGGTTCTAAAATGCTCAACCCATTAAAAGATAGAACTAAAATATTTTTCCTTACTGAATAAAATTACTGTGTTTTGTAACTCAGTTGGTTTTGGATTTTATTTTAATTTTGGGTAGATTTCATTTATAGAAATATTTTGAAAATGATCTGGAATATAATCATAGAATTTACATCATTTTCCTCTTAAAAACATTTTACCAGCGTTTTTCTGCAGTATATTTTTCAAAATTATTAGACAATTATCAATATATTATCATGACTTTTATTAAAAATCAACATAATTTTACGTGGTAAAGAATTTGTAGAATGTGCCTGAATTGTAAAATACTTAGTTTCTCATGACAAGATTATCATGTTGTATATTTTGTTGAAAGATGGCAATGTGTCACTTCATACAATATAAAATGCACCAGTCATCCACATGAGACGATGTTGATGCTGATCCTGACGGTCTGACTGCAGTACTCAGCGTCCACTCACAGCTTTTCATTTTGTGCTGCTTCCACACTGAGCTCAATGGAAAGAAGTCACAATGTATAGCTAGCAGGGGGACAACGGGAATTTCTTTTCCCTGATACCACAGTGACAAATGCATATTTACAATTCTTCTGAAAATGTATTTGTTTCTTCTTTGGAAATTGTGTCAGACTTCCATATCTTTTTTTTTTAACCTCGTTATAATTCAATCCTAAGATACTTATTTTATTGTATAACATTTGAAGCCTTAGTTACTGGGAATCCTTTGATTAACTCCTGTCATTCTTTGACTTATTCTACCGTTGTGAATGTGCGTGTGTTTTCATAATACATAGCACTTGTTATTTTCTGGCACTACCACCTTTTTTAAAGATTTATTTATTTTTTATTAGAAAGTTAGATATATAAAGGAGCAGAGACAGAGAGGAAGGTCTTCCATCTGTTGATTCACTCCCCAAGAGGTCACAACGGCCAGAGCTGCACCAATCCAAACCCAGGAGCCCAGAGCCTCTTCCAGGTCTCCCATGTGGGTGCAGGGTCCCAAGGTTTTGGGCCATCATTGACTGCTTTCCCAGGCCACAAGCAGGGAGCTGGATGGGAAGAGAGGCCACTGGGACATGAACAGGCACCCATATGGGATCCTGAATGTGCAAGGTGAGGACTTTTGCCCCTAGGTTAGCATGCTGGGCCCATGGCACTACCACATCTTTATAGCATCTCTAACAAGGCAGAAGATGTGAATTTAATAGTCTGGCATTACGTTTATTTCCTTTTATTGTAAAAAACTTATGCATATAACATTTTCCACTTACCCTTTTATACTTTTAAAAATATAGGAAGTTCTTATCCTTCTCCATATGAATCATTAAATAGAAACAAGAAGAAAGCATGTTTCATACCTCGCTATTCTGCATTCTCAATGTTCTATATTTCTACTTGAAGTGAGTTTTGCGTCTTCTTCAAATCTTGCAATCTTCTTCACCTCTCCCAGTACTATGTACATGTCTGTTGATCTCCTAGTGGAGTTCTGTTCAATGAGATTGTCCATGACAATTTGAATGGCTATTGTATGTAAGCACCCTATCCCTCCTTAGGATGGAGCCATTCGCTCCCAACTATGTAGATTATTGGGTGTGGAAGGCTCTCTGCTGTACCCCTCTCAAAGGGTCTTAGTTAACAGAGCTGCTTATATTCCCACTGTAAAGATGACAGGGTCCAGGGCTGATCTTACCTATAGCTTCCAGAAGAACTCTTGCTCAAAGGGATGATTTGAACATTAGATAATTACACCATGTGACTTACACCAGCCTTCCATCCTTTTGTTCCCGCACTGCCTTTGAGGACTCAGTTTCCCTGCTGGTAAAATACTGAAGAGTAGAGCATGTGTTCACTATTTTTATTTGCTGCTGCTTTGTATTCCCAATGTCTTGTTTTGCAATGAACATTATTCACACAATATTAAACTCTATGATATATTTATCATTACAGCATTGCCATTTTTGCTTCTGATAATATGTTGGTGTTTCATCTTTTATCCCCCTCCACTATTCATTTTTTAGAAAATTCTCTGTACAGGCAAACATATTAGGTGGCAACAATGTTGGCATTTCCTTTTATTTTTTTCCTATGAGATTTTATATTCATTTTCTTTTCCTTCTTGCAAGAAAAAGAATTGCTTCTGCCCTACTATATTAATTCCAACCTGACAGTCTGCCTATGGTTAGAAGGTACCTCCTGCCAAGTCAAGAGCTGGAGAAATGGAGTCTTTTAGCAACTGAGTAGGATACGTCAAACCGTGGAACTCAGGCATTAATTATGACCTTACTAAAATGAATGAAATGCATGAGCTTTAAATCACATCTCCATCACATGTAGATGCAGATGAAATGGAAATAATATTTAACAGCATTTGGATCAGCTAAATGTCCTGAATGAACATAAAGGAATGTAAATAATTCCTCCACTTTCTCCAAAATATTGTCATTTTGTACACGTTATGAGTAAGAGATTCAGAATAAAATGTCCTTATGCATAAAATGTTGTAAAAATAAAATTGTAACCTATGGAAAGTATCCTATTCAAGTAACAATATATTCATAAACTTCTTCAGTAAAACAGTTGTGTTAAGGGATGGCATTCATCATCGCAATATCCATTTTCTAGGTAATGAATGAAGGCTGGCTGTCCATATATAGAATAAAACAATATATATATTTATTTTACCAAATTTATTGCCATCCTCATTTCATATGTTTCCATACATATATTATTTTTCACTATTTTGCTATTGATGATAGTTTGATAAATGCAAAGATACAGAAGGAAAATACACAAATATCACGCAAAGATATCTGTATAGATTCCTTTTTTCCAAACTTATTCTAAAATGAAATTTTCTGATACTTTTAATGTTAGTAGTCTCCATTTTTCTATTGAACAAAACATCAAAACATGAAACAGTACAATTTTGTAATATACCTGAAGTTTCTTGCTTAGCCCACAATAAGAAAATTGGATTCTAATGCCATCATTTTCTGACTTTAAAATAATATTACTTTTTATTAAATGATTGTTTTGCCTTGATTGGCTTACACACTTCACTCCTACCAAAGACACTTGTCTGAATAACTCTACTCCTCAGATCCAAGTCATCTGCAACTCCCTCGTCATCTGTGAAATTGAATGTTAAGTATTGTAGCTGCTAACCATTAAATAGGAGTGAATTTTTGTTTTTAATCCTATTCTTTTTGCCTATTTTACTACAGCAATTTAGTTTGTGGATTCTATCATGAACTGAAAGAGATATTAACTCTCTTTTTGCATATATAACCCACATGTATTACTTTGCAGAAACACAAAAACCACACTGGTCAAGTCACAAGTTAATGTGACAAAGATAAATTTGTGAGAAACTTTCTGATGGTTTTAAGCTGAGAGGTTGTACAGGTATGGTTAGAAAGAATAATGGATACCCTCCATTCTCTATAGCTTATTTTTTTGTATAATTCTTTTTTTATTAAATGATTTATTTATTTTTATTGCAACGTCTGATATACAAAGAGGAGGAGAGACAGAGAGGAAGATCTTTCATCTTATGATTCACTCCCAAGTGACCACAACGACCTAAGCTGACCCAATCCGAAGCCAGGAGCCATGAGCTTCTTCTGGGTCTCATATACAGGTGCAGCATCTCAAGGTTTTGCCCCTTCCTGGACTGCTTTCCCAGGCCACAAGTAGGGAGCTGGGTGGGAAGTGGGGCTGTTGGATTAGAACTGACACCCATATGGTAAGGACTTTAACTGCTAGGCCACCACCTCGGGCCATTTTGTATAATTCTTTATAGACTAGTCTCTGATTTTTATTTTTATTTTTTATTATTCCATGATACAATTCCATGGGACCCGGGACTTCCCCTCCCATCCTCCCTGAATCCCTGTCTCGCGCTAACTTCCCTCATGTCATTACAATAGTATAGTCTGCCTAATCAGTCCTAAGTCCATCATTTTGCTATTTAAATGTATCCTGACATTAGAAAATAATGGGGAGAAAAAAACATCATGCCTAAATTCCAAGTAATGAAAGTATGGAACTGTTTTAACTAAATGAGTTTGTGAAACAACTTGAGGATGATAGACGTTAAAATCAGATTAAGTTTCAAGGAGTGTAATACAATAAAAGAGTTCAAATTGTACAGTTCTCTGTTGGACTTTCTCTGGAACAAACACAGCCTCTCAGTTCTCGCAGCCACCTTTTTTGTCAATTACATTCTCTTTAATCTTGGGTATACTAAAATGCTAAGTTATAGCTCTCAGTTATAACAAGGCAGCTCCATGATTGAACTAGAAGCTTCCGAACCTATTTTTTCATTGAATAATGAATGTGCAACTCCTGCGCATGACGCGTTCTCCTCCACACTTGGTATACAGTATTGAACAGCCTAGCCAAAAGCCTTCTGCCCAGCTTATATTTTAGTAGAAATCTTCAGACTTGATTTAAATAAATCTCCTGAAACAGGAAGTTCTAGATGATGATTCGATAACTAGAAAGATCCTCAAATAATTTCCTCAAACACTTTGCCTTTCATGCGCAGGTAAACTTCATCATAAAATTTATTAAACACATTTATAACTCTTCAATCATAATTCACGATCAAGAAAGTCATCACATTGAAAGAAAATACTTGTCATTCACAATAGAATGGCTTCTGAAAGCAGACACACCTGAATGATACTCTTCTAATATTGAACGAGCTCCTTCGAGATTGATCATCAAGTTTCAGGATTAAAGCATTGCATGCCATGAGAGCTGCTGCCTTTAATGATCACAGACTTGTATTCTGCTCAATGAAACCCTCTCTGGAATTCTATCCACATTTCCGGAAAGGCAGATGATTGCTGTCCTATATCATTATGTTTCTCCATCTTCTGCCAACTCAGATGATTAGAGGCAATTCTGAAACCTTGTGTCCTATTGTTCTAATAGGTCTAGGAACAAATTTAGAAATGCATTGTTCACATTCTCAAAACTATCATTTTTATTTGAGGGAACAAAGCACTCCCACCTCCCTCTTGATAAGCAAAGTTTGCAACTGTACAATGCTGGAAGTTTCTAAGTCATTTCAATTTTTTTAAAAAAGTGGGGGGGAATCCCAGTACCCATGAAATTGTGTCATGTAATGCAATGTAATTAATGAATAAATGAATATTAAAAAAAATTCATTTACTTATTTGAGATAGAGAGTAATCAGCCTCTGTCAATGGCCAGAGTTTGGCCAACCTGAAGCTAGGATCCAAGTGCTTTTTCCTGTGGATGCAGAGGCCCAAGACCTTGGGCAATCCTCTGACGCTTTCCCAAGCCGCTGGCAGGGAGCTAAATCAAAAGGGAACAGTCAGGTGTGGAACAAGCAGAATTTTAGGATGCCAGTCCAGCAGGTGGCAGTTCTTGAAACAGGTTTCTAGGAGCTTATATAAGACTACGCAACTGAAACATGGAGATAAGTTATTTTTCCTTTTGTCCTCAGACTAAAATATTCTTACATTAGGCATATAGTCTGAAAACAAAAGCCAGAGACCCCTAGATTGTGATTTACACTTCCCTGTGTTTTTCTTCTTAGTGGAAATAAGAATATAACTGGAATTCGATACATGAAATACATAATTTATTATGCAAGCAAGGGCAACATTATAGTCAGGAATTTGGAGCTTATCTAAGGGGAATTAAGTTTTGTCTGATTTCACCCGATATTTTCAACTACGACTGAGCCTGATGAGAAAACAGGCATTATCATTTTGCAGCGTGAAGTACTATCAGTTTTGAATTGGAGAGAGAACTTAATTACATACCCACTTTTCATGCTTTACCTGCCTATTCACTTTGTTGCTCATTTAAATGTCTAATGTTTCCTTAGCAACCTCTCTTTTCTTTTTTTTCTCCCCATTGTGTCTTATCAGTTAGACTACTGGTTAAAATTATTTAAGGGGAAATTATAATTCATAACAATTTATCTTGTTAAACAAAAACCTAGCCATCATTGTCATTTTTTCCACAGTTCAAAAAGACCCGTGTAGTGAAGATGAATTATTAAACACGTTCCTGTTAGTTTTAGGTGCTGAGTGGTAAACAGTGTGAAAAAAAAGAAAAAGTAATAAGTACATTTAGCAAGAGCTTTCAAAATGGCTGCCATGTTGAAGGTTTCCCATCAAGGCTTTCTAGGCTGATGGTAAGAAACAAAGAGATAAGGGAAGGAGAACTATCTCTAGGTTTTTAATAGTCAGTCTTACAAACTCATTATATTACAGGGAGCTTCTAGATGAATCTTACCTGGAAATAATTCATTCTCCAGTGTCTGTGCAAATGGCTTATTCACAGGCTCCACAATCACAGGAGACGGAGGGTGGCAGAGCCTCTCCACTGTCTCCTCAGAGCAGAATCTCCTTAAGGGATAAAAGAAGGAAAGCAGTATGTTCCAACAGACTGACGGTCGGGTGTTTATGTCCCCCAATTGCCCAGATGCTAAGAACGAGATCAAAATGTGTGTGATTTGAAGGATGATCTCTGTTTATCTAGCAATCACAGCAGTAAGTAGTCTCACACACTTTAAAATGTCTGTATCTATCATGATAATTCTCTTAATTTCACACTTCCATCAAACCTCCATCATGCAGTTTAACTTTGTACTGGCTAATTTTCATCTCCTTCTATGTTTTCGTCATTCCAACAGACCCAGGACAAATACCATATGAAATGGTGATTTATGTCTTTAACATACATGGCTGATGCTCTATTCCGAGGCACAGCTAACCTTTGTTATCAAGTGTGACAAGTTGACAGAAAATGCTTTTTCCTATGTCAAGGCCACATGCTGCTTCACCATAGCATACTTAAGTAACAAGGAATTAGTTTTTGTTAAAGAAGAGCTGCACTGTAGCTATTTAAAAGTCTGTATTGTTTGATGTAGTTGTTAGAACAAAAGCAGAGCAGAGTGAAAAGGAAATTCAAATGTATTTACTGAAAGTACTCATTTTCAGGCTCTTTCTCTTATTTCTCTGTGTACAGAAATGCAGTCATTCCAGGTAAACTCACTGGGAATGGATAGATTTACTTGATAGTATGGATGATATCTTATTAGTCCCTTGTGGCTCAAACGGACTAGAAGCTAATCATGTCTTTGATGTGTCAGGTTCATTGTGCTACCTCACAATGTTCCTGAAGCTCTGTTTTGTGCCCTTTTAACTAAGATACCATTGCCACTAACTTGCTACAGCTCTTCAACAAAGTGGCTTCCTTGTTACAGTTTCCAGAGAAAAGATGGACGGATGTTTCCAATGAAGAGTTTCTGAGTAATTTTGCTCCTTCTTCACCATTTACAAATGTTTCCTCACTCAACAATTGATGTTGTTTCTTAATAAAGTGAAGGGACACTACCCAATGTCTGAAGCAGCAAGTTTCATCTACTCCTTATATAAGCAATGTAAACTTCAATACTCCTGATGAAAGCAGGGAGCTAAACTTAGGCAGGAAATTTAGTTATGTGAAATCCAGGAACTGGTGGACCTTCAAAATCAGAAGATTTTGGAACTGACATTTTAGTTGTTACTTTGGAGACTGTGTTGCTGGCATGCAGCTACTGCCATCTGAGCAGTTTTAAGGAAAAGGGGGCAAGTAGTGATTTATTCTTATCAGCAATGATCACTGAAGTAAGTTTGACAAAATAAGAGTTATTTTATATTAGTGTATGAACACTACTAAAAAATTAAAAGCAGGGCCCGGTGCAGTAGCCTAGAAGCTAGTCCTTGCCTTGCACATGCCAGGATCCCATATGGGCGCCAGTTCTAATCCCGGCAGCCCTACTTCCCATCCAGCTCCCTGCTTGTGGGCTGGGAAAGCAGTAAAAGATGGCCCAAAGCTTTGGGATCTTGTATCTGTGGGGAAAACCTGGAAGAGGATCCAGGCTCCTAGCTTTGAAATGGAACAGCTCCAGCCATTGTGGCTGCTTGAGGAGTGAATCAGTGGATGGAAGATCTTCCTCACTCTCTACTCTGTATGTCTGACTTTCAAATAAAAAATAAATGAATATTTTAAATTTAAAACACTACTTGAAAAAAACTTAAATTTTTATTTAATTTTATTTTATATAAAATGCATTTTATATTTTATTAGATAAATTTTATATATCATATTTTTATTTAAAAATCACTAGAAAGTCCTGGTGAAGGTGACCAAGGTCTCTGTGCTGCTCCATATAATATCTTTCTAAGTCATCATATTTCTTTGCTAGCAACAGTTTTTGGCAATGTTCATCGCTTCCTTGACGGAACTGCCTGTCCACTAGTTGCTCTGCACAGTAGTTTGATACTGGGCTTATATTATCCTCATTATTTGATGTTTTCTTTCATTTCAGACTTTTTATTTGTGTAATCTAAAAGCAAAGGTTGAATTTTTTTCTTAATCAAAACATCTGGGTTATAAATTTCATCTAGTCTCCTGATCTCAAATACCATCTATGTAATATTAATTTCTAAATATGTAAATCTGAGCTTAAACATACTTTGAGAAGCAAGTTCAAATAATTTCACTTGAATGTCAAACGTTGATCTCAAGCTGAAAACTGAACTCTCGATTCTCCCATCACTTCATGATCCTAGGAAGCCATGTCCTATAAATGAACGCAGGTCTAGCCTGCAATGTGTTCAGGCAGAAGCTTTGGATTGACTCCTATTCTTCCTGTCTTGTAATCTGCAACAAATTTTTCACCAAATATTGTCAGTGTCAACATCTCAATTTACCTAGGAATTATCTCACTAATTCCTTTGTATCTTTCCTCATATATGTTCTGTCCCTCTCCCATGTGAATGATCACAATAATCATTTAATTGAGGTCTCACTTCTGCAGATTTGATCTTCAGATTCTTCACAACGTAGATGTGGACGATCCCTACACACCACTGCTCAAAATTCCACAGACTTTCCTCTCACCCAGAGTAAAGCCCAATGCACTGAAAGTATTCTGTCAGCTTTAATGACTGTACTAATTAGCCCGCGTTTTAATCCGGGCACACTCATGGTTCTACCAGTCTCTTGAAGACCCAGCTCAACTGTTTTTCAACTATTTATTTGCTTCCTTTTTCGCACAAACCCTTCCTTTAAATGACCTACAACTCCCTGTGTTGTAGGTTCATGGTCATCTCTGCAATAAGTCTTTTCATGGTGACCATATTTAAAATGCAGGCTAATTTGCTCTTTTCCATATTCCCATTTCATTATAAAATGTAACATTAGTGCCTGGAACGGTAGCCTAGCAGCTAAAGTCCTTGCCTTGCACACGCCAGGATCCCATTTGGGCACCAGTTCTAATACAGGCAGCACTGCTTCCCATCCAGCTCCCTGCTAGTGGCCTGGGAGGGCAGTCAAGGACTGCCCAAAGCCTTGGGCTTGGTACCCATGTGGGAAAACCAGAAAGGGCTCCGAGCTCTTAGCTTTGGATTGGCTCAGTCCCAGCTGTTGCTACTGCTTGGGGAGTGCATCAATGGACAGAAGATCTTCCTCTCTGTCTCTCCTCCTTGTATATCTGACTATAATAAAAATAAATAAATCATTAAAAAAGAATAATATGTAACATTATCAGTCTGTTTAATACATTATCGTTCAAATATGCAGTATACTGTGTAATATACCATATATCATACCATATGTATCATACGTATCATACAAATCTATATGTATTATATATTATTGTCTAACAGAGAATAAAATAGCATGTCTAACTACTTCATTTGAACACTTATATACTCATATATTATATACAATGTGTATGTTATATGTATTGTTATATTTAAAGAGATTCATTTAGATATATTCTGAGAGAATTTCCCATACCTAGAATGCTTTCAGGCATGTGATTATTGAATAACTTTAAATAAACGAATAAGTTAGTGGATTAATGTAATCTATTTGTTTTACATCACGAAAGTTCTTACATAGCTTTGGTCTCTGTGACTATTTCTTAAAACATATTGAATATAAAGAGAAAAACATAAAAGGAAGCAGAGAGCTGTCATGAACTGATCCATTTCTCAAATGTTTACGATGGCCAGGACTGGATCTATTGAAGCAAGAAGCAAAGGATTCAGTCCACACGTCCATGTGGGTTTTAGGACTTCTGTTGCTTGAGGGGTTACTGTTGCTTCACCAGATCTGCTTTGGCAGGAAGTCACACTGAGGAGCCAGAGTTGGATATGGAACACATATATTCCAACAAGCATGCACGCATCTCAATCTTTAAGTACAAAACAGCCCCAATAATTTCTTCAATGTTTTAATGAGTTCTTTACTATGTTCTTGATTCTTTTTACACATTTGGAAGAAGAAAGCAAACACTGATAAACACAGTTTATTTGTCATCCACATCAAGCTACAATTCAGAATGTTCACATGAATATTTTGTGATGTTTGCTAGACATTGCAGTTTGTTTTCACACATTATGCTAAATTTTTTCACTCATAGTGACAAAAAAATCTCTCTTTGAGACCATTTACTTTAAAATGGTTAAATCCATTTAATTTTTTTTCTAATCCTGTAAGTTAATTTACAGAAAGAGGTCCTTTCAAATTTTTACTTTCTTCACTAATGGCCAAACTGACCAGCAGATTTTCAACATAACTTTTTGTAAGTTCAATCTATGGATGCCTGCTATTCAGTCAAACTCATTGGTACAGCTGTGAAAATGGCACTTGGGATGCTCACACTCAATATCAGAATGCCTGGGTTGCTCTGAACTCTAGATTCTTCCTACTATGAATCCTGTAAGGTACAATGTGATAGCTGAAGTCCTTTATCTCTCACCACACCCTCACACCCTATACGGAAGTCCGGGATTGAATAAGTTCCTGAGATTGACCAGGGTCATCTCCAGCTATTTTAGGCATTGAGGAGTAAACCAGGATTTAGAATTTCTCTCTCTGTCTCTCTAAGGGTTGCAGACTGATTTCGTTCGTTAGAGCAACCATAAAAAAAAAAATGAGACATTATTTGTCCCTGTGTACCATGCCAAGTGAACTATTTCAATATAATTTATTCTCAGTTGCTATGATTTTATTAAGGCATTAAAATGGGCATTGTGACAGAGCGTAAGTCACAGCTTAGGAAGCAAACATCCCATGTTGGATTGCCTAATTTTTGTCTAATTCTCCACTTCTGATCCAGCTTCCTGGTGCTGTATCCAGGGAAGCATTAGACAACTCATGCTCATGTATCCTTGCCACTCACTTCAGAGAATCAGATGGATTTCCTAGCTCCTGGCGTTGGTTGGGTTCAGCTCTAAGTGTTTACAGGCTTTTGAGAATGAACCAATCGATAAAAGGATATGTCCCTTTCATTTTAGCATTCTCTCTTTTTCTCTCTTTCCTGTTTTTCAAATAAACAAGAGCATAAATAAACGATTGGAACAGCAAAATGAAAATACAACATAATTCCACAGTCCATGATCTTGAATGCAATATACTTGAGTTTTACAATATGAATGTTTTGAAAAATAAACGCTGCTGAGCATTTAGACTTGGAAATAAATATGTTCCTGGATTCAAAATTCTAAAGACCCTTGGTAATTAATTCTATACAAGGACATGGATATTGCTAGGTAGAATTTTTCACCCATGAATTTGTAGATTAAGAAATGTTAGTAAGGAAATCCATATGATAAATAGCATGATGTGGGTCCACTGTTTTATCATCAATCACTGAGTATCCACAATGCATAGGCATCATCCATCACGTAACCCAAAGAAACTTGCCCAGATACACATTGACACACACGGTGGCCCCAAAACTTTTGGAGCTTCCTTCTCAATTGTAAGAGACAAATGGCAACCAGAAAGGTTCAAGGGGAGAGTTTACTGCAACACTTTCACTGATAACAAATGGGAAAGCTAGGAGCCACAATTTGTGTAAGCATCATAACACACTTAGGAAGTTAATATCATCTCTAATAGGAATTAAAATTATGTGCAAAGTCAACACTGAAAATATCATTTTGTATAATATCATGAGAATTACAGAAATTAATTTTGTTACATATTTATTTGATTTTGAATCCCATCACATTGTAGTTATGTTTATTTTTCCATGCAAACCCTTGAAACCATCTAAATTCTGTGGAACCAGAATGAAAATATTATCCATACTAAAGTTCTTCCCAGAAATACTTGATCTTTTCTAATTCACAAGGGACACTATCATTAAGAATCTATTCAGTTAAAATAAATGTGCTAAGCCTTAGATGAAGACCAAAATGTTGGCAGTTAAGATGTTTCATTCTGGTTTTCATTTGTGTGGAAGAGATAGGACCACAAGGATAAAGTTACACATTGGATTTTGATTATTATTATGACAGAAAAAAATATTGTGGAGAATTGTTTTGAAGTATTTCTTTGGTTGAGTATTTCAGAAGCTAAACAGAGACAGCACGGAACATGGAGAAAAAGAAAACAAACAAACCTGAAGTCTCTACCTGCCTCAAAAGCAGGAAATCATAAAATCGGGTGTGGAAATTTTAGGACGTTTTGTTAACGTGTCAGGAGCCACGTACTATAGCCACACTGAAGCCATTTTGAATATAGACTTATGGGACAGTGGAAAACCCCCGGTTGGCTAGATGCTTGGGAAAGAAGTTATGAAACTAATCACACGCTTAGCTTCAATTGTTCCTAGCAACTGTTTCAGAATGTGATTGATGCTGTACTTACCGACATCTTGTTACTGATTACCTACGCTATTGTCGATATGTTGGTTACTATTGTTGATATGGTGGCTGCTCAAGAACAATCAGTCTTGAGACCATGGCTTGCGTCCCAGTTTCTCTTTCCCTGAGCCTTAGTTACTGAAGAATATAAAAACCCTCAGTTGAAATCAATAAACTGACAGCTTGATCAGACCTACTGTCTTGCTGTCCATTCTTTGTGTCTCTTGTCCCTTCATTCTCTCCTAGGTGACTGCGACCCCGTTGACTGTCCTGCTGGACGGGACATTAACGTAACACTCAAATATAACCAAAAATTCTGTAAACAGCAGCCTATTGTTGAGTGTTAGAAGAGCACCACATTTTAGATGTGCAATGCGGTTCTGCTTTGATCAATCAGCAGCCATAAAAAAGAGGACCATTCTCTGTGCCACAAGTTTTGCAACAGGAAAACTTCCCTTTCTTTACCTTCTATTACTCCAGAGATTTTTTTTCTCCATTGGAAATGGAATAACAAAAATGATTTCCTCTTTCCTGTTTTCTTCTTTGGACCATATGGCCTAATTTAGCCTGCGAAAACTACAATTTATTTTAGCATTCATGAACCTTCATGACTAATTTCCTAGGCCAAACTATAATTACTTTAATTCTACACCACTGGAGAGAATTTGAAAACAGGACTTCTTCGGAAGAAAATTAACTTACATAATAAGTGAAGAGATAAATCATATTAGCACTAATTAAAGTATATTAACATTTTGGTTGCGTATGAATAAAAATCAGATACAATGAAAGCAGGTTTCTCATAAAGAGTCAATTTATGGAGATTTATGAAGATTTTAAGAAGTTGCAAAATTTCATTACTTAACATCTCTATTAAGATCTTTACAAGCATGCATAATGAAAGACTAATAAAAGGTTTAATAAATGGACTTTTGCTTAAAGTCACACAGATTCAGTGCAATCAAAGGTTTTAAAGCCCTAGTGGAGATTAAAACGATAATTGTTAATTTAAAAAGACATATGCTGTCTGCACAATGAGATGTGGTATGTTAGCTCACCAGATTTAGGAAGCCATAGAATCGTCCCTAACCAAAGTAACCCTTTGGTTTCTCTTTGCATCCTCTAAGTGTGACTCTGTCTCAATTGGTTATATTAGTTTACCTATTATCCAAACCACTAGATAGTCATGGAGAAAAGAAACATCAGTGTTTCACTGCTACGCAAACATATTTCAAATTCTCTTTATTTGCATCAGCCCAGAATTATTTAGATTTCTTTCAACATGTACCATGATTTCCTATGACAAATGATGTGCCTTCAACACAAATTGCTGCTTCCAGGTAAGTTCAAGTGTAACTTCGGGCTAAAAAGTATTAGCTATTTTCCTCACACATGTTCTTTCTTCAAACTTTTATCCTGGCACTGCTCAATGCTTTATTTTCCAATATTGCTCCTGAGTAGTGCATTAAAAAGATGCTGTCAAACAGAGTCACAGAAAAGTGCATTGCTGAGGAAAGTGCACAGTGAGCGGGAGAATCTGTGTGTCTAATTTGGAGATGAGATTTGCAGCCCGCATTTGCCACGGTGCTCTTCAGTTTCCATGAGAGCAAACATCCTATTTGACATGCCATTCAGAAACCACCGCTCTATGGAGGCCACTAAGTCTTTTATATTTAACTGTTTAAGTTCCCGTGGTCTTAAGCTCTGCAGAGTGGGCTTCATTCTGTCCTTCCAACTACAACCCGTTTACAACTGCTAGCTTTTGTCTTTTCTTTTTTAGTTACCAAATGCCATTCCCTGATATCAAGCATAGACTGTGTGTGTGTATATATATATGTATTTGTGTGTACATACAAACATATATATATATATATGAACTGACAGATTATCAAACACTTCACATTAATAAAATTTCAGACTAAGAACTGTGGAAGTACATTCCTATTTCATCATTTATGCATAGGTAATTTGCCATTACATAGAAGTATTTATTTTGGGAGTGGGTTAGTTAGTAATTTATCTTTTACAGAAGTAATAACGACTGTGTTTACCAGATTGTCTCACTCTTGTATGTACTCTGTATAACACTTCTTGAAAAAATATATATTGAAACATTTTAAGCCCTCA
Source organism: Ochotona princeps (assembly GCF_030435755.1). NCBI lineage: Eukaryota > Metazoa > Chordata > Mammalia > Lagomorpha > Ochotonidae > Ochotona > Ochotona princeps. Next base: position 64,522,878 of record NC_080841.1, on the reverse strand, counting down.
ATTGTATTTCCATTTATACCATGAATGAAGAAAACAATAGAATTCTCAGTGAATGCAAAGAATAAATGGCAACTTAAAAAGCAGAGAAGATATATATGATTATAAGAGGAAGCCAAGAGTAAGTTTTATGAAACTTAGCAGTAAAACAAAATACACTAAAAACCATAATGCATCATACTATGATACGCAATAAAATAAGCATTTAAAAAAGTTAAATACTTAACTGAGATTATACATATTAAGAAAAAGAAAGATTAAGAAACGAAAGAGACGAAAATATAATACAGGTTGAAGATTTATTGAGGAGACATTGATGTGAAAGAATTTCCCCTTGAGTATTCCTACAGGGCAAACTGACAGTCCAGTGGCTGCTCGGGAATGCAGCTGCTTGGGGCACTATAAGCAAAAGCATAACACTCAGAACCCAACCATCTCTGTCCTAACATTTAAAGGCTGAGACTCGGCCAGTCTGAAAGCTGAAAATTTACAGCCTATGTTCTGCGGGTTGACTCCAGTTACAACTTAATCCTTGTTTTTTACGTGACAGAGCTGAAGCAGCGACTTGAGAGAACATGCACTCCACCAACGATCCAAGTTTTCCCCAAGATAAACTACAATGGAACATGTACCAAATAAAGTACACACACATGCACACACTCAGTGAATGGGAGCAGACGCAGGAACTGGAAAAAACAGAAGGCAGAAATGCAAACCAAGAAAAGGACCCGGGAATGAGGCGACACAGACTACAAACTAAGTACAGACCACAGAGGGCAAGGGTGACCTGCTGGATGACGTTAAATGTCTTCTGTATCAAAGACATTTGATACAAAAGACAAAGAATTGTACATTTAGTCTACCAGTCGAGTAGACTGGTATACAGTCTATACAATACAGACTCTGTTATAGCATCTAGTTTTGTTTCCCACCTCTAAGCATTGACTTCAGCTACCTGCTCATTTGGATATGGATTATGGTGCCTTCTGTGAGTGGATTCCTGCTGCCCACATCAGAGACCTAGATTGTGTTTCTAGCTCCTGACTTCGACCTCAGTTCAGTTAAAGTCATTGTGGGCATTTGCGATGTCAACCAGCAGACAGGATTTCTGTTTGTCAGACTATCTTTGAGCCCTTTTCCCTGTGTCAGACTCACACACACACACACACACTCTTTCTCCACTTTAACATCTAAAATAAATATTTTGTTTTCAACACTATAAAAACATAAATACAGGATCCTGCCTCTTGCTTAACTATAGTATGTTTTCTCCAAATAACATTCTTTGAAAATATACTCCAAAGGTTTTATAAGTTCGTCATTCATATTTAAGCACTTATTTATCTGGAATTGAATTTTTATACATGGCACCCTGATTTAATTTCATATTTTTTTAAATATTTGTTTACATAAAAGGCAGATTGACAGAAGAGAGATCTGGCATCCACTGGTAAACTTCCCATACAGACGCAAATACAAGAGCTGGTTTTCCTGGTCTCCACTGTAGGAGACTACGAGCCATGTAAATGAGCTATCTTCTGCTGCATTCCCTTGTACATTAGCAAGGAGCTGGATCAGAAGCCGAGTTTTCCAATATGAGATGCCTGTGTTGCAGTTTAAACTGTCATGCACAAAACACTGGCCCCTACTTTTATATGTGTGATTTGACCATTGTAAAAGTTCATAAATTAGTCATATTTATTCTTTTTGTCTTTTTCTGCATATTTTGAATGCTATTATCCATGTATTTACAATACCAAAAGACAAAACGGAAAAAGGTTTAGAGCTGTTTAAAATATACTAGGGGAATCCTACAAAGATGAGATTTTCTGTGAAAACAAACTAGGCTCTCCTGGGCAGAAAGCAGTTTCAAAGGCAAAAAGAAAAGACTTTAAAAAAAAAAAAAGGTCAAATTTATTCTGTGACAAATAGATTCTGTGCGCAACATGAACATTTTCTTACTCAAATTTATTGTGGCAATACTTTATACAGTGCAGGAAATGCGCTACTCATACTCTGTAAGTCAAATACATTTAAGTGATGACCGGGTTGCCACATTATGTTCTTAGAGATATTAAAGTATCATGTTTGGTAGTAGAGATTGGCTCTGCATGGAGATGGACAAGGTCCACCATTTGTTTCTCTTTGCCATTCTGGCAGTGTGTAGACTCATAGGTCAGTAGATAAGTGCACTCCACCTATCATCTTTCCTATTTAGTACCAAAGCATGTAGCCCAACTATACATGCTGTCCAGAATTTTCCCAAATATTTGGCTGAAGTTAGTTCATGCCTTTAATAATTCTCATAGCAGAAAATACATATAGCATTTGAGACACACACAATCCCATTAGTTTCTGTTTTTGTATGCATGCCCATCTGCAAAGAGCTTCATCTCTGGCTGATAAGTATTCATTTTACATTCAATGTGTTCATTCCATTGCCTAGTTTGTCACACCTTGCCAATGGTCACAGTGCATCTTTTGCAGTCTTCCTAGACAACCATGCTCCCATGTGGAGCCAGTACAGCACTGTTTTGCTCTTTAGGGTAAGATCGGAGCAAAAATCCAATCAGCATTCTGTCTACTTGTATTGGTACCATTATTGACAGAAATAAAAATGTTCTTATTTTCCCTTTTCCTAGGAAATTGTTATTTTGTAAAAGAAGTTTTTGTTTTTATTAGAAAGTCAGATGTATGGAGAGGAGGAAAGACAGAGAGGAGGGATCTTCCATCTGCTGATTAACTCCCCAAGTGGCTGCAGCAGCCAGAACTGAGATGATCCAAAGCCAGGTCTCCCACACGGGTACAGGGTCTCAAGACTTTGGGCCAACTGCTTTCCCAGGCCACAAGCAAGGAGCTGGATGGGAAGTGGGGCTGCTGGGATTAGAACCAGCATCCATATGGAACCCCGGTGAGTGCAAAGTAAGGACTTTAGCCACTAGGCTACCATGCTGAGCCCCTTAGGAGCCTGTTTTAAGATAAATATAAAGTGAAACTTTTGTGCAGTGGAAAAACAATCATTTCTGGCTAGTTCCAATGTAATAAGCATGAATAAAGCATTCAAACATAAACATTTAAGCCCTGAGTGATATGTACTTGGTCACATTTTCACCATATTCTAAATAGTCCTAAAATCTAATGAAAAAAGTTTTATAATTGCTTTTCCTGGGTCTTTCAACTCTACTCCTTGGTTTGATCATCCATTTTCACGTTTCAGTGATTTCAAGACTATATCCGCAATTAGCCAAGCTACGTTTTATTTTTGGAAAATACATTCTATGTTTACTCCCTAGAATAAGTAGCAGGGCATTTGTAAGGTCAAAATTAAGTATAGATGCAACCTACAGTTAGATCTGTCAACTTCTGTTTTGACAAATCTTTGTAATTAAAAGTTTGGACATGCCCACTCAGGTTACATCGCTGTAACATAATGCAAAGGTGTCTTTGCCCCAGTGCCTGAATGTTTACTGAGCATGTCGTAAAATGACTGCTGACACATTTTCACAGGGGTTTTGCAAAATATTCCTTTCTTCAGTATTGTGTAAAGGTCCCTCCAAAGTAATACTGAGTCATAAGCTAAGTTCAAACTGTGAAATTACTAATTTTTCAACAGAGTGCTGGATGAGTAACTTTAATTTTCTGAGTCTTTGGCAAACAAGTGACTGCATTAAGTAAGTCATCAATTTCATTTCAGTTTCCTCAGTACAGTACTTAGATGGTACCTCTCTCCAACACACTCCGATAAGGCACACATTCACTTACCACTTTGTAACATCCGCTTGCCATTGCCTTCACCTGTCCATTGCCTTCACCTGCCATTTAGCTTTCATGGGAATGTTCAATAGCCCAACATCATAAGCAAAACAGAAATAAAACATAAATCCTGAATACTTTTCTCAGCTGACATTACCTTTCCCGAGGAACATATAAAAAATCATGCTATGTGTAGAACATGATCATGTCCCCATAGCTCTAACAGTTCTTAAATTTAGCCAACAACATTTACCAAAAAAGTCAACACTGAAGCAATCTTCAGCAGGACCTTCAGACACTGGCTCACAGGTACCAAGTTTCATGGCATGAGCACTGAAGGCAAGCTGCGGAGTGTGTTCCCCACACAGGAGCCAGAGACCTGTGAGGGCCACGTCCCTAGATGTTTTTGAAGAAAATGTGGCTTCCTAACCTCATTAGTCATAAAATTCAATCAATCTTAAAAAAAATAATTTGATATTTTAGATTTGCCATCTAAAACAGATCTTAAATAATTTTGTTTTACTAATCAGTTAACATTTTTCTCATTTTTAGATGTAAAACATCTTTAGGCTAGGAGTCATGTGTTTTATTTACATTTGACTCATGCTATTCCTTACAACACTATTGCTTAAAATATTATGTCTAAAATGAATGGAAAAAGCCACACTCCTTTTAGAATTCTAAAATCCCAAAAATGTGCAGTATCAGTTGGTGGTGATTATGTAAAGCAATGAGAATGCTCAGAAGTCTCTAGCAGGATGTAAAATGGTACCACCAATGCAGAAGACAATTTATATATATATACAATTTATATATATGCAATTTATATATATATACAATTTATATATATATATATATATATATATATATATATATATACACTTAGCATGCGAGTCAGCAGCAAACTTCTAGGTATTTACTCACGATGTGAAAACTTATGTCCGAAAGAAGCCTGCGTGTTTATATTCATAGCAGATTTATGGAAAATTACTAAAATAGAAGTAGACAAGATGCTCATCAACTATGGTGTATCATACAATTAGACATCATCCAAAAAAAATTAAAAATTGAGTCATGTATCTTGTTTAAAACTATGGCTCAACCACGTCATAAAAAATGCAAGATGCTAGCTGGAAAATCTGATATATTGTAATTCCATTTATATTACATTCTGAAAAGACAGACACAAAGACACACAAATACACACATAAATACAGACATACATGCACACACGTTACGTCATTAGCAGAGAGTTAGAGAAAGCAAGAGAGCAGGTGGATATTTTGGGGAGGATAAACTATTCCATATGATATTGTAATTCTAGATAACAATATTATGAATTTGTCATATTAAACAGAAGTTTAAAGAAACTTGATGCATTCTAATTTTTTTGAAAATTAAGGGTAGGCACTTGGCAAAGCCTTCATGGTGCCAGATTGATATGTCACAATGCCTGATTTTGAGTACCAGCTACATTCTCAATTTCAGCTTTTTGTTAATGTGCACTCTGAGTCATAGCAGGGAATGGCTAAGGTACTTGGTCCCCTACCACTCATGCAGAAGACACAAAGTCAGCTTCATAATTCTGGGCTCAGCCTGGCACAGCCCTAATTGTTGTGGGAATTTAGGAGATGAATCAGCAGATGGAAGGTCCTGTCTCTCTCTTTTCTTTCTTTCAAATAAAAAAAATCATTTATATTTCTAAAACATTTCAATAATTACTGCTTCGTAATATTAAACCACATAAACACACAAAAAAAGTTGAAAGATCAGGCACCCTGGAGCAGGAAGCAGAAGGTGGCAACAGTATTATAAATACATGAAAAATTCACATAAGAGAGTGAGGTAATATTGGAAATGAACAGTGTCTATGATACTAGAGGGTAGAATCATTATGCAAGTAATACACTCCAGTTGATAAAGAAGTCACGTTAGCAGCTTTGACACCCTTTTACATGTATCTTAGAATTAAACAATTAAAAGAATACTCGGTGCTGGTTTATAAAAACTGAATTCTTTCTATTGGAGTGTGAGGCAACTCATGACTAATGGGAAAAAGCTAATAAGGATACATGCGGTAACTTACTAACCTGGAAGACATCTGTGTTAGTTCATGTTTATCTTAGTAGCAGTGAAGATGTCTACACAGAGGGGGATCTGCAGGTATTCCCAAATGAATCATCACATACAAACCTATTTCCTTATCCTGTCATCTGAGATGCTCTAGAAAGAATTTTTCCAGTCAAGTAGTTCGGCAACCACTGAAGTCCCATATTTTAACGACACTACCTAATAAAGTTAGCCATGAGTCTCTGAGTATATCACGGATATGAGGACTAGGATGTGAAACATCTGAGAAGTTCACTTCCTACACACGTTATGATAAAACACTAAAATCCCCAGGTATGTGTAATTGTCATATGTTTTTTTCAGTTCGAAAGGCAGATACACAGACTGCACTGGCTCACTCCCCGCAGAAGCCAGGACAGAGCCAGGCTGAACCGACACGCCATGTAGGAGCAGAGACTCATCCTGAGGCACCACTGCTGCATCTCACGTTACGCCACCAGCAGGAAGTTGAAACCCACAACACAGCAAACATCAAACCCACACTTCTGTGACGTGCCCTGCAAGTGACTAGCCACTGTATCGACAATATGCCCTTAATTCTTTCCTGTAAAAAGAAATGATGAGACACCTGGAAGAAGTGTAAGAAGAAGTGCTCAGAAACCAATAAGAAATAAATCAGGAAAATCAAAAAAAAAAAAAATAGAGGCATGTCCAAATGACTCAAATGTTAGCTGAAAGAGCTCTTAATGTCCAAAGTTGGAAGAATATGGGGAAAATAATATGTGCATAGTATTGAATTGCGAACCATGATAGATATTTTGTTATTGAAGAAACTGAAGTTAACTCTTCACACAAGTAAGGCCTATGCATGGTGATTTCCCTCTATGAATACAATAAAGAAAGGGAAAAAGCAGAATCACTTTATAACACAGAAAATTGACACAAACCTCATCAGATTATTACTATTTATAACATCCTGATAAGACATGATTGCAGTATGTATTGTTGACTTGATGTAATAAAAATACACTTTATCTCTATTATATTCTTCCCCAAAACATCTATCCTTGGTCTACTAATGAGGAAATTCCAACTGGGAGACATTCTACATTCCTCAAAAATGCCCAGGTCACCAAAAACAAGGAAAGTAAAAGCAGCTGTCACAGCTAAGAAGATGATAAGGAGACACAGTGTCCAAATATAATATATCAGAAAGATGACATGAAGTTAAAAACTAAAGAAATCTGAATATAGTAAAGATTCTGGTTCAAAATAGAGTAATAAAAACATTGCTGTCCATCAGCAACCATGAAAGTATCATCAAAGTATTCAATAATTGCGATATGTACTATTCCAAAGATGAATGTCTTTATTAGGATAAATAACTTTATGAAGTTCATGCAAATATTCTGTGCTTACGACTTTTAGGGAAATCTAACACTGTTCTAAATGTGAAAGTGTTTTTAAAGATAAGGCCTGAGTTGTGGGCTTAGAGATGACAGATAGGAAAGCCAAGGGGAAAAAGAACAGAAGTTGAGAAGGGAATTGTACAGGGAGGACAGGGAGAAGGAATCTCACCTGCCATAAAGACTTCACCCATGCCTCCTTGACCACTCCCTGTGGCAAAAGAAAAAAAAGACTGGGAAATCAAATATGTCGTGTAACTACATTATGCCTTGAAAATACATCATAATCTTTTCATCAGAAAAATTAAGGAATGTATGGAGAAAACCTGTGTAGAATATTTCCGTGTCTGTTATAAGGACCAAAAATCACTGAATGAAATTTTAAATCTAACAAATGCGATTGGTGTATTTGACTATGTTCATCCAGAGTCAAATACATCTCCTGACACCAGTTTTGGTAGATGGGCGTCATCCAAAGCTAAAAGGTATTCATCTGAGAGTTACAGCACAGGCATTCCTCTGACCATTCAAGATACACTCAGTCCAGTACTGCCAAGGTGCCCTGCTTCGCATGCGTGGCGTTAATGCCAGTCACAGATTCAGCTGTTCAGACACCACAGAAACATAATCCATAGCTCCTTCAAGGACATTAGTTATGTTCTATTTCCCATCAGCAAACAGCTTTGCTCTTGAAATTGTCTGAGGAAAAGACAATCTGAACACAATCACGGCCCAATGTTTTCCCCGAAGCAAAACAGTTTCCCCGGTTCAGTCCCTAAATTATAGTCGATTTGCGGTAGACCTTTTGTGTTTCTAAGAATATTATTCACAGTGGCAAATCCAACCTGTAGTAAGCTATGGACATTCATTTCTACAGATGCAGAACATATAGGGTCCCCCTGCAAAAAATTAACACCATTTGATCTGTAAGATATCACTGATTCTGAGTTGATGTGAAGGTTCCTGCAGTATTATTTCTGCTTATCATTGTGCACTCCCGTGGAGTATTTCGAACACACCAGCATTTCCAAAGGCAGGACACATTGATTTCCTCATTATGTCAGAAAATGGCAAGTTAAGCAAATTTCTAAACCCTTTCAAACTCCAAGGTCTGTTTAGAAGTGATAAGACAAGACACCACTTGTAAGTTGGCGAGTTTTGTATTGAGACTGTTCTCAGTGGAAATATTTTTGTCCTGGAAATTTGTCCTCTCCAAGGAGGAGAAGGAGCTCAAGGGCTAACTCACTTTTGACAACCCTCCCTATTTCCTGCACAGTGGGAGATGTAGGAGAGGGCTTTAAGCTTAACTGCTTTATTCTTGTTTTTGCCATACACACACTTTTACTAACCTCCTTAAAAATATTGCTTTAATACAAAGATTAATTGTTCTCATTAACCAGAGTTGCATGATGATAATGCAAAAAAAAAAAAAAAAAAGCTTCAGGATTTTTAAATCTGATATAACATGGACAAGTGCTATGATATGAAAACTTGTCATTTCTTAAAATCTGAGGAATGGGAGTTTGCTCATGTAAAGAAAAAAAGTGATAGCTTGATCCAAATTCCATTAGACACTAAGTCATACGAGTGTATCTTGTCTACCAGAAATGACGGTGTTTGTTGAGGGCAAAAATAGTAAGAATAGGAACCTGAGCTAGCAGGAATGTGGATTAAAAGGATAGAGTTGGGCAATTTGAAAGGTCAAGGAACAAAGAAAAGGGTCTTCAGAAAACAATCATTTTTAGAACCGCCAGTGAATTTCCCCACAGTGCAGTGAGTGGGAGAATTTTCATTCATGTTTGGAGGTTCTTTGACATTTCTATTAACTGAAGAAATACGAAATATTAAATCTATACAGATTTGCCTGGAAAGTAGAAGAACACAGCACATGAAATAATCACTTAGATGTTAATGGTTTAAAGGTACAAAAAATGTGATTTTGTTATAACCTAATGCTTTTAAATTTTCTTTCTGTAAATATTGAAAGGACCACACACTAGACATTGAGTTCTGTTTGGGGCAATCAGAAAAGATTGAAAAAGAGCAAGACAACTGACACAATGTTTACAAGGATTTAATTTGCTTTATCTCAATTTAATTCATTTATCATTAATGACTGAGTCAATAGACCCCTAATAAAAGGCAGGGACTTGGACTACATGAAATCAGATTTTTCTGTGTGTTTGTTTCATTGTATTAAGTTAAGACACTTAATAAGCCATGTATATTACCATCCATGCCACTTTTGAACTGCAGCTTTATAAAAGACACAGTGAGGAGATTCGGAAAAATCAACCTTAGCTCATTGCTGACAGCACCATGCAAGGACACTATGCATCAGTAACAGGCTTGCACAAGGTGTTTAGCAATGGCAGCATTTTGCTGGCATAGTAAGTAAAGGTGACACTGAAAACCCAGTGCAAATGAACCTCACATGCATTCAAAGCTCTGCAGAGCAGAATAGAGAAAAGAGGTGAGATAATCACAGTATGTTACATTTAAATAGTCCATTTATATGGCTGATCAGATGCTATGGCTCAATTACAAACGCAGAAGGTGAAAGAATACCAATCCTAAAGTTAGGACTCCAAAGTGGATTTTCTATTCTCAATCCATGTATAGGATTAAATAAGAACAAATGAGTTCAAACCTAGGAAATCTTAAAGCCTTATTATACTTCAAATAGAGTCATCACAACTTAATTAACTATATAACTTAGTTTATATATTCTCAATATTTTAATCATTTTATAAGTTTTGTCCTAAAAGCATCTGTATAAACTTGATGAAATTCTTTAGTAGTTCATAGCATTAAATTGGTAGTGTTTCACTTTGAAAAGCAATTTAAGTTCTTGGAAGATCGACAGGAAAGCCCATTGTCCTCTTTGCATAACTAGATAGGCAAAGGAGAGGTTGAAAATTCATAAAATAACGGCCTCCACAAAACCTACACTCAGACCCACTCACATGTTCAAATATCCGAACCTGCATCATACAGTCAGATATTTAAGAACCTACAGCATAATCAGAATTTGAAACTTCAAATTCTTTTTTAATTGCCATTTTTGAACTTGAGTAAAGGATATCAGACCCTGACATATTTCTTCAAATAAGGAAAAATATAATTAAAGGACAACTTTCTGACTTTTCTGAAAGTGTTTAAAAGATCCTGATTATCAAAGGAAATTTTAGATCCCTGAAGATGAAAAACTATTATCAATAAAGACTCAGGTTTCAGAGCAAGTTTCCCTCCTTTCACACACTATTAAAAGCTTTGGAGAAAGACTGTAGGAAAGGGGGTTTGCATTGGGAGACTCTTCCTCCTGCACCATATAACAGATACTGAATGGAAAATAATAACATTGCTCCAGAATGGTAACTTTCTCCCCCGTTAAAAGCAATGGCCTAGGTTGCCTTGTTCCTAGGCAAGTGTTACACGGCTACAAGAAAATTAGCCAATAGCTGGTGAGCATTCTGGTCCTGCTTAACTCCAACTCTGTTAGCTATACCACTGTGCCGGCATAGTTATCTATTCATTTTTTATTTTTTTGTTTTGTTTTTTTTAAATGCATGGAGAGAAGATAGGGAATGCAAGCCAGAACATACCACCCCAACCATCAGAGGAGGGCTTCAGATTGCCTGGAGGAAGGGGCCGGGGGATGGGTTGGAGTGGAAGTGGCTGAGCGTATGCTTGACAGAGGAGGAATTACTTCTGACATTTTCCTTGAACCAGGCCACTATACTTGAATGTAGGTGAGAGGGCTGAGATGGGGTGCTTTAGATAGGGGATATTGGAAGGCATGTCTGGCTGAGGCCAAGGCACCACCCATGAGAGAGACTTGGGCTGGACAGAGTAGCATCAGTCACTCACCACCTACTGGAGCACATAAAAACTCCTGGTTGGGTTAGGCCACAGTACCTGCCCACGAGTGTGACAGCAGGGGTATGGACCACATCAGTTAGGGCCACAACACCCACCATAATATGAGAGAACCAGATCTGTGCTAAAAATCCATAGGAGAGGTGTGGGCTTGCCTCAGTCTTAGTGCAGCACCCTCAGGTTTGCAGGAAAGGGTGATGATGGACTGAAGCCAGGGTGGTCAGCAGAACTCACCTGACAGGAATTCACCTGGTACTTGCAGGAACAGCAACTGCAAGGAGGCTGAGTTGCGCCATGTTGCAGCATCAACTGGGACATGCAAAGGCTGGAACTGAGGGTAGCCCATGCCATGGTATCCTCCAGCGTCTATGAGATCTGAGACTGGGAGTGGACCTGATGGGAGAACTTGGGGAACTTCCTTACTAGGTCATAAATCCTTTGGAGAAGCACAAGAGCCAGGATTGGGGGTGGGCCAGGACAGGTATTCATTTGTGTTTGTGTGAACTGGGTCTGGTGACCAGCCAGGCTGGTCCAGGTCACAGCACCCACAACCATGCAGGAGCACCAGAACAGGTCGTGGCCTGTGGTTGACTAGGCTGTACCGCATCACCTGCCAGTGAGAGCTGATACTGTGTGTGGACCATGCCGGATTGGGTGAAAGCACTTGCCAGCACACGTAGGATGTGGGTTTGGGAACGGGTCTGGTAGGGGAACTCTGGGAACTTGACTCTCCTGCTAGACTGCAGCTCCCACTGGTGTGAGATCCAGGGCTGTGGGTGGGCCAGGCTGGTCAAGGCTGAAATACCCATCAGTATGCATGTGGGCTTGGTCTGGGGCATGCTAAATTGGGCTTGGCTTTAAGCAAGACTACCACTGGCGCTCATGAAAGCCAGAATGGGTGTGAGTCAGTTGGATTAGGCCACCGTATCCACTAGTGAACTCCATTACTAGGGGCTGGCCATGTCAGGCTGGACTATAGCACTTGCCAGCATTTGTGAGATATGGGGTAGGCCTTGTAGGAGATCTTAGGCAACTTCCCTGTAAGATTACAATTCCCATTGGTGAGTTCAAGAGCTGGAACTGGTGGCAGAACAAGCCATGTTTGGTTGTAACACCCATCGGTATATGTGTGGGCCAGGTCTGGGGATGGGTTAGGTTAGGCCAAAGCACAGCACAGCCTGGCCCTAGCAAGATCCAGAACATGGTGCAGATTGGCCTGGGTTGAACCAAAACAACAGCCAATTCACATCAGAGCTGGTGCTAGGAGTGGGCCTGTCTGGCTAGGCAACTACACTAACCAGTAGGAGCTGGGACTAGTGGCAGGCCAAGCTGAGCTTAATCACAACATCTGTTGGCAAATACTGAGACCAGAGTTAGCACATTTCAGACTGTCTTCCAGCACCCGCTGGCATGTGCAATACTAAGTGCTGGGCCAGAATCTGTAGGCAAACCTTGGGGACTCTCCTCTTGGGCTGCTTCTACATAAGAGCTGGGATTGGAGGCAAGCCAGCCCAAGCACGGCTGCAGCACCTGTCAATCGTATTTGAGTTGGGACTGGGGACTGGCAGGCTGGGCTAGGCTGCAATCTTCCCTGCATGAGAGAGAGCCAGAATGAGTGTGAATCAGCTAGTTAGACCTCAGAACCAGCTGACAAGAACCAGGACTAGGTGCAAATCATTATCAAGTTGGACAGAAGTACCAAGATCCTTGCAGGCACAAAGTCCTGGGCTGGTAGTGAGCCTGATAAAAGCACTGTGGGCATTCGCCTCTTGGGCTACAGCGCTCACTGGTGAACATGATAACCAGAGCTGGGGGTGGGCCAGAGTGGTCAAGGTGGTAGCACCTGTTGGCATGTCAGTGAGTCAAATCTGGGGGCAAGTTGGCCTGAGCTAAGCTTTAACACCCATAGGTGTGCACAAGATTCAGATGAGCAGTGAGATAAACTGGACTAAACCACAGCACATATTGGCACATACAAAAACCAGGGCTGGAAGAAGGCCTTGTGGAGGTTATTGGGGATCATCCTGTATGGACTTTGGCATCCAAGGTTATGCATGAGGACCACTCGTGTGGTGAGCTGTGTTGGGTTAGGTCACAGCACCCATCAGTTCACTTGAGAGATGAGACTGGAGGCAGAATGACCAGGTAGTTGCATCCACTGGTATGTGTTGCCTGGTGCACATAACAGACTGAACCTGACCCTGTATAGTCTGGCCCACATAACAGTCAATTCTAAGTTCACTCTAGGTGAGATTTCTTGGTGGGCTCCTCAACTAAATTGTTGGACTCAAATCCCAGCCACAGGGAAAATCATAAGACATGTAGTGTGACCTTGGAATGCTTGTATTAAAACTTGCCCTCCTCAGTTTTGATGCTTTTGCATCGGATAGCATCCCAAATGCAAACAGAAAACATGACCTGCAGATCATGCAGGCCACTAGAGGACATTGAGTCAGAACACAGAAAGCAGAACAGATTGGACAACTTTCCCGGCAAAGCTTTGCAGCATGTTTTTGGGTCTATGGATGCACATTGAGTTGGACATGGTCATCCAATGGATCTTTAAAAGTTTTCCTCAAGCTTGGTGCAAACAAGCTGACAATTACCTCAGGACTATCAAAAACATTCACATAACAGTCTGAGAGCATTCTACTCCCTAGAAAATAGCACTGAAATATTTGTCCAACCTCCATACCTCCACCCTCCCTGACCTAATCAGAGGTTCACATCAGCATACATCCCTCTCAGATATGTAAACAATATTAAAAATAAAATAAAATGATTTAAAAAGAAGTTGGATCTTTGTATCCTACTGTAAAAGAAAATAAAATAATACAGGGTGTAAGAATTCCAGCAGAGACGCTGGTCCAAAGACCCTGCTTCAATAACTTTAGAGCAACTTGGCTTTTGAATAACAACAAAAAAACAAGGGAAAACAAACATGTAGCATCTAACTAATGATGTTTGCCTGGTGTGTGTACAGACATATGTGTATGAAGTTTATGTGACTGCAATCAAATCATGATGAGTTTAAAAACATAATTGTGTCTAACATGCCTTCCTAATTTTTGTCTTATGTTAGCTTTTTACTTTAAAAAAAATTGTTCTCAACCACAGAAATCTCAATCATGAAAAACTGCTTACTGGTTCTCCCTTTTCACATTCAAATCATTCCAGTGGAAAATTAGGGAAGCATCATCTAATAGTCTCATTGAGTCATAAAGTGAAGCAAACTGGGAGTGCTTCAACGTCACTGCCACATAATCAGAAAAGTAACGACAAATTTGCTCAAGATGGTGTTTTTAAATGAAACGCCAATGATATTTATTCACTCAAAACAGTTGCATAGATGACCAACAGATAAATGCATGTTCGTTCCTGCTTGAATTTATTAGGGATAAGGAAACACTAGTTTACTAAGTGCAAAAATCTCTTCCCCCAGTGAAAAATTTCAAGAGTTGATAATGAGCAAAGGAATATCCTATTTATAAAAAAACATACTTTTGTGAAGGGCAACGTAGCAGTAATCAAAGAAGAGACCAAAAAAAACCATCTTTTTGCAGTGCACAATCGCAAATCCCTTAGAGGAATGGTAGCTCAGGTGTTTGCAAATGGCTCCATACTGCTTCTCAGCAGGAGGACTGTAAAACACCTGGCAGGGCTCCCCAGAAGAACCACATCAGATGCTCAAAAGAGTACATGGGGTGAGAAATAGAACATTAGCGCCCACCTCAAACCTTCATCTTGAGAACTTATCACCCTGCAACACTAAGAAAAAGATGACACCAAAGTAGCAGCTTCTGTCTGCAAGATGAGCAGTAAAATTCTCATTGTTTACGGGTGCATGCTGTAGACTGTGTGCTCCCAGTGTGGTCCAAAGCAAACCTTAAACTTTCCTTTGAAAGATGTGATGTGCCAGGAACTATCAGACTTTTAACATCATTTAATCCAGGAGATCATTAAGCTGGAGAACGTGATTCGTCAGCAGCCATTCGCACATTCACTGCCTCTTCAATGTCTGCTTATCAGCTTACTATTGATCTGAACGGTGACTGAAAAGACTGTCTTCTAAAATAGGGTAAAGCCGGAGAGAAATAGAAATAGAGGCACATTTAGAAGTACAGCAAATCCAATTCACTCAATTTCTTTGAATTATTGATAGAGTGCTTGCATTATCTGAAAAACAATAAATAGAGCCTATACTTGCGCTTTTTTAACATAAGGTCAAAAATGAGCAAATCTTGAAAAATAGGTTTAAATGTGCAGTGATGAATTATTTTTATTTCCCTTTTCTGTTGAAGCCTGTACTCATTTCCCTCTAAATAGTCACACAAGAATGTTTTACAAGAAAATTCAGTTAGTCATACAGTAGGAGTTCACAAATGAAATAGAAAAGAGGGACTTCAACTTCTGGTTTTTAATGCTAGAGTTCTCCAAATAATAGATGATGTGGCATATAAATGATTACAATCATGGGAGTTAAAATAAATATCCTTACCTGTCCCTGACATGAACAAATATTGGCAGGAGCAGCACACACTTAAACCACCAAAAGCTCATCCTCTATTCCAGATTGATTAGGTCGCACTTATTACTCAAATCCAAGTATTACTTCTGCATGACATTTTATATACAAGGCCAAGTCCCAAGAATAAACCTTGACATTGAAATCTTGTCATCGTAGTACGTCACCATGTCATCCTCCTCTTTCATTGAACTCACTGCAGAGACAGGTTTAGCCATATATAGGTTTTTAATTGCATTCACTGTTCATTTTCTTCTTGGCACTTAATTATTCAATATTTCTTCAGAATTCAATCTGGTCTCCGCAGCTTGTTTTTTTTTTTAAATGTCCGTATTCTAGCTTATTTGTGACAGTTAGCTCTACGTTTTGAAAAGAAATAGGTCCTGACAAATTTTTACTTAATTTTCTTTCTCTGGGCTCGTTTCATATGAACGTAATATTTCAAATTTCTTACTATTTCTGAGTTTGTCTTCTGGTTCTTTTAACCTGAGCGCAACCTTCTTAAAAGCAAAGATCATAAGTTCACGCTACAAAACCATTGGCTGCGTCAAGGAGATAAAGCAACCGATTAGCCCACCTGAGCAGCAGCCATTGTAACTCCATTTGAAGGTCCCAGATTAGTACAATCTTAGTAACTTTAACATAGTCAGTGAGTTAAGGATGTGATAATTTTAGTGTGGTTTTGTAAATCACCCTGACAAAACCAGTTCAATCAGTGAAATAGGTAAGGCTCATTTTTACTCTGTAATTTAGTTTCTTCCGTGCTTTTTTAAAAAGAAAACTAGGTCAGCAAAAATGTGAAAGCGTTGTATAATAATCACTACAAATCACTTAGAGTTCTGGTTCAAGGGGTTTTAACCTGGTAATAAATTATCCTTCTGAGATGAGACTCCGAGTTAATTATGTCCATTACTCTAATTTTATTTCATATCTAGAGGGGAACTAAGGAGAAGAGACCACAGATAACTCACTGACAAAAGCTTCTACGTGTTCTTGCTTTAGTATATGGAAAAATATTCTAAATGGACTACATCAACCCTGCCAGGAGGTCTTTTATATTCTGTTGAAAAGAAAACAAAAAAAAAAAAAAAAAAAAAAAAAAGGCTGGTGGGAAAGACAGGAATTAATTGTTTTATTTGTAGACATCTGTCAAAACTGCCTTTTTGTCACCCTGGCTCCTCCCGGGTCGTTGAGGAGGGATGTTTCCTCTGCAGAAAAGCATTTCCCACCAATCCTCATGTGGTACAATCCCTGCCACAGGACATGGGCTGCGTTACTGTGAGAGCCTAATTAACCAGAAACCACTTCATCAATCAGAATTCTCCCAGCAGTTATAGGTAAACCCCAAAATCCTAAGGAAGGAAGCTTGATACAGAATTGAGATAAAACATTTCTGCATCCTTTCATAAAAATCAGCCAAAACCCCTATGATTTTTCCACACAGTAGAACAGAGCTTCCTAACAATTATCCTGACAAACCTTGGGAACTTTTGACATGAATGATTCAGTTATGGGCACCTGCCTATATTTACTTGTGATGGAAATGAGACTTGAACATTTCAGAGGGATTCCTAATCTCTGAGACTTTTTAAAAGGTCTGTTTCTTGGAATGTCTCTCCATGCAACAAGAACTCTTGAAGTTGTTAAACACCTGGTTGGAATTTTGAAGAATATATCTTCTCCCTATTTATGTTGTTTTTTAATACAGGCTTGAAACCAAAAAGGATTCAAAATTTCCTACACTCTTGTTCACAATATTCCTTTTGAACATTTATAAACGTCCAAACTTAATCTCTCCTTTTATGCAGCCTTACCTTTTGCATGTTAAAGTTAGATTACCTCTTTTACATTGTGATCAACTAGCAATAACCCTGAAATGCTTTCATATCAAATGTGAAGATATGTGTATATGACTTCTTGCCCCAGCAGAACTCTGTTGTGAGAGCCCTGGGGACCTTTTGGGTACAGAAACACCAGTTGCCCTGAGCCATGTAACCCTAATTGTAACCCTGTGTCTGTAACCCTAACTGCTGTGGATGAAGGACTTGCTGAATTCTCTGGGTGTTTTTACACAGGATAGATCTGAATGTTTTCCGTAATAATCAATGCCTTAATATTATTACTTCAATCTCCATTCTGTGCCTTCTGGCACATTGTATCCTAGCACATTAAACAGGTAGTAGATTTTCCTGCATAATACTGACATTTAAAATGGACCTGGTGTGTCTATGTTGGTCAGCATTTAGCCATGGGAGGAGAGGTGAGTAGCCCTTTGCCCAAACTCTGCTGTCAGCAAAAACAGCTCTGAAGCAGTCCCGGATAACACAACCTCATCTCCTCTCCTGTGCTCTTGAAGAGAGGGAAGAATGACTGCTCTTTACCCTAATAACTTCCCTGGACCCATCGATCTGCCAACAAAGTATTTTGCTGTGAAAGTTGATTATGTACTTGCCAAGGGACATGAATTGATTGTGGCATGTCAAGCACTGTTGACTGTTTATTTTGAGGACATATCTGGCCCCGGGGTTGTTTTTTTTTTCATGTCTTTAGAATGCAGTCATGAGTTTTGCTGTCAGTTTCATCAGTTTTGCAAACAAACTGACAATGACAATGCCAGTACAGCCTCACTGAAAAAGTAAAACCATCAGGGCTTGGTAGTAACCAAGTTTAGATGAGTAATCACTCAAACTGAGAGTCCAGGATAAAGTCATATCACTAAGTAAAAGAACAAAGAAAAAACGATTTCTTGTTTGTTGTGAGCTAATAAGGGTGCTCGTTTTTCAGGTTTGCTGTTAGCCAGAGTTGTGAAAAGTTTATGTGAAAAGTTGGTGAAGAATGTAAAATGAGTGACATAGGAAGACAGTTCTTAAACCGTTGGCCATTAGTTTCTAATTCAACAAGTGGATCAACTAGGCTTTATTTTTAAAAAAAGAGGAAAATGATGTTAAAAGATATCAAATAAGATTGTTGACAGTTGATAATAGTAGGATATTTTTTTATTTTAAATGTGATCTAAAGGATTCTTATCTGCTATAAATTATGCTCTAAATTTATAGGAGAAGTAGATAATCGGTGTGATTTGTTCTAAAGTATTCATATTAATGTATGCTATGAAGGAAAACTTGGTATTTGTGTATAATAATAAGGATTTAAGTCAGATTATGAGTGCATCAAAAATTGTTTTTCAAAAACTCACCTTTCCTCTAGAGATTTCTAAAGCTGTCTTGTTTATTCTTTGCTTGTTGGACACTACAACTGTTGGGTTTTTGACCCTGAGTACGGCAGCAACCTCAATTCTTCTCTTACAGGAGAGAATTTTCGTGTGGACACAGTTTAGATTTAAAGCAAGATTTATTAGAAAAGTTGAGAAAAACAGCTTCCATCCTAGTGATGGGAGGGTGCTTTGAGAGAGAAAGGACCCTTACCCCTTGTCATAGCGGCAGGAGGAGGAAAGAGAAATACCCTAGACCTCTGCCATAGTGGCAGGAGGGAAAATGGAAAAGAAAGACCCGTGTTCATGGTAGGGATAGTATCTATTAAACGTTCACCTCAAAGGAGTTTCTCCATAAACAAAGGAGAATTTATGGTTTCCATGGTACCTGGCCTTGGGACAAAAGGCCCAGAAATGTGTCACCGGCTACTTCCTCAGTCCCTTTGCTGGACTCTCTATATGGTCCATGCCCACAATGATGGGATTATAACTGGTCATGAGCTGTACTGCTGTAATAATATGGAGGAAATCAATATGGGTGGGAGGGCGTTTGGGGAGGGATTAGGAGAATCCCAGAGCCTATGGAACTGTGTCATAAAATAAAATAATAATAAAATACTAAGAAAATAAAATGATAAAGAGGCCAATCTGAAACTACCCCCTTGGCAATGGCCAAGACGGAATTGGGCTGACGCTTTAGGTGGGGAATTGGTATGTTAATGCATCCTGCCTCTTGGGGAAACATGTTCCATATATGTTAAAATATGCACTTGTCTCAGGAGAAAAGTGTCCTGATGAACCCAAGACATGATGGGGGAAATACCCTTTTATATTTGAGAAAAAAAAAACAACTGATGACTCTGGACCCAGAATACCCTAACTACCTATTACCCAGTCTAACTCCTGTCTCACAATCTCAGTTACTGACCTCTATGCTTAATCCTGGTGTGTTCACTATTATTCAAAAATGGCTCCACTATTTTCACATCATGCTGCTACTAAAGTAGTAAAACCCAGAAGGCTTCACAAGCTTGGCTTCTCATGATTCTAGACAGTTTCTCATGGATTGATACTGGTGCAAGTACTGATAACGCTCCTTCGTAGCCTGAATCGTAGTCTCATATGGGGTCCCTATAGACACGCATGGCAAAGATATCACATACCACTTCCTGTGGACATTATGCCAACACAACATTTCGTTTTCATTCTGAGACTTTCTCTTGATTATTGCCCTCAAAGAGGCAGAGTAGAGCCAATCTTGGGAATGATGAATGCACTATATCACTGAAGGGACCAAGGTATGATTTCCAAGTAAAGGGAAGCCTCATCACTATGAGCAGAATCATGCTGAATCTGTTGACTCTGATGTCTCATGGAAACCTAGAGGTTCAATGTGCTCATCATTCCCATATATTGTCTAAGAGAATAGGATTCAGTGGCTGGATTTAAAATTCCTATAATTCTGAAACCCTTAGAATCAGACTTTGAGTCTGGTTTTTTGGCCCAGTCCTCTCTTGATTATTGGAGAGAGAAATTTTTTAAATGAGCTTATAACAATTCATAACATATTCCAGCCAAGATAGATAGGATATTTTGCTCATAAAGTATTCCAAGGCACATCTACCTTGCTCAAATGCATTCCTTGGTGAACCTGGGAGCTATTAGTTTGCCTATTATCAGACAAACTGTCAGAGTGTCTTAAGTGACACTTATATATATATATATTTTTGTAATTCAATCAATCTGGATCAAAGTAATAGCACAGTTGGTTTCTAATGATTGCTTTCTTCCTGACTTGCAGATGGTCATCTCCTGTGTGTTTCTTATGGTCCAGGAGAGTATAATATGGGAGAAATTATTCCAATAGCTCTTATATGAGCACCAAACTTATAGCAACAGGATCCCACACATAATCACATTCACATTAGCAGTTGAATCTTCAGCAAATTAAGGGGGAGTGTGCTGAGGTCCCTGCAGTGGATATGGATGACAGGAAGGTGTGAAGAGAACTGCTCCCCTTCCTGCTGGCAAAGCCAGAGCTTCCTGCTGCAAGGCAAGGCTGGTGGATGTCTCTCCAACCACCTCAAAGCAGTTTCACCGCCCCCTCCCCACCCTTTGGCAGGGACAGCAGAGCACCCTGCTGAGAATTCTGTAATCTATTGAGGCATTGTTGTTTGCCCCTGTGGAGTTGATTTTTATAATCACTGCAACCCTGGGAATTCATGTTGCTGATAACCTCTTGGCAAACAGGCCTTTAATAATTTATGCTGTCTTGGCCATCCCCACTGACCATATGGCTGGAAAAGCTAAAGAATGTTTGCACTAACATTGCAAAATATAATTTTTGACTAATCTAGGGTTGTTAAGCCCATGGTTGTGGTGGGAATCTATATTTAAGGTTGTTTGTCTATGATCTTCAGATTTTTCCTTTTGCAATGCATTTTCTCCTTAAATTAACAAGATAAAGTTGTAAAATGAGGAAGGTAGTAGGAATGTGTCACTGATTGATATTGTCTATTGTCTTTCGAGAACTTCCTGACTGTAGGGTCAGAATGGATAACATCCTGCCTTAAGGTGAAGCAAATGGCAGAATTATCCTTGGAAACACCCACTGAACCATGACCTAAAAAGTCTGTGCGAGAGTTTGTGACAGCTTCTGTATAAATAAAGGGGACAACTTTCTTGCGTTGTCCATTACGATGCTGAAATTATAGTGGTCCATTTTTTTTTTCTTTACTCCAACTCCACACACCCTTCTCGAGCTCTGAAAGCGGCTGGAGCTGGCCTTCAGCAGGAGAGGACACAATCCAAAATGTAATATAAATAATACAATTATATTTGAATACTAGGAAAAATTTTCTGGGCAGAGACCAAACCTGAAAAAGGAATAGGTCCAAAAGTTCTCCAATCTGTATATCCCAGATAAGATGCACTGAAATTGCAGAGAAAATTTAAGTTTAGAATGTTTTTCTTAATATGAGCTTTCACTGGTGAATGAAACCTTTTATAACATTTTTTTTTATAAATTGATTTTTTTTCTGAAAGGAATCAGGAATGGAGAGTCGTAGAAGATGACCACCAGACAAATGGGAATAGGCTTCTGAATATACCAGGGACAGATTCAGTTTGAGGATGATGGCAACATAAGGAACAATGGAAAGAATTTTCAAAAGATCAATTGGGGAAAATAATGCATACCTTAGGAAATGTTTAAATAAAAAATTGAGACACATGCAGTTCAGAAAAAGAAATTATTTGAAAATCAATGCATTGAGGGCCTGGTGTGATACCGTAGTGTTAAAGCCCTCACCTTGCACACGCCAGGATCCCCTATGGGCACCAGTTCTAATCCTGGCAGCTCCACTTCCCATCCAGCTCCCTGCTTGTGGCCTGGGAAAGCAGTCGAGGACAACCCAAAGCCTTGGGACCCTGTACCCGCGTGGAAGACCTGGAAGATCTCTTGGCTCCTGGCTTCAGATTGGCTCAGCTCCAGCTGTCGTGTTTGAGGAGTGAACCACTGGACGGAAGATCTTCCTCTCTGTCTCTCCTCCTCTCTGTATATTTGCCTTTCCAATAAAAACAATAAATAAATCTTTAATAAAAAAGAAAATCAATGCATTGAAATCCTTTTTTTTGCAAACTGCAGAAAGAAATGAAAATGGAAGAAGCAAAGAACCACTTTAGAAGAGAGACCAGAGCAGAGTAAGTGTCCACAATTTCAGCCACATTTTCTTTTCCTAGAAAAGAACTGTATAATGTGGAGCTTTGCCTTTTAAGAAACAAGAAAATCTTTTTCCCATTAGTACTGTTCGTGATGCTGGAAGGGTTTTCATTCTTCTGAGAAATCATAGCTCTAGTTCTTGGCCCAGAACAAGTTCTAAGAGTTCCATGAGACTGCAAGATTCTCTGTTCTAACAATTGTGTGTGAAGCCATCTCTGCAGATGAGTACTATACTACTACAATAAAAGTAAATTTGCTGTGAGTTGTGGAGATTATAATGCATAGTTTATACCCATTGTTATTCTAAAGCAGCAAAGAAGCCATGATATTTACAAGTATCTGAGTACTAAAATAACCCTTATTTGTCCTGACACACCTAATGAAAGTAATGATATCAAGAAGTTAGAGTAAGATAAATGAGCATTTAAATACAAGCTTGTTAGGCCTAGAGAGGTAGCCAAGCAGTTAAAGTCCTCGCCTTGCATGTACCAGGATCCCATACTGGCCTGGGTTCATATCACTGTGGCCCTGCTTCCCATATATCTCCCTGCTTGCGACATGGGAAAGCAGTCCAGGATGGCCCAAAGCCTTGGGACCCTGTACCCACACAGGAGACCAAGAAGAATCTCCTGACTCCTGGCTTCAGATTGGCTGAGCTTTGGTTGTTGTGGCCACTTGGGCAGTGAATGATCAAATGGAAGATCTTCCTGTCTATCTCTCCTCCTCTCTGTATATCTGACTTTCCAATAAAATAAATAAATCTTAAAGAAAGCAAGATTATTTAGCCTTGCAACATCATGTTACATTCTAATGCCATTGCAATGTAATTTGTAGCTGGTACTATCTTTGCACATTTTATCAACACAACTAATAGTTTGTATTCTCCATACAGGGCTAACAAAGGAGAAACCTACATGTAATCCTGAAAGTGAATTAATCCATGAAGAAATTTTTGAAAGAAAGATTGTTATTGTTACAGTGACTATGTTGAATTGGAGATACCTCGAGACTCTCCAGAGCATAACTATGTGTATAATGGATTTTAACTATAAAGACTTAGAGGGATGTAGTTGTGGATCTGCCTAAGATGCATTCTCTGTGCAGTCTGTGCAGCTCCAGGCAGGAATGACACTGCGAAGAGAACAAGGTTTGAAGTTAGGCAAAGCATACTTGAAGTCTAAGGGAAACCCAAATATGAAAAGATGAAGTTATGATCCAGACAGGAAGGCATTGATTTCAAATCAGTCTGAA
Organism: Ochotona princeps; assembly: GCF_030435755.1. Taxonomy (NCBI): domain Eukaryota; kingdom Metazoa; phylum Chordata; class Mammalia; order Lagomorpha; family Ochotonidae; genus Ochotona; species Ochotona princeps. The sequence continues at coordinate 64,499,065 of NC_080841.1, read as the reverse complement.
TATTTTTTTAACGTTTCACACAATGAAGTTGCATATGTTTCAGCAGCTAAAGAGAGAAATTCAGGTAGAATAACTAAAAGAGAAATATCAAAAAGCAAAGTGGAAAGTATGTTCTTAGTCACACATGAGATTCTGGCCATTCATTATGAGGAGTACGCAATTTGACATGAAAATCAAATATTTTAATTCAATAGTCAATATCACTAAATTAGTTTGTTGTATTGCAAAACATCTGCAATAATAAAATGATCATTTCTAGACAGTATGTAACATCAATCAGATATGATGACTCTCCAAAATCACCATTCAATAGTCATCTCAGTGTATTGATCTCAAATATTTTATCAATGCTAGTAGCATCATTAATAATGACTATCTTCTGTTAAGTATGTAACATTTGCTTAAGTAAATATCAAGATCTTTTGCATTTATTTCCTGTAATTCTAAAAAAAATTTGAGGTAAGCTTTGTTTTCCTACTTAATGTGTTTCAAAAAAAATAAAAAGAAAAATAAAAAGGAAAGAAGAGGAAAGGAAAGAAAAGAAAAAGAACACAGCTGACTAGGCTAATTGCACATTTAAACACTAACGACTAACTGTTGTTTGGAATACAGGCTAACCTGTCAGTGAAAGAACTTATTGTTTTCTGTTGAGAATTCTTTTACAAAGATGGTTTACTAAATGCTTTTTATGAAAAGAGAAATCTGTAAGACCGCTACAGAAATAAGGTTTTCAAATATGTATGAACTGTAATCAGCATATGGTAACAAGGCATACCTTTGGGAAAGCAGCAGTTTCTTACTTAGCAAGAGAAAATGATTCTGAACATCGAAGAAAGACAAACACTGAGTTTTATGTTGTAGCAATGAAACCTTTTATGCAACTTTTTTTCTTCTTTTAAATAAAGAAATTTAAATACTCATTGTACACACACACGTACCATAACCATTTTTTAAAAAGATTTTATTATTATTGGAAAGCCGGATATACAGAGAGGAGGAGAGACAGAGAGGAAGATCTTCCATCCAATGATTCACTCCCCAAGTGAGCCGCAACGGGCCGATGCGCGCCGATCCGAAGCCGGGAACCAGGAACCTCTTCCAGGTCTCCCACGCGGGTGCAGTGTCCCAATGCATTGGGCCATCCTCGACTGCTTTCCCAGGCCACAAGCAGGGAGCTGGATGGGAAGTGGAGCTGCCGGGATTAGAACCGGCGCCCATATGGGATCCCGGGGCTTTCAAGGCAAGGACTTTAGCCGCTAGGCCACGCCGCCGGGCCCAGGTCTATCTTTCTAATAAAAAATAAATAAATCTTAAAAAAAAAAAAAAACTGAGGTTGCCTGTATCCTTTACATGAAACCCCTGTAATGTTAGTAGGCATTTAATGCAGAGGTTAAGGTACCCTGTGAGATACGTGCATTCCATATCTAAGTGCCTGTGTTCAAATCTTCACTCTGATTCCAATCCAGCTTCCTCTAATGTGCACTTTGAAAAGTGATGATGATGCCTTGAAAATGAATCCTTGTCACCTATGCAGGAGACGCTGATTGAGTGCCCAGCTGTTTCAGTTACATCCAATCCTTGCGATCATTTCAGGAGAAAACCTGCAGATGGAAGATCTCACTCTGCCTCACTCTCTGTATCTTATTGCCTCTAAGGAAAAAAAAACATAAAAGAGTCCAAGATTTATCCCTCAAGTTATTAAAGGGGAGGCAACAGAGAGTGACACCCACAGATTCCTAAATGACTGCTTATTTTCTTCAGGTTAAAATTCATAACCAACTCATTTTACAGACCTTCCCATGAGCAAAGTAGACCCCACCCCTGGACTTCTCTCCTAAAGCTCCTGACCCAGCCAGGCTTTGTTCCTCTACTCTTCACCACACGCTAATCCTGCTAATACATCTTTCCCATGTCTTCATCTCATTAGTTACTGCTGTTAAGACTCAACAAAAAAAATCTGCCTTTGAGAATAAAGGATAGTGAAAACAACCTCCATGAAGCATCCCCTGCTTTCTCCAGCCAGCGCTATGAACTTTTTCCTTCTAATATTGTTTTATTGATTCTTCTTTTAATTCCTTTTTTATTTTTGATAATGTTTACATAGTTAATTAGGGTGGAAATGATCCAGGGTTAGGGAAAAATGGAAGCGATCGTTGTTTCCAATTTTTTTTGTTTATTTCTTCTTGTGTCTGGGGGGAGGGTTGGTACAGGGAAGAGTCCATGCACAGCCTCCACACCGCCCCAGTATCCAGGGATGGAGAATGGCCACCCAATATCAACCCAGGATCCTGATATGACATAAACGCCTAGGGATCTGCCAAGGTGCTTTTGAAAGTTCTTAAATATTGTCAATCTCAGCTACCCAAGGATGAGGGAACTCTTTCAATGTCCATTTGCTGACATAGTTGACCTTAGAGTCTTTATTAGCACATATAATTGCTGTCATCTTTTGGGTAGGGTGGTTGTCCAATTTGTTCTGCCATCCTTCTTATGACAGGGTATCAGATGTCCTCTGTAGAACTCATTGGGCTACCCTGTACTCATCTGGATCTGGGACAACTTTCTACTACTCTATCTTTTCCACTGAGGAGGAACAGCTCTAGCAAGTGAGCCAAGGACCTGGCCCCTCCAGATACTCTACACCTGAGGCTCTCTGAAACAGAATCTGCCTCATACAAATTGGCATAGCTCAACTCACTTCGGCATCCACTAGCAGATGAATCAACCTGGATTGGTCCAGTCTGTCCTAGTTCCAGCTCTGGGGACTATAACCTAACCTGTCCCAGCCAGCACCCAATCCTAGCCTTGAAATGATCTAGCTGGTGTTGTAGCTTGATTTGGCCCTGTCTGTATCCCATCCTGGGTCTCAGATCTACCAGTGGATGTTATGAACTGGTCCAGCCTGGCCTGCCCCCAGGCCTGACCCACATGATGCTGGCAAATACTGTAACCTGTCCTGGCCTGGACTGTTCCTTGCTTTATTTCTTGTGCTTACCTACAGGGACTGCAGCCCAACAAATGAGTTTGCCAAGCTCCTCTGTCAGGTCTCCTCCCATTGGCAAATCTTGCACACACAAGTGCGCCCTTAGACCAGGTTGATTTTGTCCACCTCTTGTCCTGGCAGAAACAGTATCCTGCCTGGTTGGCTTACACCCATTCCAGTTCTTACTGTTGGATGTTACAGCCCAGTTACACCTGGCCCATGCCCAGACACAGCTCTAACATGGTTCCACCTGAGCCAAGACCTAGCCCAACCCACTCTATACCCACCCTGGCTCTCAAGAGTACCAGTGGGTGCTGGAGTTTAGCCCAGTCTGTTGTTCCACAGACCCATTCCATGCCAACATTGATGGAGACTGCAGTCATGTCCAGCCCCCCAACCATCTGCCTCATTCCAGCTCTCAGGTTTAACAGTGGGAATCCCAACCCAGTTGGGGCATTCCCTTAGCTCCCCAACCAAGTACGTTTCCAACCACAAATCTTGTGCTTCCCAATGGAGATTGTTGTTCCACAGGGTTGAGCATAGCTACCCCTCCACACAGATTCTGCCCCTAGACCTGATTCACTCATGTGCTGGTTAGTGTCATGGCCCAGCCTTACATTATCCATTCCTTGTTCTATACCTGGTGGGTGCTGTGGTCTAGCCCTGCCAAGTAAGCTCCCAGACCTAGCTTTAGTGTTTGCCTTTGAGTGGTAATTGGTGACGGTTGATGCTAACTACCCCAGCCCAGGTCTCCCATGTGTGCTGGTACTTCAGTCTAATCCTAAAAGGTTCTCCCATTCCCCCACTCCAAAAAACTCATTGTCAACAACCTCACTTACCTGCTAGCACAGTGACTATGTCCACGAAATTCCTTTGAAAGTCGTTCCTCAGGACATGAACTCTCAAGTCCCTACTTGCCCCTACCTGTGCCATGCCCCAGATCCACTATAGGCTCACACTCCCAAGTCCCTAGAGCTCACCACTTGGTGGCCTGAGGGCTTCTCCAGCACCATGGTCCCATTGACCATCAAACCCAAGATCCCACTGGCTACACCTAGAAGCCAATGGGTCATTGGCTTAGGCTGCAACTGGTGGGGCAGAAATCCTAGGTTGCATCCCTAGGCTTCTCAAAATCCTGCCAGTCATAGCTAAGCAGCCAGCATCATGGAAATTCTGGGTTGCTGTCTAGGGTATCCCTCTTAATAATGGTGTTCAGCAGTAGTTGTGGGGTGATGGCTTTGTTAGCTGACTCAGTAGCTATCATTTAAAATCCTCTACCCTCAGGAGCATTGATAAATTCTTATGCAGATCTCACTATTCACCAGATTAGGAGCAGGTAATCCACAAAAACATTATCTGTTTATGAGAAGATGGTTAAAAAAAAGATGACCTTAACATAGTTACACTTGTGTTTAAAAATTATAAATTCCACATATAAACACACAGAGAAGATATTTCAAAAGGATGAAGGCACAATAGGAATATGCTTTGACTCAGATGATGAATTCCAACGAAAAGATATGAATCGCCAGAGTAGAGAAAACAAGACCAACCTGTATATTATCTAAAACACTCCCATGGAAATGTAATTGATTAAATAAATTAACATTAAGTATGTGAAGAAAAGCATGGTATGTGGTGTGTGGTCTTAGTCATAAGAAAACAGGAGGAACTGCAATAATTTCATGAAGATTTGATTTCAGAGCAAAAAGGTGATGAAAGGGAAAAAAGAACATTACATCATGATAAATTAGTTAACTGTTGAGGAAACTATAACCAACTTTGATGTGTATGTGACAAGACAATGCCAAAATGTGTGAAGTGTAAAACTGATAGGAGTGGAAAAAATAGAATCCACTATTACAACTGGAGATTTCAACAATTTTCTGTTTGAAACAGGGAGATCCACTGGACAGATAATCAGGCAGGCCATGCCGAATTTAAGTGTGCTACTGATCAGCTGAATAAAGTGAACACCTACGAGAAATTTCAACCACCATCAACACGAGATGCATTCTTCTCAAAGTTATTTGTAACCTTTCCCAATACTAAAATATTTTGGCCTATAAGATAAACCAAAATTTAAAACTAGAAATTCTGCAGCATATATTTCCAGACCAAAGTGGGATGAAAAAAGAAATTAAAAATAGAGAAATGTAAACTCAAATATTGGAAAATTAAACATAAGATATTTACAATTCAATGTAGAAATTTCAAGATAAAGTTGTATCAGTTAATATACAAAGCAGATACAGCTTATATAATGTGTAGTACATAGGACAGTGGTGCCTATAAGGGAATATAGCAGAAAGAGAGTGTATTTGGAAATAATAAACAGCTAAAATACATAATCCAAGTTTCCACCTTGTAATTTCAGGAAGGAAGGATAACCTGAAGCAATAGGAAGAAAAAATAGTGCTAATAAGAACAAAAATAAAAAATTTGAATAGAAAAGCAATATATTTTGAGCTCATTGTTTACAAAAATCAATAAAATTGATAACCTTTTACCTTTCTTAATGCTCACTAAAAGATCAAGGGCAAAGGACACCAATTACTAATGTCACACATGAGAGCGAGGGCATTATTATTGATCTCACTGGCATTAAAATGATAATAAAGGTAGCAACCACACAACATGATGCCCCGTGGTTTGGGCCACTTATGCAAAGCAGAACAGTTCTTTCAATGAAAAAAGGAAGGAAGAAAGAAAAAAAAAGAAAGGAAGAAAGGAAGGAAGGAAGAAAGAAAGAAAGAAGGAAAAAAGAAAGAAAGAAAGAAAGAAAGAAAGAAAGAAGGAAAGAAAGAAAGAAAGAAAGAAAGAAGGAAAGAAAGAAAGAAAGAAAGAAAGAAATTAATTCATCCCTCCACACAATACCCCAGTGGCTAAAGTCCTTGCCTTGCATGCACCAGGATCCCAAATGGGTGCTGATTCATAACTCAGCTGCTCCATTTCCCATTCAGCTCCGTGCTTGTGGCCTGGGAAAGCTGACGAGGATGGGCCAAAGCTTGGGGCCCGTGCACACATGTGGGAGACCATCAGGAGGCTCCTGCCTCCTGGAGTCAGATCATCTCAGCTCCAGCCATTGCAGCAGCTTGGGGAGTGAACCAGCAGATAGAAGATCTTTGTCTATTTCTCCTTTTCTCTATAGATATGACTTAAATAAAGTAAATTGTAAAGAATCCAAACTACACACAAGGAGAAACTGGCAATCTGAAGAGGTATCAATTAAAAATACAGCAATAGTTAACTACATGCAAAGAAAGAAGATGCCAAGCCCAGTAGCTTTATTGATGAAGCCAGCCAAAGAATCAGCATAGAAATAATATTAAGTCATTTTATCTTTTTCAGAGAACTGAAGCAAAGAGAACACTTTGCTATTAGTCGTATGAGGCAAACTTTTTACTCTGATACAAAATCCAAGTAACAATGTTGTAAGAAAATTTTAAAAACTCGTACTAGTATCTCATGAATATGGATATCATATTCTCAAAAATATGTCAAATAAACCATCCTCTTGCTCACCTTGCACTTACTGCTCTTGTCTTTTCTCCTATGAACTCCTCTTTATTCTTTTGTTGCTAGGAACATATAGCAAGAACCCTGCTTTCTTAATAGGCTCTCACATGTGCAGTACAATATTATTACATATGGTCACTATGTTGTATGCCAGATCTCCAGAATGTATTAATCTTGCATAAATGAAAAGGGGTTTGTTTAAAAGACACTTACTGGAGTTAGTGCATTCGTATGCACTAGCTAATCTTCCACCTGTGGTGCTAGTATCCAGTCAGATGCTGGATCATGTCCCACCTGCTCTATTTGTGATCTAGCTTCTGGCCTGGAAGAACAGAGGATGGCTTATGTTATTAGGCCCCTGAACCGATGTGGAAGACCCAGATGAAACTCTTGAGTCCTGGGTTTGAATCAACTCAGTTCTGGCCATTATGGCCATTTCGGGAGTGAACCAAAACATGTAGGACCCTTTCTTTGTCTTTTCTTCTCTCTCCAAATATGCCTTTCCAATAAAACAAATCAATATTAAAAAAAAAAAACATCTGGCCCGGTGGCGTGGCCTAGCGGCTAAAGTCCTCGCCTTGAACGCCCCAGGATCCCATATGGTCACCGGTTCTAATCCCGGAAGCTCCACTTCCCATCCAGCTCCCTGCTTGTAACCTGGGAAAGCAGTTGAGGACGGCCCAATGCATTGGGACCCTGCACCCCTGTGGGAGCCCTGGAAGAGATTCCTGGTTCCCGGCTTCGGATCAGCGTGCACCGGCCCGTTGCAGCTCACTTGGGGAGTGAATCATTGGATGGAAGATCTTCCTCTCTGTCTCTCCTCCTCTCTGTATATCTGACTTTGTAATAAAAATAAATAATTTTTTTTAAAAAAAGCATCATCTGAACCTCCTACAAAATTTAAGAAATCATTCTCTAGTTTTATGAATTTGACTATCTTAGAAATATTAAATAAATAAAATGACAATATCTATCTTATGTGCCTTATTTCACTTTAATAATTCCTCACTGAAATCACTATATGCAATAAGATTTTCTTTTTGATTGAATAGTATTTCATTACATGACTATTTACTATATTTTCCTTGTCTATTAGCTCATAAATGAAATTTAGGGTATTTCCATATGGTAGCTATTGTAAATAGTTTCTTGTGATAAGACTGCATTTAACACAAGAATACAGGTCCTTCCCTGAAATCCTGATTTAAGTTCTATTGGACATAGATCCAGAATTGAGATGGGATTGGTGGATCTTACTGTAGCTTTATTTTCATTATTTTAGTTTTTTTTAATAGTGACTCTTTTTGAAAACTTTCACAGTGTTCTCCATCGCAGCTATAGCATTTTATGTTCCCTTCCATAGTTATATATTGGTTTTAATTTCTCTAAACCCTCAGTATCTGCCATCTAGAGAAAAATACAGGTGAAAATACATAAATTAGCTTTCAGTGTTTCTAAAATATATCACCAACAGCATAAGAAAAAACAAACAAAAAAAATTATAATGTGAAACCATTTAAAGCTAAAGTTTTCTGCAAAACAGAAGAAAAAACAGGGTGAAGAGTCAACTCAGAGAGCACAAGAAAATGTTTGCAAACTATCCATTTGATAATGGAGTAATGCTCAAAGCACATCAAGATCTCCTTTATTTATATGCAAAACAGAAATCCTAATTTAACCATGGTAAAGGACTTCAATAAACATTTCTCCAAGCAAAGACATACTGATGGCTAATAGTCAGTTGGAGAGGAGATACACCTCGCTCATCCACAGGGGAATATCGATAAAAAAAAAAAACCACATTAAGGTATCACTTCTCAGACTCGCCAAAATACTCAGAACCCATTTCTGTTCAAGCTTTTGAGCATGCGGTTTCCCTGGGCCAGCTCAGGATAGCCTACCATGCGGTTTCCCTGGGCCAGCTCAGGATAGCCTACCATGACGTTTCCCTGGGCCAGCTCAGGATAGCCTACCATGCGGTTTCCCTGGGCCAGCTCAGGATAGCCTACCATGCGGTTTCCCTGGGCCAGCTCAGGATAGCCTACCATGCGGTTTCCCTGGGCCAGCTCAGGATAGCCTACCATGCGGTTTCCCTGGGCCAGCTCAGGATAGCCTACCATGCGGTTTCCCTGGGCCAGCTCAGGATAGCCTACCATGCGGTTTCCCTGGGCCAGCTCAGGATAGCCTACCATGCGGTTTCCCTGGGCCAGCTCAGGATAGCCTACCATGCGGTTTCCCTGGGCCAGCTCAGGATAGCCTACCATGCGGTTTCCCTGGGCCAGCTCAGGATAGCCTACCATGCGGTTTCCCTGGGCCAGCTCAGGATAGCCTACCATGACGTTTCCTGCCAAGATTGTCTCCTTGCTTACATTTCAGTGTAATATCCATGCCCTCACAGTGGATTTTCACAGCCTGCTACTCTGATGTTTCTTTATTTTCATATTTGGTCATCACATAGGATGCAAAGCAAGCTATATTACATTGATTTTCCTCACATGCTTCTCATTTTTTCCTAGAATATGTGACATGTGAGAACAAAAACATCCTTCCTTACGTTATCAGCAGCTTTAATACATGTACTGATATATAGTAATGGCTGAATATGAGACAGCTAATCCAGAAATTTAGCCGAGACCTTTAAGTTCTATATAACAAATTGGAGATGGGAATTTCAAAATTCATATGGTTTTGTCATACTCAGTGTCAGCACACAATCACATGTAAGTTTCTGGTCTAGAAAAAAGATTTTCAAGGTTGTAATAATTCTGGTCACAGACATGCTCTCAGAAGCCATGTTCTATCCACTGGGTATATAGCTGTGGGCAGTGGAACCCGGCCTGAACCAAGCTAGAGGATTGGAAACTCAGCTCAACTCACTGTCATTGTGTGGTAGGGAGAATTTGAGCCCATCTGGGCCAGAGGCTCCAAGTTTTTCTTTCTATCCCCCACTCCACATTGACTTTGTGGCTGTGACCAGTGGAACTCAAGCTGGACATCCCAGGAGCCCTTGGTCCACCCAGCAGCACACTCTGGGGACTTGGGTGTGTGGAGCAGCTGGGAGTCTGTGGGGTGGCACAGGTGTGGGGTGGACGGGGACCTGAGAGTTCATATCCAGTGATGAATGATTTGTGAGGGACTTCTGTGGACAAGGATTTATGAAGGACTTCATGGAACTCACCAGCAAGAGTCAGCATCAGAACAGGGGACAGGTAATGGAAGGCTGAATCATGACACCCAGCAATAAATGAGTGAATCTGTAGGGGAGTATGTGACTACACCCATGTTGAACAACAACCTCCATTGGGATGCATAAGATTTGTGGCTGGGAAGATGCCTGGTTGGGGAGCTAAGGAAATGCCCCAACTGGGTTGGGGTTCCCACTGTTAAACCTGAGAGCTGGAATGAGGCAGATGGTTGGGCTAGGCTGGACATGACTGCAGTCTCCATCAGTGTTGGTGTGAATTGGGTCTGTGGAACAACAGACTGGGCTGAACTCCAGCACCCACTGGTACTCTTAAGAGCCAAGGTGGGTATAGAGTGAGCTGGGCTAGGTCTTGGCTCCTGCAGAACCATGTTAGAGCTGTGTCTGGGCATGGACCAGGTGTAGCTGGGTTGCAACACCCAGCATTCAAAACCAGAAATGTTATGAGCCAATTAGGCAAAGACTAGAGGTGGACGAAGTCAACTTGGTCTAAGTGCCCAATGGTGTGTGCAAGATCTGCTACTGAGAGGAGATCTGATAGAGAGGCTTGGAGAATTCTTTGCAGTCCCTGTAGGTAAGCACAAGAAACAAGGCAAGGAGTAGTCCAGGCCAGGACAGATTACAGTACTTGCCAGCATCATGTGGCTAGGCTGGGCCAATTCATAGCATCCACTGGCAGATCTGAGACCCAGGATAGGATGCAGGCAGGGCTGGATCAGGCTACAACACCAGCTAGTTCACATCAAGGCTAGGAGTGGGGACTGACTGGGCCAGGCTAGGCTACAGCCCCTACCAGTACAGAGCTGGAACTGTGGGAAAGATGGACCAATCCAGGTTGAATCATCTGCTAGTGGATGCCAAGATGAGATGAACCATGCCAGAGGGGATGTGCCAGATTCGTTAACCCCAGGGGCAGGGGGAGGTCGGGGTCTGGCAGGGCCCAGGTCACCTGGCCCAGTTCCTTGAGCCATCCTGTGTAGTAGGTGCTGGGTCCATGTGCCCCAGGGGTATGCAGTTCGGTGAAGCCCAGGTAGCCTGGACCAGGCCCTTGGGCCCTCCTATCAGGTGTGTGCTGGATCTATGAGTCCCACAGGTGGGGATCCAATGGGTTCTGATCACCTGGCCTGGATCCTTTGCTTGCCTGTCCAGTGGATGCCAAGTCCATGATCCCTGGAGATGATCAGTCTAGCAGGGCCTGAGTTGCCTCACCCAGGACCATGAGCCCACCTATGAGAACTAGTCCTCCCCAGTGCAAAGGACAGAGTAATGGATGACAGACTTTGGTGCACATAGAGGATATGGTAGCAAGTTGGAGCCTGCAGACGAAATCTGGTACCATAGCAGAGAATGGAGAACAGAACATATTGGGCAACTGCCCCAGCCGAACGATGACAGCAAATATCTCAGCGAATGGAGATACTAAGGTCTGCTATGTTAGCCAATGGACATTGGAAAGGTTTCCTAGTCCATAAGTTGGTGATATCGACAGTATTTCAGAACTATCAAAACCACCCAGGCGGAACCCTCAGAGTGTTCACTATGTGGGGACCCTGGTTTGATCTGGGGGACGCTCTCCTTCTCCAGGTACTGGGGTAGTTGGGAAGCTGGGTCCAGCCTCTCCTCTTATCTGTCCCCTCCGCTAAAACATGGGAAGAAGAAATAGAGCCTTTGGAAACAATGATCACGCCCACTTTTCCCTAACCCTGGATCTTTCCCACTCTGATCAATGATGTAAACATCATCCAAAATTAAAACACATACATACATACATACATACAAAATTTCTTAAAAAATAAATTAATAAAAAAGAAGTGCAGCATTGGAAGTGATATTTACCAGAATTTAACCAACATATAAGGCATTAATTTGAAGTTATTTACATTTCAATACAATTGCCAAACATTTGTGTTTAAGGTCATTAACTGACTTATTATGAAAAATAAAAATATTCTAATTACCAAAAAAAAACTATGGTCTGGTTTCTCTGACTCCTATATGTATTTTTATGTGAAAAAGTAAAGCAAATGTGCTGCTACTAAACAAACAAAAATCCATAAAATTCACAAACCTAAAGAAATTAAAGTTGATAGTTACAGAAGCTTTCTTCACAAGAATGTTAATGAATTACGACACCTCTCATGATAATTGAGTTTTTACTAGAGTATTGTATATATTAATAATTTATGTTTTCAACATAAATTAATCAAATTATCCACTATGTTTTTCAGCTTATCTTGTATGTGCAAATACCTATGTAGCTGGCCCAGATGCATCCCTGCTGCTCATCTTCCAATCCAGCTCCCTGTTCATGTGCCTGGGAAACCATCAGATTATGACCCAAATGCTTATCTTTCACTACTCACATGTTAGCCCTGGATGGATTCCCACGCTCCTGCCTGTGACCTGATCCAGGTCTAGCCATTTTGGCCATTTTAGTAAGTGAACTAGCAATTGAAAGTCTCAATCTATCTCTCTTTCTCTCTCTCCTCTCTCTTGGTGTCTCTGTAGCTATCTGTCAAATCAATCAAGCAATCAATAAATAAGTACAAATTTTTAAAAAGTTCTTAAAAAAGCTTGTCAAAATTTTTATGTGAGATATCACACATCAGGGTTAAAAAGAAGTTAGCATCTCTCATTCTTAACTCTTCAATTTGGGAATATAATGTGATACTCCTTCAGTAGTGAAGAAGTCTTTGAAATCACGGGTCCTTGTAAGAGCTTGCTTACATGTCCTGACATGCTTTATATGTCATTGGAAAGAGGGCATGTGTCTGCTGGTGGTTGAGGCTGTTACGAATTCTTTTTCTTTTTCTTTTCTTTTGTTGCGGGGGGGAGATGAACCCAAGAGACCTCAAACGTAGCAGAATTGTTTTAAGAGGCTCCTTACTCCAGGTATCCTTCCCATAGCATCATTCACATTTTTACCACCAAAGATCTCATGCCTTGTCACTGGCTTCTGGCAGTTTACCAAAGCAGAATGTTTTAGTTTTCCTAGGCCATGATGACTATAATGCTCTTAATGGTACCATATTCTGGATCATAATGCACATTTAATAAAACATTTGACTATACCTAGCAATTCTTAGATTAAGGATAGAAAAGTATATCAAAGAAAGTATGAAGCAGAAAAACACGAAATTATATTGTTGTATAGGTCATGAACTGTAGTTTCTTAAAGCTTTTAATGTGTTTCTTCGAAATGTTTCTCTAACAACCATCAGTGATATTCCCTTTCAGGGAGTCAATAGAGTAATTATATCTCAAGTTGCACAATATTTAACATATCTGTAAAGACAAGGAATCATAGGGAAAATCACAAATATTTCTAAGATATGATAAAATGTATTCATTTCTGTAAGAGTAGAAACTTGTTAGTTAGACCCTCCAAAAGGTTCAGAATAATGTTCTGCATCATGTAAAACATCAAGCGACTATGTTCAACTAAAGAGCTGTGGATAATGCATGAAACATTAGGCACCATGGAGAGAAGATGAGTACCAAAATCAGGAAAACATCTCAGAAAGGAAATGAATGAGGTGAGCACAAGAAGTTTGATTGAGAGATAACACTGATTGAGGGAAGGTAAGTAGAGATGCATCAACAGAGGAACTAGCATAATTGGAGTAGCAGAATGTATTACGAAGGTAATAGAAAAGAAAGCTTGGACTCTGTCAGAAAATGTGCTAAATCGCTCGTTCTCCAGTACCATTATATCAATGCAGCAGATGGCAAAGAGCTAATGAAGCCAGGAAACATCAATATCTGCCTGACAGAATCGTTGGCGGATGTCTAAAGGCTGCTAAAAATATTGAGAATTGTCCCCAAGATTTTATATCTGGAAGTAAACCATTTGTTATGCAACTGTATCCAAGGAGCAAAGGGCAGAGTGCTTTCTTAAGTATAATAATAACAGAAAGGTAAAAAGTAACTCTTCTACTCATTATTAATATTTGATTAGAGAAAAATTCCTGTGCCGGAAATCAATAGTCCCAAGATCAGCCACTAATTGTCTATTTGGCCTTGAGCAAAATGCTTACTATTTCTTGGCATTAAAATTTCTCCTGTTTAATGGCAGGTATGCAGTGGTTTTCAAATCGAGCTTTATAGAGTTGGACAGCCCCTGAGGGTATTAGGCAAGAAGAATCATGCAGGGGAACAAAGAACCCCATTTTCCATAACCCGCTTCCAGTAACTGGTACCTTTATGAAGGATAGTTCCTTATCACAGTCTCGTAACATCTCTGGGTAAGATTTCCTCCGAAAAAACGATTCCTTTGATAAAAATACACCAAAAATTAATGAATTTGATAAGCCTTTCATACTCTATGCATTGTATATTCAAATTAATTTTCATAAAGAAAAAAAGAAAAATGTGCAATGAATCTAGATACTGCCCGAAAGCTGAATTTCTCTTCTTAGAAATTTATTATTATTCCATCATGTGGTGAATGTGACAAAAGGACTCAAGAGGTATTTTCCACTATCACTCTATTGAACCGTGTTCTTTATGATATTTATGATTCTACCAATGGATCATTATTTTTAAAAAAAGGCAAGAATGGAATATCTTGCATCAAGAATATTTTTAAGTCTTTTTCCTTCTCCCACAAACATCAATGAACACACTGTATTCAATCTGTCCCTTATTTTCATAAATCATTCTGATTACCCAGATATTACTGTGGGTTTCAATTTTCGTGTTTTAAAATTTCATAACCCTTTGAAATGGGGAGAAACCATGTGACTAATCCAAGCTAATGAATTTGGAGCAGAAATAATTACACGTCATTTTTGGTAGTAAGCGTTTAGCCACTGGCATGAAACCATTCAGAGTTGTTTAGTTTTTGTTTTTATTGTTCTTGTTTTTGTTTTTTTCCTGGAAAGGTGACCTTTGCTGCCTAGTGCATTGACAGTTCAAATATTTTTGGTTCTTGTAAAACTTAAATTAAAAACACCCTCAATTTATCTATCTCGGATTTACAAGTGGGATGGAAGGTTAAACGTATTCCTTAAAATTGTAATGCTTCGGAAGTTGATGTTAAAGCAGCAAAACTTAGGCTTGTGGAAAAGAGGAGTGGTCTTTGCTTTGTCTTCTCACTCTGCCTGTGCCTTTTGCTGCTGTTGCTTTCAGTTTTGACAGAGATGAGATTAGAAGGAAGATGCTTTGCTAAAGGAAAGTAAATGCTCTGATTGTGTTTTGCTTTTCAACACGATACTCCCAACTTCACAAATTAAAACAAGAAGCACTGACTGTGCTCATCCATCTAGCAAGGAGGTGTGGGGACAGGAGAGCAAAGACTGCCTGTCTTGAGCATCATCTGGGAAGACAAGGCCAAGGGTGATTTCACAATGGAGCGAAGATCACTGGAAGTTTCTTCACTCCCAGGTACAATGAGGGGACTCGGGATGCATCAAGCCTGAGATTGTTCACTGAGTGTTTCATGTCATCTTGATTTCCTTACAACTTGTGGGCATTTGAGAAAGAAGACAGAGCTCCAAAAATTAGGGGTTTCAGGGAAAGAATATTTTGTTGTCTTTTAAGACTTACACTTTAAGCATCATTTCCACTAGACCGGAAGAATATCTGCAACTCCTGCCATAGCCACATGGATCAGGAACTGTAACTTTCTTCCTAATATAGCAACTTAAATCACATTAAAGTGCATTACAGGTAAAATATATTTGGAACATCCCTGGAGACCACAATGTACTAAGGTCACATCATCTCTCTGTCCAAGACTCAAGCTCTCATTCTTTAATTGAAAATAAGTAGGATTTTTACACAACTACTACTGAAATTTTATCATGACGTATCTAATGATGCAAGTGGGAGATATCTTTAAAAATTCCTCTTGCACTTTACCACACAGAAACCTATTGTGATGTGCTATGAGGTTCAGTTACCAGTTAACCCCCATGACAGGCAAAACAACCTTAACTGCGGACTTCAACATCCACTCAGCCCAAGGAGACTGCTACCTTCTTGATGTACTAATAGCAGGATACCCACCCACCCTCCTACCTCCAAAAATACTACCTTCTTGATGTACTAATAGCAGGATACCCACCCACCCTCCTACCTACATACTCCAAGGGTCAGGTGTCTATTTCTCAAGCATTATACTACCGATAGAATGTAACATCACACTCCCCTCTGGCAGTCACCCAGCATCTTCTCATTAGTTATACTGGAGACCTCGCACTCAGCTTGAATATTAACATAAGGAAAATATCACAGTGCCTTAGCCATGAACTCATAAGGGCAGGCATCCTGCTGGGATTGTTGCTTTTATAGGAAGACTCATGGGAATGCTTGATTCATGCAGCTCAGCTCTCTGCTGGACAAGAATATGACAAATCATGAGATGCGTTATGATAAGAGACCGAATCCAAGGGCTCCCTCATCTCAGATTTTTAGCATCCAGAACTGCAAGACACCAGTTTCTATGATGGGATGCTCATTAGTCTGAAGCATTCTGTGTAAGCTATATGAATCACTTTACCTCCTTGAAATCCTCTTTTGTAGCAGGTGGTGGCAGATATTGATGGCCCAGGGTCTACAAGGCCAAGACTTAGTCAAGAGTACCTGATTCTGAATACTTCAAGGATAGTTATTAGCTACTTTCTTCAGTGGCAATTTTAGACCAATCTATGATTTCATGCTGATTCATGTGACACCGCTTCCACAGTCAAATGTAGGGAATGATTTTGTGTTATCAGAAAATAAAATTTTGAAATGCAGTGTTTGCAACATGCAAGAAACTAATTCTAAATGAAAGAAAAAGCTATTTGAGTAGGTGTTGATATGTGCCGCTTCATGTCACTTTGAAAGCATGGGATTAATGGGCATTTAATGGAATAATTTGTTCTCTGTTGTTTAACTTTAATCCTAAACCTAAATTAAACAAGCACCAAGAAAAAAAACTTACAGAAATATGTCACAATTGTCTCTACTATAAGGTTGTTTTATCGAATCATCGAAGTATTACAGCATTGCCTTTTAAGGATGTGAACTCTCAAAAACTCAGGTTACTATGTATGCTCCTTTTGGAATCAGCAGAACTGCAATGTTTAAAATCTCCTGTTTTGTCATTTTCCTCCTCACAGCTTTTCATTCCAGCTCTAGTGTTTGACAGATTCATTTCTATAACTCATTAAATATTCAATGATTCATAATAACAATTTTCCATGTCATTTTATTGTTCACATTCGGGCATCAGCTTTCTGTACCAAATAACAGAAGTATAAATACCCACTTGAAATAAGGACATTTCAGTTTTCATTTTCATTGCATTAATATTGTCAAAAGGAGCTTGCTGCAAAAGACTTCCAAATATTACTGAGACTGACTATTATAACTCTGTGCAAATGGAAATTATGAAGCAAAAAGCCAGGAAGCTGGGGAAAAACTCAACCAATATCACACTGACTGAAGAAGAAGCTAAGCGAGTGTGAAATCAAAGAATAATCACTTTCCGGAAGGAATTAGGTGCTTCTCCGTATCATTGCAGATTATCTCAAGGGCATGAGAAAGGCAGAGACATCTGCAAAAGTTTGAACAAGAGGAATACATGGTAATAACTCTGGACTTTCCTTCTGAAGGAAACTTCTTGCATCGCATGTACTCTTTTCAATGACTTTGTAGGTATTGATTTGATATTTATATCATGCCAGAACAAAAGAAGCATTCCCCATGCCCATCCCCTCTACCTCTAAGTGCATGCAACACGTAAGATAACAGGGCTTCCAAAAGAGTGTCTTGTAAGACACACTTACACACACACACACACACAAATTATAGCCAGGTCTTAGTTAAATGTTTAAACGCTCTTTTAATGATTTTGTCAACTGTAACTTATGTGTTCACAATTTTGGCTCCATTTCTTTTTCCATATAGTTCATAATCCATATTCTATTATTTTATTAGCATTCTTCCCAAACCTTTACATTCTCAAGCTAGCTGCTCATGAACTAGTCAGCAGCCTAAGTGGACTGGATTAAGTGTACTGTCTATGTTTTCATCCAAGCAAGCATGCAACTATAGGAGAAGGCCCATACTCAGCTGGCAGCAAAAGCTCACCTGCCATAAAAGAATGCTATTCTCCCATGTTCGGCAGAACTGATGCCATAGGCTCTCCATTGCTCTTAAATTATGTATTGAAATCATGCACACACTTGCAGGCAGGCCATATCTTGCTTGGATCTATACCTCCAACTTTGTTCCATTCTCTCTCTTCCCCTTTCTCTGCCCTCATACACAGACACATTCACTCCAGAAATCACAAACCAACTTATCTGTCCATCTCTGAATTTGCTAAATGTCTTTGTATTTTTTGCTCTTCATGGCAATATGTGAAAATTTGTAAACTTTAAACCAGTTAGAAAAAAGTAACAATACCATTGCAGCTATCTAAAATTCCAATTTATTCTGATCAGAAAACAGAGGAATTCTGTTTCTCCAGTCAAATGTTAGGAGATGAGGGGTTTTTAAATAGGAAAGCACCGTGTGCAAATATGTAGAATTTATAAAAATTTTAAAGATGCATTTTAATATTATATATACTTATGACAATATTATGAAGAACATGAGCTAGTTCCTGAGCTGACTATCCAAGACATTTTGAATCTCTCTAATTATGATTACATTTTCAAGCCTTTAAAACAATCTAATACTTAAATGATTTCTTCATCAAGGACAAGGTTTTATTTTTATTAACTTTAAATCCATTCTATTAGTGTAAATACAGGCTGATATTCAGATTTGTGAGTAACACAGTAGAAATCAGATTGTCTTATGAAAAATAAGCCAAGATGAATGTGACCCACATTAATTGTTCACAAATGACCTCTCCTAGCCTGAATCTCCATATATATTAATTCTCCTTCTAGGCTTTGGGCTCTGATTCACTGGTCTCAAATTGAAATTGTTCTATTTTCTATTTTCTACCTTAGGTTTCATGCAACACAGCTGCACTGTCAAATTCTGTGTCCATCAGCTGCATGTGCAGATAGATTCCAATGAATTTAATGAAAACATGATACAATTTAAAATTCATATTTTCATTCACACAGCCACATTTTCCTAGTGATGATCATATTGGACAAGGTGTTTCCTTATCCAAGGAAGTTTGTTTGGTCACTTCCATTTATTAAGTTTGATAAGTTTTTGACCAGACTAAATGTAGAGTGCAAGTATAGACTCAAGAACATGTAAGTCCAAATAATACCTACTGGCCCCTTTCCTGTATTCCGGAACTCAAAACTGTGACCCAGCTGTTATTTCAGTATGCAGAGCTGTCATCCTAATCCTCTAACAGATACTAATTTAGTTTAGAAAGAATGCCAAACAATAATAGTAATTGTAATAATAATAGCAGTGATAATTATAGTTAATGTTATGCAAATTGCTGGAAAACTATAGCTATAAAAAGAATAACTTCATAATGCCATAGTATATTTTAACTGAAGACTTCTACAAAATCACAAGACACTTTATAAATTCTTCTGCAACTGTTCATTTAAGTTTACTTTCCCTCTGTCTTTGCAGAAGTCTCCATGCCACAAATGTCTGCAAAATTGATTTATTTACATTTTAGCAATAACCATAGCTAACATTCATGGGACAAGTACCATGATCAAATATTGAAAGTGCTATGGTACTTTGCCTGTATTAGTCCATTTGGTTTTCCCAAAAGCCATGTACTGGTGATATGACTATTTGAATCTAATTTTCAAATAAAGGTCGACTTTTAAAAAAATATAAGTTGCTTGTTGTTGGTCGTACAATTAGAGGGAAACAGAATTGAACTCAGTTAGGGTTTTATAACATACAAGCACAACAACAACCTCTTATTTCAAATAACACATTTGAAACTCATCCAGACTAAAGATTCCCATGTTGACAGCTCCTTAAAATGCTCTGTCTGAGATAGCTGCTCAGCAAGTATCCCCACTTTCGTCCAGCAGTGAAAGGTTGCTTCTGAAAAAAGATTGTGCCTCTTGAAACTATACATTTCTACATCTATACAACTATTAAAAAAAAGTTTTGTTAATGAAATGAAAATGGAAATGATATCTACAAGCCAGGATTTTTTAGAATTATTTTTCATCTTAGTATTCCTGTACTAATTTGATGATAATTAGCACAGCAACCTTAAAAGCTACATATTGAAGATGGTAGACACAGGGGCTGATTATGTCACACAGCCAATTAAGCTTTTACCTGCAATGCCAATATCGACATGAGTACCAGTTTGAATTCCAATTACACCCCTGCCCGTCCAGCTCGCTACTAACCCACCCAGGAAAGCAGCGGAAAATGACCACAGTACTTGAGTCCCTGCCAGCCTTGTAGGAGACCTGGGTGTAGCTCCTACATTCCAGCATCAGTCTGGTCCAGCACCATTGGTTGTGGCTCCTTGGAGACCAAAACAACAGATGGAAGAACTCTACTTCTCTGTTTCCCATTCTCTCTTTGTAACACAAATAAATTAAATGTTTTTAAAAGATGGTAGAAACATTCAGTAGAAGGATATCATGTTCCTAGATGACCTGGTAGAGGAATTGTTCACAGAGCAGAAAACTGCTTTTCCTTTCCAGGTGAAGACAATTTGAATTAAGTGAACCTTAAACTCCTAATGTATAGGGAAGTAACTGTGAGAGTATCTAGCATTACTTAGAATAATGTATAAAGTTGTACCAGGGCAAATGTTGCAATAATGGAAAGCCTAAAATATATAGTATTTAATGGTAAGGAAATGAACCAAAAATATATGCTTTAGGGGTCAGAAAATTTTTAGGTCCAAGTCCAAAAGGCACCAAGAAAATAATCAGTTGAACAAACCTGAAAATCAGAATACATGCCTATGGAAAATTGAGTTACAAATGTAGTCCCTGGAAATGTCCCAATTTTATTGCATACTAGCCATTATTTGGTTTCTCTTAAAAAGTATTAAAACATTCATTCTCTCAAGTAAGAACTAGCTGATCTTTGGAAAAGGATCAAATCTAGTTAAATTCAAGGAGTCAGGTTAGGAAATACCAAATATACCTTAACTGCAAATATTAAGAAGATGTAAAATAATGGTTTTCCAGAAGGATTTCTCAATTAAATAAAAAATATTTGGAGACATAATCCTTCAGCAGTGCATTGTAACCATGTATGCTGAGTGTATCCCAGTATGCAGTACTGACAGAGTAGATGAGTCTGAGTTTCCTAAATTTTGGAGGTATCTTATTGCCAAAGAAACCATAGCATTAAAGTAAACCACTTTTGACAAAGCTTAGTCTGTTTGGGAACAGGATTTTGGCCTAGTCGCTAAGATGTCTGTGTCGTTTACTGAGGACGCTGGTTTGATTCCTGTCTGTGGCTTCTGAATTCAGATTCTTGCTAATTACACCTACTCAGAAGCCAGTGATGTCTCAGGGTGGCTGCTGACACTCATGTGGGAGATGTGATTCCAATCCTAGAATTCAACTTTGGCTATTACAGTCATTTAAGGATGAATTGATAGTTGAAAAAGCTTTCTTTTTCTCTCTCATTTTCTCTCTGTTTCTCTATTATATAGGTAAACTAACAAACAGACTAACAAATCATCAGCTCCCATGCCTATTAATACTGGCATAGGTACAGTAGCTAGTACCTGAATACAATAATAATAATAATAATAAACCATCTTCAAAGCAGGCTATACAATAAGCACAGACATCATTATTCTGTAGATTATTGCAGTACAGCTCCAGCGGTAGCAATTATTCCTGTTCAAAGTAATGATAAGCAGGGTCAGCATAGTGGGCAGTGGTCTTAGCTTGCCCTTGTAACACTGTCATCCCATACCAGAGTCCCCCTCTACCCTGCTTCTGGTCCAATCCACTGCCAATGTACCTGAGGAAACAGCAAATAAAGGCCCAAGTGCTTGAGACCCCGCCGCTCTCATGGGTATAGATCTGGGCTCTTGATTTTTGACCTCACCAAGTCCTAAACGTTGTGGCCATTTTTGAGCATAATGGAATGTATTATCTCTCTTCCGTTCCCTTTTGTCACCCTTTCTTTTACTCTGCCTCTCAGATAAGTAAATAGATCATTAAAAAGTAAAGGAAATAATCGTGTGACAAGTGAATCATCTTGGAGATTAAAGACACTTTGTATCACCAAAGGAAGAAATTTTTAAATCTTAAGGTTCAGAATGTAACTGGCAGAACACATTAAATGAGAACTGAAAAAATACCCAATAAACGGTGAATTAAATTATGAATTAAATAAGAAGAATCATCATTTAAACAGCAAAAGCAAAATTCCCAAGGCAAGTTGCCCTTATTAGGAGCTGTTTCAGCATACAATGCAACAGAAAATAGAAAAGTTTATAGCAATATGTTAAACTGTCATCAGTAATATTATAGTTGAGATTAAAATAAAATGTCTCTTGAGTAGCAATGATTTTATCACTCAGCACTTTTAAATATTCACATGTGTTATAAATGTCATAATGAGGAAAATCCATGGATATATTAACTAATACTTAAATAACATTGAAGTTTAAACAAAAAATATTAAGTGATTTTCAAATAAGAATGTATACACCAAAAGACCATTCCAAAAACAGAATACTTTGTAGATTTCAGCCAAATGAAGCATTGAAGTAAGATAGAATGATCATATAGACAGATGAGGTATTATTTAGAAATGTCCTTCTGAATTATACTTATTCAGAAAATGACATCTATTTCCTAATAGGCTATACGCTATTGAAGAAATATGCTGTTTGAAGTTCATAAGAAATGAATTTTGTCATAATAATAAATGAGTAATGTATGCCTGGCCAAATGGCTTAGTAATCACTGAATGGAGATAAAAGAGAAATTTGATTATCCTAATTAATAATGCAACTACAAAGGTGCCTTGAGAGCAGCATGGTGCATGTGCAAGATTAATAAATACTATTTGATTATTTTCAAAACTGCTGATGATTACACTGAAGTATTAGCAGATCTGTTGATGTTGCTGCAATTGTAGCCCAGTTGTCGTTTGGTGAGTGACAATCAGCTGCCAGAAGAGAAGACGGTGGGACACAGAGAGCACGGTGTTCTTACTGTTTTCTTGTGTTGAACTCTACAATGAGTAAGGACAATAAACTTTTCTGTGAATCAAGGTTATTTGAGATAAAACCATTGGCCTCTTTAACCCATAAACAGTAGCATATGTCAAAAATCCATATATACAAACGTTGTGGTATACTTGAATTTATGCAAATAATATCCTGCAGATTTTAAAATGTGCTTGAGTGGAGCAGAGTGGTTTAGGATTAGAGCAGGAAATTTTCCTTATAAGTCAGAAAGTGTCTATGTAAGGCAAATTAAATGTGAGGATAAAGAAACAACACTTGGTTTTCATAAACACAGCCAAGGGGCAGGTGGCATTTATTCTATGTACTTATGTTGCTGGAAAAAGTGTTAACAGCTATTGCAGCTTTTTCAGTTTTAGGTGGGTGGTTTCACACAGTGCTACAGCTGGTGTGCAGGCTGGCTTTTCTGACCCGTAATGTTTTCAGGTATCACTGCACTGAAAGGAAAGAAGCAAGAGGTGCTGAAGACCAGGCAGTCTTCTGAATTCATGTGAATTCCAGATTCAGCTGCACTTGCAAGCCATGCAGGCTCCATGATTCATTTTACCCCTGTAAACCATAAAGATGACTGCATTATATGGTACTGTCTTTCTTTAGCCACATACTTCCAGAAAGAGTTTGAAAGCTGAACCTCTCATCTGATGACAATCGCTGCAGCTAGGCAAATGAATTGTCACTCTAAGAAGTATAAGTTACCACAAAGAAGTGAATCTACACTTCTGTTTCCAGCTGTGTGGCCAGCTAGATGTGGAAATTAAACCTCCAAGCGAATCCTAAAACCACTGGAAAAAAAATATATATATATATCGAACATTTTATTTGCACCAACTATCTATTACTAGTATGGGGATTTTAAGAGGTAAATCTTATCTAAAAAAAGAAGAAAAGAAATGAATGTAGCTCTAAAGTATCCTTCTATCTTGAGAGCACTTTTTTTCAGTCAATTAATGTAAACTTTTTCAGAGCTGGGAGGTGCAGAGGGAAACAAGATGTGATTGCTAGTATCTTCTCCAATTAGACATTAGATCAGATCATTGGGACTTATATGGACATATATGTCAGACTGAACCTGAAGTTACTATACCCTTGCAAAGAGGGGAAAAAAAATGCTGTCTATGTGAGTTCATCTTTGGAAAAAATAACAACACTCTCAATGCAAAAAAATTCTAACCATTGGTCTATCACCATATGGCCATACTGCTAGCATTCTTAATAGTGGTAGTTAAAATAAAATATCTTTGAATTTAATCTAGAAACTAACCTTTTGAAGGCACATTAAAAGTACTCCTAATTATATTTCTAGATTCCATGTACTTTTTGAAAAAGTATTTTTCTATACTACAATACTTCAGCCATGCATCGGTAATTCAGTAGCATATTATTTAACTGTATGACGTTCTAAATTTCTAAATTTTATTCTTGTTGTTGATTTTGTTTTATGGCTTCTCATTTAAGAAAATATATTGTAGCTGTGTAAATGAGGCTGTCATATCCAGATATGAAAACACAACACACTATGCATATCTACTTCCAGATCAAATATGGACTCATAATGAAACTATGAAGTATATGTTGACAATAGGATGTTGGACTGTCTGCCATTGCCCATATCCACAATGTCACCATACACTTGAACAGTAGAATGATGGACTTATGAGTGATTATGAAGAACTATACTTCATATAGTTATAATAATAATATAGGGGAAATAATATAGGGAAAATTGTGGGGATTGGGATAAAGAATCAGAGAGGGGGTAAGGGAAATCCCAGAGCCTATGGAATTTTATCATTAAAAAAAAAAGAAATTAGAACAATGACAACAAAAATTGTATACAGAATCAAATAGAAATTTTCTCTATTAAGATCAGAATTCAAACCAATTTCCTGCATAAAAACTTCAGTGAAACATAAGCACATAGTTAATAATCCCAACATTCAAATTTCCATTCTTCTTTCTTTATCCATCATGTAGTCTGAAAAACTGATATTGAACCCATACATTCTCCCAAATCAGGGAGAATGTATGGGTTCTACGTGAATAAGTAGCCCTGAAGCATTTCTTATCCCCACAGCGAGGAATATACCTCTGTCTCACAGATGATACATAGAACAAAGAGCATTTCTACCTCCCTGTCTCTGATTCTAACTACCAGATCTCAAATCATCAAGATCAGTCCTGATGCATATGTTGAGCTGAAAATAGTGGAGATCAAGGTCAACAAACTAATACTCAAGTTCAAGAGCTGGCATCGAAGGTGGGCACAGGTTTAGTCTTTGCTGTTTCACTTCTGATCCAACTATGGCCTGGGGAAACAGCATAGGATGGCTTCAGTTCTTGGAAATTTAAACCCACATGGAAGATCTGGAAGAAGTTCATGACACCTGGCTTTGAATCACCTCAGCTCCAGCCACTACGGTCACTTCGGGTGTAAACGAGTGAATGGAAAATTTTCTCTCTCTCTCTCTCTCTCTGTCTCTCTCTCTCATTTTATCTAGAAATCTTTTAAGTAAAATAAAATAATACATAACTCTAAAAAATACTGGGGATTACACCCAAAATGTATGCCTATTGGGGAATATTTGATTAAGTTTATTCATTAAAAAAGGTAAATTGCTCAAAAGAGAAACATTGGGAATGATCGTAACAACAAGAAGGGTTTCCACATAAGAAAAAGTGAAGAATGACGGAAGTCAAGGAACAACTAAATTTGAATTTTTAAAGTAGAAAGCGAAGAAATCATGGGTGGGTGTTTCCTGATGCTCTCAAAATTATAAAACTAAAGGAAATTATCAAAAGAGTTTGAAAAAAGCAACAAGAGTAAGGAAGTAGGGGTGGAATTGCCAGACAAAAATATTAACACTCTATATTTCCAAACATTTTGATCATATGGACATGTTTCTCACAGTTATTAAAGGAGATGAAGATACTTGGAGGTCAATTTGTGAGAGTATACATATTATTCATGAAGATGCCCATGAGACAAAGCACAATTGGAGGTAATTCAGGAATCAGATGATAGTCTAAGAGTTGAAAATATGAACACAGACAGAATGTCTTTGGTTCACAAACTGTCTCTTGACAAAACTACTAATACTAAAATGGCCAAGTGAATTGCCACATGCACAAAGCCACCATTTTCCAAATTCTGATTCAGGGTTCTAATACTGCTGTAAACCCCAACTTCAAATTGTACTCAATTTTGTAGATGTATTCCTGAGATATTTTTGCTCCAATATAAGCCATAATATATATTTTACACTGTTCCCATGGGTACCAATTTATGCCTTAGCTACTCCATTTCTTATCCAGTTCCCTGCTTATGACCTAAGAAAGCAAAAAAGGATGTCCCAAAGCATGGGACCCTGCAACTGCATGGGAAACCCGGAAGAAGCTCCTTGCTCCTGGCTTCAGATAGGCTCAGATCTGGCAATTATGACCACTTGGGGAGTGAACCAGCAGATGAAAGATCTTTCTCTCTCTAAAATTCTGATCCGCTTTTCCAGTAAAAATACATAAATATTTTTAAAATAGAATATATATGCACAATCACTATAATCTGAATCATGTAGTAATATACTGTTACCAAATATTTTATTATCTTGTTTACTTAAAAAAACGTTTACTTCCTTGAAAGAGTTAGAGACAGAGAGAGATGTTCCATGCTCTGGTATAATCCCCAGATTATTTTATTTCCCAAGTAACTACAATGACTGGGAATGGGCCAGATGAAAACCAGGACCAAAGAGCTCATACAGCTCCCCCACAAAGGTACAGGGCCAAAGTGTTGTGCCAGTTTCTGATGCTTTTCTAAGCACATTAACATTCAGATAGACCAGGCATGCAGCAGTCAGGTATTCAATCAGCATACACACGAAATGCTGGTATGGGAGAGGACTTAACCCATTACACCACAGCACTAGCACCTATTTCATTACTGTGCTGTTAGTATAAGCTTATATGGATATTTTGCCTTTGATATATAAATGAATGATCTGGAGGAAATTTGGAGAATTATAATTTTATTGATCCTTCAATTGAATAACTCCAAATTCTATCGTTTCTTTACTCTATCATAAACTTCAAATCACCTGATATGTCCAATCTATGAAATGTTATGTTTTGATGTATTTTCCATGTTTAGCTTCTTTCTTTCTTTCTTTATTTATTTTATTATTGTTGACAATCTTTACATAGTTAATTACGGTACAAAGGTTCAGGGGCTATAGGGAAGTGGGCAAGACTTTTATGTCCATATTGTTTCCTTCATGTATTGAGGGAGAAGCCCCACCCAGTCTCCCATCCGCCCAAAGTCCCGGATGTGGGGCATGCTCTGAGATACTTGCTCAAGTGGTTTTAATAGTTCTCCAGTTATGGATCGCTGCCAATCTCACCACTCCCAGCTCGAGGAGGTCATTGACGAATCCACTGATTGTCACAGTCCATCGTAGAGTCTTCATTTGCCCAGTATTTCGCTGCCCAAAATATAGCTAAGGTGGTTGATGAAAGGGTCGAGTACATGCTGGGTGGAGCCAGGCTGGACTGCAACACCTGTTGGTTCCAGTGCAAGTCGGGACTGAGAGCAGAACCAACTCAGCAATTGCAACCACCAGCTGATCGTGGCGATGGACTGTGCCGGGCCCGGTGCTTGCTAGAGCATACAGGAATCTGATCTGGGAATACCTCAAAGTTTCTTTGGAGATCTCCCCAATTGAACTGCTGGACTCAGAACCCTAGCCAAGAAGGGACAGAGGACAGAACAAATCAATCAACCACCTCAGCTATATGTTGGGCAGCGAAATACTGGGCAAATGAAGACTCTACCATGTTTAACTTCTTTACAAATCTGATTTTCTTAATATCATCATTTTGGTGATGTGTAACAGCAACTACATTTTTTCAATAATGGAGAAAATTTCAAGATCACATGAGTTTGTGGATTAATATGAAATATGAAGAACTCTGAATTAGAATTTTTAATGAGTTAAATTTTGACAAAAGTTGCTTTAAATGGCTTCAGACCATTGTTGCATGCTTCAGAGGACTGTAGCCTTCTAATGGAGAAAATTTAATATAATCATTTAAAAAATTCCTTGCTTGTATAGTTCAGAGCTTGAGAGACTATGAAAGCAATAGAGAGAAAAAAAAGCCTTCCTACCCACTGGACCAATCCCTAGGTGTCCAAAATGTCAAGCCTTAGCCAATGTCATGAGCTAATGCATTGGTGCCTAATTACATGAGCCAGCACCACTGCCTCCCAGGGTGAGCATTAGCGTCAAAGCTGGAATCAGCAGAAGAGCTGGGGCTGAAAGCCAAGCGTTGTAACATGGGATGTCATTCCAACTGGTGTCATAACTACTAGGCAAGTACCTCCCTCTTGATCTTTTCCCTCCTTTTTTTTTTAATAACCTCATGATAGAGATTACATACAACTCTTGCTGTGTTATCGGCGGTTTTTCAGATTGCTGTTGATCTTGGTCAGTAATTATAAGATATTACATGATCGGGTATTAAAACCAGTTTCAATTATGATTCAAGAAATTAAAAAGAATAGTGAAACTATATTAATAAAAATGATCACAAAGTTTTTGGTGATAAAGTATATGTATAATATCAAGGTCATTGATGGCTGTGTGTAGAGGGGTGCGGAATGTGGAAACTAAGTGAAAGAAGAGTATGTACCATGATTGCTCTCTATGGTTCACAATATAATCATGTCAGGTAATAGCGAGCCAAGTAAAACGTTCAGTAAATAACAGACTTGTCTTATAAACCTATACAGTCTGGTTAAGAGTTCATGTGCTAAAACATGGATAAAGGCTTTTTGTATTTTACCAGTAAATACACATTGTTCTCTTTTCCATGTGTAGATACATGCTGAATAATCTTAAGCATTTAGCCAAATTTTTATTTCCATCTATAGAACAACAGAAGAAGATCTGGAGGGAGGAGAAGGACAGGAAGGCATGGAGTGACAGAGAAACTAATTGTGTTTGCTGGGTTACTCACCAATTGCCTGTGGATCTCCCATGTGAAAGGATGGTTCCCGGCAACTGAGCAGCACCTGATGCCTCCAAGCAGGTAATGGAAGAACGCTGGATTGCAGATGGAACAGCCAACAATTTTACCCATCGTATGTATAGGATGAAGGCATCCTGAGCGAGAGGATCTTTAGTTGCTTGTTTCTTAAAATGTATTTGCTTATTTTATGATACAGTTCTAAGGCTTTTGAATTTCCCCTTCCCACCCCTTTTTTAATACAATAATACAGTCTTTCACAAAAACAGTCATAAGTCCATCGTTCTGTTATTTAAATGTATCCTGACATTGTAGGTATGGAGAATGGCAGAGTCCAGCATCCTCCTGAGAAGATATATTTAACAATTTCATTGGGAGTCCAGCTTTAATTTGGAAGTAGGGATGCTTACTCCATCCATTGTTATCTGAAGGAACTGTATAATAGAGACTATCATATTGAGAATTGTAATAACAGGAGTTTGAAAACTTAATTTATAACATTAATGTATTTACATCTTGAACTTAAACAGAAAAAAGCAATTCATTTTTGTCAAAAGAATTAAAGGATATCTGTCTTGAGCATAATAAAATCAAGATTAATAACATCTGATAAGTACAATCCGGTAAACTTTGCACACTTTTAGTAGCTTTCTGGACATCACCACCTCATAGATCACATAAAGTCATTTCCCAGAAGAATAATTGTCTTTGTAGGAAAATATCAATTTGTGGTATTAAATGACAGTTTTTTATTATCAATAAATAAGTATATAATTAAAAGTTCAATTCATGAAAGGAAAATGAGACTGCTTCTTTTATTCAGAATCAGAGATGTAACTGCAATGTATTTCCACTTCACAGTACACTTGCCTCCATTACGCAGTTCCTCTAGATAAATGCATACATACATACATATATGTTTATATACATGTTTATATATTTAATGATTTTGCATTTTACATGAATCCTAATGAAAAGATTAAATAAATCATGACAGTAGAATTCTGTGATTTATATCTTTGAATGATGTACCTCTGACTCTTTTTGAAGGCCTGCACTAGTGCTTTAATATAGGGGAAAACAGTGGAGGGGTCAGGGGAGGCATGTGTGGGAAGCGAAATCCTTGTGCCCAAAGAACTGTAACATGAAAAAAAAATACGACCTAGCACAATATCCAAATGGCTAAATCTTCACATTGCATTTGCTACGATCCTGTATGATGCCGTTTTATGTCCTGGCTGCTGCAGCTCCCATCCAGCTCCCTGCTTGTGGCCTGGGAAAACAGTGGAGGACTGCCCAAAGCCTTGGGACCCTGTACCCATGTGGGAGACCCTGAAGAAGCTCCTGGCTCTTAGCCAGGAGACAAAAGATCTTTCTCTCTATATCTCCCTTTTTCTGTATATCTGCCTTTCCAATAAAATAAAATAAAATACAGTAAAAATGTCCTTGTGTTTACAGCTAGATGAGATGAGCTTGTCTGTGATATTTAATAAATGGTTTATGTTAAACAGATATTTAAAAATTAGAGAAAATACATTCTAAAAGCAACAACTTTCCCCATAGATTGTACTTAACTCCTTTACCCATGGGGGCTACAATATAAGACAATGGATATTTTTTTTTTTTAAGACAATGGATATTTAAAATTATAGAAACCAGGCCTGGCAAGGTAGTCCTCACCTTGCATGCACCAGGATCCCATATGGATGCTGATTCTAATCCCAGTTGCTCTAATTCCCATCTTGCTCCCTGCTTGAGGCCTGTGGATGCAGTTGTAGAAGGTCCAAAGCCTTGGGACCCTGCATCCATGTGGGAGAAAAGGAGCAGGCTCCTGGCTCCTGGATTCAGATCGGCTCAGCTCCAGGCAAGTTATGGTCACTTACGGAGTAGGTCAGTGGACAGATCTTCCCTCTCTGTCTCTCCTTCCCTGTATGTAAATGTGACTTTCCAATTAAAACAAATAAATCTAATAAAATAATATAAAATTATAGGAACTATTGAACCCAATGTTTATTGCTTTGCCCCATACATTATATTTCTCTACTAAAATCTGATTTATCAAGTAGACATAGAAATACATTGACAATAACTAATAATAAAATAGAAAAATTATATATACAATAATGATAATTAGAGGAATGTGTTCTCTTTCTCAAAATATCATATAAGCTATAAGACAGTTTCTCACTGTGACTTGAAGTAGAAGCGACACCACAAGCCTTCTGACATAATGATAGGTTATGACCGACCTTCTCCATCAATTCCAAGATGCCTCTCTGAGGAGCATGAGATTTCCCACAATCCCACTTTATCCTGCACAAGTTTTAAATCATCCGTTGTCTAGTATGCCACACTACCTTCACATTGTCAGTTAATACCCATCTTAGTTATCAGACTGGCTGTTATAGAATCACACAGTTTGCACTTAACTAACTCTCAGAATATCACATTATTGAAAATATTTTTTTAGTCATTAGATTTTTTCACTTGCTATTATCTACTATGATTGTTCATGCAAGGTAAAACTAGTAATGGATTAATACTGTAAAGTAGTGTTAAACTCTAGGTACTCAGCGCCAGTGCAATAACTCAACAGGTTACTCCTCCACCGTGTAGTGCCAACATCCCATATGACTGCCGGTTCTAGCCTCAGCTGTTCCACTTGTGATCCACTTCCCCGCTGATAACCTGAGAAAGCAATGAAGGATAGCTTTGGTGTTGGAACAGACATGGGAGGACTGGAAGAAGCTCCTGGCTCCTGTCACAGGTCATCCCAGCTCT
The DNA here is from genome assembly GCF_030435755.1 of Ochotona princeps. NCBI lineage: Eukaryota > Metazoa > Chordata > Mammalia > Lagomorpha > Ochotonidae > Ochotona > Ochotona princeps. The sequence goes on along the minus strand of NC_080841.1, from coordinate 64,467,442 downwards.
AGCACTTGTGGCCATCTGGAGAGGGATCCAACAAATGCAGGATCCTCTCTCTGTTCCCTGCTCTCTGCAAATCTGCCTTTCAAACAAATAAATAAGTAAATACATAAATCATATTTAAAATTAGAAGAAGTCTACATGCCTGAAGTTATTTTATCAAACTTATATCTTAGATGAATAAGTATACATATGTAAGAAAATAAGTATTAAATTATAAAACATATATTGCTTGCCCTGTGATTAATTTAGAAGCTCTCATAAAATATTAAGCCTATGAATGTACTTTTTAAATAAAAAAGATTAATAGCCTAGTCAGGTATAATTAGACAAAATGTTATAATATATCAAATGAAGTAATAAATAAAGCTGCATTACTAAGTATTAGGATATTAAATATAAACATTAACACATGCATAGCAATATACAGAGCATTTTATAAAAACATAACATTCTTTATTTCCAAATGAAGGCATATATTGCTTTTGTAAACAGAATGATAGAGGAAGCATGAGTTTTTAAATGTATTCTATAATATTTTAACAAAATACATCAAATTGTAGTACACAATTCACTATATAAAATCTGTATAATACAAAAGTTGAATATAAAGCCACAACTTCTCAATTATCCACATTTTCATGTAGTTATCATAATTTCTTTTTTTAAGATTTATTTATTTTATTACAGTCAGATATACAGAGAGGAGGAGAGACAGAGAGGAAGATCCTTCGTCCGATGTTTCACTCCCCAAGTGAGCCGCAACGGCCGGTGTGAGCTGAGCTGAAGCGGGGAACCAGGAACTTCTTCCGGGTCTCCCACGCAGGTGCAGGGTCCCAATGCGTTGAGCCATCCTCGACTGCTTTCCCAGGCCACAAGCAGGGAGCTGGATGGGAAGTGGAGCTGCCGGGATTAGAACTGACACCCATATGGGATCTTGGTGTGTTCAAGGCGAGGACTTTAGCTGCTAGGCCACGCCACCGGGCCCTATCGTAATTTCTGAAGAAATAAAATTAGCGGGCAGTGTTCAACTTTTATGTGAACTTAAGTTGAAAACTAACAAAAAATTTTATTGAAAATTCTGAGTAGAAGTGCAGAAACACCTAGGTTCAACATAATCTTTTTTCAGTATTTTTGCATGAATATAATCGCTCTCTCAAAATAAATTTCAGTGACTTCGCAAGTTTGCAAACAATTGCTGATCTTAATGGGAAAATTACTTCAAAGAAAATCCCCAGCTATTCAAATGTCACTTATAAATGCAGCAAAAAAAATTACAATAGAAGAGATAAATAGAAAGTTCTGGTCATAAAGTTTATCTCTGCAAATTTGATGATAATGGTCTGTTGGGACTATGAAGTATTTTGATTATGAGTTTGACCTGCATGTGGCAAAATGCTACAGCTGATAAATATCTCCTAGTCCTTTCATAATTTATGAACACATCTAATCCTATCATGCCAAAACACATGCAATCTCTGGAAATAGTGAAGATGTGAACAAAAATAATCATGAAAATTATTTAGAATGCAAAATTAAAATTTTGATGTATGTTTCTACTAAATTAATACTTGATCAGAGCTTTAGTCATAAAAGCATGTGTACTAATAGTGCTATATATTTGTGGTTTCAGTTCAACTGAATAAAATATCATAGTTCACAATCAAATAGCAATTAACTCAGAGTTTTGTCCAAAATATCTTTTATTTCATATAAAGAAATATTCAATCAATTACAAATGATTTAATTCACTGGTCCTCTGCCAGGCTCAAAATATGCCTGAAACTTAAAAATTATCAGATAGAATCAAAACAGAGAAAACATGGCTTTTGCTTGGTAACCCATAGAGAAATAAAGCAAATGATTAAGTAGGTTATTTGAAAAGTCAAAGAGATGGACTACTAAACAGTAATGAGTAAGCACAATTTGCATTGGTTCAAATAAGCTAATACAGTAATCCTGAAGAATTCTCAAACTATGGGATTGTCTTACTAATTTCCTCATTAAGTCAGCATTTACAGTGAATGCCTAATCTGAAACACAAGTTTAATCATAGGCAACTGTATTTTTTTCAACAAATTACCCATGGTTTCATGGGGTATTTGAAAATTTTCAGGAGTAGTCCAGATGTCCAATATGGAAGATGGATTTAATGAACTTCAGAAAGTGGTTGTAAATGCTAATGATGCAGATTGAATTGAAGAGGGGTTGGGGGAGGCAAGGACTTGCCTGCATCTCAGAGTGTCCGTATCTGGGATCCAGTTCCACTTCTGATTTTAGCTTTCCATGTTGTATATCTGGGAAGAAATATGGGATGGCTCAGTAGCTGAGTCGCTACCACCAGTCCGAGACATCTGCAGGTGATACTTTTTGCCTTCCTCTACCATCCTGCTTGCATTCACCAGCCACCCTCCTTCTGCCTCCTGTTTTGTTGTTGTTGTTGTTACTTAATTTTTACAATGATATACTTTCTGTTCACTTCACAATTACAGGCTTAAGCCTTCATCATGTAAAAAAAATCAACCAGCAGCGAAAATAAAAATAAAAATAAAAAGCCCTGCTCCTCCAGAGTATAAACAAAGGCTTTAAACAATAACAAAATCTCAAATGATCAATTTCACTTAGATTATTTCTTGTGGTACTTTGTGTATTTGTTGCTACATATTAGGTAAACATTATATATCTGGTTTCTTTTTTCTTTTTCTCTTATGCAGATATTTCTATTTTCAAGACAGACTGATTTCTCTAAGCATAATAATGAATGAAAATATTTCATTCTTTTTGGATAGATGAGTAGCATTCCATAGTATATAGATGAGGCCAAGTGGGATATCTACCTACTAAATGGTTGCCATGATTCCTGTGTCTGAATGATGAAGTCTTTAGGATATTCTAGATATCATGTATGGAGGCAATCAGTGGAGTTCATGAGATTGATGAGAATCAATATCCTAACTACCACTCAAAAAATAATACACTTACTGCCAGTTATCATTAAGGATTCGCAAGTCATTTTAAAAAAATGTTCCATAGTCATCTGTCAACCACAATTACTACAATATCATTTTCTTAGAAAGACTAGGAATGCATCTAAACATGTGTCTCTCTACACACACACACACACACACACACACGGAATGAAGAATTTGGGGCATGGGAAATTGCTGTATGTAAGTATGAACTGTGAAAATCACCTGTCTCATTACTACGGTTTGAACACGTTATCTTTTATCCTATTGTACCCAAGTCAAACAAAATGTATTTGTTGGCCCATTTGAAATTGCTGTATCTAAGGTATTCTGATTAGTCAGCCCTATCCTCTCTATTTTATACTAAAGGTAACAAAAAGAAGGGGGGAAAAAAAGAGGGTTGATAAAGAGCTAACCAGGTAAATCTGGAATCCTGCTGTTGTGACTTATTTATCAGTTTGGCTAATAGAAGCTATCTAAAAGCATTAGATAACACAAAATTATTACATAACATAAAATCATTACAAATTGGGGCCAGCATGGAGGTATATTTTACTAATCCTCTATCTGTGGTGCCAGCATCCCATATGGGTGCCAGTTTGTGCCCTGGTTGCTCCATTTCCAATCCAAGTTGCTGCTACAGCAATGGGAAGCAGCAGAGGATGGTCAAGTCCTTGGACCCCTCCCCCACACTGGATATCTAGAAGAAGCTCCTGGAGCCTGGTTTTGGACCAGCCCAGCTCTTACTGTTGCTCCAGTTTAAGGGAGTGAACCAGCAGAAGCAAGACCTTTCTGCTTCTCCCCCTTTCCACAATTCTGACTTTCAACTAAAAAAAGTATCTATCTATCTATGTATCTATCTATCTATCTATCTATCTATCTATCTATCTATGTGTGTGTGTGTTTCGATTAACTTTAAATAATTTTTTAAACCTAAAAATAAAACAAATGAACAGCATCCAACATCATTGTTTCTATTTGTGGTGTTACATTCCTTTTATATTAGTATGAATATGGTACTTGCTTAATGCTTTTTCTTTTTCAACCCTTGGTGCGATTCTCTGAATCTTGTCTTAGCTGTTTGATACACAGGAGTCCAAAGAATATAAACAATGGCTTGTGAGTTTGATACATTAAAAATATCAGTACAATACTCCATAAACACATCTGATGACTTTGCTATTGATCTTTATTTTAACATTGCTTTATATATCATTAAGAGGCATTGTCAAGTAATGTCAGAGAGGACTAAATTATATAATGTGATTTGTTGACAAAAACATCTATATAAGTGTGATCCTGACAGAAACATAACATACTTGAACTAACTCTACAGAAAAAGGGGGGAAAAGGAAAATCTATTTCATGGTATTGATGTATTAGAGGCATTATCAGATAACATTATCCAACAAAGCCTTAGAGACATCAAAATATTCCCTATTTGGGCCATAATATGTTGTGGAATAAATTTCCATTATTAGCAGCTCAGTTCTATTCTATATAATGCCTAAAGGCAATGGTGTTTTATGTGTCTTTATAAGGACAAAATTGTCACTGTATAGTGTAATTATTTAACCAGCTAATGTTTATTATCATGTCTGCTGTTAAACACACTAATCTCCATCAGATGTAATGTATTCAGTCATTTCTTCATATGGATAACTGAGGTCAAAGTTGAAGAAAATTATATTCTACAGAAATTTTTGGATTTCTTCCCTCACAAATTTGTGTATTAATATCCACAGATACTAATGCTGATTTATATGAACTACAGACTTAAGAAAAACATTCCATGATTTCATAAGGACAGGTAACACTGCAACAATCATCCTCCAAGATACTATTTGAACTGTACAAATTTACTGAGATACATTCAATGACTATAGTATTATTGCTTATTCAGTTTCATGATAACATGTTGCAGAAGCACTAGCTTTTAACCTCAGCTGAAAGTAATTCATACCCCATTAAATTTTATATGGCAACATAATAATCATCACAAAAATCAAAGTTCTTAATTATTCATTCTGAAAATCTTGACTAAAGGAGACACATAAAATATCTTACCAGTGGTTTCAGCATTTTTCTGGGAGTCAAGAAGATGAAGAGATTGTTGAGATTGAATAAGTCAGTCCTCATCTTAAATATGCATTTAAATGAAGTACACATGTTTATTTACCTTACACTGACAAATCTAATCTATAAATAATTGTATAATACATATTCTTGTTACACAAATTTAGGCATACCTAAAAATGATTGTGAAAAATGGAATAGACATAAATTTGTTTTAACGGAAGATTATCTGAAATTCAGGTATGATAAAGGTCTTCAAAATTTCATGGAAAATGTGTTTTATGGAAAACCTGCTCATAGATGTCACGTTTATACCAAAAGGAACTTAACGACTTTGGATTTTCCTTGAAATGTTGGAGATACCCTAATACATGTTGAATTATCATAGCTACAAAACTTCTGTCATGGTGCGTATGGCAATGCAATGTTCCTTCACTGGGAGATCCTCCCAGCTGATTCCTGGAACAACAGACGAGTGCCAGAGTTACACAGAGCCAGAGAAAAACAGAGGGAGCTTTTCCACCCACTGATTCACTCCCCAAATGGCCAGAACAGCCACAGCCAGGCCAAGTCAAAGCCCAGAGCCTCCCATGTCAATTCAGGGAAACAAGGGCTTGAGCTATACTTTCAGACCATTAGCAGGGAGCTGGGTTGGAAGTGGAGCAGCTAGGACTACAACCAGTACCCGTACATAATGGCATTGCAGGCAGGTGAAGAATTAATTTGCGTCACTACTACACCAGCCCCAAATTATTTATCTTCTTTGAAAAGGCATTTGATAAGATTCTTTGTCGATTTTTTTAATATAGTGGGTTTTTTTTCTTCTAATAAGTGAGCTTGAACTGTTATTTGAACTTGTTAGGTGATAGTCCTTTATCAGACATTTCTTTTTCTCAAGAATCATTGCTCAGAGAATTGAGATGGCAGAATATGGTAAGAACATGTCTAAACAGATGGAGAAATATTAGCCCGGGTGAAGCAAAGAGGGCACATTCCAGGGAATAGGAGAGGACAGAAGGAAAGTAGAGGGGTACCCGGAGACTGAAGGACATGTGAAAACAGCAGAAACCAGTGTGGTGCTGCAGTGACCACATGATCCAGTGGCACTCAGCAAGCAGTGATCTGAAATGCAGCAGCAACCAGAACTCCACCAGCTGCCAGGTGGGAAGGAGAGTTAACTGGGAGCTTGGGAGGTGAACCCAGACAAAGAACTGCCCATCCTGCTGGTTTGCTTGATTTGGCCAGGAGCAGAGACGGAGCAGTAGATCCCAAACACGTGGTGTGAGAACAGGGTGGATTTCACAGCCCAGATCCCAGTAGAGCTGGATCGGATGCTATTTTTTCCAAGGCAGTAGAGGCTATAAGGGACAGGACTGCACATGCACAAAGCTGGGAGCAAGTGAATTGCAACGAGGTGGCATCCTACAGGTTCCACCAAAAATAGGTCCAGGTAGCCCTGAGACCTAATGGGCAGCAGATCAAGAATTCCACTAGTGGCACATCAGGTGCCATTTTGTACACTGCGGTAAAGGCTTTGAGACTTCAGGGACGATATCCAGTTGCACATTTGCTGAGCTGGGAGCGAACTTACTGAGCTCAGTAAATTGCAGTGGTCCAACATTGAAAATAATACAGACTTCGGCATTTTATGCCTCAAAATAGGTCCTAATATCAACCCACGGTCCAATATGGGGCATTCTGCAAGGGTTCTGCCCAGGTAGTTTCAGTACTTCTAAAGTGCTCTCAACCTCTCTAATCCAAGGATGAGGACACCCTTCCAATGTCCATTTATTGACACAGTCAACCTTACAGTCTCTGTTTGACCAGATTTTTACTGTCATCTTTTGGCTGGGGTAGTTGTCCAATTTGTTCTGTTCTCCTTCCTCTGCTATGGTAACTGGTGTCTTCTGCAAGCTCTAATGGGCTGCAATATCCTCCATGTTAATCTGGGCCTGCCATCCACTCTCGGGCCCTTTCCACCAACAGATACTTCTTTTGTAAATATTTTCTCCCACTCATTGACTTATCTTCTGATTCTCCTGACAGTATTTCACAGAGTAAATTTAAAATTCCTATAAAACTAATTTTGTCAATTATTTGTGTTATAGTGAAATGCCTTTGTATGTAAATGTTAGCTCTATATATAAGGTCATCTAGATATTCTACTCTACTATTTCCTAGTTTGTGTTTTATAATGTGATATTATGTGCGTGTGCATATTTATGATCTGTTTGAGTAAAGATTTGTAAAGGATATGTGTTCTGTTTCAGCATGATCATCAAAAATATTTATTTCTTTGACAGACAAATATCATTATTACTCTTTAAAAAATAGCACATTACACACACTGCTGTGTATTTCTAATCTATCACTTTCAAATATTTTGTTTACTTAAGATACTGTTCTTATTAATTTAACTCTGTTCATACAAATGTACTTTAAAAAGTTTCTGAAAATAAAATAAAATATGCCTCTTCTGAAGAAAATGTTTGAAATTCATGCACAGTTTTTCTTTACAATGCACATTTCTCATCAACAGTGTAGAGACTTACAGAATTTTTACACTAGAATAATCTCTGCTTCTTCTAATCCCATCAACAGTTTACAGAACTCTGAAATGAACATTTTTTCACATAAAGTGATCTAACTATCATATGCTTTTATGAAATATTTCTTATTTACTCAAATCACAGAGTGACAGAGATGAAAGGACAGGAACAAAGAAAATGTCCATCCTTGATTCACTCTCCAAGTGCAATAGCTGGGGCCGGCCAGGGCAGTCAGGAATCTAAAATTCCATTCTGGTCTCTCACAGAAGTGCAGGAAATACATGTATTTGGGTCATGTTCCACTGATTTTTCAGGTGTATTATCAGGGAAACGGATCACCAGCAGAACAGCCAGGACACCAATTCACACTCCACTATACAATGCCAACATTACAAACAGTGGCTTAACCTACTACATGGAAACACAAGCCTCACATTCATGTTCTTACACAACTATACAAAAACTTTGATTTGAATATGTGATCTTTTCCTTACTGAATGAAATTTTCAGTTCTAGACTCTATTTGTATTTCTATTAATCCTCTCAAATTTTAAATTTTAATTTCTCTATATTTACCCATCATACAGCTATATGTATTAGTATCTTCTTTCGCAGAAACTTCTCTATTCTGTTTTGTTTTATTTTTCATAGTAACTCCAGGTTTTTTTTTTAACTCAAGAAAACCTAATTATATGTGTGAAATTAAGACATTTTCCTTGATCGTGGCCTTCATCAGAAATGTACATCTTCCTTGAGCCAGTATTTAAAAATGATTATTTTGATGCACAATCTAGACACCACTTAACAAAATTTGTTACATTTCTACTCAATATTTCTAGCAAAGTGAAAATCATTGACTCCTTCTGGGCAAGGTGTAGGAGTTAGAAATTGTTGACCCATGATCTGCACACATGCATTGGCTCTATGGAATTTTGAGACATTTTCTACTTAGAGGAACACTTTGCCCTGGAAGAGGCTGTACTGAGAAAATGATTCAGAGATTGCACCTTAGGTTACTTCAGAATTCAAGGGATTGCTAATAAATTCATCACTAAAGTGAAGGAGGATTTGGTTCTCATAATCTCAGGCTCTTGCTTGGCAAATTTGAAAGCAAAGTCGCCTGGAAGCTGTGCATTGTACTACAACAGTCACCTAGAAAAAAAATCAGATACCTAAAGAATAACTAATATTTTAGGAAATGTTATGATTTGGATACTTCTAGTTCTCCTATGAATTTCAATGACAAACGCACAAATGGGTTAATATGTATGTTATATCAAGCTTTTAACAAACATTGTATAATTATCCTGTTTTTAAAATCAATGTTATTAACTCTTTCATGAGCTAGAGATTACTACCCCCATGTTTCCAATGTTTCCCATCTAAAATTGCATTTATTTGACAAATAAATATCTGCGTCTCGCAGTGAATTATTATAGTTTCAAAGACATAAATAAGATATGACAATTACCTTTAAGTCAGTTGTGAAACTTTAGTAAAGTGATCTTTGTTTCATTTGTAACTGAAATAAGTACATTTGCTACCATGTGATTTTAAAAACTTACAGAAAGCAGATATTTGACCTCCACTTATTTTTAATGTAATACGCTATGAAATCGACACGGAACTCATCTGCAAAGCACTTCATGATACAAAAATAGTTTTACCAGTTTCATAAGATTTACTCGACATGAACAAACATAATAATATAGGCTTTAAATTTCTAACCAAGAAATTAGACATTTCACTGATTTGCTCTGTAATACAGCTGGTCAGTCAGCATTTAATTGCCTTTAATTCATGCTTATCTTATTGTATAACATATGTTACTTTTCATTAGTGACATTTACAGGTAAGAAATTCCTCCCTAACTTTGGAAATAAATAAAAGTATTCTAATCATGCCAATCAATGCTGCTTCATCAAGATAGAGATAGTCTGCTTCAAAAATTGGGTTTGCAAAAGATTCTAATTAAAATAGTAAAAGATTGACTAAAAGAAATGGTCAATAGACTTGATTTTTCTCTGAATTATTAATCTTATTCAATCAGTGTGCTAAGTATGTAGTTCACATTTTGGAAAGTTAACTCAAATAGAAAATACAGCTTATCAATCAAGCACAAGACGTGGGAATAGGAAGATAGTAGTTATTTCCTTGTTTCTCTAGTCTCTTCTTCTTCAATGAAAACAACCCATAGACAAAAATAACAAATTTTGGTGTTGTATTTTTTTTTGTCTTTCTTCAGCCTGGAGCCTATCCAAAACATACTGATGTATCTTTCATAAAAGAAACGTATAGAATTTCCTACAACAATATGGTATAAAGTATCAAAAGTTATTATAGCAATCAAATGTGCTTCATAAGTTCCTACCCATGCACAGCTTTCTGCTCCATCATGTGAAAAGTCATTTTAGCTAATCATACATATTAAGTCTGGTTTCACTTCCTTCATGCTCATGAAACCAGTCAAGAATTGTCTTCTTTAATTTATCTGCATAAACCTCTGTATGCGTTTCTTCTATATTTTACATTCTTATCCATATGCTCATTAGCTACATAATCCTACGAAAAATCACTAAGTGGGAATACTGGTGGATCTAAATACAGTTGCCATTTATCACAAGTCATTTAATCATTTATTGGCTTCAGTGGAGCTGCACTGCAAACCAGGCTAAAAATTCTACACCCTAAACAATAAGTCTTTACTTAGTCCATTTTTTGAATGCTTAGTAGACTCAGTGCCAGGCTGGCCTGAACTCACATGTTTAGTGTCTGGGCTGGTGATTAATCTAAACTTACTCTGACGGTGAAATGGACAAACTAAGTCTGTACTTGGGTCTTATCCTTTCCACTCCAGGTAGACCTTCCAGGTCTTGGAACAAGGCAAAGGAGGGCAGCCGTGCAAGGATCTCAGGAGATACGTGACAGAGGATACTTCTGAGGCTTAGGTTTGGAAGTGGCCTGTGATCTTTGTGTTCATCAGAGTTGGTCAAAGCAAGACACCCACAAAAGTTGAATTAAAGGGCAAATAAAAAACTCTGAAAGTTCGTTGAAATGGACCAACCGGTCTTTTCACCGAGGGCTAAAAGCTGAGAGGAGAAGAATGGTGTCACTGTAGCAGCAAGTCTATCCGAGTTGCCATCTAAGGGTATTAAGTCAGCCAAATAACTCCATCCACTACAAAAACAGATCTACGATAATGGATAGAATTGACAAAATGCTGACACTGAAAATCAAGATATTAATGTATGTATTAATGATCATGTATAATTATCAAATAGTAAGCTGTCATAAGAAGTATGCATGCAATTCATTTGATCTTCGTAACAAACCATGTTACAAGGTCTGCACTGTGTCATCTACACAACGCTGCTCCATCTCATTTCCTGCCTTATTTTAAATTAGAAGTATTTCCCATTGTATTGCAACTAACTTTGATTCACCCAGAGTTGGTTAACTGAATACACTTTTTTGTTCCAAAGAAAATAATCTCACTTTCCATTTTGATAAACTTAGTTGCAATCAATTTTTTAAAGGTTTACTCACTTTTATTTGAAAGGCAGATTTTACAGAGAGAGAGAACGAGAGATAGAGGGAGAAGGTCTGCCATCTACTGGTTTACTCCCAGAGCTGGGACGATCTGAAGCTGGTAACCAAGAGTCCACTGTGGATCTCCCATGTAAATGCAGAGGCCCAAGGTTTTGTGCCATCTTCTGCTTCTTAACCAGGGCATTAGCAGGGAACTAGAATGAAACTGGAACAGCCACAGTACCAACAGGAGTCCATATGGGATACCAGTGCCATGGGGTGGAGGATTAGCTTCTTGCACCACCGTACTGGCCTCCAACAATCAAATTTCTCCAGTTAGCTTACAACTGGAGAAACCAAAAATAAAAAGGAACGTTTTAAACAATGAAGATTAAAATAAAGTGTGCAAAGATCTTTGAGACATGCAGATTTTCGTTTTTTTAGTACAACTTTCACAATTATACTTCTAGCATCTTCCTCATTGAGGGGAAAATAATGAGTCGAAAATAATAAGTATAGAATAGAAAATTTTCTTCAGAACATTCAGGCCTGATCAGCGTCAGTGTTATAATCACCATGATCGGAGCCAGTATTATAATTATCATGAAAATGACATTCATTTAACTTTACCAAAATTGTGAAAAAATGACAGCAATAGTCAAAAATCTGTACAGTGATGTTAGTTGCCTTACAATACATATTTATTAATTTCTGATGCCACCCTTCTGTGAAACTTTTCATGTAATTAAAACACTGTGTCAAGTATAGTTCACATTATTGTTCCCATTCCATAAACAAGATGCTATTATTTTTCATGAAAAAATTTATAAAAATCAGTGCTACAAACTATTTTCCTAAACTATTTGACTATGACCTCCATCAAAGATTGTGCTGGTTAAAGGAAGCAATTTCAACTTCCCATATCATTCTATCTTTTGATTTCCTGAGAGGTGTTTTTGTTTGCTTTGTTCGTTTTTAATTTTAAAATACACATAAATTTAGACTTATTGTAGTCAATGAGTCATTAGATTGTGCTCTCATACATTGTCAGGACTGCTTCGCAGAATTAGGCAGTTAATTTTTCTTTGCTTTGTAAATGTTAATGTTAATGTACAATGTAGGCTAAGACATTTAGGTGACTAACTGTGTATAGAGCAGTTATAGAATATTCTTTGTTTACCCAGGATGTTAGGACATTTAGAAGCTTTCGAAAGTTTGATAAATGCTCCACAATCAACATACATGGTTTTATCAGTCAGAAAAAAACGGTGATTAAAATAAAACACTTTGTGAAATCATGAAAATAAGCAGTGTAAATGTCTAAACATTTTAAATTTGAAAAAAAAACAATCTTTATATATATATTTTTTTCACTTTTAACCAGAGTATTTGTGGAAGTAATCTTTACACAAATTGTAACATTCTGTATGTTTTTAAAGATCTGTTTATTTTTATTGCAAAGGCAGACTAACAAAGAGGGAGAGACAGAAAGATCCTGCTCTGTTGACTCTGCAAGTGGCCACAACGGCCAGAGCTGAGCCAATCTGAATCAGGAGACAGGAGCTTCTTGCCTCCCACGTAGGTGCAGGGTCACGATGCTTTGTGCCATCTTCTACTGCTTTCCCAGGCCAGAAACTGGCAGGGAGCTGGATGGGTAGCGGAGCAACGGGGGTGTGAACCAATACACAAATGGGATCCTGGTGCATGCAAAGGGAGGACTCTAGCCATTAGGGCCCCAAATTCTGTATTTTTTAATGACTCCTCTATTCATTTATTTGCAAGGAAGAGTGGCAGAAAGAGGAACCCACACACACACTGAGGTTATTTTCCATTTTATGGTTAATTTTGGTTGTGTCTAGTCCAGGCCCAAGCCAAGTAACTCTACCTGGATTACCTAACTGGTTATTGGCTTGGGTCCAGGTACTCTGGCCATCCTCTACTGTCCTCAACGTACTAACAGTGAGCTGCATTGAAAGGAGAGCAACTGGAAGAGCACTCAGCACTTGGAGGTTGTGGGTTAACCTCTGCATGGAACACAAACCCCTGATTTTATTTATTTTATTTTTTATGTTGCGCTTATTGGGAAAAAAGAGATGACTAGAGCCTGGGAGGTTTCCATTGCTTGATTTTTTTTAGAGAGGAATATTATTTAGGACTACATAAATACATAGGAACAGAATTAGCAGAAATAACTGGAAAGGGGTATTAAGAAAAAGTCATTTGAAATCCTACCTCTATAGTTAATTAATACTTAAATTCACAAAACAAGTTCACTTTTAGAGTAACAAAATCATATAAAGCAGTGTTTTATGTGCAACTGTGTATCATATGGTTTACTGCTCACTTGGTCAACTTAAAAGTACTGTATTAACACAAATTATTATGACTGTGAAACATTATCAATCATTGTAAATACCTTTGAGTTTTCTTTTCTCTCTTTTTTTCCACTATTGTTTGTACTGTATATATTTTGCTTACTCTTAATTATGTGATAGCATCAGTTTGTTTGGGGGTTTTGTTTGTTTGTTTATTCCTTGGAGTGTTAGCCTGCAGACCACGGACAAAGGGCTCCACCGACAGTTGCAGCTGGGACTCTGGTGGGTAAGACACAGCATTCTGCAGTGCAGTCTAGGTCTCCAAGCTCTGGATGCCCCAGAGAGCAAAGGCTGAGCACAAACACATTCTGCTCTGGCTGGTAACTTCAAAAATTTTGCAGGTTTCTGACATCCTTTTACTACCAAAAAAAACCCCCAAATTTTACTGATATTTTATTTAAAATCTGCAACTGTATCTTTGTCCAGTGCTTGTTTTGCTTTATAGCCACTTGCTCATCTTCAGTACCCTGGTCTTATGCTCTGCAGGCTAAACTCAAAGTTAATTCCATATGTAAATCCTCAAAAGAGGAGATACACACTGAAATTATACTCTTTTGTGTCAGTACCCTTTTAATTACTTTGTATCAATAGATTGACCTTAGATTTACTTGTCAAAAGAAGTAAGGTCATTGTAGAAGCCCTTTCTTTCCAATTTTCTACATGTCTTTTCTGATTAGACAAACCTATAAACTATGTAGCTTTACCTTTGTAGAATCGTTATTCCTGAAGGTTTTGCTGTCCTTCACGCTCAGAGATTACACTGCTGACCCAGGAATGGTGGAGCGTGTGGCCAAAGTCCTAGCAGCCATCAATGACCCATTCCACATACAGCTAGCTGTGATATCTTATCCCCAGTAAGGCACATGCATTAGTCAATACAATCTCCATCCAGAGAGCCCCTTTGGTACAGAAATGTTAATGTTTTTATTACAGCCCAACACCTTTTGCTTAACATAAAGACAGAAAATGTGCACACATACAAAGTTTCAAAAACAACACTTTTGTTTAAATAGATTTGCTCTTTTCTCTTATTTCTCTAGCTTTTCCTGGAGATGATGGTGATGATGCATTAAGTTGATCAGTATTCAGAGTCTGAAAAAATACTGATGTTGTGGCATAGTAGGTAAAACTTCAGATTGCAGGCCTCAGGAAAGATGAGTGGGGAAAAGAGAGTCTGTTCCGCAAAATTTATCTTCCAGCAAACTGATGTAACTGTGTTCATAAATCCATTAGAAAGGCAAGGAAAGACAAGGAGATGATTTAAAAAAAATTTTGCAATTTGGATACCTTCACACTCACCAACATTGCTAAATAAAACAACTCAGATACTGGGTGAGACTGAGTCCAGGCAGATAGGGGTATAGAAAACAAAAGGCAGAAAAAGTTGAAAATATTATCTATCCCAGAGGTGCATGGGGAAAAAGTTATAAACTTGAGTGAATATTAGAATATTCTAAGCCCAAAATCAGAACCTACCTTAAGTTCCCAATAATTGCAAAAGAAGGCTTACATTCAAGAGCAACATCTACATGAAATACGTCATGGAAGCTGAACTTTTAAAACATGTACATAAATGAGTAGAATTCACATTTTTTCATGATACATATTCAGAGGCACAGGAGTTCATCGCTTTCCCTTCACCCCTTTATTTTCCCCCAGTTTATTAAAACGGCATATTCATTCTGTTCACAATACCAAACAATTAAGCATTATGTACTTATATGTTGGAAAATAAAGTTTAAATATGGGGTAGATATGTAGTAGAAAATCAGAGTCTATAACATTAATTGCTGATGAAAATAAAATGTATGAGACCTGGCACAATGGCTGTGTGGCTAAATCCTTACCTTACATGAGCCAGGATCCCATATAGACACTGGATCGTGTTCCAGCAGCTCCACTTCCCATCCAGCTCCCTGCCTGTGGCCTGGGGAAGTGGAGAGGATGGCCCAAAGCCTTGAGACTCTGCACCAACGTGGGAGACCCAGAAGAAATTCCTGGCCTTCTGGCTTTGGATCCTCTCAGCTCCAGCCATTGCGGTCTCTTGGGCAGTGAATCTGCAGATGGAAGATCTTTTTGTCTCTCCTTCTTTCAGCAAATCTGCCTTTTTAATAAAAACAAATACATCTTAAAAATGAAAGAAAGAAAATAGCATGTATAATAGTCATGTTGTAGTTTGAAAATAATGAAGTTTTTTTACTTTGCACACTCAATGGTTGAAGAGTGTTTTAAAGTATAAATAGCTCAATTGAGCGGATACAGGCAGATTTATGGGGGGAGTGTGCTACGTAAGACCCCAGTTTGGTATGCCCTTGCTGCATGTTTAAGTATCAAAATTTTATTTCCTGCTCCAAGCCCAATTCCAGCTTTCTGCTAGATGTAAAGGCAAAAGATGATGTGTTGAGAATTGTGGTCCTTGTCACCATGTGAGCAACCTGGAAGGAGTTCCTGGTTCCTGACTTCAGTCTGATCCAGCTTCTCGAGTGCTTCAGGTTTTGGGGGAGTGCAAGAACAGGTGGCTCTTTCTCCCTCTCCTCTTTCAAGTAAAAATGCATATAAACAGAACTTCAAAAAGAAGTGAACTGGAAAACTGTTTTATACAAGCACCCGTTGTAAACGTCAACGTCTCAGTAGGAATGTAATCACAGTGAAGTCAAAGTCACTCTGATCATGTAATAACTTTGTTCATGAAAACATAATAATGAGAAAAACAGAAAGTACTTAGCAGCAATTAAAACATTTTTAGGTCCAAAATTGTATGTGGCAAAATTGTATGCAATTTTACTTTCCAGTAATATTTGCATTACCTAAAATTTAAAGGATATAGATGTATGCAATTTTATCATATGTTGATCCATTATCATCTTCCACTATTTTTTATTGAATGAAAACAGCAATGCTCTAACCTGTGATAAGCAGAAGTGGAGATAAAGTGCAGGAGTCATTCCCCGAAATGAAATTTTTGAAAATCTTTTAAATTAATTCCTCTGAGTTAGACATAGCTCTGAACATGCTTTTTAGTTAATGGCTCACAGAGCTTCCCCTCACATATCTAAGTTCTGTATTTTATGCATAAGATCATCAAACTATTGGAGTAGTTGAGGGTAAGAATTGACTAATATATTCAGACAGGCTGAAGAACATCATGACAATTAGAGAAGTGCGAAGAAATGCATACAAATTAATGGGGCTTTCAATATGCACGTGGAGAGGCTTCAATAAAACATCTGAGAGTTACAGACAGATATTTGGCAGTTCAGATACTGCTTCTAGTTGCCCAGCACGGTAGCCTAGTGGCTAAATCCTTGCCTCAAATCTTCCAGGATCCGATAGGGGTGCTGGTTCATGTCCCAGCTGCTCCACTTCCATTTCAACAACCTGTTTGTGGCCTGGGAAAGCAGTCAAGGATGGCCTAGAGCTTGTGACTGCACCCACCAGGGAGACAACGAAGGAGCTCCTGGTTCCTGGCTGTGGATCCAGCCATTGTGACCACTTGGGGCGGGGGGTGAATGAGCAGATGGAAGATTTGTCTCTCCTTCCCTCTGTAAATCTGACTTTACAATAAGAATAAATAAATCTTAAAATTATGTATAGATATAGATATATGCTATGTTGTCACATCCCCACCCCAAATTAGAGTGTATATGCTTGAGTCTCAGCTCTATTCCAATTTCAGGGTTTCCCATACCCTGAGAGGCAGCAGGTAATAGCTCAAGTACTTAGGCCCACTGCCACCTGTGTAGGGGACCCAAAGTGAGTTCTACCACATGGTCTCAGTCTTGCCCAGTCCTAACTGCTGTAGAAATTTGGGTGAAAACTAGAGAATGAAATATTCTTATTCTGTCTCTATCTATCTATCTATCTATCTATCTATCTATCTATCTATCTATCTATCTATCTCCCTTTCTATCTCTCTCTGCTGTGTGTGTGTGTGTGTGTGTGTGTGTGTGTGTCTTTGCTTTTTCAGTTTAAGGGAGGACACGAGTTCTTGGGCCATCTTCTATAGCTTTTCTGAGGCTAAACTGGGTCAGAAGCAGAAAGGCCTGAATACAAACTGATGCCCTACAGGGAATTCAGGCATTGTGGGCACTGGCTTTACCTGCTGTACCACAATGCTAAGGCCATACATACATATACTGATTTCTCCTATACAATAGCATAGTCCTTCAACATAGTCACAAGCCCATCATTCTGCTATTAATATGAAGGTGCATACAGTGGCAGAAAGTACAGCATCCCGTGTCCACTTTTAAAATTAAAAGTGAACCTTAAGAGATCACAGTACTCTGAATAATCATTTCAAAATCAGACAGATTTTATCATTCCCTAAATTACAGAATGACTGAAAATTTAATTAAAGACTGACTCTATGATTCCTCACCTACAAAGAATAATGATTCATATTTAGGGGATTTTATGCCATTTAAAACACGGTGTGCTATAGAGAAAATAAATAGTAGATTTTCTGGAACTAAATGTAGTTTAGATGAAGGATCCTGTTTATTTTGCTAGTTGACTGTGTATCTCCTAATTTTTACTCTTGAACATGTGTCTAACTTGGCATCATTCACTATAAACTTATTGCCAATTTTAAGGTCACATTCTTGTATTTCAATGTAGAAATTTCAAAGTAGAAAGAAGTAAAACAAGGGGATAACTCTATCTAAATTATTACATGGATACTCCATATACTGCCAGTGTTAAATTTCTATGCTGCATAATTTGCTGTGATGGTTATATCCAGTGTTAGTGTTGAAACTCCTTGCAGAGTTGACCTTCGGAATTAAAAATGATTGGATCTGTTAATCGTGAATATATATATTCCTAATTTTACTTTTATGATATGTCCTTAGAGAACTAGGTCGTAAAGAGGAAATGGGGCAAATGGTCTCGTGAAAAAAATCACAAGATGTGTAAACAAGCAAAACTGGATCTGAATCCTGTGGAGATAGAATCCTTATATAACACATTTCCTGTGATCTTCATTTTCTGCATCTGTGAAATAAGGAGAATACCTTGCTCATGCTTTGTACGTAAGGTAGTCTGTGCAAACTGACCAAAACAGAGGCTTCAAATTAATGTTCTTCCTTTGTTTTGCACATTTTAATACCTCTGCTTTCCTAAGCATTTGGTTGGAATAGTTTAGATTTGCCAAGATGATATCAAAATTGCTTCACTTTTTAGAGGAATATACATGTATAAAATAAATACATCATTTTACAAGTGCTTTGAAATATAATATGACCAGTTAATTAAACCAGAGTGAAAATGATAATGAAATAAATGTAATTTTCCGTATGAAATTCTGTTTGTAACATTTCCTCTGTTGGTGAGTGGTACTGTGGCAAGTAGGTAAAGCTGTTACCTGTGGTGCCAACATCCTAAATGAGAGCAAGTTTTATATTCCCAGCACCCCCACTTGTCATCCAGCTTCTTGCCAGTATACCTAAAAAGCAGCAGAGTGGCCCAAGTCCTTGGACCCCTGCACCCACCTGGGAGACCTGGAAAAAGTTCCTGGTTCCTGACTTGGGAGCAGCTCAAATCCTATGATTTTGGGAATGAGCAGCTAAAAAATTTTCTCTCTTTCTCTCTCTCTTTCTTTCCCTCTCTCTCTCTTTCCCTCTCTGTGACTCTTTCAAATAAATAAATCTTTTTTAAAATTTTTATGTAAATTGTTAATTCTCCAGGGATGTATTTTTAAGAAATTCGATGTTCAAGTGTCTTTTATAAAAAATATTATAACCCAAGTGACTAGAAATTTCCTTAGTAAATTCCCGTTTTTCTTTTGTTGTTTGCAGTCTTTGTGCTTCTAAGTTTCTGTTTTATATAGCTTTTGCCTTGGATCCCCCTCATTTCAATCCTCTAAAACTGTCAAGAATAACTTAACCTGTTTTATTGTTCCAATAAATTCATATGTAACTGGTAGCTAAATCCAATTTATGTCAATCTGTCTTTCTTTGAAGCCTATTCTAAATCTCCCAGCATGTTCACAAAAGTAGAATCCTATTAACACCAAATAACCGCCTCCTGTATTTTATTCAATAGTTATTATGGCCTTTCCAATGTCACAGTACATAAAATATCTTGGTCTCTCCATTGATATATTAAAGCAAGACTTTTCCAACTTACTGCTCTCTATCTGTGTGTGTGTTGTGCTGATCCAGAGTCTTTGATAGATATTTATAAGCAATCTTTGTTTTGAAGCTTTTACTTCAATTGCACACAATTGCCAATGCAATAGATCATAACTTTACAGGGGTTATTGTAGTGGTGTGGAAGGTAAGTCTCCACCTGCAATCCTAGCATCACATATGGGTTTAGGTGCTAGCCATGGATACTCTGCTTTCCATCCAGCTCCCTGCTAGTGCCATGAGTAAAGCAGTGTAGGATGGCACAAGTATCTGGATCCCTGCAACCCATGTGAGACACTCAGACAAAGCTCCCAGCACCTGATTTTGGATTGACCTTCCACTGGCTATTATCACCATCTAGGTAACAACGCAGAAGATAGATCTTTGTCTATTCCTCTCTCTCAGTAACTCCAACTTTCAAATAAATTAATAAATCTTTAAAGGATAGGAACTAGAACAGTGGTATGCCATTCTAACCCTCCACCTGTGGCACCAGCATCCCATACGGGCACTGGTTGGAGTTGTTGCTGCTCTCTCCTTCAATCCAGTTTTTTGCCAATGGTTGCAAAAGCAGCAAAGGATGGCCCAAAGCCTTGGAATTGATTCTTTATGCCACCTAATTTAAAATGTTCAAGGAGGACTGGCATTGGGCCATAACTGGTTAATCTAACACTTGCAATGCCAGCTTTTTATATGGATACTGGCAGTAGCTTTACTCATTATGGTACAACACCATTTTCATACTTCATTTAAAACATGCACTTTTATACTTTGAAAGGCTTTACTCTCTGGCTTGCTGCAGCAGCCTAGTGGCTAAAGCCCTCACCTTGCATATGCTAGGATTTCATACGGGTGCTGGTTTGTATCCCAACAGCTCCACTTCCCATCCTTCTCCTTGCTTGCCACCTGGGAAAACAGTAGAGGACAGCTCAAGGCCTTGGGACCTTGTACCCATGTGGGAGACCTGAAAGAATCTCCTGGCTCCTGGCTTCAGATCGGCTCAGCTCTGAATGTTTTGAACACTTGGACCACTTCAAACCAATGAATGGAAGATCTTTCTCTCTGTGTCTCCTCTCTGTAAATCTGATTTTTACAATAAAAATAAATAAATCTTAGAAAATAAAAGGCTTTACTCCGTAAATGACCAACAGCCTGGGCTTGACCGGTCTGAAAAGAAGAGCCAGGAACTACTCCCTGGCATTCTATGTGGGTGCACTTGTGCCATCATCCACTGCTTCCCTACAGAAGCAATTATATGACAAGTAACTGGGTAAAAATCTGGTATGTGGATATGGGGTATGAGTAGCCAAAGAGGGGTTGTAGCCTGTTGTGTCACAACATTGTCCTCTTGCGCATGTATCTGAAAAAAGAACTAAATGAAAGTAGCTATTAAATGTTATGTTTTTATTCTTGCAGTTCATATTTGTTTTTTTGTTGTTTTGGGTTTTTTTAAAGATTTATTTATTTTAATTCAAAGTCAGACATATGTAGAGGAGGAGAGACAGAGAAGAAGACCCTCCATCTGATGATTCACTCCCCAAGTGGCCGCAACAGCCGGTGCTGCGTCGATCCGAAGCCAGGAGCCAGGATCTTCCTTCAGGTATTCCACGTGGCTGAAGAGTTCCAAGGCTTTGGGCTATCCTCGACTGCTCTCCCAGGCCAGAAGCAGGGAGCTGGATGGAAAGTGGAGCTGTCAGGATTACAACCAGAGCCCATATGGGAACCTGGCATGTTCAAGGTGAGGACTTTAGCTGCTACGCTACTGCACCAGACCCTCAGCACATATTTGTTATATCTTTCTTTTACCAACATTTTTGTAAGCCTTATCATGTTTTTATTATTTTTTCTTCTATAAATGAATTTCTGTTTTATTCATTAAAACTCAGGTTCATAATTAACGTCCATGTAAACAAATTGCAAAATTGTATTTACTTGAAAGATTAGAATGAGTTCCAATTAAAGACATTGTGAATTAAAGTTCAAATTTATTTAGAACATTTGAATATTTGATGAAACTTAGAACATTTAGTCAATCAGATAGTAAGGGTATTTTAAATGTTTTCATAGTGTTGACTCATCACATACAATGAATGCAGTGTTCAATCACTTTGATTTCTGCTTGGGTGTCTATTTGGGAGAATTACATTAGAAATTTATTAATTTTTTTGTAAAATAAAAATTTTTCATCAAATTTTTCAGAAATGTATAACTTTTTGTAAAACATGCATATACTATATAAACTTACATTTTGATTTTTAACATTTAGGAATAACACACTTTTTAATGTACATATATTCAAAAATTACTTCACTAATTAAATAGTTCAATAAATAAAAGTAAATGTATCATTGTTTTAATTTGCATCTATTTCCGTGATACAAAGGAGCAAGAGAATTACAGTGTATTTGTAACCAAAAAACAAATTAAAAAAATTTAAATATATAAATTGTCAGAAGGAAAAAAACCCACCACTCTAGAATTTTGCATCCTTTTCTGCAAGAGCCTCAGCTGTTCCTACTGTGTGCTTCCGGGCTTTCCCTGAGATTTCCCTCAGAGAGTGAGAGCTAGAGCTCTGTGCTTGAAGAACATTGAATTCCCAAGGCAGGACAGTTAAGCGGATAAACCATGTCTAGCTAAACCGAGTTAAAGAGGGTCCCTGACACCACATGGTGAGGAGGTGCCTGCTGAGCCATCCCGCTGAACTTCACCTGAAACGCACGAAGTGTGGGGACTATGGTGTGACCACAGGCAGCCACCTGCTGTCTAGACAGACATTCACCCGGAAACGTATGGTTTCCACCACTGGTTAATCCATGCCAAACGCCTGATGTATCCTCAACTTTCCCCCAGCTGTGTGAAAAAGTAAATTTTCTTTTGACTTGATATTTGTGTTTTATGCATTTACAAATCCAGGATGACTTTGAGAGACTAACCATTTGGTAAACTACTAGGAGGCAGTAAAAGCAGTATTTTAAAGATAACCTATATCCCATTATTCTATTTACAATATCTATTCCAATTAACATCTATGGTGTGTGAGAAAATAGTACTTGACATAACCAGAACAATGTCCTTACCCCCAAAACTATGAGTTTAGCTGTTTAAGGGTCTTCATTGCAGTACAGTGGTATCACATACGTCAGCATCTTACGTAAGAATGCTGACTCAAGGACTGGCTGGTCCCCGCTGTTGTGCCTGGGAAAAGAGAACATTTCTCAGATGCTTGAACCCCTACAACCCGTACAGGAGACTATGATAAAGTTGTAGGTTCTTGGCTTTCGCCTCGTCCAACCTTGGCCACTGAAACCATTTAAGGAGTGAAGCAATGGAGTTTCTCTCCTTGCTCCCTTGGCCCTCACTGATTCTCTGCTGTTCAGGTGAATCATAAATACATTTAAAACATTCCCTGTGAAGAGGGAGGCGATAAAATTAAAAAAAAAAAGGTAATAAATCCCTGATTTGAACGCTGGACTTTTGCTAGCCTAAGAGGTTGAGCGCTTGTGTTTACAATAACCACTCTGCGTGAAGAGTTTGCAGCAAACGCTTACAGACACCATGAGCATGATCCTTGCTGTCATAACTAATATGTATTGACTAAAAATTGTTTAATCTTGGGCTTCCAAATCGCCGTCACTTCTACTAGGAGGTGAGGAGCATCTTGGTTTCTAGGCTGGGTCTCTCATTGCCTTCTTCCTGACATTCCTGACTCTGCAAGAGAAAAATCTCTCCTGGTTTCACTCCTTGTTCACAGAAAACAATAAACCATTGAGGCTCAAGTGAGGGCTGTAGGATCACAAGTCCTGAGTTATCTCTCTGCAATGGGATTAAGAGCAGACACTGCTTGTAACCACTGCAAACTTTTTATAGTGGCTTGGCAGTAATTTTATGTCTACTGGTTGTAATAATAAAAATTTTGGTACTACATTTTTATGTCTTTTTATTTTTCTACTATTTCCTTTTTATTATGTTGTACAAAAGTATTGATCTATAACAGATTGGAAAGCAGAAAAATAAAAAAATAATAAAACAAAATGAAACAAACCTGGTCTTTACCTGTGAATACTGGAAAGGCGTTACTCTAGTCTCTGTCCATTCACCAGATTCTGCACTTGCCAGAAATTCATTTATTTCTGGGATAAGTTTGACACTTGCTTTCTTTTTTGTGTGACTCTTTTGCACCTAAACATATAGTTTCAGTTTGTATTCTCAAAACAGGAATTCTTTCTCATTTGTGTGGATGTGTGTATGTGTGTTTGCCTATGGGTATAAAGTTGAGGCTCCATGTGTAAAACAGGAATTTCAGAAAACATTTCTTCATCTTACACTGTGTCAGATAATGATGGCGTCTATGTTCATCAGTGCTGAGAAAATGCTTGAAATTCCAGGTAACTGCTGGAAAGAATCAGGTTGAAAGTAACAGAGATTTAAACTAAGACTTTTTCCCATTTACAAAGTAAGACTGAACATTTGACATTTGTAACAATATCATAGGCCTTCTTAACTACAGAACAATAGCTGCCACATGACTGAGTATTTCAGTTTTCTTTTTCCTTAGTTTCTACCCATTCTTCTCACCTCAATTGCTTTCTAAAGCACACCAATCTCCCATGTCCATGCTGAATTCTTCATTACCTTTAGTCCCCCAAATCATAATAAACACGGAACATTTCATTAGTTTCTTATGGAAATCCATTATTGCTACAATTTAAATGCTTCTAGACACAGTTGCTTGTGTGTGTGTGTGTGTTTTCACATCTTGAATGCAATGAATGTCTGTATATATAAATGCATCCATTTAACCAGTGTAATGGGACTAAACGTAGCTGATCAGAGAATCTTATGATTTCAACAGCAGTTCAGGTTTATAAACTGATGAATTACTTAAGATCACAAAACTTTCTCATCCACAAACTGGAAGTACATTTAAGTTAATTAGAAATACTAAAAATAAAACTTTCAAAGCAGCTAAGAAATAACACTGCACTAATCAAGCAGCTTTTACTGTGTGGGTGGTAGAGGAAATCACTACTATTTTACAAATAATACACTTCCCTGTATCCATGAGTGCCTCAGCTGTGACTGCAAGGTACAAAGAAGGCCATATTCTGAAGTGTAACCTTGACCAACGTTATCTTTGCTTGCAAAGCAGAACTGGTCAGTCCTTTGAAAGAATAAAAGCAGCAGCGAGCAGAAGCCCATCAGAACTTGGCATTCTTATTTCCATATCAATACTCAGACTCTTTCAATGATAAGGAACTTCAAATTAATGCTAGGGTCAGGGAGCTGGAATCCTATAGAAATGGCTGCACGACTCCTATTTAACTCAATCAATATTATGTAATATCAAAGTTTAAGAAGTTAGTTAATGGCTTTCTGAAATGTTCCCAACTGAATTTATGGAGATAAGGGGGAGAAAGGGGATGGGAAGTAAAGAGAGACCATGAGAATGAAGGACACATCAAGGAGAATTTTGTGATTCTAGAAGTATATTATATTTCTAGAAAAATGAAAACATCTTTCTCATCCTTCTTTCTCTATCTTTACGGATTCTGCGCTTTAGTTTTCTCATACTAATCACCTGTGAATGCAGGCTAATTAGAGAACAGAGAATCATTAAAATATTTGTGTTAAATAATTTCTCAATCATCAGTAACTATTGCAGAAAATACCATGATTTAGGATGAAAAGAATAGATCATAATTCCCGTCCTCTAATCACGAGGTTAGTACTTAGTATGCTGCTATTTTAAAGTACATGGTTCCTTCTAAATGCATCTAAAGCACCTATTTTTGTCATTTAATATATTCTTATATATCCTTAGAGTCCTGTTTATATTATTTCTCAGAGTGAACTCATTTCTTAATTTTTTTATTATTATTTTACAATGCAATTCCATAGGCTCTGGGGTTTCCCCTCACTCTTTTCAACCCTCCATTCACTGATTTCCCCTAGTTTATTACAGTAGCACAATCCTTCATAGACAGTCACATGTCCATCATTCTGCTGTTTAAGTGTAAACTTAATTGTAGTTATGGACGATGGCAGAAAGCACAACATTTTTTTTTTTTTTTTTTAAAGATTTATTCGTTTTATTACAGCCAGATATACACAGAGGAGGAGAGACAGAGAGGAAGATCTTCCGTCCGATGATTCACTCCCCAAGTGAGCCGCAACGGGCCGGTGCGCGCCGATCCGAAGCCGGGAACCAGGAACCTCTTCCGGGTCTCCCACGCGGGTGCAGGGTCCCAATGCATTGGGCCGTCCTCTCCTGCTTTCCCAGGCCACAAGCAGGGAGCTGGATGGGAAGTGGAGCTGCCGGGATTAGAACCGGCGCCCATATGGGATCCCGGGGCTTTCAAGGCGAGGACTTTAGCCGCTAGGCCACGGCCGCCGGGCCCAGAAAGCACAACATTTTACTGTGCAGACATATTTAGCAGTTTCTTTGGGAGTCCATCTTTGATCTGGAAGTAGAGATGCTCACTGCATTGCATCTTACAACTGATTATGATAGTTTCTATTAAAAGCCATAAAACAAAATTGACAACAGAAACGATAATCAAAAATTTGCAACAACATGAAGTTAAATAACATGCTATTGAATGGCAAATATGTCACTGAAGAAATGAAAAAGAAAACAAAAATCAAGACAGCAGCAATGCTTCTATATGACCTATGTTCCATGGAAGAAATTAGTAAAAAAAAATTTTTTTGTTTTTGAAAAAATATTAAAAACAAAATATCAAATCCCATGAGATGCAGCAAAAACAGTATTAAAAAGGACATTTATTGGAATCAAAATGGTAGAATAGGGTAAGGACATGATTTAACAGAGAAACATTAGCCAGTGTGAAGCAAACAGGGCACATTTGAGGAAATAGGAGAAGACAGAATGACAGCAGAGGGGCTCCTGGATACTGACAGACACATGAAAGCAATAGACACAATGGTGTGATGCTGCAGTGACTAATACCTCAATGGCATTCAGCTAGAGGTGATCTGAACTGCACTGATAGCCAGAACTCTACCAGAAACAAGGTGGGAAGGTGTTGGGAGCACTGCACGAGTGCCCTGCCCTAAAATAATGACTGGTTCAAGGCCAGAAGGCAGCAGGAAGACAGAAGGTCACAGGTGAGGCGGATCTGCCTCCTTTCCAGGGCCTGGCCAGTCAGGTAGCACCCAGTGGACCCACGGGAATACAAGTGATGGGAGTGAGAGCTGAAATTGCTATGGCAATAAGTATAGTTATTGTTATTTTATAGGCTAGCCTGTTTTTGCAATTTTTTGGAGCATAGAAAATGTAGCTGTTTTAGCTGCTTCTATAATTTTTAGCTAGAGGAATTAAGGATGCTTTTATTAAAGAAAAGTGCTTTTGATTATTGTTTTGTTGTTTATGGAGTTGCAGGGTTTATAGTTGTAGGGGGATTTAATATTTGTAATTTTTGTTTTTAGAATTATATTTTTTCCCTTGTAAACTATTTTCCCATCGAATAATGGGCAAGTTGTAAAAATAGAAATGTGGTAGGAATGTACTACTGATTAGCAGGTAATCGCATGTGCCTTGGAGTCCTGGCTGCTGCTCCATGGCTACTGTTAAAGAATGAATAATGGTTTGCTTTGAAGAATATGAATACAGTGTTTTAAAGAATTATCTCTGGGGACACCTGCTTAGCTCTGAAGTGCAGACGGAATGACCGAATGTCTGTACATGCCCCTTAGTCTTGAAGTGAAAAAATAGAACAATTAGTTGCTTGTGCAGAAGCTTGTGAGGTGTCTGAGTAAATAAAAAGGACAGCTTTTTCTTGGGCTGTTGTGAGAACGCATCAAGTGTCAGTGTCTGTGTCTTTCTTTATCGCCGACTCCACGCACCCTTCCCGAGCTCCGAACTCTCGGCTGGAGCTGGACTCCGGCAGGAAGGAAAAATTACCAGGAACTCAGGAGATAAATCCAGACAAGAACTACCCGTCCTGCTAGTCTGTTCGATTTTACCACGAGCAGACACACAGCAGAAGGTCCAAGATGGGTTGCGAAGAACAGAAAGTAGATTTCATAGCCCAGTCACCCTCTAGAGCTGGATTAGGCATCATTTTGTATAGAGAGGCAAAGGCTATGGACAGTAATGCACATGCACTGAGCTGGGAGTGAACACCTTTCTAGCTCAGTGAACTGCAAAAACATCGCATCCTACAGGTTTCACCCAACATAGGTCTGAGTAGCCCCCAGACCTGACAGCCAGCAAGTCAAGAACACTAGTTATGGTACATCTGGTGTCATTTTGTACAGTATGGAAAAACTTTAATACTGCAAGGACAACAGTGAGCTGCACATGCACTGAGCTGGGAGCTAACTCACTGAGCTCAGTGCATTCCACTGATCCCACAGGAAAAATAATATTCCTGGCTCCTGGCTTCGGTTCAGTGAAACTCCAGCTGTTGCAGCTGCTTAGGGAGCAGAGATAAGATCTTCCTCTCTGCCTCTCCTTCTTCTTGTATATATCATCTACCAATAAAAATAAAATAAATATTTAAAAAATTTAAAAAAGAAAATGAAATAAAGTGCTTCCACAGTAGAGAAAAGTTAAAGAATATGCTTCTTCCAAGCCTGCCCTACAAATGATACTTAAAAAGGTTTTCTTGACAGATAGCAATCACCAAAATCAAAGACAAATGTGAAGAACATCCCAATAAAATAACAACAGAAGACTAAATAAATTAACAACCTATTGCTAAAATGACATGATCAAATTAACACCCACCCATATCAACCCTAAATGTAAATGGCTTAAACTCATCAATCAAAGATCATAGATTAGTAGACTGGATTAAAAAACATCTATTTGGTGACTACAGAAGACATATCTCACCAACAAAGATCAGTGGAAACTGTATCTCTTGGATTTTGATTTTTTTGTTGTTGTTGTTTAGTTTCATCTCTTTAAAATATTTTCTTTCTGATTAAATTCTTCACTGACTCATTGATAGTACGGTAGCATCATTTTCTTCAAGAAGGCTCTTGATTTTCTTTTTTATTTCTTCAGTGACACATTAGTCATTCAGTACCACGTTATTTAACTTCATGGCATTTTTAATTTCTTCTTTTCTTCCTGTTGTTGATTTTGCTTTGTGGCTTTTCATTTAAGGGGATGTACAGTAACCATGTAAAGGAGATTGTCATATCCAGTGTTATGTTATTTAACTTCATGGAATTGTAAATTTCTATTTTTCTTGTTGTTGTTGATTTTGTATTGTCATTTTTCATTTAAGGGGATGTAAAGAAACTGTGTAATAGAGACCATCATATCCAGATGTGAGGATACAATGCAGTGTACATCTCTACTTCCAGATCATAGATGGACTCCCAATGAAACTGTTAACTTTGTCTTGACAATAAGATACAGGACTCTCTGCCATTGTCCATGCCAGCAATGATTGACATATAATGGTCAATGAAGAACTATACTATAGTAATAATATAGAGGAACTTGGGCAGCGGTGGGAGGCAAGGGAACTTGGGGAGGGGGTAAGAGAAATCCCAAGGCCTATGAAACTGTATCATAAAACAATAATACTAAAAAAAGTAAAAAAAAAAAAGACATTTATAATATCTCCCTCCCTTTCCCCCTGTGTTTCATATAAAATAGTGTATCAAGTATACTCTTGATTCCAAGTTTCTGTTCTTTATGTGGGTCATGACACTGTTTTCTAGATATATTTAGAAGTTTCATTGAGAGTACATTTATCCAGTCATAAAAATACATTTTTTAAAAATTCCTGGTATTCTGGGCTCCATTACATCCTTCACTTGTGATATTACAAGTGTAATTTTGTTTGCCTTAGTTTTTGTTTTCCATTCTCCAAGGCAGTTGCATTATATTAGAGCAAACATTAGATATTTGTTCTTTTGGGACTGGCTCCTTTCACTGAGCATAATGTTCTCCAACTGGGACCATTTGGTTGCAAATGGTAAAATTCTATTCTTTTTAATAGCCAAGTAGCATGCCATAGAGTAGATGTCCCACAGTTTATTTATCCAGTCCTCCTCTGATGGGCATTTGTCTCAGTGGGATTTTTTTTTTTTTTTGTGAATGTTGATTGTGCTGAAATGAATATAACGGTGCAGGTTACTTTCTCACGTGCATGTATCAGTTCCTTGGGCTATATTCCCAGGAGTGGGAATATATGGGAATTGCTGGATCATATGGTAGATGAATTTTTAGTTGCCTGCATAATGTCTGAACTCTAAAGTGGCTGCAGCAGTCTACAGTCCCACCAGCAGTGAGTAAGGTACTTTCACCTCCCCCACCCAAGCCTCCTATGTTAACTATGCATATTCATGGGGTACAATATGATGTCTTGATGAATAAATATGTATTATAAATGATCACGTGGAATAGTTAGCACATCTACCACTCATAGCATAGTCTTTTGTAGTAAGAATATTCAAAATCTTATCTTTCAGCTATTTGGAAATATGCTGTATATGAGTTTTAGTTGTAGTCACTCTGCCATACAATACAACATTAGTATATATTCCTGCTATCTGAAACATGAGGCTTGTTTTGTAATCATTCTTCATTTCTCCTTTCACTTTTTCTTTTCGGGTAATTACCACTTTATCGTCTACTTGTAGGAGTTGAACATTTTTAGATTTCACAAATGAGTGAGGTCATACAATATTTGTCTTCCTGTATCTGTTTATTTCATTTAATACAATATACTTGAAACTATTTGCCCAAATAACATGATTTTATTTTTTAATGGATGAATGGTATTTTATAATGTGTGTGTATATATGTATATATATATAGAGAGAGAGAGAGCACACATATTCTTTTTTAAGAATGATTATTTTAAAAGACAGGGAGGGAGATGAGAGAGACAGCAAAACAAATTTTCATTTGCTGGTTCACTACCCCAAAGGACACTTGGATGGACCTATCACAACCCTGCCCCACTAATACGGAAATCCATCAACGTCGCCCCTTTGAGTAACACTGACCAAAGTACTCACGTATCATCTATTGTCTTCCTATGTGCACTAATGGGAACCTAGAGAGGCAATGGAAGATGACCCAAATTCTCAGGCCTCTGGCTTCAACCTGGAACATCCCAGGCCCTTGCAGCTACCTGGGAAGTCAAGTACCAGATGGAAAAGTTTTCTGTCTGACTCCTTGTCTGTCATTTTGCTAAACAAACAAATAAATGCCTCCTATGTGGCATAGTGGCTTGAACTGCCTCCTGTGACTCGGGCAGCTCACATGGGCTTTGGTTGAAGTTCCAGCTCTTCTACTTCCAAACCAGTTCTATTCTTCCAAAATCATAGATGTTGTTCCTTGCTGTGACTATTTACATTAATGAGTTTTTTTAAGTTCAAACACTATTACATTTTTATTATCCAGAATACAATTTTACTCTTTCCAAATTCACTTTTCTTCAGAATATTCTGCTTTTTTTTAAAAATACTTTATTCTTTTAAATAGATTGTTACTTATTTATTGAAAAGACATTTGTCAAGAATGGGAAGGAAACAGAAACAGTAATCTTCCATCCACTAGTTGATTCCCTAGGCTATTAGCAGGGAACACTATCAGAAATAGAGCAGCCAAGACTCAGAGCTGGGCCCATTTGAGATGCTTGGGTCACAGGCAGCACCTTCAGCTGCTATGCCACAATGTCTGTTACTAGAACTCTTACTAGAAAACATTGTTTAGTTTCACCCCAATTTGGAGAAAACTACATGTTTAATGTCATGTTCTACTGACAAAATTAAAAAAAAAAAAAGACGTAAGCATGTGAAACTAGTATAAATAGAACCAAATAAATAGTATGGTGCATTCACAGTATTGAAAAATGGTTTTAGTTTGATAAAGACATTTCTCTTTTTTATTCTTCTCTTTTTAACAAATGTGACAAAATTATTAATAGGAAATTTCCCATTTTTTGTTCTTCAACTCTACTGTTAAAATATACCAAGGAATAAGATTTAGGGAGCACAAAGCACCCACAGTGAGTTCTGATTTTTATGGTCAGATATCATGCTACTGGAGAAGATAAGAAAAACTCACAAGTCATAGTGAAGGTGAGCACTCGACGCTAATACAGAGTCCAGGTTGGGGAAGATCACGTCAAAAGGCCTGAAGGTGGCGGTGACTCAATTAAAGGTGATTGCAGAGTAGTACAAACCTTTAGGTGTCAGGAAGATTAATAAATGACTTAAAATTGAGGTGCAGAAACAGCTGATGTCAGCAGAAACTATTGATTATGACAAAGGAATCATTTGAAAATCACTAAAGCTTCTTAACTACTTTTTTTTAACGTCAAAAATAATTTCATTTCAAAAAATTTTGCTTTGTGTAGTAGAATATGAAATGATTTATCCTTTGCTGCAATCTGTCACTATTTAACTATACAAACAGTATTTGCATAAACAAAACTTGACCTCAACTTCAGCCCTTCATATGCAGTTCTAATCCCCACATTTTGGGTATGATTCATTTCATTTTCCCACCACAAATGATTTGGCGTATTTATTGTAGCCTATTCCGAAACTGTTAAAATTATATCAGAGAAACCAAATCTTGGTGAAAATAAACACTATAATATTATTACTGCTAGAGTTGCTGTTGTGTTGCAATAGATTAAACACTTACGAATCTAACATCTTACCTCAGAAGTATAGTTTGTGCCTCGGCTACTCCACTTCAACTGCAGTACTCTGTTAGAACACTTGAGAAGCTGTATATAATATTCTACATACTTAGTTCTCTGATACTCAAGTGGAAAACTCAGATGGGATTCTTTTCTCCTTTCTTTCACCTGACCCAGTCCTAGCCATTATGCTTATTTGAGGAATGAACCAGTTAGTGGATAGAAGATCTCCTTATCTGTCTCTCCCTCTTTCTGTTCTTTTGCCTTTCAAAGAAATAAAATAAAAAATTTTAAAGAAGGTTATAAATACTATTCATAAATTTAAAAATATAAACAAGTCATTCCTATTGCCACTTTTACTAGGAGGAATGTTCTTTCCTTTATATAAGGTGAATCCTACAATTCCATAGGGGAACTAAAGCACAACTTATATTTGGAGATGGATGGAAAAATCATTGATTTAATTAGCTCAAATGTGATGCGCTTGTCAAATTCTTTTTATATCATTTTAAAAACGACATGTCGCTGATAGCCACACCTTTTAGTTTTGGTTTATTTTCATTCATGTGTAATAAACTATTGTTCAAAGAGACCAAAGTAAGAATAATAAAGCTGGTTTACTGACACACCTTCGAAGGCACAAATGAGACAGTGGGGAGAGCACATGGCCCATAGCAGGCATAGGTAAATGAACAACAGTATAAGGGACAAGGCCAGTTGAAAGGGAATGTAGTAACTTTTCTTCTTCCTTTGAGACTTCATTCCCTAAGATAGGAGGATTGATGACAAGTGATGTGACCGCGATGCTTATGTTGGCATTTGCAATAGGGCTGGGAGCTGGCTTTGGGCTCATTGCTGTCAGGCTACAGAGTGGACTTTACTACTTAGACTTGGGGCTAACCATCACACAAAGACAGTCAGATGCAAAGCCAGCAAGTCCACCAACCAGAGCAGGTGGAATCTGCATTCAGGTGTCCGTAACACTCACTTAGGGAGACTAGCAAGCCATTAGGCCAAGGGCTGGTGGGCACAGGCACCCTGGAACTTCCAATCAAAGGTTGCTAGTGGCATTGGCACCAGCACATGGATTTAGCTTTCATATTTTAACAAGTTAAAGTGCAAAATAGGAGGTCCCGGTGGGTCCCATCAGAGCAATGACCTTGGATTCAGCCCTGGAGGAGGAGGGTGTTGTGGCCCAGCCCCAGTAGCTAATGCCTAATTATCTGCCTGACAGATGTTATTATTAAATAACTGTAATAACCATTTTGAATTCAGGTGTAGAGAAGGTAGCCTGAGAAAGCATGAATTCTGATTTTCAAAGGGCAGAAGTTAATGAACCTAATTTATGTACACAGATGATCTTGAAAATGCTTTTAGGATGCTTCTGGAATGTTTTATTAGGAGACAACAGGGAGAAACCAATAACTAGCAGCACTGGGACAGTACATCTTATCACTCCCATCAAAAATCTTTGCAGAAGCTGCCAATATAGCACAAAAGATAAAGTTGCTATGTGGGACAGCCACCATGTTTGGGCACTGGTTCGTATTCAGGCTACTCCACTCCTGATTTGGTTCCTTCCTTAAGGTCTGGGAAAAACAGTGGAAAACAACCCAAATGCTGATACCCACATATGAGACCAGGTTTCTGACCCCTGGCTTTGGCCAAACCCAGTGGAAAAGCTATTGCAAACATTTGAGGAGTCAACCAATGGAAAAACAAATACAACGGGATGGAAAATTCAGAAGAGACATAACCAGGAGTGATATTTTACCACGACGCATCCTAATCAAGCTCTCTTCAATTGACCATAAAGAAAAGAAACTTAGATATGCACACAAAAAACAGCTAATAACATAGTGCAACACCAGACTCACTATTGACATCTCAGAGAAAAAACTCCACACAGTAAAAGAGAATAGAGGGAGATACGTCAGATATTAACAGAAAAGACATGTCAGCCCAAAATAACATACCCAGCAAAACCTTAATTTGTATTTTAAAATGAAATAAAAAACATCCTAAGC
The DNA here is from genome assembly GCF_030435755.1 of Ochotona princeps. Classification (NCBI taxonomy): domain Eukaryota; kingdom Metazoa; phylum Chordata; class Mammalia; order Lagomorpha; family Ochotonidae; genus Ochotona; species Ochotona princeps. The sequence continues at coordinate 64,433,149 of NC_080841.1, read as the reverse complement.
AAACAAAACCTCACTTTGCCTCTACCAAAGCAACCCTACAAACGTTTAGCATATATAAATGGTTTAACATATACAAATGGTTTAACATAAATAGTACAAATGATTTAACATATACAAATCAATAAAGTTGATACTCAACTTCAGCAAAATGAGAAATAAAAACATGATCATCTCAACAGATGCAGAGAAGGCATTTGATAAAATTAAAAAGTGCTTTATGCTAAAAATCTTAATAAGAGAGGCAAAGAAGCAACATTCTACAGTAAAATTAATGCAATATTCAAAAAACTAACACCAACATTATGCTAAATGAGAAAACGCTGGATATCTGGATATCCTACTAATATCTGGAACTGAACAAGAATTTCTACTTTGGCCACTGCTACCGGAATTCCTCATCAGAGCTGTTAGGTAAAACATAAAATATAAATCTTTAAAAATGCACCCTTGCCTTTGTCCTACAAAATCATGAAGAATTTTTGCTTTGCTTCATTTTTTTAGAATTTATTTATTTTTATTGCAAAGTCAGATATAGAGAGAGGAGGATAGACAGAGAGAAAGATCTTCCATCTGATGATTCACTCCCCAAGTGAACACAATGGCCGGTGCTGTGCAGATCCGAATCCACAAGCCAGGAGCCAGGAACTTCCTCCAGGTCTCCCACATATTTACAGGATCACAAGGCTTTGAGCCATCATTCACTGCTTGCCCAGGCCACAAGCAGGGAGCTGGATGGGAAGCGGAGCTGCTGGGATTAGAACCAGCCCCCATATGGGATCCTGGCTTGTTCAAGGCGAGGACTTTAGCCGCTAGGCAACCGTGGTGAGCCCTCATTTTTGGTTTTATTACAATCTTTGCCTCAATCATCTGATATGGAAATCGAAGAAAAGACTGAAGCATGAAAACCCTCCTGCAGCCCATCCTCCTGGAGGTTTTAACCCTCAGGCTTGTTTATGCTGAGGCTGCTGTAGTTCTGCAAGTATAGTTTTGCTTGCCCTGCCCCTGGGACTAGTATATTCTAGGTTTTGTCTCCAGTAAGCTGAAATTCTCCGTGACCTCCTTACTCCCTTTTGGGGGGAAGTGTTTTTGTTATTGTTGTTGTTTGTATGGTCTCAATTATCTGTTTCAAGTCGAGTTATCCAATTTCATTTTGTTTACATGTTTTTCTTACTATGAGGATAAAATGGAATTTCCAAGATACTTACATACCTAAATACAAACGTAAAGATATGAACTTGCTTTTTTTCCCTCTTCAAGAAGATTCAATATGGTGCTGACACAGTGGCTGAGCAAGCTAACCCACCCCTGTCGTGTCCCGTTCATATCCCAGCTTCTGCAATTCAATGCAGCTCTCTGCAGATGTGCTTGGCAAAGCCCCAAAAGACAACCAAGCTCTCGGGTCCCTGGTTCCATGTGGAAGGAGCTCCAGGCTCCTGGCTTAGACTGGCCTCAGTGCTTGACTGTTGCAGCCATTTGGGGAGTGAGGCAGTGACCTGAAGGCATCTGTGTCTGTCTTTCTCCATGTAAAGTCTGCATTTCAAATAACAATGAAATTAGAATGTTATTTTTAAAACTACATTGAATGGCGCTAGTCTTGTGGCATAGTGGGTCAAGCCACCATCTGTGACTTCAACATCCCGTATGAGTGCCTGTTGAAGTCCCAAGTACTCCACTCTTGATCCAGCTACATGTTAATTGCCTGAGGAAAGCAGTGGAGAATGCCCTAAATGCTTGAACACATATGTAGGAGCCATGGATGAATCTCCTGGCTTCAGTCTGGCCTAGAGCTGACCATTGGTGACATTTGGGGTGTTAACCACCTATTGGAAGAATTTCTCTCTCTTTCTTTCATTCATAGGTAAATATTTCAAACACGATGATGAAGAAGAAGAGGAAAAGATTCAGTATGGGGGCAATTTTGCGACTCAGTGCCTTAGGTAGTTTCCTTACATACTGGCATCCGTCCAAGTCCCAATTACCCTGTTTGTTTTTAATAAATTTTGAAAACAATTATTTATCTTTATTGGAAAGACAGATTTACAGAGAGGAGAGACTAAAAGATCATCTGTCCATTGGTTCACCCCTAAGTAACTACAACGGCTACCGATGCCAGGAACCAGGAGCCTCTTCTGGGTCTCCCACACAGGTGAAGGATCCCAAGGCTTTGGGTCATCCTCTACTGCTTTCCCAAGCCACAAGCAGGGAGCTGTTTGGGAAGCGGAGCAGCCACGAGATAAACAGGTGCGCATATGTGTCATAAAATGTGCAACATGAGGATTTAGCCACTGGGCTGCCCTGCAAGGCCCAGTTGCTCTGTTTCTGATTCATCTCCCTGCTAATGTTCCTAGGACAGAAGTTGAAGATGGCCCATGTACTCAGGTCTGTAATACTCAAATGGGAACTCCAGTTAGAGTTTTTGGAACTGTTTTGGGAGTGAAGTGACACAGATCTCTTTCTTTCATTCTCTCTGTTACCTTGACTTTAAAATAAATAAAATAAGCTTAAAAAGAAGATCAAATGTCTTTTATATATAATTATTAGTTAAAACTTTATTGGTGAGTCTATTGGTTCTATTTGAAAGGCGTGGTTAAAGAGGAAGACATATCCCATCATCTGGTTCACTGCCCAAATGGATCAGACTAAAGTCAGAAACTGGAAACCCCATCTGGGTGGCAGAGGTTCAAGGTCCAAGCATTTTGTCCATCTCGCCAGCTTTCTCAGGTGCATAAGAAGGGAACTGAATGGGAAGTGGAGTAGCCAGGACTCCAACTAGCATCCATATGGGACTTGGCTGTCACAGGCAGTGGCTTAACTGCTGTGAAAAAGAGCCGGTGCAAGGACACATTCTGAAATACATGAAGTAAAATCAGATATCCTTCCACAGGGTATCCCATCAAGGAAAACTACTTCAACGAAGCATAACATTTTATGTTTTACAAGAACCTGATGGAAATAAAAGGAAGTCTAAGTCTAACGTACTCTAACCTTGCCTTGCTGAAGGTCAGAGCCCAGGAGAACAAGCTCACTAAAATATGCAGTTCTAATCACAGGCTTATGGGATCTGTCTAGTTCTCCCATAACCTACCACCATAGCATTAGGGCTCCTGTGTAATAACAGGGACCTATGACTGACTGACTGTGTGACCCAGAGTTTATTTAAGAAATCTAGAGAAATCCCACAGGAGACAGACAGCAACAAAAGAGACAAAAAGAGAAAGGAAGCAGTTCTAGCCTCTGCCATCACAGTTACAGCAAGCAGGAAATGCAGTCTAACCCCGAGTCAGGGAAGCACAGGACCGTTCACCCAGAGCTATTTACCTCAGCTGCTGTTACTCAGTATTTCTTGCTGAGTGTTTAAATATCAATCGAAGGCATAGCAGAATACAGTAGAAAGGCAATATAGGAATCAGAATCATATGGTGAAATGCCAGAGGGAACCACTTGGTCTGGAATTTACATTCCCAAAAGCATAACAAATAAAAATAAATAAAAACAAACATACATAAACAACATTTTAAACATTCTGCACATCTTGAGAAACAATTCACAAAATTAAACGGAAACAAGTGCAATGGGAAAATACATAGCTGATTTGAATTCATGGTAGAATCATAGCAAATACATTTAGCAAACACACTTCACACCGAACATCATAATTTCATTTAGTCTATTTTATGTGTTCATAATATTTAAATTAGCCTACAGCTATAGATTATAGGAAACTATTATATTTCATATCACTATGTGAAGAAATTTGAAGTATGGTTATTACTGAATGCTTAGGCTTTCATGTCATAATAAATTTGAATAATCATAGTTCAGGATTACCTGTATTCATTAGTTTGGTATATGATAAAAAGTTTGACATTCTCAATATAGAAGAAACATATACTTCAGCAGAGAAAAAATGGAAACAACTTTGTTTAAAAACGGGTTAAGAAACTTGAGACATTTTCTAAGGAATAACCAAAATGGTCAAATGGTATATGAAAAGATACTCTATGTGACTTTTCATCAGGGAAGTGGAAATCAAAAGCAGAATGAAATTAAGAAAAAGGCAGGTGTTGGTGAGGACATGCAGCAGAGGAACACTTATGCACTGTTGATGGGAATGTACGCTGCGACGGCCTTTAACGAAAACTCTCATTATGGCACGAAAATAATACAAAATGGTGCATTCACTTGAAGAGTCCACATACACACTGGAGTGTTCTCAAAATTGAACCAAGTGTTTTTGTATGATCCAGCAATCGTGCTTGTTTCCATGTCCTCAAATAAGTTCCAAATGATTGCCTGTAACCAAGATGCATACTAATGCCCACAGTAATTAGCTTTCACTCTGACCATCAGTGAGTGAATCAGTAAATGCATTTTTGGCCCGTATTTAAAATATGGAAATACTACTCAGTGAAAACTTGGGCACATATTTAGTGTATTGGAATGCTACTCAGTGACAAAGAAAATAGTAAGCCACGAAAGCACATGATGGGAACTTGAACTCACATTGCCAAGTAGCAGATACTGATCTGAAAAAGCTACATTCGGGGCCTGGTGCAGTAGCCTAACAGCTAGAGTCCTCACTTGAACACTCCAGGATTCTGTATGGGCACTGGTTCTTGTCCTAATGACTTTGTTTCCCATCCAGCTCTGTGACTGTTGGCGCCCTGCACCTGCGAGGGAAACCCAAAAGAGACTCTTGGCTCCTGGCTCCTGCTCTTGTCTTTGATTGGCTCAGCTCCGGCTGTTGTGACCACTTGGGGAGTGATTCAATGAATGGAAGATCTTCCTCTCTGTCTCCCCTCCTCTCTGTATATCTGACTTTGCAATAAAAATAAATAAATATTTAAAATTTTGCTTTGAATTTAAAACAGCTACATTCAATATGACTCAGATTACATGACATTCTGGAAAATGAAATACTATAAAGTTATCAAAAAGAACTACAACCTCTAGGGTTTAACTGGGCAAAGAGGGAGAGACAATGTGTTCTGAAAAACATTTAAGTTGTTCAGTCCTCTAATGAACAGCCTTAACATAATTGGCTCTTCAATTATAACATGTGTACCACATCAGTTTAAAACATTAAAAATAGGGAAAATTGTGTTAGAATGTGGATGTGGGTTTAAAGGATATATGGAATTTTGTTCATTGTGTAAACTCTAAAGTTTAGAGTCTGATAATGAAAAAGAAATCAAAAACTCAAATAACCAAAATCAAATTTGTTACTCTTGATAGTTAAGAAATAAACATATTTTTTCTGTGTAAAATGCTATCTGCATTTTCATTGTGTGAAGAAGATATCCAAGGGCACATTTGTGTAACAATTATTTCAATTCAAAATAATAATTGAAATTCAAATTTAGCTTTAAACCAAAGCAACTGCACATGAAGAAACAGAGAAGGATCATTTGAACAGCCATTTGTGTATAAAAATTTTCTGAGGAATTTGACATAAACAATGCATCAGACTTCTGGCTTATGTATATTAAAGCTTCAAAAGTCATGTAACTTCACAGCTTCATTAATAAAATTGCAAGTTGCATTAATAAAGTTGTAATGTCTTCATTGAAAAACAGGTCAATGTAAAATATTGCAGTTCCATGAAATTGTTGAAGATTAGTTAGCTCTCTAATTTGAAACTCTTCTGATTCAGCTAGCCTTTAATGCATACTTCCACCACACCAGGTACCATTATAAATCCTCCACAATCATCTTCCGGGACCACGTGACATGTTTCCTTGTAGCACAATGCTTATGGAGATTTATTCATTGTCAAACAAGGAGTAGAGCAGGGTCAAGGGAACAGCTGCTACCATCTGGCTCCCCATCAAATGACCAATGCCTGGTTTACTCCACCATTTGTCATTACAGCCATTATTGTGGATTCTGAAAACCAAATTCCGACAAATAAATTAGTGATCAATTGCTACGATTACCATGACTACATTTATTAAAATTTGCAGACAAAAGCTCAAGAAAGAGATAAGCATGAGACTAATTTGAGAAATTTAATTTAGTTTTTTTGTTTGTTTCGTTTTTTTGTTTTTTCCCCATTAAGTGGTAAAACTAGCGCTTACACCATTTTACTTTCTTGTTATTGAATAGATTTATTTTATATGCATTTCTTTCCTGCTTCTATAGTTCATCTAAGACATTCATTATTTCTATTAATAGGAAAGGAGTATGGTCTCTCTAGGTGTAGCATGGTTAAAACCCAGAAGTATCACTTGGAAGTTATGTAACAATATAATCGACTTATCTGTTTTGAGTCACAAAGCCCTTCTTCAGAAAGATTTAGTAAATGTGACTCAGGTAATCACTTTAAAGAGATATTTTCAATGCTTACTCTACAATATGTGCTCAGTGAGCAATGTCTTTTACAAGTTATAAAACATTTAATTAATTATTAATTAGCTAATTAATTTTACTACCTACTTACAGATGCATGGAAAAATCATTTGAAAACGCTCTTTATTTAGAGTAAAAAATTCTTCCAATACTTCTATTTAACTACATTTTCATCGCTAGTTATAGAACTTCCTTATGACAGTATTTCTTACACATTTAGCAGTGATGCTAAAGTCCTAACTCTAAACCGTCCTATAGTCTAATTTAAAAGTGATGTTACATATATATAATATATGGTAGATATATGTAATATATTTATATATAATATATAACATATATGGGCATATGAATATATTAATATTTATACATGTAATTAGGTTTGTACATATAAACTTGACAGTGCACAACTCAAAAAGATTCATTCTTCAATGCTAGATAAATCCACCAAAAATAAGGACATTCATAAAATATTATATTGAGTACTATTCACACAGGATCATGGTCAGTGTGGAAACTAGAATCTGATTTTATTTTCAGAAGTTAGATTATTTCAGGACTGAAGAGAATTCCCTAATCACGTGCTTCTGTGATGATTTGTCAGATTATCTGTTACACTACAAAACATGTAAACTACAGAGTAGATTGGTACAACAAAATTACTTTTTATCCAGCATAAATTCTGGTCATATAAAAAAACTAGAATAAAGCACCCTGCAGGATCTGAAAAATACAGCAATTTCCTCCTAAATCAACTATCTCTCAATTTGCCTACATTTTTCTAGATACATCCCATTAAAACTGACCAGAACAAAATGATAGTCTAAAGCCACAGAATAGTACATATTCTATGAATTTAAGTGGAAAAGGCTCACTTTAAAAGAAAGTGAAAGGTTCCTTTTATAAGCTTTAAAAAAAAAAATCTAGGGCTCGGTGGCGTATCCTAGGGGCTAAAGTCCTCGCCTTGAAAGCACCAAGATCCCATATGGGTGCCAGTTCTAATCCCGGCAGCTCCACTTCCCATCCAGCTCCCTGCTTGTGACCTGGGAAAGCAGTGGAGGACGGCCCAATGCATTGGGACCCTGCACCCGCGTGGGAGACCTGGAGGAGGTTCCAGGTTCCCGGCATCGGATCTGCGCGCACTAGCCCGTTGCGGCTCACTTGGGGAGTGAATCATCGGATGGAAGATCTTCCTCTCTGTCTCTCCTCCTCTCTGTATATCTGACTGTAATAAAGTGAATAAATCTTTAAAAAAAAATCTAAATCAAATGATGCTCTATTGAACTCATGAAGTATATTATGAAGGCCACTAATATAGAAAATGTTCTCCACTTAGCAAATCCTTCATCTTAAAAGCAAAATTTTATCCTTTAATACAGTGAATAAACTTTTATTAAGTGAAAAATAATATAGACAATTACACAAAAATTGCTTAATGCATTAGATGCATTGTTGAAATACAGCCTCATATTTGCTCATATTTTACCATTAAATCTATGATACTTGAGTGTTTATGCTGTCTTTCTTTGTATTTTCTTCTTTTATTATTTCCCTGGGCTCTAATACACATAAGTAATTTAATTCTCCCTTGTTCCATTAAGGCTTAAATATCTGGATTGTGTCCACACATAATATACACTTTGCCATTAAGACATGACAAGGATCTTTGTTATTCACTTTGCTGAAAAAAAAAGCCTACATTTTTAAAAACTGAGAAAATGATTCTTTATAAATAAAAGATTATATGACTTATACTCCTCTTCATGCTTTCATAGCACGCACTTCCATTTCATAATCCTTTTCTTGGTGACTTCATACCACTTTGAAATAAAGTTTGATTATTTCTTAGGGTTTCCTCAAACAAATGTTGCTTTTTACCCTTGATCAGAAAACTAAACATATAACAAATTCCAATTTCCCTTTGTTTTAAAACTTGAAATAAAACATCTTAAATATATGTTCTTTAAATATCTGACTAAATTCAAAATATTGAAGCTAAAGGAACACATTTACATTTAATGCACATGTATTCTGCTTTCTTGAATGTCAAACTAACATGAAACCTGGAAGTCATCAGGAGTTCACATTCTGCATAGAATTAAGCGACAATGTTCATAATTTGTGATCCATGAAACAATCAATGGCATTTTCACTTGATTAAATACAATACAACTAAGGGGAGTTCATTAAAACAATGTGGAGCATTTACCCTTGCAAGTGATTTTTTTTATTTCAAAAAATTTCTTTCACATTATCTTTATGTCATAATCACTTCGTTTTGAGAAGAAATTTACATAGCTTTGTGTAAATTCATTCCAAAGACTCAATTTTTACATTTAATCTTTTGTTGAGAAAACCCTTTCTGCTTGCAGTGAATTTTAAAAATTATTTTAATGGTTACTTATTTTTTATTTATTTGAATTGGAGGGAAAGGAGAGAGAGAGAGAGAGAGAGAGAGAGAGCTCTGCCTTTTGCTTGTTCACTTCATGAATGCCCACAACAGCTGATGCTGGGTCACATTGTATCAAGCAACCAAGAGCTTCATCCAGGTTTTCCATGCAGGTAGCAAGAACCAAAGTACCTGAGCCACCATCCATTGCATCCTAACGTACACAAGGAGGAAGCTAGACTGGAGGTAACAATCAGGTTAGACTCAAGGACCCTGCCATGAGATGCAGGTATCCCAAGTAGTGGCTTAACCTAACACACCCCAACACCTGCCCTACTTCTGGTGTTTTTTAAGGAGGAAGCTGAGTCTATGTAACATCATAAGTAAAAGTTGGCCATTCATAGTCACCAAGGCAGTATGGCTGTGCAAGAGCTAAGCCTACTAAAATAGAGAACAGTGCGTCTGTCAGAGCCACAGTCAAAACAGTGGCCGGTTTACTTAGCAGTGATGTTGATACTCTGTTAACCAGGAAAGCTGATTCATAACCTCACAGGTCTCCTCAGGGATTCTAGGGTTTCCAAATTTTTCTGATCTGAAGGAGTTGTTCTGTTGAACAATTAGCTAAGTTTATGTAAGATCATTTTGACGAGTTTGATAGTCACAGAAGCCAGAAATGTTTACATCCCTAAATAGTATTCTTTTTTTTTTTTTTTTTTTTAAAGATTTATTCATTTTATTACAGCCAGATATACACAGAGGAGAGACAGAGAGGAAGATCTTCCGTCCGATGATTCACTCCCCAAGTGAGCCGCAACGGGCCAGTGCGCGCCGATCCGATGCCGGGAACCTGGAACCTCTTCCGGGTCTCCCACGCGGGTGCAGTGTCCCAATGCATTGGGCCATCCTCGACTGCTTTCCCAGGCCACAAGCAGGGAGCTGGATGGGAAGTGGAGCTGCCGGGATAAGAACCGGCGCCCATATGGGATCCCGGGGCTTTCAAGGCGAGGACTTTAGCCGCTAGGCCACGCCGCCGGGCCCCTTAATAGTATTCTTTTTTTTTTTTTTTTTTTTTTTTATATATAATCCATTTTATTGTATTGTTGTTGACAATCTTTACATAGTTAACTATAGTTGAAGGAAAATCAAGAAAGAGAAAGGAAAAAAAAAAAAAAGGTTCAGGGGGATAGGGAGGTGGGCAACGCTATTATGTCCATATTGTTTCCATCATGTATCTGAGGTAAAAGGGGGTATTGAGGGAGAAGCCCCACCCGGTTTCCCGCCCACCCCAAGTCCCATATGTGGGGCATGCTCTGAGATATGTGCTCAAGTGGAGTTAATAGTTCTCCAGTTATGAGTCACTGCCAGTTTCGCTCGATGAGGTGGTCCACTGATTGATATGGTCCATCATGAAGTCTCCATTTGTCCCATATTTCGCTGCCAACATGTAGCTGAGATGAATGATTGTCCTATTCTGTCTTCTGTCTTTTCTTGGTTAGAATTCTGAGTCCAGCAGTTCAAGTGGGGAGATCTCCAAAGATACTTTGATGTATTCCCAGACCAGATTCTTGTATGTTCTAGCAAGCACAGGGCCCGGCACAGTCCATCACCCTGATCAGCTGGTGGTTGCAATTGCTGTGTTGGTTCTGATTTCAGTCCCGAGTTGCACTGGAACCAATGGGTGTTGCAGTCCAGTCTGGTTCGGCCCTTACATCAACCAGTGGGAGCTGCAGCCTAGTCGGGGCGACCCACAATAACCCCCACCAAGCCTGCCCCCTACCCTGGTTTGCCAATTTGTGTAGCAGAAGACCAGTCTGTCCCCCATCCCATTTGGCTCTGGTACTTGTTCTTAAGGGGAGTATATGCTATTCTGAAGCATGGTGGTGTTAGGATGGAAATCAGGAGTTAAAATGAGTAATAAACCAACATATCTCTTCTCAAATTCAGAAAGCAACTCTGGATGAAGAAATATGGCAAGCATACTAAATTAAGAGCAAATGTTGCTAAAAAAAAAAAAATCACCGCATTTAGTTGGCTTCATTTCCATTATCTATTCAGGTTTTATAGTAACTTGAATTGGGTTTGATTCATATAACTGAAATTTTGGTGAAATCAAATTTGAATTTAAATCATCTTATTCAAAATACATGAATAATCTGTAATGGTATGATACATTATAGGTCAGAATTTAAACATTATTTAAATTGAGGCGGACATTCAAACACATAAAATATTTCCATACAACTTGCTATTTTTGCTTTTCACTCATGTTTTATGATTATTATTATTATTACGAACCAGCAAGAATGGTAAATTTGAGAATTTCCTACACAGTACTTTACTGACTGAAGATTTAGAAGACATTTTTGTCCTACATTTTCAGTTATGCATAGTCCAATGCTGAGAATATAACCAATGGTTTTGGGACAAATAAACAAATGACTACATGTTGAGCACACTCTGAACTGTTATTTTTTTGACCCACTTTTCCGAAAAATGTAACTAATCTGTAAGGTCCTAAGAAGAAACAAAGAATTAAGAACCTGAGGCACAAATTAAAACCACAGCATTAGTCACATAATTCAGATTGCCAAAATATGTGAAGGTATCCTCAAAAGGCTCTTCAAAAAATGGAATTAAATCATAAATTGTTTTGGTGTAAATTTTTAAATTAATGCATTGTTGGTTTATAAAATCTACCTTATGAACTCTCTGACGATTGGCTTGCTACACAAATGCATTGGGACATCTCTGAAAACTATTGCATTCTGGGAAAACCAGTTCTCCTTCAAGATCTTGTTTCCCAGAAATGCACAACATTTTTGTGAACTGTTAATAATCTAATTACAGAGCCCATTGGCTGTTTCATTTAAGAAAGGGTAGTGAGCATTTTCTGTCAGTTTTCTGCTATGTACAAATAGTAGCAGACAAATGGGAGGATTTTGCATTCTCTCAAGGAATTCTGTATCTATGGAGATGAGCCTTTCAGGAGCACAGTACAAAATGGTGTTCAGGGCAATGTTCGCATTCCTCCAAGAAACCGTTTCATCATCTGACACTTGCTGACTTGAGGACCATCTCAGATTGCCAGAAGTCAGTGGCATAAACCTCTCCATTTTTTGTAAGCCTTGCTTTCTCCAATGCTCCCATATTTATTCTTCCTTTTATTCTTCCTTCTGTATTCAGCATAAAGTCTGTTATTATGCAAAGCCATACTGGATGAATTACTTCACCTCACCGATGTTCAACTGCGATCAATTAACTATGATCACGTAATTGGTGTTGATGTGGTATGTAGATCTATTTTTAAAAAAATCATATAACACCTTAAATTTCCATGTAGGAATTCAAATATATATATATATAATTTAATATCTATAATATTAATATATGTATTTAAAGGTTGAGAGAAGAGAGAGAAAACACAATATCATCCATCCATTGATTTACTTTCCAAAAGGCAATAAAAGCCAGGTCTGGGAGAGGCTAAAGAAGAGACTTGGAACTTCATTCCAGTCCCCTGCAAGCGGCAAGGACCCATATAACTGGACCCATATAACTGGCACATCAACAGGAAGCTGAATAGGAATCAGGGTAGTTAATATTGTTGCTGCAATATTCAATTCCAGTACTCCAGGGAGTGGTTCAATTCACTGTGCCCCCAAAACAGCCCCCTAGAATAGTATTTAACAGTGTATTTTAATTTAAGCATTATCTACATAAAGCTCCAGCCTTATCGAGCCAACTTAAACACACAGCAGTCACATGAGCCATTTACAAAATCACTGACAGAGAATGGGAATTAGATGACAAATGAAATCATATATCATTAAACAGCATTCAGCCACACTTCTGGAGGATAGAAAACATTCAGATGTGCCACCAGGAATTGGCGAGTAGACAGGCACAGCAAGAGTGGAACTGTCCTGAGCCCTAACCCTCTATCAGGCACATAGGTGCCAAAGCATCATCAGTCTTACATGACTCAGCATCTCTACTTAATAAGCCAGGGAATGTTAGCTGAAAGGCTATGTAAGTCTTCACAATCTCATATACATTTGATTGCCAAGTGTACATTTAATTGAATAGGCTGTGTTGCTCACTGATCCCAGCAACAGAGCTCCAATCACCCGAAGCTCTTGTAGTTGCTAGGGCTGAATTAGAAAGGAGGATTTGCTGTGGGAGAAGAGATGAGAAGCATGTGGTATGGAACTTACCAGACCAAAGGTGAAGCAATTTCTTCAAAATGTTCATGCTGATAAAATGATGGGTTTCCTTTTCTAATTTTCTCTGGAACGTGACAGTCCGCCTACATGCCTCCCACGCACAAACTCTCTGGCCAATCAAGGGAGGTTCTCAATGCAAACCACAGCCCCCTGAGTCCTAGGCAGCATCAGCATCAAGATGCTTCCAAACTGACACCTGGTTTCTCAGCCTTGTGAAGACTTTAGCGGATGCTGCACTGGGCACCTGGGATGATTTTTACCAGCTCAGAGAATGGGGATGGTAAGAAACCATGGGCACTTTACTCTGCCAACTTAGCTTTTAAAGCTGTTTTTTATGACTTTTTAAAAACTACATGCACTGTGCTTTCTGTATCTTATGCAGCCATACTATTTTTACATGAATGGTATATGTACCTTTATATAGGCGCTGTTAAAAAAAAAAGATTCTTGGGCCCGGCGGCGTGGCCTAGCGGCTAAAGTCCTCGCCTTGAAAGCCCCGGGATCCCATATGGGCGCCGGTTCTAATCCCGGCAGCTCCACTTCCCATCCAGCTCCCTGCTTGTGGCCTGGGAAAGCAGTTGAGGACGGCCCAATGCCTTGGGACACTGCACCCGCGTGGGAGACCCGGAAGAGGTTCCAGGTTCCCGGCTTCGGATCTGCGCGCATCGGCCCGTTGCGGCTCACTTGGGGAGTGGATCATCGGAAGGAAGATCTTCCTCTCTGTCTCTCCTCCTCTGTGTATATCTAGCTGTAATAAAAAATGAATAAATCTTTAAAAAAAAAAATAGATTCTGGGCCTGGCGTGGTAGCGTAGTGGTTGCGTCCTCGCCTTAAATGCACCGGGAGCCCATATGGGCACCAGTTCTGGTCCTGGAGGCTCCGCTTCCCATCCAGCTCCCTGTTTGTGGCCTGGGAAATTAGTCAAGGACAACCCAATGCCTTGGGACCATGTACCCACATGGGAGACCCACAAGCTCCTGGCTCCTGGCTTTGGATCAGCGCAGCTCCTGCCATTGCAGCTGCTTGGAGCGTGAATCATCAGACTGAAGATCTTCCTCTCTGTCTCTACTCCTCTCTATAAATCTGACATTCCAATGAAAAAAATTAAGTTAAAAAATTTAAAATTAAAAAAAGTAAAAATAAATAGCTGCTATTATCTCTCTCTCTCTCTCTCTCTCTCTCTCTCTCTCTCTCTGTGTGTGTGTGTGTGTGTGTGTGTGTGTCTCTCTATATATATGTATCTGTGAAAGGCAGGAATGTTCTGACTAGCAAAGCCAGTACCATGGACAGGGAGAAGGTCTGGGGATGAAGGAGACCAGTGATGGTAGAAGTCTCTGCCAAGTCTTGCTTTATTGCTCCTTCACCTCTCATTATATACTCTCCCCCCCACTTCCTAATTTAGCCAGGATATTGGATACAGATGAGTTCAATTAGTCTAGGTGTTTTCAGCCACATGCCCAGTTCCTTTTCCTGCCTATTCTGACCCGCGCTATTCAACTCCTTGGCCCACAACACAGAAAGAGAGTGGTTCCATCCCTGCTTCATTTCCCCAAATGAATGTATTGCCAGAAATCAGCCGATTCAAAGCTGGAGCCAGGGGATTCTCCTTGGTCTAACACTAGGGTGCAGGGCCCCAGGCCCCAGCATCCTCCACCTCTTTTCCCAGGCATGTTAGCATGGAGCTGGCTCAGAAGTGAAGCAGCTGAGGCTTGAATTGGTGTCCATCTGGGATGCTGGTGCCTCAGGTGGTGGCTTTACCAGCTAAATCAGAGCAAAGATCCCTCTCTTTTATTTATTTATTTATTTTTAAAGATCTATTTACCTATTTGAAAGGCCAGATTATAAAGAGAAGGAAAGAGAGAGAGACAGGAAAAGAGAAAATTTCTGTCACCTGACTCATTCACCAAGTGACAGCAACAGCCAGAGTTAGGTCAGGCCGAGTTTAGGATAGCAGAACTCCAGGATCTCCCCAATGACTGACAGGGATCCAGGCACGTGGGTCGTCTTCTGATGCCTACCCAAGCAGGGAGTTGAGTTGCAAGTGGGCAGCCAGGATTGAGTACTGGCATCACCGGAGGAGACTTATCCAAAACACTGCAGTATCAGTCAATTCTCTAAAATAAGGAAAGCAATTTCCAAGCACATTTTTTTCTACTTTTAACTGCAAAATCATTTCCTGTAATCCCAAATCACATGACTGTCTTTTATTATCAAAAGATGCAAAAATAAAATATGAGCAAGACATTGTTAAAATCCAACCACTTGGGCATGCTTAAATACCAGTAAAATATAATTAAAAGCCTGCCATAATTGATACACTTTTAGAACATTATTCCCGCTGAACTTACTTATCTCAAAATTGCAGGCTGCATTTCCTTAACACAGTGGGAGATCATACAAAATAATTGTTCCTGTTACATTATCAAAATACCATGCTAAAGATAAACCTCCAATCAAAAAGTAATTAAGACCTAAATCTAAGTATATTCAATTACCCCTCGACACTGCTTTTGTAATTCTGGGAATTCTGCCCTACGAACAAGTTAAAGTTCAGCTCTGGTTTTCTCTAAAACATTGATACAGGAGAGACTGAAGTAGCTAATAATTTGCAAGCTCTCACCTTCTCCTGTATATTGCTGTAGCCAAATCTGCATAGCTTGTACTTTAGAAAGAGTGATGAGAATCACGCTTGCATCCAGACAGGCAGATTTACAAAAGTAACCACTTGCACTCCTCCGCTTGGCTCATGATTGTGTAAAGCGGAAAACAATTACAGCCTCTAGATCTTTAATGGGGAAAACTAATGACAAAGAAAGACAACAGGCATTTGGGGATTATGTCTTCAGGAAGGGGCGGCCAGATTTTTCTTTGATTCTTAAATCATGAGAAAGTTGATGAGGGATGAATCCCTGAGGATTAGGCAAGAAGAAGCTAAAAGTTAGGAAACTTTTACATGTGATGGAGGTATCTGGTATTTTTGTTTCTAACCATTATAAAATAAGAGACCTTGTGAGAGATCACCTCATTTTAAATACTGTAACGAAGAGAGGGCCTGAATTATGGTATAGCAAGTGAAACTGCTTCTTGAGATGCCAGCAACCCATACGTGCACCTGCTCAAGTACCTGCTGTTACATTTTCTATCCAGCTCCATGCTTAAGCAACAGCAGATGGCCAAGTGCTTGGTCCTCTGCACTCACACGATAAACCTAGATGAAATGTATAACCCTGGCTTCAGCCTCACCCATTCCTGGTCATTGTGGCCATTTGGAGAGTGGAACAGAATGGAAGTTCGCTCTCTCTCTTTTTTTTCTCTTTCTGTAACTCTGCCTTTTGAGTAAATAAGTCTTGCATTTATATGTCTTTCAGTTGATGACTAAATAAAAAAATATATGGTATGTGCACACTGTGGGAATGTTTCTCAGCCATAAAAATAAATAAAGTAAATAAACTGAATGCAACTGGAGATCATTGTTTTGTAAAATAAGTCAATCCCTGAAAGACAGTATCCTATATTTTCTCTGATGTGCAAAATTTAGTATACAAACTACAAAATGTGTACATATATAATGTGTAAGAGTGAAACTGACATTGTGAGATTTGATTATTGCGTCCAGACCTTGTCTATACTCTGCATGAACACTGGCTTTCCTTCTTACCACTTTCTGGATTGCTCACTTAGTGTAATTACAAAGAAAGTTGAGAGTATGCCAGGGTCCAGCATGACGGCTCAATGGCTAAATCCTCAGTTTGCAAGCAGTGGCATTCCACACGGGCACCTGTTCATATTCCGACTTCTTCATTTCCCATCTGGCTCTGTGCTTATGGCTTTGGAAAGCAGCAGAGGTTGACGCAAAATGTTCAGACCCAGCACACAAATGGGAAACCCCCCCAAAGAACTCCTAGCTTTGAATTAGCTCAGCTCCAGCCATTGCAGTCATTTGAAGAGTGAAATCAGCAGATCCTTTTCCTTCTTTCTCTCATAAATCCGATCTGTCTTTACAATAATAATAATAATAAATTGTTTATAAAAAATGATGTATTTATTTTGATTGGAAAAGCAGATTTATAGAGAGAAAGATATACAAACAAAAAACTCTTCCTTCAGCTGGTTCACTCCCCAAGTGGCCACAACAGCTGCAACTGAACCAATCCGAAGCCAGGAGCCAGGAACCTCTCCTGGGTCTCCCAGACAGGTGCAAGGTCCCAAGGTTTTAGGCCATCCTTCACCCCTTTCCCAGGCCACAAGCAGGGAGCTGGGTGGGATTTGCAGCAGCCAGGACATGAATAGGTACCCATATGAGATTCCAGCACATGCAAGGCAAGGATTTAGCCACTACACTACCATACAGGGCCCCAGAACAATAAATCTTTGAAAAAAGAAAGTATGCCTGTGTAAAAATCAGAGTAAAATAAATAAAGGAGGAAGAAGGATGGAAAGCACTATGTACTTAAAAATTTATGCTTGAAATACATGAAAGGTGTTTCCTTTTTCTAAATATTTTTTTAAGTTTTTCAAAGTACAGATAAGTAAATCTTTAAAAAATAAATTGGAAAAAATTTAGAAGGAAACTGGATTTTTACTGCTTTTTCATATTGTAAAAAGCATTCATACTTATTATAGGAAACATACAAAGAACAGGAAGAACAAATAAAATCAGTACTATTTTTAGACCTACCAATTTTTTTGGCTGCATGTGTCCATATGTTTTCAATTAAAATAGCATTTTGATTTCATCTCTGATTTTAATTTAGCTGTCACTCGACTTCCAGTGGCAAAGAACATTTTACCACCCCAAAGCCATCATTTCCATTCAACCAAAACTTGCTAATGGAAAGGCCTTGCTGTAAGGAAGCAATACTGAACACCTCAGTAATAATAAGAAACACGTTTACAAAGTTTCCTACTGCCCATGTCATTTGGTGGTAGCAATACCTGCACAGTACAAAGACTCACATCATGAACATCAGAAACACCCCATTCAAAAAAATTAAACTAGCTTTTGTTTTTTAATTATGTTTCAAAGGGACTGGACAAATGGTAGATGTTAAAGTGTGCCTGGAGGAAATAACTACTACTAAAATGAAAGTTCAACGTGAGGCTTGTGCATCAGTCCCTCCTTGCTGTTCCTGGGACTATTAACCTAGCTGCTCACACAGTGACTACTTTTGAAGATTTATTTATTTTTGTTGGAAAGGCATATTTACAGAGAGAGGAAGAGACAGAGAGAGAACAATCTTCCGTTCACTGGTTCACTCCCCAAATGACTGCAACACACAGCTGATCCAAAGGAAAGAACCAGGAGTTTCTCCTCCACGACTCCCATGTGGGTGCAGGGTCCCACTGCTTTTCCAGGCCACGAGCAGGGAACTTTATCAAAAGTGGAGCAGCCAGAACACACACCAGCAGCCACATGGAATGATGACATTTAAGGTGAAGGATTATCCAACTGAGCGACCATGCCAACACCAGTGACTTTTTTGAACATGTATGCTTAGCACCAGGCCCTGTCAAAGGATCCAGAGCAACAAACACAAAAGTTTTTATATTACTTTTGGTAATATGGACATTTTGATGTTGATCCTACCAAACCAGGAACATGGTAAATTTCTCCATCTTTTAATGTCTTCCATTTCTTTGTTTCAGTGTTTTGCAGTTTGCATCATAGAGGTCTTCCACATTATTTGCTAAGTTTATTCCACGGTATTTAAGATTCTTCTCCATTGTTTTCTCAGTCATGGAGCCAAGGAAAAGATTTTGAAATCTGTCATAGAAAAATGACATGTCACTTGAGGGGATATGGATTCAATTGACAACACATTTTTCTCTTGTCAAAAACAAACTGATAAAGTAAGATAATAAAATATTACAGATGATATATTTGATTTTTGTTGTAGCTTTATCAAAATCACTCATTTTAAAAGCTGTATGAAGCACTTCTGATTCTAAATATGAAATGAAAGGGCCTTATCTGCCAGTGAAAAATATATAACAATGAGATAAGTAAGAAATGATGAGGCCTTGAAGCGATGCTTGCAGCATTGTCCCATTTTTTTTTTGTCTATCATAACAAACTAGAATTCTCCTCTGTGACATTACGTAAGAAAGAAGACACATAATTTCCACCAAATTCCACTGCATTAATTTTAGAATCATCTCTATAACAGTTTGCAAGACCTGATATTTAATTTGAATAAAATTTCTGATTGTTTTTTGCAGTTGTCTTTGTGACTTAAAGTTGATCATTTTGCATAAAAGCCTTCAACTGAAAAATTCCCTTCTTCTTTTCACAATTATCAGTTTTAACTGTTATGAGCAATTTTAGTTTACAGCAATCTGCTTAAGGAGAACGAAAGACTGAAATTCCACTCAGCATAAAATAAATTAAAAACATAGTGCAGAACATGTTTGCGTAACTTTGCGTCAAATACGTTAAATGGGTTCATACAGAAAATACTTCACTCAGTTTCAGTGAAAAACACCTGAAAATAACGGTTTGCACTCTTATTAGGTTAATCTGAGTTGCTCCCCAAAGCAATGGAATGTATTATTTAGTTATGACCCCTTCAAGGACAAAAGAGGAATTAGCAGAATGCCTAAATGAATAACATTAATTGCTGAAAATAAGGAAAATTTCAGATTATTCAATTTCCCGAGGAAACATTCTGGGGAATGTTAAATAGTCATTAAATACATCAGTGTGCGTTTCCAGTTCTGAAGTTTACCATTAGCACACAGAGATGAGCGGCCACTTGGCACCGCAGTTAACATGTTCGCCTACCACGTCAGATGGCTTGGCCTGAAGTCCCATTTTCACTCTCGAATGGAGCTTCTGGCTCCTTTATACTCTTGGAGTCCACAGGTCATGGCTAAATATTTGGATTCCTTCCACTCATGAAGGAGACCCAGATCTGGTTCAGGGGCCCTGGCTTTTGTCTTGTCCAGCCTTGGCTGGTACATGCATTTGGGGAGTGATTCAATGTTTGAAAAAAATCTTTGTCTTTTGCTTCCATTACTGTGTTGTTCACCTTTGCAATAAATGAAAATTAAATAAATAAGAAATAATGATAGTGTCTGTTCTGTTTCCATGTGAGGAAGATCATTACATCAAAAATACAGACTTTAGGACCGTAGTTGTGAAAAACAGATGTGAAAGAACAGAATGAATTTAGGGCATTTATTCCATGTTTTGACCTTTTTAACTACTACTGCAATTAACAGGAAAGGTTGTTAACCCATCTGTTGTCTTCAGAGCCTCCTAATTGCTGGTATCTACTGAGAATGTTGTGAAATGACTTATACTCGGTGCTGAGATTGCAAGTTCAATATGATGTGAAAATACTGAACAAATGCTTTTGAAATGCCAAGAGTAGAAAAATAATAATCTTCTATATGCAGTACAATTATAAGTATTCATACAGTCAGCTACAGCACTGTTGAGGCTTGACTCAAACTTCTTATTTCTGCAAAAAAAAAGTAGAAAAGGTGAAATTTTTATCAAACTGGAAGACACATGCTAATAAATGTCACAAATCACTTCTTATAATGTAGCTAATAATACCACTCCATTGCAATAATGTAGGGGGAAAATTTTCATTACCATTGTTCAGAGCCACACATCTTTGATTGAACATGTTTAGTTTGCTAAGACTATAAGACTCAGGTGCCTAAATTCAGCCTGACAACTTGAGTGCTTATCAGCCTAAATAGATATTTTGCTGCATTTTTAAGAAACATGTGAGAATTGCTTGTTCAAGGAAACTAAGATTTAATTGACATAGTATCATAATAAGGAAGCAGTATGGCTACTTTTTTATTCATCAGGAAAAAAATTAGTAATCTGAATCTGAACTTGGGGTGAAGAAATGATGAACATGCTAGAACAGAGAGTATAGCAAATGGCATACAGGTTGGGAGGTGGTCCACAGGAATAAAAAAACGAAGGTCACCAACTCTTTAGAATATGTGATTATGAGTTACTATTCACTGATATTGAATCTATTTAATATTGCTGGTGTATTGTCACCTCAGTATTTGTATTAGATTACAAATTAGAAATGCTAATTTTTTTCATCTTTTGGTGCTTCCAATTCACAGAGGTTGGTTTTTCATAAGGTATTAGATTTTGGGAAAGTCATTTGCTTCCTACAACTGAAAATTACTATTGATTATTAGAAAATAAAAATTACATAACAAGACAAATCTTCAAGCCATTTAAAGGAATATACTCATCGCTTACAAAGATTAAAAATTAAGCACTTAAAAAAAAAACAACTAGTCAAGATAAGAAAATGTTACTAAGGAGAGACCAAGGCAATGTTCTGAGATGTGACTAGCAAAAACAAAAGCATGTGGAAGAAATTAAGGTATATTGAAAGTAGTTTATTAACAATTTGGTAGTGTGGATGCAATATTAACAAAGTTACATGGAAATCATAACATTCAAATAAAGTTCGTATCCTGCTAGCAAATATATTTGCTGTAATATAATTTATTATTACCCATGTGTAATAGAAAAAATACATGCATCTATACATAAATACTTTAAATGCACCCACAATAGTTAATATAGTTCCCCCAGCAATTTGGATTAAAAATAATGTATTTTGGTTGTTCAATAAAAAACAATCGCATGCGAGATCATATCAAGTAATTCAGCAAGGACATAAGGACAAAGCATTAGTACTATTGAAGCTTTTAAGCTTTTACGGCTAACTTTGTAATGAAGTTTTCACATATTCTCATTTGCATGCTGTTATTAGGACTCAGTGGAATTACAAGACGCAGAATAAAAGTATACATAGCCAAGCAAACCAAGTGACACGGCCTGAGTAGATTGAGTAAAATATAAACGTCTTAGACCACGAATATATAGGGAATGTTTATATAAAATAGTGGTCAATTCTGAGTACCATAATGATTTCCATGTGCAACTATTTAAAATATATATTTAGAAGCCAGCATTGTTATGGAATACGCTTCTGCTTGTGACTCCAGTATGTCACATCAGAGCACGGAGTTTGAGCCCTAGCAGCTTCACTTAGCAACCAGCTCCGTACTGATACGCCTGGGGAATCAACAATGGATAGTCCATGGCATTGGACCCAGCCACCCACATGCAAGGTCCTCTTAGGGCTAATAATAAATTTGCACTTATGTTATCAGATACATACTCATTTACAAATTCACATTTATATATATTCTATACTTGTTTATTTCTGAACTATTCAAACAAAACCTTTAAAATGCCTACATCATAGTAGTTATATGGATATATTTCAGCCTGGGTCTAAGTTTCATACGATGACCACTGATTTTTTTCTTTATGAGTCTTCTTTCAAGGTCCCTTCAAGAACATTTCAAGCTCCAGAAACACTCTTTAATTAATGTTAAAAGCCACACGTTGTTCAAAGTGAAAATCACTTTAGTTGATTTCTTGTCTGAACTGATTTTTCTTCTGGATTTCCTTACACTGTGGTTGTACAATTTGTTGTCATCAAAATTAGTTTTTTGTTTTTTGGGTTTTTTTCCCTCAAGAACTCTGAAAAACTGACTCAAAGTCTCGAGGTCCCAAGGCTTGCCTTGAATCCTGAGCTGTACGGGTGTTTGGGCAGCAGCGATTCTATCTATAAACACAGAGAATTCTGTCTTGGATGTTGTGCAGTGCCGGGTAGTTTCAGAACATCACTGTCCTACACTCAAAAGGCTGGATTAAATCTTTAGTTAAAGCTTTTCTCTTACAGTCTATTCCTACATAAGGTTCATTATTAATCAAGAGTTACGGAAGACACAATCCAAAATCCAAATTGTGCATCCTCTGTGAAGCCTGGTGGATGGTCATGCAGCCAGGATCTCTGCCATCTCCTTCACTTCCCTTGAAAAAGAGAATTTGTGCTGCTTGTGTATTTCTTTGGTGGAAACCTGGAGCCTTTTTTGTGAAGTCGCAGTGGAAGAGACTCTGGACTCACTCACCATCGATGACAGAAAGCCCAACAAAGGAGCTCAGACTAAGAACAAAGATCCTGTTCGTCTGAGGCAGCATGGCTGTGTGGTGCAGCTGTGCAGCACACGCTGCTTACCAGCCTAAGAAAAGCCTATGATCCATAGGATTCGTCAAGTTAGACATCAGGGAATCAGACCTCCCTGCACAGTTGGCAATGGAGGTGAAGCCACAAATGATGTGTTTTAGCAGCAGACAGGAAGGGGCACTGTAAGAGGAGCCTGCTGCTTTACTCCAGAACTCAGCTCTTAGCCTCCCAGGTCCCACTGTCAATTAGAAAACTGCAATTGAGTTCCACTATGGTTTTTCTGCATTTTCCTATTCCCATTTCTTACTATACATAGTCAGTGATGTATGTGCAATGTATATTACATCTCTCTGTGTCACAGTTATTTATTTAGTTAGTTAGTTAAGTTAGTTAGTTATACATGGCCAATAGCATGGTTTGAGTGAAATAAATGAATATAATGAACAAAAATACTTATTCTCAGAAAATATTTTTTCCATAAGTGCCATTCTTGCTCATTCAAGTTTTGTGTTTTTATTTTGGTAAACTATCTTACTTTCACCATATTAACAGGAAGAGAACAGCATGAAAATTCTTGCATATCTTGTTTGGAGAATTTCCGTGTTTTTTGTTTATCATTGTACAATCAAAGACAATTCTATAGCTTTTTTGGGCATCATGTGACATATGGGGAAATCTTTATGATTCCTAGATATTTTTCCCTTCAACTGCCTCTCGTTGTTTAAACAAATGTATTATTTAAAATGAACAAAGAAGAACTCAGTAAAAGAGATTTAATTTTTCACACAGATAAATTATTTGGATAATGTCTGCTTGTGCGTGATTTGTTGTTACAGGGACCCCCAAAACAAAGGGCTGTCACATATGGTTACAGGTTGAAAAATTAAAAATTAATGTTTGCAGAAGTAACATTTCATATACAGTACCAGAGTATATTGAGTATAGATTGCTCTCTTTAAAATTACCAATATATTGATGCATGATTAAATTTGATAAATGGCGTAGATTTAAAAGAAAACAAACATGGGAAATTAAATTTTATTAAGTAAATATTTCAAGCTCTAATAAGGACAAAAGCATTCATAAGGAGTATACGCAAGAAGCAAAAATATGTCTAGATTCGGAAACATGATTTCAGGGAAATGAGGAGCTGACCAACAGTGCTTTCCTTTTCTGATCTTTATTCACTAAAAATTTACTTCTCTGTATTAGGCAAATTCCAAGAAAACAAGCAAAACTTTTGAAAGGGGGGAAGGTTCAAATGAAATCTTGAGACTAAAACTACACAATGTTTAAAATTAAATTTCTCTGCACAAGATTGAGGCCAGAAGAGATGACAAAGAATAAAGAATTATGTGCAAAAGTAAAGTAATTACAATTTTCCAAAAGACACACACACAAAAAAAGCAAGGATACAGTGTCTCAAACTATCAAAACATCTAACTGGAACAGAAAATATTTTGAAATAATAGAGAATAAGTATTACATAGTTTGCAAAATAATGACCTTAAAAAGCTATGGTGTGTGCTTCACCTAATGTTAAGAAACCAGTTAACACATCCATATCCCATATTGAAGTGTCTGGGTTCAATTCCTGGTTCTAACTATTGACTCCAGCTTTTGTGTTTGCAGAACCTAAGAAGCAAGAGATGATCAGTTATCTCTCTATCACCAGGGATAGACCTGCCTCTGTTCTACAGCTTCCACCTTCAGTCTGGTGCTGTCCTGTCTGCTCTCGGTATTTGATATTTGGGGAATGAACTTAGAGATGGGACCTCTCCTTGCTTGACACTCTATTTATCTTCTTCTTTCCGCCAATAAATAAGTAAATAAATGGAGAAGCAGAAGCAAAAATACAGTATCTACATAAAACAGTAAGTTCAATTTTTAAAAAATTTTCTTTGAGAAATTTTAGTTAGTTACAAAAGCACTGCTCTTCAGGAATATATACAAGGGTTAAAAACATTAACCAAATCTCAAAATGTCAATTTCACTCATGTATATTACTTTCTTTATATATTAGTTATCACACATCAGAAAAAAAAAATGTGTTTTTTAAGCCTTGTGTGGGGACTGGCTTATTTCACTAAGTAACAATGATCTCCAATCATACCTGTTTTGTCATAAGACAGACTTTCACATGTTTTTAATGGTTGAGTAGCAATCCATCGTATATGTACACCATTTCACAGGTTCTCAGGGTCACAGCAAACGTATGAAAATTACTGCAGCACAATTCTTATCAATTCTCATGCTAATGTGATTTTAATGCAAAAAGAACAAATTCAGTGTAGCTCACAGACACAGTTCTAAGAGTACCATGCTTCCCTCTTCCCTCTCACTTTTTCTCCATACATCTTTTTCTTTCTTCATTTCTTCCTTCCTTTGTTTTTTCTTGCTTTCTTCCTTCTTTCTTTTCTTTTAAAATTTTAATGTAGCATTTTAATTTAGATTATAGTCAAATACTTGATGCTCCACTAATCGAAGAATTCAACAAGTAAAATGCAAAAAAGATCTTAGTGCAGCAAGAATACAGACAAGTGGTATAAATAATAGTCAAATATACAGATGATCATTTCACTCATATACAATAAATTTTAAAGTAAACACAGAGCAGTAAACTATAGTAGTATATCATTACTAAACATTGCTTTGACAAAGTCACCAGACAAAACTGTCAACCATACTTGCAACAATAATGACCCACACAGAAAGCTCAGAATTTTAGCTGTTTTAACTCAAAGTAGATTTACATGTCATTATTGAGTTCCTAAACTATTTGCCAAAATAACTCCCCCGCAAAAGACAAGTTACATAACTGCTAGAACAGCTCAGCCACCCTGAAATAAAAAAGAAGAAGAAATATAATTAAAATGGCAGCAAAACACATTATTCCCACTTTTATTATGACCCTCTAGTATCCTAAATAAGGTTGAGCTTGAAGGAATCCTTGACCCGACTACCTTATGTATCTTAGTGCTAGATATGAGAGAATCCTTGCATAACATAATGAATATTGATATCTGGGTCATCCCAAATAAACTTTCACTGTTACCCACCTGAGCCCTCTCAAGTCTACGTTATGTTATGGATAGGAAAAATCTATTAAAAATTAATGAAAATATTTTAATGCTAGCTAGCAGATACCTCTGGGTATCTGCATGATTCTGTTCTAACATCTGTTTTTACAAAAGTAGTCCATTCAGCTGTTATTCTCAGCCATTGTAAGTGGATAAGCAGTCACAGAAGCAAGATGGCATGCAAAGAGGCTACTTCCTGTTTCATTAGTGTTTCACCGCAGGCAAAATGAAGGCACTAAATGGTCTTCATTAATTGTTTCTTTGTTGTTATACTTCCCTGGGGTACATTATGTCATCATTAACACTGATATATTAAGATGGGAGCTTTATGGTGGCTGCCAGCTATGAAATACTGATGTGTTTTTATTCTTGCTAACTACAAAAGTAAATTGAGCTTACTTCTCAGAGTTCATTTTTTGAGGGCTCTCCTTAATGGGAGACGATCATCTTTCTACCTGATGGGAAATCTTCTATCAAAACCTCCATGAGATTTTACTGAAGACCAATTAGTCTTATTATGTAGTAGTGCTGAAAAGTAAGAGGAACCTCCACTTATGGAATTAAGGCACATGAAACCCTGTATATCTTTTTCTCCTGAAGGAGTCCTAACTGACAAAAATTATTTTAAAGCAAATAAGCCTAGGAAGTGTTCTTAATTGACCTGAGTGAAGATAGCATCACTAACACTCAGTAATAACAGAAGACTCTTCCACTTAAGCCATGGCTTGCTGGCCAACTTGGCAGATGCTTAACTCAGCAATAGTTTGGAAACAAGCTAAACAGGTGCCTCTTATTTGCCAGTTAAGGGTCATGACCAGAACGGTCACTTTATTGGCATTTCTTATTCTCTCATGATCTGTGACTCCAGGATTAAATTGTAGGTGATTCTGACTAGGAGTTTGGGGTTTCATCTCCACATCCAATTTCCACTCATCAGATCTGTGCTCCTTTCTAGGTACAACAGACAATAACACTGGTTTTCTGAGAGCCCTTCGCTGGTACATTTGTCAGACAGCATTTCCATAGCAGGAGATGGAGCCAGAAGAACAAGATTCTTTTCCCAGTACATTGTCCAAGGCTAAGGCTATAGGGATGGAGTAAATCCATAATGTGTTTCCTACATGAATGCTACCCAAAATGAATGACTTAGTTTGAAATAGTATATGGGAAATTTCAATCCTACAGATGCTCATAAAAAATTGAAGAAAGTTATGGTAAACTTAGTGAATAGACATAGTTCAATAAGTCCAGTAAAATAAAATATATGCCATCTACTTTATGAGAAAAAAACAATCAAAATTATTAAGACTTTATAAAAATACAGATCCTAAAATTTACAGTTCTAGAAAGTAAAGTTGATAAAATATTATTTCCCCATGGGACCAATGAAAAACAAATAGTTTTTTTTTTTTAGCTTATTTATTTCTTTTTTTTTGAATTTTTTTATTCATTAATTACATTGTATTATGTGTCACAGTTTCATAGGTACTGGGATTCTCCCCACCCCTCCCCAAACCCTCCCACCATGGTGGATTCCTCCACCTTGTTGCATAACCACAGTTCAAGTTCAGTTGAGATTCCCTCATTGCAAGCATATACCAAACATAGAGTCCAGCATCTTATTGTCCAGTCAAGTTCAATGGCTTCTTAGGTATACCCTCTCTGGTTTGAAGACAGAGCCAGCAGAGTATCATCCCGATCAATTAAAAGCTCCAACATACCATCAGTAAAAATTTACATCATTATGGAATTAATTGACATAGTAATGAGGAGCCAATATGTTAAAAATGAATGCTAGTTCTTAACCACCTTCTGTGACCACCTCATTGACATTTCAATTTTAGTTTATACACAACATATAACATACATAACAAACAAATAGCTTCTTGATGGATACACAGAAGCTCTGGGAAGCTATCAAGGAACTATTGCAACCAGCCACATGTCTAAACAAGAAAAATAACATATTCAGTTTTCTTTCTCTACCTCCTTTCTATGAAAAGGTGGTCTTGCTCTGGAAGCAGAGGAAAACAGATCTTACTTGTTGCGTTTACAATCTACTTTGAGCTTTCTGGAGACTAACTTAGATATGTCAAAAAAAAAAAAAGAAATGAACACTGCTCATGGAATCAAGAGGGACAATTAGGTTTACTATGCAAGTTTTTTTTTTAGAAATAAACAACAGAACACCCAAGGGTCAAGAGAATCTTGGATAAGATTTGGAGAAAGTGGAGAGAATTAAGATGGCGAAATAGGGTAAGGACACGTTTAAACAGACGGACAAACATTTAATCAGGATGAAGGAGAAAGGACATATTCCAGGAAATAGGAGAGGACAGAACAACAGCAGAGGGGTATCTGCAGACTGACAGACACAGGAAAGCAGCAAAAACAATGGTGTGGTGTTGCAGTGACTGATACTCCAGCGGCATTCAGCTAACAGCGATTGGAACTCCACCAGCAACCAGGTGGAAAGGGACTTTCACTGGGAGCTTGGGAGGTGAACCCAAACAAAGAACCATCTGTTCTGCTGGTCCCTTTGATTTGACCAGCAGAGACAGAGCAGCAGATCCCAGACGGGCAGTGCGAGAACAGGGTGGATTTCACAGCCCAGTCAGTTCCCTGGAGCTGAATAGGGTGCCATTTTGTATCAGGAGGAAAAGACAAGGGAAGGGACTGAGCATACGCTGAGCTGGGGGTGAACTCATTTCTGACTCAGTGAACTGCATCAACGTGGCATTCTACAGGTTCCATCCAAGACAGGTCTAGGTAGCACTCAGATCTAACGGCCACCAGATCAAGAACTCTAGCAGTGATACATAAAGTGCCAGTTTGTACACTGTGGCAAAAGCTTTAGGACTGCAGGGCACAACAGTGAACTGCGCATGTGCTGAACTCGGCAAGAACTCACTGAGTTCAGTAGATTGCACTGGTCCTACAGGAAAATAATGTCTACTGTGGCATCGTGCAGGTCAAAATAGTTCCGTGTGGCACCCAGACCTAAAGCCCAACAGGTTCCGGCAAGATCAGCACCACCTACAACCTAGCTATATAGGACACATGGTGTCTCTCTAATCCTGGGACCTGCTCCAACCGAAAGTGGAAGAAAGGTTGCAGAGACAACGGTGCAACCTCAGCACTGTATCACAGGAGGTGGAGAGTGGTGAGCCAGAAGTTGGGGTTACAGAGTTCTTGGTGGAAATCTAACATAAGAACCCAGACCTGGAAATCACTGGAGGGAGTGGCACAAGTGGCTGCAAGCAAGGAGTTGTGTACCAACTGCAATAAGTAAAATCAAACTGTAGACCTGCGGGTGACAGAGCTTAGAAAACTGCCCCAAGGAGAAGACTCTGCTAACCAGAAGTATAATGACCAAGAGCAAAAGAAGAGACAAAGCCATAATGAATATTACTGAAAACTCCCCTGTAAAGGAGCAAAACCTATGCCAACCTCAGAGTTCACTGAGGAAGACATTGAGAAAATGGGGGACACAGAATTCATAAAACTCATTTTAAAGCTTCTGATCAACAATGAGAAGCACATACAAGAGTTCAAAGAATTTGAGGAAGCAATAAAGCAAATCAAGGCTGATATATCAGAAATTAAGACCACAGTAGAGCAAATTAAAAGTACAATGGAGAGTCTGCAAAATAGAATGAAGCAAGCAGAAGAAAGAGCCTCAGAATTGGAAGGTATTTCCTGTCATCAGGGAGAAGCAAACAAAAAGCTGGAAGCAGAGCTGGATCAAGCCAAAAAAAGTATTCAAGAATTGAAAGACACTATTAAGAGGCCAAATCTAAGAGTTAAAGGAGTCCCAGAAGGTGCAGAAAGAGAAACTGGTTTTACAAATATATTTAATGAAATAATAAAGGAAAATTTCCCTAATCTAGAGAAAGAATTGGGAAACAAGATCCAGGAGGGGCACAAAACTCACAACAGGCTTGCTCAAAAGCAATCTTCACCAAGACACATGGTCATCAAGTTCTCTTCAATTGAACATAAGGAAAAGATCCTTAAATGTGCACGTGAAAAACACCAACTGCAATATAAAGGAATGCCCCATTAAACTCACAGGAGATCTCTCACAGGAAACTCTACAGGCAAGAACAGAATGGAGTGACATATTCCAGGTTCTAAAGGAAAAAAGTTGTCGTTCTAGGATAACATATCCAGCAAAATTTTCTTTTAAAATTCTTCCACAGTAAAGAAAAGCTAAAAGAATTTGCCTCCTCCAAACCTGCCTTACAATGATACTTCAAGATGTTCTCTTGACAGAGAAGAGGAATATCACCAAACAAAACCAAAGGAAATGGGAAGAACATCCCAGTAAAATGACAGCAGAAGACTAAACCAATGAACAACCCATTCCTAAAATGACAGGACCAATGTACCACCCATGCATTTTAACCCTGAATGTAAATGGTTTAAGCTCAATCAAACGGCACAGATTAGTAGACTGGATTAAAAAACAAAACTCATCTATTTGTTGTGTAGAAGAGACTCACTTCACCAACATAAATCAGTGAAAACTATATCTCCCGGGATTTGATGTTTTCGATTAGTTTCATCTCTTCAAAACACTTTCTTCTGAGTAAATCATTCAATGACTCATAGATCATAGAGTAGCATCATTTTCTTCAGGAAGGTTCTTGATTTTCATTTCTTCAGCTACATGCTAGTCATTTAATAGCATGTTATTTAACTTCATGTTGTCGTTAATTTCTTTTTTCTCCCTGATGTTGATTTTGTTTGTGGCTTTCCATTTAAGGGGATGTATAGTAGTTTTGTAATGGAGACTGTCATATCTAGTAGCATGTTATTTAACTTCATGGCATTGTAAATTTCTTTTTGTTGTGGATTTTGTATTATGACTTTTCATTTGAGGGGATGTACAGTAGCTGTGAAACAGAGACTAACATCCAGATGTGAGGATACAATGCAGTATGCATTTCTACTTCCAGACAAAGATGGACTTACAATGAAACTGCTTACTATATCTTGACAATAGGATTCTGGACTCTCTGCCATTGTCCATGCCTGCAATGATGGACATATGACTATGCATGAAGAACTATACTTTAGTAATTATATAGAGGAACTAGGAAGGGGGGATGAATTGGGGAGGGAATAAGGGAAATACCAGGAGCCTATGGAACTGTATCATAAAATGATAATAATAATAATAATAATAATAATAATAATATGTAAAAAAAAAGAAAAGAGAGGAGATAGAAATTAACAAAAGTAGCATGTCTGTTTCAAAAAAAAAAAAGGAAAAAAAAGATTTGGGGAAAAGTAAGACATTTCAAATCTACTGTATATTCCAGAGAACTGAGAATGGTATAAGCAGGTCTAGGAAAGATGTGTGTTCAGAGGAGGTTCGAAGGATGCCTATTGCTTTCATCTCCAACTGATCCCTAGATCCAGAGCAACATCTGGAAAGGAAGCTTTTGTTTGTTTTTATTTTAACTCCTGCATTTTAAGCAAAAAAAAAAAAAAAAAAAAACAAAGGAAAAGAGCAGCAAAATTCAATTATTCAAGAGAAACCATCCCTTAGGAAACTTCCATCAGTCTTTCTAAACAACAAATACTTAATTAAAAGTGTCTCAGTATCTCATATGTGCTCGAGGGGCCAAAGGGAAACAACCAAAAAAAAATTACTAATCATTTTCAAAAAAGGATCAAATGAAAACATTAGAGCTGAAAGATATGATAACCTTAATGAGAAACTGAATAGAATAGTCACATAGTCACAGTTCTGATTTAAACAGACTGAAAAAGAACTGAACAAACCTGGAATCAGGCCATTTATGATCCATGAACCTAAGGAAAAATCAGAGTGAACAACTCCTAACAGAATCTTCAAGGCATATTCAAGTGATCCAACATAATGTTAATGTAAGAACTAAGATAACAGAATTAGGAGAAAAAACACACAGGACATTTAAAGAAATGATGCTAGAAAGTTTCCATAATGGTGTGAAAAGATTAATTTACAAAACCAAGAGACTCAATTAATTCTGAATATAATACATGTGGTAGCACATCCAGGCATGATACAAAAAATATGCTGAAATGCAAAAAGAAAATTTTGAAAAGAAAAAGAAAAAAAGCAATGGAGGGATAAGGAAATCCCAAGAAGACAGACTGTATTCTCACTAGAAGCAATGGAAATCAGAAGGCTGACATTTTCTACAGGATGGAAGCGGAAACAAAAACAGACATCATATAACCAGCAGAACTCTCATTCGAAAAGGAAAGCAACATAAGATAGTCCAAAAATAAGCATAAACTGAAATAGTTTCTTTCTTGTGGTTTTTTCCTTACTAGAAACACAAAAGGAAGACCATGGGGTGAGAAACATGTGGCTAAAGATGGCCGTTTGATTTACATTTCGCATAATAGAAATTAAGCAAACTAGTAAAGCCTGAAGATATGCTACTACTGTTAATTAGGTGGTGAAACACTAAACATAATAGAAGCAATAGATATGTGATTGTCATTGTTAGGCCAAGCACATGCAGTATGCAATATACTTCTTCAATATTTATTTATTTGAAAGGCAGAGTTACAGATACAGAGGCAGAGGAAGAAAGAGAGCTCTCCTGTCTGCTGGTTCACTCCCAAATGTCCACAACACTCAGGGTTGGGCCAAGCCAAAGCCAAGAGCTAAATCTTTCATGTGCAACACAAGGGTTTAAGCATTTGAACCATTTTCAACTGCCCGCCTGGCACTACAAGCATTAGCTTTAGCTAGACCGGAAGTGGAACAGCTAGGACCTGAACCTGCACCCATAGAGTCAGAGTCAACAATTTAAGCAAAACAAATGAGAACCTGCTCCACTCCTTTGCCCCCAGTCTGATCCCTCACCACTGGGCTTTCATCTCTATTTAGATTTTTACATCTGTGTTTCATTGTCGCCCTAGTAGTGCAGAGTGCAACAAGCAAGTAAAGTGTGGTATTTATTTTTCACTTGAAGGTAATTGACAAAAGTCTCCATCTAATGCAGAATCCACTATGTTTGCATTCCATGTCAAATTTCCAGATTCCAGTAGTGAATCTTAAAAACTGAACCATGGATATTTACAAGTCTTCATTGTTTTAGCTGAACAGAATATATGCTTTATGTTGCTGAATGTTAGAAATAGAAACATAAAGGGATAGGGCAAATTGGCAGGAAGGCTAAAGCATGTGGAGCTCCTCCCAAATTAGGTGTTCAAATCATACCACTCCTAAATGAGCTTACTTGAGATGGCATAATCACGAAGTGAAGTGTGGCATGACACAGTTCAAATTATCTGTTAATCCGTTATCTTCTATGGTATGCCCACATAATGCATATTTGTGTGCCTAGATAACTGGAATAAATGTATACTCTAACCATTGGATTAGAAAGTATTTCAGTGCACTATATCTTTTTTGATTTCCACCTTGACATTTGTAGCAAGGGAGTAAACCACATGGAGCCAGAATTAATGGTGTTAATAAAAAAAAAATCCATTCATTTTATGCTTACAATTTTCCACAAAGTGTACTCTGTCAAAACAACCCAGGCCTTTAAACACAGGATTGAAAAACAGTATCTTTGATGATAATTGATTAAAACTGGCATTTGCTTATATTGTGTCGGGGTTTGTATAGTATCAAAGATATCTAAAATAGTGTCGATGAGGAAATGTTTCTAAAGCAAACTACGCTTCATGTATACTTAGAACTAAGGACCAAAACCCTTGAATCAATCTAATTAATTTATTTTCACAATTTATTTTCCTGGGTGTGAGTGCTCAGATTTAAGTGTTTGAAAATTGATTTAAAATTTTGCTATAAATGTTACAAGATTGAGTTCTTGAAAGCATACATTTTAGAAATTTAAGAAATAACTATACAGGTTCTTAAATAGGTAAATAGTAAAGTCAACCAGCAAATTAAAAACATATTTTTAAATAAAACATTTAATAACCACTAAAAAACACAAATTAATTAGAAATACTAGAAAGAATTATGTACGGGAAGAATTCAACATTTCATAGTTCCTTCTCCATTCTTTTCATACATAAGTGATTTCTTACTTTCCTCTTTTATATCACAAAAGCAATGTATTGCTAATTGCTTATATCATGGATATAGGATATTTCTCCTCATGTTACGAAGAAAGAGGAAGGGTATAGAAAATGAGACAAATGCATACATTATTACAATATAAATAGCATTTAATCAAGTGTGGAGGAAGTTCACCATGTTACTCTGGGCCTCAAAGGATTCGTCTGTCATCCATTCAAGATGAATCTCCAAGAATGTATTAATTCAAAATCACCTATTAATGTTAACTATGTAGTGGACTCCAGTCATAATTCATGGAGTTTCTGTAAGTGTAGGTTGGGATGAGAAGTGGGGAAAAATAAGCAGAGTTTAATTGTAAGACAGGAGAATTTATATTGAAATAAGCTGGGAATGGGCTGGATTTTCTTAGCCAACAACCAAGTTTATTAGAGCACAGCAAGATGTGTATGCAACAGAACGGCTAACGAGAGACGGAAGTCAGGCAGCACTGAATCTGATGTGAGCTGCTCAGGACAGGAGTCACATGGAATGACATAAAGATGGTAGCAGGTGGTTGACAGGTGAAAACATTTATTTTATCTTAGTGGTAGAGGCAAGAGCAAAGGTTGACACCAAAAGAAACTAAAGACAAAAATATCCAATTTGTAGCAAGGATTAGAAATGCTATCTGAAGTGAGAAAGCCCAGGAAAGGCGTCTGCTTTCTGCTTTGGATATTTAGTTTTTGTTTGCAGTTATGATGAGCTCTTCAGGGAGAGAAAAAAAAAAGAGATCCATCATCCACTGGTTCATCCCTCAAATGCTCACAACAATCTGACTGTGCCAGGTTGAAGCCGGGAGCCAGGAACTTAATCCCACAAGCATACAGGTACCAAACTAGTTGAGCCATCATCTGCGGTTCCTCAAACCAGAAGCTGTGATAGGGAATAGAATCAAAACACAAACTCAAATGCTCTCAAGCGTAGTCTGGAATGCTCAGGCAAACCTCTGTCCCACGTTCACTTTTGACTTCCTCAAAAAGGCCTTCAGAAAACACCACTGAGCAGAGAAATCCAAATTCATAAACTTAACTCAATAAGGGAAACGAACATCTTGACTTACATCTTTTTTAAAAAAATTTATTTTTATTACAAAGTCAGATATATCGAGAGGAAGAGAGACAGAGAGGAAGATCCTCTGTCCGATGATTCACTCCCCAAGTGACCACAATGGCCAGTGCTTTGCCGATCCGAAGCCGGGAACCAGAAACCTCCTCCGGGTCTCCCATGCAGGTGCAGGGTCCCAGTCTACTCATAACTAAGTTTTACAAGGTAGAGTAACAAGTAGTTCAGATTTCAGTTTATGAAGATAACTGTGAACAGAGAAAGGTAGGAACATGGACAGAACAGTGATGAATATACTCTATAACAAGGGAAAATCATTCGTAGTCATATCTTTTGAGAGCAATATTTTGTGGCACATACAACTAGGCTATATTTTTCTAATCACAAAAACGGTTCAGCGCAGGGTTAGAAAGTAACCTTCATTCAAGAGTATTCATGCGTGTTTAGCACACAATTGCTCAACTGAAATACAGTGACTTACATGAAATTCCCATAGTCAAGATATGATAGTTAAGAGATTGATAGCTCTTCTCAATCTCTGCTGTACTCCAGAGAGGCAACAGCACCAAAGTAGAAGATAGAGACAGAAGACAACAATAGAAATATGCTAGTTGGTGCTGACAAATATTCATTTACTGACTGTTAAATGACTACGATATGCTTGGGAAGCTGCCTAGTCTGGCCAGGTAAGCAGAAGAATGAATAGCACTCCAGAGACGCCTTAGGTCTACCATTGATACAGTTGTAACCAAAGAGCTCTCTTTTTTGTGAGAGGTGGTTCTTCTTTTGGGCAGCAAAGTTCTTCCCATGATTGACGGGGCTGTAGGTTCTTCACATGTTGTCCCTACAGATCTGGGGACTGAAGCTGGAGTTATGAAGACAAGGAACAGCAAGGATCTCCAGAAGCCAACACCATCTAGGAGAGAAGCATGGATTTCCTCATAGGCTTTGATAGAGAGTCAGCCCTAATGACACTGATCTTGAACTTCTGGCCCCAGAATTGTGAAAGAATATATTCCTGTTGTTCTAAGCCACTTGTGCTGTGTTAATTTGCTACTAGTCATATCTGCATGTGTGTGAGTTTTTCTGTGTATGCAATGGGGAGAAGGGCCTGATTATGAAGTACAGGAGCTAAAACACTGAACTGTAATATGAAGGTGGCTAAGGGAACAAGGGGGTGACATCACATTGTTGCCCTAACAAATGAATGAAACTGCTGTCGGTTTCACCTGTTTCTTTCTTATAATAACTGTTTAATGCCACTCTGCTTTAGAGTAATACAGTGTACAACAGCTATTCATTCTAACAGCTGAGTGGTGCCAAATGTAATTAGCACTGCATTTGACAAAAACAGTGTCTCAATTCAGGTGCTAAAATTTGGCAGAGACTCTAGGATAATGATGTTCTGTAACAATGTAGGGTTGCATGTCAGAAAACAAACTGACAATGTTTCAGTTACATTGATTTCCTGTAAAAATATTTTTTCAATGTATCATATTATATGAGGGCACCTGAGAATGTTGGTGGAAACACAATGATAATTTTATTTTTGCATAAACATATTTGAAAACTATACACAGCTTTCCATAATATGCAAAATTTGTACTCACCATTTGAAGTTGCAATGTCAAGCAATAAAGTTATCTTGTGATTCATAAATCTGATAAAATAGGTATTGGTTATTATCTAGAATATTTAATCAATACACCCCATTATAAAATGGGATCTCATGGTCAAGTTTGGAACATTTAGTTTTTTTCTTTAATTGTTACTAACATTCATGGAACAGGGTAAGACATAATAAATTCTTCAGGCCTCCTTCACTATCCTCAGGAAAAAAATTAAATCATTTGTGCTATCAAAAGTCTCCAAATAAGTGAACATTAGATAATTTAAGGAAGTGAATTCTAGGCTGAAGATGGAGAATTGGAGCATTTTTTCCTGACTTCTTTAGCTTGGTCTACCCGTATCTTTATTACGGAGACAAATGGAGCTAATCTTGTGCTTGTGATGCACCACATGAAAACGTGTCTTCTGAAGTAAGAACCATTTAACCGTTGACCCGAAGCCCCCGCTGAATGGCCAAGTTTCGTTTTGGTAAGCAGAACACAGTGTGAAAGGCAAAAGATTTTCTGTATTATCATCTTTTTGTTGTTGTTGTTGTTTGTTAATGACAAAGCTGGAAATAATTGCATCAAATTGCATCAACGAGACTGGATATGGATGGAGGTGCAGGTGCAGGTGGAGGTGAACTCTGGCTTTTTTAGAAACCAGGTGAGGAATAAAATGTACTTGTTTCTGTCTGCCTTAGGCGGACAGAACATGATGAAAGAGACACTGCTCCAATTTCAGCAACACTTTTTCACGTCCAGCTATTAAAACCGGTTGCCTGGTAAATGAATAAATCACACTGTTTCTGCCTTTTAAAACAAGGAATAACGATAATTTGAACATACAGATTGACGCGGAGCAATGAAGTGCCCAGGTTCAAGCACATTGTGTAAGGGACACCGGGAGAAGCAGAATGCTAAATGAGCCAGGAAGGCAGCCCTGTCTCTGAGATGAACTCTCTGATTGACAAGACTTTTAAACAACTGCATCCCTGTGATTGACAATCAGACTGAAGAACAGATGAGCAGGTAATTGCAGTTCTGTATGATCTTTGCATAAATATCAATGCCCTAAATAGGCCTGCCAGCTTATAGATGGCCTCGGCAGAGGGCTGCCAAGCAGAACCTCCACAAGTGTAAAGAAAGATGCAGAAAGGGTCAGATGCAAAATTGCTATGAAATATGGAGATGCCTTCAAAGTCCTTAAAAGTTGGTAGAACACACAATACGAAGGGAGGCAGAGGCCTCTTTGCTCATTTGTGCATGACTGGCGGTGCACAATTCAGATTCTGAATTTTAGCTTCATTTCAAATAAGATGGGATTACCACATTGATTCTTCCTGATTAACTGTGCTATGAGAAAGGAATCAAGCCACTAACAGGGAAAGATTTGTATTACTGTTCTGGCTGTGTTCCAAATTCTATCAAAGCACATGCCAAATTGTCTTAAAACTGCATGTTTATTTAACAAACTAGTTAGTGATTTTCTGAAGTAGAACCATGGCTAAGTGATAATAAATCATACGGCTTTTGTACAGTGCTGGATAAAATAATTTAGCAAAAAGTAGTAAGTGAATAAACTACAACATTTGTTTTAAATGCACTTGGAAATCTTGGAACGATTCTAAATCTGTAAAAAGATATAAAATTCCTACTTAACACTTCTGTTCATTCATAAAATGACCATTAGTGAGAACTGTGTAACTACTAGGTTGAATTACATTGTAACCAATAAAACAGGATTTCTCAATTGTGAGTTCAGGAATGATAAAGCAAGTTTAAGTGGTAAACCAAATTTCAACTAAGATTATGATTGTGGAAGGAACACTTTGGAAAATGCTATTGAGGCCATTTCCAAATATTCTGCCTACATTTCCTGCTTTTCTTACATGTAGATTTCTGTAGAACTTTCCATACAACTATCCTTAAGAATTTGTACTATGAGAGTAAATCCTTTGGATCTTCACGCCTCAATCTTTTCATCAGTGTAGAAGTCACCAAAATAAACCATAAAATCTGTCTGCCTGTGAGATGAAAAGAACAGAAATGTTCTTGGAATGGCATTTGACCACCAAAAATAATGAGAAGTTGCTCCAGAGAAGAAAACCAACCTTTATATAGGGTTGCTGGTTTCCCCTTCTGATGGGTACAGTGGATTTCCTGCAACATTATGGGCAAAACTGCTGATTGCCCAACCTCAAGCCTCACAGTTATCTGAATTGATATTTACAGTAAACAGCCCTGGATTTCAGCCCAAGTGGACAGAATCAACCACAGAAAGAGTCAGTTAGAAAATTCCCTCAGGGGCCCAACACAGTGGCATAGCGGCTAAAGTCCTCGCCTCAAACGCACCAGGGATCCCATATGGGCACCGGTTCTAGTCCCGGCAGCTCCACTTCCCATCCAGCTCCCTGCTTGTGGCCTGGGAAAGCAGTCGAGGACAGTCCAAAGCCTTGGGACCCTGCACCCGCGTGGGAGACCTGGAGGAAGTTCCTGGCTCCTGACTTCGAACTGGTGTAGCAGCAGCCATTGCGATCACTTGGGGAGTGAATTATTAGACGGAAGATCTTCCTGTCTCTCCTCCTCTCTGTATATCTGGCCTTGTAATAAAAATAAATAAATTTTTTTCTTTAAAAAAAAGCAACTTTCCTCAGATAATAACATCAAAACAAACCGTCAAGAAATGGGCACAGGAAATGGGCTTTACAAATGAGCAAATTCAAACGGCTAACAAACACATGAAAAAATGCTCAAGCTCTCTGGCAATAAGGGAAATTCAAATAAAGATAACACTGAGATTCCACCTAACAGCTGAAAGTATCTCCCAAATACAGAAATCTATCAACAACACTTGCTGGTAAAGTTGTGGGGAAAAGGGAACACTAATCCACTGTTGGTGGGAATACTGGCTAGAGCAGCCTCTATGGAAGTCAGTATGGAGAACACTTACACAATTAAAAATTCACCTACCATATGACCCAGCAATACCACTTCTAGGGATATATCATAAACACTTGTTATACAACAAAGCAACACGCATTCCAATGTTTATTGCAGCATGATCAACAATTGCAAGAACTTGGAAGCAACCTAAATGCCCATCAATAGAGGACTGGATAAAGAAACTTTGGTTCATCTACACTATGGAATACTACTCAGTGATTAAAAATAATGAAATGCATTACTTTGTGGTCGAATGGGCCACATTAGAGACCATTATGCTAAGGGAAATGAGCCAAACCCAAAAAGTCAGATATATGTTTGCTCTGATAGAATATAATATGATGTCAAATCTAGAGATATCATATGTGACTCTTGCACATGTTATTCAATGTTGCTTCATATTTACCTGTACCTAATGCAGCAAGAACTTCTGTTGTAATTCATTAATTATCCATCCACAAGAGGTGGGTTGTTTATAACCACCTGAGATAGTGTCCACTTATAACTGTTATCGGTACTGCCCATAAACAACGAAGGCCTAATCCTAACTGTACCTACATTAGGGCCCTAAGATACAAGAATTAATCTACAATGAAAAGTTATTCTCCTACATGGCTGGGCAATACTCCAGTGGAAGCATGATGGACTTGGGAAAATTCACCATGGACACACATTATGAACCTAGAGGGGAGAACAGAGGTGAGGGGGGGGAATTTGAAGGAGAGGAAGAGGAGAGCCCACCACCAACTAAATTGTATCAAAAAACAATTTAAAAAGGAAATAAAACTAGTCAACATCTAAATGTCACAACCTAAAAAAATTAAATGTCATAAGCCTACACATAAATCTAATACAAATTTTAGAAAATGGGAAAAAAAGAAAATTTCCTCAGGTAATTTTAGGCCTATGCAATGCTGAAGGCCTAATAATGAACACCAGGCATTGGTCATCTTCCTCTGGAGTAGGCTATGCCTGTGGGTCTTCAGTAGCTACTTCCATGGGTGAGCCAGAAATTGCCACCTATGTTTCACAGTCTAGTATGCCAGACCTAATAGAATATATGGAGACCCAAATCCAGAAGCAGATCCTCAAATGTGTGACAAGGCCAACCATACATCTATGAAAGAGACCCAGAAGGAGGTGCTTGAATAAAGAAGAGGTTGACCAGAAGGAAATGTTAAAATAACTATACACCAGGCATCAATTTGTCCTTGTGAGAAATGCAAGGTTGGCTAATTTAAGTTTTATCATTCTGATCAAAGACGTTTTTCTGAACTGACAATCAGTTTTCTACTTAAGTAGTACGTGTAGTAGTAGAATAAGGAGTCAAGCCTGGGGCTTCAACTCAGCTGATCTCCTGAGAATGTTACATTGAATAGACTTAGTAAATGTCAATAGAATATCTCTAGCACAGTCTACATGTATTATAAATAACTTTTTCTTTTTTATAAAGAGAAAAAACTTTTTCATTTTGACAAGATATTTTAAATTTTAATTATTCTAACAGATTCAATGTAGTTCATAAGTACAACTCTAAGAATACAGTAGTGATGTTTCCTCCCAGCCCTTGTTCCCCCCTCCTCCAATTTCCCTTCAAACCCCAAGCTAACCTGAGGCATTGATGTAGAACCCTAACCCTTCCATTGCATAGGCAAGACTTGAACTCTAATATGGGACCCAAACATTCTAAGCAGCAATTAAGGACAGTACCCAACTCTCTCCTTTGACCACTTTTTACATCAGGATCACCTTCCTTTAGTCAATAGCTGCTAGGAAACAAACACAGAACAGAGTCAGAGGGATTGCTGTAGGAATTCACAGCCAAATCAGACTGATTATTAATGGGGAAACAAATCCAGAGTGTAACCAGCTGCCAGTATAGGTGGATTGAACATGTGGCAGAGGGGGCAGTCCTTAGCAGGCTGGGTTTTTTGTAGCTTTGGTGGGAGGGGGAGAAGGTGGCGTTCTTAGAGGTAGAGGAATTTCAAGAAAATGGAGAAGAAAGGTTGGGTGGTTCCTTGGTCCACTTTTCCCAGGCATTTCAAGCCCAACAGGCTTTGAACACTGAAGGTCAGGGAATGTGTAGACTGGGGTAGGGACAGGTTAGACTGGTCGCTTGAAATGCAGTGTAAGAGGTCCCTGTAGAAGAGTTTCTATTCACTATCTGGGAACATGAGGGGTGTGAGGCTCAAACTTTTAACAACTCCACGGGACATTTTCTTAAAAAGTCAAAATTCTAGGGTTTGAGCTCGTGAAATAGTGAGTAAAGTAAAAGGAAAAAAAACCACTGCCTGTGTTGTTGGGATCTCATACGGTTTCCAGCTCATGTATTGCAGTCCCTCTTCAAGGTTCAGCTCCCTGATAATGAGTTTGGAAAAGCAGTTGGAGGACTTTTCCTGGGCTTGGGATGCTGCCACCTGCTGGGAAGCCTTCAAGGAAGTGCTCATCAGATCTGACTAACGTCATTTGGGAAAGGAGCAAGAGGATGGAAGATTCTCTCTCTCTCCAAACCCGCTTTTCTTATAAAGAACTAAGTCTTTTAAAAAATCAAAATCATTAACTGAAACCCTTTTGGGGGTCTTACAGATTTTATGAACAATTAAGTGCATTTTGGGAGCACATGTATTCTCTCTGTTTCACCTTTCTTTCTCTCTTCCTTATCCAAATACAAAGGAGCATTTTGCCTCCACTACTCTTTAGTAGAAAAATAGAACTAATTGTGTTTTTTCCTATTAAAAATTGATCAATCTACTCTAATACAGAGAAAAAAATGATAAATGCTTTTAAAACTCTCAAAAGCACCCCCAAATTTTTTTCTTTTGTGAGCATTAAATGATGAATTCAGTTTTGCAGAGATATTGTAAATTATCTCTGAATAAGCATTTTTTTAATCTGGGGAATGTTACAAAAATATTTTAATGATTGATGATTAGCCAT
The DNA here is from genome assembly GCF_030435755.1 of Ochotona princeps. Lineage (NCBI taxonomy): Eukaryota > Metazoa > Chordata > Mammalia > Lagomorpha > Ochotonidae > Ochotona > Ochotona princeps. The sequence goes on along the minus strand of NC_080841.1, from coordinate 64,390,431 downwards.
TAATAAGATTTATTATTATGAAACCTGATAAGATTTAGCTCTGAAAAAAAAAAACCCACTAAAATTGGGAAAAGTATCTTGATACTAGAAATCATTTACTGTTTAAAATTTTATAAAAGCAAGTGTCTAGTATACTCTGCCACTTCTTATTTGAAATGACTCATTATTTGTTACATACCTACCCATTGACTGGCAGCTCACAATCCTTCCATTTTCTGGGAAGCAGACAATCATACAGTTTGTTCCCTGGTGCAGCAGTTTTGCTGATAAACATATCCTTTTGTTTTTGAAGGCAAACAGGCAACTAGAGATTTTTTTTCTGCTAATTTTTCAAATAATGATATGGGGGAAAGAGGCAAATTAAAAATAAAAGAAATTGTGAATGAAACACTCTGGCCCAGACTGGAGAAATGATGTCTGAAAGTAAGATCTTTATGTAAAACGTGGAAAACATTTGATTCAATGTTAGATAAGTGCAAGTTTCTTCTCCTAATATACCTAAATGAAACCTAAGAAACAACAAGGAATTTGATGACTTGAACTGAAGAGAATCAAATTTATATATGTATATATATATACATTTATATGTCTAAATATATATTACTATGTACAGAAGTTATTATGTACATGAATTATGTACATAAATGTATGTATACATACATACGTATGTATATATACGCATTTGTATAGTAATACATATATAATATCTGAAAATATCAGATATTCAAAATGTTCTCATACAACAATCACAAAATGTAGTCATTGAACAACGATGTAGTTGTTTCTGAGTGCTTATAAATACTCCTGTAGATATCTGATTCCATTTGCATGCTAAGTATATGATTTCTCACTGATACAGTAAACGTTGTTGAAGACTTGTATCTGATGTTTAAAATGAATTGTGACCCAAAAAAATTCACTTGTAACCATTTTAAGTAAAATACACATGTTTCAGACAACAGCAAAAGTTTTTCAAAATCAATAACAGCCTTTATTACTTTGTGAATAGCCTGCATTTGTATGCAGGATCATATGCAAGCAAGGTGTCCCTGCAGTGGTTACTGTTGTCCTTCTGAGGCTGCATCAGGGAAACTGCATTGAGCCTCTATAACAGCTCTCTACAACTTGATCACGTTACTTAAATTCAATTACAAAGCCTCATGTAATTGGTTTCATTGGTACTGAAGACATTATTGTTGTATAATAAATCCTATGTATAAAAGGTTAGAGGGAGGAAAGAAATTTAAATAAGGTTACAAGAGCACCATGAGTTTCACCACCCTTTCCAAGGAGGTCTAAAAAATGATTGTCCCCATAGAAGAAATTTTATGGAAATAAAATGATTTTAGGAAAACTTAAAAAAAAAGTGTTGCAAGATGGCAGAAGGAGGTAAGGATGCATTTAAACAGATGTAGAAGCATTGGCCAGTGTGAAGCAGAGAGGGCACATTCCAGGAAATAGAAGAGGACAGAATGACACCAGAGGGGTACTTGGAGACTGACAGACACAGGAAAGCAGCGGACACAATGGTGTGGTGTTGCAGTGGCTGATACTCCAGTGCACTCAGCTAATGGTGATCTGAACTGCACTGGCAGCTGGAACTCCACCAGCAACAAGGTAAGAAGAGGAGATTACTAGGAGCTCAGGAGGTGAACCCAAAGAACTGCCCATCCTGCTGGTCTGTTTGATTTGACCAGGAGCAGAGACACAGCAGTACATCCCAGACAGGTCAGGAATAGGGTAGATTTCACAGCTCAGATCATCCTCTAAAGTTAAATTGGGCACCATTTTGATTAGGATGGCAAAGGCTTTAGGATACAACAGTACCTGCACTGAATTGGGATTGAACTAATTTCTGATTTAGTAAATTGCAACAACATGGCATCCTAAAGGTTCCACCTAAGATAGGTCCGGGTAACCCTCAGAACTGATGGCCAGCAGATCAAGAACTCTAGTGGTGGTATTTTGTATAGTATGCCAAAGGTATTAAGACTGCAGGGACAACAGTGAGCAGCACATGCACTGAACTGGGAGTGAACTCACTGAGCTCAGTGCATTGTACCGGTCACACAGGGAAAATAATACCGACCTTGGCAAAATACGTGTCAAAATAGATCCATGTGGCCCACAGACATGGAGACCAATAGGTTCCAGCAAGAGCAGTACCACCAATAATGTAACTATATAGGACAGCTGATATCTCCATGATTCTGGGACCTGCTCCAACCGAAAGTGAGAGAAAGGTTGTACAGACAATGGTGCAGCCTCAGCACAGTATCACAAGAGGTGGAGAGTGGTGAGCCAGGAGCTAAGGCTCCAGAGACCATGGTGGAAATCTAACATGAGAACCAATACCTGGAACTCACTGGAGGGAGTGGTACAAAGACTGCAAGCAAAGAACCATGCATCATTCACAATGAGTAAAGCTGAACTGTAGACCTGTGGGTGCCACAGCTTAGAAACCTGCCCTAAGGAGAAGAATTTGATAACCAGAAGTACAATAACCAAGAGCAAAAGAAGAGACAGAGGCACAATGAATATTACTGATGACTCCCCTACAGATAGGGCGAAAACCTTTTGCCAATCTCAGAGTTCACTGAACAAGACATTGAGAAATGGGGGATACAGTATTCAAAACACTTACTATGAAGCTTCTTATGAACAATGAGAAGCACATAATACAAGGGTTCAAGGTATTTAAGGAGTATGTCACACAGGAAATGAATCAAGTGAAAGTTGATATATCAGAAATGAAGAATACATTGGAGCAAATTAAAAGTTCAGTGGAGAGTCTCCAAAATAGAATGAAGGAGGCAGAAAAAAGAATCTCAAAGCTGGAATATACTTCCTGCTACCAGGGGGAGACAAACAAAAAACTGGAAGCAAAGCTGAGTCAAGTTAAAAAACATCATTAGTAGATTAGTAGCTGGAATAAAAAAACAAAACTCATAGATTTGTTGTCTACAGGAAACATCTCACCAACAAAGGTCAGTAGAAACTGTATCTTATGGATTTTGGTGTTTTTTGCTTGTTTGTATGTTTTCATCTCCTTAAAACACTTTCTCATAAAATTCTTCACTGACTCATATATCATACAGTAGCATCATTTTCTGTAAGAAGTTCTTGATTCTGTTTTTCATTTCTTCAATAACACATTAGCTTTTCAGTAGCATGTCACTTAACTTCATGCCATTTTATGTAATTTGTATTTATCTTCCTGCTGTTGATTTTGTTTTGTGGTTTTTTATTTAAGGGGATGTACAAAGACTGTGTAATGGAAACTATCATATACAGTCACATGTTATTTAACCTCATAGCATTGCAAATTTCTATTTTTCTTTTTGTTGTTGATTTTGTATTGTCATTTTTCATTTAAGGGGATGTATAATAACTTTGTAATGGAGGCTATCATATACAGATGTGTGGGTACAATGCAGTATGCATCTCTACTTCCAGATCGAAAGTGGACTTCCAATAAATTTGTTAACTTTGTCTTGACAATAGGATGCTGGATTTTCTGCCATTGTCTATACCTGCAATGGTAGACATATGACTGTTTATGAAGAACTATACTATAGTAATAATATAGAGGAACTCACTGGGATAGAGTGGGGATTTGGGGAGGGACTTAGAGAAATCTCAGGGCCCATGGAACTGTATTATAAAATGATGATGATGATGATGATGATGATAAAAGAATGTCTCCTTTTAATAAGAAAAATCTCTAAAACACACTTTCCTTAATAAAATCATAAAATCAAGTTACACCTTAGGTACACATTCCCATGTTATTAACAAAACACTCTTGCTACACATAATTTGGTATAGCAGTGAGAATATACATTTTTTTTCCATGACAGCATTTTTCCTGATTTCAGTTCAATATAAATTTGTTAGCACAGATGTAGAAAATATCAATCAAGAAGCCTTGCATGCATGAATGAAAATGTGGAGTTTTGATTTTAAAAGTCATTAACTGCTAAGAAAAATAATAAGCATTTTTCACTTCTATAATGAACACTGATGTATCGTCCTGGGGATTTACCAATCAAAGAGCACTTTGTAAAAGAAGAATCTTGCTTTTAGAATCCCATTATACTCCTCTAAGTCTCTTTTGATACATATTTTTTTCCTCGAAGAAATCACCTTTTACTGCTGACTACAGTCTCCTATCGACGAAGTTAGGCAATCCATAAACACTTTGAATGAGACAAAACTACAGGTTGAAAAATGTCCTTTGTAATTTTTATACCTGGTTAGATCACACCCAATTTTTGCTACTTACCACTTGTAAAGGAAATCTATCAAACCCGCTGAAACATTTATAATGACATTTAACTCCCTCCCATTGAAAAGTATTCTGTAAGTGCAGTATTTAGAAGGAAGCTATTATTTGGAAGAAGAGGCAAATGTCTGAACCTGCTGTTTCAAAATTGCTTTCCAAATTCAAGGAAACGTTTTACAAAGGAGGTTCATAATGCAGTCTGAGCCGGGCCCCAGGCACGTGAATGCCATATCTTGTGTTGTGCCATCTATTGACCTTTGGAAACTTGATAAAACAGAAGACAGATTGCCCTGCTCTTCTATGTGTTTAAGTATCAAGCTGATCCATAACTTTCACAAGAACCAGAAATCATTTATTGTCTGTGCTATCCAGAATATATCCTGACAGTGCAGGGGGAGTTTTCACTGCCATTTATTTTCAAATCAATACTCAATTACGAAGAGGAAGATTCACTCCCTTGCCCATTTTCAAGATGAAATTATGGACTGGAGCAATAACACTTAGTCAAGGCAAACCATTGAAAATTAACTCAAGATGGTACTAGGAACCAGCCAGATACTTTATTAAAGTTCACTCCCTCTCGCTCTTTCTTTTTGGCTTTTAATTAATCATAGTGAAAAAGGCCTTTCACATTGTGACTGATGACCAGAGAAAACAATTTTCTCCTAACTGCCTTTTAATTTCAACTCTGGGAGAGCGCATTGACCGAATCTCACAACAACCCATCAATGCTAGTTTTTAATGTGTTTTCTCCTTTGTTATTGAGAAGAATGGAACACGATGAAACTCCCCGGTCCTCTTCATAACTCAAGCAATTGATTTGGTAAATGGTGCACATTTGCCACCAGATAAAAAGTGCTGTCCATGAAGATACTAGGTACTATATAAATTACTCCATTAACGAAAAAATAAAGCTATTTATGGCTTTTAGAGTAAAATGCAAGCAGGACTAAAGAAAAAAAAACAGTAATAGGTTAGAAGGATTACATTCATTCACTCAATATGAGAAAAGTTCAAAACGTTCATGGAAAATGGGATTAGGTTAAGTATATTTTACTGAAAAACATTTTGAAGTACATATATAGATTTTTTCATCATATACATTTTAATGAACATTTTACATAATCTTTCATGTAGGCTACCCCTGCCTCTATCCCTGTAGTTACTGAAATGATCATTAAAATGATACAAGAATTAAGTGTGTAATGAAAACCAGAGAGCTATGACCCACATACATAAGCTTGAGGGACCAAATGGCTAGTGTGTAGATCAACATTTCAGGATAAGTACACTAAACTTTTTTCTCCAAGTTTTACATGGGTAGGTAAATACAAATCCAGCAAAATCTTCCAAATTTCATATAAGACTTTGGATATGAGTATTAAGATTTGTTAGTGGAGGATAGAATTCAAGAAGTTAACATACCTTGCCTTTCAGAGTATATGTTTTATAACTAGTAAGGATGCAGAAAGAGAATTTTCATGAATTTTTATGTAGCTGTTTTCTTTTGATTGGAATTTTAAGCACATGAAATGCATTCATTTAGAAAATCGTATAAAAGAAAGCTGTTTAAGGAAATATTTAAGCCTTGTTTGATAGCAAAAAGCATTGCATCTTCAAACCAAAGCAGTTTTCCGAGCGATCACAAAAATAAGGAGACATGCTCTTGGTTTAGTAAAATTCTTGAATGGACCATATAGAAATTGTTCAAAACCACCGATTTTATCACTAAGTAGGATTGGAAGACAGTTCGTTATTTTTAATCTAAAATCCTCCCTAAGTCAAAGTATCTTACCATATAATATTATAAACTAAGAAATGATTGAAGTAAAAATCCAAGAAAACCAAAATCGAGTGAGGAAAACAAAAGGCAATTGGGGCTGGAATCGTAATGAAATTGCTGCTACAGTTTTAAATTAGCATCAGCTTTCTATCAACAGAGAAAAAGAACCGTGTGAAATCAATTGTTACCTAGTTTCCATTTTAAAAAAGTTCTTCTGAAGTAATATTCTATCCTTACTCTGCAGTAGTAATATGTCTTTCCCCTATGCATAGCAACATGCTTAAGACATAGTTGAAGTCTCATAAACAATCACAAGCTAAGGAATGAAAACTAATAGAAGAGTCCGGTGCGATAGCATAGTAGTTAAATTCTCACCTTGCACGCAACGGGATCCCGTGGTCACTGGTTCTAATCCTGGCAGCCCTGCTTCCCATCCAGCTCCCTGCTTGTGGCCTGGGAAGGCAGTCGAGGACGGCCCAAAGCCTTGGTTTTCTGCACCTTCATGGGAGACCCAGAACTCCTGGTTCCCGGCTTTGGATTGGCTCAGCTCCAGCCGTTGTGGTCACTTGGGGAGTGAACCATCGGACGGAGGATCTTCCTCTCTGTCTCTCCTCCTCTCTGTATATCTGACTTTGCAATAAACATAAATAAATTAAAAAAATAATTGAAAATATTGTGGCAACTTGAATCAATAAAGGAGAGAAGGAGGAACAATGAAATTCATGACAATTTTGTAGGAAGATGACATTCAGTAGTCAGATCCTATGCTCACAATTTGTTTTGAGGGTTGAACTTTAATATAGTGCAGTACTGTGATTCACAAGGAAAATTTCACCAACAGATTTATCTTGGAGAATGTACATTTCACAGGGCAATTGTGCCCCTCCATCTTTCTTGAATGTCAATCTTAGCAACTAAATGTTTTCTTTAAATATTTTTTAATTAATTTATATTTTTAAATGACCTTACTTGGTTGATTAGGGTACAAAGGGTCAAGAGCTGCAGGAAAGTGCATAATTCCATTGTTTCCACACTAATATCATTTTTTCCTTGTATCTTGGGTCAGGGGAGAAACAAAGGGAAAAGTCTGACCCAGCCTCCCACCCATTCCAGGTCCCCAATGTGAAGCACGCTCCGAGGGTCCTGCTCAAGCAGTTTTGATAGTTCAACAGGTCTGAATTGCTGACAATCTCGCTGTTCCAATCGCGATGAAACCTATTCAGAATCCACTGGCTGACATAGTCTCTTCATGATTAGGTTTCTGAGATTAGCAGTTCAGTTGGAAGGATCGCCAAAGAAACTTCATCTGAGATGATCCCAAACCTTATTTTTGTGTGAATTTGCCAGTACAGGGTCTGGCACAATCCTTTGCCCCAATCAGTTTATGTACATACTGGTCATTGCAATCACTGGGTCAGTTCTGTTTCCAGCCCTGTCTTCCACTGGAACTAATGGGTGTTATAGTCCAGCTTAACCCTACCCACTTCATACTTGGTCCTCACACAAACCAGTGGTAGCTGCAGCCTAGTTGGGGCGATTCCCCATAACCCCCACCAGGCCTGCTCCCTACCCTGGTTCCATGCATGCCAGTATGCACCACAGGCTTGTTCAGTCTGTCCCATATCCCATTTAGCTCTGGTACTTGTCAATGGGCATTGAAGCCTAGTTCAACCCAACCAACCTATTATCCAGCCCACACACATGCTGACAGGTGCCTTTCTGTCTAGCGACCCCTGCCCCTATCCTCATTTTTGTGTTCTCCAGTGGGAGTGGATACCCACCAGGGAGGTGGCCACTATCTCCCTACTAGGCCACTCCAACTGCTGGATTTTGCACTCTCCAGGTGGTTCTGGCATTTAACTTAACAGAATTGGTCCCCAGTGCCAGCCTCTGCCATCTGATGATGTGGCAAAGCCCAACCAACTCTCACCCACTCTGACTTTTGCTTGCACCAGTCGGAACAGTCAGCCCAGTCTGGCACTTCCCCAGTCTAGCTCACATGAGGCCCACAGGTGTTGTAGCCCTGCCTGGTCTGGTCTGCCCCCATCCCAACTCATGCTTTTGAGTGGGAGTGGTTGTCCAGCAGTGTAGCCCACATTCCCCTGCTGGCTTTCCTCACGCTCTATGCTGGCGCTCGGATTCGCTAGCAGTTGATGTTAACTGGTTCAGCCTGGTCTGCCCCACCACCTATGCCATATGTATGATGGTGGGTATCTTCCTCTGGCCTGGTCTGGGTTGCGCTCACCAGTAGGGGCTGTGTTCCAACAGAGGAGCTTCTCAAACTCCTCCTTTAGAACCTCTCCCTGCGCCAGGTTTTGTGCGAACTGGTGGTTTCATGGGCCAGCCCTCATTGCTGGTCTTCAATCCATTGCAGTTCTTGGTGTTGGCTGTTTCACCTCAGCCAAGGCTTGTCCATACCTAGACAATGCTCACACATGGCTCAGTAGGGGCAGAGACCCAGCCTAGTCCATCCTACATCTACCCAGGTTCTCCAGAGCACCAGATGTTGCTTGTGTCTAGCCCAGTTTGGTGCGCCCAGCCCCACTCCACATTTGTGCCTAGGGAGATTGCAGCCATATCCAGACCAGAACACAGCCCCCACTCCAGCCCCTGCACCTCCCATGGGAATCCCAACCCAGCAAGGGTGTACTCTCATAGCTCCCCAACCGAGTCTATGCCCAGCCCTAGATTGCGCACATGCCAGTGAGTGCTCTGACCCAGTTGGCTTAGCCCCTCACCTGTCTCAGCTTTTGCCTTCAATGCTGTGCTGTAGTATCCCTGCCTCATAGAGACCAGCTGGGGTACTAGCCTAGATCAGAATGACATGTGCTCCATCCTGATTTCTTTTCTTTTTTGTGAGTTGAAGTTAGCTTGGGGCTGCCCAGTCTGCCCCCTTTTAGTAGCAGCTAGGCCCACCCCACTTCCTATTTTAGGATGCACCTTTAGGTGGTGCTGCCTTGACCTGCCCAGATTGCCATCAGTCTCTTTACCCATAAGTGATGGCAGGTGCCATGGTCTCTCCTAGCTTAGCCCTTCACCACCCCAGCTGGTGAGCTAACCTGCGGGACTAGTATTTCCACAGGGTTTGGCCCAAACTTCCCCCACAGAGTTTACCCCCAGACCAAGTTCTCTCACATGCTGGTTAGTGTCTTAACCCTGCCAAATGTGACCAGTCCACCACTCTACCACCCAGTCAAGTAATGGTACCAAGCCCTGCCAGACAGGCACCCATCCATTGCTTTGGTGTGGACTGGTGTGTGGCAGACAGTGATGCTCTATGCTAACAGCCCATCTCAGGATTCCTAATTTGGACAGAGAATCAGTCTGGCCCAAATAGATTTTATGGACACTGCCGTCCAAACCATCAGGTCTCAGTCCCCACGCTTCCTAGAAAGTTTCATGACCCTGTTACAGCGAATCACCCAGAATTCATCTCTCACCTACACTAAAACTGGCCTTGTTCATGGGTGTCCCTAAGCAGCAATTTTATATCCTAAAAACTCCAGAGCTCGCCGCTGGGTTGCCAGCAGGAGAGCCTGGCACCATTTGGTGCGTGGGCCTGGGGAAAGCCAAGGACTCGTTCCCTGCCTTTCGGCCGTGGCTTTGGCCTGAGTCCTCAGCCTTGGATCCGGCCTGACAGGGGCACCCCCTTACAACCGCCACACTGCAGGGGGCTGCAAACTGCCCCCGACCCCAAGGCCCAGATCTGTTCTAAAGATTTTAATTCTGTAAAGCGCAAACAACAGTATAATACCCCATTTTAGAAATCAGCTATTATTTATGAATTGCATATTTTTGAGATGAAGCTGCTTAAGGTTGGATACAAGATTCTTCTTGTATAGTAACAAAAATAAAGCACACAGCCAATGTTAAGTCCCAATTCATTTCTAATCAAACCTCAAGCAATTAGTTTGGGGCTAGACTTCCAGAAAGTCTCCAAATTAGCTCCATGAAGTGGGACTTGCATTGCTCTTAAGAAGCTTCATGAAAACACCCATAGGGATAATGTCAAGGTGCTGCCATAATACCCTTGGCAGCAGTGAATCAAAGAAGCTGAGAAGATGATGTGACCACGTGAAGCTCTGAGCAACCATTTTGGTCATTTGTCAAGGAATCAGTAGGAAGGAATGCTTACAGAATACAAAAGAACTTACTAAATTAGCAACTGCTTAGGAAGAGAAACTTTAAGGGGGACAAGACAGGCAGCAGCAGAGTCACAGAAATTGTAAAAGAGAGAGTAAAGGAAGCCCTGGAAACAAAGAGTAGAGGAGGGAGGAGTTGGACGTGAATGCTTCAGACATGTCATTTTAGGATGAAGCATGGAAAGGCTTCCTTTGGGTAGGATGACTAGAAGGCCTGTGTGCCTTAATTGGGAGTTGTGTTGCTGTACACTAATATACCTGCCCAACTGAGAACACAAACTGTGAATATAACAAAGTCTTTAAGAAGATCGGGTATGAAGAAGAGGCTAGTGTAGTGCATTATTTCATATTGGAAAAAAAAGAAAAAGGGGAAATCCATTCTTCTTTATGTAAACCTAATGATATTTTGTTAGTGTGAAATTTTTGCACTCATTTTAATTGTTTTTTTTAAGAATGAATTATTTATCTGAAAGACAAACCATTTATCTGATGGTTTACTCCGTAAGTGATCAAAAAGGCCAGCACTATGTCAGAGCTGCAGCCAGAAGCCAGGAGCTTTCTCTGGGTCTCTCACATGAGCGGGAAGGACCCAAGGACTTGGGTCATCTTCTGCTGCTTTTCTCAGATTATTAGCAGGGGAGCTGGATCAGAATTTGGAGTAGCCTGGAAATAAAACAGTGCCCAAATGGAATGCTGGCTGTACCCACCATGCCACAATGCTAACCCCTCATTTTTATTCTCAAATGTTATATTAAAACATCATTTCCCTTGACTATTCAGTTTTATTCTTTAATGTATAGATTAAAAGTGTCCTCTTTGATTGGATTCTAGCACAGGGCCTACATCACAGTTTTAATTGTAAGAGATTAACAGCCATGAAAAATTTCATGTCAGTTGTGATGCCTGTATCCCACTTTAGTGGAGTTCTTGAGTTTGAAGCCCTATTCTCCCAATTCCAGCTCCCTGCTCATGCTGAGGGGCAGCAGGGAATGGTTCAAGTAGTTATGTCCTGCTGGCCATGTGGGAGACCCACAATTGGTAACTGGCTCCTGGCTTTGGCTTTCCCAACCCCAGCTGTTGCAGATATTTGGGGAGTAAACCAGCAGGCAACACTGTTGTCTCTCTCTTCCACAGGTGAATGTAAATCAATACTGCTGTAGAAGAGAAATTGCGTGTTTCCTTGTGTATCAGTGAGAATCAAAGAAAAAGCAGAAGTAATGTAGATTGTAGATATCATGCTTTGTGTATACATTTTTTATAAAATATAAACTAAAGACACCTACTAAAAATGTTGCAGAAGGGGTTTTGGAAAAGTATAGATGTGTTAAAATACTCTGCCTCTTGGTGTGACTTCAGTGAGTGAACAGTCCACGTGAACATGTTAATCTGTTGCACGTATATAAACCTGGAAAATACCCTCACTCCTGCCAAAGCAGGATGATGATGTCAAAATCACTTGCTTGTTGTGCATTGCACATTTATGACCCCTAGGGGGTAGATGGAAATCCTACCCCTAATATAAATTTTTTTCTTTCAAGTTCTTGCCACACCACCACCCCGGGATCAGAATTCAAAGCACTTGCATAAACACACAGCCCCATGAGAGCAGGCTTTATTTTAAAAAGGGTATGAGTGACTCTGCATGGAAAAGTGCTCGTCACAAGTGGACCAGAGTGCTGATTATGAGAAAGGAAGGAAGAAGAGAGCGGAGAACAGCCAGTAAGCATGGTCTAAGAGCCAAGAAAGAGGTAATTTTCACATCATCAGTCTCTTTTATGAGATAGGGGTCTAATTGTTTATACAATTGGGAAGCAGTTTGCAGTGTGTGAGGGAGAGAATTTTAGGGTGCCTCCATGTGGAACTTAGCTTCCATGTGGCCATGGTGGCATCTTTTCCCTAGCCCGTGATGAGGCATGGGTGTGTCATGGCAAAGTGAGCATACTGGATTGACAGGTAACGAGATAGAGCTGCAATACAGGGCTACACAAAAACTGTGCGAGAAGACATTCCAGTTCAACTCTCTACTTTCACCTCCTTTCCTATTCCTCCATGTCATCATACTTTTGGAGGTGACTAGGTCATGACAGTTGGGAACCTCAAATTTAGTGCCCCTCTGAGAAGAGCCACGAGGGTACTTGCTTTCCTGCTGTTTCTCTGTCCCTTTCTCTCCTCCCCCACTACCATGTAGGAAACACTGAGAAGGCTGATGTACAAATCACAGAGAAACCATCTTCAAACATTGAGTCTACTGCTACTATGATTTGGGAATCCAAGTCTCAAAAACCAAGGAAAATAGCCATTCAGTCTATGGCTCATGCTTTTGTCCCCCCCACCGCCATAAGATAATAGATGTTATTTATTAATTTATGACAAAAGCAGATTTATAGAGAGATGGACGACAGAGAGAAATATGTATCTGCTTTCATCTCCCCAAGTATTCACAAGAGCTGGAGCCGAAGTGGTCTGAAAGTCGAATCCAGGAGTTTCCTCCAGGTGTCCCATGTGGGCACAGGGTCCCACAGCTTTGGTCCACCCTCGTCTGCTCCCCCAGGCCACAAACAGGGAGCTGGATGGGAAGTGGAGCATCTGGGACACGAAGAGGCACCCATATGGGGTCCCAAGGCATGCAAGGTGAGGGTTTAGCTGCTGAACCATCACTCCAGATGCTTTGTGCTACAGTCTTAACAGTATCAATTGACAAAGAAAGGTACATGCCTTTTCCAATATAACATTCTACCAATTTTATTGCAAAATAAGATTCAGGGAAGGCAGGAAAGCTGGTCAGCATGTACTTCCTGTGACTTACTTGATTAGGAGAGATTGAGGGAAGCCTCCCTAAGCTGCAGAATTCATGTAGAATTTAAACATATTTCAACCACAAACTTCAAACTATTATTGCCATCATATTGCTATGGTAATCCTTGCGAGACATCTGAAATAACTTGTCTCTAAGAAGAATTTGGCCAAGTTTCCAATTTGCTGAGAATTCAGGATAAGTACTTCATCTAAATAAATATTTAAAGCCTATATATATCTCAAATATGGTTGGAAGAAAAATGAAGTGCTTGTTTATTTTCACAGTCACAAAATTGCCTATCTGCCAGTGCTATATTAAGTATTATAATTGTTTTTTTTTTCAGAAAGAATAACTATCGCTTAAAAGTATTATTTTAAAATTATACTCACTCCAACAAATAAGATAAAATATGTATGCTTGTGCTATTGCTAGTGGATTTGTTTTGGAAATTATTAGCATTTAAATTGGTGATGGTTAGTTTTCTAAATGATGTCACCAGTGTGTGCTGTCCTGATTCTATTATTACATTCTATGACAACAAATTGAAGTAAAAACTTCGCTATTTGCCTATTCATTCCTTCTCTACTTGTCACCAATTTAGACAAAATAGTATTAAAAAATCTTTGTTTATTGTAGCGGTTAGCTTGCCCTGCAACTATATATCGGAAGTATTGTTGAAGACATGTCACTGTCATTTATTGTTCACATTTGTTTTCAGAAGTGCAGGCTGGATGTATTGAAAGAATCTAGTACAGAATTTTCTGGGTTTTTTTTTAAATAATAATGCATTCATTTGTTCCGCAGACTGAATTAGAGGAAGAGAGTGAAAGAGGAAAGGAAAAAGAAAAAGACAGGGAAAGACAAACAGAAAGAGAGAGAGGAAAAACTGCTTGAGGCATCTCTCATTGGTTTCGCAGGCTGATTAGCAGAGAGTTGAAATAAAAATCCAACAACCGTGACTTAAGCCTGCATTTATATGTGCTACCTGCATTGCAGGCAGTGGCTTAGTCCACTGCACCACAATGCCACCTCCAAGAAGACAGTTGAATGACATTTTGGCTTCTGTACTTGAATAACTCAAGTCTCAATGAATATTTAAGGCTACATACGGGCTGAGTAAAAAGCTGAGGAACTTCTAAACTGTTCCCTCTTGTTGGTTTGGAAGTTGTTCAATACAGAACGCAAAGGTTAAGCCAGAATTTAAGTCATATGTCTGAGTTCTGAAGAGTTGACCCAACACACAATTCCAGAATATTTTAGCCACTGATGAGTCCCAAGAATTTAAGGAATTCTTAGACAAATTCTAATATGACTAGCCAGAGAATAAAATTTTGGAGGACAATAAAAATTCTTTACAAAATCACACGCGATAGTCATTGAAGAAACACACAAAAAGAACAGCAGCAAAAATAAAACAAGATTTTGCTCCAGAGCTGGAATTCTATATTACTCAAGCTATGCTTTTTCTATAAGAAAATGACGGTGCATGTAAAGGGACAAGAAAGTGTAGTCCATTCAGGAGTGATGCACCATGAGGAATTCTAAAGACATTGGACTTACAGAACAGAACATTTTAAGGAGACATCTTATTATTATTTCTCTTATTTTTAAATAATTTTTAAATTTATTTTTTTATTGGAAAGTCATATATAGAAAGGAGGAGAGACAGAGAGGAAGATCTCCCATCCGCTGGTTCACTCCCCAAGTGACCGCCATGTCCAGATCTGAGCCAAAGCTGAACCGATCTGAAACCAGGAGCTTCTTCCAGGTCTCCCACACAGGTGCAGGGTCCCAAGGCTTTGGGCCATCCTCGACTGCTTTCCCAGGCCCCAAGCAGGGAGCTGGATGGGAAGTGGGGCTGCCAGCATGAGAACCAGCGCCCATATGGAATCCCAGTGCATTCAAGGTTAGGAGTTTGGTCACTAGGCTACCACACAAGGTTCTTAATGAGACATCTTAAATACATTTGAAGAATTTTATAAACTCAGTTCTAAAGAGTGGTAGGAAGGTATACGAATGCTGTATCACCAAACAGAAAATCAAGGAGAAGACAAAGGTCACAAAAATAAGTTATCTACGAACCTGTAAATTATTTAAAATTGAAAAATTCACTTGAGGAAGGAAACTGAACATTTGAGCTGACAGAAAAGTTAGTGAATATATGAAGCGATTAATTGAGATTATCCAGTGTAAGAAACAGAAAGGAAAGGTAATAAGGAAAAATGAACTTCACTTCTGAAATCTGTAAAATAGAGTGTCAGAGAGAGTGAAGAAACATTTTACTAAAAAGCATTTACAAACAATATTTTTATACTTTTGTGATTTATTCTATATATAATTTAAAAATTACTATAAATATAATGCGTTTAAAACTATAACAGCATGATTTTAGAATAAAATAAATACTATAAAGTATGTTATATTTATAGTGTTTGTCATTTATAAATGTGATGAAAAACATAATTTACATATACAAAGATAACCCTAAGTAACAAATACTTAAAAATACTTACATTTAAAAACATCATACCCATATTATTAAAACCCAATAATAAAGAGGGAATTCCAAGAGACGCAAAGGAAGCATGATTTTTAACAGAGATGATTCCCTCGAAGAGTTACAAGGATGACATGTACAGAAAGGTTGAAAGAAAGACTCAGATCAAACAGAACAGGTTTGCTTTATGAAGGGAGAGGAATTAAGACACTCTCATAAAAGTGAACATTGGAAAAAATTCACCCATGGCTGTTCTTTCACACAACAATGCTATGGTCCATCCAAATAAAATGAAAGGACATTCAGAAAAACCTCAAACTCCTGAACAGATTTAAGTACTGATAAAAGTAACCAAACAACTCAAAGTAAAAGACTGGTCCAAATGCAATTTTCCTTTATAACCTGTTCCCCATTTTTAAAATATGATTTTAGAAGAAGCAATGGTAAGAAAATAAACATCATTATAGGGTTACAGGGGTGGGAATTTAGCCTAGAGGGAAAGACATTGCTTCAAGTCCCTGCAGCTCATGTCTCAGAGCCTGCTCCAGTCCTCGTTCAGCTCCTTCCCTCGGCTTCTAACAAACACAGTGCAGAGTAGTAGGTAATGGAGCCATTCAGTGTTTTGGCAGTCCTTGGAATACAGTGATTGGGTTGCAGCTATGTATTTAGCCTGGCTCAGCCTTAGCTGTTGGAAGCAGTCAGGAGTTAGGAAATGAACTGTGAATGGGAGCGCTCTCTCTCTCTCTCTCTCAAAAAAAAAAAAAAAAAAAAACCACGTATTTAAAAAAGAATACAAGGGCCCTGCATGGTAGCCTAGAAGTTAATGTCCTTGCCTTGCACACACCAGAATCCCAAATAGGCACTGGTTCTAATCCTGACAGCCCTGCTTCCTATCCAGCTCCCTGCTTGTGGCCTGGGAAAGCAGTCGAGGACGGCCCAAAGCCTTGGTTTTCTGCACCTGCACGGGAGACCCAGAAGATGCTCCTGACTCCTGGCTTCACATCAGCACAGCCTTGGTCATTGGGGCTGCTTGGGGAATGAATCATCAGTCTAAAAATCTTCTCTGTCTCTCCTCCTCTCTGTATATCTGACTTTCCAATAAGAATAAATAAATTTTTAAAAAAGAATACAAATCTGTAAGTTTTGTACGTAGGGATATAGTAACAATGACAATAATGGAAAATTGAGAAAACAGCAGAATGAAGTGAGACTTTGGAGCAAAACTTTTGTGCACTATTCAAACTAAATTTGTATTAATCATACTATACAACACTTTTTTAAAAAAAAGATTTATTTATTTATTTATTTATTTATTTATTTATTTATTTATTTTGAGGAGTCAGATTAACAAAGAGAAGGAGAGATGGAGAGTAAGATGTTCCATCCCCTGATTCACTCTGTTCACTCCCCAAGTGGCCACAATGGTCAGAGCTGAGCTGATCCAAAGCCAGGAGTCAGGACATTCTTCGAGGTCTCCCATGTGCATGCAGGATCCCAAGGTGTTGGTCTGTCCTCTACTGCTTTCCCAGGCCACAAGCAGGGAGCTGGACAGGACATGAAGCAGCCAGGATGTGAACCGGAGCTCATATCGGATCCTGGTCTATGCAAAGCAAGGGCTTTAGCCAGTAGGCTACTGTGCCGAACCCCGTACAGCACTGTAGAAGTTAATATGTTAATTAGAATATCTGAAGAAATTGTTATCATAACAACAAACCCACAAAGCAGAAATGGAAAATAAAATGCTGTACCAAAAGAAATGTTACAGCATTTGTGTACCAAGTAAAGTCACAGCATAAGATGCTGGCATCGATGTTCGTGCCAGTTTGATGCATGCTGACCCTCTTCCCATCTGGCTTCCTGCTCGTGCATTGAAAAAGCAGCTGAAGATAGCCTAGATGCTCGGACCCCTGTGCACGTGTGGGCGACTGGGGAGAAGTGCTGGATCTTGGCTCCTCACTTCAGGTTGGTTCAGCTCTGTCTATTATTTCTTTTGAGGAATAAACCAATATATCTGTGTAACTCTCCTTTTCAATATAAAATTAATCTTTTATAAAAGGAATATTAACACAAAATAAGCAGAAATGGAGGAATAGAAATTTTAAAAATGTAAGGCAAAGCCAACAACAATAAAAGCAGCTGAAATTTCAAACCCTTATCAAGAACACAAGATGTGCCTCTTTCAAATATTTACCAATAGTTCTATTGTAGCCATTTGAATTTTTAACCATTAGACTTCTGAATTTTTAATCATTCTGATGGCATACAGTTGTTGTGTTCCTGTTGATTTCTTAATAGAGAATTTGAGCGTTCCTTTCATGTGATTATTGTGCAAAGTTCATTGCCACTTTCTTTTCATGGAAAATTAATTTGAAATATTTGCCTATTATTTGTCTTCTTATTTGTGGCATTCGTTTATATATCAATGATACAAGTGTTTTGTCTTCTGCTTTCATTTCTATTTGCAATAAAACGATTTGTTTCCTCTGATGTGCTGCTTTCATACTCTTAATAAAAGTAAATTCTAATCTGCCAAGATATTTAATTTTGCTCAACACTAACTCATTGTTTTCTATGCTTGCCTGTTCTTTTTGTGTCTTTACAAAATGATCAATTTATCCTTATATATTTAAGGCAACCCTCTTTGCTTTCTTCCAGAAGTTTTACAGATTGGTATTATATTTAGAATGATTTTAAGTTTTGACTAACTTTTTCATGATACTGATTGTTAAGGTTTAACTTTTTTCACAAATTCTTTCTTCAAAAGGATTTTTTGCTTTACCCTTCAAATTGCTTGCAAGCTATGGGAAGCTAAATAATTGGCTAGAGGTGGGTGTATTTCTGGGTTCCAGTTTTTCAATTTACTTGTGTTTCCATACAACATATTATCTTACTATAAAATTTCAGTAAGCATTCTGACTTTTCCTTTTTTGCATAAATATTATGAAATTGGCATGTCCAGTTCTAAAAAGTACCTGCTGAGATCAAAGATTTGATGGCTTTGAGTTGCTAGTTTGTGGTGTTTTTCTTCCTTGAAGTTCCAAGCATGAATTTGCAGCTATTCTCCCACATAGCATGTCAAAATTGTAACTATCAAATACAGCATTAAAATATAACGTAAAGTAAAGCAGCTTGAAGTCAGGGTAGACATGAATTTTCAGTCTTCATAAAGTACCTCTGTGGTTAAGTTCAGGGAACTCATTCCCTTATCTTAAACCTAAGTTTTCCTTTTTTTTTCTTGAATCATCACAGGTAAGCTCAGAACATCAGAGTGAAGCTCTGGGTTTCAGTCCAGCTCAGCTCTGGCCTCTGCAGCCACTTGGGAAATCAACCAGCAACAAAGGATCTTCCTCTCTCTGTATCTTTGTCTCTCTCTCGGTCTCTCCCTATCTCCTTCTCTGTTTCTCTCTGTATGTCTCCCTCTCTCTAGTACTCTAATCATCAAATAGATAAGTAAATACTTTTTTAAAAAGCAAAATTTGTCTCAATGACGTCACTGATTTGTTCTCTATTAACCTCCCATACTTTACCTTTTCCTAGCCTTTCTTGAATCAAGGATTGTTTAATTATTTTTTATTCTTTCAAACTTTATATGCCATAATTTCATTCAAAAAATCATTCTGAAGTAGCAGCACAATTTTATTTATTTATTTATATTTTAGATGATGTTTAAATAGTCGATCAGGGTGGGAAGGATCTAGGGATAAGGAAAAGTGGGTGTGATCATTGTTTCCAAGCTATCTGGTTCTTCCTATTTCTTGGGGGAGGAGGGAGATAGGATAGGCCATACATAGCCTCCCAACCATCCCAGTACCCAAGGATGGGGAAAGGCCACCCAATATCAACCTAGAGTCACAATGCGGTGCATACTCCAAAGGTTCTTCCCAGGTGGATGTAATAATTCTGAAATGCTGTCAATTTCGCTGATCTATGGATGAGGAATCCCCTCCAATGTCCATTGGTTGACAGAGTCGACCTTAGAGTCTCCGGTCGCTAGAATATTTGCTGTCCTCATTTGGCTGGGGTAGTTGTCCATATGTTCCATTCTCCATCCTCTGCTGTGGTACCAGATGTCCTCTGCAGGCCCCAGTGAGCTACCATGTCCTCCATGTGCACCACGTTCTGCCATTCAGCACTCCATCCTCTACACTGAGGACCAGTTCTCCTAGGTAGGCTTACGGACCTGAGCCAGGCGACCAGGGCCAAGCCGGACCCCCAGTCCCCCGGACTCATATATCTAGCACCCACAGAACATGAGGGCCCAAGGCCCTGGGCCATGTGACCTGGTACCCACCAGACACCCTATCTCCCAGGTGTTCATGAACCTGGCACCCACCATGCAGGTGGATTCAGTGACCTGGGCCAGGAAACCTAGGGCTCTCCAGACTCCCCACCCCTGATGCTCATGAATCCAGCAACCATCATACCAGCAATTCCAGGGCCCTGGGCCATGCAACCCGGGACCCACTGGACCCCCCCCAACCTGGGGCTCACAGTCCCAACACCCACCACCCCAGACTGACATGGTTCATCTTGCCTCGGCATCTACCAGTAGGTACGTCAGCCCAGTTCGATCCAACCTGCCCCAGTTCCAGCTTGTGCTGGTTGGTGAGCAGCACAATTTAACATGGCCAGTACAAAGGACCTCAATCAAGTTCCTCTTTCATAAAATGTTTGGTTTTATGTTATGGGGAGCACAAACTAGTCAGGTGGGGATTATAGTTTAATGTCTTACCAATTCATTTTTGTATTCCTGGTAGAAATACTTTGGACTTTAATGCATCTAGCTTCACAAAGTCCAAAGTTATCTATAAGGTGAATATACATTTGTTCGTGCATCATGGAAAAAAATTGTGAGAGGAACCATAGGAAAACATTCTTATGCAAATATCTACAATGATTTGACTTTTAATGATGCAGTACATAAAAATATTAAAACTGTTATGTCCAATCCAATAAATAATATTTAGTCAGTCAACCTCTTACGTCGTAAGTTGAACATTTAAATAGCATGTGACACAATTCAAACAAAGTTTTCAACAAGCAGCTTCTTGAATTGTGTATTAAAATCTTTCAGGAATGAGGCAGGACATAAAAATGCATAAGGCTAAATTTAAAATGTTGTCACATTTTCTCATAATACGTCAATATATAAACACATTTAACACATAGATTATAATCTTTCTACATAATAAAAATATACTTCAAATTCATATATACATGTCTAAAGGACATGGTATTGAGAAATAGATAGTGAAATGCTTCATTTTAATATGAATATATTTAGTTTTAAATGTTTACTACATAGATGAGGGTATTGTATACCAACGTAGGACTTTGGGTGGGATGGGCAGGGATCGGAGGAAGGTAGGTGAGGAAAAAGTCACAGCTTTCCTCCTGCGACTGCAAAGGGGGGTGGGGATCAAGGGGAGGGGTAAGAGAGGCTATGCTGTTTCCAGCTGCCAGATTACTTCAGCAACAGAAGGCAGAAATGGCCCCCTGATCTCATCCCCAGGATGTCTTAAGGATAAGTAGTCTTAAGTAGTCTTGGTTGTTTTGAGATGGTGTTATGTTTGTTGCACCAGATATGAATACCACTTCTGTTTCTTGTCATCTGGCTATGTCTGTTTCAGTCTGTCTATAGCCTTAGTTTCAGTCTGTCTATAGCCTTAGATGATCAGTGGAGAATTTGACCTGTGGTGTTCAATATTCTCTTTTTCCATCTTTTAGCGAGGCTGATTCAAGGACTTATTTTGAATGAAAGAGGCCAGCTGTCCTGTCTTTTACGTTTAACACACACAGTACGTTGTCTTTCCTTACATGGAGTCAGCAATGGGGAAGTCGAGTCTGAGAACGTGTGCTCTGACACCAGACCAGATTTCATGTGGTGTTCCCTGAGGTTGGGATTGGATGGAGTGGACCCATCGGGTTGGCTCCTAGGAGACATGGCTCTTTTATGTGCCAACCAGCACTGGAACCCATCCTAACTCAGTTTGACCCCACACCAGCAGGTGCTATGTTTTGGTTTAGCCTGTCTCCACGATCCAGTTCTCACACCAGCCACAGGATGCTATAGGCTAACCAATCCCACCCACAGTTCCAGCGTCACGTGCATTGGTGAGTCTTCAGCTTTATTGGGATGACCCCCAAGAATCCCAACCAGGCCCACACCCAGATCTGGATCCACACGAATCAGTGGGTGCTGCAGCCTGCTTGATCTATCCCCAGCTCTGGCTGTCATGCATTGGTGGAAACCGCCAACTAGCCAATCCCAGCCTGCCCCAGGTCCCAGATCTTACTAGTGGGTGCTGCTGCCAAATCAGGTGACCCTAAGTATACTCCACCAGGCCCCCACACATCCCTGGTTCCTATGCATACTGTGGATGCTGTGGCTCAGCTTGGCGACACCACCTTTTCATAGTCATCAAAATATCCAGTTACGATGTTAGTGTTTCAGAACAAAATTCCAGGACAGTAATGGAGCACACAGGAAATAGTATTAACAGTGCTAATGTCAATTGGAAATCCATTTTTACTGTGAAAACTGTATTAAGAAAAGTCAAGTGTAGCAAAAATGTTTTAAGGGCATACATTATTTCCCTTATATTATGGCATAGATATGAAAAAGAGAAATGTATAATATGAGTATTTTTAAATATCATCCAAAATTTTCTCTTACAGGTAAAATTACAAAAATCCAGGCGATGATTTAATTAATGTTTTTCCTTCCTGAATGTGACATAAACTGATGGTGTGGCTTTTGAACAACAGCATCCTAGATTACACAATATATAGATTCTGAAAAATATTGCCCAGGCAACATTTGTTGTGAAAGTTATTATGCAAGAAGAATCTACCCAAAGGATGTGCAATAGAATTAATTCAGGAAACATAAGTTCGAATTCCAGTTCAAGAGGCCAACATGGTTCCGTATCAGGCTTGTTATCTACCTGTAAGTGCCAGCATCCGTGTGTCATTTCGTGTCCTCGTTGCTCTCCTTCTGATCTATCTTACTGTTTATGGCCTGGGCAACAGGCAGAGTCCAGCCCAGGTCACTGTGCTCCTGCACCCTTGTGGGAGACCTGGAAGAAGCTCTTGGCTCCCTGCTTTGGATTGATTCAGCTCTGACCACTGCAGCCTTTTGGGGAGCAGACCAGTGGATGGAAGATCTTTGTCCCTCCTCTCTCTGTGAAAAATCTGTTCTTTAAATAAAATTTAAAAAACAAGTCTTTACCAAAAAAAGCTTAATTCAAATTAATTCTAACATTTTTTTGCATTTAGGAATATGACCTAATCCTCTTATATCATAGCTTCCTCTTACAAAAAAAAGCCAAACTTTTCTCAAGATATAGCAATAAAATTCTCACATAGTCTCAAGTTGTTTCAAAGAATACACTATGAAACACTCTGAAAAATATTTATGAAAAGGAGTGTGACTAGGTGCTGTGTTTTGAGATGGACATGAGATGATTTTTTTTCCTGTTATGCCAATTTATTCTATCTTAGAATTGTTTTTGAAAAAGTGATGTGAGACTCAAACTTACCTAACCTAAAACATAAATTTATCAAATAAATATCTTCATTCAGTCGGACTTTAGCAAGAAAAAGTACCTCCCCCCAAACTGATGAAAGAGGTCATCTTATGTGACACTAAAACTTTTAAACTGTATTACATTAAATATGTCAAATATGTGTTTCATTAAGTATTAAGTAATAAATTAATTCTGCTAAATGAATTTTCCCTCATTCATGAGAACTCGTGCTGTAATCAAGCTCCTTTGTTTCCTAATAATCATCACACAAGCAATTTCTAATGGTATACAGCATGACTGAAAAACAACCAAACGAAGTATGACACCTTTCTTTGGTACTTTGTGTCTCTTCTCTACGTCTGTTTTTTGAAATCATACCTTGTCAAAATTGAATGTTCTAGAAGAGAATTTTTTATCTTAAAAATATTAATGATCCTTTGTATATTTAGTCCATGGAGTAAGAATTATGAAATAAATCAGACTGACTAGCAAAAGAAGTACATAATTTTTAAAAGATTTATTTATTTTTATTGGAAGGCAGATTTACAGAGAGAAGGAGAGAAGGAGAAACAAACAAAAATATATTCAATGTTCTGGTTCACTCCCCAAATGGCTCCAACAGCCAAAGCTGAGCTAATCTCAAGCCAGGAACCAGGAGCTTGTTCCTGGTCTCCCATGCGGATGCAGGATCCCAAGGCTTTGAACCATCCTTTACTGCTTTCCCAGGCCACAAGCAGGGAGCCGAATGTCAGTGCTTGGATTATGCTTCGATTAGCCAATCAAACCATCATGCTAGGCCTTAGAAATATGTAGATAATTTGTGGTAGGTTTTATGAGGAAAATAACAAAAGAGGCATCAGCAAGCTATTCTGATTTGTGTAACTTCTAAACTTATCATTTGCAGTTAAGTGTAAATTCTAGACAAATAACTGCTCTCTTTAAAAAAGCAAAATTACTGCCCCATATCAATGGAATGACAAGAAGATGCCCTAACAGTATTATAGCCATTGCAAAAGTCTGAACTTTTACAACCACCATAAAAAAGTTTTATATTCAACTGACATTGTATCATAATGTGTTATGTTTGGGCCAGCTGAAGGGGCAAAGAATATGTTTTGCTTTCATGTTATTGACAGTTACTATTTTTAAGTTTTTCTCAAATCTTAACTCCTGGTGTTTAATATTATAAAGTTTTTAAGTCCCTGAAGTTTAAATACTCCATATTTTTAAAGAAAAATTCAGAAATCCAGCATGTATAAGTCAGAGAAGGCAGAGGAAGGAAATGGAGAATTACACCTGCACCTCCTTGTAGTCACATCTTTATTTGCAGCAGCACTGATAGGGGCTGTCGGCACTGCTTGCATTGACCTAACCCATGGCGCTGCATTCCAGACCCCAAGTCAGGCTATTTTAAAGCCGGATATTCCTTTCTCATGTTTTAAATGCACATGGAATAATTGAAGATTGAATTTTAAAGTGAAGTATTAGGAGGTGAATTTTCAAAATAAAAAGCGGTGCTCACTTCAGCAGCATATTTACTAAAACTGGAACGATACAAACTAAAAAAGTGGAACCTATATTTTCTATTTGGCAAAATAAGACTGTACAGGAGTATAAAGGCTTGCTTAGAATATGTAAACTACCAATTTATTTTGCTTCAAGAATGTACAGATATCCATTATCAGTTGCACCAAAGGTTGAATCAAAAGGTGTTTCTAACAAATAAGTTTCTCTCAGAACTCCAGAGTCTATCTTGATCGTGAGGAAATTAGCATGTGTCACAAGAATCCAGACACATATTTGCTCCCTGACCTGCTGCTGCTTTCCTTCTTCCTCCTTGTGTTTAACTCCTTTCCTTAGTCTTCCCCACCCTACATTTCCCTTCCTATTCCCTCTCCCTGTCTTCACTTCACTCTTCTTTTCTGCCTGCCTCTCTTCACTTCTTTATATCTTTACAATTCCAGTGATGAAAAAGCAGCACAAACTCTTCCTTTGTACTTCGTGCTATTTCATGGATAATGGCCACAGATCTCAGTTTCATAAGCCCTAAATGGAAACATGATTTTGCTGCCTTTATATAAGGGGAGGAAGTCACCCACAGCAGGTCATACAGAGAGTAGGCATGGACTTGAACCTCAGATCAGACAATGTCGTTCAGACGCCCACACTTCAACTTGTGTGATGCAGTCTCCCGGTGCACCCCCTGCTTGTTGCCAGTCTTAACCAAGATCAGAGAAGACTGGGTAGTTGTGCTGGGCTTAGAAACCCCCACCTGCATTGGAATGATTGGATGTTATCAGGTTGAGGCAGAAGTTGCAAAGGCTAGATGAAGGCTACAGAACAAAAAAAAAGATTTCCAAATATTGAGACCATCACTGTGATTTGGCAGTAGAGCTTAGGAATCAGTTGCTGGTATTGAAAAAAAAAATAAAGTTTATGCTTCCGTTTAGGAAACAGATCTTGAGTCTTATTAGTGTTTGAACAATTTAGTGAAAACAAGTAAAAAGCGTTGCGCAGAGGTGAATGTAGGTTTTTGGATGTTTCCCTCTTAAAATAAGCCACATCAGGGCCCAGTGTAACAGCCTAATGGCTAACATCCTTGCCTTGCATCTGCCCGGATCCCATACTGACACCAATTTGTATCCCAGCTGCTCACTCCCGTTCTGGCTTCCTGCCTGTGGCCTGGGAAAAACAGTAGAGAATGGCCAAAGCCTTGCGACCCTGAACCCATGTGGGAGACCTGGAAGAAGCTCCTGGCTCCTGGCTCCTGGCTCAGATCCATCCCTTGCGGGCACTTGGGGAGTAAACCAGTGGATGGAAGATCTTTCTCTCTGTATCTCATATTCTCTGTCAATCTACCTTTCCAATTAAAGAAGAATAAGAAGCAGGGTCCTATAAGTATCACTCACCTGCTGTCATTGACATTCATAGCAGCCAACAACCACTTGAGCTGTAATTCAGTGTTCAGTTCCCAGGATGCTTGTGGAGGTTCTTGGGGAAGGCGTCTGGGGAACAATCATCAGTCCTCAGATGCCTGATAATATATTGGTATTCTAAACATTGGCTCTTTAAAAGAAAAATGAAAACAAAAACTCTATAAGAAGTTTAGTATTATTTTGGAAATAAAAAGCAATACATGAAATCATAAAATGAATTAGAATCTCAAGTATCTGTACTGTGAATATGGTGTCAATTTGTCTGGATAAATACACGTGGGAGTCCATCACCCATATAATCCTTCCTTCTAATAATGTCATGTAAACTCCCTGAAACAATCTTAATGTTACTAATTAATAGATTAACTAGAACTTCAGTCGTGCTCATTTTTATTTGTATAAAATTATTTTGATAAAAAATCATATTTTATCAGGGAAGAGTTCATGTTCTCTAATCCATGACACACAGGTATAAATGGTGCTCAACCACCTTCTCTGAATGGTACTTGGATTTCAACCTTTGTTTTGCTGCTCCAACATCTCTGTTGGAGATATTCTTACTTGCTTGTGTCTTTAGGAAAGCCACAATTGATGCATCTGACCACACTGTATTAGAATGCGGTGTTTTACAAAAGGCAAACCCCAGCCAATTCTTCCAGGTTCCCTGGACATCAATCCTAAGAAAAACTGTTCTCTGCAGAAGAAACAGTGTCTCTTGGGCTCCTCATAAGTCACAAGACAGAGGCTTCCCTGTTGATGACAAGGCATTTATTTATTTATTTATTTATTTATTTTTATTTTTTTTGATAATCTTGACAACATTAGGGTAAAAAGGTTCAAGCACTACAGGAAGATGGGCAAGACAATTAGTTCCATATTGTTTCCTTAATATATCTGATGTAAAAGGGGATTTTTGAGGGAGAAGCCCCACCCAGTCTCCCACCCACCCCAGATCCCAGATGTGGGGCATGCTCCAAGAGTCTTGCTCAAGTGGTTTTGATAGTTCAACAGTTCTGAATTGCTGCCACTCTCATCACTCCAAGCACGATGAGGTCATTGGGGAATCCACTGATTGACACAGTCCATCATATAGTCTCCATTTGCCCAGTATTTCCATTGCCAACATACAGCTGAGGTGGTTGATCGACTTGTTCTGTCCTCTATCTTTTGATGATTAGCGTTCTGAGTCCGAAAGCTCGACTGGGGGGAATCCCCAAAGAAACTTTGTCTGAGGTGTTCCCAGACCAGATTCTTGTATGTATAAGCAAGCACAGGGCCCGGCAGTCCATCGCCCCAATCAGTTGGTGGTTGCAGTTGCTGGGTTGGTTCTGTTTCCATCCCTGGAACCATGTCTTCCACTGGAACCAATGGGTGTTTTGCAGTCCAGCCTGGTTCTGCCCAGCATATACTCGGCCCTTACATAAACCAGTGGGAGCTGCAGCCTAGTCAGAGTGACCCACAATAACCCCAACCAGGCCCACCCCCCTACCCTGGTTTGCCAGTATGTGTGGCAGACTAGTCCAGTCTGTCCCACATCCCCGTCTGCTCTCATACATGTCAATGGGTATTAAAACCTTGTTCCATCTAACCAGCTCCACTATCCAGCCTTCACGGATGTTGTTGGATGTCTCTGTCTAGCCACCCCAGCCCCTGTCCTAGTTTTAATGCCCTCCCGTGGGGGGGTGGTAACCTAAGAGGGAGGAACCCCAGGCCACTCCCACTCCCAGATTATGCACTCTCCAGGTGGTTCTGTGGTTTAACTTGACAGAACTAGCCCCCAGTGACAGCTTCTTCCAGCTGATGCTGTGGCTAAGCCCCAGCAACCCTCACCCACTCTAATTGTAGATTGCACCAGTAGGAATAATCAGCCCAGCCTGGTTTTTCCCTGATCTGGTCCACATGAGGCGCACAGGTGTTGTAGCCCTGCCTAGTCTGGTTTACCCCCATCCCAGCTCACGCTTTCCAGTGGGGGTAGCTGTCCAACAATGGAACCACACCTTATTCCCCTGCCAGTTCTGTCCCCTCCCTTCCTGGTTCTCAGGTGTGCTGGTTGGGTGCTGCGGTCACATCTGGCACAGGCAACCTCACCTTGGCATTCTGTGTTGTGTACTGCTTTTGTTGCGACCGAACCTGGCTCGACCTACACATGGCATCTCTTAGCATCTTGATCATCACCCACTTGCACTTGGTTTACCCAGATATGCTAAAAACAATGCAGCTTTTCTTGGAGCCCCAGGCAACATTTGGGTTTATCATAAATGCCACAATCTTGAATGCCTGCTGCCTGATGTGCAACTCATCCGCTCTGCAACAAAAAAACCGTCCTTCTTGCTTCTCAGATTTTCCTCATCAGTGCAATATGGTTTATATATTACATAGTGTGAGTCCTCTGGGGTTTAACTACTGATTTTCTTATCCAAACTATTTTTAATTTAGATATATTAACCCACCTCCCCAAGACAGTCTGGCACTTAGAAATCAAAAGTACTTTCAATTCAAATGTTTGCTCAGATTTCATTTCATAAAATGCCTCACTGGAAACTCAAATATGGAGAGGTTAACACAGGTTAGTTTCCACTGTGTTCTCTTTTACCTGAGGCAATAGCATTTCAGTTCCTAAGGTGCATGTCACAGAGAAAAAGAGTCTATAATTCTAAGCTTTATATATGAGGTGGGCTTTCTGCGCAGAAGTGAAGATGTCTTTGTCCCATGTCAGAGTGCTAAAGCTATCAATCACGATGATTATCCAAGTACTTGGTTCCTCCACTTAGGTAGCGATCTGGATTGCTCTGTCAGCTTCAGGCTTTGGCCTTAACCAGTTTCAGCCATTGCAGGCTTTTGGGGAGTAAACCAGTGAGTGAAAACTCTCCTCTTTCTTTCTCTCTTCTCTTTCTGTCTCTCCTCTCTGTAGATATGCCTTTTAGATAAAGCAAATAAATCTCATAAAAATGAAAGTACATTGCAAATAAAAGAACTAACATAATTGAATAAATAATACTGATTGTGGAACTTTAAAGTCAAACAATCATAAGTATATTGTGTCTTTGACAATACGGGTATCGCATTCAAATAGAATTTAACAGAAACAATAAAAACATGTATTTTCTGACTCACCTTTTCTTTTTTCGTTATATTTTTACCTTGAATTTTTGAATTTTGTGATATAATTTCATATAAATTGGAATTTCCCCCCCATTACCACCCCCCAACATATTTCCCCTATGTTGCTACAATAGTATAGTCCTTCATAAGGATGCCTTATGTTTTCAATTTACATGTCTGTTACATGCTATCAGATTGATTAATGACTAACTTGTCTTTAACTCCATATTTTCTATGTATTAACACTTCAAATTTTATTGCCATTGAAACAATTTGGTTATATCCTTATGTTTGTTCATTTAATTCAAATATTACAGCAAAAATATCAAATCTTGATTTAAAAAATCTCATTTTAAGGTTACCTGCCCTACTCAGAACAACAATGACCAGGTTTAAAACAATTAGAAAGGATTTATCCTAGTGGCTGACAATGCAGCTTCAAGATAACTGCCGAGGGGAGCATGACAGCAGCTGTGCGATACTGGAATTTCCCCTTTCTCGTCTATGACACCTTGATAAGGCAATTATAGCATAATTACCTTAACAAGTAGCATTACAGGAAATTATTGTCATTCTCCTGTTAAAATAACACATAATCATCGGCAAGTGAATTCTAGAATCCCCAATCAGCATCTCATTACTTGCGGTTGGCTCTAAAATGAGCGCAATTGGTGGGCAATAACTGACAAGGTATTTGAAAGGAAAAATATGAAAGAGGACTGTTTGGAAAATCAACAGGAGCACAACCAAGTTAACCCCAGATGATCAAATTTGCTGTTAAATACCAACATTCACTGATAGTCAGGAAACCCTGAAAACCTGGCATCTCTTTTGTTTTACATAAATATGTTTGCACCCCTTTCCTGCCATTTTGATTTTTTTCAAGATAACTAATATCCTTCCATGAAGCGGCAAATTGTGACAGAATGTGCTATAAATGACACAATTCTTGACTGTATGCCACTTCAGTACAAAAACTTATGCCATTCACTTATTGATACAATAATTTGCTTCTAAATGTAATCCTGTTTTAACAACAGCAAACACGATTTTTAAATTCCTTATAATTTGTCCCATGAGCCTAAAAGTCAACATTTTTTATCAAAGATCTTAAAGCCACATGCTTGGTGTAAAGGCATGAAGAGCCATCATCAGAAATTTTCAAAACTGTTTAATATCAAAATACATTAGAATTTATGAATATGTCTACATATGATAAAAGAAACACACCATCATTCAGTAAAAATACAGCTTCCAGTTTATCTCCAAAGTCCCAACAAGAATCATTCTTTTGCAGATGTCTTAGAAGTTTTTTTGTTTATTTCTGGCACTCTGTCATCTGACTGCTGCCACACATGTGCCAACCCATAGGAGGCAATCAGGCAAACAACTCCAGCACAGGGCTTCTGATCAGTTACTTCAGGACCTGGTGAGATCAAGCATTCTGATTTCTTAGCCAGTACCCAAAATGTCACACATGAAATCCATCTGAGTTCCACTCTTTCAAAGAATGAGAACAAGTACTTAAATGCTTGTTACTTCATATGTTAGAAAAAAATAGTGATATGCAAGTAGAGAGGAGAGACACTTTCAACCACATTAGACTGCAGTCTTTGCTATGTCAGTGTGAGCACAGCTATAGCACAATGAAATAACAAAAAAATTATAATTTTTATTAAAGCTCTTCACCTATGATAAGACTCCTCTTCCTACAGAGAAACTAGGTTAGCCACAGCACTTTAAATTAACAAAGCATTCGACGGCTTGTGTGACTATGTCACAATGGCTGAGGTGACCGTGATGAAGAAGGTAAGACGCATTAATGGGAATTAGTTAAGCTATCATATACAATAAGAACAAGAAATGATGGTGCAAGGGCAATCCTTTTACCTGCTGGTTAAGGAAAAGATTAAGATGATCATATTTCATGCAGAATTTGATTTCAATTTCTTGCTCCAGACTCTAGCTTCTTGGTAAAATGATCCCTGGGAAGTAATGATGACAGTTCAAGTAATTGGGTTCCTGCAACTCAAGTGGCCGTGGCAATCGTAGGTATTTGGGAGATGGGTACTTTCTGTCTATCTGCCTCTGAAACCATGAGGCACAAAATAATGCTACAACTAAATGCCAAATTTTCTATCAGAGCAGTTTCTCAAAAATCACAAGCTCTAGAAACATGCTGACAATAAGCTTGAAGTCTTCAACTAAAGAGAAGATAATATGTCACGTTCAATCACAGAAATTTTTTGCAAAGATCACAAGATCTAAAGAGAAGTAAGATTCTTCATGTCAAGTCTCAAGAGCACATTAGGAAATTACAGTCTGATTTTGTCACCAGTCCAAATATTTCGAAGTCAAGTGGCTTTTGCTAAAATCCTAGATATTAGCTTTTAGCTAGTAGAAAAGGTCAACATGAGGGCTTGATCTGGTCTCATACCGAAGGATTAATTGACTAGGACACATACTTTTTCTTTAAATGCAGCTGCTATGGGTAATTAGATAAATATTATTAAACCACCAGAAGAATATAAATATACATGAGTTCACCAAAAGCATTACACTATGCGAAAGAATATATACATCTGATTCCTATTGAACCTTATGTATAACTACTAGCCCTAGGGGAAGACACTATTCATTCCATGAACCAGCATTTGATTTTATTTAAAACAGCCATGGATACTTTGTCAGTTTTTTAATTTGAAATGTAATGTTAATAGAAATCATTGACTTTCACTGTCCTTTTCATTTCCTGTTGATGGGGGTGGGGATGCTGAATTTTGACATGCATCTAGACCTTCTGACCTTAGGAATTTTCTATTTATAATTGGAACAGAGATTTAGGAAGGGTCATTTTATCTTCTTTAATGCGCTGAATTTCCATTTAATTTTTAAACTATTAAGCTATAAAACAGCATGAACCTAATTATATTTTGAGATTACTAGAATGAGATATAGCATTCCATCATCTCTTCAATCATCTCTGGTACTCTATGTGACATTAGTTCACATAAACACAACTTTGCTGTGTTAATCTTTGTATCTATTTCTCATTGTGTAGTAACTTTCTGCAGTCCAATATCTCTCATTTTCCTTTCTTTAGTTAGCCATCCACCTAACAATCATTCTTGTTTGCAATATCCATTCTCTATTTGATGCAATCTTGGCAGTAAGGGTGAAGGAAGTTATAACATCATTTCAGAGTAGACTGATATTTCATTGTTGAAATGAATATAACTGATGCATTGAGGAAAAATACAAAAACCCATTCTGAAATTTGTAGCAAACAACATAGGCAAATTGTCACCCAAAGTGTCTTTTTGTCCATTCTCTTTCCTGCCTCACTTATTTTTGTTAGAAGTGGGAAAGAAGAGAATTTAAGGATGAGTACGTTACAATGGCTAGGACTTGGGGAATCCTTCACTCTGGGGGAGTTATGCCTTGCAAAATAGATGATGATTCCTTTAAAAAATATGAGGCATAAAGAGCAGAAAGTTGGAGTCAAGACTATACTTGATAGGCTATTCTACTACAAAACACAGGAGACCATGGAGGGGAAATTTAAATGTCCTTCTTAATACTACCTTTGCTACATCTCATGGGTTTTGACATTTTTGTTTTTATTTTCATTTATTCAAAACACTTTCTTAGTAATTTCTTCATTGACACATACGTCACACAGTAGCACAAATTGTCATACAGTAACATCACTTTCCTTAAGAAGGTTTTTAAATTTCCTTTTCATTTATTCAGCCACACATTAGTCATTTGGTAGCATGTTATTTAAGTTCATCTTATTATCAATTTTCTATTTTTCTTCCTGTTGCTGATTTTGTTTAATGACTTTTCACTTAAGGGTTGTATAGTGATTGTGCAATATAGACTATCATATCCAGATGTGAAGATGCAATGCAGTGTGCATCTCTACTTCCAAACCAAAGATGGACTCCAAAAGAAACTGTTAAACATGTCCTGAAAATAGGGTGTTGTACTCTCTGCCATTATCCATACCTGCAATGTCAGGATAAACTCAGCAGAATGATGGACATGTGACTTTTTATAAGGACTATACAACTGTAATAATATTAGGGGAAATCAGTGAAGGGAGGATTTTGGGGGAACAGTGAGGAGAAATCTCAGAGTCTGTGGAACTGCATTATAAAATAATTATAAAAAAGCATTCAATTACAAAAAACGTGAGGAACTATAATATATCAACAATATTTGTGGATAAAGAAAGAGTAATTTTTCTAAAGAAGCTTTTTAATATGAAAAGTCTGTGTATAAAATCAAGCTTATAAATGTGTGTAGCTCTTCGCAGAGCTTTGGGATGATGACACCAATTTGAAAATTGTGCTAAATTGTGCTACCTGAACTAAATGTCTGACACAGACTATCGAAGAAGGAGCTTTACTTTGGCTCATGACTTTGGAGGCTCAAGGGTCAAGTTTGGGTGAATCTGATTGGTTCAGCCATCTCGTGAGACTGGAAGACCAGCTATGGTGAAATGTGTATGCAAAGATCATTTCATGATGAGCCAGTAAGCAGAAAGGGAGGCCAGGTTCAACTTGTCTGTTATGGTCAAGTCTCTTAGAACAGCCTGCAAAGAACATATTCCTAAAGACCTAAGGACTTCTCAGCTAGACAAATTTCCAGAGATTAAATGAATCAAATTTGCATCTCCTAGTACTATGTACTCATCATCTTGATATTTAAATTCCTACATAGGTTTACAAAT
Organism: Ochotona princeps; assembly: GCF_030435755.1. Classification (NCBI taxonomy): domain Eukaryota; kingdom Metazoa; phylum Chordata; class Mammalia; order Lagomorpha; family Ochotonidae; genus Ochotona; species Ochotona princeps. Next base: position 64,356,622 of record NC_080841.1, on the reverse strand, counting down.
CAAATAACACTCAAAGTATAATAGAAATCAAGTTCATACAGGGAGCAATTTGAGTAATGAACATATAAAGACTCTCCGAGAAGAATGGGAAGCAACGGAGACTGAAAGTAAATGTTTACGTATTGACAAACATTTAGAGAAGATCGAGGATTCATTGAATGTCAAAAATACTTATATGTCCATACAGACTGGCATGGTAAGTGTGAGCTGGATTTAAGGACCAGAAGCCTGCTTGTCACCTTGAAAATACAGATACTCTGCTGACTCTGCCCTCAGACCAGAGAGGGTCTTCCCAATAAGTAGTTGGACTTGTCTGGACTATGGGATGTTGGACTCTATGCTTGGCAAATTCTTGCAGGGAGGGAATTTCAACTAAACTTGAACTATGGTTATGCAGCGGGGTGGAGGAACCCACCATGGGGGGAGGGTAGGGGGAGAATCCCAGATTCTATGTAATTACAACACAATGTAATTAATGAATAAATTTAATTAAAATAAATAAATAAATAAAAAAGAAAATACATGTATGGTTAGAGGTGATGGATATGGGGAGTGAGGGGAAGAATAGGAGGAAATGCAGGGAAATGAAGAGCAATCAGAGCTCATGGCTTGACTCTAACAAACACTATTATAAACATCCGTTTCAAAGCTTATTTACTCTGTCAAACTATTCAGTATTAAAATTAATTATGTAAGAACAGGAAAAAGGAAGACAAAAATTCACAAATTATATCTGCTGCCATATTGTTGAAAATATTTGCAAAAGAATCACATCATGTGTTTTACAAGGCAGGATCACAATGTGACATCTTTGAAAATTTCCCTTATTTATTTAGCAATATAACATAAGGATAGCACTTTTCCCTTGTTATTATTTACCTGCTTCCTAATTTTCTTCTCTAGTGTCCTTAGATTCTTCTGATGATGGACAGAGGGGAAGAAAAACTCACCCAGCTTTCACTTCACACAATGAGTTTTGTATGAGAACAACTTTAGAGAAAAAAAAGGTTGTTGTTGAATTTGAAAACTACAGTTTAGCACTATTTTAACAGCTAACACAATATCCTTTATGCATGATAATTTGAAAAATTCACTGTTCTTGAACATGTTTTTTTCTCTTAATTACTCATCTTTATTTTACAACAGTTAACAGAGCATGCTTGTAAATGTAATCTTCACTTTTTCAATGATTTGTTGTAGCTTGTGTCATGTAGAACTTAAAATATTAGATAAAAAGAAGTAATCTATTTTAGCAATATGAAAAATGATTCAAGGGCAGTGCCATTTACAGAATTAATTTTTTTACTTTTTTCAATTTTTAAATTGGCTTTTTTTGAATAAATTTTCACTTTTTAAAAACTTCTTTCGTTTATTTGAATTACAGAGAGACAAAAAGAAAGAACCACTGTCTACTGCTTTATTCACCAAATGCCTTCCGTAGTTTACAGTGGGCCAGGCTGACACCAGGAATCAGGAGCTCAGGCTAGGTCACTCAGGGAGAGAGAGGGATTCAGATTGTTGGGACATTATTTGGGAGGCAAGAGCATCATGTCTGACTCAGGAGCCATGATTCAAACGCAGACATTTTGATTTGGGATGCACATGTCTCAAACAGTGACTTGTTCTCCACTAATGTCCAAAGAGCAATATAATATAAATTGAACTGTTGTCAAACATCCATGCATTCCTTGTTCTTTTTAAGATTTACTGATTTGAAAGAGTTACAAGGAGAGAGAGAGAGAGAGAGAGAGAGAGAGAGAGAGAGAGAGAGCCTCTTTCCATGCACTGATTCACTCCTCAAATAGCCTCTATGGTCAGAGCTGACCAGATCTGAAGCCAACAGAAGGAGCTATATCTGGGTCTTCCGCATGGGTTCAGGGACTCTAGTGTGAGCCATCCTTGATTGCTTTCCCATGTGTATTGTCAGGGAGCTGGGTCAGACGTGGAACCGCTGGGATTAGAACCAGTGTCTGCTTCATCGCAGTACCAGCCCTGTGCATCCTTGTATCTAAACAGAAATTTCAGAGTAGCTGCTCTACAGTGAACCTAATACTATTCTCTCTTGCCCAGGTGAGTTTACTGTTTATCACTCTACACAGTATCTAACCTTTGGTAATAAATAGTCTTGCTTCAATTCTACCGAATCCTTTTTTCAATATTATAAAACTCATGGTATAAATTGTAAACTTAAGTCTCATCAACATACTCTATATAAATGACAGAACAGAAGCAAAAATAATATTTTAATTTGAAATTCATATATATTATATTGGATTGAAATAATAAGCCAACAGCAAAATCCTGATTTTACAACTTATCTTCAGTAAGTCATATAATATTCCTTTTCCACTGTGCATGGATGTTCTCTTCCCCTTCAATTATCTACTTAGCCAGATTTCTCTATCTTTCAAGATGGTATAAATGTACATTTCTCAGGGCTCTGAGATTTTAGTACTCCTGCCAACACAGTTATTTCTGTTGTCTTCTGTCAGTTTCCTAAACACTGAATAAAGTGGTATTAGAATTCTTTCAGAAAATATTCTGGGTTCACTCTTCTCTCCCACTCTATATGTGGAGTAAGCTCCTGCTTCTCAGCATGTTTTCACAGATTTCAAGATAATATAAAATCATTTTGCATTAGAGCACGGGCAATGATCACACAGTCCTCTCTTGGCTGCAGGTGTACCAGTTTGTAAGTGGTGTTGAAGTTCTATTTGTCAGTAGGCAAGGTCTCTTCCTTCCTATTTTTAAATCTGAGCTTGTCCAGTGATGTGATTTGACAAACAGAATGTGACAGAAATAATGGTTTGAACATTTCCAGTTCAGGCTTTAAAAGACATTCTGCTCTCTGTTTCTTGCTTGCCTGCTGGAGATGCTATTTGGAAGCGAACCAAGATGGTCCAGCTGACAGCCAGCACCAAACAGTAGATATATTAATGAGGCCCTATTAGGTGATTCAACCCTCCTGAGCTGCCAGATGAATCATCTGTAGAAGGTCCCCCCACACAAGATCATCAAAAGCACCGCTTTGCTGCCCTTTACCTAAAATTCATTCACAAATGCGCTAGCTACTGTTTAGGTCAGTTTCCATATGGCTACTCTACACAGTATGTAGAGGGATGTCACTGGCTTCCTTCTCACTTGGGTGTCTTGTGACAGGTTCATAATTGGTACTGCCCTGGACCTCCCTACCATACCAGCTGATTTCAGTGTGGAGAAAGGTGTTGTGGATGCAGGAAAAATATCAAGGATGCTCACCTCCTTGCTATACTCCTTCCCCTTGTAAAATAATTTTAAAAAGAGCAGATGTTTCCTCTAAGTTATTCCAAGTGCCAGTCTCAGCTGGCTGTTGTCCACCTGTGCCTTTCTTGGTGGCGATTGTTATCATGGGTTGGAGGCATGTGGGGAAATCTGTGGAGCTTGATTTTCCTGTGGTTCTCACATCAAGCATTTGAGACTCAGCTAAGCGATGAACTAGTATGGGGATGTTAACAGACTTTGGCAGTCATTATGAATAATCTATACAGGGTCCTATCCTGAGCAGGAGGAACATCCTTGAGTTTTTAGTAATTTCTGCTCTTCATACTTGTGACGCTTTCAGCAGCAATAGTCCTGGAACACAAGTCCTCACAAGCCCACTAATGAGAAGCGAGAAGATACAGGAAAAAATATGTTCCCACTTAGGGCTCGAAGAGGAAACTCATCAAACAATAGCAGGTTTATCACAGGCATTGTGCGTCTAGACATGGGAAGCTTTGTGTGTGTGTGTGTATGTGTGTGTGCACGCATGTGTGTATGTGCGCGTGTTGTTACATATATTCATTTGTATCTGAATATACATGAAAGTTCAAGAGAAGCATGCAATGGGGACAGACAGAGATCTTAATCTACATGAGTGAGAGGTGATTTCCTGTTCTTCAGTTTGAGACTTGTACTTGATGGTATGTGGGAGAAAATTCTGGACTTCCTTCATGATTGGTAAACACCAACAGGTTAACAACTCCCAGTAAAATGTGGCTTGCTTCTAATAGGCAAATGAATACCAGGAGAAATTTAACATTAACTTTTATTTGACCTCATTTTAAAATTTTCAGTTGGTGAAATAGCACATGCCAAGCATTCGTTTGTGTCAGTTTGGAAAAAAAGGTAGTAATGTGTTGTCTGCACTCAAGAACTAGGAGAACAGGTATGAGAAAAGTCTAATTATAGTCCTTAATCTTCCAGATCAAGGAACTTACCTTAAGTCTGAAGAGGACAAAGATTCTTCAGAATTTCTCATGCATGAAAAATTGAAAAGACAAAGTTAATCACAGGTTCCCTGAACCCACTGTGAAGTCCTTGATCTAGATACTAGAATTAACATTTCACCTCTTTCCCTTAGGTCTGTCTGAGAATTACCTCAGTCACATGCTTTTTCATTGCTACTATGCAATGTTAATGTTTTTCTTTCTTTGTTGTTAAGCTGTGAAAAACTGAGCAATTTGAGTCTATGCATATCTATGAATATCTCGTCACACTATTTGCTTTATTTGTGACTATGATTGTATGGCTATCAAAAGTAAAAGAAACAGGCAGTGGAAAAAAAAAAAAAAACAGATTTGGTTTGCTCAACCAGCAAACCAGCCAGCATTATAAATGAGTACAATGACTCTGAATACTTCAAAACATAAGTGGATTAAACTTGAGAATATTTTGAATGTTTACTTTTTACATGCTCGTCTGAAAAGCTGAGACATTTTTCTTCCAAAAAACATGTTCTAGCCCCCAAAATCATCTTCATGTGACCTCACTAAAACTTATGGATGGCTTAGCTGCTGCTGCTGAATGTATTACATTTGCTTTCAGAATTCCCAGACCGGTGACCATGGATGCCTTAACAGCAACAGCGTTTTACACTACAAGTCAAACAGCTGTGTTGTGGGAGGAGCGTGGGAGGAGCATGGGATGATGGGAGGAGGTGGTTCCATCAGTTGCAATCTCCTGTGCTGTAGGAAAGAAAATGGCAGTGAAATGACGCTGTGAAGAAATGGCCAAGGAAATGAACAGACATTTTTCAAAAGAACAGATTTGAATGACTAATAGACATGAAAAACTGCTCACCTGCCCTAGCTGTTAGAGAAATGTAAATGAGAACCACAATGAGGTTCGACCTAACTCAAATGAAGTCGGCCTACATACAGAACTCTACTAAGAACACCCGGTGCCATGATTGTGGGGAGAAAGGTACCCTCCTTCACTATTGGTAGGAGTGTAGGCTGACACAGTCACTATTGAAGCCAGATGGAGAATGCTAAGAAACTTAAAATTAACCTGATCTGATGTGTTACCTGGTTATCCCACTTCTGGAAATATGTTCAAATCTGCATATGAGAAATGGATCTGTAATCCTATATTCACAGCAGCACAATCTACAGTCAGTAGCAAAGACATGGAAACAATTCAGATGCCCATCAAAAGAGGAGTGAATAAAGAAACCGTGGTACGTCTATTCCATAAAATACTACTAAGCCATTAAAAAGAGTGAAATTCTACCATTTGCAACGAAAGCATCCCAATTGGGGACCATTTTACTCAGTGAAATAGGTCAACCCCAAAAGGACAAATATCATATGTTCTCTGTGATATAAGGCCACCTTCACACGAAATACAAGATCAATAACCCTTTCAATACTGTTTTTGCTACATCTCAGGGTACTGATGTTTTTGTATTTATTTCCATTCATTCAAAACATTTTTTTTCTTATTAATTTCCTCACTGACTCATAGGTCATATGTAGCATCATTTGTTTTAATAAGGTTTCTGATTTTCTTTTTCATTTCTTCAGCAACACATTTGTAACTCAGTAGCATACTATTTACCATCATGTTGTTGTCATTAGTTTTCTATTTTTCTTCCTATTGCTGACTTTGTTTCATGGGTTTTTTTTTCATTTAACGGGATGTATAGTAATTGTGTAATAGAGACTATCATATCCAGATGTGAAGATACAATGCAGTATACATCTCTAATCCTAAATCAAATATGGACTCCCAATGAAACCGTTGAACATATGTTGACAATAGAATGCTAAACTCTATGCCATTGTCCATACCTACAACGTCAGGATACATTTTAAAGCAGAATGATGAACATGTGACTATTTGTGACGGACTATACTACTGCACTAATATAGGGGAAATCAGTGAAAACTTTGGGAAATTCCAGAGCCTTTGGAACTGTACCATAAAATAATAAAGTAAATACATTTTTTAAAAATGGAAATTCTGAAATTTCACATTTTATGTTTCTTGCTATTCTTGTAAGGTTTTTCAATTAATTTATTTTATTAACAGTGAAATTTTGCTTTGATTGTTAGACTTTGCTATTATTTTATTCCTTCTTTATTGAAGAAAGAAGGAAGTGCCTGAATGGTGATAATGAAGAAGGAGAAAGGAGAGTACTACTTGGTAGTGAATATCAGAAGGCGGAATACTGCCTAACTTTATTTTTTTTCCACACAATGTTCTCTCTGGTTTGACCAAAACAGATTATCAGAACATAAGAACACATATGCAAGAGTCCTATAAGAGATGCTGTAAAAAAAACTAAATTTTATTTCATTCTGTCTATAAATTACAGCTGTGTTCTAGATTTTATGCTACGGCATCTTGTGGTACTTTTCAGCATGTTAGCATACACTTGAGTGAGAAACAAAAGACAGATAAATGCAGTTCAGGCCTGCCTGGAAGAATGTTTAACTTGTTTTTGAGAAGAATAAACATTCCCACAACCCTGTTCATCATTGTCTTGCTTAATGGGCCATGGCCAGAGAAAACAACTAATCAAGTCGCCTAAGGAAGGTTCTGGGGGTAGCCAATTCTTGGAATGAAAGGGCTTATCAAAAGGCTCCAAAGTGCTGAACTGGAATGATATTGTCTCTCCTTCCTGTGAATTGATGACCTTATGGGAATTAGAAAAGATCTCTACAAGCACCATGTATTAATTGCCCTGATGTTAGATATGTGGGATGCTGCTGGATACATAGATGTACGTGCTCACATCCACACCCACACACATCCTATAGGAGATGACATCAGTTGTGATACCCAGAATAAAACTGAAATTTTTAAAAAATACGATTTCTAAGACTGTGCTTTATATATGTAAAGGAGGACATCAAACTCATACTTTGAAGAGGTTTTACAGGCCTCGCCTTGTTTCTCATCTATGAATTCCTGGTGACATTCTAATTAGAGTTTTATCCCAGCCTCTTTATCCTTTCTTCAGTGAGCTGTCTTGGGACAACCTTGAAATGACAAAGCTTGGATGTATTACTCCAGAACATTATGTGGGCTGTGTCTGTCACTTTCTGTTCTCTTTGTTTCTGTTACATCTAAGTCTTTGAATGAGTCTGTGGGTAGTCACTTGTCTTCCTCCTCTACCTTCTTCCAAACAGACACACTTGCAGAGTTAATTCAAGCTTGGTTACTGACCCACAATTGCCAGGAGTGTACTATCAGCAGCTTGCCTTTCATGATAATGAGGCAAGTAATTCACCGCAGTGCCTAAGTGGCAGCTTTTCCAACCACCTGGAGGAAGAATGGAGAGTCCACTGTGCCTGGGTCACGTCAGTCATCTCTCTGGCATCTTGCTGCCAGGTATGGAGGTGCTCTAATAATGGAGCCTGTGCTAGTAGCATCTCGCTACCCATCTACCCATATTTTCCCTTTGTATTACTGGCTTCTTGTTGTTATTTATTCTTTCCTGTTGAGCTTGATAGAAACCATTTTAAAGATGATAAAATACTCTGATCTCACATATGTGGATTCTTCCATTTTAAATTTGTTTCTTTTACATAATAACTGTCCTTGAACATTAGTATTTCATCTAGTAACTTTTGATCTGAATGCAAATGAAAAACTTTGCAATCAGCTGTGTGGGCAGTCTCTCATTTCTTCAATATTTCCAGAGTTTTTCTTTTTTTTAATTTTTAAGTTTTTATTTGTTTAGAAGCAGAGAGGAAGACAGAGATTCCCCATCTGCTGATTCATTCACCAAACGTCTAAACTGTCCAGGGCTTGGCTGAAGCTGGGATCCAGACATACACTCCAAACCTCCCACGGGGATGGCAAGCACCCAATTAACAGAGCCATCACTGTTGCCTCCCAGGGGCTGCAATAGCAGGAGACTGAGCAAAGAATCAGAGTCAGAAATGAAATCACATTTCCATAATATAAGATGAAGGGACCCTAACTACTAGGCTGAATGTCCAATCTGCGTAACTGCTTTTAATATGATAGTAAATTTGAAAACAATGGGGGAAACTAAGGGAAGGTTTTTTAAAATGAAGAAAGCATTTTTCATTCAGTTTTCCCCAAAAGTGACATGTTACCACCAAAATATTGGCATTTTTGTTGCCTTATTACATAAGTTTTTAAACAAAGTAGCCAGATTGTTCCTACTTTCTTATCTTTCTAAAAATTGTTCTAGGTGTTCTGGTTAATTTGACATTATGTACTATTTTAGGATAATCTAGACTCTATGAAAATTCATGATGAGAGATGGAGAAATTGGATTAAACTTGTACTTAAACTTGGGAATTAACATTTTATTATGTTGTTTCCCAAACATAGCATGTCTATTTGTGACATCTTTGATTTTTTTTGAAAAATAATATAAAGAGAACAGATTTTAATGAATTTCAGAGAGCCTTCAAAAAAGATAATGTCTTCCTCACCCCACTGCTCCTCCATTCAAACCTCTCGCCCACTCCTCTCTTCATTAGTTTTTACAAAAACATGATTTTAACTCACTCTATATTCATAAGCTTAATTCACCACCAATCACAATATTTAACAAGCAAAAAGTAGGAAAATCAAATTTCCACAGGAGTATATAAAAGGGCTAAGATTAATAATCATAACCCAAAATGACCATTTCATTCCTACACATTTTTAAGGATTTGTTTATTTTTATCAGAAAGTCAGATATACAAAGAAATGGAGAGACAGAAAGGAAGATCTTACATCTACTGAGACATTCTCCAATTGGTCACAATGGCCAGAGCTGAGCCGATCCTAAGCCAGGAGCCAAGAGCCTCTCCTGGATCTCCCACGCAGGTGCAGGGTCCCAAAGCTTTGGGCCGTACTCGACTGCTTTCCCAGGCCACAAGCAGGGAGCTGGATGGAAAGCAGCGCTGCCAGGATTAGAACCAGTGCCCATATGGGATCCCAGCATGTGCAAGGCAAGGACTTGAGCTGCTAGGCTACTATGAGGGTCCACACCTACACTTTTTTTTTAATATTGCATGTTAACACTACAGCAATGTTGTGTAGGTTTCAGGATGTAAATCCTGCATATGTTTTATTAGATTTGCACTGAAACATTATGTTTCTGATTATGAACTATTGTATTTCATTTGCATACTGTACTATTTATTGATTTTAAATTTGAATGTGCACCTATCCATTGGCTCCCTAGGTGAATTACTTCGAGCTGAATTGGAAGCAGAGTAACTGGGACTGCCACCAGCATTCAGACATGAGATGCCATTGTCACAAGTTGCAGACCTCAGTCTTAGTCTCCCACACAACAGAAATTCAACTACTGGAGCCACAACCTGCTACCTGCCAGGGGCAACAATCTCAGCAAGCTGGAATCGGGAGTGCCACCAGGGCTCAAACCTTCACAATCCAATAAGAAACGCCAGCATCCAAAACAGCATCTTGACTTCCCATCCATGATTCTTTGTGTTCAATTTTTTATTTCTCTTTTCCTTGAGTAGTGAAGATTTTTCTAGAATTCCATTTTGGCATATATGGAAAGTGTTACTGGTGTTACTTCTTTACAGTTCACTTTGTATTTAATACAATACATTTCACATTATTATATGTTCACACGTTGTTGCAGAATACCAACAATATTATCTTGCCAATCTGAGGGAAGGCTCATAGCTGACTTCATTTTGCTTCTTTTACCCTCTTCTATTTACAACATAATCGCATTTAATATATCCTCTACGTGTATTTAGGACCACATCAAGTCAGTATTATAATTTTTTTTCCAACTGTCACACATAAGTTAGAAATCAAGAAAGAAAAAACAACAGCTGTAATTGTGTCACAGTGGGTCATGACTCCACTTGCAACGCTACCATCCTATATTTGAGCATTTGCCTGACTCCCCAGCTGCTCTGTTTTCACAATAGCTTCCTGCTATTGTTGATGAGAAATCAATAGTTAATGGCCCAAGTACTTTGGTCCCTATCATCCTGTGGGAGACCAGGTGAAGTTCCTGGCTCCTGGCTTTTGCCTGGGCTAGAGTTCATTGTTGCTACTGTTTGGGTAGCAAACCAACAAATAGAAGATCACAAAAAAACTCCTGGTTCCTGCATTTTGATTAACTCAGCCCCAGTCATTGTAACCATTTGGGGAGTGTGGCCACAGATGAAGAGCTTTCTCTGTCTCTCCTTCTCTCTGTTACTCTGTCTTATTAAATAAAAATTAATAGCTCTTTTAAAACATGTATTATAAAAAATGAATAAGGAAAACTTAATGGAGAAATTTTTTTCATCTTGCAATGAATTAAGAATTGACAATACAAGCAAGTCAGTTAACTAATTTAATAGCAGAGTTTTTTTTATCAGATAAAGCAATACAGTCCTATTTTTTCCATCGATTATTTATATTATGAATGAAATAGCATTTAAAGTTTAGATCACACAAAAACATTATTGTCTTGCTTTTAAAATTTTAAAATACGATACATTTAAACAACCCAATCTAGCAATAAATCCAAATAAAAATGAAGATCTAAACAAAAGTGAAATTCTTTTGTGTTAACATGAAATATTACTGGCATATACTGGCAAAATTAAATATAAGCTATGTTATCTGTGTGTAGAATGTATTATCTTCCTAGGAGTATATCCCAAATGGTAGGTTTTAGGATTACGTTATGTTCAGCACAGGAAAATAAACCAAAGCTCTCTGCTGGGGGCGAGTGTTATGGAACTTGGGATGCCAAATTCTTTATCCAATCTGTGTTTGTTCTGATCTAGTTTCCTGCTAACATATTTGCAAAGCTTCAGATGATGGTCCGTGGACTTGGCTTCTTCCACACACATGGCCGACCTGGAAGGAATTCTTGCTGCATGACCACATCCTGCTATTAGAAGTATTTGGTGGATGAACCAGTAGAAAAAGATCTCTCTCTTTCTCTTTTTTCTGAAATTACTCTGCAAAAACAAATATTCTTTGAAAGGTAAATGCAAACATCATAATTTTTTACCTTTATTTCAGCCTAAAGCAAATATTTCTTTCACATGCCCTAAATAAATAGAAAAATCTCAGCTTTTAAGTTGGTAGTATACAAAATTCCATTTTCATTTTTTTGTGCATCTCATATCTAACATTTGCCAATGCATTTTTTTATTTTTTCTAGAAAATATTCCTCAGATATGTATTTATTATATCATGAAAATAAAGGATCAGTGTCTTTAATATGTTCGCCAACCCTATGATTATCATTTTATGATATTCTTCAGAATTTACTTTGCTGTTCTGTAATTACTATGCTCTGATGAAATGAAATAGACATGAGTAGAAATGATAAAAATCGGATGAAATGAACACCTGCTGAGGTCACCGAATAACATAACCCCAAAATGACCCAGTGCAATTACCCTACCCACACAAAGATTTTTATTAGTTCTCATACTATTAGCAAAGTTGTAAATAATTATATGGTAAATATTGCTTAATCATGGATAACAACAGTCTAATAAAGTGATTTGCATGTCTTTTCAAAGTGCCCATATTAATGTGAGAAACTTTAGGATCTCTAAGGTGCAAGCTTCAATAGGCCAATGAACCAAATGAGTAAGCCTAAGGCAATTATATATAATTTTTTAAAGAGACAAGTTGATTTTCTTTGAAAAGTAATTGAACTCTTAAAAAATACCTTAAAAATGTTTATCTTATTTTTATGGAAAGACATATTTACAGAGAGAAGGAGAGACAGAGAGAAAGCTCTTCCATTCACTGATTCAGTCCCCAAATGGTCACTATGACTGGAGCTGAGCTGATCTGTAGCCAAGAGTCAGGAGTTTTTTTCTGGGTCTTTCCACACGGTGCAGGGTCCCAAGGCGTTGGACCATCCTCTACTGCTTTCCCAGGCCACAAGCAGGTAGTTAAATGGCAAGTGGGGTAGCCAGGATATGAACCAGTGCCCATATGGAATGCCATGCTTGGAATTGAAGGATTAGACAGCCAGCCAATGCACCAGCCCCCCAAATTACATACCTGAGATATAGACTTACAGGTTAACAAGGTTGGGAAGGGAATTGCAGAAAAGCCAGAGTGAGGGAGTAATGGAGAGGAGACCACAAAGCCAGGGGAAGTGAAAACCTGATTCAATAGTGCTGAGAAGGCAGGTTAGTGGGAGACGGTGCATTGAAGGAGTGTCCTCAGAGGCAGTTCTCATGGGAGAGTTGCTGATAAAAGCTAGGTAGGCCCAGCCATTCTCTCTGCCGCCTGCCTGGCCATGGGATCCTTTCTTTCCCATTCCCACAACTCAGCCTCACTTGCTGAATTACACATAGAGAAGTTCAGTCAGCTGTGAACCAAAACATGCCTCCTTCCTTCAGGAGTTGCTTTCTCAGGTAACCTGCTGTAGCGAAGTGTTGACTACTACACTAACTGGGGAAAAAAGAAAGAAGCTAAGGAGAGGCAGGCTCAGACTAAGGTGTCCCCATGTTACAAATCATGCAAGGATGGAGAAAATGACTGTAGCCTGTAACTGTGATTTGCTACTTTGTTTGGAATTACAAAAGATGTATGTACGCGGTCACAGGCATGGCTGGGAATCTGTAACTCTTGCATTGTAGGCTGTGTCTCTAACTTTATGAAGACGCAACAGGACAGATCTGCCTCTGCCAGCTCCAAATAGATGGAGGTGGGGTAGAGCTGGGTGCTGTGTCACCTTAGAACTCACAAAGTGTGAACAGGTGATTTCCACCTGTCCCAGTTAGCAGTAAGCTAGGGTAGACAGAATCTGGAAGCAGTATGCTGACTGATGCCCATTTTGACCACAACATTCACACATGGATTGATTCACGCTGGCCACAAAAGTATGGGATGATATTGGTGCATACGTTTGAAGAATGAAAAATTAATCATTATTCAGCCTTACACAAATTAAGCATTTTCTATCAGTAAACCAGGTCACAAAGGAAACAGTGTGTTCTGTTGTACTCAGAGTTTGATTTGGGGACTCTTCTTTTAACTGTTTATAAATGTCAGATGCATTCTGGAAAGTGCCACTTTGGTGAGGATTAATAGCAAAATATAATTTCCCAAATGGTTTGCTAAGAAAACAGTCATACAAAAATTAATTTAATCAGTTCCTAGCTAATCCATGATAAGAGGCTGGATATTTATCCTCTCTCTGGCCAAGGTCACAGTCTTACGTAGTGACAATGGTTTGAAAATGAGGGCTGACATGGCCAGTAACATCTTGTTCAGATTTCAAAAATAAAACAATTGTTTTCTACATGTGTGCCGGCAATCGGGGCCTATTCCAAACCACACATTTGCTTATGATTTAATTTATTTCTTTAATGTGAACACAAGGCACCATGTAAGGACAGCAAAAAATAATTTTGATGATCTATTGTTTGTTTTGCTTATTTGTGAATAAACATTTTTCCATGCTCTCCAGGGACTTAAACATATTCTGATATGTTTGTGTTCGTTGAAAAAAGCTAACTTTCAAAATCATCTTTGAAAACTTGACAATCAACCATTTTAGTGCTCTTTAAAAATATGGTGGTTCTTGAAATTTTTTTTAATTTATTGTAAAATAATCTTTAAAAGAGACTTAAAGACCCTTCATGAGTTCCTAGGGTGTCATTTCATCTTGTTGGTATTAGGAGTCAAAATGTAATCTTTGCATCTTTGATTAGCCTGTTATACAGTCACTTACCAGGCAGGGATTGTCTCCATGCTCAGAGCCCCATTTCAGCCACCACGGACAGGGGTGAGCTGCCCCAGGGCCTGCCCGAGCTCCAAAGGCTGCTCCCTTCATGGTACGTACACTGAGGGGGAAAGCCTGGACAACAGGGTGGGCCCGGGCCCCACCCGCCGCCAACATTGTGCGGTGGATGGCATTGGGGAGGGGGCATTGGCTGCTGGGAACTGCCAGGCCGGGATTGTGTTCACGCTCAGAGCCCCGATTCCAGCCACAGCGTACACCAGGTGAGCTCTCCCTGGGCGGCCAGTGTGCCATTTGGCGCCAGGCTCTGCCTGCTGGCCACCCGGCTGCGAGCTCTGGGGCTTTGGGGCTTTGAATTGCTACTTACTATGTAAACCTTTACAAACCTTATTTAGGCTTCATTTTCTTCTGGTCAGTGCAACTGGAATGAAGGGTGAAATGTTACCGTTTGATCTAACGTCATTCTTTTTTCATGTTATACCCAGAGCTGTGCCCTGCATTCCTTGACAAACCACTCCTGCCCTTCTTGTAGGAGTGACATTTGCTTCCTTGTAAGGCCCTGTCTTCCCTTCTGCAGGGGAACTCTGCATGTACAAAGCCACAGTGTGTGTATTTGGAAACAGTAACTACACTTTTTACGGGAACATCGTGTTTGGAAACGGAGTTCGTTCTGCTCTGCATGGCAGGTGTTCTTGTACTTCAAAGAGATTTTCTTTTTTGAAAAATCATCTTTTTTAGTTAGAAATAGGAAATATGTTCCTACCCTGTGACTCTGTGTGCTTTAAGCCTATAAGCTTATGAATTAAGACAAATAGCATGCTAAAAGAAAACGATACATTCCCCTGAAGATCTGAGTTGAATTTCTTCCTGTTGCTCATGAATTTATTCATAACCTAAGACAGAAAGACAATATCCAAAGAAATACTTGTATGAATACACTGTCCATTTGTATGCTTATGATTTGAATTCTTATAATTTTTTGTAAAAGCTAAACTCCTACATAGAATCAAAGTTTTCTTTAAAAGAATAGTTAATCTGGGCATGTATTTGAGATATCCAGATAGCTTCCTGTTGAGCAGACCTCTTAAGGTGAATGAGAAAGGCTTTCCTACCAGGATCATCAAGATGCAGCTACACAGTGGCAGCCATAACATGAACACACAACCGTAATAAGACACTTCTGATGTCTTTATTTTGATAAAGTACATTGGCACATTTGAGGACTACTTGCTATGCTTTTGGGAGTCGAGTTCCAGGTGTTGGGAATCCCAAGTGAAGTTTCCCAATAGTAACTATAGTCAGACTCCAGTTGACTAATTGATTTTGCTGATTAACTCTTCTTCCATTTAAAATATCCATAACAGGATTTAGCAGGTTACAATCAAAGACGTAAGCAATCAATTCTATTTGAGCTCTGTAGATATTCAAGTATCAGAAAAGGGTCATGTAGCCAGAATTAAGAAATTGAAGCCTGCAATTAATCAGTGTAAGGTAGCACCTAAAAGGCTACTAGTGGTGTTGTACTACACAAAGATTTAGTGTTAAGGATTGAGATTCTATTATCAGCTTACACTTTGTTGGCCTTTAACATTCCTTAGATATGTGAAAAATGAAAGAATATATACAGATAAATCTGGCCATGATACAGTAGATCATTTAGAAGTGAATACAGCTTTCATGAAAAAGTAAAATGTGAGTATTTGCATGATCGTATTCGATTTTGGTACATATCTTGAAAATAAAATAATTTCTGATTTTCAATAATATTGATGAGAATAAAAACTAGTTATAATTTTTTGGTTAACTGGTAAATATGAGACTTTGATTGAAAATCTTAATAAAAAGTTTGTTATGTTTCGATAGAATTATTGAGTAGCTTATTAAAATCCTCCAGGAATTGGTAGGAAGCAACCTTGTTAGGAAAACCCAATTTGCATTTTACTCCTTTTCTCTGTTAAGTTTTTTATTTTTGCAAAGCATACTTTTACTGCAGTTCATTAATTTTCAGAATCTATAGGTTTGTAGAACTCCGTTTCTTTAATCATGCATGTAAAATTAATTATTAGAAGTTTTATTTTGCTGATTTCAGCAACTGTATGAAACCACACAATATAGCCTTCAGCTAAATATGTAGCATCTAGCAGAAATAGGAAAAATGATTCTTACTTTTTTCTTGAAATGAATTTTCTGTTTCGATAACTTATATGCAAATCATTGAGTGAAGCATTTCACTTCATTTTCTTTTGTTCTTATTTTCAACAGAAAATTGGAAATGGCAACACTTGTACCCATTTTAAAATATTTAACTATACTATGAGTGATTTAATTAAGTATTCTAATAACATAGGTCTGTTTGCACAGGTAAATGCATATTAATTGTAGATAATCTTTAGTAAATCAAGCATCTGTATTAGTTTTTCTTTTCCCATTAAGCACATAATTTTTAAAGACTGATATGGAAGTGGTCACAGAAGCCTTGTAAACCCCTCCCCATTAAGACACAATTTGACTTGAACCCAAGTGGATTACTAGTTCTCCCACTCAAAACTAATTACATTCTGATCTGTATTAGTGGAGAATTTTGGTCTCATTAATCACTATTTTTAAATGGAGGCAACTATTTTGCTCTACAGTTATTATTGAATTCAACATGTAATGTGAATTATTCAGCAGCATCAGAATGTTTCAACGGCATGCTTAGAGGACACAGGAACATCTCAGGTCTGTGTAAATGATCATGTCAAGAATTAGACAAGTAGATCAAGGTGAAACTTAATTCTGCACTTTGACTTGTATCACCAATAATAGAAAAGCTAATGTTATCATAATTTCGTGCCCGCAAACGAATGGATGGCCAGCACCTCTGCTTCTCAAGCCCTGACTGATCTGGCCACCAATTCCCGCCCCATGCTAAGGTACCTTCTACTATTGTCTTCTAATTTAAGTAAGATACATACAGTAAACTAAAGTCGTGCTTCTTGTTTCCATAAGTAGGTAGCTGAGTGCCCCATCATCCTCTCCCATTTTTTCCAAACTTTTTATTTAAAAAAAGAAAAACTTAAAGAAGATATCCTAACATTGTGGCATAGCTGGGAAAGCCACCACACTGATAAGATTTGTGACATTTGGGCAGGTTCCCAGAACACACGCTCTCTCACAGCTTTTACCTCCTAACCTCAAAAGGTTACCTGAATATAAACTTATCTTCTCAATCATGGTTTTGTTTTGCTTGGCTTTGTTTTGTTTTGTCATTGGACTTTTCTGCTGATAGTCATTTTTTCTTTGAAATCAGACACTATGTAAAGCAAACATGTGGTTCCAAATGCTTGCTCTGACAAAGTTTAAGACTGAATCATTAAGTTCTCAATATTTAACAGCTTTCTGATATCTTCTTCTAAACATTTAATTTTGTGCTCCCCTCAAATATATATATTTATGTTGAATCCATGGCACCTAATATGGGTATATTTGGAGATAGGTTATTTAACAAGCAGTTAAATTAAATGAGTTCTTAAGTGTGTGATCTTAAGAGTGCACAACACGTGTTGAAGCATAGAGAGGAGAGAGAGATTGGGGCAGAAAGACAGAGAGAGAGACAGAGACACACACAGAGAGAGAGAGAGAGAGAGAGAGAGAACTGTAAAAAGAGCCTAACATCTCAATTCTATCTATTGGTCATCTTTGGTGATTCACACACACAGCTGAGTATCTAGATAAATGAGTAAGATAGGTTTGAACATTCTTATGAAGTTGTACAGCTTAGTAGAGTGTTGATTGCAAACTGAAGTTAATTTATTTTGTTTATCACTACTCGTTTTATTTGTATACACTTATTTCATATGTTTACCAACACTTTCTGTTATCTTCCATATCATTCAAGCACTCCCCAAGAAGCCACAACAGCCAGAGCTGAGCCAATCTGAAGCCAGGAGCCAGGTGCTTCCTCTGGGTATCCTATGTGGTTACAGGGTCCCAAGGCTTTGGATCATCCTTAACTACTTTTCCCTGCCACAGGCTGGGACCTGAATGGAAACTGGGGCCGCCAGGACACGATCCAGCTGGTGTATGTAAGACAAGGATTTTAGCCACTAGGCTACCACACCAGGCCATGTTTTATTGATCTTAATTTAACTAAACATATTTTTTTTCAAATAACAAGATGCTAGGTTAATTAAAAAAAAGCTCTCATATGTAACTATATTCATATTTTCCTGAAATGCTTTATAAAATTTTGTTACCTGAAATAGGTCTAATGGTGCATTTCATACCACAGGAGGAAATAACCTGCTATTTATTCAGGAAGCAATTTTGAAACACAGCATGTAAGAAGCCAATTTTCAATGTTTCTTCCTTTGGAAAAAAAATGGCACAACCAGAGGGCCAGAGGCTGTCTAATGGCACAGTGGGTTAAACCATTGGGCACCAGTTCTAACCCTAGCAGCCCCGCTTCCCATCCAGCTCCTTGCCTGTGGCCTGGGAAAGCAGTGGAGGTTGGCCCAATGCCTTGGGACCACGCTTTCAAGTAGGAGACCTGGAAGAAGTTCCTGGCTCCTGGCTTCAGATCAGCTCAGCTCCAGCCGTTGTGGCCACTTGTGGAGTGAATCAATGGACGGAAGATTTTCCTCTATGTCTCTCCTCTTCTCTGTATATCTGACTTTCCAAGAAAAATAAATGAATAAATCTTTATATAAAAAAAGAAGAAAAAATTGTCCATGTGTTAGACATGGCTGAGGGTTGTGGGACAAGATGTGGAAGGCATGTAAATTCAAACCAAAAGTATTGAACTAAGGTTCCAAATTAAAGGTTTCCTTAAGGTTTGCAAGTATAAAACTACAAAAATCAGATACAGGTTTATAAATGAACTCATGAGGCACAAGAGCTTCCCCAAAACCAGATTTACCATGCTTGTGAAAAAATACAATTTGTCAGGAGTAGCAACAACACTGTCACAAAACCCTTCAGACATTCAAATGCAACTTCCAATCCCCTGAATTACTCAATCATTTAGTCATGAGGTTGGCAAGCACTGAAAGGAAAGTATTTAGAAAAACAGAATTATTTAATAAATGCTTTGTTAAAAAAAGGAAAGGAGACTGGTCACCACATGGCCAAATGTGTTTTATGCACTACTATGTATGCCCAAAATGCTAGAAATGCAAATTAAGGGGAAATATGGAATCTAAATGCCTGACTGGAATACATGCCTGATTAGGATGGTTTTCCAACAAGACAGCATACAGTAGGTATTTAGAGCTGGGAAGCCATATGGTTCATCTCAAATATTGTAAAGAAGATTGGTGGTAATTTGTCTTTGATTCAATGCCCAAGAATTCAGTTGTAACTTATCAGCCACATGGCCGACTACAACTACAATGAGCAGAGATTACAGTGGTGCCTTTGATGGCATTTGGTGCTAACTCTAGCGGAGGATTGTTCAACAAGATTAAGGACAGATGTCAGGTCAAGACCAGCTTCAGCATTACCTTTCTTTACATGAGAAGCCCCCAAGCAGGAAGATTTTCTTTTTTTTTTTTAAGATTTAGTTTATTTTTATTGGAAAGGTGGAGAGACAGAGAGGAAGAGAGACAGAGAGGAAGATCTTCTGTCCGATGGTTCACTCCCCAAGTGACCACAAAGGCTGGAGCTGAGGCAATCCGAAGCCAGGAACCCGGAGCTCTTCCAGGTCTCCCACGCAGGTGCAGGGTCCCAAGGCTTTGGGCTGTCCTCGACTGCTTTCCCAGGCCACAAGCAGGGAGTTGGATGGGAACTGAGGCTGTTGGGATTAGAACCGGAGCCCATAGGGGATCCTGGCATGTGCAAGGCGAGAACTTCAACCACTATGCTATCGCGCCAGGCCCAGGGAGGCTTCCTTAACAAAAGGAATCTCAAGCAGAATCTCAGCTGAAGAATTACAGACCTGTCCAGTGAACATCTGTACACCTGAAGATGAATTTGATGTTCTCAAGTACCTATTGCCAAAACTGTCACCCTGCCACAGTAGCAAAGCCTCATTTTCAGATGACTTAAATTTCACCAAAGCTGTATTCCCTACCCTACCGCCCACTTTTATTCCCACCTCCCCTTCCCCCAATCCCCAATAAAGTCTGTCTTCCCCTTGATCCAATTAAAGGATGGCGGAATAACCAATACTGAAAGGAGTTTAGTGATGAACATTCCAAAGAAACCCAGCACGCCAAATATACAAGCTCTCCTTAAAGATATGAACAAGGTGATGCATCAGGAAGTGAAAGGCAGAGCAAGCTGAGAAGCTCAAGCCAGTGGCTGCTTCTGACCCTGGTGCCATAATAGTAGAGTCTCTGAAGTTTGCCTTTCAGTATCAAACAACAGCCAAGGTGAAGTTGGGGAAAGAGTTCCAAAGTGTGAACCAGAGTCTCCCTGAGAGATAGTGTTGTTTAGGCCATATATGCTGCAGCCTATAGGAAAAAATGAAAGATTTAGTTGAAAATCCATGAAAGACAATATGTAGTTCAGCTGACAGTTAGTGAGGGATGTGTTTCTCTAGCAGAAATCAATAATATATTTTCAAATACCAACTCTAGTAGTCAGTTGTCTCCTTTTTTACCTAATTAGAGGACAATAACAAAAGAACTGTGAAGTTTGCTTTTCCTTTTCTTAAGACATCCAAGTTTAAGCTCTCAGAAATGGTGTGTGCTTTTGTGTATTTGTAGTATGAAACCAGGGTGCAAAGGTTTCCAGACTGGAGTAAGCTGTAAATTTTCAAAACACTAGAAAGGACATTTGTGGTTCTTACTGTGCAACTTCAATTAACACTATTTTATCTGTTCAGATGTTTTATCTGAATATATTTCAATATGACAGTTCATGCAAAAGTAATTAATGACAGCAATGGCCAGAGCTGTTATCACAGCTTACTGTGATTATTTCCTATTCAGGGATGGACTAGCTATTATAACCTAAACTGTTAGACTGAAAATGTTTCATTTGAAACTGAAATTTCCTTGCCTTAAGCAGAACATACACCTTAGATGGTCCTACATTTTTGTAGCTAGTTTGAGTATAAATAAAATTATATTCAATGATGAAATTCCATAAAGCCTTCCACTAAAGGGAATTTGGGTATTAGGAGAGCTGCGTTCACTTCATCGTTATACAGTGTGAGGCAGAAAACGTACATTTCAAGTTGTGTGTCTTTATCCTCAGGCTAAATGCCTACTGCTGGCAAACCGCATCTCAAATAATCAGAGTGTATGTCTTGCTTTTATTTGTTTGTAACTAATGTTGTGAGTTGGCATAGGCTTCCATTGCGTTAAAAAAAAAAAAAAAAAAAAACCTCATTCTGAAACTCTAAGTCTAGAATTTAATCATTATTCAAAAGAAAGCAGTATAACATCAAAATCTTGAGCTGAGGAGGCTCAGCACACAGCTCTGCATTTCTAGAAAATGGGGTAATTATTTCAACACCCTGGGTCTCAGTTTCCCAGACTGTAAAATGAACATCACAGTAATAACTTCTCACAAGACAATCTGGAGAATTTTATAAAATTATATATAAACAGCTGTAGCATTGGTGGGGTCTGTGCAGTGGGTGTGGATGACATGAAGGTATTAAGAGAAGAGCTCCCATGTTTGGCAAGGCCCAGAGGAGTTTCCAGCTGTTTGACAAGGCTCGGAGGATGTCTGTCTGACCACCTTGATGCAGTCTCACCCCCTTTTGCATGGGCACTCAACTACCCCACTAAAAATTCTGTAATCTATTGAGGCATTGTTGTTTGCCCATGTGAGATGGTTTTTGTAACCGATGTGAGCTTGGGAGTTAATGTTGCTGACAATGTCTCGGTGAGTGGGTCTTCAACAATTTATATACAGAGTACAATTATGTCCATTGCCGTTTCTGACACCTTATTGTATGCCTACCCATTGGTCCAGAGTCTGGCTCAGACATGTAGCACGCCTGCTGGAAAAGGCCTTGATAAGTATCCTAAACATTAATGAAAGTGATGGAAGTATGAACTGAAACTGCTATGATGATAAATACAGTTACTGTGACCTTAAAGGCTAGCCTGTCTTTGCAATTTCTTTGGAGCATAGGAAATGTATCTGTTTTAGTCACTTATATAATTTTTTGCTATAGGAATTAAGGATGCTTTTATTAGTACTATAGAAATATGCCTTCAATTATTGTTTGATTGCTTATAGGGTTGTAGATCCTGTAGTTGTAGAGGAATTTAATATTTAAAATTTTTGTCTTGGATATTTATGTTTTTTCTTGTGACATATTTCTCCCATTAAATGATGGACAAGTTGTGGAAATAGAAATATAGTAGTAATGTATTACCGATTAGCAGGTAATCACATGTGTCTTGGCCTTGGAGTCCTGAATGTAGCCCAATGTTACTACTGAAGAATGAACAATGGCTTGCTTTGAAGAATATGAATATAGTATTTTGCAGAATTATCTTTGGAAGCATCTGCTTAGCCATGAAGTACAAATAGAATGACCAAATATCTGTGCATGCCCCCTTAGTCATGAAGTAAAAATAGAACAATTAAATGTTTGTGCAGAGGCTTGTGGTGGGGCTGGGAAAATAAAAAGGACAGCTTCTTGAGTTGTTACAAAGCGGAACCAAGTGACAGTGTCTGTGTCTTTGCTTTTTGCCTACTCCACACACTTCTCAAGTTCCAAATTCAGCTAGAGCTGGCCTCTGGCATAGCAGTTTTTGGCATAGAATAAAGATTTTACATTTTTAACTAAAATTTGTGTTTATCATAACACACAGAAATTCACATATCACTTATACAGGTAATGATATAGATATAGATATAGATATAGATATAGATATAGATATAGATATAGATATAGATATAGATATAGATATAGATATAGATATATGAAGAAATAATCTCCTCTTACTGATTACTTCAAAAGTAACTTTCCATGAAGTTTTGAAATACCCTCACATGAATAAATGTTGCCCATAAATATTACTCTATATTATAATTGATTCAAAAAACATAATTAGGAATTTAAAATAGCAAATTCTACACAAAGTCTCGTTTTTTTAGAATAACCTGACATTTTCTACCTAATGGACAAGTGAACATTAATCTTCTTAACAAAAATCTGATAACTAAAGGGGAAAATGGAATAAGGTTCTCTAAATGTGGATATTTGTTGAAGTAGTATCACCATTCCTTGAAAAAATATGCTTTGAAGATCTATATTTAAAGACAAATAAAATGGACCCAAAACTTTAAAAAGCACTTTTGGTAATAGTTAAAATGTGCCTTGTTTTCGCTTTTATTGATTTTTATTCTTTAAAACAAGGCTTTTTTTATTTCCAAATATGATATACACATTGTTCAGGCATGCCAAAAAGCAGGGCAATTTGTTGCCAACCATATCATCAATTCTGCTTTAATCTGCCCTGGGTACTGAGTAAAACATGCTGAGCTGTGGATTTCCTTTGCTGTGGCAAGAGAAAAATCTATGGAGCAATACTCTTCCTTTTCCTGTCAGTTTTCAGACACCCCCGCCTTTGGGCATTCCACCTTTGCAGCCCAGGGCTGTAGCCATGTGTCTAGGAATTGTAGTTTGTCACAGTGTGTGCTCCATTGATTAACCATGAAAACAGTAATGGAACTGCCATTGATCCCTGAAATGACTCCTCCGAAATCCTTTAGGACATCCACAGGGTCACTGCTCATGTTTCGTTGCAAGGATAAGCTTCAGTCTATGCGACTGCTTGCTAACTGTCACCTGCAATAAACTACTTACCTTTCCATTACCAGTTAACAACATCCTGCCAGAGTGGAGTGTATGAAAAATAGATAAAGAAGCTCCAAGTCATCACACCTGTGGAAGGAATAGTTTGTACCACCGAATTTTGAAATTTTTCTATTCGGAAAGCAATGTTCCTGCATGCCAGGAGTGAATGTGTCTCTACCTTTGAAATTCCATTTGAATTTAACATTTTTTTAAAAATCTAACTTCTTTTATAACTTTATAGACTTCCCAAAGTGCTTTCCTATTCCTATCTCTTGCTTGCTTTTAAGGTTTTACATAAGGATGATTCCTTAGCATTGAATGAAACAGCAAAGAAGCTGAAGAAGTAATATTAACTGAACAAATAAGAGTTCTAATAAGCAGAATGAAATTCAAATCTCCACCTACCTATCATCCATCCACCCGTCCACACATATACCTACTCACCCATCATTCATTTCAATCCAACCGATCGCCCACTTATACATCTAATCTTCCAATCTTACCAGTAGGATTGTTGGCACTGACTCACTTGCAGATACAGTGATGTGAATAGTTCTATTTACCAATGATGTCAGAGCAGTTAAACATGACAAAAACCTGTGTAGTGTAAAGAAAGTTTCATCAACCATCTTGTTTTTACCAAAAAAAAAAAAAAAAGGCCTGTGTCACCATAGTTATCTATTACTAGATGAAATCACTTTTATAAAGCATTAGCTATTTGAGTTCATTTCTATTGAAAGTAAACAATTCATCGATTTCTTTCTTTTTCGATGTAATTTTCATCACAGAGGTCTTCCACATCTTCAGTTAGGTTTATCCCAAGGTATTTGAGGTTTAGCCCAAGGTATTGTAAAGTCTTTACAAGTATTCTGTCATCCATGGAGTTATTTGTGTATATCAGGATCATCAATTTACATTCATTGATTTTGTAACCTGTTAACTTGTCAAACTCTCTTGTGAGTTCCAATACTCTCTTGATTGAGTCTTTTTGTTATCCTATGTGTAGAATCATGATGTCCACAAAGAGGGATATTTTTAATTCCTCAATTTCAATTTGAATTCCTTTGATTTCTTTTTCTTGCCTAATAGCTCTAGCTACAAGCTTCTAATACTATGTTGAGAATCAATGATGGAAGTAAAAACCTTTGTCTGGTTCTAAATCATAGTGGAAACACTTCCACTCCTTCCCCATTTAGTAGAATGCTCGTGTTGGGTTGCTTGTATGCTGCTTTGATTGTGTTGTAGAATGTTCCCTCTTTGTGTGTCTTGCTTAGAGCTTTTAGAATGAAGTGGCATTGTGTTTTACCAAATGCCTTCTCTGTATCTATTGAGATTATTACATTTTTTATTCTTCAATTTGTTGAATTCATGTATCACATTTATTGTTTAGCATATTTTTTATTTGATAAGTTAATATTCATCCCTGCATGCCAGGGATAAATTCCACCTGGTCTGGGTGAATGATCTGTCCTATCTATTGTTAAATTCTGTTAGCTAATATTTTGTAGAGGATTTTTGCCTCGACGATTATCAGAAATATCAGTCTGTAGTTCTCTTTTGTTTGGTAGAATTCTGCCAGTGAAGCAATCCAGTACTCGACTTTTCAATCTCCATTTTGGCTATAGATCTATTTAGATTTTTAATTACCTCATGATTCAATTTTTGGTAGATTGTATGAGTTCAGAAATCTATCCATTTTTCCTAGGTCTTCCAATTTGTTGGTGTAGAGTTGTTGGCAGTAGTTCCTGGTTATTTGATGCATATCCAAGGTATTCATTATATTTCCTTTTCCATATCTAATTCTATTGACTCATTTCTTCTTTCCTCCCATTTTTTTTTTTGATTAATTGGGCTACTGGGAAATTCATATTTTTTATTTTCCCAAAGAACTGGTTCTTTGATTTGTTGATCTTACATATTGTTCTTTTGGTCTCTGGTTTATTTCCCCCTTATTTTAATCACTTCTTTTTTGTCTATTAATGTTGGAATTGTTTGCCAATCACCTGGATGATTCATGTAGAAATGTATGTGTGTATATACAAGATATCCACAGCACTATATGTACTAGCAAGGGAATGTACACATATAGTATCATTTGAGCTATGTCCAAAACATTTCAAAAAACAACTTTTTGTAAAGATCTTCAGCCAAACCTCAGCCATGAGGATCATGGCTAAGTAGTACAGATGTTCTCTTTTATATTTGCTAATATGTTGTTTCACGCACACACACACACACATGCACACGCAAACATACAAATACAAGCTAAGAGTATAAAACACTGATTTGGGGGCTTTTCTGGAAAGCTGACATACAAATGTCTGTCACATAGTTATATGTAAACTATATAAGTATATGTGTACATGGAAGAGAGAGTTATATGTAAGCTACTCTGAAGAAACTTTCTCTTTCATTCAGTTCTCTCTGGGTCTAGATACCAAATAGGCCTGTGGTTGGCTAATGTTCACTAAACAGAGCAGAAATATCACAATTAAACTTGGCAGGCTGTAGATTACAACCAGTCTCAGACAGTGTTCCTTCATGGTCTGTGTGTGTGATATCAAATTTCCCCACTCCAACCCTCACAGTGTACTGCGGTGAAGAAGCATAGAGTATCAGAGATGCCCTGGTCCTATGTACATGGGGGAATGAGACTCAGAAACTACCAAAGAAAATTATAAAAAGAAATCACAAGGAGAAACAAAATTTTCCCAGATTCAACTGGAAATATGTGTGCTGAAGGAATAGCAGGCAAATAAACCAGGCTTTTACCAGGTTAATAAGGAAACCTGTGGAAACAGCAAGAGACATTTTTCTAGGAAGCAATATTAATATTAAATAGGAATGGTACTTACTACTTAATGTTAAAAATAATGAGAGATAACAAAGTTGCGAAAAAATAAATAAAACTCCTTTACTAGTCAAATGTTGAGAAGAATTTATCATTTATAATATCTAAAATACATATTTGCAAAACAAAATGATAAAGATGAAATCGTTTATGTGTTCCTTGCAAATATTATTTATTTATTAAAATAATTTCTAGAAATCAAAATTACATCAACATAGATTAAGCATAAGAGTTTAAACATTTTTTTAAATTATCTAGAATGTAATTTTAATTTTATCAAATTTCAAAAATATTTGATAATCTCGCTCTTAAATTGCTTTTCTAGTGGCATCAGTTCTAATGATTTATATAATTTGAAGTAGTTATTTTCCATACTTCATTACTTTCCTCCAAATGATCATTGATTTGATAATTACTTGATATTTTAAAGCCTGAAGACATAACGTCCTTGAAAATATTTTAAATGTCTTGTTCTAAGCAAAAGTAAATTACATGAACGTAAAGATGATTTATTTTTTCCACAAAGATAAAGATCACTGTATTTTATCTTAATTAAGGCTTTTTAGCAACATATCCTCTTGAAGAAACCAACATATAGCTTGTTAATAGTGCATAAAGAAAGACAGCACTGTCTACAGTGGGAAAACATTATTGTGTTTTATTACAATGACCCAGAATTGTTTGCTGGAGGTATTTTGCTAACAAGTTTTCCCACTTGTTAGCAAAATACCTGATGCATAACTTTAGCCTTTACAAAGTGAGCTGACTTTTAAATTTGGGAATTTTGATTAATTTTGACCATTCAATTAGTCAGTGTTTTGTGATTTATTTATGTGTGTATTGTTCTTTGAAAATGCCTAGAAATTATCGCAGTTATAGTTTATTACATTACACATTTATGAGTGCTAAAGCAGATGCATGTTCTGTACTCCAGAGACCTTAACATTTTGAATGGGGTGAGTAAAAATCATCTCATGTAGAGAATTGTTCCTAATTACAGGCTAAATCCATAAGCATTTGGTAATCTTTGAGGTTTTCTGTCTATAGGGATTATTTTCTTGTGTGCATTACTGATCCTATGTTTAGTCAGTTTTTTTTAAAGATTTATTCAGTTTATTGCAAAGTTAGATATACAGAGAGGAGGAGAGACAGAGAGGAAGATCTTCTGTCCGATGGTTCACTCCCCAAGTGAGCCGCAATGGCCAGTGCTCGCCGATCTGAAGCCGGGAACCAGGAACCTCTTCCGGGTCTCACACACGGGTGCAGGGTCCCAATGCATTGGGCTGTCCTCGACTGCTTTCCCAGGCCACAAGCAGGGAGCTGGATGGGAAGTGAAGCTGCCGGGATTAGAACCGGCGCCCATATGGGATCCCGGCGCGTTCAAGGCGAGGACTTTAGCCGCTAGGCTACGCCGCCGGGCCCTGTTTAGTCAGTTTTGAAAAAAACGCAACTACCTGTAATGTCATTCAAAAGTATTCACAGTATGCCCCATGAAGCGCTGCAGTTCACCACCATTGTATCTGCAATTGATATTGTTGCAAACTAGTCAGTCACTGAGAACTAATGGAACAAGTTAGCTGTAGGACTTAACATCTGAAACTGATCACTTTGGGGAAAAAGCAAATCAACACTGTAGGGGAAGCTAAGTGAAGGATGTGAAAGCAAGGCCGTATTAAACACTCATGTTTTCTTTCAACTAAAAAATTTCCTCTAAAAATAAAATACCACATTAAAAGAAAACAACAAAGGGCAGATGAGGATAAAAATTATATGTAAGTTCCTCCCCTGAAGATTGTTTTAGACTATTAATCTTGAACTGCTTTTATAATAGGTACCACTTGTTTATTGACTACAAGTCATGAGGGATCAAGACTAAAGTATCTTTCAGAAGCACTAAATGTGTTCATTGATCAGTAGTTGACTAACAATTGTTTTCTCCAGTCACAAATTGGATATTTCCTTGAATACATATATCTAGAACTAAGGATGACTGTGAGAAAAGCCTGTTTGTTCGAAAGAACAGAGTTTACCTTCATAAACTGGATTATTCTCATTATGGTAGTTCCAAAACAGAGTGATGGTCCTCTTTCATGTTTTCCCTAATCCCTGGTTTACCAAAGGTAATCTCGGTAAGAAAAACTCACATTCTTTGACTTTTCCACATTGTGAATGAGTGAAGTGTTAAAGAGAAGAATGAAATTTAGTATTTCTAAGGAAAATCAGCTTTCCTTATGGATTCTTCCCAGTAAGACTCAGTGGTGTGGTTAGATACCTGAGGTGTTCCTGAGTAGAAAATGAGAAACGGCTACTTTGTCTCTGGGTGCAAACTAGAAGTGTCCTTCAGGCTCCACTGGATAAAGTTTAGCTCAGGGGCAGCCAGAGCCCTGCAGCAAATATTTGCTCCTTGGTCAGTAGTGATTCTAGTTGCATGTGCATATATGCAATGTCTGTGCAACACATCCATTGTGTGTGCATGCTCACATGAACATATGTGAGGTGTTGCATACTTGTTTGTGATAATGCCTGAGCATGTGTGCATATGTTATGTTTGAGTGGTTTTGTATATACATATATGCTTGTAGTCATGTAAACATGTGTGATTGTGTGTGAGGATGACTGCATGAGTGAACACGTATGCTGAACATGTACATGCGTATCGCAGCAGCTTCCAGACAAAGAATGTGGGAGATGGAATATTCTCTGAGTACATGAACTCGGGTTTCTGGTCTGCATTTCTGTGCATGACTTTATTTCCTATGACAGAACTTAACATTTTTCTATAAATAGGTTGACACAATCACTGACAATTTTTCTCAGAGTATCAGAACTCACCAATTTTTAAATTTTTTTCTAGGTATTCCTCAATACCGTGTTTTATTTTTATAATCCAAAGAAAGCCAGAGGGATGGGTATGGAACGTAGTAGGCTAAGCCTCTACCTTTTATTGAAGCTCCAGTTTTGGTTCTGGCAATTATTCTTCTGATCCAGCTATTTTTTTAAAGATTCTTTTATTTTTATTGGAAAGTCAGATATATAGAGAGGAGGAGAGAGAGAGAGGAAGATCTTCCATCCAATGATTCATTCCCCAAGTGGCCACAATGGTTGGAGCTGAGCCAATCTGAAGCCAGGAGCCAGGAACTTCATCCAGGTCTCCCACCCAGGTTAGGCCATCCTTGACTGCTTTCCCAGGCTGTAAGCAGGGAGCCGGATGAGAAGCAGGGATGCCAACATTAGAACCAGTACCCAAATGGGAATACCAGCATATTCAAGAAGAGGACTTTTAGTCACTAGGGTTATGGCGCTGGGCCCTGATCCATCTACTTTTTAATAGTTTGGGGAAGTAGTGGTTGTTGAATAAACAATTCCTCGCACCCGTTTGAGAGACTCAGATGGAACACTGGTTCTTGGCTTCAATCTGGCCTTGTCCCAGGTGTTGTGCACATTTGGAGACCAAGCCAGCAGATGCAAGATCTGTTTCTATCTCTTGATCATGCTTCCTTTCAAATAAATAAACATTTTAAAATAGAAGTAAAACAAAAAAATGTGACTCTGTAAAGTAAATCAAATTGCAGTTTGAATGGAAGTCAGTCAAATGGGCTGTGGCCAGATGGTTCGTCAACACCATTTACTATGTAAAAGCTCTTGATTTTAAGCTCTTGGTTTTTGCCTCACTTTAAAACACCATTAAGATAAAGAAAAAAATTTTGAATGTAACTTGGTTTCCATTCATAATGATCTATTCTTTCCAATGTTTTAAATGAACATCTCTTTCTTTAATGGCTTGCTAGAAACTTGTCTTCTAATGAAATTCCATTATGCTTTTCTTTAACTTCTGACTTGAGTGAGTTCATCATTGGTCTCACAGAGATATTAATTTTAAAAGAGGGGAAAAGATAGGATGTAATGAGCTGTGAAAAGACTGTGCGTCTGAAAGAATAACACTGAAAGATACTTAATCTAGGGCCAATTATTCGAATGGCAGTTAGATCTTGCCTTTCTTAATAATTCTTACTGAAAGAAATTCAACATAACGACTTTCCTAAAACTATACACGGTATATCTGAGAATCCTGGATAAAAACTCTTAAGCCATGATTTCCTGAAGCATACAAAAAATCTAGAGTCCCTCAGAAAGTCACAATCCCATTGTGTGCCATTTCTGCATTTAAAACTGGGGGTTGGGAAAGGATAAGTTTTTTGTGGCTTTACATGTTGGGGAGTTAGTGGTAGAACTCACTTGAGTCTCACAGCACAGATCCCTGTAGCTCTGAAGTAAAGTCACATCTCCATCAAAGAATCACACACCATTTGCAAATAGAGCATGTGAAATTTTACCGGAGCCTGGTAGAAAGCGAACGTGCTGTGATTACAAGTTACAGCTGCTCATCATGATTTGGATTCCATCCATACACAAATCATAATACTGATTCAGGGTGGCAACAAACCTCCTACATGGAAACTGAGTCAAGTAAATTTTACACTTAGATCATTATGTCGAGCAGTGATCACCAGGGGTTCTGCTGCACTGTCTCATGTCTGGGAATTTGAGGAGGACTTTGAGAGTTGATGGAAGAAGAAAATTATTTTACTCGGTTAGTGATGATTTAACCTCCTGTTTCCCTGAAATTCAACCTCAGCACATTTCAGTGTGTGTCTCATTATTTCTTTATTTTGAGAACTGCACCTACTCTATTTCCCAGTAAGGCTCAACATTCATGCACCATGAACATGACACACACACAATTACTGCCTGATGTAGAATGAGACAACAGAAGGAATCATGGATTGCTTTGTTTTCAGAGCAAGTTTATCCATAAAACAAGTGCCAAGAAAATTGGCATTCATACCTTAAAATCTTTAGCAATACTAAGTGCTATAAAGATGATTAAAGCAATAGATGAATGTGTATTAAGAGCTCTTAACTTAGATATACCTTGTCAGTTTAAAACACTGTAGTAGTTTAAGAAATATGGAATGAAAAAGGCAAGTGCAGAAATATCTAGGGAGCATTTTAAATGCGAAAAATCCAACTGTAACAGCATTTTCTTTTAAAAATGCAGCAAACATCACTGTTCAGAAGATCAATTTATTGCCCTATTCCAGGGTAAAGAGAAAGATGATCACAAGTTAAACTGAGGACAAAAGAAAAGACAAAACATCTAAAATTCTCTCTGCATCAGCATGAATGTGGTGGGGTGCAGTGCTCTACATTGTCAAAAGAAGACTTGGAGAAAAAAAATCTGTGAACTGTTGCCAAGGTGAGCACACATATTTCATATTTTTGTCCAACAACTTCTACAGAAAGATAAAAGAGGCAGCAACTATTCATAGTGAAGTAGGGATGATTTATCTACTCAATTAGACTTGATGTCAAGAGCCACCAAAGCAGAGGATGGGTCTCAGGGAATGGCCACACACGGCTGCATGCTTCAAAGTTCTGAGCGCTTCATGATCCAACCTAACTCAGAAAATGAAACTATTCCCCTGTTATGTGATTAGCTCTTTGGATATTTTAAGCTGAGGAAAGCAGCAGAATTACCAGCTGCCATTCACAAAAAAAAAAAAAAAAAAAGAAAAGAAAAAAAAAGAATTAACAGTTGTCCAGAGACACAGAGAGCGGTTGTTGGGGCATACTGATGGGGAGAAAGGAGTTACTGCTTCTGACCAACGAGCAGTTTTTTTTTTTTTTATCTTTTTTTTTCTCCACTCATTTATTCATTAATTACATTGTATTACATGACACAATTTCATAGGTACTGGGATTCTCCCCCCTTCACCCCAAACCCTTCCCCCATGGTGAGTTCCTTCACCTTGATGCATAACCACAGCTCAAGTTCCGTTGGGATTCCCTCATTACAAGCACACACCATACATAGAGTCCAGCATCCCACTGTCCAGTCAAGTTCAATGGCCTTTTAGGGACGTCCTCTCAGGTTTGAAGGCAGAGCCAGCAGAGTGTCACCCCGATCAATTAGAAGCTCCAACATATCATCAGCAACAATCCAGGTACGATGAGACTGGCGCAGAGTCCACTGATTGACATAGTCTTATCTTAGAGTTTCCCCTTGTCCAGTATTTCACTGCCAACATATAGCTTAGGTGGTTGATTGATCTACTCCATCTTCCATCTTTTCTTAGTTAATGTTTTGATTCCTCCATTATGTTCAGGGGAATCCCCAAAGAAACTTTGAGGTGTTCCCAGTCCAGGCTCCTACATGTAATAGTAAGCACAGTGCCCGTCACAGTCCATCACTCCAATCAGCTGGTGGTTGTAACCCCTGGGTTAGTTCTATTCTCAGCCTCTACCTCCATTGGAACCAATGAGTATTGCAGCCCTTCCCGGCTCTGCCCATCACACACTCGTCCCTCACCTAAACCAGTGGGAGGTGTGCTGGTTGGGTGTTGCATTCCCTACTGACACAGGGTATTTCGCCTTGGCATTTTGTGTTTTGTACTGTTTTTTTATCACAACCAAACCTGGCCAGGCCCCCACACAACTCCAGCACTCGGACTTGCCAGTGGATGACGTGAACTGACTCAGCCTGGTCTGCCCCCAACCCGAGCTAAATGTATGCCAGTGGGTCACTTTCCAAAGCCTCTTCTGGGTTGTTTACCTCCATGCTTTCTGCGTTTATTTGTAGGATCAGTGTTCCGTCAGAGGGACTGTTCCAATTCCTCCGTCAGACCCCTTCCTGGTGTCAGGCTTCACGCATACCAGCAGGTCCTTCGGCCAGCACAGCTCTTCAACCCATTCTGGTTCCTGCTGTTGGAACCACGAGCAGTTTTTTATGCTTGATCCTGGTCATCCCTATGAGATCCAGTAACTGTGAAAACTCTCAAAATAAAAATGGAGTTACTTATGTCCAACCCTGAAAATAATAACAACAACAAATCTGGAGTTTATAAAGGTGGTAATTTCATACTAACCAAACAAAAACTATCTGAAAAATCTCTACTAGATCATGACCATGCAAAAACGTCACCACAACACTGTGCACCAGTACTTCTACAAAGACACCTGCCAGACAGCTTTCTTACCTACCTATGAGGAATGTCTACTTTGTAGATAAGAATAATTTGCTTCAAAACAGCTTATGCAACTCTTCCCATTGGACCCTGGAAACCTTGTCGTCTTTGATCTTTTGGGGTATGTACACAATGAATATATATGTGTTCCCATTGCAATGCTTCTTCCCAATTTGGAGATGGTATGTGTAGCCAGTAGCCATCAGAATTTCTCTCCTACCTTACCCATCATCTAAACATATCTCCCAACTTACATTTATCTAGGATGTTTTTCAAATTACACCATCTAACATGAATATTCTGATTGTTCTCAGACAACAAGATAAGCACTTCTGTTTCAATTTGCTTAAAAGAAATAGCTGCCTCAGGAGAGTAACAGCAAGTGGACGTTTTGAGCAGCAAGCCAATAAGAAAGTACTTCTGAGTTTTCCGAAGAATGGAACTCCTCTTTCTGTTGGCCGGCAGCCATCAGGTGAGCCAGAATGGGTGCCTACAAGTATACCCAGGAGCTGTGGAGGAAGATGTGCTTTCTACTGTACATCAGGGCATCCCGCAGTTCTCAGCGCTGCACCGGGCGCCCAGTTTCACACAGCCCGACAAAAGCGCAGGCTGGGCTATACGGCCAAGCAAGGTTATGTCATAGATACGATTCTTGTGCACTATGGTGGACGTAACTGTCCTGTGCCTAACGCAAGTCCATCCTTCATGGTGTTAACCAGCTGAAATTTGCATGAAGGCTGCGATCTGTCAATGAGGAATGAAGTGAGGGTTACTGTGGGGACCTGAATTCTTAATGTGTTGTTGCAGATTCCATACACACATTTTTGAGGTTGTCCTCATTGATCCGTTCCAACAAGTTATCAGAAGAAACCCTGACACCCAATGGATCACCAAGGTAGCATACAAGCACAGGGAGACGTGTGGGCCAACATCTGCAGGTCTCAAGAGTCGTGGTCTTGGAAAGGGCCACAATTTCCACCACCTGATTGGTGGTTCTCACCATGTAGAGAAGGCGCAACGCTGACCAGCTGTGCTGCTATCACTAACAGCATTCATGTTTGTAAACCTTATACCTAATAAACCATTTAGGACAATCAAAAAAAAAGAAAACAACGGAACTCCTGTTCAAAAAAGGACATAAGTCACACAACTGTACTTGAGTGTTAAAAAGCAGAACTAACGAAGTCAGAGTGTGATATACATTAACACATTCAGAATTTCACACTTTAGTTGCAAAAGTCATAGTTGAGGATCCATTCAGATTTTTGTCTACTTAAAACATGCTTTTAAAAAGTCTTAACATTACAAGTGAATATCAATGTTCCAAATCTATTACTCACCATTTCAGTTAGACAAAGCTGGCATTGCTTGCATTGTCTACATGGTATAATTAATCCCTTCACAATTTCATTATCTACACTGTACAGTATAACTATGGGTTGTCCATTACCTCACCATTTCCACAGGTGAGTAATTATTGTAATATTTAGCAGTCAGGGAAATTACCAGAACAGACTTATAGTGTGTTACAAAAAGAGAAGTTGCTGTTGGTTGTGGCATTCTGTTTTATATATGTATGTGCGCATGAGTGCATGCACAAGTGTATCCAGTCATATGCATTGTTTGACACGGACATGTGTACATGCCCAGTATTCAAGGAACAGGTTCAAATAGCTTTCACTCAGATCTGAGCTCCTGAGGGCTTTGCTCATTCAGAGAAAGGATTGTATCTGTTTGAAGCTCTGTCAGATAAACAAATATTTATATGTAAGCAATATTGGAAAGATTGCTTTAAGCACTGAAGCATAGCATGGCATTTAGAAGGAAAAACAATTGGGCTAGCGTCAAAGTAACTGACTACAGATGACTGGAACCGGAGGCTTACTGGGGAGCATGAAACAAACGTATCCCAGAGGCTTCCTTGGACTGTGGCTCATTGACTTGCAGAATTTACTCGTCAAATAATTGAAGGAAGGTGATTTCACCAATACACACCAGAGTTCACTCGCTGAGGATGCCACAGGTCAATGTGTGGCCATCACAGACCATCCCATTGCCTTGCCTGTGAGCATCTTGCTTCATGATTGACTTTTTTGGTACTGTGAGTAAATATTCCACTTTTATTTTATACCAAATAAATAAATTTTACTTATTCTCAAATTGCATGATTTGAAGATGAGATAGACAGCTCTTAAACAGGATAAAAATCATATTCTAAAATTTTTCAACTTAAAATATGAATGCTAAACTTAAAATAAATGAAGATCATGTTTTCTCATTTCAACAACCAGTTTCATATATGGCACAAGGGAGAATTTGCTTTAAATGTGTTTCATACAAAATGTAAGAGCTGTTGGTGATTACAAGGATAATAGCAGCCTGACAGAGGCAGCATAAGCTAAGACAGAGTATCTATTAAATATAAATGGCTTCTAGTAGTTCATCCTTTTAGAAAGAAGCCATACCTTCAGATGGGCATTTGGTCCAGCAGCTAAATAACCACTTGGATTGCCTGCATCCAACATTGGAATTTCTGGGTTCCAATCCTGGTGATGCTCTTCATCCAAGCTTCTTGTATGTAGTTGAGTCCCTGCCAACAACATGGGACTACTGGATCAAGTTTCTGGTCATGACTTTGGCTTGTTCCAGCCCTAGCTGTTGTGTGCATTTAAGGAGTGAATCAGTGGGTGGTGTAGCTCTCTATTTCTTGCCATTTCCTGACTTTTAAATAAATGAAATTAATTTAAAAATTTCTTACAGAGAAGCTACTGTGCACATAGTAGTCACTGAATTGATAAGAATCCAACAGCATCCCATATTTCCACAAACAGCTTAAACACTTTCCCTGACTCTGAAACCTGTAAACAACAAATTTTATGTAGTTATACCATGCAAAGAAAAGAACACCGCTCTTTTTCTCCCTATGCATTTCCCATCTTTAGACTCTGTAACCACACTGTGAACAGTTCTTGACTAAACCCATTGATGATGGCAGTGGCAACTCTACATATCACTCCAGCCCACATACAACTCGCCCCACCAATGAATGAGGAGACACTGCAGAAACAGGGCCTAGTGAAAAACGAAACTGTAACTCTAGTCCAAAAATTATGCAGTCTTAGGATAGTGAAAGAAAGATTATATGCCCTTCTAAGGTCACCTGCCAATTATGAGCCAGTGAGCAAGTCTCACTGAAGTCATTAGGGTGTAAGACCAGGACTATCATCCAAAAAAGTATTAAAGAAATTCACTCATGAATTTCTATTCTTCTTGTATTTAGTTCAATTTATTATAAATCACACCTAACATATATTTACCATTTTAAGTACTTTAAAGTGCTTTCATTAGTGCATTAATTTTGTCCATAATATAGTCCAAAAATTGCTACCATACATCCACAGAACTTTTTGTCTTGAAAAACTGAAACTCTATCTGCATGAAACAATAATTGTGTGATTTTCCCCGCTTCGACACTGGGAAACTACTATTGATTTGTATCTACTTTCATTGTGATCAGGATGATAATTTGCATGATTATAATATATTTAGGTTTGCTAAGATTTTTTTCGTTTGTTAATATGTAGTCTATCCTGAATGTTATTCCATATGCCCTTGAGAAAATTCATATTCTGCTGTTGAAAAGGTTGTTTCATATAGGTGTTTTAGCTATTTATTTACTTATTTATTTTTGCTATATTTTCTTTGTTTCTATTTTTTGATGGCATAATGTTGTTCCTCCATTATCTTATTGATCTGGGTAGTGATTTTGTCTGTTAGAGTATTAAAGTCTCTTACTACTATTTTAGAAGTATCTATTTCCTTTATAGTTATATCAATTACAAATTCACATGTTTTGGATCTCTGATGTTTAATGCATTTGCTAAGAAGTTTATGTTACTGCTATATTGACATTTTTGCTAATATGTGATATTCTTTTTGTTTTTCATTTTTCTTTTTGTCTATTTTGTCTTATGTTTTTCAAAGTTTTATTTTATTTATTTGAAGAGATGGGTTACTGAGAGAAAAAGGGAAGAGAAACACAGAGAGGTCCTGCATGTACTAGTTTATTCCTGAAATGGCCAGGGAAGGGACAGTCTTAGGCCAAGAGCCAGGAGTTTCATCCAGAATTACAATATGGTAACAGTGTCTCAGATACACAGGTTGTCTTCTGCTACTTTTCCAGAACATTAGCACAGTACCAGACTGGAAGTGGTGCAGCCAGAACTGAAATAAACATCCACATGGGCTGCCCAGGCTCCAGGATGCAGCTTAAGCCATTAAACCACAAAGTTGTCCCCTTGTCTCTCATTAATACAGCCATATCTCCTCATACTTAGCTACTACTTCCATGTAAAGCCTTTTTTCATTTTTTAAATAATTTTTAATAGATCTCTGCATCACCAAAGTGAATCTCTTATAGACTGTATAACGGGATAGTGTTTATTATTATTGTTGTTATTATTATTATTATTTTCTCTCAATTTAAAACTTTGGATTAAGGGATTTAACCCATTCGACTTAAAAGTAACAAACGGCAAGAGAGAACTTACTTTTCCAGTTATGTTGTTGACTCCGTATATTTTTTTTTAGATAATCTGGCTCTCATTCTTTCGGCATTCTTTGTGTTTAGTTAATTTTATACTGATATATTTTAGCCCATTTTTGTTTTTCTTGTATTTCCTACATATTCTGATTGTGATTGTCATGTGGATTCCATAAGGGTATGAAAACCTAAGCTATAATAACAAAATTTGAATTGTTACAAGGTAACTTCAAATGTTTACAACTCCACCACTACACAGCTGTGTGCTCCCCACAATTTATGTTGTTGGTATCACAAATCCTGTGTTTATATTGCTCATATAACATGATATGTTTGCAATTATATTTTTTCATTTTTTTAACATTGCAGAAAATATGAAGTGTCATTAAAAAGTATAATTGCGCTAGTTTTAAGATTATATTTTGTATTTTTATATATGTATACTTTTACAAAGAATTTTTTCTATATGGCTCATGTTTCTATCTAGCACCCTTTGGCTGCAACTTGAAAAGTCTCTAAATTTTTTTTCAGTCTTTTCCAGATCTAATAGAGCTGTAAGGAGTTTCTCAACTTGTTTCTCGATTTTGAAGGACAGTTTTTCCAGATATAGAATTCTCAATTGGCAAGTTGCCTCTACCCCATTCCCAGTCATTTAAAGATGGTTCACTTTTCAAACTCCTGCATAAGCTGAGGCTGGCCCAGAGCCAAGGCTATGAGTGAGGAACTCAGGCTAAGCCCCAAGCATTGATGGCAAGAACCCAATTGCTTGAGTCATCACTGTTGCCACATTAGTCCTTAACAGGAAGCCGAGTCGTAAAGGTCAGTCCTATTGTTCATCTCTATCGAGTTTTCTGAATTCGTGTTTTAACGTCTTCTGCAAACTTGAAAAGTTTTCAAATATTATTTCTTCAGATAATACTTCTGACTCTTTTTCTTTTGTATTTTGACAGTCCAAAAACGAAACAAAACAAACAAAAAAAAAAACGAAGAAAAGAAGAAAAAAAAAGGTCTTATTTGTCCCTTAGAATTTATTCACTTCTTTTAGTTCTTCAAACTTTATCACTTCAAATAACTTGCTTTCAAGTTCACTGATGGATTATTTTACTTATCCCAATCTAATGTCAAATCCTTCCAGTTTCCAATTCAGCTGCATTTTTCAACTCTAGAATTTCCAGTTGATTTTTTTTCATAGCTCTTACTTCTTTGTTGATGTTCTCAATTTTACATCTGGAATTCTCATGATTTCCTTCAGTTCTTTGCGTTTCCCTTCACCTTTTTTAACACACTAAAGTTATTTTGTTTTGCATAGTTTTTAAGTTTGTGTTCAAAGCTTACTTATTTCTGGAGATACATTTTTCCCCCTGAATGAGACTTGTTTTTCTTTTACTTTGTATGCCTTAATATCATTTTTAGATCATTAGATATTAGAGAAAACAGCCTGCTTTCACTGTCTTTATAGTATTGATATGAAAATCCTTTACTAAATGAAGGCTTGTAAGTCTACAACAGACTGGGGTAAAGCTTAATACATTCCTGAGTATTTTGGGGGCATGCATGTGTTTGTTTGTTTTTTTTTTTTTTTGAATCCTGAATGTTTGTTGGTTGGTTGTTTTTTCCCAGTTGCTCAGGACATGAGTGATTCCTAAGCACCTCACCTCTGTTTCTTCTGTTTTGCACTTATCTGCTATAATCTCTTCCTTAGAGGTATTGGTGAGCCTGGAGTCCCCTGGCATTTACATGCACTACAATGAATGCTCTTGTCTTCTGCTATGCTCAAGTGAGTATGACAGGCCTGTTTGATGTCTAAGTGGAAAAAGACAGACCTCTGCTGCATTTACTCCAAAGATAGTCTTGAGTGATGTAAGTACTGTCTAGTTTTTTCATCTTCAGGGAGGGAACCGAGAACTGTTTTTTGTCTCCTGCCTATTCAGATGTGGGCAAGAAGCAGTGAAAATATTATAAAATGTACTCTCATTTGGACATGACTTTTTTAATTGATTATGACTTCTATAATAAATATTTGAGGCAATCTATAGCTAGTCATTTAATGATTCCTTTTAATGATGTCCTGAGGTTTTCTAGTCCATCATCATTTCAAATTCAACTGGTTACTTTCTGTTGCATCATTAGTGATGTGGGAATGCATTCTGTAATCTTTTATTTAGAAGAAGAAACAACACTTGACTTCTGCCTTTTCTGACACAGTTTCTGGTTTCTGATTGAGAATGGAGTAAGAAAATTGGTCACAGCATCACAAGGGTGATTGTCATCCTGTGATCTGGCATTGGGAGAGCTAAAGATGCCTACCCCTTGTACAGCAAAAACTGCTGTACAGTGTCCCTCAAGGGTTCGGGTGCTCTCAGATGTCATGTGAAGGTATCCAGTTGCACAGTCTTAACTACTGTTACATGTTGCTCCTCCACACTCTCTCCTCCTTTTGCTGCACCCATACACCTCTCCAGAACACAAGGGTGTAGAGGTTGCATTCATCCACTATCACCAGCCTACTGTATGCTCCCTCTGGAATTTACATAGGACTCAACTGAAGAAATCAGGTCTCCTTGGTTTCAGTTACAATTATATCATGCAAACAGCCCCAAGATGGAAAAAGATGAAACCAGCAGGGTACCATTCAAAATAACAGAGAAAAGTATGAAGTATCTAGGAAAAATCTAACCAAAAATGTAGGGGACCTCTTTGAAGGAAACTACAAACACTTGAAAAAGAAATCGAGGAAGACCTCAAAAGATGGAGAAACATACCATGCTCCTGGATAGGCAAAATCAATATCATTAAAATGTCCATACTACCAAAAGCAATATATACATTCAACCCAATCTCACTCAAATTGCCCAAAACATTCTTCATTGAACTGCAAAAAATGATACAAAGATTCATCTGGAAACACAAAAAACCATGAATAGCTAGAACCATCCTGAAGAATAGAAAGTTAACAGGGGGAATCACAGTTCCAGACTTCTGGACATACTATAGGGCAGTGGTTATCAAAACTGCCTGGTACTGGCATGAGATAGAGAGGAGGAGGATCAATGGAGAATAGAAACAACAGAAGGGAACCCACGCAGATACAGCCAAATAATCTTTGACAAAAAGACAAACGACAATCCAGGCAAATGGGAAGGTCTGTTCAATAAATGCTGTTGGGACAACTGGTTACTAGCCTGCAGAAATAAGAAGATAGACCCACATCTTTCACCATACACCACGATCAAATCTAAATGGATAAAAGACCTAAACCTACATTCAGAAATCTTCAAACTTTTGGAATAAAATGTTGGAAACACCCTGCAAGATTTAGATGTAGGCCCCGACTTCCTCAAAAAGACACCAAAAGCAATAGCAATCAAGACCAAAATAAACAAATGGGACTACATCAAACTAAGAAGCTTCTGTACTGCAGGAAAATAATCAACAAAGTAAAAAAAGCAACCCACAGAATGGGATAAGATCTTTGAACACTACATAGGTGATAGGGGAGTAATCTCCAGAATATACAAAATCTCCAAAACAACCAAAATACCAAAACAAACAAACCACTCAAGAAATGGGCATGGGAAATGGGCAGATATTTGACAAAGGAACAAACTCAAATGGCAAGCAAACACATGAAAAAATGTTCAAGTTCCCTGACAATAAAGGAAATCCAAACTAAGATATCAATGAGGTACCACCTAATGCCAGTAAGAACAGCTCACACAAAAAAAACCACCAACAACACTTGCTG
Source organism: Ochotona princeps (assembly GCF_030435755.1). NCBI lineage: Eukaryota > Metazoa > Chordata > Mammalia > Lagomorpha > Ochotonidae > Ochotona > Ochotona princeps. Next base: position 64,314,738 of record NC_080841.1, on the reverse strand, counting down.
GCAAGGATGTGGGAAAAAGGGAGCCCTTCTCCACTGCTGGTGGGACTGAAGGTTAGTATAGACTGTATGGAAATCAGTATGGAGAACACTCAAACAACTGAAAATCTGCATACCATATGATCCAGCAATAGCACTCCTAGGAATATATCCAAAACACCTGTTTCATGAGAAACCAGCATGTACCCCTATGTTCATAGCAGCACAATGAATAGTTGCAAAAACTTGGAAGCAGCCAAAATGCCCATTAAGAGAAGACTGGATAAGAAAGCTATGGTTCATTTACTCCATGGAATACTACTCAGTTATTAAAAAAAAAATGAAATGCAGCTTTTTGTGGCCAAATGGGCCCAACTGGAAACCATTATGATATTCTGCCAGCTCTGCCTTCAGTCCAGAGCTGGTCTCCTCAAGAAACCGTTGAATTTATTTGGACAGTGAAATGCTGGACTCTATGCTTGGTATATGCCTGCAATGAAAGAATCTTGACTGGATTTGAACTGTAATACAGCAACAAGGTGGAGGAATCCACCATGACGGGAGGGTACAGGGAGGGGTTGGGGGAATCCCAGAGCCTATGAAACAGTGCCACAAAATGAAATGTAATGAATAAATAAATAAATAAATGCAAAAAATTGCATCTTAATGTACCAGCCCATTTTATGGATTGCCTCTTTTTTACAGTATGAACTAACTATTCCCATAGGAATTAATCATGTAAAACATTAACATTTCCTCTGCTCTGATGTACACATCTCACTTCAGCTTCTCCCTTCCCCAACTCCCTCTTACTAACATATTGATTCAACAAAATTCTCCAATTGAGAATTGAAGAGCAGAAGACGAAAGACAATGTAAAAGTGGTGTGGTGATCATAATCAAGCCATCTTTCCAGTTGGACAGATTTCTAAGGTGCAACATTTTTCTATTTCTGGATCAATAAGTTGGAATAATTGATAACACTGTCTATGGAAAACCGGGGGGAGCTATTACATGAAAAAGTCATGTTAGCTTTATTACTAGAGTGTTAGACCCAGAGTAGAAATCACAAAAAGTAGTTGTCTTTCTCAATAAGATCATTATTCTGTTCTCATGAACCTTCACTGATCATAAACATCAATACATAATTTGGAATATATTGAGTGTTCTAAAAGAAGAAATAGGATTCCCATGACCATAAGACATCATAGGTTTTAAGGTAGCCCAGATTAGACTTTTTGCACATTTCAGAGTATATTATCCAACATGACAATCAATAGATTATGTCTAACACTAATAAAATTGACGTGGAAAATTTATTGCATATCTGTAGGCAAAAACACTTCTGAATATTGAGTTCTGTTAATCTGAGAGTCAGAAAAAGAGATAGAGAGAGCACTCATCTGTTGCTTCATTTTCCAAATGCCCAGGATAGATGAGGCAGAGTCTGATGCTCCCACATGAGTGGCAAGTGCCCATGTACTTCCACATCATGAGCAATAAGGTGGAATTGGGAGAGGAGCCAGAATTCAAACCCAGGCATTTCCAGGTAGAATTTTGATATCTTAAATGAAGGTATAATTGTTACAACAAGTAACCACCATCAGTGCTACGTTCTTGTACAGAATGTAATTGTCCATCCCATCTCTGCCAGCCTTAGAACTCGGGTCGTGAGTTGCAAAGCTTGGATGGTGTTGAGTAAGAGATTCAAAGCCTGCTTTCAAGAGGCAGCTCATTCCCAGAAGAGAGGGTAAATAGTTGCTTCCACTGACATTTGGCCAGTCCACTTACCAAGCAGATATTCCTCATTTAGAAGGATGAAATATGAAAGCAGATACAGGACGGGAGTTAAGGGGGGGAACTCTCAGGAGTGAAAGAACATCTCCTAACATTCATGTTGGTCGCTAAATCCAGTTCACAGGGAACCGATGAGAATTGAGCAAATGTTTTCAATTTCAGCCTTGTAGAACACAGTCTGAAATTTATGAACTATGACATAAAGGAGAACTAGAAATATCTTATGAAAGTGTTAACTAGGATGCCATGGTATCATGTCTGGCAGGAGAATTCACATGTAAGTGATACTAAGTTTTGTCTAATAATGTACGGCCCACATTCTTTGTAAACAAAGAATGCTGAGTTTTAGGCTGCTGGGCCTTCTGCCACCTCTTCAACTGAATTGTTCAGTCATAGAAAGTTGCTGTCCAGAGCAGAGTTCATGATTTGTTATAATGCATAGGAATAAGAGGAACATGTATAATCCAATATCAAGACTGAACAATTCTACTGTGGTGAGATAGGCAGTTAGTAGTTTATGGTCACAAGCTTGGAAGACACTTCCCCCACCATCTATGTGTTCCCTCCTGCTCACCTGTGATTCTTGCCCATCATCACTTGGAACCTGAGAGGGGGTGGTAATGCATTGTTGTATAACTACTCCCCTCACAAGTCCCTATAAAATCTCATGATAAGGAGGGGCTCTCTCTCTTGGTTGTGTGCTTTCATCACTCTAGATCCCGACTCTTGGCCTCCCCATTACCTGCTTGCTCTCTGACTTCCCATGGACAGACTCTGAGGGCAGGTATCTCCTGAGCACGACCTGTGTGTGTATGTATTCCTCACCCACTGTCCACTGCTTGGATGGGACAGTGATGATAGCAATGCTAAAATGATTTGTATTTCTTCTAATTTGTGTACTATTGGCAGTTCCAGGAGAGGTGAGGCCTAGCAGTAGTGGAATGTGGGCAGAGAAGCCAAAGATAGGTGAATGTCTGTAGCTTTGTAAGTGTGTCCAGGTTATAAATGATATGTCTCTTAGGATAGCATATTGCTGGGGAAGCTGGCTCATGGTCTTCAGTTTAATAGGATGGACTTCAGGGTAATGATTATCTGTTCCCCTTGGGATTACAATTGACTGGATTGCCCTATGGATTTGTGATTTGCTATTTCTAGTGGTCCCTGTTATCACCAAGCTTAGTTAATAAAGACTGCTTAATAAACCTTAAACATGTCTAGCGTGATCTCACTCACACCCCACAACACTATCCTCATTGACCTAAGGCCATCAGGGATGATTCAGATACAGTCAAAGTTACCACAAAGTGCAACATTGCCGAAGGGAAAAGTTTTACTACTGGTTACCCACTTTGATCCAACTGTGGTACCGTGAGTCAGCCACTTATAAAATGCCAGTCACAATAAACCAAAAGATTACCATGGTCCTGCCTCAGGGCAGTCTGCATATTTGGTTTTCCATTTGTTTTTAACACCTGTATGATTCCATGTTTCCCCGTCTTCTAGAAACTGTGCCCTCTTAACATCCAGGGCATCACTCGACAGCAGGGCAGAGTATGGCATTCAGCATCAATAAGAAGGAAACACATTAGGATGATTTCATTTATTCCACTGTTACAGACGGAAGGAAGAGGAGGACAGTGTGTTTCCTATCAGAATTTAAGGCCACTAGATGGGCCTCTAATCTGCTCTTTTATTGTATGAAGTCACCAACAAAACTGTGACATTCAATATGCACTATCATTGAGATAACTAGTTAAGTGATGCAGCCTTGAAATAACCAGGCTCCTCGAATGCCATTTCAGTTTTGAGACTCCATAGAGAACTAAATTGAGTGGTATTTCTGAGTTGACAAAGAAAAAAATTTAATTAAAACTATAAGTGACCTTCAAATGTCAGAAGTAAATAAAATGATAACAACCTCATTTTTGACAGCTGTCAGCAGCTAATGGGAATGCCATAAAAACTCATGACCAGGGAGCATTGGCATATCCTATGTGTACTAGACTCATCACCATAAATTTTGTCCGATAAGTATTCCCTCTGATAATAATCTTACATCAATGCACTGAATTAGCTTCAGCTGTGCAGACAGGTAGGGAAAGGGTTCATTTCCATAACAATGACAACCTCCCATGCTGACAAATAGCTTAGAGAACGAAAATCATTTGCATAAAAGGAAAAGCAAGGACTCCAAGTTTAGGCCAGAACCTTACACCTTACATCCCTTATATTATTTCATTTGGAAAATTTACTCCAGATATGCTATACTCAGACGGTTCTCTCTCTCTCTCTCTCTCTCTCTCTCTCTCTCTCTCTCTCTCTTCTCTCCACACACAGAAAAAGGAAAGTAAAATCCTCCAGGCTTCTCTCTCTAAAGGAGGAGAAAAGATGTATTTGTCCTTGTGTGTATCAGGTTAACGCTTCTAAAAGATGCTGGCATCTGGAGATGCAGAATCTTCAGCTTTCAAGCTGATTCAGCTGATCAGTGACTGACTTGGCTGCTGAGGTGTCCGAGAGACGCAACGGAGTAGAAGCTGCTAATTGATTTTGCTACTTTATTGAGTACAGAAAATCTTACTGGTTCACAGTCTCTTAATTTCAAATATTACTAGTGCATAATACTAGAGCACTATCTTATGTAGCAATAAAGAATTCAGTGATGAGATGTATGTATCTGAAAACTACTTTTTAGTATGATGTTTATATTTTCTAGCCAGGGGAACACTAATAGTTTCTAAATAGTTCCTAAAAGTGCTTTTAATGAATGTACTGCATTAATAATAATAGTGGATATTTTAGGTTGATAAACATAAGAATACTACGTAGAAATAAATAAGATTGTTACACATTCAATTATACTAACATAAAGAGTTACTATTTGGTCCTAGCCCAAGGCCTAACCCAGGCTGTCACTTTTGTAAAAGTTAGCAAGCTAAAATTGGATTTTATAATTTTACATGCTCTATATTTTCCTATGACGCATCCTCAGTTTTGACCAGTGTCCCTACAAGCCTAATGTAGTGACCATCTATTGCTGTACAGAAAAATTTGCTGACCTTTTTAAGAACAAATTACATATGGACTGGCATTGTAGTTAGCAGGTTGACCAGCTGCCTGCAATGGCAGTGTCCCAATTCTTGGGTCTTTCTCTGGTCCTAGCTATTCTACTTCTGATCTGATTTCTCATTAACATTCCTGTAAAAGCAGCAGAAAAATGAAGTGAGTAGCTGAGCCACTGCCTCCCATCCAGGGGACAGACAGAGTTCCAAGTCCCGGTTTTAGACTAAACCATCTCTAACCATTGCAACCATTTAGGGAATGACCCAACAGAGAAAAGACATTCTCTCTCTCTCTCTCCTCTCTCTTTCTCTCTCTCTCTCTCTCTATCACACTATCTTTCAAATACAATAAAATAAACTTTTTTTAAAAAAATGCATACAAACATGAATTAATGTCTATATGTGAATGACTTTAAATGCCTTTTCTGTAGAGTGTATGCATATACACAAATGATTTAACAGGGGACAATTCCATCCTATTGTATTGATAAGAAATGTGAGAGGTCACACTATATACACAAAATTTAAATATCAATTAAAATCTATTAGCAATATGAATATGAACTCAATACTAAGCAAGAAATTGAAAGAGAGAAATATCTATGCTAGGCAAAGATTCTGAATGTAAACTCTGTTGCAATGGAATTTTTTTTTCTTGAAACTCAAAGATTATTTTTTATCCTATATTGTATCTTGAAAAAAATGCTGACACTTCCCGAAATATTTTAGAAGTAAAAGGAACATGGCTGTCTTCCATATCCTAATCAGCTCCCTTTATGTACCACTAACCTTTTATAATGGTTTCAATTTTGACAGTTACAAAAGTTTATTTTATTTGTTGAAAGGCAAAGTGGCAAAGTCAGAGGATGATGCAGAAAAACAGAAAACTTGCATGGGTTGGTTCACTCCTTCAGTGACTGCAGTGGGCAGGGCTGTAGCAGTGTGAAGTCAGGTGTCCCACACTGATGGCTAGAAATTAAACACTTGGGCCAGCTTTCACTGCTTTCCCTCACCCAGGGAGCTGGATGAGAACACCCGGGAATCTAATCTATCATGGAATGTTGACTTCACTGGAAAATACACTACGCTGACCATGCACAAAAATATCTTCTTTTGTGGTATTAGTATAGACTAAATTTTGTGTTTCCACCTCTAAACTTTCCTAAAATCCAAAAACATGCCCATCAAACAAAAATTAGCCATTTTAATGTATAATTTTTCTTATGTGCTCAACAGTTTGAAAATCTTGAAGGAGGTCCGTGTCTTATTGCATTTAATCATTTTGATGCCTAACATATTGCCTCCACTCGATCAATGATAATTGCTACTACGATGATTGATATTGGTGTTATCACTGTGTCTCATCATAGAATAATACTCACTATAATCTAAAAACACTTTTTGAAGCAGCTTCACATTTGACATTCCAGGGACAGAATTATTTAGAAGAAAACAGCATTTTTATTTGTTTCAAAAGGAAAAGGGTGGACTTGTTCTGTATATGCCTTAAAGGAAAAAACTATCGAAGCTCAAAAGTTTCTAAAGAAGGAACTGTGAACCAAAGACCTTGCTACAAGTCCAATTTGATTAGAGCTGACATTAGCCGGAGGGGAAGACAAGGATTGTGGCCAGAGTGCAGTACACTCTTGGCCTGGTGCTTTCCTGAGTAATATCTAGTCAGAAGCCATGCCTTGTGAAAACAGTTAAATAAGACTCAGCTAAAAATACGTACAAATGCCTGCTTTTGTGCAAAAAGGAAACAAAAGGACAGCAGCACACAGCAGCAGCAACAAAAAAAAAATGATTTGCATTGCCTAAAACAAAACAGTCGAAGTAGATTCCATTGACCCTAAGAAGGTAAATATGACTAAATTCAGTTTGAAATTTACTTTAGGATAACAAATAATACAATCAGCTTTAACCTCAGATTTAAACTGATCTTAGAAAGAGTAGAGTACAATCTTTTCTTGGAGCCATTGAGCTTATGCTCAGAATGTTCTTTAAAAACTAACAGCGTGAATGGGGCTAGCATTGTGTAGAGCAGATTAAGCCTCTGTCCATGACACCTGCATCCTACATGAAAGCGCAGGTTCAAGCAGCAGGCACTCCACGTCCAGTCCCGCTCTTTGCTGATGTTCCTGAAAGCAGCCCAAAGTGGCCCAAGGGCCTGGCACCCTGCCACACACATGAGAAACCTGAATAGAGCTCCAGGGTTCAGACTTTGGCCTGGTCCAGCAGTAGCTGTTATGGCTAACTTAGAAATAATCATCAGATGGAAAGTGTGTGTGTGTGTGTGTGTGTGTGTGTGTGTGTGTGTGTGTGTGTGTGTGTGTCTTTTTGTCCATATCACCCTCAATGTCATTCCACCTTTTAAATAAAAATAAAATGGTAAAAACATGAAGATAAGCAAGCAGCTCCTATCCTAACAAATATGTATAACATATATAAAGTTGAGGAAAAGAAAGAAAGTTAAACAGCTCATGCTTTGCATTTTTGCAACCCATGTGCTTTGCTCTGATTGCAAGAGGAAGCCAGTGAACCTGACAGCTGGGTTGAGTATAATTATTAGATGTAGGCATATGGACAAAAGTAGCTTTAGAATCCACCTTGATAAACCAGTATATTCTTGTTCATTTTCTTCAATGTCTTGCTTAGTGTAGACTGTTGCTGCTTCTTTAACCTCCAACATTTACATCAGCCAAGAGTTGATTGAAGGTATTTCAATATTCATTTATCCACAAAGCTGCTACATTTCAGAGAAAATTATAGGATAATAACTGAAATGTATTGTATTTATAATAATATTCATTATTTTGTAATCACAGCATATGTTCTAAGCAGCTATTAAATCGTAATAGTTAGCCTTCAATAGTAATCTAGATGCACAAAATCAAATATTCTGAGGTGACGATCATGATCAGTCTCAAACTGTACGAACCATGGGGGTTGAAGTTCACAAGCCTTATATGAAGTCAGAAAAATCAGCATAAAAGACAGTATTTTATTAAAAAGAAATAGAGAGAGAAGCACAGACCAGATTCATGCTGTTAGACATCAGGTAGTGGTGAGTTTCCCTGAGTGTGTGCTGCACAGGAAGAGACCTAAGGAGCACTTCTTTGGCTGACAATGCTCGCTGCCTAGAGAATGACTGCATGTTCAATTTTCTGGCCATTCATTGGCATGCCAAACAGTAATGCTGTTGAATTATCACACTGTGGAAATTGCAAAGACCAGTTAGGGGCATTTTAGTAATGTTTTTCCTCCATTCCCAGAAATAGAGTCACCTGTGCCCACCGCTGAACCATGGCTCACCTACCACCTCCAGGAGGATACCTGCCATGCTAATGCTGCCCTTAAGTCACCTGACTGCGTTGGCCACTGGAACAGAAATGGTTGTTAGGTACGTTCTATCTGTGTGGAAGCTATCAGTTTGACTTGCAAGATCAGCTTGGCCGCTTTCCTATGGATCAGATCAGGGCTGCTCCTTCAGGTGAAGTCATAGAGTAAGAAGGTATCCTGAGACCTGAGAAAAGACTGACAGTTTAGAGCAGTCCACCCTTAAGCTTGACCAGAGCTTCATAAAGCAGCCCACCCACAGCCTCATTTTAAGTGAGCAAGGAATAAACATACTTTGTTGAATGCTGCTCAAATCCAAGTGTTCTGTAGAAACAGAATAAACCAAACCAATGAAAAGCTGCTCGTACAAAATGAAATTGCTAAAGAGAAAAAGGAGCTGGAAATTTTGAGACTGTTTCCAACTCCAGAAAAAAGGGCACCAAAAGATTGTTAAAGCCTTAAAGGTGACATCAACTGACAAAAACGCAGAAGCAAAACATGATAAAACCATCATGCATTATAAGGTAGATAATGCACCTAATTAACTTGTAGCCTTGGTTGGAGATATTTCTGAAAGAAAATTTATTAGCCTGATTAGAAATATCTGAATTTAGAAAAGAGCAAGTCTACTTTAAAGAAAGAATAAAATTAAAATAAGTAAGATTATTTAAAACTTAGGGGAATTTCAGATACAGAAAATGGAAGAATTTTTTATATTTATAAAGAAAAAAAATAAAGTTGGAAAATCTCCAAACTAAATTTTTAATTAAGATTCAGATTAAACCAACAAGTAATTCAAGGATGTGGCTCTTACATCTTTGCTAAATACCTATATTTATGACGATCTTAAGGAAACATCTTTATTGGAAAAATAGCTTTAGGAAAATAAACTATGTTATGATCCCAGGGCATCTGATAAAGTGAAGACAATGGCAATTAAGAAAAAAAGAAGTGGAGGAGGAAATGGAGAATACATAGAAAGTATTATGGTTGAAAATGATGGCACACTAAATTAACTAGTTCAAATAAATAGTGAACAATGCACCATTGGAGAGTAGATCACTGGAAAAAAGATCTCTCTCTCTCTCTCTCTCTCTTTCATCATGATATTTCTGGCCATATTCCTTTACTGGAGGTTGAGCAGAATGAAGTACCTATGTCTACGTAGTTCACAGGTTCACATAACCAGTGAAGTCAAACTTGAACCCAGTACAGACAGGATCATGAAATCTGGACTTTAACGCTGATGCTAAATGTGAGAACTACAGCTTCCTCCTTCAGAAGATGGAATTTAATATTTTAATGCAAAGGAAATAAAAACTTATCATCAAAAAATGGTAGTGTTGTGATCTAGGTTTTGGGCCTAATACGTATGTCCTAGATTTTTGCTTTTTACTTAAAAAGCATTTTAAGCACAGACACTGACACAGCTTAAGCAAATGATTAAGTTTATTCAGAGTGTGAAGAAGACAGACATACTTGGCCAGTGTTCAGGGAGCGTGAACCAGGACGTGGAAGGGTAAAGGAGAGAAATCACTACCTCTGTCCTTGGAGTCTGTCTGCAGAAAGCCAGAGAGCAAACACACAAGAGGAAAAGAGCCCAAGTGGGCAAGAGATGAAAAGAACCAAAGAACACAAGTGACAGAACACACAACAGAGAGTAAGCCCATCCCTATCGTGGGTTTTCATGGGGACTTCAGAGGGGAGTGGTTGCACAACAACACAACACCACCCTCCTCATGTCCTAGGTAAAGATGAGTTGTGTCCTTTGATGCACAGTTGGACAAAGAGAATTACACAGGTAGAGGATGGTGTGGCTTCCAAACTCAAAATCCTGAACTAGCTTCCTAAGACCACATCAGTAGATCACAATATATCTCATATTTATTCAATTATGTTTCTCTAAGAGGATTTTAAATCCAGTTACCACATATGGTAGATTTTAAACACCAGTTGCAAATTTTGTCTTTCTTTTTTGCAGCCATCAGTAACAAGATTACTGACTCCTCCCCTTGAGCTATGTCCCCATCACTTAGCAGGTATAGACCCTGTGACTTCTTAAGCTCATTGAAATAATAATAAGATATATGCAGAGATGTGACATGGACATAAACTTTGGGAGTCATCACCTATCACTCTTCAAATTTTGTTCTCTTATGAAGAATCCCAGGTTAGTATGGGAGTTGACAAGTGCCCCATAGTATTGCAGTAGTAAGTCCTTGGTCTAGCTGACACTCAGCTCAAAAGCAGACAGGCCATTGAGGTCATGTGGGAGAAACCAACACCAAGACTGACCAACTGACTGCACACAAATAATCCAGTCACACTCAGAAGAACCACCTAGTTAAGCCCAGGTGAATTGGAACTTGAAAAGCAGTAAACTAAATAAATGTTTTTAGGTTTGTTATGCAACCAACTCTAACCTTGTTACTTGGTGACTTAGGTTCACTCTGAAGACCAGTTATACATACCTGACCCATGGACTTTGGTCTTAGTTACATCACTGCCTTGAGAATGGAAGAATAAAGAAAGAAATAGCGTAGGAGTTTCTGTACAATAACTCTCCTTTTCTTTTTCTCCATCTTCCTCCAGCAAGAAAATAGATTTGCAGTAAGCAGGGGCTGCTTAATTTTTAGCACAAGTTCCTGAGAGAGAGAGAGAGAGAAATGCAGAGCCTAGAGCAGAGCCACAGTGAATATGCATGACTCATGGAAACGAATGTCAGCAGTTGCTGAAATTGGGAGTTTTATTAGCTCAACAAAGACCATTGCTATATTAATTTTCAGATAGGCAATGAGACCTATTTCATAACAGATAAATAAGCAGAGGATCAGAAAAGTTAAGTAGCTGTCCTAAGAACATACAGTTAATGAGTAATAGGCCAGTAGTCATGTTTAGCTCTATTGAATGCAAAGAACACATCATTTTCACATCCACATTTCAAAATGTGACCTCATGAAAATTACATTGAAATTTTTTGCATGGATAGGTAAATTGTTATATTTTCAAGCTGACTTTTCATACCTCATGCCTCTGAGTCACTCAGTTTTGAGAAGAAACAAAATATCAGCCAATTTTCTAAAATCCTGTGAGAAATTATGGCTTCAGTGATGCTGAAACTATAAGTAATTTTTATGCTAGGAAATTTTTTAACCTAATAAATCGGTTTATATAGTGAATATACAATAAGCACTTGTCTTCTCCTTTGTGTGCCTCAAGCTGCTCTTTTGTGAATGAACAAGAAGGATCACTTTATCTAATTGCATTGCTTCTTATAATCATCAGTGCCAAGACCTATAAGAAAATAAGACTGAAGTGGAGAAATGATGCTATATCAGGTTATTTAGCACATAGCTCACTTCACTATATCTGTTACGCGCTTTTAATATCTGTGTAGTCGAATCATCTATTTCATTTCATTGTATAAGTACCTTGAGGGTATCCATGAGAAATCAAATGCAGCATAAACACTTTGCTGGTGATGTGAAGAAATTGTAATGAAGAACCACTTGGTTTGATTCAGCAAATATGAATGGAACTTCTGGATCCTTACATAAAGGCATTGTATGTGATATGAATACAGGAAATAACATATTTCCTGGTTCTCAAAATTGCTTACAGTGGAGGCCAGCATCGAGTCCCAACAAGTTGTTTCCATTGGCAATACCTGTATCCCATATCAAAATACCAATTCATGTTTGGCTACTCTGTGCAAGATTAGCTCCCTGGCAGCAAAGCAGTAACTGATGGCCCTAGCACGCAGGCCCCTTCCACCCATGTCAAAAACTGGGATGGAGTTCTTGCCTCTTGATTTCAGCCTCGCCAATCTTAACTGTTGAACCAATGGTTAGAAGATCGCTCTTTATCTCTGCCTTTCTCTATATAAATCTTTCAAAGTAAAAAAATAAATAAATAAAATTCTTTTAAAAAATGTCCACAGAAGAGCGCACTTAGAACAACTTTAACACTTTCAGTACAATGTTATAATTGCTGCATTACACAATTGCGCATGGTGGCATTTATGTAAAAGAAAGATAGTTGTACACATACCAAGTGAAGGATGAGGGTTTGAGTCAGAGATGAGTCAGGTAAAAATATGAGATATAAGATAATAAAACATTTTTTTACCTTTCCTTTTATTGATCATAAGGTTCACTGTTAGTGTCGATATACTGTTATTCTTAGGATAATATTACTAAATCAAATAAATAAATTACTGTAATACAGTCTTTGATAAACTGGAAAAAATTGATTATAAATGCAATAAAATAATAAAATGCAATAAATTTGCTCATTTGCCCCAAACAACTAGCCAAAATTACAGCAAAAAAACTAATTTGATTTCATCCTACTGTCCTTTTCAGATGAAATAACTGATTACACAAATTCACCCAGTATGTGGCACATCCAGAGAGAGAGAGGGAGAAATTTCCCATCTGCTGTTCCAGGCACAAGATAGACACAAAAGCTAGGACTGGTCAAGGGCAAATCCAGGAGCCAGGAGTCTCACCCACGTCTCTCACTTGTTGCAGGGGCCAAAACACTTGAGCCTCTTTGTTCCTTTTCCCAGACCATTACCAATTGGCACTCAGATGGGGATCCAGAGTTACAGGTAGCAACTTGACCTGCTATTTCTTAGTCCCTAAAGAAAGAAACAGTATCTGGGTGTTAAAATTTCCAGCAGCCTGTTGGCTGCTGGTGGGTGCCAGGCCTGGGCGTCTTCATGCTCAGAGCACCGATTCCAGCCACCTTGTATACGAGGTGAGTTGTTGGCACCAAGCTCCGCCCGCTGGCCTTCCAACTGTGAGATCTAGGGGTTTTGGGGCTTTGAATTGTTGCTTAGGTAGCTTCATGTTGAGCCCACTGGGCTTCTGTTTTTTCCGAATCAGTCCTAAAGACTCCCAATGACAGAATAACTTTTTCTTTGAAGGTAAGCAAGGGTACTGAGACCTGGTAGGCTGGTGGAGAGGGACCAGATGATCTTTATGGATAAGACTGATGTAACAGCCTCCTTTGAGTCAGGTGTAGGACCTGTTATCACTGAACAATGCTGACCACCGAACACCAGTCCATGCAAATGCTAAGGCTCGGGGCTGGTCTAGGAGGACCATATCCTATTATCTGACATAATGATAGATCAGGAGATGGGTCACATCAGGCAGGGACATGACATCAACTAGCACACGAGAGAACCATATCCAGGGGCAGATTCTATGGGGGTTATGTGGGCCAAACCCTGTGGAAATACTAGTCCCACTGGTTAGCTCAAGAGTTGATTTGGTGATGGTCTAAGCTAGGTGTGATCAAGGAGCCTGCCTTCACTAGCGAGTAAAGGAACCAAAAATAGTCTGGACTAGTCAAGGAGGCAGCACCTGAGTGTGCATCCTAAGTAAGATCCAGATTGGGTTGAAGGCCAGCAAGGAAAGGCCACTGTTCCTACTAGGACAGGAGGTAAACTGGGTAGGGCTGGCTCATGGACTCCCTGGTATGCACAAAATCTGGCACTGGGAGACGTTCTGATGGAGGAGCCTGGGCAAATCCTCTGGCAGGACACAGTCCCTGCAGGGAAGCACAAGAAGCATGATAGGAAACAGCTCAGAACAGACCATGGAAAGTTTCCCACTGGCATACATTTGGCATGGGTGGAGGCAGACCAAAGCTGAACCAGTTCACGTCACCCTCTGGTGAATCCAAGCACCAGAATAGGGTGGGGTTGAGCCAGGTTCGGTCGCGACAAAAACCAGTGCAAGGTGAGGTTACCAGAACCAGGGAGAACCAGGGAGGGAGGGGGCAGAGCCAGAAGGGGGAATGTGGGCTACCCTGATGGACAGCCACTCGCACTGGAGAGTGTGGGTTGGAATGGGGGCAGACCAGGCAAGACAGGGCTACAATACCTGTGGGCCTCATGTGGACTAGATCAGGGAAAAGTCAGGCTAGCTCACTGTTTCGACTGGTGCAAGCAAAAATTAGAGTGGGTGAGGGTTGGTTGGGCTTTGCCACATCATCAGCTGGCAGGGGCTGGCACTGGAGGCTAAATCTGTCAAGTTTAATTCCAGAACCACCTAGACAGTGTAAAATCCATGAGTGGGAATGGCCTAGAAGGGAAATAGTGGGCTCCTCCTTCTTCTTCTTGGATTACCACTCCCACTGGAGGACACAAAAACCAGGACTCAGGCAGGGTGACTAGACAGAAAAGCAACGAACAGCATGTTTGTAGGCTGGATAGTGAAGCTGGTTAGATTGAACTAGGCTTCAATGCCAATAGACATGTATGAGAGCTGAATGGGATGTGGGACAGACTGGACTAGTCTGCTGCACATACTGGCAAGCATGGAAACCAGGGCAGGGGGCAGGCTAGTGGGAGTTATTGCAGGTCACTCTGACTATGCTGCAGCTCCCACTGGTTTATATGAGGGCCGAGTGTGTGCGGGGCAGAATCAGGCTGGACTGCAACACCCATTGGTTCCAGTGGAAGACAGGGCTGGAAAAAGAAACAGACCCAGCAATTGTAACCACCAGCTGATTGGGGCGATGGACTGTACCAGGCCATGTCATTGCAAGCACACACAAGAATCTGGTGTGGGATCACCTCAAAAAAAGTTTCTTTTGGGATCTCTTCAATTGAACTGCCGGACTCAAAACCCATGGTCTGCCATGTAGTGCAAGTGACAGAGTCGAGCCTCCTCAGAGGCTCAGAAGGAGCAGTGTACAGCATAATCAGGTGCACATGGAGGACATGGCAGTTCATCAGAACCTGCAGAGGATACCTGGCATCACAACAGAGGACAGAACAAATCAATCAACTATCCCTACCATATGTTGGCAGTGAAAATCTGGGCAAATGGAGACTCTAGGTGGACTATTTCAATCAGTGGATTCTGCACCAACTTCATTGTGCTTGAAATGATGATATTGGCAGCAAATTCATAACTCTTGAACTATCAAAACCACTTGAGCAAGACCCTCAGAGCATGCCCCACATCAGGGACCTGGGATGGGTAGGAGACTGGTTGGGGCTTCTCCCTTTATCGCCTCCTTTACCCCATATACAGAAAAAAAACAATGTGGAAAAAATAGTCTTAGCCATTTTCCTGTAGCCCTTGAATCTTTTTTGCCCTAATTAACTATGTAAAGATTGTCAAAAATAAAGAAAAAATGAAAAAAAGAAGTAGTAGTAGATAGTTGCAAACATTTGTTGAAATCGATATATAGTTTTATCATAAGCTTCATTTTTTCCATGAACCTTTGAGGACTGCTGTACTAGTACACTACAGAATTGACAAATAAGATCCTAAGATTTTTTGGAGCAGAAAAAAGAGATGCATGCAAATTTTGGCTCATTTTTTTCAGTATAACGACATTTCTGACTCAGTTAAGATATGCCCATCATTAAAATACTCATCAATATGAATGCTGATTTCCTATAAAATCCTCTACAACCAGGACAACCACTTAACCGACATGTTTCTGTTTCCACTTGAATAAGCTAAAAATAGAACCTTTCCAAAGGATGTAGAAAACGTTGAGCAATTAAAATCATATGAAAATTTAAATCACCCATAAGCAACCAAACATCTCTACGGTACAGCAGATAAATCATCCATAAAACACAGCAATCACTACAAGCTCAGAGAGGAAAAAGCACAGGGCAGCTGGAACATCTGCCATGGGTGTGAGGAATTGAAGTCCGGCGTATACTTTATCCATTTCTCTTTTGAGTTAGAGCGTTGTGGTGCTGTGTTTATTAGAGAAATACTGATTATTTTCAAGAGACAGACAGCATGCTTACTTCTTATAGAACAGCAGCTCTGCTCATGGCCAAGCAGAAGATTCATCCCTCTGAACGAGGTATCATCAGCTTTTCTGAGTTCTCAGGGTGATTCTGATTCCAATCCAGGGTGGAGAGACACTGGTTTGGGCTAGGAGAACAAACAATACTTGATAACTTAAAATCCTGGTGTTGGCCATAAATAAAGTAACTGGTTCACTTTTCTTTGTTGCTCTCTCTCATTTTAGTATATCCTGTTCAGATTTCCCCTGGCAACACAGAACAGATGAGACCGAAATCATTAGAGTTGCTAGGATATAACACCATTAGTAACTGTGGTTACTCAAGAGGCAAAGTTCACACATGCTCTGTGTCTATAGAAGGAATTTGTGTGCCTATTCCATGTTCATATAAGGTATATGCACTGTGTAAGCCCTGAACTCTAAAACTCTATATTTAATGTGTGTCTTCTTCTTTATTTTAATATAAAATAATCATTAAAGTCATACTCTTGTCAGAGTGGCATCTTAAATTTATGACGCATGATCATCTAACACAGTGTTGTAGCCCAAAGGGTTTAACCACTCCTGGGTCAGTTTTGAATTCTGATTGCTCTGGTTCAAACCCAGCATCCTATCAATGCACCCTGGGAGGCAGCCAAAGTTGGAACGACAGCTTGGGACCCTGTCACTTAAATGGGAAACTAGAATCCAGTTCCAGGCTCTTCCATTTTGCCTGGCCCAGCAGTGGTTGTTACAGGCATTAGATGAATGATCTACAGATGACAGATCCATTTCTAGGGGTAAGAGGCAGTGATGGGTTTGCTAGATAATCATTAACAACTGAAATCTTTAATGAAGGAAAACAGTGTGTGGAATACAAAAAAAAAAAACACTGACAATGAGGAAATCAAATTAAACAATGATTGTGGAAAGGTCTGGAGATGTTTAGAAATGCTAGAGGTAAAATGGCTGCCTTCAAATATTTGGAAATTTTCACATAGAAATAAATGCATGTGTGTGTGTTTGTGTGTGTAGAAAAGTTTCTAATACTGGATGAATGAATATGTGGAGTTACAGAAAATTAAGATCATATCCATAGAAAAACAGACATTTTCATAAAACAAGCCTTGAGGCTGCCTGTTTTAACAAGAAGTAAAAATGATCCACCTCAGTACTGGTGGATACAGGTGAGGACAGATGGGGCTGAGACATTGAAAGCTCCTCCCAGTTTTCAGATGAACAGTTCTTTTTTATATAGATTTATTTTACTTTTATTCGAAAGTCAGATATACAGAGAGGAGAGACAGAGAGGAAGATCTTCTGTCCATTGATTCACTCCCCAAGAAGCTGCAACGGCTGGAGCTGCGCCGATCCAAAGCCAAGAGCCAGTAGCCTCTTCCAGGTCTCCCATGGGGGTGCTGGTTCCCAAAGCATTGCACCGTCCTAGACTGCTTTCCCAGGTCACAGCAGGGAGCTGAATGGGAAGCTGGGCCACCAGGATTAGACCCAGTGTGTACAAGGCAAGAACTTAAGCTGCTAGACTACCGCACCAGACCCAACAGTTCCCTTTTTTTCATTGATACATAATGGGTACACATTTAGGAGGAACCACGGGATGTTTTGATGCATGCATGCATTGTGTAGTGTACAATCAGGGTAATTCCACCCATTTCCTGAAATATTCAGCACTTCTTTACCCTGAAAGCATTTAAAATCCTCTCCACTGTATTTTTTAATTTCATATCAAATTTTATCACAGATGATAAGAAGAACCTGTGTGTGTTGCGCCTAATCTCTGAACAAACTAACCTGTCTGCAAACTGGTTGAAATTTCCTGAGCTGAAGACATTCTCTTCTCCAACACTGCTGTGCTAAAGCAACCCGTGTTACATTCTATTACAGCAAGTCTTCTTTTGTTGTTTTACTCATATGACAAATTAGGCTGAATTTGCATTTACACAGCATTTTGTGATGTAAGTTTCCTAATAACACTGCAGCCTGGCACTGCAGTGAATTGCATTTTCCCTAATGGTTCATCAGTTCTCAGATTTAGTATTTGATTTTGTTTTATTATCTTCTCCAGCTATATTCTATACCTAATTTTTCCCTGAAATGAACAGTATTGATTTACTTATTAAATAGTGTCGGCCTACTGTGAATTTTTCACATAAGCAATATGATTAATCCTTTTTAAAAATAATGATTATCAGCAACACAATGCCTGAGACGCTGGTTTTCTAAGTAGGGTTTGAATGGATTTGAACTAAATGCAGAGTATGAAAGCCGTCCTAGAGTTTCTTGCATAAAAGTTTCTACACTGAATCTATCTCCTTGAGAAAAAGAGTAATCAATATGTGATTATATTTTTTAAATAAGTTACATTTCATTTTTTTTTTCTGTCCAGATCCCTTCAGAAGTGATGATTACTGCAGGTTAAGTCTGAGGGTCTGAGGGCAAAAGAAAGGAACTTGCTCAGTTCTTTGTAATTTCTGAGAAGATATTTCAAAATAACATCTCAAATGATCAATAGCATTACCTGGCTTTAATGAAAAGAATGCTCCTTCCCACTGTACCTTTCAAACTGCATGTAACTCTAAGTGAAGGGATAATAAAGACCCTTCTGTTACTTTACCTTCCTCACAATGCTAGTGGCCTTCAGTCAGCTCTCCAAAGGGTCTGATGAGCTTCCCAGAGTTTCAGGGTCTCTGATGTCCTGCCTGGTTCCCTCCCTAGAGATTCTTGAATCTCCTTTTCCCCTACCCCCTTCAGTGTCTCTGCACCCATCTGTCAGCTCCAGTTGCACCATGAACAATATTACAATTGCCTGCTTTATTTTACAAAAGCAATATAAGTTTCATTGTAAGCTGTACTGCAAGATTATTTAAAAAAAACACAACAACAAAATAGACCTTTTTCCCAGACTCTGGTAACTGCATGCTCCTGGAAGGGACAACAGAACCCAGGCAACTGTGGAAGGTTATTTCTGCATCTGCGCTTAGCTTCCATCAACACTGGATGCTGGGTGCTCTGGATGTATGTAGAAGGAGTGCATATGTCCCCAACAACCAAAAGCTCAACTGAGATGTTCTGATTTTTTTTTTTTGCTTAAAAATATACTTATTTACTTATATGGAAGACAAAATGATAGAGACAACTTAAATACATTCCTCAAATGTTCACATTTGCCTGGATTGGTTGTCCGTATGATGTCTCACATGGGCAACAGTGACCCAAATACTTGGTCCATCTTCCACGGCTTTCCAAGGTGCATTAGCAGAGGAGCAGATTGGAAGCAAAGTGGCCAAGACTAATATGGCAATTCATATATGGGAAGCTGATTTGCAAGTGGCAGCAAAATTATCTGGACATCAGCGTAATTCTTGAAATTCATTACATGCAATTAGTTAAGAAATAAACAACAATAGCTATGACGGATTAGGTGTAGTATATGTATTTTTTAATAAAACAGGTAATATCCAGGATATTTAAGGCACTCGCTCCAAAGAAAAAACATCAAGGCAAGAAAAAAATGAGAAAAAGTAAATTAATCTATGAAGAGGAAAATCAAAGAAGAAATAAAAATGGCCAATAAATGCAGGCTAGGTGATCAATTTCATGAATATAAAAGGGATGGTAATAGAAACACAGTTGAGATCTCTTACTATATTTCAGAAATTCTGAAGACTTAGGTAGTATGAAGCTGCAGGAGCTAAAATTCAGGTAGAAGATATTTTCCCAATGACTTTATGGAACGCAACTTAGCAATTTTTGTCAATATTTGCAATTTAGATATTTCACCATACTATGCTACATCACTGAGTTTGTATAACTGCAAAATACTTCTACTCAAAAATATGTTTAGAGCGGCATTTTTCTAATAATCCTGGAAGAATAAAAATATGTGTCAACTAACACTGAACAAAATAGCTCTAGCTTCTGGGCCTACTGTATTTCCCTACTCATATTCGCATATCATGTGAATGAAACCAAATAAATTCAAAATAGTACTAAGAAAGGGAACAGGACAGCACATCAACAGAATAGAAACTGACAGATTCCTGAAGCATGGAAATTGGATGAGATAAACCGGATTTGAGAAATCTGCACATTGTCCCTGAGTAGACAAAGGGGAAGCATCCCTTGCATAAGCGGAGAGGTTGCCCTAGGTAGAAGCAGAGAAAATTCATCCAGAATCTCAGTAGGGCAACTGCCAGATGGGGGCTGAAATGCATGGCAGTGGGAAAGTCTGAAGAAAAGCCCAGAAGTGGTGGGGGGGGGGGCGGATTTTCCCTGCCATTGTTTTTATTTTCCCAGGGACTTAGAAAGCCAAGTTACCCCAGAGAGTGTGAGAGAACAAGGACCAAAGCCTGACGACAGACAATCTAAGGGAAAGAAGACAGTCTCTAGGAGAGGGACCAGTCAAATGGAGCCAATTACAGCATGTCTGTTTCATGTGCCATCATCAAGGGAGGGTTCACCAAGACTGACAACCCTGAATGTAAATGCAATCTGCTGACCTGGCCAAGTGTGGTCCTCACACCTCCTTCACACAGAAGGATTGAGGAAGATGAGAGATGTGAAAAGGTGTGGTTATCACAAAGGAATTTTCCATCTTTCTGTGTCTGCTGGGTCAGGAAGGAAGGAAGGGTGTAGGTTTTGTCAAGGAGGGCAGGTGCATCCCATTCTGAGAGCATCTTTGAACTTTCCTCTGTCAAGAAAGCTTTTCTTCTCCAGAAAAACATGTTTAGTTTGGAAATATCACAGACAATTAAATCCCTTTTGTTCTCGTTATCCTATTCTTGTTATCCTTTTTTAAATTCCCTTCTTACACTGATGGCTTCCACAAGATGGTTGGCAGAAATGTATTTAGTCACTTTGGCACCTTTGCAGAATTGCTGGGATGTCTCAAACACTTAGTTATTGTCACTTAGGAAAATGATAAGAAAGAAGACTGAAAATTATTACCAATGGACCTAAAATAGAGGAAGGAAGACATGAAAAGGGAGGAAAGAAGCAGGGAGGGGAAAAAGTAAAGAAGGAAGGAAAGAAAGAAGGAAGGAAGGAAGGAAGGAAGGAAGGAAGGGAGGGAGGGAGGGAGGGAGGGAGGGAGGGAGGGAGGGAGGGAGGGAGGGAGGGAGGGAGGGAGGGAGGGAGGAAAGTAGATTGGAAGAGAGGATGGAAGGAGAGTGGGATCAGAGGAAAACAAAATAAAATCCATAGAGTTGTTCTTATAAAAATGCAATAGATAATATAGACAAGCAATACAGGCAAAATCCTCTGCTTCCCTTATAAGGGCACTTTTGGAACAGCACCTTGATTCTCATTTACTATTACTATCCAGGATATCTCAGAGTGTGTTTGCTGTTTTAGTGTCAATACATGAACCCTGAAATTCTTACCAGAAAGGTGTATTTCTTGCTTACAACACATCTCCAGCAGTGGTAAGTGAGGAGGGCTTTACTCCATGTGCTCTCGGCACAGGCTAGTGGGACCCCAGTGCTCAGTAACTACTGAGAAGGAGGAGAGCAGAGGAATCCACGTGAGGTTTTCTGTCTTATATGCCACAGATGTTTCCGCCCATTGCCCAGTAGTTGGTGTTACAGGATCCAGACTAATTGTAACATGGCTAGGGGAGGGTTGGGTGGTTAAGGAATCCCTGACCCACATACATTCGTAAATGCCTCTGCCTCTAACTAGCTGCTAAACTAGCCACTGTTGGGTTCCATTGATAGAGGAACAAGTATCGCATGCTGAAAACAAACCCCAGTGAAAGACTTAAAGATACCTTTGCAGTATTACTCTAGATGTGCTACCTCTTTTATACTTATAATGCCACAAAACACTTAAATAGCAGAAAGTTAAACTTGGAAATGTTACTAAAGGACTATACCACTTTGATAATATATGGGGGGAGAGGGAATGGTGGCAAGGAAGAAACGGGGAGGAGAGGGAGGAAGCAAATTCTGTACATACAAAACTGACAATAGTAATAATTTTAAAAACCAAAAAGAGTTTGTGAGGAGGAGGGGAAATGAAGCTCCAACAAAACGATGTCCTATTGGAGAAATGGAAAGAAATGGGCTTACAAACTCAGGCGACCAAATTGCTGCTCTTTAAATCGTCCACTCAAGCAGATAAGATGCAGTGCCTGCCTATAAATCAAGCAATGGATTCACACGTTAGACCATTAGCATGGTAGAAATATAAAGGCAACAAAGAGACACAAATAAGTTGCGATGCAAATACTAAATAAAAACCCCATTTCATACTACCTTATATCTGAGGATTGCATCCCTTCGTGAGCATTAACCAATTAATTTACTCGGCATCTCTAAAAGATATCAATTATTAAGAGCAGAGCAATTAGTGTGCAGGAGAATGAAAGCATTCAGCAAAAGCCCAGGCAGCGTGAAATTAGGGACCACGGTAGAAGAGGAATGTAATTCCTAATCCTTTCAAGAGGGTGCTGAGTAAAAGCATCCTTGTTATCAAAGACTCAATGAAGATGCAGTTAATCTCCAAGCAATTCAGTTACATGAAAGCATAGTTTAAGTTTAGGGATCATAAAAGAGAAGAGATTAAAAAAAGAGAGAAGAGATTATCTTTAAAGAAGAGAATTGGGCGTGTCCTATGCTTTTATATGCCTGTCTCCTAAGCAGGAGCATCATTTTACTCCTCATCTGGAGTCTACTGGGAGCAGAACAATACACTTGGGAAGCACTCCCCTGAGGAGATAGAAGTCTAGAGGAAATTTTAAATACAGTGTCTACCTTTTTTAAAACTCACCTCTTTCTCTTTCTACTCCTCTATCCTGTGCTCTGTCTTACTATATGGCAGGTGTGATTTACTGAAATCTTACCACTCTAAAATCCAGGCAGGCACACCCACACAGCCACAGCAGATCTGTGATTCTCAAGTCGGAATGAGCACTGAGGAAAGAAACAGCTTTCCTTGTCAATATGGGAGAACTACTCAGGCGCTCACGGGAAGGAAGTGATTAACTTCTTCAATGCATAAAAAAAAATTGCGAGTATAATTGTACAGTGGATCACTCTAGGAGGCCCAGTAGATATAATGTTGGGCTGCACAGAGAACAGTGAAGGAGCAGTAGAAGAGGATGTTAACACCTTAGGGAGTCAAGATAAGCTCTGGGAATGTCTTCATGTGTGTGTGTGTGTGTGTGTACATGCATGCATGTGTGCTCACAGGGCCAATCAAGGAAAAACTGCCTGCATAAAAAAGCCTAGGATTTTGTCTGAGCAATTGGATTTGAGGAAGAAGTAATTAAAAGGAGAGAAGAGGATCAGCTCCATCTTCACTTCCTCTGTGAAGTCTTTCTGCACTTTCAGATTTAATTATACCTTGTTTCCTTTCACAGCTATATGGTGATACCTCCATCCTAGTATTTATTTCATTTCCCCAGAATTGTGACTGATTTTTATACATCCTGCTCTAGTAGAACATTATGATTCAACCTGTCAGTTCTATTCCAAGCTCCTACAACAGCACTGAGCATGGGACCTCAGACAGTGCTCAGTGAGAAATGCAGTGAAGGGAACACATTTGACAGGCTGAATTGCGTGAGGTCAGAGAGAGAATCATCAATATGAGAACAGATACAGAACTGGACCTCTTAGGTGTAAGACACCAATTTGCAATGGTTACTCAAAGGAAATCGTTTAGAAACTTTCCCAGTGTAACATGCTATGTCCTCATTTACATATCTATTATGTATATATTTTATTGCTATTAATTACTTTTGTTTCCCATGTGATTTGTTAGTGTGCATCAGATTTGAGAGTCTCCAGGAAACCTGAAGCATAGAATAGCGATTGATGTTTGGAGTCTGAGTTCCAATAAAAAAGAATATAATTTTCCAGTTAGGACAAAGCATTGCAAACAGAATTATTTTCCTTACTGCACCAACATGTATGTTTCCAATCCTATTGTGAATTTCAAATAACAATAGCAATTCTATATTCTGCAGATCCAGACACTGAAAAAAAAAACCTTCCATACTATTTTTATAAGAATATATAATGTCAGTATTTTTCTTGGATGTCTCCATTATTTTATTCCAGATACAAGGTGAAAAGCAATTTTGGTTTTGTTATAGGTCATTTACAAAGTGAGTCATTTGATTTAATGACCTAGGTAAATCATTACCACTTAGTTCTGCCAAAAAAAAGAAAAGAACTCTCCCCACCCCCAAAAAAGAATAATCTTTAAATGCTATGCTGGGAAGAGAGGAGAAATACATGCTATTTAATTAACAGAGAAGTATGGAAAATCTGCAAATAAAACATAAGCTTTTGGCACATTGGATACAGTTCTGGCTTTCGGGAAACTGCTTCTTTCTGCAAAAAGCAGAAGCGCCTCTCTGCCCTCTCCATCTCTCGGCCCGATGACGATGTCACAAGGACATTTTTCCTCCTCCACAGTACTTAGGGCATTCTGTGTGGCTGACCCAGAGTCACAGTGAGTAATTTTAAAAAGGCTTATCATTATCCTGACAAAATGCAATGTAGGTGTGCGTGACTCATTTTTTAATTGTGTAGTCGGGAACTAAAGCGAGGCATCAGGGCCGAAGATGACACTGGGACTCTGGTCCCTGTGATATTAATTACGCGAGACACGTGCATGACATGCTGTTCACTTGTTCCTCACTGCGAGCTATCTTATCTGCGCTCACGTCTGCTGATTAACGCAGGCAAGCCTCGAGACATTCTTAGACATGCTTCAATCCTTCATTGTTGTAGCATTGAGGGGAAAATAGCAGAGATCGCCTTTCCTTGGGATGGCCTGCATTCTAAAAGCATAACTGGACTCTTCTACCCTTTCTTTTCCTTCCTGCCTCTTCGTCTCCGTCCCTTCCCCTGGCAGTTTCTGCTTCTTTCTCCTCTCTCTTCCTTTTTCTTTTTTTCTTCCCTTCTCTTCCATCGTGATTTTTTTTCCTGTGCTCTTCCAGAGATGCCTCTCCTCTCTGCCTCAGTCCAGGACCTGTCCTAGTAAGACATTTTCCCATACAATCACTCCCATTCTTTTCCCTTTCAAACATTCTCAGAAACCTTGCCTATTGCCCCACTATGTGATTGCAGATAACACTGATAGTAACTGTTTTAAAAGCTCTTCATTGCTTTACATTCCTCTCCATGAGGATAAGGATGCTTTCTCCATAGTACATTTTGAAAATTAAAAATAACTGTATGGCCATGTGGTATGGCTGCCTGTGGGGCACAAAAGACCCAGCCCCAGGCCCATGATCCATGGCCAGCAGCCCCCATGTGGGCTGCAGGGCACTGGACAAGTTCAGTGCTCATGGGGAGCCTGGAATGTGAGCTTGTGGGGTGCCTAAACGATAATGCCAGTCGGGGCAATGGGGTCCTGGGTCTTTGTGTCCAGGCAGGCAGAGCAAGCCTGGGGATCTTCCTACATGGGTGGTGTGTGGATTAATTAGGATGGGAGCTAAGAAGATGTGTGGGAGGGAAGACCACTGAGAGATTACATTCCAGGTGAGGAATGACTTCTGAGGGACTGCAATCAACAAAGCCACCGTACTTACAGGCAAGCAAAGGGGCTAAAACTGAGCAATTTGGAAGTTGGATGCCACAAGACTTTTATGGATCAGACAGATGCACCAGCCCACGTGAGAGATTTCAACTGGGCTACTTAGCACAGACTGCACATGACCAACACCCACCAGTGCACACTAAAACTAAGGCTAGAGGCCTGCTTGGCAGAGCTAGATCACAGTACCTGCCAGTGAGAGTTGGAAGAAGGGATGGGTCATGTTAGGCTAGGTCACGACACTAACCAGCACAGGGGTCAGATTCTGTGGGGGATATGTGGGCCCACCCCTGTGGAACTGTACTTTCCACTGGCTTGCTTAAGAGCTGGGGATGGTGACAGGCTGAGCTAGGCATGACCATGGAAACTGCTGACACTCACAGTTAGTGAGGTTGTGAACAGGCCAGGCTGGTCCAGGCTACAACACCCTCAGGAACACCCAAGAATAGGGTGTGGGGTGGGTGGGGCCATAACACCTACCAGCTAACACAAAGGCCTGGACACGGGGGGCGGGGAATTATCTGGATAAGGGTCTAATACCTCCCACCATATGTGAAATCTGGGTCTGGGAATGGACTTGGTGGGGGAACTTGGAATAAAAACCCTCGTGGAACATAGTTCCTGTTGGTGAGCATGTGACTCAGGCCTGGTATTGGTTAGGCCGGGCTAGGATATCATACCTACTGCTTTGCATGACCTAGGGATAGGAGCAGGCTCAGAGGGCTATGCTAGAGCACCCACCAAAGAAAGTTGGGACTAGGGGCAGGCCAGGACAGGTCAGGATGCAGCGCCGAAGGCCAAGACAGGGAATGGGCACTACCGAGCTTGGTCACAACGAATACTCAGATGCGCAATATCTGTGTCCGGAAACACGCCTGGTTGGGTAGCTAAGGGGAGACCCTCCCACCAAGCTGGGATATGGTTCCCACTTGTGAGTGCAAGAGCTGGAATGGGGACAGCATTCTTGGATGGACATAACTGCAGTATCCCTTGGCATGAGTGTGGATTAGGGCTGGGGTATGCCAGACTGAGATAGATTCCAGCACCTGCTGGTGCTCATAAGAGCCACGTGATAATAGGGTAGGATGCGCTATCTTGGCACCCACTGAACCATGCAAGAACTGTATATGGGTATGGACCAGGGATGACTGGACTATAACACCCAACAGTAAGAGCTGGAATTGGTGTGGGCAAGTTGGGCATGGCCACTGTGCTTGCCAGGACAGGAGGTACACTAAGGCAGTCTGGCTAAGGACCCACTGGTGGCTGCAAGATCTGCCACTGGGAGAAGACCCAATAGATGAGCTTGGAGAATTCCTTTATCATGATGCAGTTCCTGCATGTGAGCGCAAGAATTAAGACTTGGAGCAGCCCATAACCAGGCCAACATGTAGGTCAGGACTGGGGGCAGACCAGGCTGGGCCAGTTTTATAACACCCACTGGCAGATCTGAAAACTAGGACAGGATAGGCCAAATCAGTCCACAGCACCACACCAGCCAGTCCACATCAGGACCAGGACTTTGGGCTGACTGGCCTGTCATGAGCCGCGGCACACACCAACATGAGCTGGAATTGGAGGCAGGCCAGGTTGGGACAGGCTTCAACACCCACCATCAAATGCTGAGGTGAGGCGGGCCATGCCAGAATGGGCTGCAGGACCCACCAGTGCAAGTGAGATTGGGGCAGGGGGCAGGTCAAGCCTAGTAGTAGTGGGCTGCAGGGGTCCTCCTGCTGGGCCACTGCTCCCACTGGTGAGCATGAGTGCTGGAACTGGGGACAGACCAGGCCAGGCAGGGCTACAACACCTGTTTGCCTGTATGTGAGCTGGGTTAGGGAAAGCCAGACTGAGCTAATCAACTATATACACTAGTGTATGCCTGGGCAGAGTAGGTACAAGCTGCTTGGGCTTGGCTGCAGTATCAGCCTGGCAAATGCTGGGACAGTGGGCAAGTCATGTCAAAGAAGACTTCAGATCTACCTGGAGAGTGCAAGATCTGGGGCTGGGGTGGGCGTATTAGGGAAACTATGGGCACCTCTATGATTGACTGCAACTCTTCCTGGTGTGCATGAGACTCAGGGCTCAGAGAGGCCTGTCCAGACAGGCACTGGTACTTGCCAGCGTTAGTGTGGGCTGGATAGTGGGGTAGTTTGGACTGAGCTAAGTTTCAATGCCCATTGATGTATACAAGAGCTGAGTGGGATGCGGGACAGATTAGGCCAATCTGCTACATTTACTGGGAAGCATAGGAACCAGGGATGTGCCCATGCTCTGTGGGGGTTATTGGGGGTCAATCCAACTAGGCTGCAGTTCCTGCTGGTGCATGTGAGGGCAGAGTATGTGATGGGCAGAATTAGGCTGGGTCACAGCATCTATTGGTTTGTGTAACAGATGGGGTTGGACATAGAACTGACCCAACAGTTACAACTACCAGTGCATGTGTAGGCTAACATGGGTGATGGACTGAGCCGGACTCCATACTGATAATCACACACAGGAGTCAGGTCTGCAGTCACCTCAAACAAGGTTTCTGTGCGAATCCTCCCAACAGAACTACTGGACTCAGAACTTCAACCATAGGGAGAATCATAGAACCTCTGGTCTGACCATGGAGTGCATGTGTAACAACTGGAAATCCAAAGTGGCTAAGACAGAGCTGTGGACGGCATGCCTGGACGCACAGGGAGAGTACAGCAGGTCATTTGGGCATGTAGAGGACATATGGATTTACATCAGAGGAAGGAGAGCACCACAAGTTGCTCAACTACCCCCAAGCAAGCATTGACAGCAAATATCTAGGCAAATGGAGACTCTGGGGAGGACTGTATCAGCAGATGGACCTTGGAAGGATTTCTTCATCTTTGGAATGGCAAGATCAACAGCATTTTAACATTATCAAAACCACTTGAGTGGAACCCGCAGAATAGCCCTGAACTCTGAAATCATGTTGAGTGGCTCCCACTCCCAGGTGCTGGGTGGCAGGGAGACTGGGTGTAGTTTCTCCTCTAATTTCCCCCCTTCCCCAAGACACAGGAGGTAGAAGGGGACGATTTGGAAACAGTGGTCTCACTGTCGTCATCTATGTAAATACCATCAATAATAAAAAATACATTTTTAAAAAGCTAAAAATCAATATATCTGTATATGGAATACTCCTCATAATACCATAGTGTAGGTAAGCAGTCAACATATGGGAATTATTAATAGTTATTGTTATCTACAAATATCTGATTATGTGAAAATGTATTCATCCAAATGCTGCATTTATAAAATGGTGAAGCTCTTCCAAGGTGCATAGTAATCAATTTAATGAGATGCTCACTTAGGAACCCCATTCTGCATGATAAAGAAGAATAATTGGTTATGGAACTATGTAATAAATAGAATAAAACACCTATTTGCTCTCTAATATTTGCATCAAACTCTGGCAGTGTATCAAACAGGTGAATCAGCACAGCTTACTGATCCAGAACACAGACTCAGCGATCACAATGTTTGAATTCAACTTCTAATTTCACTAATTACCTGTGCGCAAAACAATCATTTTGTCTCTCAATGTCTTACGTATATCATGGAGATAATAATCGTATCCAATGTATTGGTACAATTTTGAAGAGCAATTGGCTTCAAAGAGCAATACAAGCTTCAAAGAGAACAGCTGGACACACACTCAAGGGCATCTATGTTCTCTATTATCGATAAAAAGTTGTAAGGGCCTGGCACAGTAGCCCAGTGGCTGAAGTACTCACCTTGTGTCTGCCGGGATTCCATACAAGGAATTATTCGTGTCCAGGATGCTCCACTTCCCTTTCAGCTCACTTCTTGTGGCCTGAAAAAACAGAGAGAATGTCCATAAGACTTTGACCCCCTGCACCCATTTGGAGATCCAGAATAAGCTCCTGGCTTCAGATCATCTCAGCTCTGTTGCAGCCACTTGGGCAGTGAACCAGAGGATGGAAGATCTTTCTCTCTGTGTCTCCTTCTCTCAGAGAATCTGACTTTCCAGTGAAAATAAACAAATCTTGAAAAAAAGAAGTCCTAAGTCCCAGGGGGGTCCCCATGGCTATCATGTTCAGGTCATGTGTATAATTGTATAGCACATTGTATCTCCTTATGGTACCATTTTTGCAATTGCACATGAGATCAGGCAAAAATGGCAATGGGCTTGTATATCACTATCTTTATTTATCTAGAATAACACAGCAGTCAAGACAGATAAAGCCAAATGAGTTTGAGGGCTCTAATGCTAAAATTCTGCATCTGCCCAGCATTTACAAGCTAGTCAGAGGCTCTACCTATAACTGCATTGCTATCCAGCAGTTTAGGAATTGTGCCACCTATACCACCTACGGAGCTGCTCTTGTACAGTTGAGCAGGTTGTGATCTTTAGCAAGCACATCTTCCAGATGGAAGGAGTAGCTATGGGATTCCTAAGTGTCATTCACTAATGCAGGTGCTCAGTTGTTAAATCAAACAGGTGCCTGAAGGGATGGAGGCGTCCTCATCCACCTAATCCATGGTAAAAGAGGGGAAAATTGTGGTCGACACTATACTTGGCAACAGATACGGTTAAATTGCTAAATGCAATTTAGAATTTATAATGTCTGCACTAGTAGAAAAAAGTTTAAGGCAAGATTTTTAAGGAGAGAGGATGGAAAAGGAAAGAGGAGTTGGGAAACAGGTGTAAGGGAAGAGGAAGAGAAAATAAACTGTGTTGGCAAAATTGAAAAAAAAGGAAGACATACCATTTTTGTCAATTTCCATAAAGGAGCTGTAGATAGAGACCACCTGAAATATTGCTGTTAAGAATCAGAAAAAAATTGCTTTCTCTATTAGACCCAATATGGTCTGTGCTTTGAGACTTCTAAGAATACCAGGGGAGAAAAATCCAATATTATTTTTTAATGAGATAGGAAGCACAAAAGTCATAAAAATACTAGTAATTTCAAGAAAAGGAAAATGAAATGACAAATGTAGGATTACTAACAGTGCATGAAATAAAAAACATCAGTTAATAAAGATAATTTTTCATGAGAAGAGTCGCAAAAGCCTTTAATTTGTCATAATATCCAGTAGAGACAAGATTATAAACAAGATAGATGGACATGATGTTGACAGGGTGAGGGTGTCCTTGATGACATCCATTCACTAATTCCTGGATCCAACAATCTCACTTTGGAAAGGTCTTTCAAAGAAAAAATATATATACACATAAAAGCTACAAGTCCAGCAACATATTGATCATCACGATAGTACTATTTATACTAGTAAACATAATAAAGACAATAACTGCTTATTACTTAAGAAATCATGCTATAAACTGAATCTTTCATATGTAGGAAATGTTATGTGAGTATTTACAAAATGTTTTTGTCTGCTATTGACTTTGAGTATATGGATGTATGGATGGGTGGGTGAATGGATACAAGACTGAGTGAATGGATGGATGTAGTCTTCATATATAAGTAAGAAAAAGAGAGAAAAAATAACTTGCACACCCCCAGGTTTGAAAAGCAAAAAATAATAGGAGTTTTATGTGTAGGGCGTGGGGATGCAGATTCATATTAGACGGAGTATGGAGAAAGTTTTGTAAAAGCAAAAGTCGTAGGTGGACATGGGTACCTCAGAAGATCAAAACAATGAGAAAAACATCACTTTTTCTAATAACATTTTATAGTTTTCCCCCATTAATGTAAGTTTATGGTTTGGATGAAGTTAAAATTATGAGTAATAAGTAAAGAGAAGTTGCAAGCTCTACTTTTTCAGCACTTTTATTGTCAAGTCCAAATTTTCAATAATTGCTCTCCCAATGTGATATAGGTCAACTTCTCCTTAGTGTTGTCACTTTTCTGGAGCTGAGCAGCAGACTATCCCTCCACACATCCACAGTAACAAGCCATCAAAAAGATTCTGAAAACAGGGAGCCAGTTAAAGGGAAGGCGATTTAGTGATCTTTTCGTTCCTGAAGGCAGGGATCCAATGTGAAACATTAAGACAGATTTGAGAGGGGTGGGTGTTTTGCTGAACTATTTAGTTGCCAGTTGGGGACACCTCATTCTGTGTAAGAGTACTGGGTTCCAGACCCAGCTCTACTCCTGTTTTTAGTTTCCTGCTAATGCATTCCATAAGAGGGAGCAAGTGATGGGGTGGGGGAGACTGATGGATCTCCTGGAGTCCTAGCTACCATTAAGCTCAGGCCCTCGCTGTTGTGATAATATTCAGATAAAGCTAGCAATAAATGAAAGATTTCTTCCTGCTTGGTATTTATTTATTTATTTATTTATTTATTTATTTATTTATGTATGTATGTATGTATGTATGTATCTCTCTCTATTCT
Source organism: Ochotona princeps (assembly GCF_030435755.1). NCBI lineage: Eukaryota > Metazoa > Chordata > Mammalia > Lagomorpha > Ochotonidae > Ochotona > Ochotona princeps. The sequence goes on along the minus strand of NC_080841.1, from coordinate 64,282,896 downwards.
TTGTCTCCATGCCTCTCAAATAAATTAAAATAACAATAAAAATGTGTCATAGTTGTGGCACAGTGAGTTAACCTGCCATTTCTGGCATTACAATTACACAGAAAATCATTATTCTGGGTCCTGGTGACTCCTATGATCAAGCTTCCTGCCCATGTCCCTGGAAGACAAAGGAACATGCTCCAAAGGTCAAAATCCCAGCTTTAAGGGTTAAAACTTCGAGCCTCATAAACAAGACCTGTTATGTCCAGACAAGACTGTGGTCACCATTTAGGCAGTAAATCCACAGACGGTATCTCTCTCTCTCTCTCTCTCTCTCTGTGTCTCTCTCTGTCATTACACCTTATAAATCAGTAAATCTTTTTTTAAAAAGAGTGATTAGAAGAAAATTTTCCTATTTTCTTTAAGGTTCACTTTATGATTATTATTATTTGAAAATATACATTTTTTTAACACAGAGAACAGGTCTTCCATCCACTGGTTCACTCCCAAAATGGCTGCAATGGCCAGAGATGAACTGATCTGAAGCCAGGAGAGTCTTCCAGCCTCCCTCTTGGGTGCAGGTGCCCAAGACTTTTATTCTTCCTTCAGAGTTTTCCCAGGCAATAAGCAGGGACGTAGATGGGAAGTGGAGCAACTGGGACACAAACTGGCTTGCACACAGGAGGCCAGTACTTGCCACATCAACTCCTCCATTTTCTTTCTTTAAAAATCACAGTGTTGTGGTAATATGGGAAAAATCAGTGGGGTGAGGGGTGGAGATTTGGCGAGGGAGAAGAGGAAATCCCAGACCCTATGGAACCGTATCATAATAAAATAATAATAATAAAAGTGACACAGTGCCCTATGACACAGTTTATGACATTTTCTGAGTATCTCCCTCATTCTCATATGAGAGAGAAAAATATTTTATATAACTCATTCCTTCATCACATTTTACTTAATATACCAAGTGTGTAATACAAGAGTCATGTAAAATCACTTAAATGATTCACATGCACATAAACAGGAAGAAACTGAATATCATATACAAAAAATGGTTTGTCTCTGCAGACCGCTCAGGGATCCTGGTTGTTGTTCCAATGACCCTGGATCCTGCAAGGCAGGATTTGGGCTTCTTCCATCCCATGTGGTAGATCCAATTGGGGGTGGGTGACCTCAGAGTTCTTGGTCTCCGAAGGCACTCCATTTCCCCCTGGTCTCCTTGGCAGTAGGGATGTAGTCCTCGGTGCTCATACTGATAGTCCTTGGTGAGGATCTAGGAGTCTGTAGGTTTGGGATAAAAGCCTCCTCCTGTCTGTCTGCTCCACTCTAGGGACCCCTCTCTGCTCTATGCGCATGACCTCCTGTTAAGAGGTTGTTAGGATTACTCCTGATTCCCCCATTTGCCTTTGTAGTTTTGCTATTGTCTAATGCTAATTTGAGTCTGTTGTCTACGAGTTACCAGTTATGATCCTGATAGGTTATATTTCCCGTCTTCCTCACACCTTCTAGGGTGATGTAAGATTTCTCTGCGCTCCCTCCCCATTTCCAAGTATCATGGAGTCTTACAAGTACATTAGGTAAACTTCCTTCAGGACTAGGGAGAGGAGCTTTCTCTGGTCCTTGTCTGCTTCCAATTTTGGGTCCCCACCCCCTCTCGTAATAACCATCAGGAGCGCTCCAGAAACCCCTCAAAACAAACAAACAAACAAACAAAACTAGAATAGATAGACAGAGAACAACAAGGAAAGCTTAGAAACAGACAGGAAACGGTCAGCGGGGATACACTTATAACTCACTGGGTGGGACACAAAGATTAGTTACTCCTCACTGGGGTATGGAAGATTTCTCTGCACACCCCTCCTAAACATGCTCACCTAAACTGTTAACATATATCCTGTTAGAATTATAGAGTTAGACCACCTGAAAAACAGCCAGGTTCAGCAAAAACATGCTTCAATGCTATAAACTGCAAATACTAAAATTAAAATAGGCATGAGACAGCTGAAGAGCAATCTAAGCCATTTTAAGGCATATAGAACATGGTTGAATTTGAATTATGGAAATGCAACAAGGTGGAGCAATCCGCCGTGGGGGGAGGGTGTGGGAAGGGGCGGGGGGAATCCCAGTGCATAAAAAATGTATCACATAATGCAATGTAATTAATTAAAAAAAAGAAATGCAATAAAAAAAAAGAAAAATTAAAAAAGTGGTTTGTCTAAAACTGCAAGTGAATCCACTTTCTTCCTAGTGAAACAGTAACAACAGATACTAGGTAAAGATGCAATACTTGTAGCACTGTCCTTTACCCTCATGGCTAGCCCAAGGAAACTCACTAAATTAAAGTGTCCTTGAAAGAAACGGACCAATTCAATGTCCATTACTGCCATTTTAATGTGGATTGAAAGTCTGATAGAACTGCTCTCTACAAGCCTTGTGAAGCGGCAGGAAGAGAATGGGGTTTAAGAGAACTGATTTGGATAAGGAGCACTGTGGGACACAGAACATAAGGAAGCCCCTGGAAAATAAGAATCTTGGGTCAAATTCCTATCAGATCCTTCACCTTAGCTGCTCAGATATTTTAGACACACGTGTTGAGCACCATGACTGATCCACGTCTTTGAGTGCCTGCATCTCCTCCTTGGAGTGGCTACAAGCAAGTCTGCCTCTGCTTCCTGTTCAGCTTCCAGTTAATGCACCCAAGAGGCAGTAGATGATGGCCCAGATACTAGGGACCCTTCCATCAATGTGTGAGAACTCTTTGAAGTTTTGGGCTCCTGGCTTCAACCTGGACCAATTTTATACTGTTGGGCAATGAATCAGCAAATACAAGATCTCTCTATCTCCCCCTCTCCTATCACCCTTTCTGATTAATGAATGAATGAGTAGATAAATAAATAAATAAATAAATAAGTAAATAAACAAGCCTTTAAAAAATTACACTCAGAGCAGGTACTCAGTAAGTACCCATGGAATCAGTTCAGCAATAATTATGGTTCTAATATATTAACTTTCCTTATGATTTATTTTCTTACTGAAGATTGAGCAGATATCTTTATAAGACATTTTAGATGACCTTTTCCAAATACAGTTTTTACCTTCTCTGTGTTTTAAAGTTATATTTTTTGCCTATTATTCAGATATGCTGTTCAAGACTATAAATTGAAGGTTAGAATTTGATTTTAGATTTGCTTTTTGCTCAAATGAGTTACAAAAATTAGATTGTAAATGACCATTATTATAGGGACAACTTAAACTTTAAGATTTTCATTTAAAAATTGTCTCACCCAAGAAATATCCGTTCTCTCATGGCCTGAGTCTAAGGGGGATTTTGCTTGTTTAAGATTTTCTTATTTGTTAACTTGAAAGCAAATCCTATAAAGAGGAGAAAGACATCTTCCATCTGTAGGTCCATTATCCTAACCTGTAACAGTCAGAGCTGGGTCAGGCTGAATCCAACAGACAGGACATGCATCTGAGTCTCCCATGTGGGTGAGTAGTGTCCAACCAATCATTTCCTACTCTCCCAAGAACATTAGTTGGCAGCTTTACTGGAAGCAAAGTTTTGTGGCTTTTCATTTAAGGGGATATATAGTAACTGTGTAATTCAGACTGTCATATCCAGATGTGAGGATACAATGCAATATGCATCTCTACTTCTAGACAAAGATGGACTCCCAATGAAACTGTTTACTACATCTTGACAACAGGATGCTGGACTCTCCGTCATTGTCCATGCTCACAATGATGGACATATGATTGTGTATGAAGAACTATAATATATTAATGATATAGGGGAACTCAGTTGGAGGGGAGGAAACTGAGGAAGAGATAAGGGAAATCCCTGGGTCTATGGAACAGTATCATAAAATGATAATAATAAAAACAAGTAAAAATTTTTAAAGCTTCTGATATTTGGGCCTACAGGTGGCTTAACTTGCAGTGCCACAATGCCAGCCCCTGCTGGAGCTGATTAACTGTTGAGCTGGAATATGCCCTTCCTGTGTGTTGGTTCCCTTGCATATCACCTGCACATATACTGATTTGACATGATGTCTGTCAAACACAGGATGATTCCCAGCAAAGTTAAACACTCCTTTTATCTTACGTGTAGCTCTTAAAAATGGTTTCCATAAGTTCTTTATGTGTATTTATAATACTTCTTGAATTTAGCTACCTTGAATAATTTCAAAACATTTTCAGTTAGCACAGGGAATAGTGAGATTAAAAGTTCATTCATAGCCTGGCATATGTTTAAGTGGCTACAGACAAATAATACAAGCACCATAAAAATTATAGCAGCCTTACAGTCTCTCTGCCTGCTGTAATTTTCACTGATATTTCTGAAGTATTCTCATGTAATCATATGCAGTACATAGCATTACACTGCATTCCAACCAGCAATTTGAGACGTCAGGCAAAATAAGAATTCTGCCTAAAAGATCTATGCAAATTCACTGAAATAGTAGCTTTGGCTCTCAGTAAGAAAATACATGTCTTAGAACTTCCGACATAATAATCAGCCAATATTTTTCCAAGGGTTCTAATTCAGCTTTTCCTGACATATCTATGCTTCTCTTTGGTTAACCTAGGCAATGAAAAAATATGTGATTAAATAGTTTTCTATAACAACCAAGCCCCATTATTCTGTGAATGTGTGTTCACATTTATAGGTGCAAGAAGAAAAGAAAATGGAATATTTTGTGAGCTTATTCTAAGGGAGAGAAACAACTTCAGGTAACAATTAGCATTTGACAGTTCATGTTCTAGGGGAGAAACAGATCGTAAGTTAAAATAATCATGAAAATAATTTACAACCCTACTTCCAAATTCACACATTTCCTGGAATGTTTGTAATACTAGCAAGGCAGGATGTTTATGACTCTTAATCATTATTCAAGCACTCAGGCACTGTGGAGGGTTGTCTATGAGAAATGAATGTTGAATGGACTTAGCCCATCGCCACAAGCAACAATATTTTGGGGGGGGGGGGCTACATCGAAGAAAAAACGTAAGATAATGCAAACAGTACCCTAAGCTTACAGCAGAAAGTCAGGAATTGTGTCAGTAATTGATGTGAATCCACCCTAATTCTAAAATTTTCTCACAAATAGCATCCTGCTATTTCTATAAATGACATTTTTGAAATTGGTCAGAACTTAATGAAGGTTAACAAATGTAAAGAGTTGTTATAAAGCATATATATTGTGTTCACCTGTGCTCTGATAAATTCTGCATGTACAATAAGTGCTGTCACTGATTGGAAGCTTTCTTGAACATTATAAATATATGATTTGCGCATCACATGTTCACCTCAAGTTCGTTGTAGAAGCAATTTTAAAATAACTCCTGTTTTTGTTTTGTTTCAAGGGAAAACTAAACAGACAAGTGCCCACATAACATCATTTTCCATGAAAACATTCTACTTTGTCCCTAGAAATATTTTTTCTGTCATTTGTTCAATGAAATCGCTGATCTGAAGTTAAAGAACAAAAGAACGTGTAATAACTCTTCAAAGCCGCATTAACCAAAAAAGTTTTTTGTGAAATCATTTCCTAAATCAAATCTAATAAAACATGAAAAGTATATGAAGTAATAATTTAAAGAATAAATGTCTCGGGCCCGGCGTGATAGCCTAGCAGTTAAAGTCCTCGCCTTGAAAGCCCCGGGATCCCATATGGGCGCCGGTTCTAATCCCGGCAGCTCCACTTCCCATCCAGCTCCCTGCTTGTGGCCTGGGAAAGCAGTTGAGGACGGCCCAATGCATTGGGACCCTGCACCCGCGTGGGAGACCCAGAAGAGGTTCCAGGTTCCTGGCTTCGGATCTGCGCGCATCGGCCCGTTGCGGCTCACTTGGGGAGTGAATCATTGGATGGAAGATTTTCCTCTCTGTCTCTCCTCCTCTGTTAAATCTGGCTGTAATAAAAAATGAATAAATCTTTAAAAAAAGAATAAATGTCTCTTCAAGAGGCTAAAATAATGATTTTCTGTAATCTTACTTGAGACAGTGAAATTATTTAAGCTGTGAAAACCCAAAGAAATTAGTGAAGACCATATCCTTTGTTATTCCTCTAATAGATTCAAAGTCTCTGACAGAGGAGGCTAGCAAATTTGTTAAACTGAGTTTACTGAAATGGATTTAATAGAAGTGCCTCCCTTGTATTATCTGTGATTTTGCTTTCTAGGATTTGTTACCCTAAGTAAACCAGGTTCTGAAAATGTTAAATGCAAATTTGTAGAAATGAGCAATGCATTTTTTAAAAATTTTCCTTATAACATAATGTTACAATTGTTCTATTTTATTATGGTTGTTGCTATTCTACTGCACCTAATTTATTGATTAACATATATAATATGTGTAAAAATAGCATTTCTGAAAAAATTGAAATTAAATATTAAATGTACTTTGCAGGAAAAAAGAGGAATATCTTGGAGCCATTGTGATGACATGGCACATTAATCCTGCACCTGCAGTTACCACACCCTATATAAGTGCCAGTTCATGTCTGGCTGCTCAACTTTAAATCCAGCTCCCTATGTATGGCCTAGAGAAGTAGTGCAGGGTGACTAGAGTCTTTGGGCTTCTGGTCCATGTGAGAGACCTGGAAGAAGATGATCCTGCCTTCTGGCTTCAGATGGGCTCAACTCTAGCCACTGTAGTCATTTGAGGAGTGAACCAATAAATGGACCATCTCTCTCTCTTTCTCTCTCTCTCTTTCTCTCTTTCTCTTTATCTCTCTCTCAATTTGCTTTTCAAAAAAAACTGAACAATTTTGAATTAAACATTTATTTTTGATCATGTTTACACAGTTCAGAATGATACATGCCTGTGTGGATCACTGATTAGAATGGGAAGGATTGAGGTTTAGGGGAAAATGGATGAGACCCTTATTTCCAATTTTCTTTTTCTTTTCTCATATCTGAGGTGAAGAGGAGGAGAAAGGGAGAAACCATACCCTCCATCTTAACCACATCAGTACCTGAGGATAGGAAACTGCCCTCCCTCCTTGGCTGTGGTACTGGATGTACTTTGCAGGCCCCAGTGCATTGCCAAATTCCCCATGTGCATTTAGGCATGCCATGCACCACTCCATCTTAGCCACTGAGGAGTCATGTTCTGAGAATCACAGAACTTGTGACTCTCCCCATGGTTGGAGTTCTGAGTCCAGCAGTTCAGCTGAAGGTATCCCCAACGAAACTTCATCTGAGGTGATCCCAAACCCAACCCTTGTGTGTGCTTGCCTGGAGTGGTCTAGTTCAATTTGTCACCCACATCTGCCTGCACTCAGTGGTTGCACTTGCTGGATCAATTCTATCTCTAGCATCATCTCTTTTTTTAGGATCTATTTTATTTTTATTGGAAAGTCAGATATAGACAGAGTGGAGAAAGAGTGGAAGATCTTCCATTCATTGACTCACTCCACAAGTGGCCGCAATAACTGAAGCTAAGCCAATCTGAAACCAGGAGCATGGAGCCTCTTCTGAGTCTCCCATGTGGGTGCAGAAACCCGAGAATTTGGGCCAACCTCTACTGCTTTCTGCAGCCACAAGCAGGGAGCCGGATGGGAAGCGGGGCCACCGGGATTAGAACCGGCCCACATAAGGGATTCTGGTGCATGCAGGGCAAAGACTTTAGCTGCTAGGCTATCACACCAGGCTCTCTAGCATCATCACTTACATAAACCAGTGGATGCTGTACTCCAGCCCAACCCTGCCCATCACAAACTTGGTCCTCAGGTACACCAGCGGGAACTACAGTCCAGTCGGGGCAACCACTAATACCACCTTCTCAGACACACCCCCAGTGCTGGTTTCTGAACATGCTGGTATGTACAAAAGACTGGTCCAGTCTGTCCCTCATTCTATTCAGCTCCTAGCTCATCCCAACTGATCCCACTATCCTGCCCACACTTATGCTAGCAGGTGCTACCGCCTGTCTAGCTAAGTCCAATACCAGCCCTGGTTCTTATGCTCACCAGTAGAAGCTGCAGTCCGTCAGAGAGGAGTTCACATTTTCCCTAATAGACCCACTCCAGGCCCAGGTCTTGAACTGTCCAGGTGGTTCTGCAATCTATGTTGACAAGACTTACTACCTGATTCTGCAGCCAAGCCCAACCAACCTGTATCCACTCTGGCTCAGGCATGCACTAGTGGGTACAGTCGATTAGCTCAGCCTGGCTCTCCCCCTAACCCAGCTCACAGCAGGACAACAGGTATTGTAGCCCTTTTGTCCTGATCTGCCCCAGGTCTCAACCAGCAGCAGTTGTGGCCCAGCAGGAGCCCCCCTCCACTCATGCTACCCCACCTCTCTCTCTGCACTGAGACTTAGGTGTGCTGGTGGGTGCTATGGCTAATTCTGGCATGGCCCGCATCACCTCAGCATTTGCTGGCAGGTGCTGAAGCCTAGACCAGCCTGGACCAGCCTGGCCTGCCCCCAGTTCCAGCTCTTGCTGGTAGGTTCTTGAGCCTAGTACAGTTCAGCCAGCCTCCAGTCCTGGCCCTAATGTGAACTGCCTGGTGTTGAAGTTCAACCCAGCCTGTCCTGCCTTCTGTCCTGGTTCTCAGATCTGCCAGTGAGTGTTAAAAACTGGTCCAGCCTGGCCTGTCCCCTAATCCTGACCCACATGTATGCTGGCAGGTACCATAACCAAGCATGGTCTACATTGCCCCAGCCTCAATTCTTGTGCTCACCTGTAGCAACTACCTCCTGACAGAGAAGTTTCCCAAGTTCCTCTATCAGGCCTCCTCCCAGTGGCAGATCTTGCACACACCAGTATATTCTTGGTCCGGCTAGACTCGGTACTACCCTGTCCTAGCAGGAACAATGATTTTGCCCAACCATCCCACATCAAGTCTGGCTGTTACTGTTGGGTGCTACAGACCAACCACTCCTGGTCCACAGAAGCAGAGTGGGAGACCTCCCACTCTGATCTCCCACCCTGTTCTCCTGTGATTGAGGGTGGTGAGACATAGCCCAGCCAATCCAATCCCTGCCATAGCTCTTGCAAATATCAGCAAGTGCTGTAATCCGGCACAGGCTGGCGCACCCCAGACCCAGTGCACACACATGCCAAGGGATACTGCAGTCATGGCCAGCCCAGGTCACCACCCTGACTCCGGATCTTGTGCTCACTAGTGGGAACGACTTTTCAGCCAAGGGATCCACTTAGTTCTTCAACCAGGCCTGCTCCCAGACACAGATCTTGTGCATGCCAGTGGCTTCTCTGACCCAGCTTGGCAGAGCCCATCCCCCATCTCGGACTTTGTCATTGGATGCTGCAGTCTGAACTGTCTTGGTGTGCCTCCAGTCCCAAGTCTCACTGGTGAGTGCTGTAACCTATCGCTGTCCAGTGTGCCCCATCCCTGGTTTTCATGTAAACCGGTAGGTTGATACCCTAGCCTCCATGTCGCTAACTCTATCCTAGCTCCTGGACTTGCCAGAGAGCTAGATTTGATCTGGCACTGCCCTATCTATCACTGCCCCAGAAGCAATTCATACAGTTGTGATGAGTGGAGCTGCATTGCCTAGCCTGACTAACACCCAGGCCTGAATCACATATCTTTAAAATAAATACATGCTTTATGAAACTTGCAATAAATATGTGTATACAAATATATATATATTGGGTGCAGGTATATGTGAAAACTTTACCCTAAAATATATAGTCTTAATATACTAGTCTTTTCTTTTTAAAGATTCATTTTATTTTTATTAGAAAGTCAGATATACAGAGAGGAGGAAAGACAGAGAGGAAGATCTTCCGTCCAATGGTTCACTGCCCAAGTGGCCACAACGGCCAGTGCTGCGCTGATCCGAAGCCAGGACCTAGGAACTTCCTGCAGGTCTCCCACAAGGCTGCAGGGTCCCAAGGCTTTAGGCCATCCTCAACTGCTTTCCCAGGCCACAAGCAGTGAGCTGGATGGCAAATAGAGCTGCTGGGATTAGAACCGGCGCCCATATGGAACCCAGCACATTCAAGGTGAGGACTTTAGCTGCTAAGCCACTGCACCGGGCCCTAGAGATATTAGTCCTAACTTTCTATGAAGTTTCTCTTCTATTAAAAATACTAGAAACTGGGACTGATATGGAGCAACAAGTGAAGCCACCATTTGCAGTGCTGGTATCCTATATCAGGGATCCCATTGAAAGTCTGGCTACTTTATTTTTCCAAATGTGCTTCCAACTGATAGACCCGGATGGTCGCTTAAGTACTTAGGACCCTTGGGGGAGAATCCCAGATTCTATGTAATTAAAACACAATGTAATTAATGAATAAATTTAATAAAAAAAAAAAGTACTTAGGACCCTACCACCCATGTGACAGACCAGGATGCAGCTGGTCTTACCCAACCCTGGATGTTGCAGTCCTTTAGGGGATAAACCAGTGATAAAAGATCTCTCTCTTTTCCCTAGTGCTTGTGTGGATGCACATATGTGTGTTTGTCTCACTCTGCCTTTCAGATAAATAATTAGAAAGTACTGGAATGGAGGCTATTGTTCTTTTTTTTTTTTTTTTTTTTTTTTTTTTTTTTTTAATTATTTATTATTTAACTTCAGTAATTACATTGTATTATGTGACACAGTTACATAGATACTTGGGTTCTCCCCACCCCTCCCCAAACCCTCCCACCATGGTGGATTCCTCCACCTTATTGCATAACCACAGCTCAAGTTCAGTTGAGATTTCCCCATTGCAAGCGTATACCAAACATAGAGTCCAGCATCTTATTGTCCCGTCAAGTTCAACGGTTTCTTAGGTATACCCTCTCTGGTCTGATGACATAGCCAGCAGAGTATCATCCCAGTCAATTGAAAGCTCCAACATACCATCAGCAAAAATTTACATCATTATGGAATTAATTGACATAGTAATGAGTAACCAATATGTTAAAAGTAAATGCGGGTTCCCAGCCACCTTCTGTGACCACCTCACCTATACTTCAATTTTAGTTTATACACAACATATAACATTCAAAACATAACATGTTATACATAACATCATATCATCTTAAATTAAGGCAAACATGTGGTATTTAACCTTTTGGGATTGGCTCATTTCCCTTAGCATTATGGTTTCCAGTTTGGCCCATTTGGCCACAAAGAACTGCATTTTGTTTTTTTTAATAGCTGAGTAGTATTCCATGGAGTAGATGAACCATAGCTTTCTTATCCAATCCTCTGTTGATGGGCATTTTGGTTGTTTCCATGTTTTTGCAATTACTGATTGTGCTGCTATGAACATAGGAGTACATGTTGGTTTCTCATAGAACAAGTGTTCTGGATATATTCCTAGGAGTGCTATTGCTGGATCATACGGTATGTTGAATTTGAGTTGTTTGAATATTCTCCATACTGATTTCCATAGAGGCTGTACCAGCCTGCAGCCCCACCAGCAGTGGAGTAGGGTTCCCTTTTCCCCGCAACCTCGCCAACAAGTGTCGTTGGTGCTTTTATTCATGTGGGCCAGTCTTACTGGCGTTAGGTGGTACCTCATTGATGTTTTAATTTGGATTTCCCTTATTGCCAGGGAACTTGAGCATTTTTTCATATGTTTATTTGCCATTTGGGTTTGTTCCTTTGTGAAGTGTCTGCCCATTTCCCGTGCCCATTTCTTGAGTGGCTTGTTTGTTTTGACATTTTGGTTGTTTTGTAGCTCTTTGTATATTCTGGATATTAGCCCTCTATCACCTATGTCGTGTGCGAAGATCTTCTCCCATTCTGTGGGTTGCCTTTTTACTTTGTTGATTGTTTCTCTAGCTGTACAGAAGCTTCTTAGTTTGATGAGGTCCCAATTGTTTATTTTGGTCTTGATTTCTACTGCATCTGGAGTCTTTTTTAGGAAGTGAGGGCCTACCCCTAAGTGTTCCAGTGTGTTTCCAACATTTTCTTCCAAAAGTTTGAAGGTTTCTGGATGTAGGTTTAGATCTGTTATCCATTTAGATCTGATCTTAGTGTATGGTGAGAGATGTGGATCTATTTTTTTGTTTCTGCAGGCTATCAACCAGTTGTCCCAGCAGCATTTATTGAACAGACCTTCCCATTTGCCTGGGTTGTCGTTTGTCTTTTTGTCAAAGATTATTTGGCTGTATCTGTGTGGGTTTCCTTCTGGCGTTTCTATTCTGCTCCATTGATCTTCCTCTCTATCTTTGTGCCAGTACCACGCTGTTTTGATAACCACTGCCCTATAGTATGTCCAGAGGTCCGGAACTGTGATTCCCCCTGCTAACTTCCTGTTCTTCAGGATAGTTCTAGCTATCCGTGGTTTTTTGTGCTTCCAGATGAACCTTTGGATCATTGTTTCCAGATCTGTGAAGAATGTTTTGGGCAATTTGATTGGGATTGCGTTGAATGTATATATTGCTTTTGGCAGTATAGACATTTTAATGATATTGATTTTACCTATCCAGGAGCATGGGATATTACTCCATCTTTTGAGGTCTTGTTCAATTTCTTTTTTAAGCAGATTGTAGTTTTCTTCAAATAAGTCTTCTACATTTTTGGTTAGATTTATTCCCAGATATTTCATACTTTTCTCTGTTATTTTGAATGGTATCTTGCTGGTTAAGTCTTTTTCCATCTTGGGGCTGTTCGCATACACTATGGCTGTTGATTTTTGTTCATTAATTTTGTACCCTGCCACTCTACCAAACTCTCGTACAAGTTCTAGCAGTCTCTGTATTGAGTCTCTTGGCTCTTCTACATAAAGAATCATATCATCTGCGTATAGTGAGAGCTTGACTTCTTCGTTTCCCATTTGGATTCCTCTGATTTCTTTTTCTTGTCTTATGGCCTCAGCGAGTACCTCTAGGACTATGTTGAATAGTAGTGGAGAAAGTGGACATCCCTGTCTTGTTCCAGATCTCAGTGGGAAGGGTTCCAGCTTTTCTCCATTCAGTATGATGCTGGCGTTGGGTTTTTCATATATTGCTTTAATTATGTTGTGGATTTTTCCATCTATGCCTACCTTGGTTAGGGTTTTTAGTAGGAAGTGATGTTGGATTTTGTCGAAAGCTTTTTCCGCATCTATTGATACTATCATGTGATTCTTGTTTTTCAGTTTTTGGATGTGGTGTATCACATTTATAGATTTTCGAATGTTGAACCATCCCTGCATTCCAGGGATGAATCCTACTTGATCTGGATGAATGATCTGTCTGATGTGTTTTTGAATTCTGTTGGCTAGGATTTTGTTGAGAATCTTAGCATCAATGTTCATCAAAGAGATAGGTCTGTAGTTTTCCTTCTCTGTTAGTTCTCTGTCTGGTTTTGGGATTAAGGTAATGTTGGCTTCATAGAATGAGTTTGGAAGGGTTGCCTCTTTTTCTATTGTTTTGAAGAGTTTGTAGAGGATTGGGGTCAGCTCTGTTCGGAATGTTTTGTAGAATTCTGGAGTGAAGCCGTCTGGGCCTGGGCTTTTCCTTGTTGGGAGGTCTTTAATCACTGATTCAATCTCTACTTCAGTTATGGGTTTGTTCAGGTCGTTTGTTGCCTCTGGGCTAAGTTTTGGCAAGTGGTAGAAGTCTAAGAACTTTTCCATTTCTTGGTGATCTTCTGATTTGTTGGAGTACAGTGCTTTGTAGTAATTTCTGATTATGGCCTTAATGGATGCGGTGTCTGTTGTTATGTTGCCTTTTTCATCTTTGATGCTGTTAATTCTTGCCTTCTCTTGTTTTTTCTTTGTCAGTCGGGCCAGTGGAGTGTCTATCTTGTTTATCTTCTCAAAAAACCAGCTTTTTGATTCATTGATTTTGTGTATGGTTTTTTTTATTTCTATCTGGTTGATTTCCTCCCTTGTTTTGATGATTTCTTGTTTCCTATTGTGTGTGGGGCTCTTCTGCTGTTGTTTTTCCAGTTCCTGGAGGTGTGTGTTTAGTTCCTGTATTTGGCGCCTCTCTTGGGCCTTGACATGAGCTCCAATTGCGATGAGTTTACCCCGTAGCACTGCTTTGGCAGTGTCCCACAAATTTTGGAATGTTGTGTCAGAGTTTTCATTGGTTTCCATAAATTTTTTGATCTCATCTTTAATTTCTTCTCTGATCCATTGTTCGTTTAGTAGCATATTGTTCAGCCTCCAAGAGTTTCTGTATTTCCTGGGGCATTTTGAATTGCTGATTTCCAGCTTCATTCCGTGGTGGTCTGAGAGGGTACATGGTATGATTCCTATCTTTTTGAAGTTATTTAGGTTTGCTTTGTGTCCTATCATGTGGTCGATCCTGGAGAAGGTGCCATGTACTGCTGAAAAAAATGTATAATCTGTGGCCTTAGGGTAAAAAATTCTATAAATGTCAACCAAGTCCAGTTGTTCTATTGTTTGTATGAGTTCTGTTGTTTCTTTGTTGAGTTTTTGTTTTGTTGATCTGTCTATAGTTGTTAGTGGGGTGTTAAGATCACCCACTATTATTGTGTGCATATCTATGTCTCCCCTTAAGTCCGTGAGTAATTGCTTCACGTAGCTAGGTGCGTTTGAATTTGGTGCATATATGTTCACAATGGTAATTACTTCCTGATGGATCAGTCCCTTCACCAATATATAATGTCCTTCCCTGTCCTTTTTGATGTGTGTCAGATTGAAGTCCACATCATCTGAAATTAAGACAGCTACCCCAGCCTTTTTTTCTCGTCCATTGGCATGAAATATCTGTTTCCAACCTTTCACTTTCAGCTTCTTTGAATCTCTTCTGGTTAGATGTGTCTCTTGTAGGCAACAGATAGTTGGGTGCTGTTTGATAATCCATTCTGTTAATCTATGCCTTTTGATTGGTGAGTTCAGGCCATTTGTGTTGAGAGTTAAAATTGAGAGGTTGTGATTTTGCCCTGCCATACTTGTTTTTGTGGGTGTTGATATCTGTGTTATTGCCCTTCCTTGTGTGGACTTTAGTGGGGAGACCTTCCTGTTTGCCATCTTTGCTTATGATTCACCTCCTTTTTTTCTGGAATTAGTGCATTTCTAAGGAGATTTTGTAGAGCTGGTTTTGTGCTGGCATATTCTTCTAATTTCTCTTTGCTGTGGAAGTATTTGATTTCGTTCTCAAATACGAATGAGATCTTTGCTGGGTACAATATTCTTGGTTGACAGTTGTTCTGATTCAGGATTTGGAAGATCTTTGTCCATTCTCTTCTTGCTTGTAAGGTCTCTTCAGAAAAGTCAGCCGTGATCCTGATTGGTTTTCCCCGGTATGTGATCTTTTCTCTGCTTCGTACTTGTCTCAGGATTCTTTCTTTGTCTTCGTTGGAGTGGAACTTGAGCACCATATGTCTGGGTGAAGATCGCTTTGGGTCATATCTGCTGGGAGTCCTCTGACCGTCCTGGATTTGAGCTGGATTCATGTTCCAAGTGTTTTGAAAGTTTTCCTGTATAATTTCGTCGAGCACCATTTGCATTCCTGATTCTTTTTCCGCTCCTTCAGGAAGGCCAATAATCCTAATATTTGATTTTCTGAGGTTGTCTTTCATTTCTTGTATGGTCTTATTGGCTTTGTTCAGACTTGTCTCCAGCTGTTTCATGAACTGGGTGTGTTCGTTTTGTGTGTCTTCCGTTTCAGAGATCCTCTCTTCTGCTGTATTTGTTCTGTTGGTTAGGCTCTCAATTTTGTGCTCTAAGTCAAGGATTTTACTTTTCATTTGTTGTATTTCTGAGGCTATGTGGTTCTTGAATTCCTTGAAGTCCTCCCAATTCTTCTCATTGTCTCTGACATATTTTAACATTATTTTTTTGAATTCCTTGTCTGGTAGATCTTCTATGTCTTCATCTCGCATCTCCGAAATAGACATTGGCTTTCGATCCTTTATTGGTAGGGTGTTGGCACTCTCATCTGGATCATTACCTTTTCTGGTATTTCTTCCCATTGTGTTAGTGTTTCTTTTTTGAGAGACCTAGGCACCAGTGTGCTGAGGGGTCTCCAAGCACTATCCTGTAGAGATCGGAGTCTGCAGGCGTGGAGTAGCAGGGTGTGGGAATTTTCAAGGCACTTTTGGTGCGTCTCCAGAACACTGGACCTCAGGGCGCCTCTTCCAGGGCCCAGCGGATTCAAAGCACACTCTCAGCTCGTCCCCTACAGGTATGCTACCACAGGGCGTGGGGGAGTGAAGGCACTCTCTGTGCGCGCACCCTGTTTACTGGATCACAGGGCTCGGAGCAAGGGACTATAGGGCGTGTTCCAGGTGCTCTCTGGAAACGCCTCCTGCGCAGGTCCGCCCACCCCAGCACTTGCAGGGGACCGACCGCCCCTGCGCTAGCAGGGAACTGCCCAGCCCAGAGGCGTGCTTGGGTTCCTGTGGGATAGCACCGCCCAGCTGAGTGCCACACCGCAAAGGCACAGGGGAGTATCCAGTGTGCCTTTTGCCTTTCTCCCAGACACAGTTTTGGCAGTCTCAAGGCACTCGCCCTGTGTCTCTAGAGGCTGGAGCCTGGGGGGGGGAGGGGCGGGGAGGCCAATTGTGTTCAGGCTCTGTCCGTGCCCCTGGGGGGCCAACTCCCGAAGCCTCCAACCCACCACTGTCCCCACCCAACTCACTCAAACCTCAGGTTCTTGCAGTCTGCCTCTTCCTCTGGTGGGAATCCTGGCCGCCAGTGCGTCTCCCGACTGCTGCGTCCGTTGCTGGTCTCCGCGCGGGTCGCGATGGAGCCTGGAGGCTGCGGCTGGTGCAGGTCCCGGGGGTTGGCGACCAGGGTGGGCAGATGCCGGCGGGTCCCGGTGATTCAGGGTCCTGGTGTCCGCAGCGGGGCAGGTCCTGGCGAGTCCTGGTGACCAGGGTGAGCAGATGCCAGCGGGTCCCAATCACCTCCGGTCCTCACGGCCACAGCGTCTTCAGGTCGGTCTTTGGGTGGGTTCGGCGGCTTTCAGCGTCTGCCCTCAGAGGTGACTCAGCAGGTCAGGAGCGGAAAGTCGTCTTCCCTGTCCTTTGCTTTGTTTTTCCCTGGTTGCTCTTCCGAGTTGTGTGGATTTTTTTGGCTCCACACTGTCCAGGGAACTTCACGTTCTTCTCCCTGTAGTTCTATGCTGCTCCACTTACGCTTTTGTCGCGTTCTAGCCCTCTCTGTCTGTGAGCTCTCTCACAGTCTTCCTCCTATGTCGGCCATCTTGCGAGTCTCCTCGAGGCTATTGTTCTTAAACTATTGTATTTTTAAGTATTTATATCATAAGCACAATACAATTTAAAAACAAATTCTTCCATATAGTATCCAATCATAATAATATGCAACCAAGCAATTTATTACATTTCACGGTTCCAATTTTTGTTTTAGGGTTTTCCTTTGTACTGTGATAAATGATTTCACACTGTACATCTTGGTAAATAATTGGTGTGCTAAATTTGAAAACATGTCTTTGTAATAAACTCTAAATAGAGTCTTGAGTCCGGTTATATTCAAAATGCTGAGATGGTGTGCCTCCATCAACACTCACAAAAAAAAGATATGACTTAACAAAAGAAAAAAAATCACTGATTAGTTATGAGTTTGACAAGATTTAAAGTTGTAGAATCTTAATGCTGATAAGGTTTCTTATGTCTCTAAATCCAGATGATGAGCAAACAGTAAAGTGCATTTCCTGACAAATCACCTCTTATTGTTTGTCCAGAGGCTGAGAAGCACAATGTTTCACATACTTATACAATGTTTATGACCACAATTCTGCTGAAGGCTTCCATCTGTCAGTGTTTAATCAACAGGTATAAATATTTCAGCAGGCAGGCACCTAAGAAAGCAAGAGGGAAAATTTGCTGTTGTATGGAGACCATTGCATAGTAAGATTGTGTTATCAACAAAAAAGAAGGATATTTCTTCCCAATTATCATTCATAATACTGAAGGATAGAAAATATCCTAGTAATAAGTGCCATATGTGTGGTTACTGCGGCACTTCATAGAAACAAAAGAAAGAGTATAGTCATTTGTCTTGCACCGAGAGTAGCCATTCTCAATCTTGACCATTCTCAATGCAAATCATTGCCTCCATTTCTCTCCTATATTCAATTACCTTTTTGGGTTTGCTCACTAGAACACCATGATGAGAAGTTAGCGTGATGGGCCCAGCACAGTAGCTTAGTGGCTGAAGTCCCCCCCTTCCACACACCAGGATCCCATGTGGATGCCTGTTCACATCCTGGCTGTTCCACTTACTTCAGCACTCTGCTTGTGGCCTGGGAAAGCAGTAGAGGACAAGCCAAAGCTTGGGACCCTGTACCCACATGGGAGACTTGGAAGAAGCTCCTGGCTCCAGATAGTCTCAACTCCAGCCATTGTGGCCACTTCAGGAGTGAACCATTGGATGAGAGATCTTTCTCTCCACTCTGTAAGTTTGCTTTTAAATAAAAATAAATAAATCTTGTAAGAAAGAGAGAGAGAGAAAGAAAAAAGAGAGAGAAAGAAAGAAAGAAAGAAAGAAAGAAAGAAAGAACGAACGAACGAACTAGCATGCCACTCTCAGTATAATATGATTGTTGGTTCAAGCTTTCCCAAGCATCTTAACACCCGACTTTGAGTGTTAGCTCTCAGAAGAGAAGTGATCAGTTACACTTTTCTTAAATGACACGTTAGTGTCAACCCTATTCAGCAAACATTGGGAAGGTGATCATAATAGGATCATAAGTGTTATTCCATTTGATTTGTTTTTCAGATAGTTGTAGATGTCACACAATATGGTCAGTTACTAGCCAATTAGGACTGCCCATTATAAAGAGGGAAGAGTGAAAACAACATACCAGAATGAATTTGCTAAAATGACATTTCTTCTCATGTTGTTAAGACCAGAAAGCAGCATCTGCAGTTGTTCATACACATAGGTTGGGTTTAAATGTAAAGGAGTAATGTACTAACCAGACAACTTTGGCTTAAAAATTCTTATTCCCAGAAACTAATCAGTCACCCTGTTTCTTAAAATGATATTAGGATAAAGTGCATGAAAAAAAATTAAAACTCTTGAATCTTTATTTAGTACTTTGATCTATAAATAATTCCTTTCTCAAATACTGAAAACTAACAACTGGAGTAATAAATGCTGCAGATAATTCAAAAGTTTTCTTAGCATGATTTCAACTAAGAAAAATAATTTGGCTGTGATAAGGGTAGAAAAGTTTTAGCAACTCTTGTTTTGAGCTGGGGCATTTGAGATAAAGATGCTCCTACAATCTAACGAGTAAAATGTGTGGAAAAAATTGCCATATTATCTATCATTTTGAATCAGAGGAGAATCATTCAATTTATGTCTACCTTGGGATTATACCTCTTAGAATTTAGAGAAAATACTTTCATCAGGGTGGAGCCCATCTTTCAAAGTTTTAATCAAATAGTTTCACTTCAAAAGAAATTTTCTGAAATATTTTTGGTAGTATATTTAATCAAGGGCTAAAAATATGATTGGCAGAATACAAATCTGAGAACTTTAACTACATTTCAAAGTTTTTTAACTTTTGAGAGACAAATCACCTTATCATTAAATCTCTATCACTTGTTTCATTGAATTCTTGCAGTATCTTATTCACCAAAATTTTAAAACATTATTGTTAATCATGGCTACTAGTACCAAGGCCTTTCTTTCATGTTTTAAATTATGATTTAAAAGATGCCTGTAAAATATTTCGTAGAGCTAAAAAGTTTGATGGGATATAAATGGTTGTCTCTTCCAGAAATAACCTTTTGAGCCTAATTCCTTAATTCCACACTTACTCAAAACAATTCCAATCCAAGTTTACTTGCATTTGTTTGATACAACATATCATGAAATCAGCTTTGAAAACAAGGCTACTTGAAAAGCATTATAAAATATGTATAATGGAGCAATTTATAAAATACAGTTTGTTATGATTCTTCTTTTATGTTTTCTTTAGAGTTATGTGTTGGTGAAGCTATCAGTGCCTTATAAGAAGAGGTAATTAAATACAATTAGGCTGAATGAATGAGTATAAATATCTATGGTAACATTGATATTTGATTAATCATTAAGTCTATTGAATGGTACCAACAACATGTTGTTATCCCCTAATTCCAGACAACCGTAGAAAATGGTGTCACGGAAAGGTGGAACTGAGAATAGAAGTAACCAGAGGTTGCTCAGAACAAGAAGAGAGGGATGCCTTGCTGTTGGTCTGATTCCACTTCCAGGTGACAATTTCCAAATATCAATGTGAATGAAACCACATGGAAATGTCCTACTTGTAACAGTTCTTACTAGATTTACACATGCCGAGCAAGTTAGAAAGTCATGACTTTTCGGAAATAATTTGACAAACCTGGATACATTTTTCTCTATACTAACTTTTATCACTGATATTTACCGCTCATTCTTCAGAAAATGTCCCAGTCTAAAATTCACCATTTTATATGTTTTAACAAAACAAAATAGAAAATTCAATACGGACCATTTGCTAATAAGTGATCATTTGATATGTAATCAATGATATCAGAAAGTAAACATTCATTCCTGCTTTGCTTTACTGTCAGCCTTGATAGAAGCAACTGTAACAAAATCTTTGATGCTCTCATAGTGTCACTTAGAAACCTTCTTGCCTAAAGATGACAGCCTGTGCCTAATTTGTCAGCATGTATGTACTGAAGTTAGTCCCTCTTATCCAGACACCAGCTTAACACGCAGCTGCCTGGTGATTTTCCACACTTATTTGAAATTGTTTAAGGTGCAATAAGCTCATTGAGAATTTTAATAAACTTCCTAAGGCAGAGGATTAAATTCCCTAGACTCTTTACTCCTGACATGAAAAATGCTGCCTTCAATCAACAGCCGACCTGTCTCTAATTTTTATTTTATTCATTTCCTTACCATCACTTTATAGAAAACTTTTTGCTGAAGTTATTTTAATTATATAACAGAGATGAAAACTCAGAAGAAAAATTCAGCATAATGATAGAACAAATAAAAAATTCATTATGCTTTAGTTGATCATGTTTTAAGATGAAATATCCATTTATATGAGATTATTTGCTTTTTACTCATTTTTAATAATGCTATTAGTACTCCTAATAAGGACCACTCATTAAGCATTTGCCAAATCAAGCATAATTCTCAACGTCTTACATGAATTCACTCAATGAATCCTCAGAATTACCATTCCAAGGTGAATAATAGCATCATCCGTATTTCACACTTGAAGATACTGGCTGATATTTGATTTCCATAGATCTTCTGCATCATTCTCAAGCTCAGACTTGTGAAAATCCATCCAGGAAAGGCAATTGGATTCCTGAGCATCCTATGGAGTGGTGGTTTTTTTTCTGATCCAGAATGCAACAAAAGGCAATACAATGGCTTTCTACCTTTTTTTTTTTAATGAAGATATGAATTTAGTAAACCATGGAAGGAAATGACAAATGATGAACAGTTACTTTGCATATAGCTCCCCAATACAAAGAAGTTGGGCTTACTCTTTCTGCATTATTTTATTTTGAAAAATAATGTAAAAGATTCTAAAGTACATAGGCATGTAATCTTACAGTCTGGCCACAATATTGTTTGTTCAGTTATTGTGCATACTTGAATGTAGTGTTGCAGTCTTTTCTCGGTGTGTGTGTGTGTTGCCATGATACAGTGTCTTAGGCTCAGCGATTTCCCCTTATCTCCCCTTCCTTCCTCCACCCCCACTGTTTTCCCTATATTATAACAATAGTATAGTCTTTCAAAAAACAGTCATAAGTCCATCATTCTGTTATTTAAGTGTATCATGACATTGTAGGTATAGACAATGGTAGAAAGTCCAGCATTCTGTTGTCAAGACGTATTTACCAGTTTCATTGGCAGTCCATCTGTTATTCAAAAGTAGAGATACACACTACAATATATCTTCACTTCATGCTATACTTGCCTCCATTATACATTTTTTCTAAATAAATACATGTATATACATGTTTATTTCCATATCTGTTGATTTTATATTTTTCATGAATGTTGCCTTATATCAGAGAGAACATATGATATTTGTCCTTTGGGGATTGGTTTATTTCACTGAACATAATGTTTTCTAGTTGGAACCATTTTGTTGTAGATGGTTGAATTTTACTCTTTCTAAGCTGAAGGTTAGGGCTATATTTCCATTTCAAACACTGAAAACAAAATAAAAGAATAATAGGTGATAAGTCATTGGTATAATTCCACACATGAAACAAATCTCAGGGCTTCCATTATGTTGGATTTAGTATAAATGCAACTCTGGCTCTTGCGGCCAATGGGGATGAACCAGCAAATGAAATATCTCATTCTCTTGCTATGACATTCATATAAATACATGAATAAGTAAATAAATACATGAACAAATAAGAAAACACATCTTTAAAAAATTAGTTTGCCTTCCTTGCCCAGGACACAGTGATTCCTAGAGATATTACCTTATGCAAATTACATCTGATTTCATTGAGATGATGGATCTTTTTAGGAAATTGGTTACCTCTTTTTTTTTTAATTTCCTCTCAATTTAATTGTTTGTCTCCCATTAGTCTTGCTTTCATCAAGTTTACTTTCACTTTCTTTAGCCTTTGGAAATGCAGAACTACTGTCTCTGAAATGCATATCTGAGTACATTTATATTCCAGTTTTGATCTGCAAGTCCCCTTGTGCTTCTCCAAGCTTGAAACCCCCTTCTCCAAGGCAATAATTTCTGAGAAATGCACCCACTTCTCTTTTTCTATCTTTAAAGAATATTTTCTCCTTTATTCAGGACATTCTTTTCCTCTCTTTATCCAGATAGTATCTGCATATGTCCGTGTTTATGGAAATTACCACCTCTGAGAAGACCATCTTGACCCTCAGGTTGAAGAAGCTGACCACAGTCTAATATCACATCACAGTGCACTTACTGCTATTGCAATTGTGTTTCACCACCATCACTAAAATGTATCTTATCATGGACAGGTTTTTTTTATTCCACAAATGAAACACCACCTTTAAGAAAGGCAACCTCTTGGATGCTGTAAGGTCTCTCAAGTAAACACATTAGATGTTGTGTTTTCACTGTTACATGAATCAAAGAACTGTGGAGAGAAATCAGAGACCCAGATTAAAGCAAGCGTAACATAGCCTAAGACAATACTGTGCCATGCAAACTGAAATGATCATTAAAAACACTGCATCATGATTAGCTCAAAAAAAAGGTTCCAGAAAAAAGAGTGCTTTGCACTGTATCAAGCTTAATTCAAAGATATTAAAGAATTAAAGCAGTCAGAAGCAATAAGCATCTCTGAGCACTGGTAACTTCTTTCAAACTCCGATGTGAGAACAAAAGGTATGGAGGATCACTAAATATAATTATAATTGCATCTTATTATTTAATATTTAATTATTACTATCATGATCATTGTCTAGTGTGTGGTAACAAACATAGTATACATTTTTGTGCATTAGTATAAGCCTTCTGAAAAGGAAATGTTATGCAAGAATCTTAGGGTCAGACATATCAGTGGGATGTGCACAATCAAGCAGTTAAGCTCAGCACAGAGTTCAAGTTCAATGCGTAATATGTCTGTTACTTGAATAATGCACTAAGTGATTGCTTAAAAAAAACTTGAGTCCTTTTCTGAACTAAACTTTTTTAGTTTATTTATTTTGTGATACAGTTGGATAGGCTATGGATTCCCCTTATCCCCTCCCCAAGTCTCCTTCCCCCATAGATTTCCCCTTTATTGTAGCAATAGTAGAGATCTTTTAAAAAACGCACTTATTTCCATCACTCTGCTATTTAAGTGTATGATGACATTGTAGCTATGAACATGGCAGAGTTCAGCATCCTATTGCCAAGACACATTTAACAGCTTCATTGGGAGTCCATCTTTTATTTGGAAGTAGAGATGCATACTGCATTGTATCTTCGCATCTGGTTATGATAGTCTCTGTTATATTTTTCCTTTAAATGCTTATATGTACACACATGTATACCTATACATCCATTCTCTTGTATTTTGTATAAAGTTTGACTTATACTAGAGAGAACATTATGTTATTTGTCATCTCGGGATTAACTTATTTAACTGAGCATAATGGTCTCTAGTTGGAATCATTTAATTGCAAACGGCACAATTTCATTCTTTAAATGGCTGAGTAACATTCCATAGAGGAGATGTACCACAGTTTCTTTATTCACTCCTCTTTGCACAGGCATCTGGTGTGTTCTACGTCTTTGCTATAGTAGATTGTGCTGCTATAAATATAGAAGTACAACTCATTTCCTCATATGCTGATTTCATTTCCTTTTGATATATTCCTAGGAATGGGATACTCTGGTCACAGAGCAGGCTTATTTTCAGTTCCATTATCACTCTTCATACTGATTCCACAGTGGTTGCTCTAACCTATGCTCATACCAACACTGAAGGAGGATTCCTTTCTCCCTAAACCGTACCAGCAGATGTTGTTGATAGACTTCTGAATATAGGCCAACTTCACTGGAATTAGGAGCTAGGGAGTCTGATCATCTTTTCATATGTCTATTAGCTGATTGAATTTATTCTTTTGAAAAATGTCTGTTTATTTCCTTTGCCCATTTCTTCATAGGGTTGTTTGTTTATGTCACTGGTCACTGGATGTTAGTCCCATATCAGTGGTGTGCTTTGCACCAATTTTCTCCCATTCCATTGGTTGTTTCTTCATTTTGTTAATCATTTCCTTTGCTATACAGAAACTTTTTAGTTTGTTGTAGTCCCATTTGTTTACTTTGGCTTTGACTGCCAGTGCTTTTGGTGTCTCTTTCAAGAAGTCTTTCCGCATTTCCTATACCTTGGAGATTTGCATCCTATGTTTTCCTCTAATAGTTGGATGGCTTCTGGGTGCAGCCTTAGGTCCTTGATCCATTTGGAGCTGAGTTTTGTATAACGTGACAGGTGGGGTTCTTCTTCTTACCTCTGCAGGCTGCTATCCAATTGCACCAACTATTTTTGGAAGAAACCATGCTTTTCCCCTGAATTATTTTCAGTTTTCTTGTCAAAGTTTAGATGACTGTCCCTTTGTGGGCTCCATTCTGGAGGTTATATTCTGCTCCATTGATCTTCTCTGTTTCTGTACCAGTTCCAGACTGTTTTGTCTTTTTGGGATTAACTTATTTCACTGAGCATAATAGCCTCTAGTTGGGTCTCACAGCATCATATTCAAAACGTATGTTGCTAAAAACTAGTGCTGGGGAGCAGCTTTGTCACACAGTGGACTGCTTGCAATGCCAAGATCCCCTTATCAGAGGGCACTGAGAGTACCTGATGTACTGAAAAAGGCAGTAGTCATAGACGTAGGCTGGGTTCCCTGATCCCATGTCAGAGACTTTATGGACGTTCCCCCAAGCATCAGCCTGCTCCAACCCTGGCTATTGTGGCCATGGAGGAAATGAATCAGCAAATGGAATATCTTTCCCTTTCTTTTTCTCTTTGCCTTTCAAATAAATAAATATGTGAAAACTAATAATAAAGAATTTTAAGATGAAAACCAAAAAAGAGTATTCAATTGGCTTATGTTTTTTTAATGAATGGTTTTTGATTAAAAATGCTTGGTGGAAAAGCAAATAAAAGATCTGCTTCACTTACACTTCCCTCTGTGAAATAGTGTGAACTCTCAGATTCACAGTGTTTCTAACGTTTAGTAGTTAAGATCTAACATCAAAAACTGAATGAAACTCTGAATTTTTGAAGTATTAATTTCCCAGGAAAAATTAAAGAACAGTTGAATCACTGCTTAGCACTCCATATAGATAAGTGACTTTACAGAGGAGTCTTTTGGACCTAGAAAAGATTTCCCAAATGGGCAGTCTCACAAAACGAAAATGCATATTTCATAATGAAGTGTTCACTACTCATATAGTAGTGAAGAATTTCCACAGCTTATTTTCTAGAATGTTTCAAAGACTTGAACTATTAAATACACTATACATCTGCAAAATTATAACACAAGACACTTCTGCCAATTTTCATTTGATTACAGAGCATTTTTATGAGGTTTGTCCATTACCTGAGGAAAAATACAATGCATTTTAGAAATACTGGGACTTCATGAGTAACAGGTTTGGCTTCTGAAGAAAACTGTTAACAGGAGGGATCCCTGTTGTGGCATAACTGATAAAGCTTCCATCTGTATCACTACCATCCTATGTGGGCACTGACTCATACCCCAATTTACTGCTGACCCAGCTCTCTGCTAATGACCTGGGAAAAAGCAGTGGGAAATGTCCAAGTACTGGAGCTTCTGCCCCACAAGTGGGAGATCCTGATGAAGTTCCAAGCTCCTGGACACTGCAGTCATATGGGGAGTGAATCAATGAATAGGGTCTCTCTCTCTCTCTCTCTCTCTTTCTCTCTCTCTCTCTCTCTCTCTCTCTCTCTCTTTCTCTCTCTCTCTCTCCATCTCTCTGTCACTTTCAAATAAATCAATAATGAAACATGTTTAGACAGAGGAAAGCAAATTATAAAATTGAATACTTAATAGTAAAATACTTTGGAAATGATAAAATGTTCTTGGTTTTCCTTTTGCAGTTTCCTTTTGCCATGAATGATGCTTTTGTAAGCCTGGTAAATCCTATTTTCTAGGGAAATAAGACAGCTCTAAAAGCTATAGTCTGAAAGCCATATTTATAAAATTTCAATATATAGAAGTCAGAAATAGACTGTGTATCACCCTGTTATTCATTTATAGAAAGGTGTAAAGTCAAAGAAACAAAAAGAAGAAAGTTGGACACTTTTGTATTTGTACATGTTACATAGAACTGACCTTACAGAGTATACAGGAGGAATACTCTATGGTGTATCCTGACATTGCTGATCTGTGGTGTGCATTTTTGTTTTCATTTCATTTGCTTATCAAAAACTCTATCATAGGTAGTGACATGGAGAAGTCATTAGTTCCTTGAGTACTTACTGTTTGGCAATCACATGCTGCCAAGAGGAAAGTGAGGAACTATGGCCTAAATGTTTATAGCTGCTTCTATGTTTCTATTCCTAAAGAATATTTTTTCCTCTACCTGCAAATTTTTTCATAGTAAGATACTTTGTACCAAATCATGACATTACATATATACAAAGACATTATTTATTTTAGTCTTCAGGTATTGCTGTGAAGTTGTTAATCTTCACTTAACCTATTAGTGAAATGAGCACAGTGTAAATTCAATTCAATTCAATTAATATTTATTGAGAACTCCTAGAGTACATAGCACTGCAAAAAGAGCTGGAAGGTCAGGTAATGAATCATCAAGAGACTTGGTGACAAGCTCTATATCTTCCATCTCTGGGGAACATTGACTCTTGACTTCGAACAATATGAACAATCAAAATTAAAATCATACTAGAAAAGAACATTAGTGCTGAAAATCAGGTCAGAATGACCTAAAATCATTTGCACATGAAAGAATACAATAGAATTATTTGCTGGAGCCCTCTGCCATATCCCACGGACTGGGGTTGAAGAATGTGCCTGCTCCACACAGAAAGGCTAACTTCTTGTAAGGATATGCCATTGCCTTCTGAAAATGTTACGTTTTCTCTAATGATCATTTATGTGGTACCAACTCACAATTCCTTTAATTCTTCATGG
Source organism: Ochotona princeps (assembly GCF_030435755.1). Taxonomy (NCBI): domain Eukaryota; kingdom Metazoa; phylum Chordata; class Mammalia; order Lagomorpha; family Ochotonidae; genus Ochotona; species Ochotona princeps. The sequence continues at coordinate 64,255,411 of NC_080841.1, read as the reverse complement.
TCTGTTGGTGTTCAGAGTTTCCTATTAATTAAGGTGAATTTAGTAAAGCAGGAGGAGCAGCCACAATTAATTTTCTGTACCACCTCACCCCCCCGCCACCAAAGTGAGAGAGGAATTAACATGCTAAACCCTCATGCAACAGCTTCAACAAAAGAAGTATCTACCAAGTTACCCCACACAAGCCCCCAAATCTGGAATTTGGGAAATAGTCTCTACTACAAAACCCCTGTGATTAGACCACTGTGCAGAGAGAGCTGAGGGCAGCTACAGGCATCTCATGAACTGGGTAATCCCAAGATTTCCAACCCTGGATACCCAGGACGGTGGAGTCAAGAACAAGACCTGAAATCAGAGCACTATCCTTAAACCTTACCCAACTTTGTGCATAAATTGTACAAGTATGATATTAAAAGGTTAGAATAGTGTGGGCAGGCCTTACAGAATTTAAAAATGGAATGTTCTGGGGAGTAGTTGTGGTGGCATAGTGGGTTAATCCTCTGCACCAGTTTGTACTTCCACTGTACTCCTATACCCGCATAGGAGACCCAGAAGGAAGCTCCTGGCTTCAAATTGGCTCAGCACTATCGATTTGTACCATTTGGGAAGTAGAGTAGTGGATAGCAGAGTCCTCTCTTCTTTCGTTGTCTCTGTAAATGTACCTTTCAAATAAATAAATCTTAAAAAAAATAAACAACTAATTTCAAAATGAAATGTGCTGGTATCATCTCCATCAAATTATGAGCTGGCCATTATCACAGCATTTTTTATGAGAAAAACAGGTTGTATTAAAAATCAGTGACTTTTCTCGAGTCTGTCACAGAATTGAGATGTAGAGAAAACAACCACCTGGAAATCAAGAGTGATGCTACTTAACTGCAAGAGAAAGTACTGGAGCCTTAAGTAGGTAGAAGCACTTGTGCTGTCATCTTTAAACAGTTGGTGGACTGCTTAAGGCTGAGTGTGGTGAGCACAGGGAGGAAAAGCTCTTGAGAGCTACTGTTTCATGGAAAAAGATTCAAGGAACCAATGTCAAGGGGTGAGACAAAAATAAAACACTGAGAAAACGCATTGGATGCAACAGTTAAGACATGGTTTGGGATGCCCAACCTGGCCTATTGGAGTGCCTAGGCTTGTGTTCCAGCTCCACTCCCAACCTGTGATGCTTATACTCTGAGAAGGAGCAGCAGTTCATGGTTCAGGTACAACAACTTTGTGGGGACCTGGACTGAGTTGCTAGGTCCCATTGTTGGCCTGGTCCAGCCCTGGCTGCTGCTAGGCCTTTAAGGTGTGAACTAGCAGATGAAGCAATTGTCTCCCTCTCTCTGCCAATCTCCTGTCACATGAATCAGTCAATATGTTCTTTTACAAAAGATACATAAGAAGCTTCTGGCATCTATAGTTGTAACTCACAGTCATGGCAGCCCCTCATCTCCAGATCAGCATTTACTTGGCTGTGAAATACCTCTCTGTTTTCTTTCTTAACACAAAATATTTGGCCTTTCACCAATAGTCACCAGACATATTTTACAAAACAAGAGAAAAAGGCTAGCACTATGGCACTCCTCTATAGGCTTAGCCCCTGTCTACACCATCATTCCAATTCGGCGCTGGTACAAGTTCCCATTGCTCCACCTCTGATTCAGGTCCCTGTTTCTACCCTTAGAAAGCAGCAATGATGGCCCAAGTCCTTGGAGCCCTGTACCCATGTGGGAGACCTGGAGAAAGCTTCTGACTCCTACTCCTGGCTTCAGATTGGCTCAACTCTGGCCATTACAGCCATTTGGGGAGTGAAGCAGCAGATGAGCAGGTCGAAGAGTGCTCTCAATCTCTCTCTCACTTTTGCTCTCATTCTCACTCTCTCTCTCACCTTCTGTCAGTGTAATTCTACCTTTAAAAGAAAAGAAGGAAAAGAAAGGGCAAAAAAAAAAACACAACCTGTAAGGGCCGGGTACTTAGATGCAACACAGATCTTGATGTTATTGGAAAGAGACTTATACACAGACAATAGAGGGAAAGAGGTGGAAACGTTAAGAAAGAATTAAAATTCTGCAAAGGAATTCTCTAAGTTAATCAAAAATTCAGGACTAAACCCCACATACAAGGATATCTAAACATCCATGAAAAAGGCAGGGGCAAAGAAACAGAGCTTGGGTCCCTTACTGAGTCAACCAGCATGTTTTTGAAATTGCACAAAAACACAGAAGAGAGGATGCAGGAGCCATAAAATTGGAAAAAATAAACTTGAAATAAATATCCATTCTTGACTAACATATATAAGAAAGAAAGACTATAAAATGAATGAGAAGTTTCATCAAATACTGAAAAAAAAGCATTGTAAAAAGTTGGCAAAACAGGGGATGTTATTGTGGAATAGATGTAAGGCTCTGATCATGATACCTACATCCGGTATCACAGTGCCAGCTCACGTCCTGGCTGATTGGCTTCTCATACAATGCCCTCCACGTGTACCTGAGAAGGCAGCAGATGAATTACTTTAACTTCTATCACGTATTTGGAAAACCCTGATGCAGTTCCCTGTTTCTGGCTTTAGCCTGACCCACTGTTCCAGTCATTTGGGGATTGAGCTAGAGAATGGAATCTCTCTCTCTCTCTCTCTCTCTCTCTCTCTCTCTCTCTCTCTCTCTCTCTCTCTCTTTCCCTCTCTCAATACACAACTGCATTGACTTGCCTTTCAAATAAAATAAAGTAAAATAATACAATAAAATTAAAATGAAAAACATTGGAGCCAGCACAGTGGTATAGCAAGCTAATTTTCTTCTTGTAGAGCTGGTTTCCCCTATGGGCACTGGTTTGTGTCCCAACTGCTTTATTTCTGATACAGCTCCCTGCCTGTGGCTTGGAAAGTAACACATGATGGCTAAAGTCCTAAGGCCCTTGCACCAATATGGGAGACCTGGAAAAACTTCAGGCCTCTGGCTTCAGATCAACTCTGCTCCAAATGTTGAGGCCACTAAGACAGTGAACTAGCACATGGAAGATCTCTTCTCTTGTCTCTCCTATCTGTTAGTCTTTCATATAAAAATAAATCTTTTTAAAAATAAGAAAATAATACAAAGTATGAAATAATAGCATACTCAGAATCAGAAATGCTCAGTAATAAAATGTTAGATAGGTGTAGGTAGCCAGTGATGGCTCATGTGCTTAGGACTCTCTCTTCAGTGTGGGATACGTGTGTGGAGTTCTTGGCTCCTGCCAGCAGCCATTCCCAGCCCTAACTGTTGCAGGCCTGTGGAAGATTTTTTCTCTCTTCCTCTCTCTCTTATTCTGTCATTGAAATAAATAAATGCCACTTCTAAAAAGTAAAACTGAAAGTTCTGATGACCTTTATATTAGTCTTCATTATCTCACACATCTTGCTCACTGCCTTACACAGAGTGGTACTTAGTAATTATTTACTATATTAAAATAACTTTGATGAATAGGAAAACCAGGCGCTAGAATCATGGAGCAACAGGTTAAGCTGCTACTTGCAATGCTGAGCAACTCATATCAGAGGGTTGGTTCCAGTCTTGTCTGCCTTGCTTCTGATCCAGCAAACTGTCAATGTGCCTGGAGAGGAAGCATAGGATGGTCCAAGGGCCTGGGCCTCAGTCAGTTGTGTAAAATATCTGAGTGGAGACCCTTGTTCCTGATTTCAGTCTGGCAGAGCTAGTTGATTTTTAACTAACCATGATCACATAGTGATTTGCTGAAAGGCATGATTCCATCCCTCATGAAAAATTAAGCACAGGCATGCATACATAGGTTGTGTGTGCTTACAGTGTTTCACCCACTATGACATGAGGTCTGATTTGTTTTCATGTTACTATTGCTATTAGGATAGATTCAGTCTCACATAGAAGTAACCCAAGAAAGTGGTCAACAGTGCCATGAGTCAGAGCCTTCTCATCACGCTGCAATTCCTGACCCACGAGCTCCATGTCAAGAGCACTTTCCAACTTTACTATTCCCCTCCCAGCACAGTGCGCACTATCTGATCACAAGATGAAGGAGGAGAACGTTTTCTGCACTGACTTCTCATCTGTACCTGCTTCTTGCATAATCAGTCATCCAATCAAAGGACAGAGGATGAAAGAGATAATAGGTAATATGAGAAAGTGCTGGGTCTGTTTCGATAGCTGCTATTGTTTCTGCTTCCATTATTTTTCCACTTTGTCCCAATTTTAAAAAATCAATGATTTTCTATTACGGACTCAGAAGCGTTTCATGTGTGTCTCTGAACACAGCAGCTGTGTGAGACAACTCTGAGCACTGATACCACAAAACATCAACTCGGGTTGTGTGTCACCTACATGACTTGAGTGACTCAGGAAAGCTTCTGGGATTTAATGTCTTTTAAGCATAAAGTCTACTCTAGCCCAAAAATTTGAAGAATGAAAAAGATGCTGTGAAAGACTGTTTAAGTTTAATAAGGAATTTCAGTGGCAGAACTAAGTACTTCAGCATAACAGTGCAAACAGTGGTTTAGCTTTCATCCCAAGCAATCTTCAAATTCAGCTATATAAGTTCTGCAAGCAGAGGAAGCAGAGATGGTGTCTGTCCATATAAAACTCAACCCCCCTCCTTTGCTATAGTTACTGCATTTGGTCAGAGGGATTGCTCAAAAACCCATTCCATGCCAGACATCATTCTTGGCTATAACTACTTGACAGAAAACCGTTCCTATGTGGCCTCTGCTCACACAGTGCGTGTATTCTATCGTGAGTGCAAAGGCAATAAGAAAAGTCCAGAGTGAAGCACACTGCTTAATCTAGATGTTGGTGCTGCATGTTCTATCAGGTAAATGAAGGGTAATTCATGTGCAGGAAGTGGAGCATTTGTCCTCTACTTGGGAAAGGTTTCTCCGAGAAATCATGTTGGAATCTTAATGAAGTGAGCAAAACAGCTCAAATAGTTCACAAATACAATTCTGATTTTTTTAAAAGGAGCGTTTATTTTATTTGAAAAATGAAATTACAGAGAGAGAGGAAGACACAGAGATCTTCCATTAGCTGAATTACTCCCCAACATCTGCTGAAACCGCCAGATCTGGGCCTCTCAGAATTCAAGATTCAGAGCTTATTCCAAGTAAGTCTTCCATAAGAATATAAGGTCTAAAACCTCCAGCCATTTTCCACTGTTTCCCAGGCCACTAACAGGAAGCTGGGTCAGAAATGGAGCAGCTTGGAGAGCAACCAGTGCCCTTATTGGATGCTAGCAGCTCATGTGGCAGCTTTACCTGTGGGACCATGATGCTGCTTCCATTGATACAATTCAAAGAAAATAAAGATAGGATACTTGGACACACCCCTCCCTCCCTCACCCTTCCTTTCTTTCCTTGTTATTTTTATTTCCTCAATAATATATTTTATTTAATTTCTAATCACAGGCTTAATCACTGAATAAAGAATTCAACAAGTAGAAAATAGATTATTGTTATACAAAATATTCTGCTGATAAGAGCTGTAAACAATAGCAAATCGCAAGATGTTCAATTTCACTCACATATATAATGTTGTTTTGTACTCTGTCACAAATCAGAGAAGCCATATAATATTTTTGTTTGTTTGTTTGTTTGATCTGACTTATTTCACTAAGCACAGTGATCTCAGATTGCATCAGTCTTAGTATTCTGCTCTTTTTAATGACAGAGTCATATTCTATAGTGTGGATATGCCATATTTTTCTTTTAGGTGATAGACATCAGGATTGATTCCATAACTTAGCTGATGTGAATTGAACTGTCATAAACATGGGGGAACAAGTAACTTTCATATGCTGATTTCATTTACTTTGCCGACATTCCCAGGAGTAGGATGACTCACTCATATGGTAGATCTATTTTTAAAGACCTGATTGCATAAGGCGAGCATGATGATGCAATAAGTTAAACCAACACTTGCTACTAGTTGTTTTGTTTTGACTACATTCTCCAATGTATTGTTTGAAACCATATAGGAGTGTCATAACAAATGGAAGATGTCTCTCCTCTCTAGCATTCTCTCTGTCTCTTTGTCTGTCTCTTCTCTTCAAGTATGAGCACTGGTGAGACATTGAGGGTTAAAATTCTAAAATATTAATTTGGGGATGTTCACAATTCACCCATAACACAGCATAACGGATTCAGGTGTTAGTTCTCATTGAAACAAGCCAGGAGCAGATGAAAGATACAACAGTTTTTGCTAATTTTCTATGATTTCTTTGCTGGGGTACTTTTTAAATGCATTTGCAGGTATCCATTATGATATTTTGTTTCCTAAAATGTGCGGGCACACACACACACACACACACACATCCCTATATGTGTTCATTTCAAAATTATATTAGAAAGAACTTTAAAATATATGTTGATTTAAGAAATATCAGACATTCCAATTAGTCATTTTATTTAAGGTTAATGACAAAATAGTTGCACCTTTCTGAAAGTAATGCAGCAATGGCAAAAATGTCCTAGTTCTTGTGGGATATGACAGCATACTGTTCGCTAGTATATAAGATTAAATTTCACAAGGAAGTGTCCAACATGCAAAAAGGAATCAATTATGGTGCTGCTTAGTAGGCTGAAGAAAAATTTCATAAATAAGAAAAGAGAAGAAGGGTGAAGCAGAGATATATAGCCAAGCATCGATGCTCACACGTAACTGCTGCATCTCCTTCATTCTGGCCACACAGAATCCCAGGAGGGTATGCTATAGATTTTAGTCTTTCATGGGGTAGGTTTGGCTCTGGGAGGAGCTGAAAACTTCCAGCTGTGTCTCTCCCTGGCAGGGTTCAGACCTTGATCCCTCATTTGATTCCTTGGCCACAGCTAGATCCCCTGACTCCTTCCAGCCATCTCGTTCAACTCAGAAATACCACCAACGTTCTCATCCCAGGTGAAAACAGCATAACTTGGAAAGTTTTTCACGTTTTTAAGGCAAAATTGATCCCAACACTGTTTCCAAGAAGCTGATGTGATACATGTAGGCAACATCTTCTGAAAGGTCATATTTTTAACTACCTATGTAGAAGAGTGATTGTATATATATTTTTTCCAATGCATCCATTTTTGTTCAGAAATAGTAGGTTATCCATCTTCTTTGTTTGGTAGATGTATTTTTTGTGCTATCATTAATGTTAGACATCTATTCAGACTCATTTTTTCCTTCCTTTGATCTATCTTGGGAAAGTAAAATTTAAGAATGCATACACACACAATAGATCTCCAAAAAAATTCATGGGAAATAAAATTGAAACTTCATTTTTGTGTAAAAAATCTGTACTTTATGCACAATTTTTTAGTAACCCCCATTTCCATGAACTTTTTGAAATTTTTCATGTGTTTGTGTGTGAATGTGTTTAAGTGAGAACAAATTCATATATATACATATATATGCATTAACATACACACAACATAGATATTATACATTTGTAGATGCTGGTGCATGTATCTAGAAGGTGGTCTCTGTGGGAGCTGTATTAGAAGCAGCTGAAACCACTAAAGACAAATGAACAAATCAGTAACCAAGATACCAGATCTTAGAAACTATATGATGAATTCATTTATGACTTTCTTTTCATTGTTCATTGTATTTGTTTTCTCCATCACTACATTTTAATAGACAATAGTCACACATGCACTATAGTTTTCTTGCTGGTAATAAGAGCGACATTGCTAGATTAAATTCTGAGTGCAATTCTCATACTCTTACCATGTCTCCAGATCTTATTTCAGAACTAAAAATAGCTTCAATTAATGATAGTTTCTTTTCTTCAGTCTGAAAATCATCCTTTCTATTTATATCTGGCAACTGTTTGGGGATTGGCAGTTTCTCAGCTCTTTACACACTTTTAAGTTATTTAGAACCTATGAAACTGTGTTATAAAATCAAATGTAATTTTAAAAAGTAAAAAAAAGAAGTTTCATAAAAATGATTAACTGATGTAGGCATTATCTTCCCTTTCTTAGGTCATTTATTGACATCTTATTTGAAAGGCAGTGAGTTATAAACAGAGGGGAGAGACAGAGAGATACAATGAAAGTGATTTTTCATTCATTGATTCATTCCCCAAATGCATACAACAAGTAGGTCAGGGTCAGGTCAGAACCAACAGTCAGGAATTCCATCTAGATCCCCAGTTTTGGTGGTAAGAACACTGAAACACTTTAGCCATCATAATCACCTTCCCAAGGTGTTTAGTAGCAGGAAGTTTATGAGAATCAAAGCCACAACTTGAACCAAGCACTCTAAAAAAGGATATGGGAATACTAGTGGTTTCTGAAAAACAAATTAAGTGTTCACTGCCTATTTTTTTCTTTCATTTTGTTTCTAGAAAAAACTCCAGACTATGTTGTGCTTTAGTCCACAATTATTTAATTACATTTTTTTAGTGTATATCTTAGCTACTTCCCTGGAAGTTCATAAAAAATAATGGCTATTAAAATGCAACTTTTGGGCCCTGTACAATAGTGGCTTAATCCTCACCTTACCAGGAAACCACATGGGAACTGACTCATGTCCTGGCTTCACTTCCCATCCAACTCCCTGCTTGTGGTCTGTGAAAGATTGGTGGATGGGTCAAAGTCTTGGGACCCTGCATCACATGACAGACCTGAAGAAACTCCTTGCTCCTGGCTTCAGATCAGCTCAACTCCAACCACTGCAGCCACTTACTTGATGAGTGAACCAGCAGACAGAAGATCTTTTTCTCTTTCTCTCCTTCTCTCTGCAAATCTTCCTTTTCAATAAAAATGAACAAAATATTTTTTTAAAAATGCAGTTAGTGGAACCCAGCATGATGGCTCAATGGCTGGATTTTCACCTTGCAAGTGCTTGGCTCCCATATGGGCTCTAGTTTGTGTCCCAGCTTTTCTACTTCCCATCCAGCTCCCAGCTTATGGCTTATAAAACAGTGTAGGATGATCCAACAACTTGGACCTGCACCCACCTGGGAGACTGAAGAAGATCCTGGCTGCTAGCTTTGGATGGGCTTAGATCCGACTGTTGCAGTCATTTGGGAGTGAACCAATGGATGAAAGATCTTTCTCCTTGTCTTCTTCTCTCTGTAAAATCTTATCTGATTTCCAATATAAATAAATAAATAAATTTTAAAATGTAAATAACACATGATGATGAAAGACAAATAATGAAGTTTCAGTAACATATTTAGGTCTATGAAGCTCTGACTTGCCACTTATTTCCTGCTAAGTGTTCCCAATTAAGATGCCAGAAGGTATGAATTTTGGCAATCTTAGGTAATACTATTGTGGTATAGTGGGATTGAATCTCTACCCGCTCCACTTCCAACCCAGGTCTCTGTTAATTCACCTGGTAAAATAATAGAAGGATCACCTGGGAGATCTGAATAGTGTTATAAATTAAGCTCCTAGCTTGGGCTCTGCCCAAAGCTTTAGGGTCAATTGGAAAGTGAACCAGCACATGGGATCATTCTCTCTCCTCCTGTTCTGTCTCTATAAGTCTTCATTTCAAATAAATAAGTACATTCTTTTTAAAAATCCATAAGGTAATAGTGGTGGCAATTTTAGTTACATATTAGTTTGGGGTTTATTTAATTAATCTCAATCAATTATGGAATACAAGCAGACTTATTATATATACATATAATAAATTGGAAGAAAAATGGGTAAAATTTAGGCATCATCAAATTCACTAGCACTAACTTTTAATAATTTGTTGCTTTGTGCAATAGCAATATCTATGGATAGCTATAGATAATATCTACATATTATATTACATCTATAAATAAACAAAGAGAAAATGCACGGCTGTGGTTGCCCAAACTCCCCAACTTCAGTGCAGAAGGTCAGATCCCAGCAGCCAGTTCAGACTAAGATCAGAGAGTGCTTTGGCAACATTCTTGGTTTGAACAAGATGTCTTACTGGGAGGTTACACCCAAACGTCTTCAGAGACTGTGGTAAGCTTTTGACAGGTGAGAGCAACACCAAAAGGGTAGCTACTGATACACAGCAATTTATTGGTGTATTCTGTGCCGCCTTGTCATGGACAGAGACCCTATTGGCTGAGATAATTGGGTAACAGCTGGGCACCGGTTCTCCCACATTGCTAACAACTGGGATAGAGAAAGAAGTGCCAATTATCAAGCATCCTACTGGGAAGCAAGCCAAAGCTGATTTCTTATTAGCCTTCAAGTGGTTCTGGGAGTCATCAGCTGCTTGAATCCTGAGCTTTTGTAAAAGCTAAACCATGAGTCCACAAATGTTCTGGGAACTTATATACGTGGATGAACTGCACACCACATGTTTTTCTCTGAGTGGATATACACCTGCAGTAACAGACTAGCTCAATACAGTAGACTCTCCATCAGCATCAGTAACCTGGTGAACTGTGTCTGATCTAACTTCCCCAGGATCTCCTCCCTTCCTCAATAACATAGACCAGAGCTTATCATAGCTGAGTAGCTTATATTTCTTCCCCATCTTCACTGTCTCCAAACTGGCCTCTTCCAGCACCACAATGAGATTTCACACTATGGTCTGGCTTCTTACCCAGAGTCAGGGCCACATGTGTTCATACCATCTCAGTGCTGTTCCTGATCCCCAAAGAGCTGCTTATCAAAATTTATTAAGTGTATATTATTTAGATATCAATAAATAATTTTACATATAAAATATATGCATTCAGTGTACAAAATAGCTGTGATTCTTCAAGAATTTTGGAAAAGAAATACATATTTCATCAATCATTTATACATACTTTCTCTTTAACTATGAAATATTTACATTGCTATAAGAAATAGCCAAAAATGGGCCCGGCGCAGTGTCCTAGTGGCTAAAGTCCTCACCTTGAACGCGCCAGGATACCAAATGGGTACTGATTCTAATCCCGTCAGCTCCACTTCCCATCCAGCTCCCTGCCTGTGACCTAGGAAAGCAGTTGAGGACGGCCCAAAGCCTTGGGACCCTGAACCCGCGTGGGAGACCTGGAAGAAGTTCCTGGCTTCTGGCTTTGGATCAGTGCAGAACCAGCCGTTGTGGTCACTTGGGGAGTGAGTCATCAGATGGAAGATCTTCCTCTCTGTCTCTCCTCCTCTCTGTATATCTGACTTTGCAATAAAAATATATAAATCTTAAAAAAAGAAATAGCCAATAAAAGCATAGAATTTATATATAGATATGTAAAGACTGCCTATCAAAAGAAAAAGGTGACAATGATGAAAAGCAGTATATGTAGCACTCAACATTGAAAGCAAGAGACAAAACTAAGAGAAGAAAGCAAAGGATAGGGGAAGAAAAGAAAGAGAATAAGAAAAAAAGAACTAAGAAAAGTAGAGACCTTTAAAAATAGCAAATGAAAATGTTGAAGAAAGTGAAACAAAGAAAACATTTATGTGAAACTATAGAGCACATGGATGGAAAACTGAGACATAACCTTTCCAGAAAAAGAAATGACTACTTGTCATTATTATTTTAGCGCTGCCTGCACCTATTTCTAACTTTTGCACAGAAAGAATATTATACTCAAAAGATTGGAAATAGGATGCTTCCAGAATTTCTAATGTTGTATACATCTTTTTTTTTTAATACTAGTCATTCCTTGTCAATGCCATTTGGAGACAGAATCTGAACTGTCTACAGAGGCAGCATTTGTTACTTTGGCATGCAGAATGGACTTTTCATTCTCTGGTACAAACATGCCTCAGGGGTTGCAGACATTTGTCTTCCAATACTACACAGGGCCATACATGTAACTACTGAAACATGACATTCTGGTGATGAAGCAACAGGTAGCGCTGTCCTGGGCTTATGCCTCACTAGAAGCACTATTCTGTTTGCTGTACTATTCTTTCCTAGCCAATAAACATAAACACATACACTTGTAAAAAGCAAACTGCAATGATGAGCTTATTACAATAAAAATGTCTGCCAGTTGTACACCGGCAATGTGGATTACAATTATTTGCATCGAAACCTATCAAAAGGTGTGTAGGCAGGAGTTTGGTCTGTGGCTAAAATGCCCTTGACCGATATTGCAGTGCTGGGCTCCAATTCCTAGTTCCATCCATGACTGTAGCTTCCCGTCAGCGCAGACTCTGAGAGAGCAGGTTAACAGGTGATGATCTAAGCAGCTGGGTCCCTGCAATACACATAGGAGACCAGGACTGAGTTCTCAGCTGTTGGCTTTGCTCTTTCCTTAACCCCAGCTATCATTGCCATTTGGGGAGCAAATAAATGAATAGGAGTGAGCTTTCTCTCTCTTAAATTAAAAAAATATATTTTTTTATTCAATGTGCATGTGTCCTTATTAAGATTTCTTCATGATTAAGCATACTGGCTTTATTTAAAAATTGTGTCATCAAAAATTTCTTTCAAATGAGAAAAATGGCTTTAAAATCATGTATTATTATTATACAACAGAAAAATAACTAGTTTGACACCATGTTGTCAAAATCATTTATATTATTCTTTGATAAAATGAATACAGTATTGAGCAAAAATGAAGTTATGGCATTTTTACAGATGCAATTTCCTCCTATATCATTTTGTCTCTTCAAAGAAATTTGAGCTTTCTTATGATGTTATTATTATAGCAGAGTTTAAATTGTACTTAATGTTTCGCTGCTTTAAGCAACACTGAACAAAAAGGTATTTCTCATTCTCAAGTGTATAAAATTAGTAGTCTAATAGTTTTATTCACAGATCCAGCTTTAGCTATTATTTCTTCAATACAGAAAGAGAGATGAATTTGGTTACAATAGATTAAACAAAGGTTATATTTATTAACCCTTGTTTAATCATCGTGGCCAAGCAAACAATTTTAATCAAAAGAAGAGAGCTGAAGCTCAATATTTAAACTGTTTTAAAAATATGGCATTTAATCTAATCGAATTGTCCAACAATGAACATGCCACATTTAATGTTTGCTCTTCGAATCTGGAATTCGTTCCCTCTGTCACTCTAATTCTGGGACTCAATTTAAAAATAGTTTTCATTATATGCTATCTCACAGCTTTTTATGTTTGCTAACCAAATATAATGTGTTTGAAGACTTTGTCTTCCTGAATGTGACATTGTTAAAAATCAAAGGGTTTAACAGTCAATGCTGCTAGAAAAATAAGTGATGTTTCTTAAAAATGACATAAACCCACCTACACACACACACACACACGCACACACACACACATGCACAGAGCCCTCATCTTTTACTTCACTTCACGAAGCTTTTAACAAGAAATGTGTGTATGATTGTGAGAGAGGAGAGAGAATGTGTGTGTTTACGTACATGCAAACACAGCATGCATAATATCCTCAATGAAGCTAAATGTTACATCTGGTTGTGAATATTGATAAGGTATTATTTTCTCATCCATCCAAAACAAATACCCCGACATGAAAGAAACGAGTATATGTGTAAGAAGAATAATACATGTGTGTAAACCTGGACACAGGCATAAATCATAAAGCCTACTGCACAAATTCTGAGTTTGAAATGTCCACGATTTATACAATGAGATTTGAAAGAGCAAGACAGAGACAGGAAGATAGACATCTTGGGTTCAGGAGAGAGGCCTGGGCAGAAATGCCCATTGGTGAGTCACTGGCATATTTACACGGATTGATTAAACCCTGAGTCCTGGATTAAATCATGAAAGAAGTGAGTATATATGAGAAAAGTTCAAAAACCAAAACCAAAAAAGTTCAAAACCTATGCATTTAAATTTAGAAATCAAGGAGATGTGCAGGACCACCTGGAAGGAGAAACTCAGGAAGAATGTGGTTGTCGAAAGCCGCGGGAAAGAAGAGACGGAGGTGAGTTCTGGGTTCTTGAGCCCCAGTGTGGGGGATCCGGCAGGGCTCGGGTCCCATGGTTGGGGTCCTGGGTCCTGCCTATGAGGTGGTGCCAGGCTTGTGACCGCCTCAGGTGGGGCATCCTGCAGAGCTTGGGTAGCCTGACCCAGGTCTCTTGGACCACCTGCAAAGTGGGTGCTGGGTTCGTGAACCCAGGGGTCGGGGCATCTGGCATGGCTCGTGTCGCCTGGACTGGGTCCTGCTGGGTGGGTGCCAGGTTTGTCAGCCCCAAGCAAGGGGGATCTGGTGGAGCTCAGGTCACCTGACACAGGTCCTTTGGGCCATGTGTAACAATATGTCCTCCTCAGTAAAAAAGACAGAGCAGTGATGCAAACCCTGACACACATGGAGAATGTGGCAGCCCATTTGGTACCTTAGCAGAAGGAGAACAGAACAAATTGCACAACTACCCCGTCCACACAATGACAGTAAAAACCTTGGTGAATGGATTCTTGAGGTTAACTATGTCAGCCAATGGACACTGGGAAGGCTACATCACCCTTGGATAGGCAAAAATCGACAACATTTCAGTACTATTCAAACCACTTGGGCAAAACACTCAGAGCATGCACACACCAGTACCCTGGGTTGATATTGGTGGTATTCCCCATCCCTGTATACTGGGACATTTGGAAGGCCTGGTGTGGCTTCCCCCTTTATTTCTCCCCTTTCCCAGAAATAATAAGAAGAAATAGAAAATTTGGAAGCAATGATTTCACCCAGTTTTCCCTAACTCTCAATCCTTCCCACCCTGGTCAACCATGAAATCATGAAAAAACAAAAAAAAAGAAAGAAAACAATGATGTTTATGTTATCTCCCAATTTCTTGTGTTTACTTTCTAATTATGCACTACAATCTTGCTTTTCCCTTGTAACTTCATGTTCTGGATGAAAAGATTGGCACTTAAGAAAAATAAATTATTTTCCCAGATGCTCAAAAAGCACAACAGCTCATAGGAAGTCACCACATTATATTGTTGGCTACACAGAACCATAGCTTACCTGATGTCTCCAAGCATGACAAGTTGCCCTTCCTGGACATGTCAGCTGTAAGCCAGAGTGTTAGCAAGGTGTTGATTGCATAGTAAATTCTGTAGGAACCTTTAGAAGCAGTATCTTCCTGAAAATTACATGGTGAATAATTACATTTGTGGGGAACAAATAATTCAACTATTCGTTACCATGTCAAATGCAATTTTAAGATCTGATGAGGCAAATCTTGTTTAGGAGATAAAAACAGAAGATATAAACCAGATAATTGCAAAGTGATTAAACAGGAAGTACCATGCGTGTATGATTAATACAAAATCTGCAGATAGGCACTGGGAAGGATTGGCCAGGGAAAGAGCTGGAATATTCCCTGAGGTATGTATGTGTGTAGAATTCACAAAAAGACACTGTATTTAATTCACTCAGAACTTCAGAGACCAGGCAAGGAGCTTTTATTCATGTGCCTGACCTCTTTGAATCACTGTCTTTCACTTATTCTTACTGTTTTGATCTGTGTTTCTGCTTCTTGATTTCCCTATGAATCTGCCTTTCCTTTCCAGTGCTTTTCTATCATATGTCTTACTTCTACTGTGATCTTTAGCAGAATGTTTTCCTCTGGGAATTCCTTCCTCATCATCTATTTGAATTTAAAAAAAAGGTTTTCTACTATCGTTCTTTCATAAATATTTCTCCTCACAACCAATCCTTAAAGTCATGGTCACGTCCTTAAATATACTAGGTTCCTCAGAAGGTTTGTGAAAAGTGAAATTAAAACTGAAAAACTTGGATGCAAAAGTAAACCCATGTACACAACGGGTGTCAAAAAGTTTATTAAATGGGTACAGTAAAAAAAACTATGCATGCAAAAATTTCAATAACAATATGCACCAAAATAAAATTTTCCATCAACTCCATTTCCTCTGTGGCTGCCTGATTGCAAGATGATTGCTGGGATCATCAGTACCTTTTTGAGTTTCTCCATGATATTTGCTCCTAACAGGCATAGTGCTTCAATACCCGCTATCACTGTCCGGCCTCCATTCTGCTCTGATTGGTGGTGGACACATCACAGATGCAAAGCTTGTTTCACTCCATTTTACAGTGCTCCATTCCCAGTGGGGCTTTTTATTAAATATGTTTGTATTATTAGTTTATGACACAGTTACATAGGCTCCAGGATTTCCCTTACCCCCTCACCAGTTCCACCCCACCCCCACCACCAATTTCCCCTACATCATTGCAATAATATAGTCCTTCATCAGCAGTCATAAGTCCATCTTTCTGCTCTTTAAATGAATCCTGACATTGTAGGAATGGACCATGGCAGAGAGTCTAGCATCCTTTTGTCAAGATATGTTTAACAATTTCATCGAGAGTCCATATTTAATTTGGCAGTAGAGATGCATATTGCCTGGTATCTTCACATCTAGGTATAGTGATCTATTACAGTTACTGTACAATCCCTTAAATGAAAAGCATTAGTTTTTCTTGTTTGTTTGCTTGTGTTTTTTCCCAAAAGTTCTTCCAAGACTTATTTATTCTTAGTCTATATGAAATGAAAAGTCACATTATACACAAAACTCTATTTCCTCTTAATGCATTTTACAGAGTTATTTACAAAAAAGTGGGAGCCTGGATTTCTCAGGTACAGAGTGAGAGTAATTACCCACCTGAAGAAATCTATGTCAGAGAGCTTTATTCAGCCTCCAGACACTGATGAATACCCACAAAATAGGGGGGTCCCTATTTCTGGAAATTGAAGCTTACTGATATGACTTGCTGCCCACAAATGTCTCAGAAATGGGAAGGTGAAGGGAGGCAGAGAGAGTTACTTATGAACTTAGATGAATGGACTTTAAGAAAGAAAACCTAGCAAACATGCTCATTGCATTACTTTGATGACCATGTGAAGAGGATGACCAAACATAATGCATTTGGTAGCCCTGTTCATATTCCACAATTTCCCTTCAACGGTGATGACACAGCTATCATTCAAAATAGGGTTACCAAGGACAGGGTGGGAATTCTCCCACTGCTATCCTCAGGAGACTGCCAGCAAGGAACACTCCTAAAACCTTTGCCCATGAGATCCGGGACCAAAGACGTATATTCTCTCTGTGTCTGGTCCATTTCTCCCACAGCCACTTTGAGCACAATCTATGTGTTGATTAGTTAAAATTATTATTTCCAATCTAGATTTATTTAACATACTGGTAGTATCTACAGAAATAGGCATAAATGGATCTCAAGCTAGACCATCTCAGCCTCAAACTCTTTATGTTACAACTATCTGGAGGCAGGTATTTGGCCTAGTGGTTAAGACTCCCACACCCACATTGGAGTGCCTACACTCAATGTCTTGCTCTAGCTCTTGTCTCCAATTTCCTGCTAAAGCAGATCCTGGAAGGCAACAGGTAATGGTTCAGATACTTAGATTCACATTATTCATATAAAACATGAAAAGTATGGGCTGGCTTCTGCATGGCCCAACTCCCACTGTATTAGGCATTTGAAGAATGAGCCAGCAGATGGAAGCACTCTCTCAAAGAAAAAATGTATGCTAACAAGGTGGAGGAATCCACCATGGGGGGAGGGTTTGGGGAGGGGTGGGGAGAATCCCAGTACCTATGAAACTGTGTCACATAATACAATGTAATTAATGAATTTTTAAAAAAAGAAAAAATGTATGCTAATACTTTTCACATGTATCTGTTCACATATAAAGCAAGCAATCCTGTCTTCCCCTTCAAATCCATCAGCCAATTCCATGAGTATTGCTTTCAGAATATAAATCCACAGTTTAGCTTTGACATGACAATTGTAATTCCAAGGAAAATGCCTAGCTTTCTGATATTCCTTTTGATTCACAAGTGGTAAATGTTTCTCTGAATACTCGTAACATATCCATAAAAACTGGTTTTTTTTGTTCTTTGTTTTTTTCTTTTTTCCTATTACAAGGGCAGAGAAAGAAAAAGACAGGGGGAGGGAAAGAGGAGGAGAAACAGAGGACAGAGATCTCCCTTCTGATGATTCACTGTCCAAATGTCTGCAATACCCAGAACTCAACAAGGTTGAAGCCAGAACCCAGTCACCCACATTCACCAGGGTGGCAACCTAAATACTTGTGCCGTCACCTGCTACTTTCTAGGGTGCCAACTGGCACAAAACTTAAATCACAAGTGGAGTTAGTTCTCAAGTTTAAGCACTCTCTATAGGATGTAGGTATCCCAATAGAATCTTAGTCACTGAATCAAATGTCCACCCTGAAAATTATTGCTTCTTGACTGTACTCAAATTTTTATGAAGAAAGAAACTAAAGCTCTTAACTACATTGAAATATGTAGAGGCTAGCATTGTGGCACAGGGAACTAAACTATCTTTAATTTGAGTTTCAGTTGCTCTTCTTTTAATCCACCTGTCTACCAGTTCACCTAGTAGAGCAGTGCATGATGATTCAAGAACCTGTGATCCCGTACCTAAATAGAGGATCTGGATAAAAATCCTGGCTCTTGTCTCCTGGCTTTGACCTGGTCCAGTTCTGGTCATTGCAGTCATTTCTCTCTTCTCTTTCTCTCTTCATTCACCCTCCACTCTGTAATTCTGCCTTTCAAATTGGTAAAAATAAATTGTAAAATAAAAATACGTAGATTTTTCAGGGGACAATGTAAAGACTGTATTTTCTTTCTTTTTAAAAATTGGGGAAGGGGGCAGAACCATGGCTCAACAAACCAATCTGCTCCTTGCAGCACTACCACCCATATGAATACCTGTTTCAGTTCCAGCAGCTCCATTTCTGATCCAGCTCCCTGCTAATATGCTTGGAAAGTATCACAGGATGGCTCAAGTCTTTAGGACCCTGCATCTATGTGGAAGACCCACAGGAGGCTTCTAAGTTCAAAGCAACTCAGCATTGGCCCTTGTGGTCATTTGGGGAGTGAACCAGTGGGTGGAAAATCTTCCTCTGTCTCTCCTTCTTACTGTAAATCTGCCTTTTCAAATTAATAAATAATTATTCTAAATGAGGAGTTAGGGAAATATAGGAGGCACAACAGTTGCCATCATACATTTTGGAGGTATAATAACGCATATATATTTTATGGTCCAAACATAAACAGATCACTGTACACACATAAGACTTTGGGTGCATAAATGTGTGTTTAATACTTAATTTTATTTGTCCATTAGACTGGGTCATGGGATAGCAAGATATTTGATTAGATCAATCAATCTCTGTGTTCTTGCTGGAGTGTATTAAAATGAAATTAATATTTGCATTTGGTGAGTTAGATGAAACAGGTTGCTCTCTACAATGTGAATGGGACTCATCTAATAAGCTGAAGGGCTAACCAGAATGAAGGGTTGATTCTCCCCTGAGTAACGGAGAACTCAGCCTGCCTGATAGCTTAGTACTGAAGCATCAAGCTTTCTTTTCCTTTCAACTCGAATGGATACTTCACATTCTCAGCTTGCTTTCTTTCAAATGTATACATTTGAAACATATATGTATGTATACTTAATATGTAAGATGTTACATATAGGCTCCATTGTCTTAAGAATTCTCAGTAATAAACATAATGTTTGCAAAGCTCCTTAGTGTCTTGTTATCAATATAAAATATATAGTATATATATATAGCCCATTTATATATGATAGTCTTTGTATCAATATAACATATATAATGATATGTATATACATAAGCCTATATATACATATATAAAGCATATGTGAAATATATGCTTATACGTCAAATTCTTAAAATAAAAGGAACTTGGAGGAAAGAGTCCCTTACAAATCCAAGATATGAATGTGATTCTATGAAATACAAGCCAGCCTCATTTGATGACAGTAAGGAGTTCTCCATGATCTCTCCTCCTTCCCCATCGTTCCTTGAGGTTTCCCAGCTCTATATTTAGGCACAAGGTGAAATCCTGACACAGGTGCAGAATGGCAACATAGGGCTCTGCTTTGTCCCTGGTCACAGTCCTCTCCTGACAGTGGTTTACCTCAACCGTTAGGAAAGTACTGTGAAATACGTTCGGGTGGAACAATTTCAGACGAGATAAATGATGAGCTATAACTGAGGTGTGAAGGGAGATGGACTGGGAGTACCTCTAAGTGGTTTCTGAACCACTAGAGCGTGAGTCTCCGCTATGAAGGTACACTCCCGGATAGATCATTAGCAGCCCCTAACTCTTTCCAGGGCAATAATATTGACTTCACATTAGATAAACATGAATCTTCTAAACAAGAGGTGAACACACAGGCATCAGCCTCCCTTCCACATTGTGCAGCAAAACGGCAGTTGGACACAGTCCATAGAGTTTAATTTTAACTGTAATTACCTTTCCTGGTGAAAGGAGCGCGAGGAACAAATGAAGCTGCTCCTACCACACTGAGCTCTGCGAGGAGCACCAAAACAGGTCACCCCCTCCACAGGACCAATTTCCCTTTTGAACAAAACCCATTATTAACAAATCAGAGCTATTAGAGGAGTCTTTTTACATCTTTGCTTGGTTGAAACAAACACTCAAAATGGGAGAGAGGTGGGTCAGGAGTGAGAAGATCAAAGTCAATTCCAATAATATCTGTTAAAGAGGATGGCGTTAGGGGTGAGTGCAAAGGTGAAAATGGCCAAGTCCCCACACTTTAAGCCTCTTTGGTGGTCACAGAAATCAGAATGTTTTACACTGAGCTTATATATGGGGTAGCTTGCTACCTTTTAAAGCTCATTTTCTAGAATAAATCACCATTATCCAGCAGCATTTAGTTACGTTTTTCTGATACATGCATACCTAAACCAAATTAATGAATCACACAAGGTAGAGTCTGCATTGGATGAAATTTGACTTTAAAGAATATGTACTCCTAATAGCAAGATTTCCCTGGGTACTTAGAACAAATCTGTTGATAGAAATGTCATTTAAATACAATTTGTCAATGTCTCTGAAGTAAAATAGTTTCTACTAACAACTCCTCTTCAAAAATTACATTAATAGTGAAAATTCTCATAGGAAACAATATCTCAATCTGATCTAGCTGCTAAAAGACTTCATTGAGATAAACTTCCCACTAATTTGTGATCAAATGCATCAATGTTGTGTTCACTATTATAATCTTATAGTGTTGTTATGTAGGAAAGCTCAGCAAACACAAGGAGTAATTTATTCAGTTGAAAAACCACTGTGATGAAAAGTTTGCTTCAAAAATTGCCCTGTGCATAATGTGGTTGCCATGTAACATGTCAGGGTTAATAGGGGTAACCTGACCTCTATACTGAAGTCAGTGCTCTCAATAGAAAAGAAAATGCATGGGAAAGAGAGATTTGTATTTGAAACTGTATTTTCCTCTATTCTCTCTTGAAGTGCCTTCAAATGCAGTCATAACCCACTGAAAGCTGCCCTTTGTCATTTCAGATAACTTAATCATAATTTAATAAATACAAGTAATGGCTACTTACTTGTCTGTAAGCATGTTCTTCACCATGAGAATAGGTTTCTGGAAGCATGAAGGTATAAGAATGTATTGATTCCTTCTGCTGCATAATGAATCACTACAGTTTGGCTACCTTAGGTCAATATAAATACATTATCTTACGTTTTTGTGACTTGGAATTCCGCGTGGAGCCTAATCGCCTGAGTGCCATCAGATTGGTGTGCATCTGGAGGCATTCTGCAATTCACACGATTTTACTCTCATTCTCAAAATAAAGTCTATGAAAACAATAAAACATAAAACCTGTAGTACAAGTGATCAATGACAGGAGTGGGAATTGGAGTAGCAAAAATAAAATAAGTGGTGCAGCAACTGGTGATTGCTGAAGAAGCAAGTTATGTATGTTGAAGATCAATGCACAACTTTATTTTTAGTATCTTTCCACAATAGACCATTTTGAAAGTTCACTAATACTGTATATAAACTCCTTGGTTTGAGCAGAGGGATGTAACAATAGCAATGTAATACAGAGACATGATTCTGTGTAACTTTCAGTCATGAAGTACCTGCCCTTCTCTAGCAAGTAATCACTATTGTTTTGTCTAGTGTCCCTACTTTCCTGTATCAAGTCACTGCAATGTGGTAAAGAAGCTTACAGTAAACCTTAGGGAGTAAGACCATGACACAACTGAATCATGGCCAACAATCAGAGTTCTCTTTGTAGAGTTTTACATGATGTTCTCTCTCTTCTTTTTTTTTCCCCGCCTATCCTCCCTCATGCCCGTTCTCTTTCATGTCCTGACTGTCACTCCTTGTTTCTTTTCTTTGCATTCCTATGCATCCAATATTCTAGATCAAAACTTCAAGGATAGTTTGAGGAAAGTGTTTGTGGTAGAATATTTCTATTTATGAAGCTCATATGCTTTATTTTTTAAGATTTGTTTTGCTATTTGAAAAGCAAATGTATAGACAAAAGGAGATATACACGCAGAGAGAGAGAGAAAGAGAGAGAGATCCTGCATCTACTGGCTCACCCCGTGCTCACAAATGGATGCAGTGACCAGAGCTAGGCCAATCCAAAGACAGGATCCAGAAGCCTCTTCTGTATGTCCCACATGGGTGTGGAAGCCTAAGCACTTGGCCATTCCCTCTTGTCTTCCAGGGTCATATGCAAGGAACTGTATTAGAAAAGGAAAAGCCTAGACATGAACTGGTTCTCATAAGGGATACTGGTGCTACAAGCAGAGGATCAACTCTCTATGCTACTGCGCTCATCCCTGAAGTTTATGCTTTTCTGAGCTTTAGCACTCAACTGCTAGCATTTAGAAGTGAGGCTTCCTTTAATCATTATTCCTCAAAGTAAAACTAACTTTATAAATTATCAAGACTTACCTTTGTTCTCTGAAATCCATAGTGGTAAAGATCCTGAGAAAAGCACAAGTCAGTGAAGCCATGACACAATGGAACAACTTCTCACACTGGAGACATTACGAATCAATTCAAGCTACAATTATAGTAATGCTCTCAGAAGGAACTCTTTGGTGAAGTAGTCATCACTGATTCAGTGACAGTATCCATATGCCAGCTGGCTCCCCAAACCATCATCCAGGCATTTCTTGGGGAAGACAGTGTGCCAGGTGCTGGGGACAGGTGATGCAGGAGACAATCGGTATTGAGGAAGAAGGCAGTTTGAAATCCAGAACACAGGATTCCTGATTTTTTGTTTGTTTGTTTGACCCAGCTGCTTCTAGCTTTTTTATTGTTCCCACATGGTAACAAAAAGCATCTTCCAATCCTGAGATTCTTTCTTCTGCCTCCTTCATTCTATTATTAAGACTTTCCACCAAATCTTTAACTTTCCCTGTTGTGTCCTTCAATTCCAATAATTCAGCTTGGTTTTGTTTCAGTGTTGCTATATTGCTTGTGACATATGCCTTGAATTCTACATGTGCTTCTGTTTGTTGGCAAGAAGCTTTATAACAGCTGTTTTTGAGTTCTTCATCCCACATTTCCTTGATGTATTCCTCAGTTAACTCTGAGGTTGGCAAAAGCTTTTGCTCCACTGAAGGGGAGTCTTCAGTAATATTCATTGTGTCTCTAACTCTTCTTTTGCTCTTGGCCATTGTACTTCTGGTTAGCACATTCTTTTCCTTAGGGCTGGTTTCTAAGTTGAGCTACCCACAGGTCTCAGTTCAATTTTGCTGATTGTGTTTGGTAGCCAGTTCTTCATTTTTAGTCAGTTGAGCCACTCCCTGTAGCGAATTTCAGGCCTGGGCTCTGTGCTAAGCTTTTCCAGACTCTCTCCAAATGCATAGCTCTTGGCTCACCCCCTCTCCACCTCCTTTGATCCCATGTTGTGTCCACACAGTTGTTTATACACCTTTTCTCCAACTACCAGTTCAGTTGTGCCCAGGATATGGGATACACCAGCTGCCCCTAAAATACTGGGATGTCAGTGGTGCTGATCTTGTCAAAATCTGCTGGCTTTTGGGTCTGGAAGTCGCCCAGACCTATCTTGGGTGGAAAATGCAAGGTATTACTTCAGTCCTGCTTTCCCTGGGGTACCCGTGTAATTCACTGAACCCAAAATGATTATGATTTCAGCTTAGTTTATGTTCAGCTCACTGCTCTGCCTCTAGTCCCATAGCTTTTGTCACGCTACAGAAAATGATGCCTGATGTGGTGCTTGTGGAGGTCTGGGTCTGCTGGACATTAGCTGGGGTCACTCAGGCCTATTTTGGGTGGAAACTGCAGAATGTCATGTCAGAACTACTTTTTTTCTGGTAGACCAGCGCAATGCATTGTTCTGGAAGAAATTTTGCTCCTAGTCTAGCACTTGCGCAGCTTGCTGCTGTCCCTCCAGTTCCACAGACTTTGACCCCATGCGCTAAATGGTTCCTAACACAGTACTGTTTGAGTTCTGAGTGTGCTGGCTTTCAGGTCTGGGGGCCACACAGATCCACCTTGTTTGTAACCTGCAGGATATGATGTTGACACCAATTTCCCTGTGGGATTAGTGCACTACGCTGAGCCAGAAATGAACCTGTTCCTCGACCATCCCTCCAGATCCACAACCTTTACTGCAATACACACAACGGCACCAGATGCCACATCGGTAGGGTTCTGGGCAATGAGATCCACCCTTTTCCTACACTGCCCTTTGGAGTCCACTGCTTTTTCTCTGTTCATGATCGGGTCAAACAAATTATCAGTATGGGCATTTCTTTGCCTCTGTTCACCTGAGCTTCTGGTGAACTCCCTTTCCTACCTGGCTGCCACTGGATCTGTGGCTGCTGACGGAGCTCAGATTGCCACTCGCTGACTGTGTTAGGTTGTCTGGTCACTGCAATCGCACTCCATTGTCAATGCTACTTCTCCATGTCCAAGGGTCTCCAGATAGCCCTCTGTGTCAGCCTTGCCTCTATCTTTTCCTTCAATGTGTCCTCTGTGCTTCACTCTGACTAATGATTTTCCATTAGTTCAAGCATGTTTGCACCCAATGGCCACCATCTTGCCTCATCTCCTTAGTATTTTTTAAGGATTTATTTGTTTTTATTTGTAAGGCAGGTTTGAGAGAGAGAGAGAGAGAGAGAAGATGGTTTTCCATCCACTGGTTCACTTACAAATAGCCACAATGATCAGACCTTAGCTGATCTAAAGCTGGGAACCAGGAGTTTCTTCCCAGCACTGCAAGGTTTTGGACCATCCTCTGCTGCCTTCCCATGCCACAAACAGGGAGCTGAATCAAAAGTGGAGGAGCCAGGATATGGACTGGCACCCATATCAGATCCTGGGACTGCAGGAAGATTAGCTTGCTAAGTCACCACACTGGCCCCACAGTTCTAGCTTAAGACTTTGGTCTGATCTGCAAAAGCCAAAATGATGACATTCAGAAATAAAAGGTCCAAAGCCCATTTATTACTTGACATCTATTACTTATTGCTGTTTAACAAGTTAACATTGATCTTTTATCAAAAATATTTTATCATCAATGACAATGGTATTGCCATGTCGGTAAAAATCCAATATTCAAATATATGATAAGGTGAACAAAGACACCAATATCCAGTCCTTTCATCTTCCTTGGGCACAGAAAATAATATGCAAGTCACTACCTCATAGATGAATAGCATCATCCACAGTTTCTAACCAGTGAACTGAAGTGTCACATCTAGCTTGAGGTGGAAAAATGAAAGATTTTCTAGCATTTTCTCCTGGGAAAGAATTTTGACACAGCACACCTTGCAACTTCCATATTGAAGAACTAGAGCCCAAGGCCTCTGAGTCCTCAGATGGAAAGAAAGTGCAAGGAAAATCAACTCTGATGTGGGATCCTCCAGGCTTAACTCCAGCTTTCAGCTACCAAGTGTATCATTATATACAGTAGCTCTTCCTCACCTCCAACCATCCCCTACTACAGATAATTTCACAGAAGTAAGATTCATCTCGTTAACTTTAACATTATATATTGTTACCTCTCCATTTATCAGTTTTAATGGTTATTAATTGGTTCATCAAATTATATGTGAAAATATAGACCTTATACACGCACAATCTACCTTTCCACTTCCTCTACAGTTATATGACAACTTTTGCTTAAATCAGTAGTCCACATTTATTTTAATCACATAAATGTTGGACATTGTAGCATGATCAGTGATACATGATTAAATGTGCATTTTGATTTTCATATTTTCTTTTCCTGAATGTAACAACTGCCTAACTGTATTTACTAAATCTTTTTTTTATGATTTGTACATTTGTATTGCAAAGGCAGATTTACAGAGAGATGGAGAAACAGAGAGAAAAATTCTCATACTGATTGTTCAAATCCCAAATGGCTATTACTGCCAGTACTGAACCGATTCAAAGCGGGAAGTCTCCCACATGCGTGCAGGTGCCCAAGGACTTGAGCCATCCTCTGTTGCCCTCCAGCCGATAATGAGGGAACCAAATGGGAGATGGAGTCGTCGAGACAAGAACTGGTGCCCATATGGTGTGACAGTGCTTGCAGGAAGAGAATTAGCCTGTTGGGCTACCACACTGGCCCCTTGCTGAATCTTCTGTATATTTAATCTTACTTTTTCTGAAGAGCAGCATTTTTTATTAGATTTTTCCCAAATTCTCAGGTATTTAGATAACGAACAAGTTTTGATTAATTTCTTTCTTTTTCCCCAGTCCAGACCTGCTGCTCTCTAAGGCTGCCACAGCACACTCATCCCCCTGGGAATGATGCAGCAACTTTCCTGAGAGCCATGGTCCACAAGTTTTTCATAGATTAGTATCTATTATTTCTGAGAGGAAGTACTCCAGCAGATTCTTCAGTAAAAGTGAATGGAAAGCAAATGGATTATCAGGGCACACCAAAACACCTCTATCCAGTTTTCAATCTGGAGTGATAGGTATGTGGGCACAGAATTTCCAGTTATAAGTTATTCCCAATTTTAGCTCCCCTTATGCGCCCAGTGTTTGAAAAGTTCTCCTTTATAATTTCATTGAATACTTCCAGCAATCCTGCCTCTCCACACTTTCAGGAATTCCTGTAATTCTTTTTTTTTTTTTTTTTTTGGAAAATCACCATTTTTTTTTTTTTTATTATTGTATTGTTGTTGACAATCTTTACATAGTTAATTACAGTTAAAGGAAAAAGAAAAAAAAAGAAAAAAGGAAAAAAAAGGTTCAGGGGGATAGGAAAGTGGGCAATGCCATTATGTCCATATTGTTTCCATCCTGCATCTGAGGTAAAGGGGGACATTGAGGGAGAAGCCCCACCCGGTTTCCCGCCCACCCCAAGTCCCGGATGTGGGGCATGCTCCGAGATATGTGCCCAAGTGGTGTTAATAGTTCTCTAGTTATGAATTGCTGCCCGTTTCGCTCGATGAGGTCGTCCACTGATTGATATGGTCCATCATAAAGTCTCCGTTTGCCCCATAATTTGCTGCCAACATATAGCTGAGATGAATGACTGTCCCGTTCTGTCTTCTGTCTTTTCTTGGTTAGAGTTCTGAGTCCAGCAGTTCGATTGGGGAGATCTCCAAAGAAACTTTGAGGTATTCCCAGATTAGTTTTTTGTATGTTCTAGCAAGCACAGGGCCCGGCTTATATTTGATTCTTTGATGGTGTCATTTGTTTCTTCGATAGATTTCTTGGCTTTATTCAGATTTTCTTCCAGATGTTTAATTAATTGTGTGTTCTCAGATTGGTTATCTTCCCATTGTGGCATTCTTTCTTCTGCAGTATTTATTCTGTTGTTTGGGTGTTCTATTGTGTTCTTTAGCTCAAGTATTTTGGTTGGAACCTGTTTTATTGAATCTATCTCTGTTGTAATATATTGTTTAAATTACTTGAGTTCTTGTCAATGTTTTTCATTGTCTCTGGTGAGTTTCATGATTTTTTTTTTTTTTTTTTTTTTGGTATTCCCTATCTGAAAGCTCCTCAATGTCTTCATCCAAGAGTTCTGAGATTGATGTTATCATTTTTCATTTTTGTGGCAAGTGCTAGTTCCATCATCTGTGTTATTTCCCTTTCTGTTGTTATTCTTAATGATCCTTCAGATCTGCGGGTGTTGTTGTTGTTGTTACTGTTATTGTTGCTGTGAGCCTTTTAGTCCGTGGTGTGTTGCTGGAGGTTTTGTTTGTTTGTTTGTTTGTTTGTTTGTGATGCCTGTACCTATCTGAGGTCTGGGAGGCTGCTAAGGCAGAGGAACACATGCTGTGTCCCTGCTTGGGGACGGGGGTGTTGGGAGGTTCTTTCTGACTTGCCTTCTTTAGGAAGCAAACAAGTGGTAGGAATGTACACCAGCAGCCACCGCTTTGGGCACCATCTGTCACTGCGTGTGTGAGTCCACACTCTGTTCCCCAGGAATCCTGCATCTCCTTTTCAGGTGATCTAAGTATCTCTCTGGAGGGGCTAAGGGTACAGAGCCTTCAGGTGTGGGTAAACCCAGTTCGCACTCCTCATATTTCTGTCTCAAATGGTCCACTCTCAGCTACTGCCTCACCAATGGCATCCTCTCCTCAGTCAGATTGGTTCCCGGTCCTGTGCCTATGGGTTTCTCGTCCAGTTTGCTTTCCTTCACCAGTGTTTTTTCCTATGGGTTCTTCTGCCTCCTACTGTCTCCTTTGGGAAGACAAAGAATCCTGCCAGGAATCTTCCTGTATTGTTTCAAAACTCACCAGGCTTTGTCTCAATCCCTGGTTGTCCTGGCTGTGGTCTGCCTTCACCCTCTTAGGCTGCTGCTTGCAGTCTTGAGCATTTTCAGTCATTCTTCCTTACCTACATGGAACCTGCCTCCCTCCGGTGTACTACAGGGAGTTTTGGGCACCTTGCCCAGCAACTCTTTTCTTCCAGCTCTCCACTCCACTGGATGCTGTCCCTAAGCTTTCTGCACACTCAGCTGAGGCAGCTTTCTATGATCAGCCATCTTGCTCTTACCAATTTCATTTCTAATCCTTTTTTGGTGTGTTTTTTCTGGAATCACCATTAGATAACTCTTGGACTTCTAGATTGCCTTTGAAATTTTGTAATTTTTTTTTTTTTTGCTTTTTGATAATTTACACACTGCATAAGATTCCCTTTTATTTTCTCTATCACATTTTCAATTCCCATGAGATGTTTCCAGTATTCTCACTGTTCTCTTATTTTACAGCATCCTGGCCATTTCATTTTATTCACCATAAACATTTCATAGTGCTCTTGTCTCACTTTATGTGCGTATGTTTGTGTGTGTGAGAGAGAGAAAGAAAGAGAGATAGTTGCTATCACTTTAGCAAGGGCTTTCTGTTTGGCAACTTTGTTTTCATGTGTAATTATCTTTGATTATCTATGGGGAGGTACTAAATGTTGATTAGAAGCTCTGTGTGTTGAGGGGGAACAGCTTTCACAGTATCTGGACTTCGCAGTTAGGTTGATGAGATAGTTCAGGGATCCCTCAGAGTACTTGGAGTTCTCCCTGGAGTGATTCAGTTCCTTCCTCAGAGAAGAATCTGTATAATCACCTCCTTGTGAAACATTTGCTTGACTACTGTATTCTGAAATTAGAGTAGGGGAAGGCAGCTGGCGATCCTACCATTCATTGCACCAGTCTCTACTTAACCTTTCTGTAACCCCTATACTATCTGGTGACTCTGAGCACAGAGAATACCCTTTGCAGTTTCTGTAAAGCATCACCCTACAGCTTCCATCTTCCTCAGCCATCTCCCAGTCAATGCACTGTTACGCCAGTGACTTACACTTTTGTCTATCAGCATGCCCACTCTGCATAACTTTGAGCTTACGTTTTTCTTTGATTTTCAGATACAGTTGTGTTCTATGAACTTAGCTGAAATCTCCCTAGCCTCTGTGTAATATTCTGCTTATTTTTGTAAATGTCACCTTTTTAAAACTTTTACTGTCATGTTTGTGATGATCCCAAGACAGAGGTAAGAAATACAATTACACATGGAAACAATGGATTCTCAAACATTGTTAGTGGATTCATGAAATAGTGCCACCTGTTTTCAGGCCTTCAATTCACATCATAAATAAAAGTTTCTGCCAAATTTAGCAGCTTAGACTTAGGGAAATAATCTGGTAAATTCCAACCATAGTATTATTTACTTTCAAATAAATACAGTAGGACATTATTAATGGTGTTAGCACTCTATGATTTACTCCTTTTTTCCAAGAGAGATGAAAAAAGAGATTCAGAGGAATTAAATGGAAACTTCAAGCAAATAACTAATGATTGACAGGTTGCAATCATCAATATATTACTTTCTTCTTAATAACTCAATGTGTAATAACTCCAATCCTTATTATAAATTCAATTTTTTTCTTAATTTTATTTTAAAAAACAATATAAAACCATTTTCTAAATGGGTGCAATTAAATAAAGGGAGATATTTTAGTTTTTTAAAAGAAAACATTTTTAATGTCTTCGAAGTATTTTATGTTAAAGCCGAGAGCTTCAAAATAGTTATTTGCTAGTAAAACTATTTGCTTACCTAAAGACATGAGATTATAATTGTAAAATAAAACATAGACTCTCAAGATATTTTTATCAAATTATTTTTTAAAGATTTAATTAGACATTTTCAAGAATTATTAGCTAACAACTGATAAATATCCATCTTAATACTCATGTTTTGTTCTCCATAGCCAGCTATGCAGACAGGCATAAATACACAAAAAAATAAAAAAAAAAAATAAACACAAATAAACACAAGTAAACACAAATAAATACACAAAAAATAAATAAAAATAAACACAAATAAACACAAATAAATACACAAAAAAATAAACAAAAGACACTGAAACAAAATGAGAAAAACCATTTCCACAATACAAATAGAATTAATATGGTCATGCTACAATCAAGGAGATTGCTTTAAAATGGAAGTTTGGCTACTATATAACAATAGAAAAATGAGCCCTCAGTGTGTTTCTTTATGAGAGGTGTGTTTGTTCCTTCCAAAAGCCCAAGTGACCTTTAGACTACCTTAATAGTGATTCTCTTCATAAATCTAAATCCTTGAAATCCCTCAAAAAATGCCCCTCTTGAAATTTGGTTTTCATTTTTTAATCTCTGATGCAGCCAATTCTTCTATTTACCTGCTCCACACTAAACTCACAAGATCCTGAGCCCTGCCCTGTCTGCATTGCTCACCTCTCCTGTGTATGTGTCAAGAGCCTTGCTCTGTCCCCAGCTCTTCAATCCATAGTTGTACTACCCAGCCTTTGGCAGTCATTTTCCTTAAATGTTTTATCTCCACAGAAACTAACCATTAATACAAATGCTTACTCATTCACTCCTATTACTATAGCGACAGTCACAAGTTAATATATATAACATACATAAAATATACATTAAATTATAATGGCATATAGCTATACATACACAAATATAGAAAGAGAGAACTTACTCCTACTATCACTATGCTAAATCCTTTGCATATGCCATATCGTTTAGTCCACAATCTTCCCTGTGGGTGAGGTATTATTATTACACTCATTATGTAAAAAAGCAACTAAGGCTTGTAGTGTTTAACCATCTTAAGAAGTTCAAACAGCTAATAAGGACAGTCAAAAATAAAACCCATACCCTGCGCATCTCCTTATTTAACACCACAAGTAATATATATCTTTATTTTCTTAAAATTCCTTATTACATCAAATTTGCATCTTCACAATTCAATTTGAATGTATAACTAACACACCTAAGTTTTTGTCCCCTTTCACGATCTTCTTTATAGTTCATGTTGCTTCATTCAGGAAATATTCTAGCCCAGGAAGTATAGAATCAAAACAGGTGTGCCCCTCTTTTGTTCCCTGCCCTCTATTGACTATCAAGGGCTCTGCATGTCATTTACATAACTTTCAAATGCACCCCTTCAATCTTTTCTGCCACATGTTAGAGCTTCACTCTTCTTACAGACGTTATTGCAATTTCCCATTAGCTGTTATCACTAGCCTGTTAATTTTAGATTTGCTTTTTATGTTGCTTTTATTAACACAAAGGAAAAGATTTTATATATTCCGTAGGTACAGTTGCAAGAAGTCGACCCTACTTCCCTCACTCCCTATCATCCTTTCTCCCTCACCTTTTTTCATCGACATCGATTTTACTGATACAATTTCAATTCCACTTTATATTTAAAGACCTAATTCACCACAATTATAACTTTTAGTAAGTAAAACATAGGAAGAACCCAATTCCACAAGAGTATAAAAAAGGGGGCTAAAAATGACAACAATATACCAAAATGGTCATTCCATTCCTGTACATTTCTGTATACTGTTTTAACTGCCACATATCAGAAAAAAAAATGATGTTTGTGTTTGAAGATTGACTTATTTCACACATTACATTGTATTCCAACTGTTACCATTTTATTGCAAAAGACAAGGTGCCATTCTTTTATTACTGATTGGCATTCCATGTTGTATATGCACATTTTCCTTACCCAGGCATCAACTAATGGACATCTGGATTAATTTTCCCTTCCATGTTTCTTCACAAGCAAACTGGAAGTACGTTATTAGATGAAAACCTACTAATATTATTCTCCTGCTTAAAGTTACTTTGTGGCACTCTAAAAATAAATGCAAAAGTCTATGGGGTGATACATAGGGTTATTATGATGATACCCCTGCTTGGCTATTGAAACTCAACTCTTGCTACAAGACAGTTACAGAAAATGAAGAAGACAACGAGATTTTTTAATCTACTGGTTCACTTCCCAAATGGCTACAATGGCAACGCCCTGTATTGGCCAATCCAGGGGCCAGGAGATTCTTCCTTTTCTCTAACTTGGGTTCAAGGGCTCAAGGACTTGGGTCATTTTCCACCACTTTGCTAGTTGCATCAGCAGGGAGCTGGATAGGAAGCTGAGCAGCTCCACACAAACTGGTACCTATGTAGGCTGCCAACATTGCAGGAAGTAGCTGTTCAATGGCTTTGCCACAAGACCAGTCCCTCTACCTCTATTTATTAAAATTTCATGCTAAACCATAGATAAAGCCAGATACATACTCATCTTTCCCAAAATTTGCTTAATATGAAGTACAAATATCAAGCACATCATTAAGCTATCATCTGCTCATTTCAATAATGGAAAAAATGGGGGCATATTAGATTTTTATTTAGCTCAAATAAATTTTCCTAGAAAAGTGATAGCTTATTTCAGATTTCTGAGTAAAAGAAAAAGACAAGTATACTGGAAATTATTTCAGACAGTAAAAATAGAATGTGAACGGGCCTAGCGGCCTGAATAAGTATGAAATCCTTAAAGAACTAAAAGAACTTGATCTTAAAAAAGGAACATAATCCGTCATGAGATCCAGGGCAAAGAGAAAGATGGTTTTAGTCAACTCAGTGGTTCATGAATCAAAAGAGCTTTCTAGGTCATGCTGACAAATTTTAACTTAACCAGTAGAAGCCTTTACAAGATTTTGAATGGGAAGGCAATGCATCTTGACTTAAATTGACAGGAGGTTTACTCTGTGATTATACAGATGGGGCGGGAAAGGCAAGGCTGGCAACTGTTGGAGTAATGGTGACCTGAATTAAGATGATCCCAGTGTGGATAGGAGGAAGAGAATAAATATGATTAAAAAAAAAGTCAGAAATGGCTACGAAATTAAAGGACAAATGAATAGATGCTCTGATGTAAAAAATGTAATGCAAACTATTAACACACATTGGAATTTCTTGTGAAAACTTCTTCCTCCAAGTAAACTTCATTCAAAACTAGAAGCTGAAGTAACAGTCTCCATTCACTTGAATAATGAGGAAGGAATAATCATGAGATTTATCCGTATATGTTACAAAAAAGTCAATTAACATAAAAAAATAGGCAAAAACAAGGTAACAGGCAAACATCAGGTAATTAGTTTCCAAAGCAGGGAGAAAATTTAGTAAATTCAAAGTCACAAATTTTTAAAAAATTAGACTCATGGTAGGTGGGGTGAACAAAAAGAAACAAAGAGCTAAAACAAGAAATACCACTAAGAGAAACATCAGTGTACACGCTGAACCAAGAAGCCGAAATGGGTGGTTATATGGAAAAATAATTAGAAGTCATGTTTTATAAGGTGTGGTATCTGTTGCAAAGATGGAAATAACATGAAGGGGAAGTAAGTTAACTCCACAGAGGTCAGTTTTTGTGACTCAATTGTAGCATCATCCTTACAGAAACATTTTTATTTTGATTCACTTCCAAAAATTTAAATTGTAAAACACACAGAAACAAAATAAGATTATTTCCTCAGCTGTAAGGTTAAATGAATTTGAATATTTTGTGAAAAATTGATGTTTGCTAATTACCAACATATAACTCTTGGTTACCTCAAGAGACGGGGATAAAATAGAGAACCAAAAAACAAAAGAAGAGATAGAAATGAAACACTTTTGTGACTTGTCATCTAACTTTGAAATTAATTTGGAGATTATGTCATGAGTGAAGGTCACCTTGCCCAGTGCAGAGACTGGAAAGCAGTGTCGCCTATTATCTTTTCTTAGTATCCCAGTGAGAGCAGACTTACTGCCACTAGGAAAAGGCAATTACCAAAGGTGGCTATGCGGTACCGCGGCAGCTTTCTCCTGTCTGTCAAGAGCTGAAAAGCATTTATTAACCAAAATGGTGAGCTGAAGTTAACTATCAAAAATGACCAATTTTCAAACTTGAACTAAGTTCAGAGCAATTTCTACTCTCTATTTCTATGTCTCAAGTATATATGAAATAGAACATTATACAAAATGCTCGCTGTCACATTACTTGTCATAGAAATCACATAGGTTTGCATTTGTAGTGCAAGAAAAAATATCAGATTACTGAGATAAAAGAGAGATACAACGAGCATGGTGTAGGATATGCTGTGCACGTCCTGGTCCCACCTTATTGGGAACAAAAAAGGGCTGTCAAATCTGCCTACTGAAGCAAAGTTTGAAAGACAGTACTTGTACACCATGGGTACACCACCACAAGATTCGGGGAATGGTGCCCAACTTTGCTATTCACTCTCTGTACAACATGTAATAGAATAATGGGGGTCAACATTATACTATAGTAGACTAATCCTCCATTTGAGGGCATTGGTATCCCATACAGACACCAGTTCTTGTCCTTGCTGCTCCATTTCTGATCCAGTTCCCTGCTAAACATGCCTCAGAAAACAGAGGAAAATGGCTCAAGTTCTTGTGCCCTTTGGCCCATAAGAATTTCCCGACTCCTGGCTACTGATTTTTTTCAGCTCCAGCCCTTGTGCCCATTTGTGGCATAAACTAATAGATGGAACATTTCTTTCTCTCTGTAACTCTGCCATTCAACTAAAACAAAATAAATCTTAAAAAGAAAAGAATTAGTAATTACAAATTATCATAGAGCTCTTACTGTTTGACACACAGGTGTTTAATTGATTTTCAAAAACTCAGAAAAAAAGAAAGAAGGAAAACAATTAAAATTAACTTAAGGGGTTGCCTACAAGAGAAGTGAAAAAAGGAATAGGTATGGAAAAGGAAACTAGATTCCTTTGCGTGTAAACTGTTTTGTACTTTTGATTACAGACCCATGTAAATTGTGACACAATTTTTTGAAGTGAAAAAAAAATTTTAAAAAGTACACCTAAGCAATATCTTAACAGCTGAACACAGAATAAAAGGAAGTAACCACGAATTTCAATGCTTAACCACAAAGGTAAAACTTACTTTACCTGAGTTTATAATGCATTTTGATTGCACATCTCCTAGACCACCAAACACACGAAAAGATCACACACACACACACACACACACACAAACATAAAATGTACTCAGTGCCCCAGTTGATAATACCAAAAGTAATGTTATTTTGACACTATTTTAAATGTGAATGAAAAATGGTTAGGCTACACAAATGATTCACTATGTAAATGTCATTAGAAAGAAAATTTCCATGTTAGCAAAAAATGTTGTAAGAAAAACCCGAAGGAATTAGGGATAAACGTTATGGTCCTGAGTTTCAGTTGGCTGTATCTCTTTTAACTCATGACTAATCTTAATGGGAAGAAAATGCATATTTTGTTCTGACACCTATAAATGACCTATCTAAAATAATATATTGGCTTTTGGTGCCTAGCTTACGGTATGTGACTATTAGGAGGGAAGGAAAATAATACTATCTTTGGCATCCTAATGGGTCAAAATATGTCTGGGTGACCCTCATACATAAAATCCAGCAGGATCTGGCAAGATCAACACCAACAACCTAGTTATTTAGGACATCAGGTATATCCCTAATCCTAGGTGCTGCTTGAACTGGAAGTGGAAGAAATGTTGTAAGACAACAACGCTCACAGAGAATAGAATCACAGGGGATGGGGAGGATTGAGCCAGGAGTTGGGCATTTGGAGAAAGTCTGTTAGTGGGAGCTTAGCACAAGTACCCAGACCTGAAACTCACTAGAGGGAGTGGCACAACTGACTAAAAATGAAGAACTGGCTACCAAACACAATCAGCAAAATTGAACTGAGACCTGTGGGTAGCTCAACTTAGAAACCAGCCCTAAGGAAAAGAATGTGCTAACCAGAAGTACAATGGCCAAGAGCAAAAGAAGAGTTAGAGACACAATGAATATTACTGAAGACTCCCCTTCAGTGGAGCAAAAGCTTTTGCCAACCTCAGAGTTAACTGAGGAATACATCAAGGAAATGTGGGATGAAGAACTCAAAAACAGCTGTTATAAAGCTTCTTGCCAACAAACAGAAGCACATGTAGAATTCAAGGCGTATGTCACAAGCAATATAGCAACACTGAAACAAAACCAAGCTGAATTATTGGAACTGAAAGACATATAGGGAAAGTTAAAGATTCGGTGGAAAATCTTAATAATAGAATGAAGGAGGCAGAAGAAAGAATCTCAGAATTGGAAGATGCTTTTTGTTACCATGTGGGAACAATGAAAAAGCTAGAAGCAGAGCTGAGTAAAGCTAATATATATATATATATATATCAGGAATTAAAAGATAAAAGGCCAGATATAAGTTATGGGAGTACCAGGAGGCACAGAAATAGACGCTGGGTTTACAAATGTATTCAATGAAATAATAAAGGGATATTTCCCTACTCTGGAGAAAGAATTGGGAAGCAGAACAGAAGAGGGGCGCAGAACTCCCAACAAAGTTGACCAAAAGCGATGCTCCC
Source organism: Ochotona princeps (assembly GCF_030435755.1). Taxonomy (NCBI): domain Eukaryota; kingdom Metazoa; phylum Chordata; class Mammalia; order Lagomorpha; family Ochotonidae; genus Ochotona; species Ochotona princeps. The sequence goes on along the minus strand of NC_080841.1, from coordinate 64,218,523 downwards.
CACAACACATGATAACCGAGCTCCCTTCAACTGAACATAAGGAAAAGATCCTTACATGTGCACAAGAAAAAATCAGTTACAGATAGAGTAACCCCAATCAGACTCCCAATTGCCCTCTCATAGGAAACTCTATAGGCCACAAGAGAATGAAATGACATGATCAAGATTCTAAAATGAAAAAGTTGTAAGCCCATAATAACACACCCATCAAAGCTTTCTGTTGTCTTTGAAAGTGAAATAAAATTACCTCACAAAAGAAAAGCTCAAAGAATACACCCCTTCCAGACCTGCGCTACAAATGATACTTAAAGATGTTACCTTCACAGAGAAGAGGAATAGCCCTCACCAAAACCGAAAGCAAATGTAAAGAACATCCCAGTAAAATAACAGCAGATTAAATCAAACAATGAGCAAACATTGCTAAAACAGCAAGACCAAATTATCACCTATTCATTATTGACATTGAATTTAAATGGCTTAACCTGTTAACCAAACATCATAGACTAGTAGAGTGGATTAAAAAAACAAAATCCAAAAATCTATTGCCTGCAAGAGATACATTTCACCAAGAAAGATCAGCAGAATCTATATCTCATGGGTTTTGATGCTTTTATTTTTATTTTTATTTATTCAAATAGCTCTTTCCCATATTAAATTCTTCACTGACTCATATACAGTTACTCATAAAAGTAACATCATTTTTTTCAGAAAGGTTTTTCATTTTCTTTTCATATCTTCAGCAACACATTAGCCATTCAGTAGCATGTTATTTAATTCATGGTGCTATAAATTTCTATTTTTCTTCCTGTTGTTGATTTTGCTTTGTGATTTTTCATTTAAGAGGATGTATGGTAACTGTGTAATGGAAACTATCACATCCAAATGTTAAGATACAATGCAGTATATACTTTTACTTCTAGATCAAAGGTGGACCTCCAATGAACCGTGAAACATATGTTGACAATAGGATGCTGGTCTCTCTGCTATTGTCCATGCCTGCAACGATGGAGTTATGACTGTTTATAAAGAACTATATCATTGTAATGATATAGTGGATATCACTGGGGTGGTTTTAGAGGGAAGATAATGAAAGTCCCAGAGTCTACAGAACTGTTTCATAAGATAATAATAGTGATGGTAAATGGGAGGGGGGGAAAGTATGGTAAATGAGAAAAAAAAAGAACTCTATGGACAAACACATATCTTTTAGGTCTGAGAAAAGATGAAACTATGGTATTTTATGATGCTTAAAGCAAGAATCCTATCAAACAGTCGGGAGGCCAGGTCCAAAGACTGAGAAATCAACTCAAGAGGAAATCAGGGATGAAATGACCATCATGGCAGATCATCTGAAACATGACAGCAGAGCCCACTCAGCTGACATTCAACATCTATTTCTCTGTACCTTTCTTGTTGTTGTATTCCCTGCACTTTATATCTACATTTTGAAATTTACTTTTTTCATTTTCCCAAATTATTAAAAATGTTTCAAGAATTTTAGATTTGTTTTCATGTTTTGGACTCAAATGATCAGCATCAGGGACAACTTTAAAGCAAGAAGTTCCCCTTTAATCCCACTACGGATTAGTCAATAAGAGGAAGAAATTTTTGTTTTGATAAAATAAGTCAAATTCTTAAACACATGGGTATCTAAGAAGAGTTGTCTATGTACAACGGAATTTCTTGGAGACAGATTGTGAAGGTCACATCTTGTCAATCAAAAGGCTGATATCTGAAACCAGTAACTGAAAAATAATCCTAGCATGTAGACAAAAGCAATAAATAAAATTGTAAGGAATTGAAAAATGAACAATATGAAAACAACTTGTACAAACTAGGGAAAAGGACTATTTAGCATACCAAATGCACATATTAAATTAAATGCTTGTGTGTATGTTTCACATAAAATGCAGATTATATGTATGATGCAACCTAGTGGGATGAACATTTGACAAAACAGTTCAGACGTTATTTGACAATACTGAAGTGCCTGGATTTGAGACCCAGCTCTGCCTGAAACTCTAGAATCCTGTTGAGGCAAACACATGACTCAACTGATTGGGTCCCTGTTATCCAAGTGGGAAACTTGAACTACAATACTGTCATCTGACTTTAGAGTAGCCTGGCTTGCCAAGCTGGGCATTTGAGAAGTAAACCATCAGTCTCTGTCTCACTCTCTGAGATTAATGCATTTTAAAACCCTAAAAATATACTTAGAGAAAATTAAAGACTTTTATGAAAGGGACAAAAGTAAGCTAACTTGCATTTACTGTGTGATATCAAACAGAAAATGTGTTGAAATCATATAAGAATCAGAAAGAAAAGAAAATTACACATTGTCTAATTCAATCAAGATGTATTTCAATGTGAACAAGAGGCATATAGAATCTCAAGTATATTCCAGGTACATACTCTGCAAAAATATATTCTAGCCAATCAAAAGTAGGTGAGCTCTTAGAGCTGTAGAGCATATATGCTAGGTTAGCAGAGGAGTGTGCACTTTGGAAATCAGTGGATTGCATGTTTTCAAGAGACGATGATAAGAAGTCCTTGAAAGGGCCCTAGGACTCCTCCTTGATGTTGCCTCTTGTTAAATTCCATGCACTGTCCATCCCCCTTTGCTTGGACATGGACACACAAGTTCTTATCTCGTGTGTGTGTGTGTGTGTGTGTGTGTGTACGTACCCACTTAAAACAATGACTAGTGCCTTTAAACTCCAGCATTTTGCAATCATAGCCATGTTACTGATCTCATTTTGTCATTTCCCTGAGAAAGACAGTAAACAGCAAAATGTTTGGACTTGTTCACTGACTCTGTTCACAAAGAATATCATAATTGCTGTTCTTATTAAGGGGAAAACGATCAATGGTTCCATATATTTTATGTCTGTGCTCAATCAAATACTAAATCATATTGTCAATTGAGAAAAAATCTAATTAATTTTGTTTAAAAAATATTTTCCAGCATTGGGCCTGTTCTTATAATTGTCATTCCAGAGGCTTCTTTTTCTCTGTATTGTGCTCTTATTTTTTGGTATTCATCCTATTTAGTATTGAATACATGTGAAAGAAAATTCTAAAATGCTAAGTGTCTTTTTTTCCTCTGAGAAGTGCACCTGTAATTAATTTTATACCTTTCTCCTGTGGGCTTTTTCTTCTAGGTATTTTTTTGAATTTTCTAAAAACAAAGCAATGATAATTTCTAAAGAGCAATACTTACTTATTTTGCTTATACACCTCAAATACATTAAAATACATTCATACGATTCAGCAAAAAAATGAGAAAAGTATAAACAGAACAATTAGCAGGCATGCTTGTGCCATATGAGAGGGTAATAGGACAGTTGGTAATAGTGTTTAATATTTGTGTATACTCCATTTTTTTTTACAACTTACAAGGCACTCCTCAGGCCTTGAAGAAAGTGAAGTTACCTGTGTTTTGGATCTGTTTTGAAGATGTATTCTTAATATATAAGTGTCTATTTTCAGAGTAGCAGGCACAATGTGCCAAACAAATGAGCCAGATAAAAACTGTGGTATTGCCAGGAGCCCCAGAATACCTGCTTATGTCTCAAGTAACAGGTAAACTTTGAAATGTGAGAACTATAGTGCACTCAACTTTCCCTGAGGAGGCTCAAGACTTCTGCAGCAAGAAGGCCAATAATTCTAAGAGGCACAAATGCCCAGCACAACTGGATGGCCCAACTTTACACCTGGAAGATTTTGAAGGCCAATAACACATTTTAGTTAGATGAGCTATTTGACCAGCTATGCTGCAGGATGTACTGAAAGATTTGAGCCTAGTTGCCATGTGTTGGTGTCTGCTACCAGAGAAAAGAAAGAGAGCTGGCTCATAGCTAGGGAGCCATGACTCTGCTTAAAGTTTGCAAACAGGTTTGGGGAGGGTATTTGGCCTAGCCAGTTAGAACGCTTAGACCACATATCAGATTTTCATGGTGTAGGCCTCAGCTCCATTTCCCATTCTAGATTCTTGCTTATGTGTGCCGTAGAGGACAAGTGATGGTCCAAGTGATTGTGTCCTTGCCACTCATGCAGAAGACCCACATTGAGTTACGAACTCCGGGCTGTACGCACCGGGCTGTTTTAGGCATTTGGGGAGTGAACATGCAAGAAGGAGTTGCTTTTACCCTGGCCCCAACTCTCAAATAAACAAACATTTTTTAAAAAATAAAGGGCCTTAACTTTGGCAACAGCTCTTGGAAAATAAAAGCAGAAAAAGAGATGTGGTGGTTATTCCACATGTGAAGATTCTTTTGTACTCATGAATGCAGGTTACAGTGAGAGTCAGGGAGGGCAGTGTTCTCACAGAGAACGGAGTCCTTTCAGAGCCACCTCTCCTGCTAAATGCAAGCCAAATGGCAGTTTCTGGAATATATGCATATGCGAACGGACTGCTGGGAACGGGGAGCAGGTACAATGAACACCATCCCTCTAAAACTCCATGTTGAGGAATGTATATTCAACATTTGCTATAAACCCTTCAAGAGCAAGTGTTTCTTTGTAGGCTGAAAACTAAGGGGATTTTATATCTTGAAAGAAGCCTTTTGCATTAGAATAAAATGAAGCTTTCCTCTTTCCATCAATGATATCTTCCGTTTATTACATGACTGCAGAAGAACATTTTTAAATTTAAAAATCTTCAACTTGCTGTTTCACTTTCACAGATAAAAATCCATTATTTCCCAATAACATATTGGCCAGAATGAAGTAAAACAAGACATGATTGGAACTGAAAGCCATCCGATTTTATTTTTCCCCACTGCTCTTACGGTGGAGCCTGGCTGTATGCAGATGATTTATATGACCAAAGGCTGACATCAATTGGAGCATTAGGAAAAGCTGTCTCTGTATGGGAAAAAAATAGCACCTTTTTAGAACATGAGAGCAGTGCCCAACGAAAAAGACAAGGCAGAGATCAATGTGACAGAAATAGTTGTCGCAGCATGATTACGAAACGATTGCTTATAATAATCTCTTTCAATGGACTCCACGGAAGAGCGCTTGATTATGTGAACATATCATAATGTTAATTATGATTGGGCGGTGTTTGTCGCCTAATTTGTATTTTTACAGTATCTGACATTTGAAAGCTTGAGGTAATTTTTAATACCTTATTAGGTGTTTGAAATTCAAATCATAGCATTCGCTTCAAACATGAAACTTATTGTTGAACATCTATCTAACCAAGAGTTTTGGGGAAAGAGTAAACACTCAGAGAAGCAAGAGGTCTACAGAAACTCTCAGTAGTAAGTGTCCATCAGTTCCTGTTAGGAGAACAATATGACGATTACAATGTGGCCCATACAGAGAATTACATCAATCTTCACCAATTAGAAAGGCCAACACAGATCTGTTTTTTTAAACTCTAAATTGGTTTTGAGACGGACTTCTCCTAGGAATGACTGTCATCCTCCACAGGAGCAAAAATGCTTCACAATTTTGAGAATTAGGATTGTTGAACCAATTGTTATTCGCCCTTGAGATATTGGTAGCATCTTTCCCAAGTCTTAGATTTCTTTAAAGACAAACAAAAACACCAAGTTGGTCTTCTGTTTCTGGAAAGAAAGAGAAACTTCAAGATTATTGGGAAAGTTTGCCATGTTCCAAGCACAACCTGAATGAAGGAGTAGGAGCTACGAGCTATCCGGTTATAAAAATTACAGCTGCACATGTATCTGGAGAGAAGAAATGGACAAAGCCAGTTGAGTGTTTATAAGATTATTCACTTACCTGAAGGGCAGGGTTATAGAAGTAGGAAGGAACAATAGAAATCTTACATCTCTGTTTCACTCTTTGGATGGCCACAACAGCCAAAAGTACAGCAGGCTGAAGTCAGGAGCCTGAAACTCCACCCAAGTTTATCACAGGAGTGGTAGAGTCCAGGAACTCGGGCCATCTCCCACTGTTTTTCCTGGGTGCATTTACAACGAACTGCATCAGAAGTAGAGCAGCATGAGCTCAAAAAAGGTGTTCATATAGGATGCCAGCCTCACAGGGAGCAGCTTAACTGCCATGTCACAGTGTCATACCAAAGCCAGTTCTTAGGAAAAGCTTTAAGGTCTGGGTTCTGTGCTTGCTCCCTCCTATGGGTACACACGCACACACACTCCACATATCCTATCAGCTTGTTTTTTCTTTGTCACACGGTCGTCAACGTTACTGGAGAGTCCCTAACTGGACACTCTGCTCTTTCTTCTGCTATAGAAAAGTAAAGAACCTTCAATTCTTTGATTTTACTCATTAATCTTGAATTTCATAAATAAATCAGGTTCCACATAACTAGTAAATGTGTGGTTCCGTCTTGAATTTTTCTCACTTGATTATCTATCTTATATACAAATTATTATAGCCCACCATAGTGATGTAAATAATAAAACTTTTAGGGAGTTCAATTGAAAAAAGCATTAATGGAAGAATGAAAAGCAGACTTGCTTACCAAGTCACACAATATGTACAAATTAGCACTGAAAAAAAATCTATTTTGAAAAGTGCTAGCTTAAAGGAAAAAGCTGTAGTTATAATTTTACAACTTCCTCATGCCGTCTGAAATCAACAACTGATGCTTGAAACATCAATAAAATCCTAATGGGTTAGAGCTACATCAAGAACTGTTTTGTGAAGGCATTTTTACCTTTTAAGGAGCTTGAGTTGCAATATTTAATTGCAGATGGAAAGAAATAATCCATTATTGTTAATATCACTTGCTGTTTGGAATTTTTGGTAAAATGTTTCACACATGGCCAAATTAGAGCAAAATTAGTTGAGAGGGGAAAACGCTAGAAAAAGATGTTATTGCATTAATGATTTGGCCATAGCAACAGCTAACATAGGTAACTGTATCATCAATAGGATTAACTAATAAGAATTTAATTAATCCTGAAGCCAGATTTTAAGACAATCGTATCTTTCCATTATTCACCAAGTAATATGACATATTCATACATTTATTTTACTTAGAAAATCTTTCAGTAAATTATAATTATTTCTCTTTAATGAAAATAGTGTAGTTTTCCATTAGATACTTCATGTAACTGAAAATACTACTTACCAAGTTCAATAAATCTTTATTCTATGTCTTTTTAGACATGTTTCCTCATTTGTGTGTGTTTTTTAACAAATAATGTAACACATATTTATTAAACCCCTTTCTCATGATGTTTGTAATTGTTTCCTCTTCATTTATCTTCTAATTCAAATTACTCTCAAGTAATTACAAGGTTGTGAAATACATATCATGAAAGATAGCAAGATAAACTTACAAATATTTTGGGGCAAACATTAGAAATGTTTCCTCTAAAAAGAAAATTGGCAACGCTGACATAAAAGCAAAAAATGACAAGCTATATGAAGCACATTAACAAAATAATTGACAAATCTCCATTTCATTTTATACTGTGACACTAGGATCCCACCTAATTTGCTATCTTAATGATCAATACCATTTGTTACAGCACAGTCAATCTCAGAACATTTCTCATCAATCCTTAAGGTGACTGAAATGACTTAACACAGTTCTCATCAATCCTTATGGTAGCTGAAGTGACCAGATCAATTTAATGACTCAATGCACAATATTGTAGTTTTTCCTTCTCTTTTAATGGTTGAAATCGCAGACATAAATTGAAATATTGAGTCTGAGTAATAGAAAGTAAAAATGTGGGGAAAAAAAATCCTTAAAGTTCTGAGGGTACACTGCTAGAAAGATCAATTTACACACCGTGGAAAATCACAGAAAGAAGAAAAAGTAGAAAATGAAGAGAGAATATTTGATGAAGTAAAGGCTAAAAGGTTTCATATTTAATTTTAAAAACTAATATAAATGCAATAAGTGCTTGGCAAATTCCACGTTAGATAAACTTTTAGTTCCTCCTTGAATCACATAATTAGTGTGATTAATCTTTGCAAAAAAAAAAAAAAAAGAAGAAAATCTGGTAAGCGGCAAGAGAGAAGTGATATATCACATATGAACAACGCTCAATAAGATTATAAACAGATTTTTCTTCAGCAATTAGAGTTCAGAAAGCAGTGGGCCAATGTTCTTAGAAGTGTTAAAACACCCACCAAAAACCTTGTATGCAGAAGAATTGTCCTGCAACAGTGATGGAAAGAAGTAAGACATTCTTAGGCCTATAAAAGTTGAGGAAGCTCATGCATCGAAGAAATGTCTAACAAAGTCTTGCAAAGTCAAATTAAATGATAGTCCAAACCCTTGGGACCCTGCACCCAAGTGGGAGACCTGGTCTTGGAGAAGCTCAGCTCTGGTTGTTGCAGCTGCTTGGAAAGTGAATCATTGGAAGGAAGATCTGTGTCTCTCCTCCTCTCAGTATATCTGACTTTCCGATAAAAATAAATGAAATTTTTTAAAAACAAAAGTAAATAAAAACAAAAGTAAACAAAGTTGCTATAAAAGCTAAATTATTGTAACAATAATTCATTTTAACATTTTTTAAAGTTTTATTTTTTTTTTATTTGAAAGGCAGATTTTTACCAAGAGAAGGAAAGACAGAAAGAGAGAGAGAGCTTCACTCACCAAATGGCTGCAATGGCTAGAACTGGGCCGGTCCAAAGCCAGGAGCTAGGATTTCTTCCAAGTCTCCCACATAGCACAGAAGTTCACAGGAGTCCTTTCCCAGGCTACAAGTAAGCAGCTGATCAGAAGTGGAGAGGCAGGGACATAAACAGATGCCCATGCAGAACGCCAGAGCTTGCCAGCAGAAGGATTCGCTTGTTACACCTGTACACCAGCCCCTATTTCTACATTATTAAAGAGAATGGTTCATTCAGAATTATATTGTTTTATGTTTTGAGGCACATGTTGCATAAACACATGATTTTTAATTATACTTTTTTATTATTCTCATTTGTTGATACAGTTCCATAGGCCCTGGGATTTCCCTTATCCCCTCCCCAACCACCCCCCCACTGAGTTCCTCTATATCATTGTTATAGTATAGTTCTTCACAAATAGTCATATGTCCATCATTTCGGGCATGGACAATGGCAGAGAGTCCAGCATCCTATTGTCAAGATATAGTAAACAGTTTCACTGGGAAGCAGAGATGTATACTGCATTGTATCTATCCTCACATCTGGATATGACAGTGTCCATTACACAGTTACTATGCATTTCTTCCTGTTGTTGATAAACACATAATTTTATGACATGAAGAAACACAGAAGTTGGGAATGGAGGTTATAGGTGCTGAATACAATTAATCCTAAGTCGTTAGAAGTTTCACATTCAATTTAAATTGCAGCTTAAAGATGTTATAAGTAATCACATAATAGCCAAAAAGAAAATGGAAAACAAATTTAAATATTTTATTTCAAAAAAATCAAAGACTATAGACTCCAGTGATGCCAGAAATTGGGATGGGCCAAGAATATTAAAATACACTATAAAAAATAGCAGGAGCCAAATACTTAAACCATCACCTGTTGTTTTCCAGAGTGAACATTAGTGGTAATCCAGTCTCATTAGCAGATGTGAGAGTGAAACATCTGACATAAGATGCAGACTCTAGTGTGGTTTCTAAACCTCAATGCCAAAACACCCTTAATGCTCACACTGGAAAAAAATGGGTGATGGCTTAACAACAGGTGGCTTAAGTACTTGGCTCCTGTCCCCAAAGTGGGAGACCCAAATTGAGCTGTGATCTCTTAGCTTTGTTCTGATCCAGCCTTTATCTGAACAGTGAAACAGCAAATGCAAGATCTCTCTCTCTCTCTGTCTCTCTGTCTCTCTTTCTCTCTCTCTCTCTCTTTTCTTTCTCCCACCTCCCTTCCTGTTTCAAACAAATTACTTAACAAAGCAGAAGAGAAGAGTAGACAATTTTAAATAAATGAAGGCATCAGTACTCTGTTATTGATACAAAAATCAGACAGTAAGTGAATAACAAAATAGAGGACTTCATACAATAATCCAACTAGATTTTAACGGTCACAAATAGAAGATATTAGCAATGACAATGGATGACTCCTGGTTTATTCTGGTCCATCCCTTAGCAAGGAACTAGATCAGAATTGGGGTATCCAGACCAGTAACTGGTACCCACATTAGTTGCCAGAGCTTCAGATGACACTACACTCATTGTGCCACAGGTATTTTTTCTTTTGTTTTTGTTTTGGTTTTTTGTTTGCTTTGCTTTGTTTTCTAACTTCCAGATGTGAGAGAGAGCATATGGTATCTTTTTTTTTCCTGTGTATGACATCTCACTCTAAATGGTTTCCTTCCAATCTATTCTGGCTGCAAATGATAGGATTTCATTCTTTTTAATGGTCAAATGTACCCCACTGCATTGTGTGTGTGTGTGTGTGTATGTACTTTTTCATCCTTTCACCTGATGAACATGGATATGTTGGATGATTCTATAACATGGCTATTGTAAACAATGCAGCTACAAATATGAGATAAAAAATATCCCTTAAAAAAATTAGTTCCTGCCTTTGGATAAATATCCAATAGTGAGGCTGTGTGATCATATGTCTGTTATATCTGTAGTTTTGTTACAGAAATTTAGAAAATGTTTTCCACAGTGACCACATTGGCTTACAGTACCAAAAGCAGGACAACAGTTTCTAACCTCTCCAGTCCTCACAAGCATTCAGTACTCCCTGACTCTTTGATGATAACCATTCTGACAGGGATGAAATACAGCTTCATTTTGGTTTCCAACTGCATTTTCCTGATAGCTAGTAATATTGCACATGTTTACTTAAATTTGTTATACAGCTGTATTTCTTCTTTCTGAAATTATCTATTCAGGTACTTTGCCAACTTCTTAATTGGGGACTGGTTGTTTTTGTCATTGATTTGAGTTGCTAGTTATCTTGTGACTATTAGTCCTTTGTTGAATGAGTAGCCAGAAAGTATTTCACCCCTTCTGTTATGTGACTCTTCTCTCTATTGATTATTTTGTTTGCCTCTAAGTTTGATGGAATCATGTTTGTCCAATTTTGCCTTGTTGCCTGTATTGTTTGAGATCTGATCTAAAAAGGCTTCACCTACAGAAATTACTTAGTCATTTCCCTATGCTTTCATTGATAAGTTTAAAAAGTTTCCACTCTTGCAAGGATACATCTTGAGTTAGTTTTTGTATATGGTTAGGGGTAGGGATTTAATTTCTTACAAACATATACATGCAATATCTCCAGTAGCATGCATTTATTTTGTTTTTATTTATTTATTTATTTATTTATTTATTTATTTATTTATTTATTTTTATTCATTGATTACATTGTATTATGTGATGCAGTTTCATTGGAACTGGGATTCACCCCAGTAGCATGCATTTAAAAGATAATTCTTTCTCCAGTGTATGTTCTTAGTACCTGTATCTGAAATCACTTCTTTGTATGTAATCTGATTAATTTCTGCATTCTCTATTCTTTCCCATTGGCTTATGTGCCAGATTTTTTTTAAGTGTCATGCTATCTTAATCGATATAGCTTTTTGTTGCTGTGGTTTATTAATTTATTTGTATTGGAAGGACAGATCTACAGAGGCAGAGACAGACCTGTCCACTGGTTCACTCCCCAAGTGATTACAATGGCAGACACTGAACTGATCCCAAGCCAGGAGCCCCAAGCTTCTTCCTGGTCTCCTACACAGATGCAGTGTCCCAAGGCTTTGGGCCATCTTCAACTGCTTTCCCAGGCCACAAGAAAGGAGCCAGAAAGGAAGTGGAGCAGCAAGGACAGAAACCAACGTCCAGATGGAATCCTGGCACATGTAAGGTGAGGACTTTAGCCACTAGGCTACCACTCCTGGCCCTAATTGCTGCAGCGTTTTTGGTGTATTGTATGTTGTATATTGTATGTTGTGATGGTTTGATTAATACAGTACTAATTTGATTAATACAGTATTAATTTCATTAATACATTATTATTTGATTAATATGGTATTAATTCTTTGAAAAGACCAACAGAATTAACAAACATTCAAATTTAGTTTTATAAACTAAAACACTGAGAATATACTCAAAATACTAAAAATTGACATATTGTGGGTAAAATTTAAAGAAATTAAAGTGATTATAAGAAAATCTCTTGATAATTGTATACAAAGAAATCAAACAACATGAAAGAATTAGACAAATTTTGGAAGCCCCAAATCTATAAAGACTAAATAACAAAGCCATTGAAAAGTGGAATAGATATATAACTAGAAAAGAATTGGTAGTCAAAATTATCCTCCAAAAAGACCTGTATCTGGTGATTTTTACCCAACATTGACACAAGAGCTAGTTCCATTCCTTCTCAAAATCACCAAATAAATAAATAAATAAATATTGAAGAAATGGGAGCGCGTCTTAACTTACTGAGGCTACCACTTTCATGATAGTAAATTCTTGCACATTATATGAAAATTACACACAAGAAAAATCAGGAGTGTTGATGAAAAAAGTTTTAACACATATTACCTGAAAAAAAAAATAGGGAATTATACATCTTGCTCAAACAACATTTAATTATGTGATGCAGTGGTGTTTCAGTATAAGAAAAGCAGTATAATGTAGCACATTAACAGAGTGAAGGGGCAAAGTTGTTGGTCATCTCAGCTTGTGCAGAAAAGAATTTTGACAAATGTTATACATTTTTATAAGACAAAGAATTCAACAAACTAAGGAGAGAAGGAAACCACTTTTCTCATAACAAAGCTGTATTTCAAAAACCCAGAGTGAACATCATATAAAATTATGAGAGACAAAAAAAAAGATATTCCTCTAAGATAATGGGGGGGGAAAAGGAATGGCAGGTTTTAACTTGTATTCAACACAAAAAATTCTACTCAAATGAATTAAGCTAAAGATGGGGGAACCATGAACAAACTGGAAAGGAGGAGGCAAAATCATTTCTATCTGCAGTGATGTCATGTGCACATAGAAAATTCTAAAGATTGAATATACACAAACTATTTTTAATACATTTTATTATTGTTGTTATTATTTTATAATACAGTTTAATATTCCCTTATCCCCTCCCCAGTTCCCTCTCCCCCAGTTCCTCTATATCATTACTAATGTATAGTTCTTCATACTTGGTCATATGTCCATCATTGCGGGCATAGACAATGGCAGAGAGTCCAGAATCCTATTGTCAAGATATAGTAAACAGTTTCATTGTAAGTCCGTCTTTGTCTGGAGGTAGAAATGCATACCACACTACATCCTCATATCTGAATGTTAGTCTCCATTTTGCAGCTACTGTACATCTCCTTAAATGAAAAGTCATGATTCAAAATCAACAATAGAAAGAAAAGAAGAAATTTACAATGCCATGAAGTTAAATGACATGTGACTAGATATGACAGTCTCCATTACACAACTACTGTACATCCCCTTAAATGAAAAGTCATGAGACTAAATCAACAATAAAAAGAAAACTAGAAATTTACAATGTCTGAAGTTAAATGACATGTTACTAGATATGACAGTCTCCATTACACAGCTACTATTCATCCCCTTAAATGAAGAGCCACAAAACAAAACCAACATCAGGGAGAAAAAACAAATTAACAACATCAAGAAGTTAAATAACATGCTATTAAATGACTAATGTGTAGCTGAGGAAATGAAAATCAAGAACCTTCCTGAAGAAAATGATGCTACTCTATGATCTGAGTCATTGAATGATTTAATCAGAAGGAAGTGTTTTGAAGAGATGAAACTAACAGAAAACAACAAAACCCATGCGATATAGTTTCTGCTGATTTTTGTTGGTGAAATGTGTATCTTCTAGATAACAAATAGATGGGTTTTGTTTTTTAATCTAGTCTACTAATCTATGACGTTTGATTGAGCTTAAGCCATTTACATTCAGAGTTTAATATGCATTGGTGTTACTTTAGTTCTGTCACTTTAGGAATGGGTTGTTCATTGATTTAGTCTTCTGTTGTCATTTTACTGGGATGTTCTTCCCATTTGCCTTTGGTTTTGTTAGGTGCTATTCCTCTTCTCTGTCAGAAGAACTTATGGAAGTATCATTTGTAGGGCAGGTTTGGAAGAGGCAAATTCTTTTAGCTTTTCTTTACTGTAGAAGAATTTTATTTCATTTTCAAAGACAAAAGAAAGCTTTGCTGGGTATGTTATCCTGGCCGACAATTTTTTTCTTTTAGTATCTGGAATATGTCACTCCATTCTCTTCTTGCCTATACAGTTTCCTGTGAGAGGTCTCCTGTGAGCTTAATTGGCATTCCTTTATATGTCACTTGATTTTTTTCACGTGCACATTTAAGGATTTTTTCCTTATGTTCGATTGAAGAGAGCTTGATTATCACATGTCGTGGTGAAGCTCGCTTTTGATCAAGCCTGTTGGGAGTTCTGTGCCCCACCTGGATCTTGTTTCCCAATTCTTTCTCCACATTAGGGAAATTTTCCTTTATTATTTCATTAAATACATTTGCAAACTCAGCTTCTTTTTCTGCACCTTCCGGGACTCCCATAACTCTTATATTAGGCCTCTTAATAATGTCTTTCAATTATTGAATACTTTTTTTGGCCTGATCCAGCTCTGCTTCCAGCTTTTTGTTTGCTTCCCCCTGATGACAGGAAATACCTTCCAATTCTGAGATTCTTTCTTCTGCTTGATTCATTCTATTTTGGAGACTCTCCACTGTACTCTTAATTTGCTCTACTATGTTCTTAATTTCTGATATACCAGCCTTGATTTGCTTTATTGCTTCCTTAAATTCTTTGAACTCTTGCATGAGCTTCTCATTGTTGATCAGAAGCTTTAAAATGAGTCTTATGGATTCTGTGTGCCCCATTTTCTCAATGTCTTCCTCAGTTAACTCTGAGATTGGCATAGGGTTTTTGCTCCTTTGCAGGCAGTTTTCAGCAATAGTCATTGTGCTTTTGTCTCTTCTTTTGCTCTTGGTCATTGCACTTCTGGTTAGCAGAGTCTTCTCCTTGGGGCAGGTTTCTAAGCTGTGTCTCCCACAGGGCTACAATGCGATTTTACTTATTGCGGTTGGTACACAACTTTTTCCTTGTAGCCACTTGTGCCACAGCCTCCAGCGAGTTCCAGGTCTGGGTTCTTATGTCAGATTTCCACCATGGTCTCCACAGCCCCAGCTCTTGGCTCACCACTCTCCTTCTGTGATACCGTGCTGAGGTTGCACTGTTGTCTCTGCAACCTTTCTCTTACTTCAGGTTGGAGCAGGTCCCAGGATTAGAGAGACACCAGGTGTCCTGTATAATTAGGTTATTGGTGGCGCTGATCTTGCTGGAACCTGGGTGCCACACGGACCTATTTTGGCTGGTAGGCTGCCACAGTCAGTATTATTTTCCTGCGGGACCAGTTCAATCACGGACCTCAGCAAGTTCTCGTGAGATCAGCACATGCGCAGTTCACTATTGTCCCCTGCAGTCCCAAAGCTATTGCCACAGTGCCCAAAATGGAGCCTAATATACAACCACTACAGTTCTTCATCTGCTGGCCATCAGATCTGAAGGCTATCCAGACCTACCCTGGGTGGAACCCATAGAATGCCACGTCGTTGCAGTTCACTGAGACAGAAATTAACTCACTCCCAGCTCAGCGCATGCTCCGTCCCTTCCCTTGCCCTTTCCTCCTTATGCAAAATGGCGCCCAGTTCAGCTCTAAGGGGCTGACTGGGCTATGAAATCCACCCTGTTCTCACACTGCCCGTCTGAGATCTGACGCTCTGTCTCTGCTCCTGGTCAAATCAAATGGACCAGCAGAATGGACAGTTCTTTGGGTTCACCACCCGAGCTCCCAGTGAAAGTCCCTTCCCACCTGGTTGCTGGTGGAGTTCTGGATGTTGGTGGAGTTCAGATCGCCATGCTGGAGTATCAGTCTCTGCAACACCACACCAATGTGTCTGCTGCTTTCCTGTGTCAGTCAGTCTCCAGGTACCCCTCTGCTGTTGTTCTGTCCCTTCCTCTTTCCTGAAATATGTCTTCTCTGCTTCATCCTGATTAAATGTTTTTCCGTCCGCATAAACATGTCCTTACCCTATTCTGCCATCTTGATTCTCCGAACATACACAAACTGTTAAAGCTAAGTACTAAATTCAGCAAAGTAGCTGCATACTACTTCAACACAAAAAAAATCAGTGGAGTTTATATAAACTAATAATGAGTAATTCAAACATGGAACTATAGAGACAATTCCATTTGCAATAGCTTCATAAAGAACCTAATACTTAAGTATACTTAAAGTAACTTAAGCAATGTACGCAAGGTGCATTGAAACGCACAAAAGTGCTGAAAAAAATTTACATAGAAATAAATAAATGGAAGAATGTCCCATTATTCATGAACTTCAGGATTTAACATTGTAAATATGTCCATGTTAATATTGCCCAAAGAATCAGCAGATTTAATGTAATCACATATTTTTATAACAATGGAAAAACCCATCCCAAAATTCTTATGAAATCAGGAATGCGGGCCTGGCCGCGTGGCCTAGCTGCTAAAGTCCTCGCCTTGAACGCCCCGGGATCCCATATGGGCGCCGGTTCTAATCCCGGCAGCTCCACTTCCCATCCAGCTCCCTGCTTGTGCCCTGGGAAAGCAGTTGAGGACTGCCCAATGCTTTGGGACACTGCACCCGTGTGGGAGACCTGGAAGAGGTTCCAGGTTCCCGACATCGGATCGGTGCAGCATCGGCCCATTGCGGCTCACTTGGGGAGTGAATCATCGGACGGAAGATCTTCCTCTCTGTCTTTCCTCCTCTGTGTATATCTGGCTGTAATAAAATGAATAAATCTTTAAAAAAAAAAAAGAAATCAGGAATGCAAAATACATTTTAAAATGTTAAGAAAAAGAGTAGAGTTGGGAGAGTTGCATTTTCCAATTTCCAAATTTACTATAAAGCTACATTAAAAATGGAATATAATACTGGCATAAGACAGTTATATAGGCCAATGAAAGACAATGTAGGGCTCAGAAATAAATCCTCATACATACAGTCAAATTGTTTTTGACGACAATGTCAACATCATTCAATGTGAATAGAGTTTTCTTTTTCTCGACAAAATGATAATTGAAAAACTGAATAACTCTTTGAAAAAGAATTAGGTTGAATTCTTACCTAATATATTATTATATAAAAATCAAAGAGTTAACATCAATCAAAGAGTTAAGTATGAGACCTAAATTATAAAAGCCTTTCAAGAAAATATGAGGAAAGTCTTCATGATACTGTACACGGCAACGGTTTCTCAGAAATGATACCAAAAGTAAAGGGAACATGGACAAAAAAGATAACTAGGCTTAATGAAAACAAAAATCTTGCAGAAGAGAAAACTACTGAAAGAGCAAATCTGAGATTGGTGAAAATGTTTACAATGCTTGTGTTCTGATCCCTCTGCACTGTGCTTTTCGCTGTGGAAAAAACACCATGGAGATTCCTCAAAGGTTCGAAAGAGAATCACTACATAATCCTGAAATTACACATCTGGTAAGTATTCACAATAGTTGATAGCAAGGGCCCAAAAAGACAACTATAACCCAAGTTTAAATAGGGTTAACAATAACCAATATTTGAAAGCAGCCCAAGTGTCCATCAATAGGTGAATAGAATAAAACACAATTTATACATATACAATAGGATTTTATTAAGCCTTGGAAAGGAAGAAAATGTTGCCTAATACTGCAAAGTGGACAAACCTTGATGACATTTCACCAAAAAAATTATATGTAAATGTATACACACACACACGAAATTAATGTGGATGAGGAGGAGTGGGGAGGGTGGAAAAGCAAATGCCTGAGCCTTTGGAACTGTAGCATGAATTATAAAATATTTTTAAAACTGATCCTAACCATCATAGAATTCATGGCTCAGCCTTTGTAACCAAATAAACTGATCAATCAATTAGTTAATTTAAAAATTGATTAATCCAAACCGATAGAGAAAGACAGTGAGAAATTCCACTTATATGACTTTCTAAGAGTGATCAAAGCACCAGACGAGGAGGAAATAGAGTGTGGAGTTATTCTTGAATGAGTAAAAAAAAAAGTCAATCTTAGTTTTCCCACAACAAAGTTCTAGGTATCTACAACGATAGTTAGCACTGCCATAGATTTTAAAATTGTCCAGGGAGCAAGTCTTAGCATTTTTAAAAAGGAGAGTACTTCAGTTTGAAGAAAGAAACGTGAAAGAGAAGAAGTGCATATTAGATACATCCATCTGGTCATATTTATGTAAGATTTTTCAGCAGCAACTAATCCCCTTAGCATTTAGCCCTTGCTAAAATCAGAAATGCACTTTCCCTTAAGGAGAAAGCCTGATATGGAAGTAGAGAAACCTTTTTTAGCCAGCCCCCACCTTTGCCCTCCATTTGCCCCGCAGTAACAGGGTCAGGAGCTGAGATGAGCATGCCTGGCAGAAGCCACAAAGAGTTGAGCCTGCAACTGATCAACACTGATCACGCCAGCAGATGTTTCTATGGTGATGGGAATAAGCTGAGGATTTAAGGATTATAGAAACAGAATATGGACACCCAGGACAGAAAGGAGAGAGGTAGGAAATGCGCCAAACATGAGAAACTCCTTAGCTGAAAAGTATTGATTTCTGTATCATATTAATCTTCGCATTTTCTCACAAAGGACTTGAACTAATTCAAACAGAGCTGTTCCTGGGAACCTTTCAATTTTCTATGCTAATGAAGAGTGTAAGTGATAACTCTCAAGGTTAAACACATGGTGATTTGCAAATCGCAACCTGCCAGCTTCATTGATTCCTTGGGAAAGCTTGCTGTTGTACATTGCATGCTGGAAAACTACATTACCAGATTCAGGTAGCCAATTACTACCATTTATTTTTCTTTTTCTTTTTCTTTCTTCTTTTTAACAGCTTGTACTGCTAAAATATAGCCTTTATTAGTAAGGTTTCTCTTGTTTCTTTTCAACTTTACCTCTCTGGCTTATGTGATAGGCAGGACAACAAACTCAAAGAGCACTTTGAATACGATTTTTATTCAAACCACAAGGATTCAATTCAGATAGTCTGAAGGTATAAATGTCCTGGGAACAACTATGCTGGAGCTCAGATTATGATTGATCAAGATATTTTCATATCCACTTCTATCAGCTATTCTTGGAAAAATAAAAATATCCTTAGGAAATGTCATTCTCTGGGGGAAGCATATTAAGATATTTTAGATTATTTTTAAACATCAGGACAACCGTGAAAATTTCAAAAAGTCTAAGAAGTACTTGTAAATCATTTTCCAAGTGTGTGTGTCACATCCCTTCCATTATGTAGAGTCTTCACAGCATATTTTCAGTTTTTCTAAAAAGCTGGTATATCACACTAGTTTCTTTTAAATGTGTAATATGTTTAACTCACAAAAACAAATCCAGAATACCAAATACTCCAGTATGCATTTTCTCATGAGTGCTTCTTTGATGCCTCCCCTCCCCTCTCCCCTCCCCTCTCCTTGATGTTCATACTCCCTGCCCTTTTCTCTTCCCTCCCTCCTCTCTTTCCCTCCTCTCTTTCCCTCACTTCCTCTCTGTCTCAATTGCAAGCACTGGGCCAGCTTGAAACCAGAAGTATTTTCCAAGTCTCCCATAGGTGGTTGGACCTAGCAGCTGGCCCATCTTCCACTGATTTTCCTAGGTCTTTTGTAGGGAACTGGATCAGAAGAGGGGCAGCCGGGGCATAAACCAGCACACATAATGCATGCCAGTATCACATTTGGCAGCTTTACCTGCTGCGACACAATGCTAGCCCCATCTTTGCCTTTTAAATAGATAAAAATTATGTAAATCCAAAATGTTAATTTCTATCAGAAGGTTGGTAAAGATTAGGTGAAAAGGGAAGTAGAGTATGCATAGAAAAGGGAGAAATGCTATTTTACTCATTTAGATCAGACCCTATATGATTTAAACAGTGACAGTATTAGGTAAATGAATCATTAATATTATCATCATTATATATCAAGATAAGGAAACTAAAGTCTGTAGGGTTATATGATGTGGCAATAATCAAATTTTCAGAGAGTATTAATTATCCAAGATAAAAGTATCTCGATACAGAAATATGTATACCCCAATCTCCCTTTAACAGAAGTTTGGTTTTTATTCACTTTCAGCAAGAAATACACATTTTTGTATGTGGCCTGCTTATAAAGCTTTAAACAAAAGCATAAGTACTATTAGATTTTTTTCTTCAGTACTAACCACCTTTTTTAGCTTAATTCATAAATGTTATTTATCACTTACCACAAGAACTGAGTGAAGCAGGTGGATATACATGTGTATGGCTATGAGTATGTGGAAAAAAATGTGTGTTAGATATATGAGAACACACCTAGTTACTTTTAGATAATTATATTAAAAATGTACACTTGCTTGATCCACAGTCAACATATTCATGAAAATTCAAAAAATTTGTCAAAATGAGTGTCATAACCTTCCCAAATTTTCATGTTTAAATATCTAGGAACTATTCTGAAAAGAATTTTTCCCAAATAGGAACATATCCCTTTTGATATGTTAATTTTTATGTATTTACAAGTTGGATTACAATGTTTTTATTACCTTAGAGTGTATTTTCATTGTACCTGAAACTATCCAATTTGACTACTTGGATGATCTCAAATTCACTCACTCAACTTAATGGAATTTCTGTTTTGACCAGATTGGAAGAAGTTAGTCCCATTCATATTTTTTTAGCCCAAGTGATCTACAAGGCCATACTCAAAGACAATGGGTCAAGGAAGTATGATCTCCAAGTGGAGACAATATATATGTTTTATGAATTTGTCTGTGTGTGTTCAGCTGTTATACACTCCAATAACAAGTGCATGACCCCAAAGAAGATAGAGACTAGAAAATAATGACGTGCTAGATCAGTAAAACAGGTGGTACAAAAATGCAGTAGAAACCTTAGAAATGAACAGAGTTTTCAGAAAATGTATATTCCAAAGTGCTAATAGCAATTCTCTCTCTTAAGAGGGGAGAGTGAAGCTGTAGTCAACATGCGAGGGTGGATAGAAAAGGGACATTTTTCCTTGATATATCTATGTTTATAGGATTTTCATCTTTATAGTAAAAGTTGTTTATTCTAATAATCATCATAATATTATGTATACCCCCAATCTCCAGCATAATATCCAGCTTTTGAAAAAATATTTTAAGAAAAATAAGAATGGAGTTCTTTTCCTGAGCTTCTTAACTCCTCTGTGTAACAAATCCTACCCACTTGAAATGATTTCTTTCCTGCTCTGGATCTTGTTATGCTTACAGATGTTGGCTCCCTTCTCAATTATTAACCAACACTAAGCAAAGGCTTATCTCACACTTCTGTGCTATCCACTCCACTTTACTGGAGTATCTTTATTTAATGTGTTGAGTAGAAACAGCAGATTTCTGTTCCCTCTGAAAGCCTGGTAGTCTGCCGACCCTGCTCCTCCACCTGTGTGCCTGAGCTTGCCATTAGACAAACGTCCAGCAGTGTTTATAAAGCACCACTCAAAGCCTGTGTAGCCTGCTGTGGTTTATTGCTCTTGACATGGCACAGCCATTACATTTAATGACCCCTTACTTGTTGCCAGTGTTGGTACTTGTTGGCTCACCTGAAGGAGCCCACAGGCTGTGCAAGATTACTCCCAATCTGGAGACCCTTGCAATACTCAGGGGGGGAAAAAAAGGAAAGAAAAGAAATTGAGGAGTTCTGCATTCTGAGGCATAAAAACAGACCCTTCTAGCCAACCCACCCATGTTCTTTAAATTAAATGTGTAAAACTGAAGTCAGGTTGGATCACCTTGTGAGTGCAATCAGAACAGGCAGAAGTGGAGCAGCAGATACAGCCTCGTGCAGACAAATCCTCCCATCAGGAATGCTCTGTGTCCTGACATCCAGGTCTCTTGATTTTTTGGAATATAGAAAAAATGGTAAGACCTATGGCTGCAGGGTCTGCCCTCATTTACAAAGACTGTCTCACTGCCCATCTACTTAGGATTCTCCCACAGTATTCTTCTGTATTCTTAATTGAAAGAGGCACAGGAAAAAGCAAAATAAGTCCATCTCTTTACTGAAAGTGTTACATTTGCTCCATCAAAAATACGTGTAAATGCAATTTCCCATGTAACCCTAATTTCTACTCCTTATGTTGCCAAATTGTACAGGAGGGCATTCTAAAGCCTTTTTGGAAAAATGCAGCTAAAATATTTCCTTTTCTTTGGAAGAAAAAAAAATTGAGAACTTTGCACACAAGGGATCTTGTAAAAGATCATGGAAAATGTGTATTACAAACAGAATTACTCATGCATTTCATAAATGTTGCACCAAAATGGATACTTTTAAATTATACTCCTTGTGATGCTTTAAAAGTACCTAATGAAAGAAAACCTACTCTGTGGGGGCAGTCACCAAGGCGCCAGACTCACATTGACACTTAACCTTGGTTCGGGTCTAGCCCTTGGATACCAGTGTTCAGTATTGTGGAGAACTAAGACGTTACAAAAATATGAGTTGAGATTCTGCATTTTAGTCTGCCTGTTAAGACTCTGTGTGGAGTTCCTGACTTAAACATCCAGTTCTGGCTCCAGTGTCCAGCTTCCTGCTGATGTCAGCCCACCGAGGGAGTGGTGATCCCTCAAGAACTTGGATTGCTGTCATTCACATATAGGAAACAGATTGCCATTTCTGGCTCCCAAATCTGTCCTATCCAGATTTGATCACTGTGAAAATTGATGAAGGAACATGTTCTGTTTCTTGTCCTCACACATTGACACATATTGTGTTTAAGGGAAGGAATTTAGTCATTGTGTTTGTCTGCCATAATTTGAAGAGGAAAAAAAAATATTCTAAAATCTCTGAAATGAGTAAGGACAGAAAGGGGAGGCCGCGGTAGACCAGCATGCCAAGTTTGGAGGTCTGTGTTAGGATGCACTGAACGATGAGTCTTTCCCAAAATCAAACTTAAAGCTAGGATACTTTGTAGGGAAAGGTCACTAATAATTTGACTCATGCTATTTTAGCAGGATGTGTACATTAGCACATTTCCAAAGTCTTCTCTTCCTCCTCCTGTGATGCAAGAATTTCCAAAATAGTCCTTGGTGGCAGAAATGCTTTTTCCTTTCTTTCCTGGAAAAGACCTGCTGAGCTCGTGATTCCAGGCAGCCTGCCTCGGAGAAGCAAGGATTTTGAAGCTCTCCCTTGGGCTAGGCAGAGTGTGCTGAGACATGCAGGAAAGAGCGGCAGGAGGACTCCAAGGCTGCGTGCCGCGCTGCAGGAATGCCTTGCTTTGACAGGCGCTAGTGTACACAGCCATGCAGAACTCAAAGGGCCTCACTCTTCCTTACACAGACTGCGTTCATCTTCTGGGCTTGTGTCCTTCGCCCTTCATCTTGCAGATCATGAATGAGCAGTTCAGCCCAGCCCAGCCCCTTCCCACAGCCAGCGCAGGGTCCTCCCAGCCCCACGCGGAGATTCCCTTCTGTGTCCTGTAGCCTCGGAGATCAACTACGCACATCCTTCCCCGCCCCGTGTGGCAACCATTTCCTACACAGACACAGCATTTTTATAAAAGACTTTCCTCAGCTTTCATCCAATCTAGGTTGCAGGTCTATTTCGTAACATTAATTCTCTCCCTCACCAACGGCCACATCAATTCGGTACTTTCTAAACTATTTCAGGGATCCGATTTATCAGGCCTGACAGTACTGCACGCTGAAATAAACAGCACTGCCTCAGCCTAGCTCACTCCGTGGCTCCTATTTGTCATTATTTAATTCAAGGGCCTCAAATTCTCTGACATTATTAATAGTAAGATGAATCGCTGGAAAACTACAGAATCTGTGACCAACGAGGCTGAAATAATCCATTTTGGTGAAAATGTCTATGCGGAATTAAATTCTCTGATGGCTGGGCTCTCTGTCATTAGCAGCTCCGTATGCATGGGTGGTGGCCTACTGGAGCATGAGGTCCCTGAAGAGAAGAGAGTTGGTGCAAATTCTCTTCCACACAGCTCCCACCCAGGATCAAAGAACGCTGGGAGGAGTGGGGAATCAGGAGAGGGTGTCAGCCTGTCACTGGCTTTTAAAAGTACTAATTTAAGCCATTTTGCACTTGATTACCTTTAACTTGTCTGGATTTAAACTTGGATAGGTACTGGACTCAGAAATCTATCCCTTAATTATAAGAACTGTGTTACTTAGCTGCTTGGGGACTGCCTCATCAGATGTTCAGGTTATATCCCAACACCTGTTTTTTGTTTGTTTTTTTTATTATTTATGTAAGTTCTTATTAGCTTATTTGTTAACTTAAAGAAAAATATGCTTCCACTTCTAAATTTGTTTCCTTTTTTAAAAAATCACTCAGAAAATGCTAGAAAGGAATTTATTCATCTCCTATTCTAATATCCAGGGGAAACAGTGAATATTACAAGTAGGTTATCTGTGGGACAAGGTTAATGGTCTTTAGCAAAACTATTGAGTGTGTGTAACAATAGAATGATTCCTTAAATAATGATATGTTTCTTTTTTAAGCCTTGTAGAATATTGTTCATAAAAGAAAAATCCTTTGAAGTGATTTTTAAATGCTATAATCTTATAGTTGACCCAGCACTTTCAAGTAGGATTAAAATTAAATCTTGGCAAATCTTAAATATTTGATGGGAAAGAAACTGCTTGGCTTTTCCCAGCAAACTCTCCCAGCAATACCAGAAGGGTTATTGCTATAATTAACTTTGGCAAGCTATATAAAAGTTAAGTCCAAATTCTCAAGTCCTTTTTTTACCAACGGGAAAAAAGAATGGTCTGTATGTTTACCAAAGGAAACTCATTCCTTTGGTTATTTCTTAGGCAAATTCATACTCAACACCTTTGCCTGAATTTGTTGATTACAGGATGTATCAGGCAATGCACTATTTATTTTACAGTAAGGTGTTTACTCTGCCCTCTTGGAATTCACAATTGGACAAATATCTTAGCCATTTCAGACTGAACAATCCCCACACTGTTATTGTTGGCCCCAGGTTGTTTGTCGAGATTTTGATTTTTAATTAATTGACAAAGATTATAAACATTTATGAAACCCAATGTAACATTGTAATCTGTATATCATTATAGAAATATTAAAACAAGCTAATTAATATACCCATCACCTCACCAAACTGAAATTTTATGTCAAGATTGTTCATAAAAAATCTATTCCTTTAGTAATTTTGAAGTATACACAGTACTGGGTAGACCACTCAATATAATAGATCAGTATAATCCATTTCAGTAGGCTAATTAAAATTTTTTATTTTTGTCTCTCACATACATTCTCCACCCTGGCCTGTGATCACCACCTTTTAATTCTCTGATTCTATGAGATGGGATTTAAAAATAACACAAGTCAGTGAGACTTGCCTACTTGTGTCTGGTTGATTTCACTTTTAGCAGTAAGTGTTCTCTGTGTTTGACTTGGTTTCCTCACTGTTCCTCCAAAGGTCTACAAACCAAAAGAAAGTCACTGAGAGCTGGGAAAAATAAAGTCCTACTTGTCTGTGATCATATTTCTTTTTTTTTTCCCTGTAACATTGGCCACATTGCAATCTTCCAATAGAAATTTAATTTTAGAATTGCATACAGGGATGATGGAAAAAGAAATAAAATGCCATTCATATCAAATTTCCAACTCTGAAAAGAATGGAATTTTGATTGGGTTCACACTGAATGTGTATGTTAATTACAGCAATATGGACATTTTGGTGATTTTGATTCTCCTGGTTTGGAAATATGGTGGAGAGATAGAGAGGAAGATCTCCCATCTGTTGATTCACTCCCCAAGCAGCTGCAGTGGCTGGAGCTGAGCCATTCCAAAGCCAGGAGCCAAGAGCTTCTTCTGGTTCTCCCACACAGGTGCAGCGTCCCAAGGCTTTGGGCCATTCTCAACTGCTTTCCCAGGTCACAAGCAGGGAGCTGGATGGGAAGCAGGGTGCCAGGATTAGAACCAGTGCTCATGTGGGATCCTGGCAAGTACACGACAAGGCTTTGGCTGCTAGGCTACCGCACCAGGCCCCACTCTATGCCTTCTTATTTGAGCACCCACACTAAAAATGTGATGTCCTTGCGACAGAAAGGAGGAGCCCAGGAGACAGCTGGAAAGGCAGAGTTTCAGTGCCATGGGGTAAGACTCTGACTGTGGCACTGACGCTCTATATCCAAAACACCATAATTCAAAGCAGAAACCTACCTCCTGTCTATTTCACCTGACCAAAGTATGATTGCCTGCCATTTATCAAAAAGAACTTACTCACTTGACGGATTGATCCAGCTGGCCTTGAAAGGTTCAAATCAGTTGACTCCAGGAGTCACTTACCTCTCCAATAGACAAGAACATCGATGGCCAGTGTTGTCCTGGAGTGATTTGTATACGGGAATTCTAAGTCTTGGAATGATGTAACTGTCACATTCACATAACCAGGCAAACTGGAGCCCACCTAGCCATCATAAGTTCCCCAAAGAGTAAGGCAGAACTGGCCAATCAAAGGAAGGTCATGCATTTCAATGACCAACCAGCAACTTTCATAGGCACAAATCAAGGACTTCTCAGCTCCAAATTCAATCTATAAGAACCTTCAACTCTAACTTCTCAGGGAGCCCAAGAATTAAGCAAATAGTTGCCCACTCCTTGCTCTGAACTTTCAAGTAAATTCCTGCTGTCTTCCACCATCCCAACATCATTGGTTGGTTTCCTGTTCATTGACAGAGTGGACCATTTTGAGAGTTCTACAGCAATGCCTCCAACTAATTTCTGGTCGTGATCAGCACCAGGTCTGATAAGAAAGTGCTCCTCATAGTGAGAAGTATGTGAGCTCCCCCAGATTAGCAGAAGACAGTACTAATATAATTCAACTTGAGCTCAACGTTGGCCAAAGAATGAGAAATGAGTAAATAAATAGCAGAGGAAATGGATTACTGCTCCTTCCCCAGATGACACACAGAGATCAGACCCTCCAGAAGGATGTACAGCACAGGAGATCACAAATGCAGGAATTTCTTCTTATAATAGACAATGGGTAGCTCTGGCTCTAATATGTGTGAGTTTATATGTAAAGAATTCACCATGTAAAAGGAACAGACCTGAAAATTCATACTTAAAATGATCAAGGAACACTTTGGGCAGAAAAAAAAATAATGAGCTGGACTTGCTCATCTGACACTGCACTAAACTTCATCTTTCCTGTCCTATTGTTCCAGCCCTTATACATGGAACATACAGTTTCATAGCCAAATCCCTCAAACACCACGCAAAAAGTGTTTTCCTGCTCAATATTCCTCTTTAATTGATGGGTGATTATTTGCCAGTGTCTTTGGCTGTGCTGGCTTTTCATGTCCTCAGTGTTCGGGGGAGTCACAAGGGTGGACTCCGTGAAATTTCGCCATTACTGGCAGGGAAGTTGGAACAAGTGTCTTTAGCCCATCCTGATATCAGTACAGGCTACTACAAAGAAGCATTGTTTTTCCAAAGTGTAAGAAATATAACTTTTATTATCTGTACGTCAAGGAAACTGAGTGAGAGATACTCACCATAAAAGAGCTTTGATGCAAGCAGCAGTAACCATAGCACACACAAGGGCTAATATCCCCCTCCTTTCTCATCTTGTGTCTTGTCAGGGGACAGATGCTGTCATAAAAGAAAAGAGGGAGCAGGTATATCAGAAATATTGCCAGTGTTGCCACAGAAAGCCATGGATTTACAGTGATGCCATGTACAAAAGACTACTCTTATATTAAAACTTTTTCTCTATATTGAGGGAAACGGATGATTTTTCAGACATATAATGACAAACTATATATTCTTCACTATTCCTCTATGCATTTCATCTTATTTATCACTAAATATGATAATCTGTATCTTATCCAACAAGTTTGAGTAAATACTGAATTGTATTCAAAAATCAAAACAGTCATTTTAGGTATATTATTGCTAGCCATACTTCCTTCCCCAGTATAGAAGGAAAAGTATCTGTAGGCAATTTTGTGGACACACACATATGCCTACTTCACTATGTACTCAGTGACAATCAAATTCTAGTTCATGGATTCGGAGTTGAATTTTAATGGTATGAAGCACTAAAACTAGTCAGGAAATGAGAGATGTACTTGAAACAATTCATACTCATGATTTCATCAATAAAATGTTTCAAAGAGGAGCCAATATTAACGCACAGTGCTAAGTCACACTTACATCAGTGTCCCATGTAGGAGTGCCACTAAGTCCTGGTTCTGAGCCAGCTCCTTGCTGTTTTTGGAAAGCCATGGATGGTGGCCCAAGTATTTGTGCCCTTGTAGCAAGGGAAAGTCTGAGATTCCATCTTCAACCTAACCAACTCCCTGCCGTTTTGGCCTGTGAATGGAAGATCTGTTTCTTCTCCATTTCTCTCCTGCTCTCTCCATTATGTCACTTCTTATTTAAAGGAATAAATATTTATAAAAATATCTCAAATACTGTAATTTATACTCAATTTCTATAACAATTCCCATAACACCTAATTCTTAAGCATAAAAATAATGAAATTCATCAAAAATTTAAGAAAACTATTAACTATTTGTGATCTTAATTAGCTAAAAGTATTTAGACATATTAAATTAATGAGTATATACATATGATTTGCATCTATTGTTTTATATATATACACATACTTACATATATGTATGTATGTATGTTTATATGGAGATAGATATATATAGATATATATATAAAACACATTTCAGGGTTCTTAAAATGACCAATATAGAAATGCACATTTTACAAACTTAAAATTTATAGCTAGTTCTGAATTTTCTTAATTATATATTAAATTTGAAAATATCCACATGCTTTTTTAAGCTTTATTTATTTACTTCTTTTTATTATCATCATTTTATGATACAGTTCCATAGACCCTGGGATTTCCCTTATCCCTCCCCAAATCCCTCCCCACTGCCTGAGTTCCCCTATATCATTACCATAGTACAGTTCACCGTGCACAGTCATATGTCCATCATTGTGGGAATGGAAAACAGCACATGCTTATTTTTAAAATAACCTTTTACCTAAAAACGAAAGTGAGAACGAACATGAGACATAACATCAAATCATTCAGGGTTGAAATATCCTAATGCTGTCTTGTGGCTGATTTGCTCGCAGTCAGCCTCCCAGCTTTGGTCATTTCACTTCTCATTAGCACTGTCCCCCAGGGAAAGCCAGGAAAGAGACAGGAGGTTCAGCTCAAATCAACCAATTTGCTACTCATTAGCTTCTCTGATGAGAGATCTGATGAAAAGGGAAGTTGTAACTGTTAATTTAGGTGAGATTTAAGTCGTGCTTCTTGATTTCATTTATCTGTGCTTATCCCTCACTCCATTAATGCAGGATAGCAACAGTTGCTTTAATAAATCTTACATAATTTATAGTTTACCATCTTCAAATGAGTGATACACAACAAGGCTCAATTGAACCTTTTACATGATTTTTTTTTAAGTTTAGTTAAACAACACAAAATTGAAAACAATTGTAAGAACATTTTAAGTATTCAATTTAAATGTTTAATTAATTTTAAAAAGTCAAAAAATGAAACATTTACTTACTTAGATGACATGCTAAATTGTTCACACTATTTCAGCAAGCACAGTTAAACTGACATGAGCTGATAGAGTATCATAATCCTTCATTTAGAATTGTGATGTCTAGAAAACTTGAAATTCAAAATTGTTTTTGCTTAACCAGTGTAGGGAAAATGCCTATTTTCACATGAAGTTACTGACCTAAATCAACATCAGACAATTGAAAGTCCTTCATCTCTCTTATTCTATGAATATCCATATCTTTCTGAGAGCAAATTTTGACATATAGCTCCACTCTGGTTATGCTTCGTCTATGTTTCATAAAGTTATCATGAACAGTGAATTCTTGTGAACATCCTGATTTTTCTGCTCCACTGTGGTATATAGGGTTAGTTTCCTGAAGGCCTCCACTTCACAGTGCAATAGAACGCATAGCCTCCATTTACATGTGTTCTATATAATGACACTTTATTTGATGTACATTATTGATTCTTTAATACTGACTTCATAGTTGATTGCCTATAACTCGCAAAAGAAGGAAACTTGTCTAATACAAGTGCTTCCTAACTAAGATTCGTCACAGTCTCTGGGCTTGGGAAGATAACTGGGAACTTGAACATGTCATGTGACTCAAATAATTTTTGCTGGTCTCCACATATTTGAAATAGCTAGGAATGCACTGCAAATATGTATTTTTGCAGTTACAAATAAATTTTTATCAAGGAGGCATATTAACAAATACAGAATCTACAAATAACTAGGATCCATTTTTTGATTCCTCAATCTATTCCAGACATCAGCTATAAAGGTGGTTTCATAAACCTAGCAGTCACCAGTCTTTTCAAAGCCTGAAAAGATTGAATTCTAAAATATACTTGCCTCCAAGGATTTGGGGTGGAGTATGTGGGTTCCTTTCTTTGTCTAAATGGTTTCATTCTTGGAACTGAAATGAAGCTTAAATGCTCTGCCTCAACTTCCATATGGGTCATCTTACCCCTTGCCTCAAAATTAGGCACAAACTCTACCGAATCAAAATTAATTCTAATAGAACTTGTAGGTCTCAGGTGAAATACATATAACACACACTAAGAGGCATAAGGTGGGTGGTAAAACATGACTTAGTTGGGAACTGAATGACTGTTAATTTCATTGCATCATTGAAAATTTTTGTAACTTAAGAACAAATGGCCTGGTGTAATAGCCCAGTGGCTAAAGCCTTGCTCTGTACATGCTGGGATCCCATATGAGCAGTGGTTCTAACCCCGGCTTCTCCACTTCCCATCCAGCTCCCTGGTTGTGGTCTGGGAAAGCAGTAGAGGACTGACCAAGGCCTTGGGACTATGCACGGCGTGGGAGACCAGAAAGAAGCTCCTGGCTTCGCATCAGTTCAGCTCTGGCCATTGTGGCCACTTGAGGAGTCAACCAGCAGAAAATAAATAAATGTTTTTTAATGAACTATTTCTTGTTTGTGTACTCATGTTCATCACTTGAAAAAGTAAGACATGCTCTAGATAACTTAAAATAGTCTTAGGATCTCTTAAACTCTAGGACATCTATAAAGTGCACCTGTTGTTAACATCTAATTCTCAGATTCTGTAATTCTGAGAAATAGAGTGCAAGAAATTTTCAGTTCGATCTGCTCATGGAAATAACTCCAACCTCTGCAAACGAGAAGTTAGAGAACCTAATGATTAGAATTTAAATTGTATGGGTTATTGCTAGTTGCTATTATACTCATATCTACCTTTCAAAAATATACTAATGGGTTAAAAATAAATAAATGTTTGTTCCCTAACATGGATGCTAAGAAGTTTTGAACTTTTGCAGAACCTTTCATGTCTTTAGAATACATAAACGGCTTAAAAACTTGGATTTCTTGAGTCAGCTTTAATTAATGTATTTATTCCTACAGCTGTTATTTGGTATTCCAAATAAACTTATGGGAGAAATAGTTAACAAGTAATTCATTTTCAAATTAGGCCATTTCCCCCATCAATTTGCTCGACAACTGTGCTCTGCTATTGTCAATAAGCCTCCCTCATGAGGTGCAAATATGCAGCATCCCTCCTGTAAGATGATGTGACTTCAAGCTAATTGTAAAGTGATTTCATTTGCTAGTGATGTGAAGCTGTGAGAACTAAACATTGTTCTGCTCATACTGATGAGGCTATGTTGTCAGTGTACATTAGATGAAACTCTAAGCAACACTTGGGCCCAACAGTTTCTTACTGGAGTAAACCCATGCACACCTTGCACCGTGCACACACCAGATAAGATGTCAGTATTCATTAAATGAGTAGGATAATCAGAAACAGTAACATCCTTCAGAAAGACTCAGTATGATGTACCAGGTGCAAGTATGGGAACACTCCCAACATAATATATGCACGAAGTAGATGCACTTGTTATAAAGAACAACTTGAGGAAAAGTTGCTCTGTTTGGTATAACATTCTTCCCTGGCAATGTAAAATAAACACTCAGTAGTGTCATTTTCCTCCATAAAATACATTTTTAAAACACTGGTTTAGCTTCTAATAGCTACTGGGCTCACATCTGAGTTCTTGTAGCATGTAAGCTGCCAATTGGCACATATTTCTTCACTCATCTTTGGCTCAACACTGGGGACCCCAGCAGTTGATCCAGACCTGACACACAGACTCAGCCACCGGTGCTGTTTAGAAGTAAGTTCCTGTTGACTCTGGATGACTCCTGCTGCGTTCTGAGTTTCCTGTGTTGAAATGAGGCACTAGTCATTCCTGAGTTTTAAGTAGATTTGGCATGAAGAGTGATAGCATCAAGATTGTAAAACACAAGAAAATTAAGTGAATCTAACTCAGTTCTTTTATTTTATGAGAATATGGGGAATTTCCATTTGAAATTGAAAACAGTAATTCTGCTTATAGTACAGACTGTGGATAGCTATTTTGCTTAGCAAGTGTGCATTTTAGACCAGACACAGAACATTTTGCTAAATAAGAAAAAAAGCATTCAAAATTGCAAGGAATCATTTCAAAATTATTCATTGTTTTGCTAACATTTAAAATTTGGAACATAACATCTTAAATAAGTGATTTTTAATTGCCTAATCTTTGCCTTCAGTAATGTTTTGATTTGCCTAAGATAGTTTATTGGCTATCAGACAATTGTTTGAGCGTTTTGATTTTTATATTTCATATAATGATTGTTATTGAAAATAACTTCAACATATTGAAGGGTACTGTATTAAAACTGATCTGTTTCCCAATCCAGGGTGGTAAATATTGTTCTAGTTAAGGCAATGGAAAAACAATTTCTAAAAATACATTTTGATTTGGGCTTGAATTTTCTGTTAGATGGCCACAATAAGATTTAAAGAGCAAAAGTTCTTAGGAGTCAGTAACACGATGCTGCATGGTGGGCAGTGTACAAATGGATTAAAATCCAATGGAAAAAAATAAGGGTGCAATTGCAAAGTGTTTAGGTTTTGTATTGAAAGTTTGGAAATGCCAGTTATTTGAAAGGCGGAATGAGAGAGACAGAAGGAAAGCTGTCTTCCATGTGATGGTTCACTCCCCAGATGTTCACAGCCAGGGCTGGATCAGGCCCAGCCCAGCAGTCAGGAACTTCATCCTGTAGAAAGTGGGCAAACCAAGAAGCTGCGCTGTGCCACAATGTCCCACTTACCGTAATTCTTTTGGATTTAAATTTTTGTGCAATTCTTTTTCCTGTTAGATTTATCATAAATTATGGTCATTACATTCTTCTGAACTAAAAAACCTAAAGCAGTGGTAACTATTTTTACTGTATCTCACTGAGATAAAATCTCCGAAAGGAGGTTGACCATAGGAGTTCCCATTTTGTCACAAACATGTCAATAATTTTATGTGACTGAATCTAACAATTTTAAATTTCAGCAAAGCAAAGTTTTCCATTGTTGTGTCTCAAATTGATATTCACTACATGTGGGATTCAACAGGTTGCACTCAATCATCAGTAACTTCCAAGACACTGTTCTTCAGGTGTATTTCTCTTGCAGCCTGTGAACAACAGCTCCATCAAAACAAAGAGAAGCAGGTATTGCGGCATAGCAGGTTAATTCCCTGGCTTGAGAGGCAGGCATCCCATATAAGAGTGGCATTCAAATCGTGCCTGCTCCATTTCACATGCAGCTTCCTGTTAAAGCTCCTGGGAAGCAGCACATGCTGACTTAAGTATGTGATGAATCCCTTCCAGCCACATAGCATGCCTAGATGGAATTCCTGCTCCTAGCTTCAGCCAGATCCAGACCTAAATGTTGCAGGCATTTGGACAGTGAATCAGAAAATTAAATAGATCTCTCTCCCTCCCTCTCTTCAGACTTCTGGTGAATAGTCTCTCCCATGCAGACAGCACCTATAAAGAGCTGTGAACTATTTCTATGATTCTGAGAAGTATCTGGTAGTGTTTGTGTGTCTCTGCTGATAACATAGCTAAATAAAATCAAATCATTTTGTATTGTCCAAGACACAATACTACAGTACTGGCATGTTAAAAACAAAACCTCTGGAACTGGTATCATAGTATAGGAGGCAAATTTCTGTCAATAATGCCAGCATTCCATATGGGCTCCAGGCCAACTTCTGGGTGCCCTACTTCTGATCTTGCTCCTGTGTATGACCTGGAAACAGAGTTGAGACAGATGGGTTAGGGAGGAACAACTGGAATATGAAAATGCTGAGAAGCAAGTTCTGATTGAGGAAGTAGGGACACTTTATCACAAAGTATTCCTGGTCAACCAACTCCAGGATTCCAAAAGGGTCTCTGTCATGGTCCAATATGTTTGGTTTCTGCTGGAGGAAATGTTGGTCATTTAAACTTAAATGTTCCCTTCCCTGTGCACGCCTTACTATTGAAATACGTTGATTTTACATTATTTGGATAAATTCACAAAAATGAGAAGGCTGGATCACATTACAGAGAATGTCTATGGCATCCTGCATAACAATGGTGCTTTACATACCCTACAATAGGGGTAGGGCTCCTTTTTCCTCCACATCCTGACAAACATTTATTGTTTTTTGATTTGGCAATAATAGCCATTGTAACTAGCGTGAGATAGGATTTCATTGGGTTTTTATATGCATTTCTCTATTGACTAGTGATTCTGAGCATTTTTTCATATGTCTGTTCATCATTTGTATTTCATCCTTTGAAAACTGCCTGTTCACGTCCTTTGCCCATTTCTTAACTGGATTGATTGTGTGACTGTTGTCAACTTTCTTGAGCTCTTCGTAGATCTTGGATATCGATGATCTATTAGTTGCATAATTTACAGATGTTTCTCCAATTCTGTTGATTGCCTCTTCACCTTATTGAAGCTTTCCTTTGCAGTAGGGAAGCTCCTCAGCTTGATGATGGCCTTTCCTGAGCAAACAATGCTTATACCTTTGCAGCCATTCTTCTAGTACACAATCTTGATATAATCAATTGCTGCTTCACTTTTATGATGACTTGTTGCTTGTCTCCTGCTACAAAAAAAATCACATTTCTTGCAAGTCCATATTAAGAAAGACTTACTTCCCGCTGAGAGCACAATAAAATCTTGTTAAATGTTTGCAAGCTGAGGAAATATGTCCTTCTTATGTGAAGTGACCTATGGAAACATTTATCAATCATATGCTTAAAGTCATCCTAGACTTCTCTTCCACAGCTTCATTATTTTTATATTCCATGACACAGTAGGTCATTCAAACACAGAAAACACCCATTGTGATATAGCTTCTGACTCCAAAATTCTTAAACAATTACATTACACATGACACAGACACTGTGTCACTCACCTGCTTATTCTACTCCAATCCTCATTGAAATGGGTACTTCAAATGTTAAATTTAAATCATGAAAATTCAGCTCTGCTTAGAAGATTTCAAGAGAGAACCTATTGCCTTCACATGACTCAATATACAGGTTAAGTAATTATAGGCTCAAGGAATTCAGATCAAAGACCAAAGAAAGTTCAATTTCACTATAGCGGTATCCTTCAGATTATATTGTAACACATCTTTAAGCATAAGCATTGAGCCTTTTTCAGAGAGCAATTTTCACCTCTAAGCAACAGAATCAACATGAGCTACATACTGTGCTTCACATCAGAATGTGAGGAGAGTTGCCAAGGACAAGACCCTGAAGCCTAGCCAGGCTGTATGAATCTGAGTAACACCAGAAATAAAATTTTTATGCTGAGGCCCAACTATGTTTAAGGCAAATAGAGTCAATAAACACACACACATGCCCAGAGAGAGAGAGAGAAAATTCTTGGAATAATAAGGAATAAGCATAAATGAAATGCAAAATACAACCAACCCTTAAATTCTCTTTCTGATTCAATTCTTGAAGAAAGTGCCTGTGGCTAGTAGATCGATTGACTTAAAATAATTGAAAATTCACTTGATTCCTGGTAACCAAGTCCATGGATCAGAAGCTCGGACAACTTAATATTTTTCTTCACTAGAGGAATTTTAAAATTGTATCATAAGAACGCAAAAGAAAAAAGAATAAAACAAGAAGATGGATAAATAAAGAAATTTTTGCATAAGGTAGTCTTTATTTAACACAAAACATTAAATTTGGGGAGAGGATTTTTTACATGCTCAGGCTCAGAAGCATATTTCATGTATAATTTTGTCTCTTTTTTACGTAATATCAAAATTAAGAATATTTCATGCTATTTCAAATATTTCCTTTGTACCAGTACTAGTGACTTAGCATATAGTTTTGGAATTGGTTGATTTAGTAGCTTCATTACAAATCATCAAGCTGTCTCATATAGATTGTGATGCAAATAACCCGATATGGGTTGGCAAGATGGCGAATAAGGTGAGGACAGGTTTAAACTGATGGAGAATAATTAGCCAGAGTGAAGCGAAGAGGACAGGTTTTAGGAAATAGAAAAAGACAGGCCAACAGCAGAGGGGTCCCTGGAGACCCATGGACATGGGGAAGCAGCAGAGACAAAGAAGTGGTGTTGCAGTGACCAGATATCTCAGTGGCAGTCAGCTATTGGTGATCACAGCTGTACTGATGACCAGGTGGGAAGGAGAGTTCATCAGCTGATCAGGAGGTGAATCGAAGAAAAGAACGGCTCATCCTGCTGATTTGTTTGATCTGACCATGAACAGAGACAGAGGGGCAGACCCCAAGCAGTAGCTCAGGAAAAGGAGGGATTTCACTGCTCACACTCCACCAATGCACATCAGGCTCCATTTTGTGTACTGTAGCAAGGGCTGAAGTGAGCTGTGCATGTGCTAAGCCAGGAGCAATCAGGAGCCACAGTAGACCATGGTAGAAGACTAACAAAAGAGTCTGAGCCTGACATTTGCTGAAGAGAGTAAATTGACCTGCAGACCAGAGGGCAAAACAGCTTAGAAACCAGCACCAAGGAAAGTGATCTGTTAACCAGAATAGCAATGACCAAGAGCAGAGACAGAGGCACAATGAGTATTAGTGATGTCTCACTCACAAAGAAGGAAAAGGCTTGGTCAACCTCACAGTTAACTGAGGAAGACATCGAGAAAATGGAGGATAGGAAATTTTAAAAACTTGTTATAAAGCTTCTCTTCAACAACAATAGGTCTATACCGGAGTTCAAGGAATTTATGGATTGTGTTATACAGGAAATAGCAGCAATGAGTCAAATGAAAGCTGATATGTTAGAAATTAAAAACGCAAGGAAGCAAATGAAAAATTCAGTGGAAAGCCTCACTAACAGAATGAGTGAGACAGAAGAAAGAACTTCAGATTTGTAAGATATTTCTTGCCACAATGAGGCAACAATTAGAAAGCAGGAAATGGATCTGACACAAGACAAACAACCTGGTATTTTGTGTGACTCAGAACCCTTATTTTCCATTGATTCTTTCCTATGTATTAGTATTTGTTTCTCCTGAAACATATTTTCTATATGGAATCTTTGAATCAAAGGGAATTACATGGATATAGACGAGGTCTTTGTAGTTCTCTCCATCTCTGTTAAGTGTCAACACACGTGACAACTACTCAACATAGGTTGAAACAGTTTAAGCAGTAAAACAGAGGTCTGAACTTTAAATACAGAAGAAAACACTACCAATTCCTAGACTTTACCTGATGTCTCCTGACACGGTCTAGACAGCCCAGAATTTTCCAAAAATACCTTCACTCCAGTAAAATGTTTCACATTCTTTGATGACACAATCCCTCTTTTTGTTCTATCAGACTGTCCCTTAGTAAAATGATACCAATACACTGAATGGCTTAGCTGGCATTCCCTGTGGTGACCATCCTTGCCATACTCTGCTTTACTTCTTGACAAGAACATGGTGTACTACTCGGTGTACATGAGCTGACAGCAAAACCTATCCTGCATGCAAATGCTTGGTTCCTGGGGAGAAAGGCTTGATCCCACAGCCAGACACATGCCTATCTGTCCCGCTCTTCCAGTCGATGGTTGGTCATTAGAGGAACAGGAATAAAGGATTAAACAAAACTCAACCTTTTGCAAGCAGAAATGCTGAGATAGAGTTAACAGTTCATTCCTTTATATACAGAATGTTGTATGTATATGTGTATATATGGGTGTTCTCTAGATGAGCAAATGATTCCTCCACATTCTAAAGAAGAAATCCTAGAAATGTTTGCAAGAATAGGGCTGATTTTTCTTAAAAGAAAATAGTGCAGCCTATTTTAAACAATGATTATATATAACAGAGGAAATTGCCTGCTGCTTTGCAAATTTAGATGCTCATTACATAAGAATTGTTTCTTACATATATCTGTCTAAATAAGGACACACCAATACGATCAACCATTTCCAAAAAGAAAAAAAAACTTAAAGCATTTCAATAGAAAAACAAACTTTTCAATATGTTGCAAAATGCATTCTAGCTGGCAAAAAAGTGTATAATTCTAACATTTCCTCCAATGAGTTTCATAATCTGCCTTTTAAAAATATTGCAAATATTTATTTACAATATAAACAATTTGACTACAATGTAACTCAGACATTCTATGAAGCATATGGAGCTTGTAACAGTAGGAAGCTGGAATCAGAAACCGAGCTGGATATGGAACCCAAATGCTTTGACAAGAGACACAGGAATTCCAGCTGGCCGCTTAACCACTAGGCAAATATCCTCACTCCGCTGGCTTTCTGTAAGGCTTCTTAAATGTATAGCATTGTTGTTGAACCTATTGTGAACCAAGGAAATAATACTGCCAAATACTACTCTTATAATAATAAAACATTAATAAAATAAAATGTGAAAAAACTAAATATTAATAAAATAAGAATATGTCGATGTCCACGTGGTTGAGCCATGAGGAGTGATTACTAATTTTTTTTCAGCAAAAACAGATTGTTAAGCCTATGACATTAGAGATCATATTGGGGCACAGCATGGTAGCCTAGTGGCTAAAGTCCTCATCTTGCATGCACCTGGATCTCATATGGGTGCCAGTTCTAATTCCTGTGGCCACACTTCCCATCCAGCTCCCTGCTCATGGCCTGGGAAAGCAGTCAAGGATGGCCCAAAGCCTTAGGGCCCTGTGCCCACATAGGAGACCCAGAAGAAACTCCTGGCCTCTGGCTTCTAATCAGCACAGCTCTGGCCATTGCAGCCACCCAGGGAATGAATCATCAGAACGAAGATCTTCTCTGTCTCTCCTATCTGTATATCTGACTTTCCAATATAGATAGATAGATAGATAGATAGATAGATAGATAGATAAGGTCATATTGGAGTGAGGTGGAATGTGATGTGACAAGGAAATCAAGTGTGTATAAATTTCAGAAAATTGAGAGGGGAGCAAATAAGCAAAAATGGGATTAAGTGAGAGTTTAGTTTTGATATTATTCAAAGTTAAAGTACTAAGTGTATTTCTAGATAGAGAGGGAATCAAGGGAAAGACAAGAATGAGAGTTAACAATACTCTGAAGCCGTTTGAGGAAAATTGCTCCTTCCTCTCACATGAAATATAATGGAATATTGAGCAAGTGGACTGCCCTCCTTTACCCTGAAGAGGAAGGGTAGTTCATGGGACCAAGCCAAATAAGCTATTTTATTTTTCTCTGTAGTATGCACAAATATTGAACAGAAAAATAGTGGGATTTAAACAAAAATGGTTATTTAGAATTGCACACATGCATGAAACTACCTGTTGCTATAATATCTTTTGAGGTTCACTGCTGTATACCTCTCCTACCACATTTCCCATTCTGCAAGCTTTTCACATCCCCAGTTTTGGATTCTTTTGTTCATATTCCTTAGAATTGAGTTCTGATCATTTCAACCCAAGAACCTTGGCTTAGTGTCTCAGTTCCCCACCAGGCCTTCCCTTTTTTGGAAATCACTGCTTTACCTGGGTTAATCCAATGTTGTCCTTTGCTTCCAATTTCTTCACCATGCTGTAATTAGGGTGATCTCATATTGCAGTATCTGGAATAACCCCTAGATACACCTGCCTTGTTAGAGTATAGTTTCAATCTCAAGTACAAATACAAATGACAGGCTTGATAATAAATTATCAAATGTTCAGAAGCAAATTGTCATCTTTCAATGATTTTTGGACTCTAGGTGGTTCAATTGTCTTGGCCACCTGAGGGCACTGTGGTGAACTGCAAAGGTAAGCCCGTTTAGTCACTAGAGCATCATTGTACCCATTCAGTGTGCCAGCCAATCATTAAGCCACTGGAAACTCAGCAATGAATGAGACACCATCAAGGACTTCATGATCCAGTGATGGTGTAAACAGAAGAGTACACAACACAATACAACAAACACTCCACAGCCAGGTGTAGAGTGATTTGGGAATGTAGAACAGGGACATGCAAACCAGGGATGAAATAAAGAAAACGGAGAAAATTTCTTAAAGTGCCTGATCCTGTAGTGAAAGTCAGATAATAATAGTCCCACATAAGCAACAAAGAACCCTTGCCTGGCTTGATCATTCTGCGGAAGGCTCTGCAGTCCCAGAGTTACTAGAAAGCAGCATGGATTAAATAATTGCCTAGATTCTTTCAATATCTTCATGGAAGGTATAGACCTATTCCTAACACAATAAAGGAACCCTTGATTGGTGCTGCATAAATTAAATAAAATAAGAGTTAACATTTAAAAAGTGATTGGAAATGCAAAGATATTTATGCCTACCATCCTAATTTGTTCTCATCACATGATTATGTTTTGGACTATTTAAGCACATCACTTCGCAAGCTGTGTTATCTATCTTAGGGTCAACCTATTATCATATATAGAACACAATAGAATATAAAATCAACTACATACATTTTAAGCCATAGCTCCATCTGTTCTGTTCTGTTCTAAAGCTTTGAAAAATATGCAAGTTTTGCCAACAAGAAAAAAAGTGAAAGCATTGTTGAATGGCCAGAATTCCCAGGGAGAGATGTTTGGGTCAGCCTGGGGCATGTGCGTCTTCTACCATGACCTTTTTTTGTTCTAATGCTCCACTTCTGTCTAGAAGGTTCGCTGAGATAGCATCCCTTGCCTGAAAGAAGTGTGTTGGTGCCCTAATTGACATTTTCTTTATTGTCTAAAAATGAGCTATTTACTCTATTCTTGTTTCTTGATTTTTAATCCAATATCCCATCATCAGTTAGATTTACTTTTTGCAGAAATAATAGCTACTATTTATTGATCACATACGCTGCTGCAGATGAAATATAAATTATCATCAATCTTAAAATGGTGTCATTATCAACATTTTATAGGGAGGCTTCAAGAGATTAAATGGGTTTCCCAAGGTTACAAAGATGGTAAGTAATGAAGCTGAGCTTAAATCAGATCTGCCTTTCTCTAAAGTAATTGTTTTCCTACAAGCTACAGGCTAGCATAGACATACTGAAATAGAAAGTGGCATAACTTAGAGATTGCATTTTTACCAATAATTGTGGACCAAACAGATCAGAGAATGAGCCACTTATGTGAAGGTTTGTTGTATCCCATCATAATTAGAACTTTTCAGAGATATCATCTAAATTTATAACACACCTGTGCTCATGAAAGAAATGAAAAATATATCAAAACGAGAAGGCTGTCAACAACAACAAAAGATGTTATGTCTATGTGCTAATTTTTAAAACTAAATTATCACAAATGTTAGGTTAGGGTACATACAAAATCTTTTGATTTAGTAAATAAATTGGATTTCTCTCTAGCCATCTAGATACTTAAGATCAATGAGATAAATTTCACATTTTGTCCTAATCACTAATAAATCCTGGCTTGTCCTCATAATAAGATATTGCCTTGAACTTAATTAGATCCAGCTTCTCCATCCTGTGATAAACAACACAAAGGTTAAAACTTGCATATTCACAAACTATATGATTTTATTATTTCACACTAAATGTCCTGAATAACCTACTGATTTTTACCAAATTATTAGGAAGTCTATAAATAATATTTTGAAACAAAATATACTCTAATTTATTCAAATTTACTTGGATGCAATTAGTTTTTTGAAATGGCATACATTCATTTTGGAAATCCAAATAATATTAGAAAGCCTCAAGACTATAATAGAAATCATTAGATACATCACCATTCTTCCCCTCCAAAGATAATGTCTATACTATTAATACTGCAGTTGCTCACAGCTGACTCTTCTATTTAAGATACCTGCCTGGTCCTGATACCTACCTTCTCCTACCTGGTCCTCCTTAGAACCTGTAGGAGAAATATATTTCAATACACCATGAATCGTCATGACGCTTAATGCTGAATCTGTAGAAATTCTGTTACATGTAAGGAAAGAACACCCCTGCTCAAACCAACTCACACTGAAGTAATGTTCTTCAGATCAAGAGGCAGAGTGCATCCAATTGAGGTCCATAGTTCTCTAACCAAACTTCCTTTTTACTTTCCTTCAGTTTATGAAAGTTGAATAAATTTCACATATATGTATTCAAGAGCTTTATGAAACTTCCCATACGACCCTCCCTTATGCAGATACCCCTCCCTCCCTCCTCCTTCCTTCCTACTTTTTAAATTTTTACAGTGAAATTTAGTTTACTCTGCAATCACAAGCATAAACCTCTAAAAATGAAAAACTCAATATGCAGAAAGTAGAACAAAACTGGTTCTCAAAAGTATTGACAAGGCTTATAAGCAATAATAAGATCTCAAGATATCAATTTTTAAAATATGCTATGTTTTTTGTACTCTGATATCTATAGAAGATAGAGTATAAACTTGTCAGATGGCATAATCACAGTCTCACATCCTCTCTGTCAAGATGATCAATTTCTGTGGTGAGCCCACAGTGGTGGGATTATAATCCCCACCCACACAGGTGCATGGACCACACAAAGCATCTCTGTGGTTCTTAGTGTGAACACAAAACCCTCTGCAATGACTCACCCAAAGCAATCAGAGCCTCTGAAGCTAATCTCAGTGATTTGCTAGAGACCCAGTTACACTTGATGCCCTACTGTGAAGTCATAATTCTCACAATCACAAGAAGCAATGAATCCATTCTGAAGCTTGTGAGCCTGCTCCATCCACAGAGGGAGCCAGAACAACCCAAAGCCGGCTGCCAAGTGGTGCTCCACCTTGTCAGTTTGAGTACCGGCATCTGTGATACGGTGAAGGAAGGTGAACATCTCATAAGCGTACGGGGTCACCCCAGGTCCTGCCCTGACACGTCAAACTCAGATTCAGTGAGGATCACAGATTTATCCCTCAAGTAAAATCTGCAGTGGCATATGCATGTGTGAGGCACCGCAAACTTATTAAATGGTCCCTCCTCCTTGCTAGGCACTGGGAACCCTTCTGGAGGTGATGGGAAGCCGGAAATATACTCTCCCGTCACAGAGTTAGGTAAGCACCTTCCTCCTTGCTAGTGCCCCATACCAGGTTCAAATCAAGTGTACACTTGATTGTGTGAGATTCTCCCTCAGGCAACATCAAAATGCCACAGGTTGCCTGAGACTCCTCTCAGGTCTCTAAAAGGATGGCACCTCCTTGTATGTCTGATTCTGGTGCTGGTAGGAGCAGAGCAGAGGCACATCATCTGATCTTTGTTGCTGCCGAGTATGGCACTCTGCATGTGTAGGGGAAATACAGAAACAAGAATGGCCGTGGCTCAGATCCCATGCAACTCCCAGGCCTAAGCAAGAGTGAATGATTGTGGAATTCCCGCTTGAGTAAAAGCACGCATAGTGGAATCTGCAACAGTTTCTTCCCACCCTGACACAGCATGACGATGGCTGGCAGCTGACAGCTGGCTGTGCCATGCGACTGGCTAAGTGGTACCTTTGTTTTCTCTCCTTTTTTTGCAGTCTTCATTTTTTTTCACTTCTTTGTTGAAAGTTTCTGTCAATCAGACCCATGCAAACATGGTTCTTCCCTTGTTCTTTTCATGCATCAGAACAGCAGAAATAAGTGTGGCTGAGCCCTCTTTGCTCATCTTGGATCCCTTCTCACCATTCTTGCATTTCCAACTTTCACACTCAAGCCAGTATCAAAATGACCACAACAGCTGTAGAGCTCACATCCAGACAGAATAAAATTCAGGGGAAATGACCTATTTATTTTCCGGATTTCCACTGTAGTCCCAAGAGACATTTTTCCAGGTGCCCCCAAGATACTTCTGTCACCTCAGATTTCCTTTTTAAGGACAAGAAGAGACTAGATTTTTCTCTCAGGTTTATGAGAGAAGGAGGGAGGAGAAGAGAGAGAGAAAAAGAGATTGACATCAGGACAGAACGCAGGTTCTGCAGGCAAAGAAGGAAGATTTGACTGCTGGTAAGGCAAGTCACACCTCTATGCCTTGGCATGTCTAGGCAGGTGTGTAGACCATGAAGATGCACATCTGACCTTATTCTTCATTTCACCTACTGACACTCACTCCTGCTCCTGTCAGCCTTGTCTTGAGGAATCATCTTATTTCATGCAAATGTGTAGGTCTCTCTGCATTCATCTGATCATTAAAACATCCATTCATATACAAATGAGGTTATACA
Organism: Ochotona princeps; assembly: GCF_030435755.1. Taxonomy (NCBI): domain Eukaryota; kingdom Metazoa; phylum Chordata; class Mammalia; order Lagomorpha; family Ochotonidae; genus Ochotona; species Ochotona princeps. The sequence goes on along the minus strand of NC_080841.1, from coordinate 64,174,005 downwards.
TGATTGCCTTCACACACACATTTTTGGCAGTCAATTATACAGCAGCTTCATATACACACTTTATTTGATTTACATAATAATTCTGTGAGATAGATGAGATACACACTTTGACATACTTTTCAATGTCAGGCATGCAAAATCACCCTTGACAATGAGTAAGCACTTTGATAAGAAAACATTGTCTACTTTGAATTTGTACAAAGGTCTTTCACCATAGTTATGGTGCTTTTTCTTTTCCCTTATCATCCTTCCCCATATAGATGGTCACGTATCAACAGAAAGTCTTCTTCACTTGTGGCAAAGAGAAATCTCAAATATGTAGAAGTTTCTACCACCTGGAATATGCCTTACCATTAGGAAAAAATATTCACATTAAGAATGTGACTCAGATACATGACTTCATATATCAGACATAATAACCAAAAACATGGGAATTAATCAGAACCACAGATAATTTTATTTTCAAAGTTTTCATGTAAATTTGTAATAGAACTTAAAAATGTTGAGTGTAGCAGTAATCAAGAACTGTCCAAATTGGGAGAACATCTTGCTGACAATGAGTAAATATTTTCTGCCTTTCTGTATTCCTCTTTGCTTGTCCTTCATATATCCATTTGGAAAAGCGACATGCAACTAAATGCCATCCCTTAACTGAAAACTTAAATAAGAAAAGTTATAATTTCAAATATGCTATGTGTCATTTATTATTTCAAAGATACTGGAAATTGCATTGAATTATCTAAAAAAGTCTATACACCCTCACCAGTCAGTCAAGGACAATGAGCAAAGTTCTTGTGAATTCAAAGCTATAATGAGAAATTGTAACTTTCTAGTAGTTCTAACTTTAGTCTAATCTTTTATTAGAAAAAGTGAAATGATATATCCCACCTTTTCCAATATTTTCCTATTGATTCCAACACAAAACTAAAGACAACAAATTTTAAATAATAAAACTTGATCTAGATGAAAACCATCAAATAATGAACTCCAATCTTCTCAGAGCTTTCCTACTTTTCCTAGGTCATGTTAGACAAAGATCAATCCTGTTACTGGAGGTGGCATTTATACAATCGACATAATTTCATCAGTTTTATTTTTCTCATTTCCAGCCCCTGCTGAAAAGTAATGAAGCATTCTTAAAAGACTGGAAACTTCTTTTAAAACTTTTTCTAGTTATAAATAAGAAAGCTTCTCATTTCCATCACTGCTTTCCTTGCCTTCTGTTTGTGTGTGTGTGTGTGTCTTTATTGTCTCAGCAGAGTTCAGGAATATAGATGCATTTGTTAGAAACTTCATTGGCCTAATTAAGATAATTGCTTTCCATGTTGAAAATGATAGTTCAGAGAGGACAGTGTAATGGTTAAATTTATAAGACCATAGACAAGCTAACAGACTCTAATTTCCTGTGTGAACTTTTAGAATCACTTAACCATTTTGTGCCCTGTTCATGTGTGCTGAAGTAGTGATCATAAAGAGAGCTACAGATAAGGATTATTGTGAATGCTGTATGCACAAACATGTTAGAAACCTCAAGCCTGTGCCAATCTTAGAGTGCTGTATTTGTTTGCTTAATAAATATTTAAGGAAACAATCTGATTACAAGTACAATCACTTCAACTCTAACAATGTAGCTATTTGCCCTGTAAAATACCAACATTGCTTTGATGATGCCAACCAAGGTGATCAAACAGAGTAAAGCTCCTTTCATATCACAAATCAATGAGTCACATGAAGAAAACTTTTGTGGGTATAAGCTCTATGGAAGATTTTTATCTTAATAAAACTGAAAACTTGAAATAAATTTTGAAGCTTCCATTTCCCTGACACTTGTAGTCGGAAAAAGAGGTAGAAAAGATTTTGATCCTTTCCTTAAACACAAGAGTTTAAGGAAAACAATTTCAGGAAGAAAGAATGTAATATTTTGTAATATTATCTTGGTTTTACACATGAGTATTTAATATGTATCAATACTTTTTAGTAAAACAGATATAGCTTAAGGTGACAACTCATACAGGCTCAAAGAGACTGTAACCCTACTCACCAGAGATAAATCCAGTTTAGGGTGATAAGAAGTAAGTGATAGTCCATTAATAACCCTCACATCCAGCTCCCCGCTGGGAAAGCAATGAAGGATGGCTCAAAGCCTTGGGACCCTGCACCTGTGTGGGAGGTCTGGAAGAAGCTCCTGACTCCTGGCTTTGGATCAGCTCAGCTCCAGCAGTTGCAGCCACTTAGGGAGTGAACAAGCAGGTGGAGGATCTTCCTCTTGTTTCTCCTCCTCACTGCAAATCCACCTTTCCAATAAAAATAAGTAAATCTTCTTAAAAAGTTATAATCTGAGCCTAATGAACCATTAGTGAGATGTAACATAATATTTGCTTAAGTTTTTACTTATTAAGATATACAGATGTTTATTTATTTTTGAACATTTTTTAGAAAAGAAACTCCAGGACTTTAGGTATTATTTCATTCTAGTATCCAAATACTTCTCTGGCTTTTAAAGTCTGAGAAGCCAACAGACACAAATATACAGACATACTTCATCTAATATGCATTCCATTTTCGTAGTGCTTTAGCTTGGTAAAAAGTGTAGTTAAAGGTAAAATTAATACATAAGAAAATCTTTAGCTGATAATTCATAAAAGATTTACTGACATTCTTGAGTGATGAGATCCTCTCATATTATGCCATTGCTTAAAATTAATATGCACAGATTATCAGTGTGTACGGAAAAAACAGTTATGCTTAGGAATATAAGTAACAAAGAGAGGGAAAGAATAAAACATGAAGGTTTCACTTTCCACATATGTGACATGCTCTAAGGTTCTCTTAAATATTTTAGGCCAACCAGAAACTTATCTCCCTCTTTTTTACTTAAGCACTATGACAAATATTGTTGATATCATGATTATTCCTTTCAAGGTATAAAAAGATTGTGCTAAGAAGTGTCCCGCTGGATGCTAAGCTCCATAGAAATCCCAAATGCACCAATCTTACAAAAAGAGAAAAACTAATTTGCACAATAGCTACATCACTCAATTTAAATTCTGTTTAACTGCGCAAATATTCAAAGGGTCACAAATGGAGAGGAGGAGGTCAAATTATCCTTGTTCATAGATGATATGTGTCTATAGATAGGGGAACAAAATTCCACCAACAAAATCAGAAAATCATTGAAGGGTTTTTCAAAGTCACAGAATATAAAATCAGCACACAAAAATTAAGAGCATTTATAACATAGACAGTGGCATGGCTAACAAAAAAAAATCTGTATAATATCAATTTCATTCACAATAGCTACAAAAATGTTTAAATATCTTGTGATAATCTTTATATAAAATAATATATATATTGACAATCTTTACAGTTAATTAGGGTAAACAGGTAAAAGAGCTACAGGAAAGTGGGTAAGATCATTATCTCCACATTGTTTCCTTCTTGTATCTGAGGTAAAGGGGGATATTAAGGGAGAAACTCCAACCAGTCTCCCACCCATCTCTGGTCCCAGATGTGGGGCATGCTCCAAGATTCTTGCTCAAGTGGTTTTAATAGTTCTCCAGTTATGAATTGCTGCCAATCTTGCCACTCCAAGCACAATGAAGTTGCTGCAGAATCCACTAATTGACATAGTCCATCATAGAGTCTCCGTTTGCCCAGTTTTTCACTGCCAATATGTAGCTAAGGTGGTTGATTGACTTGTTCTGTCTTCTGTCAGTTCATGGTTAGGGTTCTGAGTCCGGCACTTCGATTGGGAAGCTCCCCAAAGGAACTTTGTCTGAGGTGTTCTCAGACCAGATTCTTGTATGTACTAGCAAGAATAGGACCCAACACAGTTCATCGCCCCAATCAGCTGGTGGTTGCAATCGCTGGGTTGGTTCTGTTTTCAGCCCTGACTTTCACTGGAACCAATGGGTATTTGCAGTCCAGCCTGGTTCTGCTCAGAACACACTCAGTCCTCACATCAACCAGTGAGAGCTGCAGCCTAGTCGGGGCGACCCACAATAACACCCACCAGGCGCGCCCCCTACCCTGGTTTGCCAGTATGTGTGGCAGACCAGTCCAGTCTGTCCTACATCCCCTTCTGCTCTCATACATGTCAGTGGGTATTAAAACCTTGTTCCATCTAACCAGCTCAACTTTCCAGCCCACACGGATGTTGCTGGGTGCCTTTCTGTCTAGCCACCCCAGCCCCTGTCCTGGTTTTCATGCCGTCAAGTGGGAGTGGTAACCCAAGCGGGAGGAGCCCACTATTTCCCTTCTAGGCCACTCCCACGCCTGAAATTTGTGCTCTCCAGGTGGTTCCGTGGTTTAACTTGACAGATTTAGCCCCCAGTGCCAGCCCCTGCCATCTGATTCTGTGGCTAATCCCAACCAACCCTCACCCACTCTAATTTTTGTTTGCACCGGTTGAAACAGTCAGCCCAGCCTGGCTTTTCCCTGATCTAGGTCACATGAGGCACACAGGTGTTGTAGCCCTGCTTGATCTGGTCTGCTCCATCCTAGTTCATGCTCTCCAGTGGGAGTAGCTGTCCAACAGGGGAACCTCTCCATAATCCCCCTGCCGGCTCTGCCCTCTCCCTTCCTGGTTCTCACATGTGCTGGTTGGGTGCTGCATTCACATCCAGTACAGGCAGCCTCACCTTCGCATTCTGTAATGAGCACTGGTTTTTGTCACGACCAAACCTGGCTCGACCCACACTCTATTCTGGCATTCAGATTTGCCAGTGGGTGATGTGAACTGATTCAGCCTGGTCTGCCCCCGACCCATGCCAAATTATGCCAGTGGGACACTTTCCATGACCTCTTCTGGGCTGTTTCCTTCCATGCTTCTTGCGATTATCTGCAGGGTCTGTTTCCTGCCAGGGGAGTTGCCCAGGCTCCTCCATCAGAACCTCTCCCAGTGGCAGATTTTGTGCCTACCAAGGGGTCCATGAATCAGCCTTCTTAGTTCACCTCCTGTCCTAGTAGAAACAGTGGCTTTTTCTAACTGGCCTTCAACCAAATCTGGTTCTTGCTGTTGGATGTTTCAGTCCAGCCACGGCTCATCCATACCCACACACAACTCACACATGGCTCAGTTGGGGCTGAGACCTTGCCTAGTCCATCCCACATCTACTCTGGTCCTCTAGAACACCAGATGGTGTTGGAGTCTAGCCCAGCTTGGTGCATCCAGTCCCAGTCCACACTTGTGCCAAGGGGAACTACAGTCATATCCAAATCAGAACACAGCCCCTATTGCAGCCCCGTGCTCCTTGGTGTGAACCTCAACCCAGTTAGGATGTTCTCTTAGCTCCCCAACTGGGCCTGCTCCCAGTCATAGATCGCATGCATGCCAGTGGTTGCTCTGACTCAGCTTGGCACAGCTCCTTACCTGTCCCATCCACTGCCTTAGACATTGTGGCTTAACAACCCTGGCTCATGCAGACCAGCATGTGCAAACGCCTAGTTCGGCATGACCTGCACTCCATCCTGGTTTCTAATTTTGCTTGTGGGTTTAAGGTTTGCTCAGTCCTTCCCAGTCCACCCCGTTCCACTACCAACTCACACTTTACCCATCCATTGGAGCTACTTTGCCCAGCTAGTCCGACCCCCAGGTCTGGACCATATGTTCACCAGAGAGAGCTATGACCCACCAAGTGAGTTTCCCAAGTTTCTCCACCTGAGCCACTCCCAAACCCAGTTCTCATGCATGCCAGTGGATTTTAGGCCATTGTCCAACATAGTCTGGCCTTCCATTTGGCCTCATATGAGTTGGTGAATGTTCCCCCACACACACCTTACTTAGGATGCACACTTGGTTGCTGCTGCCTTGATCATTCCAGACTGTTGTATTTTCCTTTACCTGTGAGTGATGGTAGACTCCTTGGTCACACCTAGCTTAGTCCATCACCACCCCAACTCTTGAGCTAAACAGTGGGGCCAGTATTTCCTCAGTGTGGGCCCACACATACCCCACAGAATCTACCCCCAGAAATGGCTCTCTCATGTGCTAGTTGATGTCATGTCCCTGCCTGATGTAACCCATCTCCTGATCCATCATCATGTCAGGTAATAGAATATGGTCCTGTTAGACCAGCCTCGAGCCTTAGCATTTGCATGGACTGGTATTCGGTGGTCAACATTGTTCAGTGATAATAAGTTCTACACATGACTCAAAGGAGGCTGTTACATCAGTCTTATCCATAAAGATAATCTGGTCCCTCTCCACCAACCTACCAGGTCTCAGTACCCTCGCTTGCCTTCAAAGGAAAAGTTACTCTGTCGTTGGGAATCTTTAGGTTGATTCACATTCCAGGAGCACAAGGAGTTCAATGTGGAGCTACCTAAGCAGCAATTCAAAGAACCAAAACCCCAGGGCTCACCGCCAGGTGGCCAGCAGGCAGAGCCCGGGGACAGCTCACCGCATATATGCGGTGACTGGAATCAGGGATCCTAGCATGGAGACACCCCGGCCTGGCAACCACCAGCAGCCAGCAGGCTGCCAGAAATTTCAACTCCAATTGTGATAATCTTAACCAAGGACATAACAAATCTTTTCAATGAGAGGTACAAAACATTGCAGAAAGAAACACAAGAATTAATATCATCAAAATGTCCATACTGCTCAAAGCAATTTACAGATTCAATGCAATTCCAATCAAAATAGCAAGGACATTAAATTTTATTCAAGATTCTCAAATATCTTGATAAAATTAATGAGTTCCTGTGAGGATGCCTGCTACCTTTGCACTGTCAGTATAGACTATGGAATCCTAAACCTCCTGATACACACACACACACACACACACACACAGCTTCACAAAGTTTGTGGACATAGACTTAAGACAATGTGCATTTTTATGAACTTTTCCCAATTCATCAAGAAAATGTAAAAAGAATACAGACCCTTTATTAACCTGTTCAAAGTGCTATAGCAAAATTTTCTAGGACCTGTAACGGTGGCCTAGTGGATAAAGTCCTCACCTTGCACACGCCAGGATCCCATACGGGAGCTGGTTCTAATTCCGGCAGTCCTGTTTCCCATCCAGCTCCCTGATTGTGGCCTAGAAAAGCAGCAGAGGACAGTCCAAAGCCTTGGTACCCTGTAGCCACATGGAAAACCTTGAGGAAGTTCCTGGCTCCTGGCTTTGGATTGACTCCGCTCCAGCCATTGCAGTCACTTGGGGAAGTGAAGATCTTCCTGTCCCTCCTCCTCTCTGTATATCTGAATTTGCAATAAAAATAAATAAATCTTTTTTAAAAAAATTCTAAACCATAACTACATAAGCCACAGAAACTTTATTTCTTGTGATATCAGCTTGGACAATGAGAATCCAAGATCTGAGCACCTGGAGATTGCACGTCTGAGAAGGGCCGACATCCAGGTCCAAAAGTGATTCTTTCTGGAAGAAGCAGTGGAGCTTCTTTAGCTCTTTGTTATAAGGGCACAGATCTTACACATGAGAGTCCAGTCTCTTGACTAATCACTTCTCGAGGTTACACCTACTGTCAGCATTTTGGGTGTTAGGCTTCAGCATAAGAATTTGAAGGAGACACATAACTTGAACCAAAGCAGCAGCCCTCTTCTTGTGAAGCAGAAAACTATAACCCATGGGGAAATCTACCTGGTCCTTTTCAGATTACTAGTATTTGGTTAAGAATCGTTCAATTTTCCCATGGAAAATAATCCATCTTCTTTAGCAAATGGATTCTGTCTTTTGTTTTTGTGTATCCCTTACCATTTAGCAAGGCCTGACCAGAAAAAAATCAGTAAAGAATCACCACATAAATTAAAATTTCATCCTTTCTCAATTATATCATGAGCCCTCTTAAGTGCTACTGGAAAGTGTCATTATTCTTCTAAGAATGTTCTGTTTGCTTATGCCTAAAATCCTTTCAAGACACACATTCCTCCTCCACACATCCCTAAAGAGCTTCTTCCCTGCTTTTAAAGATTGATCATCATTGTGCAAAATCAGTTGTGTGTATCTGTTTTTTTCTGTTTATAGATGACAATTGAACAAAAAAAATCACAACAGAATCACTTCCTAATAGTACACAAACTTTTTCCATGCTTTTTTACATGATACAGTAAAATTATGAATCTGTTCTCAACAACAACACTCATGAATATGGACACCTTCCTTATTGCTTTTTCTTGTTTTTAAACTACAGAGCTAATTTTAAAGGTCGCCACCCCTTTGGAAAGCATGTACTTGTGTGCTTGCTTGATGTATTAGATTGAAGATGCTTCAGTCTGATGCATGAGCCTAGCTACATAAGTGACTGCTTGAATTTGAGGGAAGGACAGATAGAGAGGATTGCACAGCCCATTAAGCAAGCAGCTCAAGTCATAAAGAGAATCACTAAAGGGATCTGGTTCTGAGGTAGTCATTAGTTTCATTTGCTTCTGGGGTAGTTACAAGTGTTAGGTTTGGCAAAGTTCATTCATTAAGAACTTTGTAATTGCAAAAAAGAAAAAAAAAAAAAAAAAACCACATATACCAGAAAAAAAACAAAGGAACCCAAGCTGCCCAAGCTGTGAGACTGTGATAGTGATATTTCAAAACAAAGTAAAATCCCTGCATCCCATTCCATGGATTTGGGGGGGGGGGGGGGGGAGTGGAATGTGATGAATGGGAGACAAACAGGCAAGGATACAGACACAGAAAGATAATAATAAAAGCTCACATTTTCCACTTCGGTTCTCAGATGCCTTGAATCGTTAGAACTCTGCTAGTTCAAAACGGCTGGGAGGAACCTAATTCAGGTCTCTCGGGTCATATCAAGAACCCATCCTCTGTTCCCTCACAGAGTCTGTATTCTTTGGAGTGGAATTCTACTCAACTCTGCAGAATGTTGTCATTCTCAACTTTGCAGATAAAAAATGGCAAACATCTACTGAAAATTCTCTGACACTATTTCCTGATCTTTAAAACAGATATAATAATTATTCTAGCATTATAGAGCCATTGTAAAGACTAGCACATGTTCTTTTTTAAATTCACTTTGTTCTGTATTCGATAAATAACGTGTAATTTATAACATCAGCACACTCTTTAATGTCATCTTTGGTATTAAATATTAAATGTAATTGCTATGTTGCACAATAGCCATCAAGCCATAAAATTAAAATTTTTATAATATATGCATATATATATATTTAAGCAATTCAGTAAAAATTTTACTAATCCTGTTACAGAACCTTGTGCAACACTGAAACCAATTGTTCAAAACACATAAGAAATCATTAACTACCTTCTGTGTTGAATACACAGGTGTTCCTCAGCAAATAGTTGATTACTAGATAGAAAGCTAGTGTGTGAAGTATCCTGTCACAGAAAACACTGGATCTTTATGCTCAAATGTAAAGAGAGCAATTGCTCTCACTTTCTCTGTAGCTGACTTTCCAATAAAAACAAAATAAATCAAAAGAGTCTCATTTCTATATGTTCAATTTTATCATGTATAAGTCAATGCTAAACACATAACACAAATTAGAACTGCAAAAACAAATGGAATTCCTTTGATGTAAACGTTGTAAGGAGTTATTTGAATATCCCACCCTGGACCCGGCACCATTTCTTCTTCCTCACAGTTCACAAAATTCGCGCCAGTCCAGCCATCCACCAATCAGATGTAACCCAGCATTGCACCTGAGAATCCCACCCCAATCTTCTAGCCCCTCCCCAAACCCCGCCCACTCACCAATCATCCCTAGGCATTCACCTGCAGGCTCCAATCCCCTGGGGCCTGCCCTCAATCCCTCCCAATCCCCCGCCCCCACACCTTGCAGACAACAAGGCCCCCCAGGTGAGGCTCTGTCTTCTTTTCTTCTCTTTCCAGCCTCCCTTCTCCAACTCCACTTCCCCCTTTTTTTCTCTCCACCACCTCCACCCTGTTCCTGCCCCGCTGGAATAAACCTCCTAAGATACCTCATTGAGTCTGGTGTTTTCAGCTCACGGTAAAAAACCAGGTTGTGGGAATTAGCTGCGTGTAATAATATCATAATATCATATGAACTATAACTCTAACCTGTTTTAAATAACTAACAAACATAACAAGGCAAACATGGGATCCATAAATTATAAAATCATTCAATGCTAAGGAAAAAATATATTAAATACGTGGGAAAAGTTGATGTGTTCAAGAATTGGGATGCTCAGCACTGTAATTATGTCACTTCTCCCCTAGTTTTAAAGCAATTATATCAAAAAAGGAAGATTTTTATGCATTAATAAACTTGTTCTAGGAAAGTGGGTAAGACCATTATTTCCACATTATTTTTTTTTTCTGTGTCTGGGGTAAATAGGAAGATAAAGGGAAAGGACCTACCCAGCCGCTCACCCAGATTCTTTCTTCTGCCTCCTTCATTCTATTTTGGAGTCTCCCTAGTATGCTTTAAATTTGCTCCACTGTATTCTTCATTTCTGATATATCAGCTTTCATTTGATTCATTTCCAGTGTGACAGATTCCTTAAGTTCCTTGAATGCCTGCTTTACGTGCTTCTCATTCTTGCTAAGAAGCTTTATAATAAGTGTTTTGAATTTTCTATCCCGCAGTATTTTTGTGGATTTTTACATGTACAGCTGAATCCAAGATAAAGAGAATATGATTAATAGCAACTTGAAATATTTTAGAACAATTCAAAAATTTAAATAGAAATGAACGACAGTTATAAATGGATACAACTGATTCCTGCAGTCTTAACACTGTGCTACTGTGGAATATAACAATGTTATGATGTGAAGCTCTATGTCCCATGTAATTTCCACTTGGCCACATGACAACTTGAGTTGAGGATCCACTCATGATTTGCACAAATGACTGCTTTATGTCTCATTAAGGATGATAAATATCAATCAACCTAATCACAAAAGTGCTGTTTCAGTGTTCATATGGCTGTTTGTTATGGCAATGATGACAAAGATGAATAATTTTATTGTTATGTATTCTGTTTACTACTTTGGAGAAGGGAAACACGGCTCCTGTGCTGGTTTGAATGAGCCATATCTGAAATTCTGCTTCTGGGATTTCGACAAAGCAAAATAGAAAGGAGGAGGAAATAAAGAGAAAAAAGAACTAAAACCAGTGTGATGTGTTGATATGAAGGGAAAATTTCAGTTATGGAATCAGGCTGATCTGAGTTTGAATTTCATTTCTGTTACTCTCTGGCATTTAAAGAAATGAAAATCTCTAGCATTTCCTCAACTGTAAACTAAAAGCAGCATTTGGTTCTTTTTCAAGCTGCATTTATTTTTATTGAAAAGGCAGGATTACAGAGAGTCATCTGCTGTTTGATTCCTCAAACAGCCAGAGCTGAGCTGAGCTGAAGCCAGGTGCCAGGAGCTTCTTTCATGCAAGTGCAGGAACTTAAGGCTTTGGGCTATCTTCTGCTGTTTTCCCTGACTACAGGCAGGGAGTTGGGTGGGAAGAAAAGCAGGCAGAACACAAACCAGCACTTGTTTGGGATGCCTGCACTTGCAGACAGAGGATTAATCAGTTGAGCCATGCTATTAGCCCCAGATTAGGGGAAAGATAATAAACTGAAGTTCTTTACCTCATAACTATCATTAGTCAATGAATAATTGTGCACTTCACTTTGTGATTTAATTTATCTTCTTACCAATGGAAAGATACATTGTTTATAAAGTGCTCCCTTCCTCTGAGATTTCTATAAGATGGCTAATCACATGCTTCTCTGTTTTAAATTCTGAAAAATTAAGAAATAGACAGGAAGAAGAAAATATTTTCCTTAATGTCTTAAACCCATTGCAAAAAATGAACTTGTTCATGTGCCTACCCCAACTATAGATTTGTCTAAGGAAGAAACAGGTGCTCAGGGATAACATGTACATAGCTAGTTATAAAGGACTCTCCTCCTAGTGCTGTTTTACCAAGCACTATGAAAACAGTCCCAGATCTACCACTAGAAAATGAGCTGAAGAGAGGAGCACATATTCTAGTGGAATAGGCAAGTTTGAAAGAGAAATCATCAAAAAGATATTGAAGTGCACTTGCTTTCCAAAATCCTTACCCACTGGAGTCACTTCCACATCCTTGCAGAGGATGGACACAAAGGCCAGAGTTCCCATCACCCACCCGAGAAGGCACAGTGTAATGAACAACAGCAGAGACGAGGTTAGCAGGAAAGGATCAAGTCCTTCTGTTGCCACTAATTTGAACTGCAAGGACATGAGAATGTGACCAACGGACAAGCAGCCAAGAAGGCAATTTTACTTACTCTAGTCTACTGGAAACAGTAAAGAAACGGAAATTTCTACATTTTTAGAGCAGGTGGGCCTCACGCTAAAGGACAGAGAGCCCAGTCTGTATTCAAACTGACGCGGACAGTTTTTTATGGACATGAGTATTAGTCGCATTGTCATTGCCCTGATTCCTCTTCTGGGAAAGTCAAGGTTGCAGATTTAGGGATATGAAATTCCCCTAAAGAAATCCCTCCCGACGATACTAACCATCAATGTTCCTACTTATCACAGAAGCAAATGACTCCTTTAGTCACTGGTTGTGGCTTTGCCGAACCAGCTGCACTGCTGCTTCAGTTCAGTGAATTCCTTTTGATAAAGGACAAGCAAGGACGTCTTGGGCTACGTAAGAAAAGCAAGAGGCTGAGTGCTGCTTTCAGGAATTTTTTTTTTTGTTCCATTGCACAAAAATTTATTTTCTTTCCATTTTCTTTTGCTCCTTTCCATAGAAAGGCTAATATCTACACATCTGCCATAACACTTCTGCATATACCATATTCTTTCCAATTTGCATACAAACCAAGGCAATGAGTCAATGTTAGTGTGAGGGGATCTCCAAAACATGTCCTCTCTCCAATGAACAATGGAAAAGTAAAAACAAATTATTTATGGGCCCGGCGGCATGGCCTAGCGGCTAAAGTCCTTGCCTTGAAAGCCCCGGGATCCCATATGGGCGCCGGTTCTGGTCCCGGCAGCTCCACTTCCCATCCAGCTCCCTGCTTGTGGCCTGGGAAAGCAGTTGAGGACGGCCCAAAGCTTTGGGACCCTGCACCCGTGTGGGAGACCCGGAAGAGGTTCCAGGTTCCCAGCTTCGGATTCGGCGCACATCGGCCCGTTGCAGCTCACTTGGGGAGTGAATCATCAGACGGAAGATCTTCCTCTCTGTCTCTCCTCCTCTGTGTATATCTGGCTGTAATAAAATGAATAAATCTTAAAAAAAAAAAAAACAAATTATTTATGACTCTATTCTGTGCATAAGAGACCCTTGTTTTTGAAAGCTCAGAATTTTCACTGCCACCAAGGCATAACTTTGGAAAGTTAAGGAACTGCTCTTGATGTCTTTGTCTTTGTCACTGGATCACTTCAATTGTTGAGAGTCTGCCACTGCTTTTGTTGATACACTTAACTGTTTTTATGCTGTTTTCATGTCTGGTCTGCTTTGATCCACTTCTTATGCTCTTGGTCATTCTTCTCCTTAGGACTGGTTTCCAAGTTGAGGTACCCATGGGTCTGCAGGTCAATTTTATTGGTTGAGTTTGGTACCCGCTTCTTCATTTGTAGTCAGTTGTGCCACTCCCGCTAGCAAGTTTCAGGCCTAGGTTCTTGAGCTATGCTTCCACCACAGACTCCTTTCATAGGCGCAGCCTCTGGCTCACCACTACCCACCCTCTGAAACCCCATGCTGAGGTCATACCATTGTCTGTACAGCCTTTCTAAAAGGGTGCCCAGGGTAGGGATACAACAGCTTTCCTAAATCAGTGGGTTTTTGATTATGCTAATCTTGTGAAGCCTGCTAGCTGTTAGGTCTTGAGTGGAACCTGGAGTGTGCTATGTCTCTCCTATGTCTCTCCTATGGGGCCAGTGTAATGTAATGAGCCGGAAATGATTTTTTTTCCCAGCTTAGCACATGCGCAGTTCACTGTTGTCCCTCTAGTCTCACAGCCTTTTTTCACACTACACAAAATGGTGCTTGACATGGCATTGGTAGAGTTCTGGGTCTGCTGGCCGTTAGGTCTGCAGGTCACTCTGTCCTATTTTGGGTGGAACCTGATCTACTTGTTTTCCTGGTGAACCAGTGCAATGCACTGAGCTGGAATAATTTTGCCCCTAGTCTAGTTCTTGCACAGCCAGCTATTGTCCTTCCAGCCTCCCAGCCTCTGCCACACTACACAAAATGGTGCCTGATGCAGCACTGGTGGGAGTCTGTGCTGTAAGAATGACCCTATTCCTGCACTGCCCCTCGGAATCCACTGCTTTTTCTCTGCTCATGGTCCGGTCAAACAAATCAGCAAGATGGGCAGTTCTTTGCCCTTGTTTGTATCTGAAGCTTCTGGTGAACTCCCTTTCCCACCTGGTTGCTGCTGGAGCTCTGGCTGCTGGCGGAGCTCTGACTAGTGTTCGCAGTCTGTTGCTGAGATATCTGGTCACTACAATATTCCTCAGCAGTTGCTGCTGTTTCCCATTGTCCAAGGTTGTCCAGTTAACCCCCCTGCCATCAGCCTATCCTCTATCTTTGTCTAGAAAATGCCCTCTGATTCACCCTGGCTAATGATTCTCCATCAGTTTAAACCTGTCTGTACCCTATACTGCTATCTTGCCTTACCCAGATTTTTTTAAAGAAGGTATGGATATAAAAATACAAGTCCAGATTTTTTAAAAGGTAACTTAAGAAGCAGTATTTTTACAGCACTTTATAGCTTAATAAAATGTGTTATCTCACAAAATTTTCTTTGTAGTTCTGTAAGAAGATTTTTATTCTTCTTTTATAGGCAAGGAGATAGAGGCTTGTGTGTATTTGAGTATTAGGCCATGAAAATGCACACCTGTGGTCCAAGTCAGAAATAGATTTCATACCAGGCCTGTTGACTATAAGCTTAGTGTTTATTTTACTAGTAATAGACATCTGATAGATTTATCTTGATTGATAGTTTGTAAAAACAGCAAATGATTTTGTTAATATTTTATAGTAATAAAGCACTCTAAATATTATCATTTGAGTAATGGTGATTTTTACACACACACACACACACACACACACACACACACACACACACACAGAAAAGAAGATAGAAAGCTCAGCCATTGATACACGCCTGAAATGCCCACCACATCAAATTGAGGCCAGGTCAAAGCTAGGTCCAAGAACTCAATAGCGGCATCTCATATGGGTATCAAGAACCCAGTGCCAGATCTATCCTCTGCTTGGGCAGTGTAGCAGGATACAAAATAATGAAGTGTACAGAATTAATCCCATGGTTGAGAAACAAATTTTAAGTACAGTCCCCTTTAAAACAATGAAGAATTTTACATACCTAGGAATTAATCTAACAAAATATGTGAAACTTCAATCAGGAATTAGGCATTTTTTAAGATTTATTTATTTTTATTGAAAAGTGAATATACAGAGAGGAGGAGAGACAGAGAGGAAGGTCTTCCATCCGATGATTCACTCCCCAAGTGAGTGCAACGCCTGGAGCTGAGCCAATCCAAAGCCAGGAGTCAGGAGCTCTTCTTAGTCTCCCACGCGGGTGCAAGGTCCCAAGGCTTTGGGCCGCCCTTAACTGCTTTCCCAGGCCACAAGCAGGGAGCTGGATGGGAAGTGGAGCTGCCAGGATTACAACTGGCACCCATATGGGATCCCAGCATGTTCAAGGCGAGGACTTTAACCACTACGCTATCGTGCCAGGTCCGATTTAGGCATTTTTAACTCACATTTTAGACTTGCTAAACCTAATAATAGACAAGCAGATGTGGGAAAAATTGCTTATCTGGCCAGTTTCCATGGGGCTTGAGGATTCATATATGTCTTTTTTGTTCAACCTGACAACTGGAATAAAGCATAAAAAAGAGAATGAAAGCAGAGCCATTCTCTACATTAATCAATTCTATCACCAATTTTTTTAAAGGAATAATTCCAGGTTTTCCTGCAATGGTGAGTGAAGCATTGAGTGAGAGTGTCACTATAGAGGAAAGGTTGCTAGCTCTTTCAGACCACACTGATGTCTTTGGTCATTATGTCGTCATTAGACTCAGCAGCTCTCTCTTTGCAGGCTCAAATTTATGCTTACTTCTCACATTTCAGAGGACCTACTACACTAAGCATTCTCAATCTTCTCCATAAATTACCCTGTTTGTTGCCCGACTCCTTCTCTCAACCACTCCTGCATGCTTCTTCTGTATTCCAGTTCAGAATGACTCTAATATGAGAAAAATGCATAATGCCATTAATTCAGGATGAGCATAGCATTGTATCTGATCTGCAAGTGGTGACTGATCTGAAATTATTTTTAACTTTTTTTAACATTTTTTAAATCCTCATTGCAGGTTTAGGGGTTGGTAGATATCTAGAATGCAAAGATTCAAGATAAATATGCACAAGGTATTGAAGGCAAAGATATTCATGTGAGTTATAAAAGAGAACAAGAGATAAGATACATGAAGTGTTAAATGATTGGTATGAGCCATAAATTCCAAGAAGCATATAAAGAGATGAATAATATAGTGCATACCTCTATTTTGAATTTTTGGCAGAAACTGGCCCCAAATTGATGTATGCTCTGATCAGATTTAAACAAATGATTTAACATGCAATGCCTGTACAGATTCTACATCCTCTGTGTGTACCTTTGTATATGTGTATATGTGTATATGTATGCATGTGTATGACGTGCTATATCAAAATTTTCTTGGAAAGCACTTTAATTGGAGCTTCCCAGAGACATTTTTTTTTGAGAAATATTGCCTCTAGGTCTGGAGAGCATTGTTCTAGAGCTAGCATGCCCAAGAATGCATAGAGTTGGACTCTTTAGTTAACAATGACAGTTTTAAATTAGTTGTATTGATTTTCTACTCATTGTACACAGAAGTAAGCACAGAATATGATAAAGGTTTCCTTTGCTCCCCATTATGGGGCAAACACTTCAAGAGACAACAAAACTCCAATGCCCTAAGATAACTGTGACATGATCTTCATGATCTTCTCTTTGCATCAGAAAAAAACACTAGTATTACATCAAGTTCTCAGTGGTTTAAAAATTATCTTTGAATCATTTTCTGCCTTTTTTTGACTCAGTTGAACACAAGACTATGCAAGAGGCATAGAGGTGTGAAGATCCTTAAACAAGCAAATGAAGAGAAAAGGAACAAGAGAATAGCTATAGACACTGACCACGGAGTTAAAAGCTTAGAAGGGAAAAGAAAGATGAAAGATGAAGTGAAACAATGTTTAAAAAAAGAAGAAAGAGAAAGGAAGGAAATTTAACAAGCTGAAGATTCTGAGCCAGCAAAGAATTTCTGGATTAGCAGTCTCTATAGAGTGAACTGGAAAAGTAGAAGATGTTTGTCAAAGAGACTGAATTAGTGATAATGGAAGATGGGTCATGAAAGTAGAATCGAGGATGAGATAACCTGCATTGGGAGGTTCCAGGAATGAGGATGCAAAGTGTTTTTGAACAACTCTTATTGTACAATGAAAGCATAACAATTAAAACAGAAGTAGTCAAGGCCTGCACTGTGCCTTAGTGAACTAATCCTCTGCACTGTGGTGTCAGCATGCCATGTGCACACAGGTTTGTGTTCTGGCTGCTTCGCTTTTAATCCAGCTCCCTGATTGCAGCCTGGGAAAGAACACAGGATGGATCAAGCCCTTGGGCTCCTAGGTGGGAGATGTAGACGTAGCTCTTGTCTCCCGGGATTGGATAG
The DNA here is from genome assembly GCF_030435755.1 of Ochotona princeps. Classification (NCBI taxonomy): domain Eukaryota; kingdom Metazoa; phylum Chordata; class Mammalia; order Lagomorpha; family Ochotonidae; genus Ochotona; species Ochotona princeps. Next base: position 64,156,338 of record NC_080841.1, on the reverse strand, counting down.
GCTCAGCTGTAGCCATTGCAGCCATTTGAGGGTAAACCAGCAGATGCAAGATGTGTGTATGTGTGTGTGTGTCCTCTCTCTAAGTATGCCTTTCAAATAAAAATATAAATAAATAACAAGAAAAAAAATAACCTTGGGAAAAGCTGTGTTGACCAGTTTCAAGGTTTGAGAAATGAAGGGATTATAAACTTCTGAAGGAACAATATAATCTCACATTTTGATAACCAAATCTCCACATTTAAGAAGGGATATGGAGAAAGGTCTCCAAATCTCAACTGAGGAAAAAAAGGTCCAAAGCTCTTCACATGCCCAAGCGAGAGAAATGATCATCACTGTGGAAAACTAGGGGGGAAATGCATCTTCAGTAGAAAACCAAGTGTCCACCAGAGCAAAATCAAAGCACATGCGGCAGATGCTCATGATGGACCGGCTCCTCAAAGATATGTGTCTTCCTCAGGTTTGACCAACTCCTTTTCTTTCAAGCAACGTGAATTAATATCCTCTGGACTTGAACTTTCTGAAGCAAAACCAACACCCCAACAATCACCGGCACTGAGCCAAGTTGTGATGTAGTCATTTTAAGTAGCAACATTCCTGTTAACATACAAACGTCACATGAATCAGACAAAGCAGAATCCTAAGATATTCAGCCCTTCCTGGAAGACTCCTTTCTTACCAGCTCTGCTTAGCAATTCAGGAACTAGGTCTTTCATGCATTTTTAAATAAGGAAATCAGAGATGGCATCCCCGGCAAAGTGGCACAGGTATGCAACTGGTGAAGCAGCAGTTGGCTTGAGCCAGCCATAAATCCTATAAAATGAGAAGTGCCTTTTATTAGGTCCTAGGGGGTACAATTTACTTTTCTTCATTGTCATCATTTCTCATTCACTTATTTTAAACCCATTGACAAAGAGAGAAACAAAACAAAACAAAACAAGAACAATTCAGGTTCATTTGGATATACAATGAGGTTTAACCTCAGCCCAGCTAGAATGGCTATCATGTGAACATCAAAATACACTAAATGCTGGTGAGGTTGTGGGGATAAAAGCACCCTAACCTATCGCTGGGGAAAATACAAAACTAGAACAACCATTACGGAAGACAATAGGAAGATTCCTAAAATATCTGAAAACAGATCTACAATATGGGCCAAACATTCTACTTCTGTAGATGCACACAAACCAAATTAAATCAGCATACATGAGATATTTGTGTTGCCATGTTTATTACAGCTCAATTCACAATGGCTAAGATATGGATCCCAGGTCTGGCACGGTAGTCTAGCAGCTAAAGTCCTCACCTTGCAGATTTGGGCTCCCTTATGGGTGCTGGTTCATGTCTTGGCTATTTCATTTCCCATCCAGCGCCTTGCTTGTGGCCTTGGAAGGCAGTTGAGGATGATCCAGACCCTTGGGACCCAGCACCCACATGGAAGACCTACCTGGAAGAAATTCCTGGCTCCTGACTTCGGATCGGCCCAGCTCCAGCCATTGAGGCCACTGGGGGAGAGAATCACCAGACCGAAGATCTTCCTCTCTGTCTCTCCTCCTCTCTTCATGTCTGACAAAACAAAATAAAAATAATTTTTTTTAAAAAAAGGACATGGGATCCCCCCAGAAGCCAATCAACTGATGATTAGATAAAGAAAATATGATATTTATACACTAAGAAATACAACACAGCTGTAAGAAAAAAAAAATGGAAACTTTTACAACAAAATGGAGGCAAATGAAAACCATTGTACTTAGATAAATAAGCCAGTCTCAAGAATCCTTTTTTCTCTGATATGTGATGACTAATGTGAAACACACAGACACAAAAATGCAAAATTGAAATGGTCGCTTTGGAATATGAATGCCATTTAGCCTATGTCTGTTTTCTAGGGGAAATGTGGTCTTGTGGTCTTCTTTTAACTTACTGAATATTAAGATTCATGGCAAACTAAGCCTGTGAATATACAATAGATTAAAACTATATATATATATATATATATATATATATATATATATATATATGCAAATACTGCTACAGAAAAGGGAGAAGAAGTTCAAGGACATAATAGGGGAGTGTGATTGTCTTATTAAAGCTGCATCTTTGGAATGCATAAAGTTTGTTCACTTTATATTTGTAAAAAAAATTTAATTATTTTCCCATTGTACCTGTGTGGGAAGTATTTTTGAGAAAAAATCTAAAACAATGTTTAAGATTCTCATCTTACTAACTCCATTTTAATAGGAATTATGAAACTTTCCTTCTGTCTGATAATCAATATAAAGACCATAACGACAAAAAAATTTACTTTTCTTAGAAGAATCAATGTCCTCTCTGCTCCTTTCCCTTTCCATGGACCTTTCTCTTTTCTTCTGTCTCTCATTCCATCCTCAGTTACATTCAAAAGTCATTCGGGAAGAATGGAGAAAGGCAGGAATGGAGAATGGAGAAGGGCAGGGGAGAAAAGAGGATGGGGTGTTAGCGAGGCACTGCAGCAAGGGTAGGTAAAGAGAATATTCATGAAAGAGAATGGGTACAAAATGTGAGGTCCCTGCTGCCAAGGCAGATAACCCGAATCTAGACCTTAGAGCCTGGGGATCAGGTGCCTCCCAGGCATTAGGCACAGGGGTTATCAGAGTCTAGCTCCGGTGAAGAGATGGCCTGGGGATAGGATAGCCCAAGGAAGGAGTTTGGAAGCTAAGCATCCGTGCAGGGCTAGATTGTGACATCAGTATTTTCTCTGTGCGGGCTGTGGGTATGATGATACATGATAGATAGGTGACAGATGAATGAATCACCTAGAACAGTTGTTTTCAGCTTCTGTCTTTTGTGAAAACTTGTTTGTAAATGACACTGCCCAAGCGGCTGTGGTGTGCAATGTATTGATGTGCAGGCTTCTCCACTTGGGGCAAGGGTGGAAACTGGCTGCACCCTACCTGTGGGTCCCCTTTGCCCCTAGGAGGATTCCAGCTATCCTTCAGGACATGCTGCTTCAAAGCCACAGAACAAGGTTAAAGCCTGGTCTCACACACAAGCACACATAACACCAACCTAAAGTGACATGGCTCATTGGTGACAGAAGGAAGAGTGTAGCTTGGCTGTGCTAAGACCTTTTACTACCCACTCACCTCCCTCTGAAACCAAGGGTGGGATCAGGCAGAGGGTGATAGGACTGGGAGCAGAAAGAAGGCTGCTGCGTTGAAAACACGGAAGTTCTACTCGATTGAAAATTCTTTAACAGTCTCTCAGACAATTTGCATGACTATCTAAGTGAAAGTGTTGGCAACAATCTGTGTAATACTTTGCAAAATATGTATTTAAAAAAAAGGATTGCCAAGAAAATAGAAACCTGACAGGCAAGAGACAGACACATATTTTTTTTTTATTTTAAGGATTATGCTCAGTCATACAAGCCAATTCCTAAAAAACAAATACCATATATTCTGATGTAAGATATCCTTCATGCAAAATACAAGATCAATAGATATATAGGTAAACATATACATATGTGTGTAGGTAAACATATAATATATGTATTCTCACATACATATACAGAATGGAGACTAGCAGACCAATATCTGAAGGTATGTTACACTACGCATCTCTACTCTTGAGTAATAGGAGGATTCCCAATGAAACTTAAATATATCTTGACAGTAGGATGTTGGGCTTTGTAACATTGTGTGTGCCAACAATGTCATGATACACTTAAGTAGCAGAATGTTGGAACTGTGATTGTTGCCGAAGGACTACACTATTATAATAACAGGGAGAATGGGTGGAAGGGTGTGGGGCAAGGGAGGAAGGGAGAAGGGAGAACCCCTGTGCCTATGGAACTGTATCATGAAAATTTTTTTTAAAAAATTAAAGAGAAAATAGAAAATTATTACAAAATGCCTTTATTTATTTGAAAGTCAGAGTTACAAAGATAGGTGGAAATAGAAGTGTGAGAGGGAGAGAGAGAAAAAGAGAGAGAGATCTTTATCCACCTGCTCACTCTCAGATATCCATGATGAACAGCACTGGACCAGGCTGAAGGCAGAGGACAGGAGCTTTCTCCAAGGATGGCAGGGTCTAAGTACTTCAGCTGTATTTCATTGTTGATTTTGCTTTTTGTTTTGTTTTTGCTTTTGTTGTTTTTCTGAAATCCTTAGCAGGGAGTTGGATCTGAACAAAAGAAGCCTGGATAGCAACCAGATTCCATACGCAATGCTGACACTGCGAACAGTGACTTTAACTTACTATATCACAACACCAGCCCCAATGCTATTATTTGTCTTCAAATTTTTATTTGTGATTTGCAGATCAGAGCTACCAAAAGAGAAGGAAAAATAGAGAGAGAGTGGTCTCCCATTTGCTGGTTTGTTCCCCAGATGGCTGCAACACCCAGGACTGGGTTCAGGCAGAAGTCAGGAGTGAGGACCTACATCCCCATCTCACAAAAGGGTGGCAGGGGCCCAAACACCTGGGCTACCCTCCTCTGCGTTTATGCTTTTCCTTGAGCAGGAAACTAATACCTGTTATGCGGGATGCCAACATTACAGGTAGCAGCTGAACCTACTCCTCCACAATGCTAGGCACCTTACTATTTTTTTCAAAAAACAGTCATTGTAAAAAAAAACAAAACAAAACAAAAAAACAGTTATATTCTGATGTTTCCTGTCTTCTATTTAATTTCTGATATTCTATTTTCTTACTTCTCCTAGCATTATCCTTTTTAGAATCCTACCAAAAAATAATTTTTTCTTTTATGATCATGTAAATTTCATATAATTTTCTACAGTAAAAAATTTCCTAAATGTGCTTTGAGTATCATTTTAGTGAATAGCCTGTATTTGAAATATAATGCTGTAGCATACTTCTATCTTGGATACAGTTGTGCTTGCTATTTTCTCATTGAGTAAGGAAGCTCTCTTTCTTCCAAAATTTTCTAAACTAGCTCCTCTTTTAGCTAATTGTTAGTTTTGTTATAGCTAAGAAATGTTTTCTGCATACAACTACTACTTTGAAATATTTATTCTTTTCAAGTCCAGAATTTATGTTTCAAAAACACTGAAGAAAAGTGTATTGTAGAGCACAATGTTTCATGTGTTTCCATTAAACAACTCTCTTCTCCTGATTTACATTTTTTATGTTTATATTTCCTAAGTTTTTCAGCAAAAGAGATCTTCCATTATGATTACAATTTAAATTTTTTTCTAACTGTTCCTGTGCATACTGTACTAACTAAATATCAGCATGGTTAGAGCGTCATTAGAGATGACAAGAGTTTTGGACCTTGAAATATACTTTATCCTACTTATTTTAATCAGTGCATAATTTTATTTGCATTTACATAGCACAACTTTTCTATTTCTTTATTTTTTCCTGTTCCCTATTGCTTAGAATCTCTTATAAGTAAGGTATTATTATGCTTTTTGTTCAATATGACAGTTTTTTATTATCATGAAAATGAATATATTCAGTATATCTTGAGAGTCATCGTGATTATGTTCAGTGTGATTCGCTGTTAAATACTGTCCTACTATTCTTTCTTACACTTTTCTATTATCTTGAGCATTTCTCAAGTCTTGCATAAATTCTGTTTTTCTCAAGTTGTTTTAAATAAAAAGTTTTCATATTACACAAATATCAAAGGTATGTTTCAAATTCTACTCCTTGCATTAAGAATATTAATTGCCATCCTGGTAATTCTCCCAAGAACACACTCATAATTTTTTTAAATAATTTGATATACTAATCTGAACAGGCATCATACTTGAGCATGCTTTGTTTCCTTTTGATAACTCTTTATATGTGGATAAAATTTACTCTTAACACTATATTTCTGTATTTTCATAAATATTCTATGCTTGTTCATATTTAATTTCTATTTATATATAATTCATCATGCATTTATGTATTTACATAGATACATATTTAAAATAAATATAAACATTAATTAAATTTATATTTACATTAAAATTAATTAAAGCTGGGTCATGCATCACAGTGTGCTTCGTAAAGCTGCTGCTGATGGCACTAGCCTCCCAGACAGGTGCCAGTTCTGCTCCCCTCTGCTCCACTTCTGATCCAGCTCCTGGCTAACGCGTCTGGAAAGGCAATAGCAGATACTACAACTGTTTGGGCCCCTGCAGCCACATGGGACACCAGGAAGCAGTTCTTTGCTCCTGGCTTCACATCCACCCAGCTCCAGCCATTGGGTCCATTTGGGGTCTGAGCTAGCAGATGGAATATATCTCAGTGTAAATTTGCCTTTCAAATAAGTCATCAATCTTTCTTAAATTTTTGTAAAAGTCTAGCAACTATTTAATGACGTTTACATGAATAAAAGCCTCAATACCAGTTCTTCTATAGGTCAACCATCTCCCATTTGAATATTTTATTTTAAAATACTATTTTATTTATCTAAAAGGCATAATAACATAAACACAGGGACACAGACGGAGAGAGAGAGAAAAAAAAATCTGCTTTCTGCTGATTCACTCCCAAAATGGCCACCTCTGACAGGGCTGACCCATGGTGGTCTTCACATGGCCAGAGGCCCAACTCTCTGGCCCACTTCCCACTGCCTTTCCAGGTTCATAAGCAGGAAGCCAGATCAAATGCTGGGAATGGGGACCCAAATCAGCATTCTTGATATGGAATTCTGGCATTGCTGGTGGCAACTTTAAACCACTGTGCCACAAGTTCATCGCCAACGCAGGCATTCTGGTATATTCAACATTCAGGTCACTCAGAACATGTTGTATTGTTATTCCCTTTTGGTTTGAAGGTAGTGATGGGTGAGTCGGTTAGCGATAAAGGCGGAGTTTGCCTCAAACCCGACATGTCACTCAGACCTCAGGCCAGATCCGGAAGGCTGTAGAGATCTGGCAGCTCAGCAGAGCCCGGATGGAAATGGGTTCTCCTGTTCATCAGTGCAAGCCTTGCCTAATAAGGATGGAGCAGGATCTGCTGAGGCCTCCGTAGTAAGTGGGGTTTAAAAACCTCCTGTTTGCTTCCTTGGGAGCTTCTTCCTCCCCGCAGCTTATCTCTGTTTCTCCATTGCTGGGGCAAAAGGCCCGAGACGGAGTTCCCTGAGTTAAGGCGGTTTTACATTATTTTTCTATACTAGCTGCTGTGTTTCTCCACTGGAGGTCAACGAATCTAACATGTAGTTTCTCCAAAACAACTTGCCTCTTTACACAGTGGGAAAAAAGGACAAAAACAAAAAACAAAAAAAAATTTGGGCCTGGTGAGATGGCTCAGTGGTTAAATCCTCATCTTGCAAGTGTGTCAGGGTCCCATGTGAGTGCTGGTTCTGGTCCTGGCTGTTCCACTTCCCTGACCTAGGAAAGCAGTAGAGCATGGCCCAAAACCTTGGAACCCTGCACCCGTGTGGGAGACCTGGAAGAAGCTCTTAGCTCCTGGCTTCTGATAGGCTCAGTTCTAGCCATTGCAGCCTTTTGGGGAGTAAACCAGCAGATGGAAGATCTTCCTCTCTGTCTCTCCTTCTCTCTGTAAAATCTCATCTGACTTTCCATTAAAAAGAAATAAACATTTTTAAATTATTTTTAAAAGCCTCAGAAATCAAGCTTTCCACCTGAAAGAAATGTTTACTAAACTAAATTCAGATTATTCTGTTTTAATAAATTCAATTTTGGTAAGAATATTTGTTATAACAGTTTACATGTTCTGTTGTTGCTGCTATTTACATGTCAATATTCCTTAGAAAATTTTGGGTTTTAGTGCATAAACAAAAGTTGAATATGATCAGAAGAAAAGGGTAGCATTTAAATTATGGTAAGTTAGGAACGCTGTTGTCTTGATAGAGACAGTTGTAAATACTTAATAGTTTATTAATCATACAGTTGCTTTTTCCCTTTCCCTTTCAATTTTCTCAAAATGTAAATCAAACTCAGAAAGAAATCCAGGGCCACCACCATGGTTAGCAAGCTAATCTTACTCCTGTGGTGCTGGTATCAAGTGTGGGTACTAGTTCAAGTCCCAGCTGCTCTAATTGCAATCCAGCTGCCTGCTTGTGGCCTGGGAAAGCAGTGAAGAATGGTCCAAGGCCTTGGGCTCCTACACATACTTGGGAGACCCAGAATAAGCTCCTGATTTTGGACCTGCCCAGCTCAGGCCTTGGTAGACATTTGGGGAGTGAACCCATGTCTCTCTTTTGCATGCCTTGGAAGTAAAATACAGAGGCAGGCATTTGAGGCAGCAGCCCCTGAGGATGTCTGCCTCCCCACACTAGTGTTGAGTACCAGCTCCTTTCCTTTCAATCCAGTTTCCTGCTTATGCACATCCTGGGAGGCAGCTATCCACAGCCCAAGTAGTTGGTTCCCTTCATCCACATCAGAGAGCCAGGTCAGACTCCAAGCTGTTGGCTTCTGCCAGCTGCAGCGCTATGCAGACACTTAAGGAATGAACCAGTAAATGGACAATCTCTCTTTTTCAGATAAAATAAAAATACAAGTTAGAAGACTACAATCACTTCTTTTCACACATTCACTGATTTCTCTGTGGCTCATATTTGGATATGTACTAATACTAAATTCACAGTGATATTTATAAAGATTGTGTTATCCTATGATCTGGTATTGAGGGTCTGACTGGCAGACTGAGATATCCAGCTTCTAGGAAGCCAGGAGCTCTGCCGTCTTCCTTAGAGCTACCTCCATCTGTTCTGAGTACAGACAGTATATCCTCTTGAAATTCTCACACAGAAGTTGACATTTGTTCCTATTGAGTGCCTTCACATCTGCCCTTCTATGTTGTTTTTCTATTCAGAATTTACAAAGGTCTATGCCAGTCAGGACTATAATTGCCCATAGTGTTCAGTGTAGACCAAGTAAATAAGGACACTTTCTTTCACATGGGAATCTACTGTTCAACAAATATTCTTCGGCATCTACTGTGTGCTAGGCTCTTAGAATTCACTATCACTCTCTGACATTTTTCTTGTTTTTCCCACATTTAGTTAGCAATGACAAATTGCTGCATCAGTTTTTTTTTTTGTTTTTTTTTTTTTGTCAAGTGATACTACTTTTACTGGAAACTCAAAGCTACAAAACCACCAATGAATATCAATACAAAATGAGTTGCAGGGAGAAATTCCAATCACTCTGTGTACAAGGGCCTGGGTGAATTTTCATAAGACTTGAAAGTATTCTTTGCTTCATGACACCAAGCCCTGATTTTTCTGCAACGTTCTGGCACTGTGATTTCATAGCTATGTGCTAAAAGATGGAGCTGTAATTGTTAGAAACCCAAAGCTGTTTTCCAGGAAGATAAAGCATGAAAATAATACCCACTCAACTAAACTTTTCCCTTGTCTGTTAGGTGAATTTAAAAATCAGTTGGATTTCTTTGCCATTCTCCAACCTGCACCCCTCCCAAAAAAAAGTGTTGAATTGCATTTTCATTTTTTCCTATGCTCTGCTTTTCATGGTCAAACATAATTGAAAATAAATGCATCTGGATCTCTGACCAGCCTCCTCATGGTCACAGTTGTGTATATCTCCTGGCCTTGCTCCTCTGAGTTTGAATAGCAGGTAATATATCTACTAAATTCCTTGGCGAGCCCTTTATTAGACATGTTGATAATTTATGGCTTTTCTCAGAATCCGTTCTCATCTGTCTCACGTTCTCCAAGCATGTTCAACATAACCGATTTTTTTGAGATGTGGTGTGGTAAGCAGCTTAGTGGTTAGATCACTGGTTAGGACATCCCTTCCCACTCGGGAGTGGCTGAGTTCAATAAGCTATTCCAACTCCTGATTCCAGCTTCTGGCTCTTGCACACTGGGACTCAGCAGGCATTGACTTAAGGTAGCTGGATTTGCTGCCACCCATGCCTGAGGCTTGGATTAAGTTCCTGGGTCTCAACTTCAGCTCCAACTGAGGCATTTGGGGCATTCGGAACAGGAACAAACATATAGGACAATTGTGTAACTGTGTGTAAGTGTGCATACGTGCAAGCATACACAAGTGTTTGCATGATTCTCAAATACACAGGAAATTTTTTAAAGTCTCTGACCTTTAAGTAATACCTTTCTATACTTTTGCAGAAATTTTACAAATATATTTTTATATTTTAATGTAATTTTTGTGAAAAAGAGAAAATGGCTCACATGGTTGTATTAAATATTAGAACCGCTTCTCAGAATTGGAATGGGCTCTTTTATCTAAATCTCTGTCATTTCAAGATAGACAAACATCAGTCTTCTTCCTCAAGCACAAATGTCTATTTTAACTAGACACTATACTGCTGCTGCACTTACTGCTGCTGCATGCCAATCCAATACTTCACCAATGCTGTTTCAACCATGATGAAGGATGGCTTGAAAAACACCAATGAGGGGCTGACCTGGTGGTTCAATAGGCTAATCCTTTACCGGAAGTGCTAGCATCCCATATCGGTGCCAGTTGGGGCACCGACTGCTCAGCTTCCAATCCAGCTCTCTGCTTGTGGCCTGGAAAGGCAATGGTGAATGGGTCAAATCCTTATTACCCTGTATTCATATAGGAGACTCAGAAAAAGCTCCTGGCTCCCATTCATTGTTCAGTTCCAGTTATTGTGGTCATTTGGGAAGTTAACCAGCCGGTGGCAGATCTTTCTCTTTTTCTGTCTCTTCTCTGTAAATCTGCCTTCAAGTAAAGATAAACGACCTTAAAACAAACCAAAAAATCACCAATGAGAAGTCTAGAAGGCTTTCTGTTTTCTGCAAAATGTCTCTGTCTAGTGAATATAGACACTACTGACACTACTTGTAACATTAGTTTTTCCTGGAATCATTTCTTTTTGGGGTTTAGGTCTTAGTGACTAAATTATCTGACCTTTCCCAGAATTTGCAAATATTCAAAGGAAAAGTAGAAATATACCTTGTCCTTCACTTTTTCCTTTCCCTTTTTCCCTTCTTCACATCTGGAGTTAGTAACTGTTTGTGATTCTGACCCTTCAAGGTTCCTGGGCAAATACCACCTGCTGAGCCAATCACAATATCAAGTCATCCAGACCAAAAACGGGTAGAGTTTCATACCCAAGCTGGCAAAATAGCCTCTCAAACTGTCAGAATAGAGCTGCCAGCTACAGAACAGCCGTGGAGATTTGGAAACAGGATTCATACGTTATTCACCAAAGGCAAACAAGTAAACTAACGAGAAAGGACCAGGCATGAAGTACAGCCAGAGGTCAGGATTCAGGTTCCTGAGGCAACCTGGGGAAAAATAGCAGCACCACATGCCCTTTACAAAGTCTTTTTTTCCACCTTCCCTGGGACCAGGCCATTGTGTGTGGCCATCTGACATTTCCTATACAATGCTGAAGGGTTAACTGCTTTCCCTCTGCTGCCCCTTCATCACAAAATCTGGAAATCAAATAATTTGTCACTTGTTCAAACAGTAGCCTGTAGTCCCCAGACACTCAGCCACACCACCTTGCATGCAAGATGGTATAACACCATTGGTTTGACGCCTGAATTTTTTATGTCCTATTAAATTCTCGTTTGCATTTTTTAGCAATTCTTCTTGGTAATTCAATGTATTGATCAAAAAAGTGGTTCCTGTCTGTTGAGAGAAATGGAACTACGCGTCTTGCTTCTGTTTGTTTCTGTTTCTTAATGTTTTGTACTTTTACATTATTCATGTACCCAGAGGCTCTGCATGATGACCACATTTTTACAAATCTCCCAAATAAATAAGTAATAGCTTATTTGAAAAAGCTACTTTGGTTTACCTAGGACTTTGCTATTGCAGCTGATGTCTGATAATGCACCTCTAAAACTCACACCAAGTGATAGCAACTGCAGTATTCCCTGTCATGTTTCAAACATTAAAAATTATAGGCTTCCCACTGGCATGTATGTATGAAGTGAATGCCACAGAACAGCATTTCCATTGCAATTTTCTTCATTATGTCAGTCAGATATCTAACTTACTTATAAAAAGCATAGATAATTGAATGATAAATAACCCTTAAGAAAAGCTAAATGTTTCTTGTTTTGTAGCAAATGTTGCCTGTGACACGTAAGGTGAATAGATGCTTCAAGGAAATTTGACGCATGTTGATTCTTTTTGGAAAACTGAAATGGGAAAGAAAAATACTTTCCTTTCTTAGGCTTGTCCTGTATTCCTGTTACTGGAAGAAAGAAAAGGAGAACATACTTTTCAAGGATGGCATCTGTGTGTTTTGAACTGCTATGAAACATCCTCAACTCTCTAAGACACACCCAAACTTGTTTTACCCAGCTGTACACAATCGCCACCCTCCACACAATATCCACCTCTGAAAAAGCGTGGCACTCCAACACTATTACAAGCAATGCAATGAAATTCATTTAGAAAGATTCATACAGCATTAAGATATTTCCCTTTTTTACAATCTATGTTAAGTCTGTTAATTACAAGGCCAAATCTCCATGACAGCCACCTCAGAAGAGCATGGCTATACAGCCAATTTTGCAGTTTTTCCTACACTTGACAATGTCAGGAAGAGTTCAGATTTCTAGATTTTTCTATTCTTCCCTTCCAAGAAGCTTCACGTTTGTAAAGCATGGTTTATGCACATAGCCCTCACTCCTCTTCTTTGTTGGGAAACACATTAAACTTTCCTTTCGTTTCACTTTGGCTTAAGATCAATATTTCGACTAAATTCATATCTTTGATATATAGCATTTCACTAGGAGAATATAAGAAGTCATATATTATTTTGCTCTTAAGAAAAATGGGAATCTGATCTGGATATTACCTGCTAAGCAGTTGTGAGGATTTATTTGAATTCCTCTAAGAACCTGTTAGTGTATAATTTGTTGCACAAGATTTATGAGCTTCCCAGGAGATTTCATTCACTGCGTAAGAACATTTCCCTGACATGTCAGATGTGCCACTGTGCTGAGGTTTTTGCGTATTCACAATGGAGCTGCCCTGATGCTTCTCATAAAAACTTGGAAGTTCAAGCAATGATCTGCCTCAGGGATGTTCCAATACAGAAATTACAAGGTATATTCCTTGCCATAGAGATTGTACGCAGATTCCCATAGTTAAAATTAGACTCAGAGTGATTAATGTAGCACTACAGCAAGCTAATACTTCACATGCTAGTGCCAGCATCCCATATGGGCGCCGGTTCATGTATCAGCTGCTTCTCTTTTGATTCAGGTCTCTTCTGTGGCCTGGGAAGGCAGTGGAGGATGGCCCAAGGCCTGGGGTCCCTGCACCCAGGTGGTAGACGCGGAAGAAACCCCTGGCTTCCAGCTTTGGAACATCCTAGCCCTGATCATTACAGCCATTTAGTGAATGAACCAGGGGACAGAAAGACTATCCCCTCTCTATGTAAAATCTGCCTTTCAAATAAAAATAAATAAATAATCTTAAGATAAATTTCAGAGGCCAGCATTACTAGCACCAAACATCAAGCCACTTCTGTGATGCTGGCGTCCCGTATTCCAGTCTAGCTCACTACTAACATTCATGGGAACAGCACGGTGCTTGGTTTCCTACACCCACATTCAGCCATTTGGGGAGTGAATCAGTAGATGACAGAACTCTCTCTGTCTTCATCTGTCTGTGTCTCTCTCTGTTTCTTTCTCTCTGTGTGTCTCTTTTATCCTAATTTAGCCTTTAAGAGAAACAAAATATAAAAGTTAAATCACTTAAATTCATGGTGGCCCTAATGTTCTTTCTTCTTTCAAATCTCTATCCATTGCAACAAAATGATCTCAGAATTTTTATCGATCTTATGATACACTGTCACATTTTAATGTCACATATTTATCATCCAGAGCATATTATTTTAAAAAAGACTTAAGATTTTTACATTTTTATTCTTCAAAAACATTTTAAACTTAAAGTATAAAATTGTTGAGCATGGCACAACCTTGTTTGGCTCTTTTCTGCACGTTTAGAATGCCCTGATTCTTTTGGAGTCATGTATCTGTTAAGAACTACATCCAACTTCTTTAAATCAGAGAACATGTATAATAAGCCATAATTGTGACAAAATTGACCTTCATTAGAATTTTTAAAAATATGTCTTCACAATGTAAATAATTTTCCAAGGGTAATATCTGGATAGTCCAGGTCAATTGTTTTTCAGCAATTGGGTTACTTCCAAATCGTAGCAAACAAAAACATTCATTCTGATTATGATGAATGACATTTAAACATCAAAACATCTTCTTTTATAAAGTTATTAGATATTTAAAACCTGCAGTTTCATTAAGTCACATTACTTAAGCATGTCCAACGTGTGATTTTTTAATTGTAATTTTTTAAATTTAAATATGTCAATTGTATATCAAAATGCTTTTTATATGAATCCTTTAAAAACTAGAATTTGTTTTTATAAAGGCAGAACTGAAAAATGTATAACTTCTACTTCCATTATGTTTATAAGAAAAACACATAGTTCAAAATAGACAATGGACAGTCCTCACTCTTGATTTGATTTGTTCTAGCATTTTTCCATAGAAAAGACTGAATCTAATGAGATCAGGGGTTGAGAAAAGGTACTAAGTTTATGCAGTTAAATGCAGCTCAGTTTTGCTAATCTAATAGTCACGGTGAGCAAGGGTCCAGATCTGCGTATAGCTGATTCACTAATGTTCTCTGGTCAGTCCTGGCCTGGCCAGGATTGGGGGAAGTGTCTGGGACTTTTAAAGTTAAGGTGACATATTCAGGTGTTGACTGTGCATTCACATCTAAGTCATGTTCCCCAGTCCATCCACTAATTGTTGATTTCCATCTATCCAGCAGGCACTTCAGCTCCAAACTTGTTACAAATTTGAGCAGAGCAAAGGTAAGTCATTTGTTGGCCCTCAAGCTCACGAATCTTGGTAGATTCCTCAGAAACTTAGAGAAAATGGACAAGGAAGGGATTTGTGAGAAAAAATACACAACTGGGAATTAAGTTTCGTTAGATTTAGGGAGAGCAGTAAATATTAACAAATAGAAGCCATGATCATGTTTTAAATCAAGGAGCTAATTGCTAAGAGTTCTGAGTTCAGAGTAGATTTGCAGCAATGACAGTGTTTTCAAAAACTCAGTATGGCCAGCTTGGCAAGTTCCTTCTGCTGATTCCAAAGTGATCTCAGTACACTCAACTATGCTATGTAAAAAATATCTGAGATAACAAATTGATGTCGATCTGATACTGTGGTAAAGTGAGTAAAGTCTCTACCTGTAATGCAGGCATCCCATATAGTTTTGCTTCTATGATTATTATTATTATTATTATTATATTGTGATATAGCTTCATAGACCCTGAGATTTCCCTTACCCCCTCACCAACCCCCTTTTCTTTCACTGAGTTCCCCGATATTATTACTTTAGTATAGTTCTTCATAAAAAGTCATATGTACATCATTGCAGGCATGGACAATGGCAGAGAGTCCAGCATTCTATTGTCAAGATATAATAAACAGTTTCATTGGGAATCTTTCCTCAATCCAGAAGTGCATACTGCATCTGAATATGATAGTCTCCATTACACAGTTACTATACATCCCTTAAATGAAAAGCCACAAAACAAAATCAACAATAGAAGAAAAATAGAAATTTACAATGCCATGAAGTTAAATAACATGTTCCTGGATGACTAAAGTTTTACTAAAAAAATGAAAAAGAAAATCAAAAACCTTCTTGAAGAAAGTGATGGAACTGTATGATCTATGACTCAGTGAAGAATTTAATCAGAAGGAAGTGTTTTGAAGAGATGAAACTTTAAAAAAAAATTAAAGTCCATGAAATATAGTTTCTGCTGATCTTTATTGGTGAATATGCCTCTTGTAGGCTGTTATTTCAATACAGACTGTTATTTCAATACAGTTTACTCTTCTATGATGTTTGATTGATGGGTTTAAGCCATTTACATGCAAAATTAATACAAATGGGTGGTAATTTGGTCCTGTCATTTTAGCAATGGGTTGTTCATTGATTTAGTCTTCTGTTTTATTTTACTGGGATGTTCTTCCCATTTGCCTTTGATTTTGGTGTGCACTATTCATCTTCTCTGTCAAGAGAACATCTTGAAGTATCATTTGTAGGGCAGGTTTGGAAGAGGCATATTCTTTTAACTTTTCTTTATGGTGGAAGGATTTTATTTCATTTTCAAAGACAAAGAAAAGCTTTGTTGGGTATGTTATCCTGGACTTAGAGTTTTTTGCTTTTAGAATCTGGAATACGTCACTCTATTCTCTTCTTGACTGCAGAGATTCTTGTGAGAGATCTCCTGTGAGTTTAATTGACATTGCTTTGTATGTCAGTTGCTTTTTTCACGTGCACATTTAAGGATTTTTTTCCTTGTGTTCAATTGAAGAGAGCTTGATGATCATGTGTCTTGGTGAAGATCGCTTTTGGTCAAGCCTGTTGAGAATTCTGTGTCCCTCCTGCATGTTATTTCCCAATTCTTTCTCTAGATTGGGGAAATTTTCCTTTGTTATTTCATTAAATATTTGTAAACCCAGCTTCTCTTTGCACCTTCTGGGACTCCCATAACTCTTATATTTGGCCTCTTAATAGTGTCTTTCAATTCTTGAATACTTTTTTTGGCCTTGTCCAGCTCTGCTTCCAGCTTTTTGTTTGTTTCTCCCTGGTGATAGGAAATATCTTCTTTTTTAATTTATTTTTTAATTACATTGTATTATGTGACACAGTTTTATAGGTACTGGGATTCCCCCCCCCCAAACCCTCCCCCTATGGTGGATTCCTCCACCTTGTTGCATAACCACAGTTCAGGTTCAGATGAGATTCCTTCATTGCAAGCATATACCAACCTAGAGACCAGCATGTTATCATCCAGTTAAGTTCAACGGCTTCTTAGGGAGACCTTCTCTGGTCTGAAGGTAGAGCCAGCAGAGTATCATCCCGATCAATTAAAAGCTCCAACATACCATCAGCAACAATTTATAACGTTACGGAAGTGATTAACATAGTATTGAGTAACCAATATGTTAAAAATAAATGCGAGTTCTTAACCACATCTTGCGTCTACTTCATTCACATTTCAATTTTAGTTTATATACAACAGGTTCTATACATCTCTGAGATCCTTGCTCAAGTGGTTCTGATAGTTCACCAGTCATAAGTCCCTGCCAATCTCGCCATTCCAGGTACGATGAGGCTGGTGCAGAGTCCACTGATTGACATAGTCCATCATAGAGTCTCCCCTTGTCCAGCATTTCACTGCCAACATATAGCTGAGGCGGTTGATTGACCTACTCCATCTTCCATCTTTTCTTGGTTAATGTTCTGATCCCTCCATTTTGATTGAGGGTATCCCCAAAGAAACTTTGAGGTGTTCCCAGACCAGATTCCTATATGTACTAGCAAGTACAGTGTCCACCTCAGTCCATCACCCTGATCAGCTGGTGGTTGCAACTGCTGAATTGGTTCTATTCTCAGCCCCGACCTCCACCGGAACCAATGAGTGTTGCAGTCCATCCTGGCTCTGCTCCTGGTCAAATGAAACAGACCAGCAGGATGAGCAGTTCTTTGTCTGGGTTCACCTCCTGAGTTTCTGGTGAACGTCCCTTCCCACCTTTTTGCTGGTGGAGTTCTGGCCGCTGGTGGAGTTCAGGTCAATGCTCACTGAATGCTGCTGGAGTATCAGACACTGCAACACCACACCGTTGTACACTGCTTTCCCTTGTCTGTCACTCTCTAGGTACCACTCTGCTGTTGTTCTGCCCTCTCCTATTTCCTGGAATGTGTCTTCTCAGCGTTATGTTGTCTAATGTTTCTCCTTCTGTTTAAACTTGTCCTTACCCAATTTCACCATCTTGATTCTCTCCCATGCTACATTTCTAATCTGGATCACTGAAAATGGCCCAGAAAAAGCAGCAGAAACTGGAACAAGAACTTGATCCCCTTTCTCCCACATGGGACACCTGGAAGAAGCTCCTGGCTCCCACTTCAGCATGGCCCAGCCATGTGTGGAGTCACCAGCCTCTTTCTGTGTGACTGACACTCTAATAAATAAATACACCTTTAAAAATTACAAAAATTTTAAAATCAAAGAGTTGGTGGCAGAAGATAATGGCTTTGTTCTTCTGTGGCTTTTCTTGACACTGAGGAACACAGGTACAGATCTCAGGTAGTTGAGGGACAGGTGGAAATATGTGGCCTTTTTATTCTGTTTCTTAACTAAGAATTAATGATTACACAAATGGAAAAACTGCACTGAGCTCTGCACAGACAAAAAAAATCAAAAGTGTGTCTGCTGTGGTTTTTCACTGAAATCAGGTATTTTTTGGAATAAGAGGAGTTAGTGTTAGTAATGAAGTTCATAAGGACAGTCAAGATTGTCCCAAGTTAATTGAGGATGTATGAGCACCTGATAAGCTTCTAGCTCAAAATTGCTAGCTCTAGGGTTGTATAAGTAAGGATGGATGATTGCCCAAACTCCCATTCTCTCAAAATATGTAGCTTCTTACATGGAGGATATGGCAGTACACTGGAGCCTGCAGAGGATGCCTGGTACCATAACAGAGGATGGAGTACAGAACAAATCATTAAATACCCCTGCCAAGTGATGACAGTGAATACCTGGGGCAAGTGGAGTCTCTAAGTTGGACTACGTCAGCCAGTAGAGTCTAGAGAGATTTCATCATGATTAAAATGGCAAGATCAACAATAATACAAAACTGTTGAACTATCAAAAGCACTGAGCAGTGCCCTCAGAGCAGTCTTCACATTGGGGACACTGGGATGTTTGGGAGACTGCTGTGTGATTTCTCCCTTTATCTCTCCCCTTCCCCTAGATATAGGAAAGAGAGAAGAGAATGTGAATACAATGGTCTCACCCACTTTCCTCTAGCCCTTGATCCTTTGCACCCTAATCAAATATGTAAAAATTATCAAAAATAAAACTTATACAATAAAAAGTGAAGCTTCTCCCTTGGGTCTGGAGTCTGATGGAGGATACTTTTTTATTACTCATCTCCGGAACTTCTGCCCTTGTGTGCTCTGTAGCTGACTTCTTGCTTGCTCATTACACCTGTGCAGATGGTGCACTTAGACCACAGAGACTTTGGTTGTGGTTTGCCTAAAAAAAAAAAATGAGCTTCAGAGACAATTTTTTAGGTAATACAGGGTTTTTATCAAGCTTGGAAAATGTCATCATCTCAAGATGAGATACTAAATTCAATGAACATATTTACCACTAAAGTGCTAAGAAATGAACTTGACAGAACTGTACTAGAACACCGTTGTATGATCTGAGATTTATTCTGGAACTCATTGAGTACTTGGACTTGCTTAGTAAATATGCTTGGATTTTGCCATTGGAAGAGGAGCAATAGATTGGGTCTATAGAGTAAGACTGTGCACTGTGCTTTAAGCTTAATTAAAATGGTACTTAATGCTTGCCAAAATTGGCACTCACAATAGAGTTTGGTCTA
Organism: Ochotona princeps; assembly: GCF_030435755.1. Taxonomy (NCBI): domain Eukaryota; kingdom Metazoa; phylum Chordata; class Mammalia; order Lagomorpha; family Ochotonidae; genus Ochotona; species Ochotona princeps. The sequence continues at coordinate 64,136,960 of NC_080841.1, read as the reverse complement.
TATCATTTTATAGATGAAATCATACTAGAAAAAGATTAGACTGGCACAACGAGTAATAATAAGCTCATTACTAAGATTTTAGCATGCCTAATAGTCAAAAAAGACAGCAAGATGTCTACCTTGAGGCCATTCAGCAATGTCACAAAAACTACTGGAAAGAAAGTTCAGTGTGTGAATGACATCCTCTTTTCTCTTACACAGCGGAGATCAAGCTCTCCCAGGTAAGCTTTAATTCATACAACTTTGTGGATAGTGGGCTTACGATGACTGGCATATCCATGAGGCTAGAACTGAGAAAGTTTTTGCTGACTTCTTCTTTCTCCCACAGGCATACTAGAGCCTTTAGAGAAACATCACTAAGAAATAGCTTCAAAGTAAGTAGCCAATCCAGAGCTGTGGGTATGATTTTTTTCTTAATTAAATGGGTAGACAGATAGTACTATAATACCCAGTGTTTCCTTTTCAATCATTGAAGATATACTTTCTGGGATCATAAAGGAACCAAACCTAGTGGTAGACAACCTAGCTGAATCAGGACTGACTCTGCCCAAAGCTTAAAATGAGAACCATCTGGCAAAGTATAAGAAATACAAGTAATAAACTCTTCCTTGGGAGATGAACTCATAAGTTCCAGAAAATTTTGTGGTTTTTAGACTTTGGATTTAAAACATGAATATTCATTTTGTTACTCCAAAATTAACTGCTAATTTCTCTAGTGTGTTGGAATATCTGGCATGAGGCACAGGAATACGTTAAGTCAGCCTAAGCACAAAGAAGATTCTGTTCGCATGACCCATTAAGTATGTGTGAAGGGGATTTAGCTCTTAAGAGACGCACAAGTCTAATGGTAAGAGACGGAAAGTTGGTAACATAATCCACAACATTTGTGAGAGCACCCACTAAGGAAGACTACTATTTGAGTGTTGCCTTTGAAATGGAGTTCTCAAGAAGGGCTTGGTTATTATACCTGAACTAAACTGTTGAACTAAACCACTCTGTTGCCCAGGTCACCACGTTTGTCCCTGTGCAATCCTTTTGTTTCTTCAGATGCTTGAACCAATGGGATTTACTGACCTTGTCCGGGAACTTCCAAGTAGAAGCTGAAATCAAACGTATTGCTTCCCAGAAGCTCCGTTCATTGTTTCAGTGAAAGTAATGGAAAAACTGGCTGCTGTAAGACAGACACATTGCACATTTTGCAGACAGGATCGCGCTTAGGATTTCAGATAGGGCCAGCCTCATCTTGGATCAGTGAAGCTGTTGCACTCTTCCCCTAATCACAAAGTTTGTCTCCTAGGCAGCAAGATGGAAAACAACCTTGACTCTTCCCCAGCAAGAGAGCAACTGACAAAAGCTTCCATTCAGGTTAGAACAATAGCCACAATAGTGCCAGCTGAAGGGAAAATGTGTCCCCTGCCATGCCTGATTCTTCCTATTTTGTTGCTTCTTAGCACTAAAATGTGATAATATTTGGATATGCTTTAGAGCTGGCTTATTGAACATTGCACTTCTATTGACATTGGAGATTAAACAGTTCTCTGACATGGGACTGCCCTGAGGCACTGTAGGACTTGGAGCCGCCTGGTAGCTCCCCTTCAGCTACTGAGTGCACATAGCATCCCCTCACCGAGATGAAGCAGCCAAGATTGCCTTTTCCAAACACCACCAAATGTCCCTATTGCGCAGTATCACCTTTAGCTAAAAAGTACTGTGTAATAGACACAGAATTGTCACCAAAAAAATTGATACTCTAACACTTAATTTCCATGTGATTTTAGCTAAATTGTTTCTTCTCTTTGTGTTTCGGTTCTTTCATCTTTGAAGTAAATTTCACAGTAAGTTTTATACTCACCTAAAAAGGAAAGCATGGTTTCCATGAACAGAATAGACAAATGTAACTATGTAATCATGTAAACATGCAATCAATGCTCAGTGATTTTAATTAATATTTTTTAAATGAAACCAAATATTTAGCTGCTTCTTCTGCAAGACATATTTTATTTATCATTTTAGTGTCTATATGCAGTAAGTTAGTTCAGCATTCTAGTCAAAAGGTGAATTACAAAGTATTCAGTATAGAGAAGTCCTACTGCATTTCATTTGTGAAAATCTCAAACTAGTATTTACATATTTATTTCTCTCACATTTTTCTCAAATCTTCATTTCTTAATAACCTGAAAAGCTATGTGGATATTCTTGAATTTATCTTTCCCACAATATTATTTTTTATTTGAAATTTTCAAAATGCAGATTAAATAATACCTAGTGAAGGTTGGGACAAAAAAGATAAACAACTTTGGATTTAACTTAGAATTAAAACATAATAATGTAATTCTAAGATGGAAAGGTCGCTAATAAAATTCTGGATGTGGAGAAATAGGGTGCAAATGATATTCAAAATCCAGCTTTTCTGATTCCCTTATAAGCCATGAAAGAACCTCTCCATTGAGAAAGAACCTCTCCATTAAGCATGATTTATCCCGAGGCAGGGCAATTCTATTTTGGAGAGCCTTGTAGCCTTTCAAATAGAAACTGGCTTGGATTCCACTCAGATTCCCAGAAACTCATGAACTTCTTAAGATTTAACCCAGGACTTAGCATGAATTCATTCGCATATTCAAAGTTTGAGCCGAGAATGCAGCTAACTGGCTTACCAACACCAGTGTTGTTTTGGTTTATTTATGTTTAGTTTGGAAAGAGAAAGGGAAAAACAAAGAAGAAGAGGAAGGGGAAGGATGGAAGGAAGGCAGGAAAAAGAAAAGAAAGAAGGAGGAAAAAATGATAGAGATACCTCTCCCTAATTCACTCTCAAAACAAAGTGTGTGGGGTAAAAAATTCAGTCTGGGTCTTCCATGTGAGTGATGGGAACTCAATCATTTGGACCTTTGCTGGTACCTTCCTGGTGTTGGAAGCCAGGATCAGGAAGCTAGGATAAAGAGCCAGAACCACAAGGTACTCTGAGGCTCGAGGTAGGCATCCTAACCAGCGGTCTGTCCACTGGGCCAAATGTCGCCTTTCACAAGTGCTCAACAGATCACCTGATTTTGGCCCAAGAAAGGCTACAGAAGAAAACAACAAAGATTTATGACAGCCTCAAAACGTATCAGCTAATGTTGATACAAAGAGCATAGCTTACTCTGCCTAGGAAAGCATAAGTTTATATTCCAAATATTTCCCAGCACATCTGACACTTTTCAGAGGATCCTGACACCATGAAGCTGCCATCATGTGCAGGGCACTGTTACAGATGCATGAGAGATGGGTGAATCTGCAGGCACAGCTCTCCAGGACACAACAATTCAAAATCAAGGACTTGATCTTACATAAAATGGAGATAGATCAGAAGCAGATGATTACAGAGGAAAACAGAATCTCATTCCATGTGCCGCATCACTGTCTACTCTAGACTGAATGTGTTCCCCAAAAATTCACGTCTTGAAATCCTAGTCTTCATGGTGAGAGTACTTGGAGGAGAGGGGGAGGGAACGTTGGAACACGAATCTGTAATTATTAATACATCATAAATGGAATTAATGCCCTGTAGCAGAGACCTCTGCACGGCAGTTTCACACAGTGACTGGAGCTCCATTCGGAACACCCTCTTCCCACAACACAGCACCTGCATTTACAACTTCCTACTAATCCTTACCTTGGGAGGCAGCAACTGATACGTCAAGTATTTGGGTCCCTGCCACTCTCAGGACACCTGGTTTGGGTGACAGGTTCCTGGCTTTGGCCTGACCCACACACAGCTGCTGAAACCATATAAGGAAATGAAACAGCACATGGACAATTTCTGCCAGAATCTCTGTATTATCACTCTGTTTTTCTTCTTTTCAAATCAAATGAAAACAGTACTTTTGATGAGACACCAAAGATATCCCTTACAATCTCCATCACATAAGGACATGGCAAGAAAAACAGTGGTCTATTAGCCAGATAGCCAATATTCGCCAGATAAGAAATCTGCTTTGGTCTTATCGGACTCCAGAATTGTGGAAAAATGAGTTTTTGTGGTTTTTTTTTTTTAATATTTTGGTTATTTATTTGAATGTCAAAGTTTCAGTGAGAAAGGCAAAGGGAGAGCTCTCTCATCTACTGGTTCTGTACTTAGATGGCCACAATGACCAGGGCTGGGCCAGGAGCCAAGAGTTCCTTCTAGGTCTCACCCATGGGTGCCAGGAGCCCAAGTAATTGGCCCATCTTCTGATGATTTTCCAGACATTAGGAGGGAGCTGCATCAGAAGAGGAGCAGCTTGGATTTGAACTGACCTCGTATGAGATTTCGATTTCAAGGGTCATGAACGCCCTACCTACTTCGATACTGACGACTTCACTTCCAGTCAGCTTCCTGCTAATGGCCTGGGAATACAGAATAAGATGACCCAAGTATTTGGGTTCTGGGAAATCTGAATGAAACTCCTGCTTTCTGGGTTCTAACTGGTCCCACCCCAATCATGCAGCCATCTCAGAAATGAATCAATGACTGAAAGGGATTTCTTCTCTTCTCTTCTCTTCTCTTCTCTTCTCTTCTCCTCTCTTCTCTTCTCTTCTCTTCTCTCCTCTCCTCTCCTCTCCTCTCCTCTCCTTTCCTCTCCTCTACTCTCCTCTTCTCCTCACTCTTTCCCTCATTTTCTCCTTCTCTCTCATTAGCTATCTCACTGTGTGCCCGTGTTTGTGTTCTACCTTTTTCTGTGTAACTCTAACTTCCAAATACTTGAATCTTATAAGAAAAAAGAAGGATATAAATGTATGATACACCTGTTGTGTGCATGCTGCGGCACTTTAATGTTCACCTGTCTGCCTTTTTTCCAAGCTGTGAGCTCCTCCAAGCTGGCCCTTCATGTTGCTCATCACTGAATCCCCAGCACCAAGCACAAAACTCTGTAAATAGTAAATGTTTGATGAATGTTATATCACACAAAAATGGACAGAGATCTTGCCTGTATCTCAGGCAAAACTAAGCTCATGTTTTGCTCATTTTATGTGACCCACAGTGATTTAAACTTAGCTTGGAACAGACAAGCTCGTGAGGCACAGCAGCTGGAAGAACACGCACCGAATTGAGATGACCTGGTTTCCAATTTTCTTCCATCAAATCTGTGCTGTGGGTCATTAACCTCTCTAAATTCAGTTTCACATTTATGATATAGGTAGGGTAATGTTTGCCTCACGGAAGTAGTATAAGAATTAAATGGGATAACTCATACAAATTGCTTAACATAGATTTTGTGCTAGTTCTTCATGGAAGACATAGCAAAATAGCATATACTGACAGCTTCAATAACAGAAATTTATTTTCTCACAATACTTGAGACTGTAAGTCCCAGGTCAAAAGTTGTCACACTTGGTTTTTCTTGAGGCACCTTTCTTGGCTTTTGGCCCTCTGCCTTTTCATGTGTTCTCACAAGGTCTTCCTGCTGGGGGACCATTCCTGGCATCTCCCTGTGGGTCATTTTTTAAAAATACATATGTTTTATTAATTATTATTATTATTATTATTAACTATTTGAAAAGTAGAGGTGCTGAGAGAAAGAGATGGAGAGACAGAACAGGGGACAGAGAGGAATCTTCCCTCCACTGATTCAGTCTGCAAATAGCCGCAATGGTAGGAACGGTTCCAGGCGAAAGCCAGGAGCCAGAACCTTCATCCTGCTCCCCCATGTCAGTGACAGGAACCGTCTTGTGCAGCACCAGCAGGAAGCTGGACTGGAAATGAAACAGCTAGAACTGGAGCCAGTATGTGCACATTGAATGCTGATGGTACAAGAAGCAATTTAACTTGCTGTGCCAAAATGCTGATACATCTCAGTGGATCCTAATCTCCCCTTCTAATAAGCACAACAGTCATTTTGGATGAGGATCAATCATCAGGCTTAATTTTAACTAAATCTCCTCTTTTAAGGCCCTCTCTCGAATATAGCCACATTCCAAGACCCTGGAAGTTAGGATTTCAACCTCTGAAAGAAAGGAGAAAAATGGAGAAAAATACAACTCACCCCCATAACACTCCAGCACATTCCAATGTCATTACTATATAAAGATCTTGAGTGAATGACCACTTATTCCTGTATCATTTATTTATGTACTAAAAAGGCATGAGTTAACAATATTCTGTGTTAACTAAGAAGCTCTCTTTGGAGGTGAAGACACTGAAAAATCAGCCATTATGGTGTGTCCTGGTAAACACACTTTGGCTTCTCCGATTACAAGTGTGAGTACCTATATACAAGTACTCCAGTCTGCTCCAACCAGAAAGACTTCCATTAATGTTATTAATATTCACACAGGAATCCCAGGTCTCACTCTGTTCTCTGCATTCTGGGGTGTCAGGAGACACACACACACGCCCCTTGAGAATAAGCCTTTACCTGATCACCAACCTGACTCAGAGGCCTTCCTAGGGACTACACAGGTGCTCTTCTTTGCTCAAGTAAAGATTTATTCAAGGAGATCTATGATGAGTAGAAGTGAACATGCCTAAAGGCAAGGACCAACAGTGCCCAGGACACTGAAAAATGTTCCAGGCCACATGGGGTAAGGATCAGTCAAACTCTGTTCCTTCCTCTCACACCCCAAGGAAAAGCTGCCATTTACACAGCTCTGAATTTTTCAGATTCTTGGTTAAGCAAACACTGAGTTTCATTAAAATCTCATAATACATAAGAACATAAGGCTTAAAGGAACTCATATACCTAATAACAGGGAGAAAAAGGGACCCAGAGTCCATCTTTCTGCTGACAATACAAATTGATTTGGGGGTGGGAGGAAGCCACTGTTTAAAGACAAACTCAGTGTATGTTTCAAAAGGGAAAATAGCTTGCAAATAACTTCAGTTTGGTTTTCCAATGTGTATGAAAATCAACAAAATGAGCTGTTCATGATTGCTATATACAAATTGTCCCATAGAAACTCATTGCCCAAGACAGGACACAGGTTAGATCGCAGCTCAAGGACTTCAGTTTGATTAATTTTTGCGATTGTGTCAGCTAAGATAAGACTTTCCAAAAGATCAAAACCCAAGGAGAAAAAAGCTCATCTTCTCAACCATAGAGCATTTTAGGGAGGCAAAATCAGTTTATAGTGTGTGTGTGTGTATGCACACGCCTGTGCATGCATGTTTGTGTGTGATGCATTTGTTTTTGTGCATTCATTGTGTCTGCAAGCTCTTCTTACATGGGAAAAAACAATAGACCTTCCAGGACAAAGAAAAACCATTTAAAGCATGTTCTGAAAGTATATTAAAAATTGCTCATCTCAAAATGGAACTGACAAGTATGAAGCATTTTTTTTTTTATTTTGCTGAAGAGGGTGGTCAACACTCTGACCCTTCCCCATGAGCAAGTGGTAAAGAAGACTTCAGCCAGAAAACCTTGAAGCCTGTGCCTTCCCTCATGGTACAAGAGGCTTGCATGATGATTCAGCCTTTTGGGCACTGCCCTGGGAATGACCCAACATGGAGCTTCTCTGTCAATAAGGACCAAAAGCAGTGCTGGACCCTCAGTCGACTCACAAAATAGCACATCATGAGAGCAAGGACTTCACCAGTTTTTTTGAACTACACAACAAAACAACAAGCATAAATGGATGCACTTAAAACCTAAATATCTCAGTTCCCATTCTTATTTTATTAGAATCCACAGCAGGGCCCAGCGGCGTGGCCTAGCGGCTAAAGTCCTCGCCTTGAACGCGCCAGGATCCCATATGGGCACCGGTTCTAATCCCGGCAGCTCCACTTCCCATCCAGCTCCCTGCTTGTGGCCTGGGAAAGCAGTCGAGGATGGCGAACCCACGTGGGAGACCCAGAGGAGGTTCCAGGTTCCTGGCTTCGGATCGGCACAGCACCGGTCGTTACGGCTCACTTGGGGAGTGAATCATCGGATGGAAGATCTTCCTCTCTGTCTCTGCTCCTCTCTGTATATCTGACTTTGTAATAAAATAAATCTTTAAAAAAAAAAAAAAGAATCTACAGCAAAACCCATTAGTTAAAAAATAACCATACAAAAATAGTCTAAAACTCAACCAGAGTTCTGGGAATAATCTTGAATAACTGCCAAGTCTAACAGAAATTACATGCTTTACTATTAAGATCTTGATTTTTTTAAGCATTTCTTTTCATTAACTCCTTCATTCTAAGTAGGCTAACTTGTGTATGGAATGATCGTTACAGACATTACAATAAAGAGCCACACTTCTTTTGAGTATTGTTAAATCAAGACCATCTGTTAGGTCATTACTTTTAAAGTTGATAGCATTTTTCTACATCAAAATGTAAATAATAATGGCTTGACCGTATCCTCACTCTCAAATGTGTGTATGTAAGACAGAACTAAATATGGATCTCACATTTATCCTTAATCTCAGAAACCTCACTTACAGCTACTGATAATATGAATAAAACATTTTCTTTGATGCATTAATTCTTCCACAAGCTTTGTTTAGGGATGTCAAGAAAAAAATGTTCATTGGCACACAAAAAAACTAGTAAATGCAAGCCAGGGTCAGCACGATGACATGTCAGGCTAATCCTCCGAGGCAGCATCTGCATCCCATATCCAACTGCTTTGCTTCCAGTTCATATCCAACTGCTTTGCTTCCAGTTCATATCCAACTGCTTTACTTCCAGTTCATATCCAACTGCTTTGCTTCCCATTCAGCTCCCTGATTGTGACCTGGGAAAGCAACAGAGACTAGCTCATGTCCTTGGGTCCCTACACCCATGTGGGAGACCTGGAGGAGGCTCCTAAATCTTGGTTTCTGGCTTCAGATCAGCACAGTTCTGGCCTCAGATCAGCACAGTTCTGGCCATTGCAGCCATCTCTGCAGTGAACCAAAACACGGAAGATTCTCTCTCTCTCTCTCTCTCTCTCTCTCTCTCTCTCTCTCTCTTGTGTGTCTGTGTGCGTGCACGTACTCGTGTGTGCTGTCCCGACCTACAGGACACGACGCTCAAACCCTGAGGGTGGACTGGGAATGCTGGGCTACTAGCCCAAGAAACACACAGACATATGTACTTAGTGAAAGAGAATGCCACACGCTCTTTATTTTACTCCTCATATATATATACCTCTCTAGGGGAGGAAGGGAAGGGGAGTGGTTTCCTGGAACTAATCATCTGTATTGAAACAAGGGAGGAACTAATTATTTGAGCAGGAACAAGGGAGGCGGTTCTGTTCAGCTTGCTTTGCACGGGATGTTCTAGCCGCAGTATCCTGCTTGCTGTGGCCCTGCTTGCCCAAGGTAGGTTTTGCAATGCAGCAGATTGTCAGGCAGGCCAACAAGTCTAAGGCCCGTCAGTCCATAGCTTACAGTATGTGTCTTATCTCTGTATATATTTCAAATGAAAATAAACAGATTTTTTAAATATGCAAGTCTCCTAATCATTGCACACATACTATGACTTTAATATTTGTTACCCTATTTGTTTAGTAGAGCCATCACATGTTTACTATAACAGAAATTAAAATAAGTTATCTCAAACAATTAAAATGATAAAATATTTCCATGTTATCTAGAAGTCAACATATTTAACAAAAAAATAAAAACTATCACGTGGCAGTGTAATATTCTCTAAATGTTCAAAACTGTATTACATAGAAAAGACTGCAAAATATACTGCATTTCAAAAGTAGTGGAATTTCAAAAAGTACAGAATAAGGTAATTCTCTGGAATTGAGGCGTGAAGAAAAGCACATACCTGAGAGTAATTGAATGTCTTAAAATGAGAAGATCTTGGTACCCAAGACAAAGTAGGAACAGTCCAACGAGCCCCTGGAATAACAGTGATGAATCATTTGAGAGTCACAGTACAAAATGTTCAGTCGAACGTTGTTATTCAGAAATCAAGTTCGACAAAAGTCAGAGCCAGATCCTGATTTTATTTTTCCCTCCCTTTTCTCCTTTTATTTATTTATTTATTTATTTATTTATTTATTTATTTATTTTATGAGACAGCTCCATAGGCTCAGGGATTTCCCTTTCCCTATATTATTACAATAGCACAGTCCTTTCAAAACAGTCACTAGTCTATCATTATGCTGGTTAAGTTTATCCTGATACTGTAGGTATAGACATTGGTAGAGAGTCCAGCATCCCATTGTCAAAATATATTTAATAAAATCAACCTCTTGAGTGTGTTAGGTGGGCCCCTCAAAATATGAGTGTTCAGAGCACTGAATACAAATTTAAGAGTCACAGCAATTTCATACACAGAAACATGTCAGTCATGGGTTAGGCAAAGAGACAGAGAAAAACGGTGAGAAAGGTGAAGAGTAGATAACTCCTGTGCAACTTCTCCGAAATCAAGACAGGATGGTGTTTCCTGTGTGTTTGTGTGTCGGGAACAGAAGAGCTAAATTCCTTAACTCTCATGTGCAGCGTGGACTCCTGCTTACAGGAGGAGATCCTGGCTGTGAGGCTAACACAGCTGAGGAAGCTGAGCTCAAATTCAGTCATTAATCAAATTCTCCTGAGGTCTGCAACAGTATATTTAATTGCATAATTTTCCTGAAGCACCCATGGACATGTTTAATAATAAATTCATTTTAGTTTTGAAGATGTATACGTATTTCAGAGCAATGCATGCCCAATGTGGACCACCAGCTAGGGTGAGAAGGGTTGAGGAAGGAGTAAAGTAAATTAGACGACCACCTCCAGTCTCCTTTTTTATTTTGGTATGTGCGGAAAGTGGAGAGAGAAGAAGGGGAGAGGGCCTTTCCCAGCAATCCCACCACATCAGTACCCAGGAATGGGGGAAGGCCACCCAATGTCATCCCAGAGTCCCCAGTGCAGAACATGTGGTCCAATCAATGAGCATGTGAAAAGGAAGTAACAAAATATTTCACCCAAGTATGGTCAATCCCGTGAATTTTTCCTTGAGGACTCATAAATTTAAAAATTGTGAGAACCCACAAAACATGGGTTTCATAGAGAATATTAAATAATTTTTGGATCATTGATTTCCAAGGAAATTTTATAATTCATGACAATAGTGGATTTTCTCAAGCATGGGAAGAGTAAGTCTTAGCAGAATACATACTGTCCAAGTAAATATTAAGTAGTTCTTATGTCCTCCAATGTTTTTCAATAATACTATAATATTAGCAAATCTACTTTTTCAAATGATATGGATTAAGGTACTAAATGCTAACAAAATGATTTCTGGTATTTGAGTGCTGGTATCCTATTATATGCTACTTGTAGGAGCTTTTATCTTTCAAATAATTGCAATTAATGTTTTTTTTTATTTGATAAGAATGATCTTCTGGATTTACAGGTGTAAATTTCATAGAATAATTGCCAAAAACTGCACTGTCAAAGAGTAGCATAAGTAAATAAAGTAACTTTACCATAGGAAGGAATTGCTTCAAGTAACTGTATAATGTAAAAGTTATTTAAGTTAGGCTGTACTTAAGTTTAATGATTCTTCTACCTGTTCTCTACATTTTCCAGCCCCTGTCAGCCTGCAAATACATCCCTTCAAATTATCTTTTATCCAGTCCCCTATTTACTGTTTTTTCTCATGGTTTACAACTTCTTTCCCAGAGTCACCATCCATAGATCAAAATCCAAGGAGGAATGCCGGAAGGTTCTGAAGTCAGCTCCAATAGGCAAAGGTGGAACTTAGTTCTCTGGAAAAGTAAGTTCAAATCAAAGGGAAGTAACTGACAAAGTTCACATAGACAAATCTATAAATATCAGGGCATCATGTTCTTATCTACAAAACAAGGATTATGGATTAGATTTGGCCCAAATCTCAGATAACACTTCAGTCTTCTAAGCGGAATGCTACTTTTAACTTTTATGAATCTATTTTCGGCAAGTAATTCAAAACCCAAAAACCACGTGGCTCTTCTGCAGTGACCTTAGTTGCTGCTTTCAGTTACAACTAATAAGATTCTTTCCATGTCCTCTTTTTGACCATCCTCATATGATGCATTTGCTCGTTTGAAAAAGCATGCCAATTCCAGAAGACAAACACAAAGATGAGTGTATAACAGAACTGGTGAGTGATTTCATATATTCAGGTATATGGAGTGATTATATTGTGGAAAAGTATTACACATAAGAAAAACTCAAAGTCATGTCATCATTGTCCATGTACTACGCCACTAGATGCCCTTGAAAGCTATTTTATTGAATAGTATGCATGATAAAGGAAGCAAGAGGTGACAAGAACAGCTGTCATACATGTGGTCAGGGGCAGTCAAATAAATTAGAGAAAAGGTACTTGGACTAACATTAGTGGAAAATGGTGAAATGGGAACCAACAGCAAAAGCAAACCTATCCATAAAGTGTGAGAATCATCAGATTAGATGCAGAACCATGACTATGTCACATGCTCACCTCAACTTCTACTCCCAGGCAGCTGCAAGCTCCTAGAATATTACAGAATGCTCATAGAAGAAATAGGTAGTCACCTCGCTATAACAGTGAAGGGGGCATTTAAATAAAAAGATCCAGGACATCAACAAAAAAGGGGCCTACCCAGTTTCTCAGTGTGACTTAGTCACAGAAACACCATTGTCCTCGAATTGATGGAACCCAACATGGGACAAAACAGACCTATTGTGCCAAAGTGTTAAAATTAACCTAAGTGTAGCCAAGATCTGAAAAGAACACCATGATCCTAAAGGTTAGTGACTTCCAGGTGAACACCAATAAACAGTCTTCACACCCTGCCTCCCATCCTGCAGTTCTTTACCAACCCTGGGAAAAGGCCAAAGGCTAGCAAGAGTTCTCAGGAATGGAGGAGGCACAGGCACTTCTGCCCCTTCCTCATTTACAGGTTCTCAGCTTTCAGTGCCATCTATCTGATCTGCATGCGTTCAGTGATCCCAGCTGCCCATTGAGCTTCTTGAGAAATCAAGCAGCTTGCTCACAAGTTGAAGTTTCATCTCCCTGACTAGTGATGGAAGTCAGAGCCTCCTGCCAGGTGCTGAAGGACAGCTCCCTGGCCCAGCCATGCTAAGTCCTATTTCTACACTGTGTCAGGGTGACTAATCATGGCTCTTTGCTCTCTTCTCCACCTCATTTTCAAGTGCCTTCTTTTTTTCTGTAATCCATAAATCCTAAATCTCATGTGAAGCTTCTGTATGTTATTTTATCAAATGCCTCTTGAAAGCCTCCCCAGAAAATATAACCCAAGTCTCAAACTTTTTTTTTCCTCTCAGCTCTTCCTTCAGTAATGGAATCAATTTTTAAACAGAAAGAAAGCACACAGCACAGCAGATATGGGACCTGGATATGCTGTGCCTCCCTCAGAAGATCTCTCAGCATTAAATATAAGCACTGTGCAATTTGCTTCATGTGCTTTCTGTGAAAGGTAGTAATAAATTTTAGATTTTTTTCCTGTGGTGTAAATTTCTACACCATTGAACCCATTAAATGGGCACTCTTAGAAATCATCCTATATTCCAAGTTTTGGGGAAATACATAGTAGATACAAATGATGAAATATTTGATTCAGGAAGAAACCATGGACCTGAAGAAGTCCATCCTTCACGGCCAGGTTCCCAACTCTTCTGTATGAATTCCCCAACACAAAGGGCTACTGGCCAGCAGATTGCCAACTGAAGACCAGAGGGTAGGTTGCTCTGTTCTGCCTGCTCATATCCTGGGTGTCTCCACCAAAGGCACAGTCGGCAATTTAAGATAGGGAATTGCTAGGGTCGGGGAGTGGCATGAACTACTACTTCCAAGGACCTTTAAAAACAGAGAATAGCCATTGATTTCTATTGATTTGCAAACTTCTAGTTCCACAGGACTATGCATTACTGCTCTCTGTTCATTCTATCATACATCTGTTAACTATTCCTGGGAAAAAATTCACTGACCGTTCCACTAGTCATTGGAGAATGCCAAGCTATGCTTCTGACAAGAAAGCTCCAGCTCTCTTATGCTCCCCACAGGTTAATGACAGAGAATGATGATGGTCATGGGCAATCTGACAGAGGGTAGTTGAAACAATGATCACAGACTTCAGTACAGGGCATACAAGGGGTCAAATCTGAAAAATGCACACTCCTCAACAACAGGTAAAATTAGCAAAAAGTAATGCTGGCAGGGCTTTAATTTTGCTTCTGCTCACCAAGTCAAAGAAAAATCCACACCTCTTGAGATGCTGCATTTGTATACAAAGTAACACAAGCTAAACCCTCTACAAAGCCTTTGCCTTAACTCCCTGTGTCGGTAAGTAGAGGAGATAACATGCCTATTCATCACACAAGAAAGAGCCAAGTTCAAATTGAACTCATTTAAATTAACTCAGAGAGAGAGAGAGAGAGAAAGAGAGAGAGAAAGAGAAATTATCAATAACTAAATACAACTCCTGATGAATAAAATTAAAGGAGAATTTTTAAAGCCACTCTTTAACAATACCTTCCCCATTAACTATGACATGAACTGAAAAAAATAAACCACATAAATGACAATAGCACAGTGATTTGTGGGAGGGAAGAGTAACTGTCCTGAAAGGCCCCTTCCTTCTGTAAGATATTGTACTTTTTGATATTTGGAAGCTTTGGGACTCTGTTCTCTGAAGAAGCTGCATAAATTGAGAAATTCATGTAGTGGAGTTTAGTCTAATATCTCCCTATCATGCTTCTCAATGGCTTCCAGTTCTGACTGATTGGGACTTCTCAGCAAGATCTCTTATCACAAGGATGATCATTCAAAATTGCCTTCATTCAGGGCTGTCTGCATTCCCTTTATTAAGCCCCTTTGTCAGAGCTTTATAATTTAGCTGTAAAAATCAGTGTGAGCTACAAAAAAAGTCATTTAAGCTGCATTCTCAGGCATTGTGAGGTTTAGAACATCAGGGGATGCCAATAATAGAAAATAAGACTTCCTCCTTCTCTCAGTTTTCTGCTTAACTCCACAGTCGAGAAGAAGGTTATATTTTTTCCAAAGTGTTTTTACTCAATAAAATATACTTTTTCTTCTAAACCTTTGACATACTGCTTCTATGATAAACTATCTCTTTAAAATATTAAACATCTACATCTGAAAACACACCAACTTTTTCTAAACATTTTAGGGAAATACACAGGACCCAGAGAGACACTCATTTCTTAACCACTTATCCCAAGATGTGATCCCCGACAACTCTGAGCTTTTTCTTGACCCTCAGATCTCTGAAATGGTTGCACGTGCCAGGATCCCATATGGGTGCTATCATCCAGCTCCCTACTTATGGCCTTGGAAAGCAGTCGAGGACAGCCCAATGTTATGGGACCCTGCACCTGTGTGGGAGGCCCGAAAGAAGCTCCTGGCTCCTGGTTTACTTTCGGCTCACCTCTGGTCATTGTGACTGCTGGGGAGTGAACCAGTGAATGAAAGATCTTTCTCTTTGTCTCTCCTCTCTGTAAATCTGACTTTCCAATAAAATACATTAATCTGTTATTTTTAAAAAAAAAAAAAAGAGCATCTGTGTGGCAGATCTTTGACTCTGCTTGACTTTAGGAAGGAGACAGACCCAGTGTCAGTGACTCCTAATGTATTTACCATAACCACAGCCCATTTAAGCTATTAAAAAATCTAAAGCCTGGAAAAATAATATGCAAATGTTTGCTTTTAAGTTTAAAAAACCTTGAGAATTGATTGACAGGCAGCAAAATAAGTGGAAGGTGGCAGAGATGATGTGAATGTGAGGAGGCAAATCACTCTGAGCAGTAGCAAGGGCTAAACTGCGAAGACTGGGTGCAGGACATGCTGCATCAGTTTGACGGCATCTCTTTTGACCTTGGGGAGTGGTTACATGTGGAATGCTTCCTCAATCAGAAGGGACAGGGAAAGAAGTGCTGCTTTAGGGTACAAGACAAGTCAAGAGCAGCCAATCCAACACCGCACCTCAGATAGCTCTCAGGAGAGAGCAGCTACTGCTATTAGAATAGTCGTGCCACATGAACTCAAAGCAGTGGTGCCTGGAACCTCTAACAGGAACATGGAGGGGACAGGAGGTTAATCCCATGATCGTACTTGGAGGTGAGGCCTTTGGGAGATTAACTGGATTGCATTGTCTCCCTACAGTGGATTCTCCATGATTCAATCTTGAAGCCTTAAAAGAAACCACATGTGGAGGAAGTGGAAGAGAAATCCTCGAGCCTATGAAACTGCATCATAAAATACAAAATAATAAATACATTGGCGAATTAAGATGACAAAATAGGATAAGGACACATTTACGAAGACAGAGAAATATTAGCCAGTATGAACCAGAGAGGACATATTCCAGGAAATAGGAGAGGACAGAACAACAACACAGGGGTACCTGGAGACTGAGAGACAAGGGAAAGCAGTGTACAATGATGTGGTGTCAGTGTCTGATACCCCAGCAGCATTCGGTGAGCAGTGACCTGAACTCCACCAGCAGCCAGAACTCCACCAGCAAAAAGGTGGGAAGGGACATTCAGCAAGAGCTCAGGAGGTGAACTAGGCAAAGAACTGCTCATCCTGCTGGTCTGTTTGATTTGACCAGGAGCAGAGACAGAGAAGTAGGTCTAAGACTGGTGGGGAGAGGACAGGATGGATTTCACAACCGAGTTCACCCCTTAGAGCCAAATTGGGCACCATTTTGTTTGAGGAGGCAAAGGCTATGGGACAGAATTACACATACACTGAGCTGGGAATGAACTCATTTCTGGCTCAGTGAACTGCAACAATATGGCATCCTACATGATCCACCTAAGACAGGCCTGGGTAACTTTCAGACCTAATGGACAGGAGATCAAGAACTCTAATAGTGGCACATCAGGTGCCATTTTGTATGGTGTGGCAAAGAATTTAAGACTGCAGGGTGTCCAGGCCTTGGGGTTGGGGGCAGCTTGCAACTCCCTACAGTGTGGCGGCTGTGGGGGGTGCCCCTGTCAGGCCGGATCCAAGACTGGAGACTCAGGCCAAAGCCACTGCCAAAGGGCAGTGGCTGAGTCCTTGGCTTCCCCCAGGCCCGTGCACCAAATGGTGCCAGGCTCTTCTGCTGGCCACCCAGCGGCGAGCTCTGGGGTTTTTAGGATAGGAAATTGCTGCTTAGGGACACCCATGAACAAGGCCAGTTTTAGTGTAGGTGAGAAATGAATTCTGGGTGATTCACTGTAACAGGGTCATGAAACTTTCTAGCAAGCGTGGGGACTGAGACCTGATGGTTTGGTCGGCAGTGTCCATAAGATCTATTTGGGCCGGACTGATTCTCCATCCAAATTAGGAATCCTGAGATGGGCTGTTAGCATAGAGCATCACTGACTGCCACACACCAGTCCACACCAAAACTATGGGTGGGGGCCTGTCTGGCAGGGCTAGGTATCATTACTTGACTGGGTGGTGGAATAGTGGACTGGTCACATTTGGCAGGTCAAGACACTAACCAGCATGTGAGAGAACTTGGTCCAGGGGTAAAGTTTGTGGGGGAAGTTTGGGCCCAACCCTGTGGAAATACAAGTCCCGCAGGTTAGCTCACCAGCTGGGGTAGCGAAGGGCTAAGCTAGGAGTGACCATGGCACCTGCCATCACATATGGGTGAAGGAACCGATGGCAATCTGCGCAGGTCAAGGCAGCACCACCCAAAGGTGAATCCTAAAATAGGAAGTGGGGTGGACTGAGCTGCAACTGGAACGGGGCAGACTGAGCAGGGCCAAGCAAACCTCAACTCACAAAAAAGAAAAGAAATCAGGATGGAGCACATGTCATTCCAACCTAGGCTCTAACCCCAACTGGTCTCCATGAGGCAGGAATACTATGGCACAGTATTGAAGGGAAAGGCTGAGACAGGTGAGGGGCTAAGCGAACTGGGTCAGAGTACCCACTGGCATATATGCAATCTAAGGTTGGGAATAGACTGTTGGGGAGCAGTGAGAACAGAACCTTGCTGGGTTGGAATTCCCACAGGAGGGTGAGGAGGCTGGAGTAGGGGCTGTGTTCTGGTTTGGATATGGCTGCAATCTCCCTAGGCACAATGTGGACTGGGGCTGGGTGCACCAAGCTAGGTTAGATGCCAGCACCATCTGACACTCTGGAGAACCTGGGTAGATGTAGAATGAACTAGGCTGGGTCTCCGCTCCTTCTGAGCCATGTGTGAGCAGTGTCTGGTATGGACAAGCCTTGGCTGAGGTGAAACAGCTAACACCAAGAACTGGAATGAATTGAAGGTCAGCAATAAGGGCTGGCCCATGGAACCACCAGTACGCACAAGACCTGGCATAGGGAGAGGTTCTGAAGGAGGAGCTTAGGAAGCTCCTCTGTTGGAACACAGTCACTACAGGTGAGCGCAAGAACCATGATATGGAGCATCCCAGACAAGGCCAGAGGAAGATACCCACCATCATACATATGGCATAGGTGGGGGTCAGACCAGGCTGAACCCGTTCACATCAACCGCTGGCAAATCCAAGTGCCAGCATAGAGTGTGGGTCAGGCCAGTTTTGGTCGCAACACACACCAGTGCACATTAAGGAATGCCAAGGTGAAGTGAGCCATACCAGATGTGTTTGCAGTGCCCAAACAGCAGAGGTGAGAACTGGTGGGGAGGAGGCAAAGCAGGCAGGGGAATGTGAACTCCCCGGCTGTACAACCACTCCCATTGGAAAGCAAGAGTTGGGATGGGGGCAGACCAGACCAGGCAGAGTTACAACACCTGTGGGCCTCATGTGAGTTAGATTGGGGAAGGGCCAGATTGGGCTGACTGTTCCAACTGGTGCAAGCAAAAACTAGAGTGTGTGAGGGTTGGTTGGACTTTGCCACAGATTCAGATGGCAGAGGCTGGCACTGGAGGCTAAATCTGTAAAGTTAAATCCCAGAACCAACTGGAGAGTGCATAATCTGGAAATTGGAGAGGCCTAGTAGGGAGATAATGGGCACCTCCCTCATGGATAACCACTAACACTAGAGAGCACAAAAACCAGGACAGGAGCAGGGGTTGCTAAACAGAAAAGCACCTGCCAGTATGTGTGTGGTCTGGATAGTTGGTTGGTTGGGTTGAACAAGGCTTCAATGCCCATTGACAAGTACCGGAGCTAAATGGGATGTGGGACAGACTGAACAAGTCTGTGGTACATACTGGCAAGCATGGGAACCAGGGTAGTGGGCAGGCCTGGTGGGGGTTAAGGGAGTCGCCCCAATTAGGCTTCAGCTCCCACTGGTTTGCATGAGGACCTACTATGAAGTGGGTAGGATCAAACTGGACTACAACACCCATTAGTTCCAGTGGAAGACAGGGCTGGAAACAGAACTGACCCAGCAACTGCAACAACAGCATGTACATAAGCTGATTGGGGCGACAGACTGTGCCAGACCCTGTACTGGCAAACTCACATGAGAATCAGGTTTGGGATCACCTCAGGTGAAGTTTCTTTGGCGATCTCTCCAACTGAACTGCTGATCTCAGAACCCCAACCATGAAGGGACTATGTCAGCCAGTGGATTCTGCATAGGTTTCATCACGATTGGACAGGGAGACTGACAGCAATTCAGACCTGTTGAACTATCAAAACTGCGTGAGCAGGACCCTTGGAGCTTGCCTCACATCGAGGACCTGGAATGGGTGGGAGGCTGGGTGGGACTTTGCCTTTTGTTTCTCTCCTAACCCCAGATACAAGGAAAAATGATATTAGTGTGGAAACAATGGTATAACCCACTTTTCTGTAGCCCTTGACCCCTTGACCCTAATCAACTAAGTAAGATTATTTTTTTAAATTAATAAACAAAATTCAAAAACAAAAAAGACCGCAGGGGACAACGGTGAGCTGTGCATGTGCTGAGTTCGGCAAGAATTCACGGAGTTCAGTAGATTGCACTGGTCCTACAGGAAAATAATGTCGACTGTGGCATCGTACAGGTCAAAATAGGTCCTTGTGGCCCTTAGACATAATAGCCAACAGGTTCCAGCAAGATCAGTGCCACCAACAACCTAGCTATGTAGGACAGCTTATGTCTCCCTAATCCTGGGACCTACTCCAACCAGAAATGGGAAAAAGGTTGTATAGACAACAGTGCAGCCTCAGCATGGTATCACAGGAGGTGGAGACTGGTGAGCCAAGAGCTGGGGCTACAGAGACCATGGTGGAAAACTAACATAAGAACCCAGACCTGGAACTACCTGGAGGAAGTGGCACAACTGACTGCAAACTAAGAGCCATGTACCAAGTACAATAAGTAAAATCGAACTGAAGGCCTGTGGGTGACAAAGCTTAGAAACTTGCCCCAAGGAGAATTTGATAACCAGAAGTACAATGACCAAGAGCAAAAGAGGAGACAGAGGCACAATGAATATTCCTGATGACTCTCCTGCAAAGGAGCAAAAGTCTTTGCCAACCTCAGAGTTAACTGAGGAAGACATTGAGAAAATGGGGGACACAGAATTCAAAAACACTTGTTATAAAACTTCTTATCAACAATGAGAAGCACATAAAGCAGGAGTTCAAGGAATTCAAGGAATATGTCACACTGGAAATGAATCAAATGAAAGCTGATCTATTAGAAATGAAGAATACAGCGGAGCAAATTAAAAGTACAGTGGAGAGTCTCCAAAATAGAATGAAGGAGGCAGATGAAAGAATCTCAAAATTAGAAGATATTTCCTATCACCAGGGAGAAACAAACAAAAAGGTGGA
This sequence comes from Ochotona princeps, assembly GCF_030435755.1. Classification (NCBI taxonomy): domain Eukaryota; kingdom Metazoa; phylum Chordata; class Mammalia; order Lagomorpha; family Ochotonidae; genus Ochotona; species Ochotona princeps. The sequence continues at coordinate 64,116,359 of NC_080841.1, read as the reverse complement.
AGCAGAGCTGGACAAGGCCAAAAAAGTATTCAAGAATTGAAAGGCACTATTAAAAGGCCAAATATAAGAGTTATGGGAGACCAGAAGGTGCAGAAAGAGAATCTGGTTTTAAGGATCTTTACTAAAACACATGATCATCAAGCTCTCTTCAATTGAACACAAGGAAAAACCCTTAAATATGCATGTGAAAAAAATCAATATGAAGGAGTGTCAATTGAACTCACAGGAGATCTCTCACAAGAATCTCTGCAGTCAAGAAGAGAATAGAGCGGCATATTCCAGATTCTAAAAGCAAAAAACTAAGTCCAGGATAACATACCCAACAAAGCTTTCCTTTGTCTTTGAAAATGAAATAAAATCCTTCCACCATAAAGAAAAGTTAAAAGAATATGCCTCTTCCAAACCTGCCCTACAAATGATACTTAAAGATGTTCTCTTGACAGAGAAAAGGAATAGTGCACACCAAAATCAAAGGCAAATGGGAAGAACATTCCAGTAAAATAAAACAGAAGACTAAATCAATGAACAACCCATTGCTAAAATGACAGGACCAAATTACCACCCATTTGTATTAACCCTGAATGTAAACAGTTGAAACTCATCAATCAAACATCATAGATTAGTAGATTGGATTAAAAACCAAAACCCATCTATTTGTTACCTACAAGAGGCATATTCACTAATAAAGATCAGCAGAAAGTATATCTCATGGATTTTGATTTTTTTGTTTATTTCATCTCTTCAAAACACTTCCTTCTGATTAAATTCTTCACTGACTCATAGATCATATAGTAGCATCATTTTCTTCAAGAAGGTTTTTGATTTTCTTTTTCATTTTTTCAGTAAAACTTTAGTCATCCAGGAACATGTTATTTAACATCATGGCATTGTAAATTTCTATTTTTCTTCTATTGTTGATTTTGTTTTGTGGCTTTTCATTTAAGGGATGTATAGTAACTGTGTAATGGAGACTATCATAACCTGATGTGAGGATACAATGCAGTATACATCTCCACTTCCAGACCAAAGATGTACTCCCAATGAAACTGTTTTCTATATCTTGACAATAGAATGCTGGACTCTCTGCCATTGTCCATGCCCACAATGATGAACATATGTCTGCTTGTGGGGAACTGTGCTACAGCAATGATATAGGGAAACTCAGTGAGAGAGGATAGAAATGTGGATGAAATAAGGGAAATTCCCAGGCCTATGGAACTGTACCATAAAATGATAATAATTAAAAGAAGTTAAAAATAAAAAATAATAATAAATATATTAAAGAAAATATAATGACGAAGTATTCTGTAAAGAGAAACCACGTGAATTTAGATGGATGTGCAATTCCCAAACTCTCACCACGGGATGTTATGCCACTGCTAGTCTCTGTCAACAAGAATGTCAGCACAATACGCCAGCCAGTGAGGTGTGTCCTGTTTTGGACTGTGAAGTTCCAACTCCATGAATTCTCCCTTGTCTTGAGCTACTGTGTTCTGATTACATTTGGTTTTCATTTTACAATCTCATTCCTCTCTCCTATGAGACCATTTAATGCTTTAGTCTTCATCTTGGAACATTTTCCTTCAATACTTTCTTCCTTTTCTATATCTTCATTAGTGAATATGTCTCATTCCTCACTGAACTAGAAGCAACCAAAAGCAAACCTGACCAATTCCCAGCACTGCTCCCAGCTGCCCCATTTTCCTGCCTACCTTATTCCTGCCAAAATATCCCTCCAAGTCTCCTAAAGAAGAATAAGCTCTCTCAATCAAGAGCAATACTAGGCAATTCTCCTCCACTTTGTTTTACATCACAGATTTTTCCTAACTTGGGTTATTCTTGGGGCATAAAGGCCTTGTCTCTTTCCAATTTTAAGCATATCTCTTCACCTTACTCGTCTTCAAAGAACCAGCCATTTCTTTATTCATTAGATACCTCTGGACTCCTCCTTTTTCCTCATGGAGCCTCCCCAGGCCAGCAATTCATGGCTTCACTCTCCATAACCTCCCCCCTGAGACCTATCTAGATTTCCTGCTTTAAAAATTTAGCCTTATTAGACAATAGTAAAACTACAAAGACTTATTGGGGGAATCAAGAACAATCCACAACTTTTTAACAGCACGTCATATGCACAGAGCAGAAAGGGACCCCAGAGTGGAGCAGGTGGACAGGAGGAGGCTTGTATCCCAACCCTGAGGACTCCTGGTTCCTCACCAAAGACTATCAATATGTGCACCAAGGACTATATCCCAACTGCCAAGGAGACCACGAGGAATTGGAGTGCCTTTGGAGGCCGAGAACTCTGAGGTCACCCACCCCCGTTTGGATCTACCACATGGGATGCAAGAAAACCAAATCCTTCCTTGCAGGATCCAAGGTCATCAGAACAACTACCAGGAGCCCTGAGTGGTCCGCAGAAACAGAAGAACAGTAACTTCCTTTGGGACTAGAGAGAGGAGCTTGCTCTGGTCCTTGCTTAGTTCCAACTTTGGATCCCCACCCTCTCTTGCAATGACCATCAGGGTCACTACGGAGCACTCCCCCGCCCCCCCAAAAAAGCAAACAAATAAAATTAGAATAGATAGACAGAGAACAACAAGGAAAGCTTAGAACCAGACAGGAAACGGTCAGCGTGGATTCACATATATCTTACTAGGTAGAACATAAAGATTAATTACTCCTCACTAGGGTATTGAAGATTTCTCTGCACACCCCTCCTAAAACTGTTCTGACAAATGATTTGTTAGAGTTATAAGCCAGTTTAGACTATCCTAAATTCTTCTAAGTTCAGCAAAATTATGCTTCAACACTATAAACTGCTAAATACTAAAATGAAAATAGACACAAGACAGCTGAATAGTACCCTATAGCCACTTTAAGGTGTATAGCAGCCGGTTCTATATATAAGCTAAAATTGAAATGTCAATGAGGTAGTCACAGGATGTGGTTAAGAACTTGCATTTTTTTAACATATTGGTTACTCAATACCATGTCAATTAATTCCATAATGCTGCAAATTATTGTTGATATTGTGTTGGGGCTTTTAATTGATCAGGATGAAATTCTGCCAGCTCTAACTTCAGACCAGAGGTGGTCTCCCCAAGAAACCGTAGAATTTACCTGGACAATAAGATGCTGGACTCTAAGCTGGGTATATGTTTGCAAAGAAAGAATCTTGACTGAATTTGAACAGTAATACTGCACCAAGGTGGAGGAACCCACCATGGGGGTCCTCCCCCAGAGCCTATGAAACTGTGTCACATAATGCAATGTAATTAATTTTTTTAAATTTAGCCTTGAAGAAGACATTTGCCACAGCACTTAATAGGCTGCTTTAGAAACTGCCACCACATATGAAAATGCCTGAGTTTGAGCCTGAGCTCTTCATTCAATTCCACCTTCTGTTGATGCACACCCTGGGTGGCAGACGTTGACAATTCAAGGGATTGAATTGCTGCCACCCACAAGGCAGACCTCGATTGGGTTCTTAATTTCTGACGTTAAGCTAGCACTTGGTGTAAGCATTTGAGGGGTAAATAAGTAAAGATTTCTTCTCTCTGGTTTTCCAAGTGCATAATATACATACATAAAAGCTTGAGAAAATAAATTGAACTGCCATAACCTAGGGAATCATTCCTTTTCTCCGATGCCCAGCTCTATTTTTTCCTACAAGCAATTTATTACCCACTAATATATTATCCAGTTTTTCCTACAAGTTTTATTTTCCTTCATTCATTCCCTATTTCCTCAGACAGTGCTTGACACCATAAAATTCCTTTACTTCAGTTAATAAATACTACTGCTAAGGAGCTAATTGAGTACTCTTCTCCAAGACCTTTTAAGCAAGCTTCCTAATATGATCATGAAAACCCACTGCTAAAATAAACAACAGTTTTTTGAGAGAAGCAAAAAGGAAATTGAAAACTTGCTAATTAGACTATAAAAGTACCAATAACTCACATTGTAGAATCATTCTAATCTGCTCATCTTGAATAGCAAGTTTCTAAGGCATATAAATCTTTCATACCAAGTGGAAGCCAACATCTATATGCCAAGATTGAACTGCTGAAACATGGAAGCCATTTACTCTCTTTCTCTTGTAGCCAGCATCAAAGCATTGAGAATTCAGAAATGTGTGAGACAACATGCTTGCTCTTGAAAAAAACTTCACTAACTCGTCTAAAACTGTGTCAAATATTTCCCTCATTCAGCTACCTGCTCATAATTGGACTAGACTGACTACTGTTCACCCCCAAATGAATAGTTTGTTAAATAAGCTGTTGAAAAAGTAACCAAGCACCATAGTGCTGATAGCTTTCTTACTGTGTAATAAATTATTTTTTCTTTTTTTGTTGTTTCATGTCCCTATTTTCAGTGCAATGCCCCTTTTAAGAGTTGGAAATGACCTCAGAAAAATACATTGGTTTTATGAAAATTGACTGTCTATTTCTATAACACGCTTACATTAAGTAGAGAAGATAATACTAACAATATGCTCTAGCTTCTGCAAGAGCCATAAGACAAAGTTCACATACGTACATTTCAGCAATTTTGTTACAGTGTATTTATAATAATTAGCAATTGCAACATCACTTTTGATGATAACTTATGGATTCAAAAATCATGAGAAATTTCTTTTGCATTCTAAAGTAAGATGAATAGTATTTGGCCAAATATATTCATAGTTAGAATCTCAACATGAATATCTAAGAATCTAAGAGTCAGACTAGAAGCATTATAGGAATAGAAATAATTGCCTTGTGATACTATTTCTGTTATACAAAAAATATTACTCTCAACATATTGGTTACTCATTACTATGTCAATTAATTCCATAATGATGTAAATTTTTGCTGATGGTATGTTGGAGCTTTCAATTGACTGGGATGATACTCTGCTGGCTCTGTCATCAGACCAGAGAGGGTATACCTAAGAAGCCGTTGAACTTGACTGGACAATAAGATGCTGGACTCTATGTTTGGTATATGCTTGCAATGGGGGAATCTCAACTGAACTTGAGCTGTGGTTATGCAACAAGGTGGAGGAATCCACCATGGTGGGAGGGTTTGGGGAGGGGTGGGGAGAACCCAAGTACCTATGTAACTGTGTCACATAATACAATGTAATTAATGAAGTAAAATAATAAATAATTTAAAAAAAAGAATACACAGGAATAATCCCTGAAAAAAAAAAAGATATTACTCCAATGAAGACCAAAATGAGATCAAAGGGAACGAGGAAGTCTGAGAGTTGGAACCATGTATTTATTTGCTTATTCATGCACCTTACAATGATGGAAGCTATAACAGAACCCAATGCTCACTGGTCCATGCAAAATCAAGATAATGCTTCCTGAATTTTGCATGCTGAATGATTCAAGGGATGTGTCATGCTTTGCTACACTCAAATGTAACATTCTACTGAAAGTGTAAATTTAAGAAAAATTTGATCAATCTTTCATATTTTTGAGAAATTTATTCCCAGACCAGCATGGATACTAAAACCTGTGGATATTCAACTCCCCTACATAAAATGATGTAGTGTTGTATCTGGTAAAAGACACATCCTCCCATATACTTTAAATCATCTTTAAATTACATAGTCTTTATTGTAAGGAGTAGTAAAAGGAAAAAATACTGTCTTTTCCTATTAGATGCAGATATAACTTCCTTCAAACACTCCCAGTCTTCATTAGTTGACACCACCAATATAGAATCCATGGATACAGAGAGCCAATTCTACATTTGGACATGCAACAGAAAGTGAAGGGGAACATAAGGATTGCTTTAAAAAAAAAAAAAAAAAAAAGGTGATTGCTTAACAATCAGCTTTGCAGAAAAAAAAATAAAACACCTCTTAGTTTAAGCATTTGTCAATTTTCGTGGTGTAAAGACTCTCAACCAGTTTTAAGCCATTCCATTGATACTACAGCACCAAGCACCATCACTCTTGTGCACCCATATGGATCGGCTCCAACACAACACCAAAGTCTGCTAGCTGAAGCATATGTGCAAAGCGGAAGGGGGTAGGAAAATTGACATGAACTCAGTCACTGATATATGTCAATTGGTGCCAAACCATATCTGTTTCCAAGAGGAGAATGTTTTTAAATATCTGTTTTTAGCTAGTTTTAGTTGATAATGATTGTATACTAAGAGTATACTAAGAGCACAACATAATGTTTTGATCTATGCATGTATTGTAGGAGCATTAAATCACAGTAATTAACATATCTATCACCTCATTAATTTATTGTTTTTATAGCAAGAATATTAAAATCGAACTCAGTAATCTTCAAATGTACATTGCAGTATCGTTAGTGGTGGTCACTATCTTTAAAACTTGTTTCTCGGGCCCGGCAGCGTGGCCTAGCTGCTAAAGTCCTTGCCTTGAAAGCCCCGGGATCCCATATGGGCGCCGGTTCTAATCCCGACAGCTCCACTTCCCATCCAGCTGCCTGCTTGTGGCCTGGGAAAGCAGTAGAGGATGGTCCAATGCTTTGGAACCCTGCACCCACGAGGGAGACCTGGAAGAGGTTCCTGGTTCCCAGCTTCGGATCGGCGCGCACTGGCCCGTTGCGGCTCACTTGGGGAGTGAATCATCGGACGGAAGATCTTCCTCTCTGTCTCTCCTCCTCTCTGTATATCTGACTTTGTAATAAACTGAATAAATCTTAAAAAAAAAAAAAAAACTTGTTTCTCCAGCTACACACATAGCATGATTTGCTCAAACCCTTCCTTCATCCTGTGTCTTCTGCCTCCTGCCTCCAATAAACTCCTTTCTCCTCTATTTCCATGAGATTGCCTTTTCATAGCACATGAGTGAGGTCACACAGTGTTTCTCTTTCTATGCTTCCTATGTCCTCCAGTTCTATACATTCTGTCATGAATGTCAGAGTTCCCTCTGGTTTAAGGCTATGTGGCATTCCATTGTGTGTGTGTGTGTGTGTTCTCTTTATGCATTTATCTGTTGAGTAACAGTTATGTTACCACCACCTTTTACGTTCTTTATGAGTAATGCTGCAGTCAATATGGGATCGCAGCCATTATTTGGAGCAATTTCAACCTCTATGGTCATATATGGAGAAGTGGGATTTCTGGATCAAAGAGAATACCTTAAAGAATCATATTTCAAGTGTTAAAGAAAGAATGTGATCTCAATGTTTTTCTATACAGGTATGTTTCATAGAACCATAGGAAATAACCTAATTATTTTAAATATTTAAGTTACTTTTTCATCACAGTATAGGATAGTGACTGTAAACATGGGCTGTAAACGCTGATTGCTTACATTCAAACTCTAGCTTGTAGAGACAGCACATTAACGTAATCTCTGTGTGCCTCAATTCATTCCATATAAAAAGCAGTAATTACAGCATCTATTATGGTAGACAGGACAATGACCCCAAGCAGGCCTACATCCTAATCCTTAAAACCTGTGACTAAATCTCCTTACATGGCAAAGGCAAGTCTGCTGTTGTCATTAAGCTAAAAATTTTTAAGGTGAGATTTTCCAAATTACTAAAATGGGCTGATTGTGGTCATTATTATCCTTCATTTAGAAATAGTGATACATGTATTAAATTCAATGAAACCAAGCTACTGAGGAATGAAAAACAACGGGAAGAAAACAACAAATAAGGAAAATACAAATTTGAGAAAGAAGCAAGGAAAAAAATACAGCGTGAATAAAACAATGCTAAGAATAATTTATTCTGAAATGTGCTTAAGTTGGAACCAGTGACAAGACAAAAAAAAAGAATACTTCATAGTATTTATTTACTCTTCTTTTTTCTGCAGATTATATGTTCAAGATCAAAAGAGTAACTGCATTTTCCAGGCCCAAGAGCAACCTTCCCTCAGGGTAAGTGCGCCACGAGGGAACCTTGGGAATGGGATTATAGTCCTAGCTCAGCCCTGCCACCAAAAGCCTGTGGTGGGACAAGTCTGGGAGAATTCGGGGCCTTGGGGTTGGGGGTAGATGGCAACCCCCCACAGAGTGGCATCTGTGGGGGGGCGCCCCTGCCGGGGCTGGATCCCAGACTGGGGACTCAGCAGGCCAAAAGCACTGCTGAAAGGTAGTGACTGAGTCATTGGGAGATAATGGGCACCTCCCTCATGGGTAACCACTCCCACTGGAGAGCATGAAAACCAGGACAGGGGCAGGGGTGGCTAAACAGAAAGGTACCGGCCAGTATGTGTGTGGGCTGGATAGTAGACTGGTTGGGTTGAACTAGGCTTCAATGCCCATTGACAAGTACCAGAGCTGGGACAGACTGAATGAGATGTGGGACAGACTGAACAAGTCTGTGGTACATACTGGCAAGCATGGGAACCAGGGTAGTGGGCAGGCTTGGTGGGGGTTAAGGGAGTCGCCCCAACTAGGCTTCAGCTCCCACTGGTTTGCGTGAGGACTGAGTATGAAGTGGGTAGGATCGAGCTGGACCACAATACCCATTGGTTCCAGTGGAAAACAGGGCTGGAAACAGAACTGACCCAACAGAGACCGGTCACATTAAGCAGGGCCATGACATTAACAAAACACGCTAGAGAACCATATCTGGGGAAGATTCTGTGGGGGATGTGTGGGCCAAACCCTGTGGAAATTCTAGCCCCACAGGTTACTTCAACAGATGGAGTGGTGATGGACTAAACTAGGTGTGACCAAGGAGCCTGCCATCAATCACAGATTAAAGAACCGACAACAGTCTGGACTGGTCAAGGCAGCACCCAAATGTGCATCCTGAATAGGGTGTGGGGTGGGCCAGGCTGCATCGTTCACCAGCTCATGCAAGGCCAAAAGGAAGGCCAGACTATGCTGGGCACTGGCTTAAAACCCAATGGCATGTATGAGAACTAGGTCTGGGAGGGGATCAAGGGGAGAAACTTAGGATCGTAACTCCCCGGATGAGTCATAGCTCCCACTGGTGAACAGGTGGTCCAGATCTGGGGGTCGGACAAGCAGGGCAAAGTAGCTCCAACGGCTTGTCAATGTATGAAAAGGCAATGGAACAGGCACACCGGGCAGGACTGAGCGAACCTTAGCCCACAAGTAAAATTAGAAACCAGGATGGAGCACAAGACATGCCCAGCTAGGTTCTTGTACCAACTGATCTGCATGAGCCACGGACGCTGAGTCACAGTGTCGAAGGCAGGGGTCGCAACAGGGGACGGGCTATGCCAACCTGAGTCAGAACAACCACTGGTATGCTGAACACTGGCTGGGAACAAGCCCGGCTGGGGAGCTAAGGGGACACCCTACCTGGGTGGAGGTTCCCACTAAGGGGCGCACGAGCTGGAATGGGGCTGCGTTCTGATTAGGATACAGTTGTAGTCTCACTTGGCACAAGTGTGGACGGGGACTGGACACACCAAGCCGGGCCAGACTGCAACACCTTCTGGTGTCATGGAGGACCAGGGTAGATGTAGGACAGACTAGGCAAGGTCTCAACCTCAACTGAGCCATGTATGAGCTATATGTGGGTATGGACGAGCCATGGCTGGGCTGAAACATCCAACAACAAGAACCAGAATGGGATGAAAGCCAGCCAGGAAAAGCCACTGTTCCTGCTAGGACAGGAGGTGAACTGAGGAGGGCTGGCTCATGGACCCACAGGTATGTGCAAAATCTGGCATTGGGAGGGGTTCTGATGGAGGAGCCTGGGCAACTCCTCTGGCAGGACAAGACCCTGCAGATAATCGCAAGAGGCATGGAAGGAAACAGCCCAGAAGAGGTCATGGATAGTGTCCCACTGGCATACATTTGGCATGGGTCGGAGGCAGACCAGGCTGAATCAGTTCATGTCATCCACTGGCAAATCCGAACACCAGAACAGAGTGTGGGTCGAGCCAGGTTCGGTCACAACAAAAGCAGTACACATTATGGAATGCCAAGATGAGGTTGCCTGTACCAGATGTGACTGCAACACCCAGCCAGCACGCGTGAGAACCAGGAAGGGAGGGGCAGAGCTGGCAGGGGGAATAAGATGTGGTTCCATTGCTAGACAGCTACTCCCATTGGAGAGCGTGAGCTGGGATGGGGACAGACCAGACTAGGCAGGGCTACAATACCTGTGTGCCTCATGTAGACCAGATCAGGGAAAAAACAGGCTGGGCTGATTATTCCTACTGGTGCAATCTGCAATTAGAGTGGGTGAGGGTTGTTGGGGCTTAGCCACAGCATCAGATGGCAGAAGTTGGCACTGGGGGCTAGTTCTGTCAAGTTAAACCACGGAACCTGGAGAGTGCATAATCCAGGAGTAGGAGCGGCCTGGAAGGGAAATAGTGGGTTCCTCCCTCTTGGTTTACCACCACCCACAGGAGGGCATGAAAACTAGGACAGGGGCTGGGGTGACTAGACAGAAAGGCACCCAGCAACATCCGTGAAGGCTGGATAGTTGAGCCGGTTAGATGGAACAAGGTTTCAATACCCATTGACATGTATGAGAGCAGAAGGGGATGTAGGACAGACTGGACTGGTCTGCCACACATACTGGCAAACCAGGGTAGGGGGCGGGCCTGGTGGGTGTTATTGTGGGTCGCCCCGACTAGGCTGCAGCTCCCACTGGTTTATGTGAGAGCTGAGTATGTGCTGGGCAGAACCAGGCTGGACTGCAACACCCATTGGTTCCAGTGGAAGTCAGGGCTGAAAACAGAACCAACCCAGCAATTGCAACCACCAGCTGATCGGGGCAATGGACTGTGCCGGGCCCTGTGCTTGCTAGTACATACAAGAATCTGGTCTGGGAACACCTCAGACAAAGTTTCTTTGGGGATCCCCCCAGTCAAGCTCTGGACTCAGAACCCTAACCATCAAAAGACAGAGGACAGAACAAGTCAATCACCTTAGCTATATGTTGGCAATGAAAAACTGGGCAAACGGAGACTCTGTGATGGACTATGTCAATCAGTGGATTCTCCAATGACCTCATCGTGCTTGGAGTGGTGAGAGTGGCAGCAATTCAGAACTGTTGAACTATCAAAACCACTTGAGCAAGACCCTCGGAGCATGCCCCACATCTGGGACCAGGGATGGGTGGGAGACTGGGTGGGGCTTCTCCCTTAAAATCCCCTTTTACATCAGATATATTAAGGAAACAATATGGAACGAATTGTCTTTCCCATCTTCCTGTAGTGCTTGAACCTTTTTACCCTAATTATGTCAAGACTGTCAAAAAAAAAAATAATAATAATAATAATAATAAAGAGAAACCTATGAAAACTGTGACTGTGGAAGTTGATGGAGCTTTCTGGCAGAGAAACTGTGAACAAAACCGACAAGTTCTTATACACTAGGAGAGGTGCCAGCATCAGCAACAGAGGGGCTGAGCAGTGGAAAACTATACACATATCAGAGACTGGTATCCACTGCCTCTGTCTTAGAAAGAATTCTGGAACAACACAATCAGCAGTGGACAACCCATAACACAGACATAGCCTGGCAAAATACATGAAACTGTTTTTCCAGCAAGTTTTAGGAATGCCTGCTTGGACAGTGTTGCTACTTGCTGCATTTTTGCCTATGTCTCTAGGACTGCTCCTGTGTCAGCCAAAATCAATCTAAGCTCTTCTAAGTATGTCCTTTGAATGACAACAAATCCCTGACAGGAGCCTTCCCCTAGCTAAGCGATAGAAAGGAGCTGGGGTATTTGGATCTGGACTCCCTGTGTTTGCCACTTTTGCCTCACACGACACAACATCAGAATTTCTCCCTGGATTTAGAGCAGAAAAGATGATAAAAATCTTCCAAGAAATGATTTATCTGTCCTGCCCAGATGGAAAAAAGCTTTGTCAATTTCCCTGGCATGGTTTAATCAGATGTCTTTGAATGTGTGAGAGAGAATAAAGCCCGCTTAATAAACATGTCTTGCTTAAAAACTCTTTGTAATAGCTCAATATTTGTTTCCTTTTCTTCCCTTTACTTTTTTTTAATGCCTTTGAAAGCTACCATTTGAAGCACGGACAGCTGAACTTTCCCAGCTCAGCGTGCGCGCACAGATGAGAAGAGGAGCTGCTATTGTGAGCCCACTCTTCCTTTTGGCATGAGAGATAAGGCTATACAGAAAACTGCCGTGCCTTCCTGAAAATTAAGAAGACATGCAACCTTGAAGCACCCAGTGCTAGGCTTTTAGGAATGCGCTTGTATTATTTACATGAACACACAAAGACACAAAAAGAATCTTACTTGTGTGGATGGAAATAAGGTGATGCATCCACACCATGCAGACACTGGTCAGCTGCCACAACAGTGTGATAGCCAAGTAGACATGAGTTTTTCTCAGGGATGAAACCCTCTGGGAACTGGATAGTTAACACCCAGAAAAAATAATAATTTCTTAGGTTTCCCTTTGCCATTTTTCAAAAACTTTAGCTCCAAGTCCTTCAAAAAGGTTATTGTTTTCATAATCTCTGGAATGTTTAAAGCATTGTGGATGGCTTATGGCTACTGCGTACCCACACACATACACACACTCAAAGGCACATTGTTCTTCCAAACTTTTAGCTGGCTGATTATTCACAATTTCACACATATTCATCATCCATCTGGGAGGTCAGTTGTGAATGGCTCTCACACACCAGAATAGTGTGTGCAAAGGTCACCAAATGAGTAGTTACTGTGCAGATAAGAGTCATCATGACAAGAACATAGCTAGTCAGTAGGCTGGCTGAGGGGAACCTAAGGTTTGCCATTTGGCTTCTGTGACTTTGACCCATTGTTTAAATCCTTCAGGCCCTAGGTACCATCTTGTATAATAACAAATACTTCTAAGGGCTTTGTTGAGGAACAAATAAGAGTATAGACTTGAACTATGTGATAAAGGGTCTGACACTCTCAATTACCTCATTGTGAACATGAAGTACATGCATTTTTTATGGTTTCACACTTAATATCTTTCCATAGGCCTGAAAGATTCCCATTTCTCTTATATCTAGTCTGGGATGATTGCCAGATAAACGGGTTTAATATTATCTGAATAACTACTTTTTGCCACTGTGTTCCTTTGATTCATTATCTCATTTGATGCCTTTTTACATCAATTCATGTATCATATTCTAAAACAATGGCTGGGAAATGACAAATTTATGATCTTCCCTTAAGCCAAATAATTGACCACTATTGGAAAATATGAGTTCTTTGCTAACGGATCACAGAATCCTGGGTCAATGACTATACACACATAGAGCTCTACATTCCACCTGATTCTACCTGCTGGATCATTGTCTCCTATAGAGACTCTGAGAGCTGATGCTCCCTATGCCAATATCCTTTAGGCCTACAAGTAACCATGGGACATAATTCTTTCCAGTATGGGTATGATAGAAATCACACATGGAGATTCTATGAAATTCTTCTTTGCTCCTAAAAGTCAGTAGCTCCACTAGCCACTTCCCCTTTTGAGCACGGATTCAACAGCCTAATGCTGGTAGACATTTGGCATCCAGATAGCACCAGCAAATACACTATGAGAGAGATGGAAACTGGGGCCCCGACATCCCCCTTAGAGTACCATACAGCCCCATTCCTATTCCACCAAAATCTTGTACACTTCCTGGTATATGTGATATTTGTTGAGGATTTTGCTGCCAGTTATCAAGGACATGAAATACAAAGTCATGGTTAGTTCTAAATTCCCCAATCTATCTTCCATTGACATTCACAGTTTGCTAGACCAAACTAAAAAAGATTTGTATCAATAGCCATGCACATCTTTGCTCTGAATAGGTAAACCAAGGAACCAAATTCATTTTTGTTTTGATTTTTTATGTATTTTTAATCACAGCATATAATCTTGTGTCTGGAAATACCTCATTTGAGAGTATGCCCAGTCACTCTGACAGTATCGGAAATAAAAAGACAAACTACTTAACTCTGGTTAGTCTCTTTGTCATTTGGTGTGGAATCAGAGCTCTGGTTAGCCCGTAAACCAGTGAATTATTCAATCTTTCCTCAAATATCCACTCCCAAAAGAAGTAACCACACTCTGCCAGTAACTGCCACAAGCTCTCTGATCAACTTTTCTTGCTCTTGTTATTTTTCTTAGTACATTTTAACCAATTAAAAAGGTGATCATTTGACTGCCTGTTAACCCCTTAGAAGCTCTACAGAGGAGAGTTTCATGTTGCTTCCACTATATCACTACTATCTAGAAAAATATCTATTCTGTAAATAAATGCAGCACAGGCATTTGTTCAAACAATGAAGAAAGAGTTCCTTATTCCCTTCCATCTCATTCACTCTTTGTAGTACATCAAATGGCAAAGCTCACTCCCTCACTACCCTGCCACATAGCTTCTGCGTTGTTCCCTGTGTACCTTACCAATCTCAATCCTAATGGGGAAAAAAAAAAAGGTCATTTGTCCTTTAACACCCTGTGGACAGGGGATAAACTGAAGGCAAATATGTTACCAGACATTAGGAACTGAAATTTCAGTAGACTTTTTTTAAAGATTTATTTATTTGATTGGAAAGACAAATGTACAGAGAGGAGGAGAGACAGAGAGGAAGATCTTTTGTCTGATGATTCACTCCCCAGGCGGCCACAAGTGAGCCTGTTCATGCCTTTCAAAGAGATGAGAGATGAAGGCATACTTAAATTACTTACTTTTTTTGTTCTGTTTATCTGATTAACATTCAACTATTAAATTATCAAATACAAAAACATTGTTCCTATTATACTTGCATGTATGCTACATATAAATCTGTTTTCTAGCTATTATTTGGCAGATTTTCAAAATTCAACTAATTTAATGTTTGTACATATTTCAAATTTTTATGACTCTATTATGTTTTCCTTACATTCACTTCAATACTCTCACTTATAAACAAAAACTTTCCACCTATTTAACAGCTCCAGTTAACATAAACAGCTAAATTCTCTTCAGCATTTACATCCTGTGTACAAGTATTACTAAATTATCTTACACCTCTCAATTTAAAATAACAAGTCTAAATTTAACTATGTAATTACTCATTTCAACTTGAATCATGATTCTAACCCCCTTGGATACTCTATGAGTCAGATTCTATTAAATATTACAATTGCTTATGGTAAATGTTAAAAAAAATTTCTTCCTAACAATCATAAAGTGCTAATATTAGGGTTTGATTTATTTTACACTGTTTGTTCTTGATTCTAAGCCTTCTCAAGAATCAAGACATATACATAGTAATAAAAAAATAACTTCAACCAGTGCAAACCAAATGACCACACACAGAGCACTTTTTCTTACATCTATCATTTTTTTTAATCTCTGGACAGTAACCGGATGGATATCTCACAACTTGATTCCTAGATAAGAGAAGATCCCAAGGTTTATCTCTGAGTCCTACGAGGCTGCTTTCTCTCCAGGAGCCAAGTAGAAGTGCCAGACCTCCTATCTTTGTGAGGCACCAGCTGAAGTGAGAGGCTGCACAGCTGTCTACTCTAGGTCAAGAGTTTGTTAGAATGCCTTGCAGAACTCAGGGAAACATTTCACTTAGTATCAGAAAGAGCATCACAAAGAACATGGAGGTACAGTTAGATGAAGAAGCCTGGAGGTTGACTTCCCAAAGGGTCCAATGGGCAGCAGCTTCTGTGAAATCCTCTTGGAACATCAGCTCAGAAGTTCTCCACATAATGTTATATAGGCGCTTGATGAGGCTTTCTTTAGAAAGGTATAATGGATAAATTCAATGACTAAAAGAAAGAGAGCAACTCAATCTCCAATGGAGAGCTGAACTGGAAATTCCAGATCTTCAATCATGCCCTGTTAATTCTGGTAACCAGTTCCTTCTCTGAAGTTGTCTAGGAGTACCCAACCCCATCTCATTGATATACAAAATACACTGTCTTATCACTCCGCAGTTTCTTGTGTCAGAAAAAAAAAAAATGGAAAGAGACCAAATATCATGACAAAAGATGTGACTTTTATCCCATTGCTCAAAAAGCTTCAGTAGTTCCATGGCAGTAACCTAGGGATAGAGACCAAACAAATGTTTCTTCTTACACGACAACACCACACACTCCATTAGCCAGCAAATGAGGGAGAAATGATGATGCCCTGGAAGTTGTTACTATAACCTTAACTTTGTCAGTGTTAAAAAAAAAAAAAAAAGAAAGAAAAAACAAACAAACAAAAAATTAACTTATGCAAAAATGAACTTTAAGAATATCCTTTCAAACTGAATGAAAGAGTGATTTTATAACCATTTTCCTTTTTGATTTAGTTATGTCTCTCCCAATTTTTCTGAAATATCCTCTAACATCATTCCCACATTTGGGTTACTTAGATCCTGGAACTGTCACACAGTTGTAGATATTAATGCAATGAATTGAATGAACCAATTTTACATCTCACATTGAAGAATCCAGCCATAACTCTACCCTTTCTGTTTGGCTTTAATGACAGAATCATGATGGTTTATTAGATGATGATGATGATGATTGCTTAGGTCAATTCACATGAGGTGGTTAACTTGACCCTGCCTCTTGATCAATTCAAGAATAAAAACCTTAGGGTGAATGTGCCACCTTCTCAGTTTTCAAGAGACTTTTTTCACTTGGAGTTAATTGGTATCAAAAGAGAAAATACATTTTCTTCATCTACAAAGAAATCTGTGCCAGCCAAACACCAGTAATCTCTTTAAAAGTCTCTGTGGATGGATCCTGTAAGCACTTAGTGACTTGCCTAAGTCCCTTGATGTGGCTTTATTTTGAACCTACAAAAAAAAGGATCACATCTGTGTCTAAACGGTATCACTTTATCACTTTGGTGTTTTGAAAACCACCAGACTGTGCACTTTACTGCCTTTCCAGTAATTTTCATCCTGAATAGTTGCAAAAACATTTTTTAATATATTTAAAGATGTGAGGTCACGGGTCCAAGATTAAATATTCGATTCTACCATAATTTAAATCAAGTGATACATAATTCCTTTGAGTCTCAGCTTTTTTAATCTGTGAAAAGAAGGAAAATTTCTTCCTCCAAAAAGGTTATTAAGTCAGTGAGTTGACTAGCAAAAAAAATCCAGTACCAGCTAGTTTTTATCATGACTTTCATAAGTGGAAGGTCAGAAATGTTAAAAAATTTTCCTTCTGAATCATTTGCTTTGCAATAACAAGTTTTATTTGCATAAACTGAACAAAGCTTCCTGAAATAAAGAACGTGAATTTTTGGGTGAGCAAGATTAAATACTGTAAGGGAAATATGCTGTGGAAATGATGCTGAGATTGTTATCCTGATGGGAAGTTCATCAATTTCCCCTTATCCTACAGAAGCCGCTTAAATTCAGACAGAAGCATAGAGCTGAGGACATTTTAAAAGGATACACTGCTACATTTCCTAAATTCACATATATTCACATAGTCTACCAGTACATCCTTTTGGGAAACTGGTGCCAAAACCCACATTCAAAGATCCTTTTTCATTGGAGTAACAAGTGAGAAAAAGGAAACTGATTTGTCAAAACCATCAAAAACACATTCCAAGCGTTCTTGCGTTTTAAGTACTGTTCCAGGCGTGCAGCAGATATTATCTCATAATTCCTGTTATTATTACTATATCAAAAGTAGGAACCAGGACCTGGCGTGGTAGCCTGGTGGCTAAAGTCCTTGCCTTGCATACTCCAGGATCCCATATGGGCGCCGGTTCTAATTCCATCGGCCCCGCTTCCCATCCAGCTCCCTGCCTGTGGCCTGGGAAAGCAGTCTAGGTTGGTCCAAAACCTGGGGACCCTGCACCAACGTGGAAGACCCCGAAGAAGCTCCAGGCTCCTGGCTTCAGATTAGCTTAGCTCCAGCCATTGCAGCCGCTTGGAGAATGAATCAGTGAATGGAACATCTTCCTCTCCATTTCTCCTCCTCTCTGTATATGTGTGTTTCCAATAAAAATAAATAAATCTTAAAAAAAAAAAAAAGCAGGAACCTGCCCAGAGAAGTTAACTTATTTTTAACTTATTTCTCAGATTCAACACTAGCAATGGATGAAATCAGAACTGGAATCTAAGGCTGGCATCTGAGCCCACTTCTTGGCCAATGCATGACTCTGTCTTCCTAGTAGAAAAGATTTGGGTATCTGTGTTGGAAAGCCTCAGTATGGCTCTTCTAAATCAGATATCTCCCTCTTTGTGCAAAATGCAAATGATTTATTGAAGCTGGAAGCTATTTAATAAGCTAGAATAGTCTAATTCTAGAAAATAGTCTACAATTCAATTATGATAGTCTGTTTAACCTCAGGCATAGTTATAGAAAAATGCTTAAAATGTTTTTTGCATGGCTATCCAGGGTGAGAGAGTAAAGGGGAAATGTGGGAGAAATTTTAAACATGATTAATATAAAGAGCTCTTTGACATTAATTTACTCACAGAAACAGTTTTACCTAAGTGTTCCAGACTTACACTTGGCAAAAATTTACCAATACCTCCCTTAACCATTGAGAATGGGGAGAATACACTTTCAGGAAAAAAAAAAGAACTCAAATCATATGTTGAGTAAGGAATCAACAGATGATCTCTCACTCACGCACCCACAGTCACTCCTCTGAGCTCACTTTGTACAAGCACGTTGACATGTGGTGGGCAGACACAGACCCTGCAAGTCAGTGTGAAGACAGACAGAAAGCTCTTACAGCTGGCATTGAATTCAGCTGCTCCTACCTTTATTTGTAATCCAAGGGTCTGATCTTACATTATTTTTTTAATGAGGGAAAGACAGTTTTGAAATACAGAAAACCCAGATCTAAAGTGATTGAACATCCACAATACTTTTGAATATTCTTGCTTTTGCCAGGAGTAATACATTTGTTAGGAAAAAAAGATAATTTACATAAAGCAAGTGGTCCCCATTCTGCACATGCATCTTCCTCAGAATCGAATGGCCATGTTATTACTATCCATGGGCTCGAGGAAGCATTGACGGAGTACTCTAAGTCACCCTTGGTGATCCTGATGACACTCATGCCTGGGTTCACTCTACATGGATTGCCTTTCTCTTCGCATCTTGATATGCCCACGCATATGCACATCCAGAGCTGCTCACTGCACTTGTCATAACATAAGAGGACACTATTGTACACTTACAGCATGCCATCTCCTCAGGAAGTAAGAAGTGGACTAATTAGGCAGCCAGCTGTGTACTAAGTAGTCTATCAGAAACCACCTACAGCCCAGGCTCATGATAAGCTCACCATACCACACACTGGATATTAAAGTCACATATTTTAACTATTACATCTTAGCTAATTCTATGCTGGATGGAGGCCATATTTCCTAAGAGTAGCTCAAAGAGCTATCTTTGACAATCATTTTGGCTATTTTTCTCTGTTTATCTAAGCTACCAATATCTAAAACATCCCTGTGCTCTAGAAAAAAAAATCAATTCAGCAGGCACCCACATCATAGCTGAAGAAGAAAGAAAAAAATGCTTATAGGGAAAATTTTATCTTGCTTGACAACAAAAACATCCAGTAGAGCTATGGGACCCTACTCTGGAAGAAGAGCTATAGATTCACCAAGATGAATGTCTTCCAATGTTAGATAGTTTTCAGTTGAGCTTCTCAAGTGAAAATGAGCGTATTAGAGAGATGAGGATTCCAGGCTTAAAAATACAAGGAAAGGGAAAGCCAGCCAATAAAATAATAATGGTTGCACCTGTGATTATAGTCAATGAGTCCTATGAAGTGTTTTCAGTAAACAAAATATGGATTGCACTTGAATCATTCCGCTTTCTGTGAACCCATACTGAGATTTCCATGGAATCACTACTGGACAATAAGAATGATGGTTAGGGTCAAATCTTAATCTTTTCTCACTGAAGTATACAATAGCTTTTCTCAAAACTGCATGCCAATATCTCCTATAGAGCTTCTCTCTGTGTACATGTCCCCAAACCCCATAGAATGGTCCATTAAAATAGAACTCCAGGGTAAGACCTGTCCATCTGTATTGTGAAGCTCCACAGGCAACTCTGATGCATGACTAAGGTCACACACCAATGCTACTGGCATGCTTGGCAATCCAGATCTATTTAGCACAGGAGTTGGAAGGCATCCTACAGTACCTAACAGCAGGAGCACAATCACACGCAAGCTGGCAGCTCACGGGTGATGCAGAGAAGATAAAGACCACCTATGGCTTAAACTGGGAGAAGATGGAGCAAGCAGAAGCCAGCAACATGCACAACTCAGCCTGCTCTGTTCCTGATCAATAAACTCTTCTTCCCTAGGGGTGAGCACCTTTTTCTGCATTTTTCACTATGTGCAGTTGACTAGAACTGAATAACCATCCAAATAAAGCTAGGCATTGTCAGCCTCCTTTTTTATTAAGATCCAGGTCTAATTCATGTGTGTGTGTGTGTGTGTGTGTTTAATTTGTTTCTATTTGAAAGGCAGAATTTTCAGAAAGCAGAGATACAGAGCGAAGGTCTTCCATCTGCTAATTCCCTCCCTGAAGTGGCAGCAACAGTCAGAGGTAGCCCAGTCCTGGGAGCCAGGAGCTTCTTCCAAGTCTCTCCCATGGACACAGGGAGAGCTAGGACGTGGGCCATCCTCCGCCTTCCCAGGCCATAAGCAGAAACCTGGATCAGAACACCCAGAACATGAACTGGTGCCCCCTTGTTGCGCCACCTTTAGCCCTGTCAGCTTCTTTTTCAGTCTTGCCAGGATTGAATAACCCTATAAATCAGCAACAATCACTTAAGCAGCTGTTCATTTGCTTACCTTTGTCACCATCTGAAGATTAACTTAAAAATGTGTTACAAAGTTTTATTTCTTTATGCCAAAAAAAAAAATGACATCCATGTACACAAGCCCTCTTCAAGAAGTTCATGCTGAACACCGCACAATAGCCTAGTGGCTAAATCCTCACCTTGCATGCCTGGGATCCCATATGGGCACCAGTTCCTGTCCCAGCTGCTCCACTTCCCATCCTGTTCCCTGTTTGCGGCCTGGGAAAACAGCAGAGGATGGCCCAAAGCCTTGGGACACGACACCTGCTTGGGGGACCCAAAGGAAGCTCCTAGCTCCTGGCTTTGGACTAGCTCAGCTCTGGAGATTGCAGCAACTTGGGTATTGAACCAGTGTAGGAGGACATTGTGACCCTAGAAGGTCAGCAGCACAAGATTACAATTGATTGGATAATGTTTTCATGATAACAACCGAATTTGTATAACTGATTGGATGTCATTTATATGAGAACAGTGGAGTGGACAGCATGTGAATGAAAACACTTGGTAGAATATACAAAACAAAAGGAGTTCCAAACAAAAGTATAGAAATAGTTGTTGATAAGCTCAATACTTCCTCCCTTATCCCATATGACCCTCAGTGTATAAGGTCTGATGCCACTAATAAACTTGGGCTTTTTGACCATCAGTCAGGGTCCACGCGTGTTACTATTGGCTCCATGCACCAAGTCCATCGCTGCGGGACAGCAACAAACCAGCAGATGGAAGATCTTTCTCTCTGTCTCTCCTTCTCTCTGTAGATCTGCCTTTCTAAAATAAATAAGTCTCTTTTTTTCAAAGAAGGTAAATATTAAAGGAAAAATCAGAAGTTATGAGGACTCTTACCTGTTAATTAGTGCTTTAAAACGGATCCGTCTATTTATTTTATAGGCAAAGTTAAAGAGAAATTGAAAGACAAAAAGAGAGGCCTTCCATCTGCTGATTCACTTCCCAAAACGTAGTAACAGCCAGAGCTGGGCCTCACTCAAGCCTCCTCTGGAATTCCATCCTGTTTTCCCATGTGGGGTCAGGGGCCCAGGAGCACACTGCCTGTCCAGGCACATTATCAGCTTGCCGAACTGCTACTGCAGTAAATAGGACTTCAACCGTCACTGAAATAGAGCTCTCGTGTTAACCTCCTGGGCCCCCAAACTGTCCCCTTTATCAGGTAATTATAAAACAAAAACCAGGGACGGTTTAGAATCTTGAATTCGAAAGTGATTTCAATCAAGACGATATTGACACTCGTTATAGAAACCGCATTTCCGATTCCTGACAAATATATCATGGTCATGTGAGATGTTAATAATAAGGGAAACTGAATATGACTTATTAATCATGACAAACACACATTAATGTAAAATGTCACTGCGGAAGCTGGATATGGGCTATGACAGAAATCTTAGTAATACTTTATAATTTTTGTAGTATAAATTTGAAAGTCTTTAGGACTATCATAACGCACTTAAACAGTATACATGAAATTTGTTCCCTTTGTAAGAGTAAAAAGTTCGTTTGAAACAATCAATACATTGAAGGAGAAGACAGAAAAGGAAACAGAGGCTCTGGCTCATAAGTACGTTTTGCGCGCCCTCCTCTGGAAGAAGCAGGCATCGCCGAAGAAGGCTTCCAAAGCAGATCGGTTGCGGGAGTGCTTTCCTGTGAGTGGGCCTGGTCATTAAGGACAGCGCTGTTTGGGGAGGGAAAAGGAGCCTGGGGTTGGCTACAGGGTCAGTGAGTGAGGGTGGCAAAACAAAGAACCATCTGCTTAGCTGTTGTCAGTTAGGCAATTTTGCAAGAAAATTGAGCAAATTATCAATTTGACACTGTGACTGCCAAAAATAACTAAATTCTGCCTTCTTCCTGAATCTAATCATTTTAATTCCTGAGAAAAAGAAAGAGGATGTGAGCAAAACCTAATTAGCAAGACTCTACGAATCTGTCCGTTCACTGGGAAGCTGCGACACTTCAAAGCCAGGTCGTGACCTGGGTCGGATCCACTTTCTTTCAAGGGTCCTCCAGAACGCGGAACGTGGCAGCTTGTCAGGCATTAAATGTAAATGCAGAGCCCTTCTTATGGTCTTCTTTACTCTCACAACGCTGATCCCAGCATCTGAGACATGAAGAATTTTTTTTGTCAAAGTGGCACAGAACCATAACTGTTGTCTTCGCATTTTTTAGAAAGATGTATTTATTTCTATTGGAAAGTCATATTACAGAGAGGAGAGACAGGAAGAAAGATTTTCCCTCTGCTGACTTACTCCCCAAGTGCCACAGCAGCCAGAATTGAACTAATCCAAAGCCAAGAGTCAGGAGCTTCTTCCAGGTCTCCCAGCAGGTGCAGCATCCCAAAGCTTTGAGCCATCCTTGACTGCTTTCCCAGGACACAAGAAGAGAGCTGGGTGGGACATGGAGCAGCCGGGACACAAACGAGCACCCACATGGGATCCCAGGCATGCAAGGTGAGGATTTAGCCACTAGCCTACCACATCGGGCCCTCTCTTTGCACTTTTTAGATAGTCTGTAATTTGAAAGAAAACAGTGATGGAAGTTAGGTCACAAAATTGACTGGGTCATCTTGAACTTAGATTTAGCTGTGACACAGTCAGTAAGCCTAAGCATGATCATACTTACGCACTCCACCATGTAAAGTGTATTTCAACATTACCACTTGCTTGAAGGCTTAGATTTGGAAAGCATCTTTTGCAAGAGAGAAGAAAGCAGGTCTGTCTTCTTCAACTTTAAAGCCTTTTGCACCTATCATATGCTTCTTGCAAAGCCGCAAATGAGCCCTATCATAAGCCTATAGTTGTCTAACTCAAAAGGCTATTCTTGATACTAGGGCAGTCTTCTGGCCCAACCTGTTGACTTGCTTCACATTTTGCCTCTGTAATAAAATTAAATTTTGCCAGTAAAATAAAACTCCAAAATTTGGTTGATAAACATAGGAATCTAAGCAACCCTAGAATTGCTAAAATTAAACCAATAGTTTATACAAAGTGAGAAAACAAATCAAATGGATTTGCTCTATTTTGAGATTGAAAAAAAAGCACTACCAAATTATTAGTAGATGACTGTATGGGTCTTTCAGGCAGACAGCTTATGAGTATAATGGCTGGAAGTGAAATTGAATTCCTAAACATTTCCACACAGAGGCCCTTTCCACCTTTCTTTTTTTAAAACTGTGGCATTTCATAGCATTCTGGCTTAGCACTTCAAACAAAAGTAGGATTTTCAGTTTTCCCTTTTGTTACTGTTCCCTTCAGTAATTTGCATTGTCTGTGTTTAATGTGTTTTCTGTTTGAAAGATCAGAGAAGCAGAAGTGCTGGGTAGCTATGTCTCTATTATCACAGCACAGCCATCAGTTGTAAGTTCTACTTATTCCACATAACACTGTGGTGTGTGCGTCAATGACTAGGTGTGGCGTGACCGTTACGAGATCACAGTTATTGTGTATTCAAGCAGACAGTCTCTGATTTAAGGCACCCTCTGGTTTGTGCGTTACTCTCCTAGCATCAGGACTAAAGTCTAGTAAACATTTTTACTTATTGAAAACAGGTGTTTATTAAAACTAAGAACAGTAATTGATCATGTCTTTTTGAACATTCTTTCTGACAAGTTTTACAGCTGGAAGAGACACACCAATTACTCTCGCCTACAGAGTTCCTGAGACTCTGCAGCAGACTGTACAGAGATGAAATCAAGGTGAGAAGGCATGCTTCCTACTCCCTAAGAGGAACCTGAGCTGGAAGAAATCTTACAGGTTGACTCTATAGTGACTCACTGACAAGGCTTCAATCCAGAAGGGCAAATTTATTGATCAAAAGTTACACCAGAATTAGAATTTAGTCTCTTAAAATTACAATGCATTTTTTTTTCTATTAGTGCAAGAACATTACTTTTTATACCCGTTCAATAAGATGGCTGGTTCCTTATTCACCCAAGCCCTTCTAGTTTTTGAGAAGAGATTTTCTTAAAGATGAGTCAGGCAAAACCCTAAATTTCGATATTGAGGGGAATAAACACTCAATATTTCAATGTTAAAAGAAGAACTTTGGAAGTCTTAAAAGTCCTTGTAAATACAGCGCACATCCAAGATTTATGATGCAGTCTGGTTCAAGGCCAACCTGAGTTCCTTATTCTCTGATGAACCTGACTTCGCTGATTTAAAAAGACTCTTCATCTGCGCCTGTTTCTTCACCTGTAGACTGGCACTCAACTGAACGAGGGCTGTAAAATTCAGATTCATTTCTTTCTCCAAGTGTTGTGAGAAAAGTAAAACCTGCTTCATTATTTCATCTTTAACAGAAGAAATCATCCTGGAATCAATAGTATCCTTGTTACTCTAGAAACGTAACTATAAAACAATAGCCCCAATTATCTGGAAAAGGAATCTTTTTTAACAAAGACAAAAGTCACTGTATCCCTTGATTGGTTGTACAGTTCTAACAATCTTACAAACTGTCAGACTATGTGCTAGAAATTGCAACTTTGCGGGACACTGCGTTCACATTGAGTTCTCCCTCCCTCTTCAGGGATTTTCATCCAGAATCTGAGAGACTCAGTGGAGCTGCAAATGCACAGTCATCAAAAAGTTATATGCCATCAAGTCTCAGCTAAATGCCACCTGTCACTTAAAAGACACACATTCTCTCTGGGTTTTGTGCATATGCTCACAGATTTACTGAGAAGTCATTTTAAATGTGGGAGGGTGTGGACTGGGGTAATGGGTTGCCCAGATAGTAGGTAAATATTATTTCTAGGTGTTTGTGGATATTTCTAGAAGAAATTTGGAGCCCAGCATGGCAGCCTGGTGGCTAAAGTCCTCCTATTGCATCCACCAGGATCCCATATGGCAGCTCCAGGCTTGTGTCCTGGGAAAGCAGTCAATAATGGCCCAAAACCTTGGAACCCTGCACCGAAGTGGGAGAGCTGGAAGAAGCTCCTGGCTCCTGCCTTCAGATCAACTCAGCTCTGGCTGTTGCAGCTACTTGGGGAGTAAACCAGCGGATGGAAGATCTTTCCTTATCTCTCCTTATCTTGGTAAATCTGACTTTCCAAGGAAAAATAACTTTTTTAAAATAAGAATAAAAAAAAGAAACTTGGGTCAATTGACATAAAGAAGATACAACCTTGTCCATATAGGCAACATCATTCAATCCACTGAGGGTCTCGAGAGAATAAAAACATGGAGAAGGTATATGTTCTGTCTTCTCAAGCTGCCACATACATCTTCCCTTGTCCGTGGTCAGGCAACTCTGCGGGTTCTCAGACTTTTGGTCGCAGATTGGGGCTTTCATCATCATCTTTCCCAATCTCAAATTTGCAGTCAGCCTGGGTGACAGATGAGTCTCCCCAACCATGTGAGCTGATCCATCTTAACACATCTCCTCTGCACACCCATGCCTATCTGTCTACCACCTGCATGTTCTACTGGTTCTGCTCCTCCTGAAGAACTGGGACTAAAGCAGAACAAAAGTCCTGGAAGGATAGATTGTGCTTTTTTCCAATGAGATACTCAGAAACATAGAGGGCTAATTAAAAAAAAAAAGAAAAAAAACAATATGGCCATATATGCCCATTTCCAAGGACACATACTACTTCAATGTGAAAAATGAAATCAGTGCTCTCCCAAGAATATATATGAATCATGAACAAGTAAGGGAAACAATAAGATGCTGACTCACTCTACAGAAAATGTAAAGAGCAGAGATTCACCTAGTCAGAATGCCGAATGAATTTGCTAATAGGTACAAAACTGCTAAATGCTCTATAAGCCAATAAAGAAAAGGTAATGTTTGTGGTTATATTTTGTATAGAAAGAAAATCAATTGTATCTCTACCGGGCAGATTCATTTGCATTGCTGTGAACAAAAACTGCTTGCAGTCCTATCCATTTTGTTCCCATTAATTTCTATCCTCTGTCAGTCTGTAAAATAGCCTATTCAACAGCAAATCAATGAAACAAAGGATCCCACAGAATAGATTATCTGGGAGGACACACCCAGCACTCCGCTGAGAGGGCCTCCAATCCCATCCAAACTGCTTCATAATAATTCCTCACAGAGGTTCGGGCCTTGGGTTTGGGGGCAAGTGCCACTCCTCACAGTGTGGCGGCTGTGGGTGGTGCCCCTGCCGGGTTGGACCCAATGCTGGGGGCTCACGCCAAAGACACTGCCGCAAGGCAGTGAACGAGTCCTTGGCCTCACCCAGGACCCAAGAGAGCTCTTTCCTCAGGGTAAGTGTGCCATGAGGAAACTTGGGAACTGAGTTAAAATTCCTAGCTCCGCCCAGCTGCTAATGTCTTGCAGCTAGGTGAGTTTGGGAGGGATTTGGGCCTTGGCTATGGGGGCAAATGCCACTCCTCACAGTGTGGCGGCTGTGGGGGGTGCCCCTGCCGGTTGGACCCAATGCTGGGGACTCACGCCAAAGACACTGCTGCAAGGCAGTGAACGAGTCCTTGGCCTCACCCAGGGCGGCCAGTGCACCATGTGGTGCCAGGCTTTGGCCTGCTCTGGGGTTTTTTAAGATATGTTTGCTGCCTCGGAACACCCATGACTAAGTCCAATTTTAGTGTAGGTGAGTAGTGAATGTTCGGTGATTCCCAGTGACAGGGTCATGTTAGTTTTAGGCATGCGTGGGGACTGAGACCTGATGGTTTGGAGGGAAGTACCCTGGAGACAATTACGGTTAGTCAGATACACCAACCAAATTCGGAATACAGAAATGGCCTGTTTGCCTAGAACATCACTGATCATCACACAGCAGCCCACACCAATACTATGGATGGGGGCCTCTTTGGCAGTGATGGGCACCATTACCCAACTGTTTGGTGGAGTGGTGCAGTGGTCACATTTGGCAGGGTCAAGACTGTATCCAGCACACGAGAGAACTTGGTCTGGGGGTAGACTCTATGGGGTTGTGTGGGCCCAACCCTGTGGAAATACAAGTTCCCCTAGTTGGACACCCTACCTGGGTTGAGGTTCCCACCAAGGGGCACGTGTGCTGCAATGGGGGCTGCGTTCTATCTAGGAAACAGTTGCAGTCACCTGAGGCACTAGTATGGCTGGGATTGGATGCACCAGGCCAGTTCAGACCCCAACACCATCTGGTGTCATGGAGGACCAGGGTAGATGTGGGACTGACTAGGCTGGGTCTCAACCCCCTACTGAGCCATGTGTGAGCTATATGTGGGTATGGACGAGCCATGGCTGGGCTGAAACATCCAACAGCAAGAACCAGAATGGGGTGAAAGCCAGCCAGGAAAAGCTACTGTTCCTGCTAGGACAGGAGGTGAACTGAGTAGGGTTGGCTCAAGGACCCCCTAGTATACGCAAAATCTGGCATTGGGAGGGGTTCTGATGGAGGAGCCTGGGCAACTCCTCTGGCAGGACACAGTCCCTGCAGGTAAGCGCAAGAAGCATGATAGGAAACAGCCCAGAATAGGCCACTGAAAGTTTCCCACTGTCACACATTTGGCATGGGTCAGGGGCAGACCAGGCTGAATCAGTTCATGTCATCCACTGGCAGAACAGAGTGTGGGTTGAGCCGTGTTTGGTCGCGACACAACCAGTACACATTATGGAATGCCAAGATGAGGTTGCCTGTACTGGATTTGACTGCAGCACCCAACCAGCAAACGTGAGATCCAGGAAGGGAGGGACAGAGCTGGCAGGGGGATTAAGGGGCTGGTCCCCTCGCCAGACAGCTACTCCCACTGGAGAGCGTAGGCTGGGATGGGGACAGACCAGACTAAGCAGGGCTACAACACCTGTGTGCTGCATGTGGACTAGATCAGGGAAAAGCCAGGCTGGGCTGATTATTCCTGTGGGTGCAAGCATAAATTAGAGTGGGTGAGGGAAGTTTGGGCTTGGCCACAGCATCAGATGGCAGAAGCTGGCACTGGGGGCTAATTCTGTCAAGTCAAACCACAGAACCACCCGAAAAGTGCATCAACCGGGATTGAGAGAGACCTAGAAGGGAAATAGTGGGTTCCCCCTTCTTGGGTCACTAGTCCCGCGGCAGGGCATGAAAACTAGGAGGGGGGCTGGGATGGCTAGACAGAGAGGCACTCAACAACATCCATGAGGGCTGGATGGTTGAGTTTGTTAGATGGAACTGAGCTTTAATACCCATTGACAAGTACAAGAGCCAAATGGGATGAGGGCAGACTAGTCTACTGCTACACATACTGGCAAACCAACGTAGGGGGTGGGCCTGATGGGGGTTATTGTGGGTCACCCCGACTAGGCTGGAGCTCCCACTGGTTGATGTAAGGGCTGAGTATGTGCTGGGCAGAACCAGGCTGGACTGCAACACCCATTGGTTCCAGTGCAACTCGGGACTGAAAACAGAACCAACCCAGCAATTGCAACCACCAGCTGATCGGGGTGATGGACTGTGCCGGGCCCTGTGCTTGCTAGTACATACAAGAATCTGGTCTGGGAATACCTCAAGGTTTCTTTGGAGATCTCCCCAATCAAACTGCTGGACTCAGAACTCTAACCAAGAAAAGAGAGAAGACAGAACAGGTCAATCATTCATATCAGCTATATGTTGGCAGCGAAATATGGGGCAAACGGAGACTTTATGATGGACCATATCAATCAGTGGACGACCGCACTGAGCGAAACTGGCAGCAATTCATAACTGGAGAACTATTAAAACCACTTGAGCAAATATTTCAGAGCATGCTCCACATCCGGGACTTGGGGTGGGCGGGAAACCGGGTGGGGCTTCTCCCTCAATATCCCCCTTTACCTCAGATACACGATGCAAACAATATGGACATAATAGTATTACCCACTTCCCTGTACCCCCTGAACCTTTTTTTGTTAACCATAATGAACTATGTAAAGATTGTCAACAATACAATAAAATAAAAAAAAAATTTTTAAATTCCTCACAGAAACAGTTCACAAATATTGAGGAAGACAAAATCTAAAATTCTTGAGCCTACCAGTAAGGAAACAGATTGGGATCTCTGGGAAGTCACATATGGGATGGCCAGCCTACCTTTGCCTTTGCAAGTGAGAAGATTAATAGATTACATGTAACAGATCCCCCAAGGAAGGCATTCCAAAGTACTGAAGGAGGATCAGGTAGTGATTTGGAGGGTTACAAAATAAAATAAAAGACTTGCCTAACAGGTAAGAAGATAAAAGTACTTTCATCTGATGAAGGAAGAGGGCAGATTTTCAGCTATGCCAATTTCAAGAAAAAAAGAACAGCAGGAAGGGCCTTTCTGTCAAAATTCACACCTGATCCGAACTCCTGAACATGGAGTCTTTCTAAAAACCCTTGGATTTTCAAAATTTTCAAAATTTTCTGAGGAGGCAGAACAGAAATTTTGCTCAATCAGCAGTTTGCCACCTATTACAGATTATAACCAATCACCCTAGCGTTCACATTCAGAAGTACCCCCAAATCTGACTCAGCTGTAGGTTTCTGGAAATACTCGCAGTGATGCAAAGAACAATAATGCCGTAGACATCCATCAGGCATTTAAACAACAAAAAAAGATGTTCTGTGAACCCGGCTCTGTGAAAATTATTGTTTTTTAGGCAGCTTTCTGGGAACTTCTGCTGTGATTACAAAAGTGAAGTATGCACATGGTGAGAATGAGACAGAGAGAAGGAGGAAGGAAGGAAGGCGTTGTGACTCTCTGCTTCCCGTTAAGCTCCCTGCCAAGGTAACACCGGAAGGCAGTCGATAGTGACCCAAGCACGTGGACCTCTGCCACCCAGGCAGGACACCTACATAAAATTCATGACTTTGATCTGGCCCAGCTCCAGCCATCACAGGCATTTGGGGAATAAATCAGCAAGTGCAAGATCTTCTCTGCACTCCCCTCAGTCTGCCTTTGGAATACATGCATAAATAAATCTTTTGGGGGAAAAATAAGGAAGGGAGAAAAAATTTGAAATGTCTTCTGTCTCCTTTGATTCTACAATAAACAAATCATTAATGGTTAGGTCTGGGCATCTTTTTAATTTAGAGTTGCTGAAGGAGATGTTGTTTCACATCAGTAATATTCGTCGCACATAAATTAAAGCCAAAACTTTCATAAATTCTAAATTATTATACCAGATTACCATTGTTTCTAGAATGTCTGCATCCTCCCCAGGAAGGATGAGAGTGAATAAAAATCAAATTAAAGAATGGACCACGGGGTCCCAGCGCGATAGTACAGTGGTTAAGGTCCTCATCTTGCAAGAGCTGGAATATCATCTGGGTGCCGGTTCTAATCCCGGCGGCCCCGCTTCCCATCCAGCTCCCTGCTTGTGGCCTGGGAAAGCAGTCGAGAACGGCCCAAAGCCTTGGGACTCTGCACCCGCGTGGGAGACCCAGAAGAAGCTCCTGGCTCCTGGCTTCAGATTGGCTCAGCTCCAGCCATTGCGGCCACTTGGGGAGTGAACCATCAGATGGAAGATCTTCCTCTCTGTCTCTCCTCCTCTGTATATCCGCCTTTCCAGTAAAAATAAATAAATCTTAAAAAAAAAAAAAAAAAGAATGGACCATGGATAGTCTTCCTATCTCTTGATTGCGCATTGGGAATAAAGCTTCAATAAACCTACAGTTTGGTTTTGCAAATCTTCACCAGGTCCAGTATTATAAGCAGGTATAAGCAGGTTTGGTTTGGAGAAGTGTTGTTGGCATGTATGTGTTGTGTAGTTACATGGCAGGAAGGGCAAAGGCAGCAGGGAGTGAGGAATAGGAGCAGACAGCAGAAAGTTTACAGAAAACCCGTTACTTAAGCCAGGCCAGTGTGTTTGCTCCTGCTAAAGCACAAAATTCAATTCAATTCACAAGCCTGACATTCCTTCCAAAGTGCCTTTAAAGTGGGATTTTCCTGAAGTGATTATGCTGGCGAGATGAACCAGAAATTTTTAAAGGTATTCCCCCACCTGCCCTTTTACTAAGACTGTTTGCCAATGAGAGAAGTCATCTGGATGAATTTCCAGGGTACTGAACAATGGATTAATTACATATGTAGATGTGCAAAGTCCATTTGGAAAACCTGCCAGTTTTCTGAGAGGCTGTTGACAGCGCTTTAGGGGTCTGAATTGGTATTTACCAGCATAAATCTCCAGCTGTGCCCAGCTTTCCTGGACCATGCCTTCCTTTTCAGTCCTGAGAGCTGTCGGACCAAAAAGTATCCTCATGCATTTTACATCCTTGAAATACAAACTCTTTTATATGGCATCCAGCTTGAAGAGAACCCATGGAATGCATGTGAGTGTGTTGGTGAATTTTGTGCATAATTTGTATACAAGTAAATTTTTATCTGGTCACATAAATACACGGAGACATCACAAGTGCAAATCTCTTAGTAGTGATGCATATTTTTTAAATGGGCTACTGAGATGCTAGATAAAGGATAAATTTTCCAAAGTTGATATGCTGTTTAAAAGAATCTTGAATAGACAGTATAAAATGCCTTCCCATCAAGCATAAATGGAGGTGTCTCAAATTAGCCAGTGAAAATCATCCTTGCTCTGTGTGAGTCCTCATTTAGATAGCATGGGCTCCATTTACTGCGGGCTGCCTGATTGTACCAAGGCTGTAGAAATGAGAGCGCAGGAGCTTTGAGCCTAAGAAAAATAAGCTAGCTCTTTAGACTCCAAAAAGACAATGGGAAATTTTACTATCTTGTCCAAATAATGCTGGGAAGAAGAGCGACTGGTTCAACTCTTTCTAAAAAAAAAATTAATAAGCCTCCCCCCAACCCATTGAAAGAACTTAATATGCATTGGGCATTAAAAAATAATAATAGCTCCTTGAAATAGTGGAGATAAAAATATCAAATGATCAATTGGGGGGATGTACATACTGCATTCTTATCTTTTTGTCAAGTCATGTCTTTCCAACAGATTTGCTAATAAGTTCAGATGAACAGGTGAACACTGACCTTAATTGAATCATGGAGGAGAGGAAAATTCTACAATTGTTTGTTGGTTAGTTGCTTGCAGAACAGCTTACTGCAGATGCCAACATATGATTTTGAACAAATATGATTATGCAGAACACTTTCCTGCAAAGAGAAAAAGCTCTTCTTTCTAAAGGAAAGAAGGAAAGCAGAGAGAGAGAGAAAGTAATTTAGAAATATAGACTAGTACCAGTATTACAAATATGTGTAATATTGAACACCTTCATCAAATATTACTTCAGCTGTTTTTATTCATTTTGTGACTTCACCGGAGTTCCAAACTGACTCTTCAAAAATTTCTGATCAAAAAGACCAGTAATAGCTGCTCCTGAATTTTTTCCAACTAGATTTGCTTGGAAATGCCCTGTAAGACATCCTACCTGCATCACAGAAGCAAACTTGGAAACAGATCCTTAAACTCCTTCACACTGTTCAGGTGGCACAGCCCTGGCCAGCAGCTTGCCTACAACCTCCAAGCCAGAACCACCTACTAACTTACTTCCAGAACCATAATCTTCAGAAGTTGCATGATACCATGTATGTTTATTATGTTGCTTTTAAATGTGAAGACCATTTGTTATGTAGCAACCAAAAACAGAATGAGTTTTTCCTATGTCTAGATTCTAAGCTGTCTTCATTGAATGCATCACATGTTCTCACTCTCATCACCCCTGCTGGGCATCATTCCATCATGTATCTGTTTTCCAAGTGGCTTCACGAATCCCACCTCTTACTTCAATTCAATGTTATCTACTTGGACCAAATTAATAACCGTTATGCAGACGTTCGAATTTTGCAAATTCTCTGCAGAATGTATTTGTTCCTCATGAAGTCAAAGAAAAATCTATCTCTGTATTTCTGTTTTGCTTCCTTTTAACTGTAATTTTCTTGGGCTTATAAAAACAAAGATGTAGTCATCAGTCAGTAACAATTGCCAGCAATAATGACTTTTTAAGTAATAACTATTAGCATTTGTCACTCATAAAACTGATTTCCTACAGGTTGATTCTATTTGCTCTTTTATTCAACCCAGCATCAAATACATTATTTAAAGTGTCTAATCTCATCAGGCGTGTTCTGATGTATTAGACACAACTATTTCTGTTGTCAGCAACAGAAACAGAACTTCAGGCAATTTAATAGGAGGGCTAGAGGTATTTGTTTATGTACATTTGTTTATTCTGCCCTTTGACCTCCTTGTTTTCTTGTCCTATATAAAATTGGCCTACTTGCCAAATAAACATGCTCCACAAGATCAGAAAGATTGTTGCTATCAGCCCCAATTTATTCTGTGAAGTTCTGGCCAAAGGAAGTACTTTCCTCTTCCAAGAATCCTCCTAGCAAACCCCAATAGAATATCGATTGCAGATCATCATTTTGCAAATATCCAGGAGAAGCTGGGCTGTCTGACTAGGGTTCAAGCTCCCCTAAGCTTTGAACTAAGGGAGGGGAAGAGACTATTGAAGAAGACTGAAGGAGAAAAACATTATACCGTCATCAGAAACAGGACGAGAATACAGGCTAGCAAGACTGACAGTGGATGATGTCATAGCACACAGAAACCAAAGTATTCAATACCAAATGTTAGACACCTTGTTATGGCATATGCTGCCTCAAATAGCAACCAACATGTTCTTTGGCAACTTGACAGTTTAGTGTCCTCATTTGATTTGTCCCTCATGTTATTTGTGTGTATATTCAAATTCCACCTACTTTTAAGCCTGCCCCTTTGTCATTAATTCTCCTACCAGCTCATTATGCACGAATCTTGTTTTTCCAAGTGTTAGCAAAATTTTCATTAATACCTAGTTGGACACCAGAAAGAGAACATAAAAAAAATGTGAAAAAGGACATCTAGAAAAAAATTTTTTTGCTTTCTTTTTTTAACTTCCTACAGGCTAAAGAAACTAAATCAAACTATATGTTGACATTAGAACTGCCTTTGAAAACAGCATCTGATTAAATGAGAGTTAAGTATAGAGATCTAAACAAGCAGATGAGTAGAGCAAGGTCAAAAATTCTTTCATGGCCAGAGCTCAAACTTTGCATCCATATTTATTATAAAGAAAAGTGCTAGAAATTCTGTCAGCTAATTAGGAGTTTTGCTCCTTTCCTATTCTCAGTACAGCAATATAATATTAGTACCTCCGGGACTTCTGGGAGACCAGGAAGTTGGTCATACAATGAAAACTAAATGAGCATTTACAATGTGCTAGATATTGGTACATGTGCTGGAGAACTATGAGGACAAGTGCACACCCAGACAGAGGCGACATTTCACAAGTTCGTGTGTGTGTGTGTGTGTGTGTGTGTGTGTGTGTGTGTGTTGGGATAACAGGAGGGACCACAGAAATATAGACCATCAACATAACTTTCAGCAGCTGGGATAACTGCAAGTGCTAGATCTTCCACATGCAGCTGCTATTGCAAGGCCAGTCCTTCCTAGGGATCTTGGCCACGTATTCTGCTGTCTTGCTCCATTTGGACATACGAGGATCCACCTGGCTGGGATGGTGATGTGACAGTAAACAAAAGGCGCTTACAAATGAATCAAATTGGCATAAAGTCTGGTTCCCCAAAGTGAATAAAAGCTGCCAACACAGATATTGGATCAATCCACATTCATGAAGAGAGAATTCTTCCATCTGCCCTGATTTAAAACAGCATCTCTCTGTCTTATCTCCTCATCATACATCATCCTTTCCTCAAACCCTGGTTCATACCATGCTGGCCACAGCATGCTTCAATCTAAATGACAGTTTCATTGGTTCTCACTATTGCTGCTATCTGATTTTTCAGCTCATCGAAGCAAGCAAGCTCAAAATCTCAGTAGCTTTTGAGAAACATTCATTGCTTTCACCTGTTTGTTGGCTTCAGCCTTACTTCTTGTGCTCTCCATTAAGAACAAAGTCTTTATGACCAACCTCATGAAAGATGGAAAAACAAGGACTTCACTGTTTGCAGTGACCAATAGCAGATGGTACATCTACCAGGTTCCATGGGTTTAAAAAGTTTAGTAACCAAGGGGTGGGAATCAACGGATGAATGAGCAACCATCAGTAGGATGGGAAGATGTCACGCTCTCCTAAGGTGCCACTGGAATTCACAGTCCATGTGATCCCTAGAGGAGAGAATATCCTCCTATTCCAGCAATTCCAAATGATTGGAAATGATACAACATTGACTACATAAAGTTTGTTATTTTCTGATAGCATAAATTACTATAGGACAGATGCTGAATGCAGAGAACGCTTAGAACTATGCCATTGATATAATATATTAATGTGCTTTATAAATGCATTTAAAGAAATCCATCAACTCAGAAGTACTGGACCCAAGCATGTACCTCAAAAATCAATGATAAGGAAATGTCTTCAACCATGACTCAAAAATATTATTTGCAAAATTTGGAGCCCAAGAGCAGAGGACAGAACAAATCAATCAACTACTCCAACCATATGTTGGCAGTGAAAATCTGGGCAAACAGAGACTTTTAGGTGGACTATGTCAATCAGTGGATTCTGCAGTGACTTCATCGTGCTTGGAATGGCGAGAGTGGCAGCAATTCATAACTATTGAACTATCAAAACCACTTGAGCAAGACACTTGGAGCATGCTCCACATTGGGGACCAAGGATGGGTGGGAGGCTGGGTGGAGCTTCTCCCTTTATCTCCCCATTTACCCCAGATACAGAAAAAAAGAGAATGTGGAAATAATAGTCTTACCCACTTTCCTGCAGCCCTTTTACCTTTGTGCCCTAATTAACCCTGTAAAGATTGTCAAAAACAAAGAAAAAAACTGTGTATGTGAAGTACACATTGGTTACAGTAATACAAACACTTGGACCAACATCTGCTACCTCCCTGGAACATTAGTAGAAAAGAAAACAGCTTGGTGGGCCCGGTGTGATAGCCTAGTGGCTAAAGTCTTCGCCTTGCAAAAGCTGAGATCCCATATGGGCCCTGCTTCCCATCCAACTCCCTACTTGTGGCCTGGGAAAGCAGGAGAGGATACTCCAAAGCCTTGGGTCCCTGCAACCACGTGGGAGACCCGGAGGAGCTCCTGGCTGCTGGCTTCTGATCTGCTCAGCTCCAGCCATTATGGCCACTGCTTAGGGAGTGAACTTCAAATGGAAGATCTTCCTCTCTGTCTCTCCTCCTCTCTGTATATCTGCGTTTGTAATGAAAGAGAGAGAGAGAACAACTTGGACCTAAAGCATCAACTCTTCTGTAGGATACAGCATTCTGCAGCAGTACTCTGCCCTTTGCACCATAATCCTCACCCTTCTCTATCTTATTTTTGCTATCTCCTTTCTCAGGATAACATTTTTCACATGTAATGATGTATAAGTAACATTCTGTTATCTAAATTTTTTCTCACTGTTTTCATCTATAAAGTAAGCATACTGCCTTTCTCTAGTAGGACAGCAAGAATGGCAAAACAGAGATTCAACCAAGTTCACTCACTTCTAGGAACACTCTTAAATATTTAATCCTTGATCAACATTGGCCTTTTCCAAGATGGCCTATTACCATACTTTATTAGACATTGGCAAAGACTCCATACAAGCTGCCAGGTCAAATGACCAAGAAAAATATGCAGACTCATTGTTTGTAATTCAGTGGTATCCTCTCTGATGCCCAGAGTCCTATGTTCGGTGTGGGAAACTTCAGCACATGGTTACAAGGACAAATTAACATATGTTACCCAGTTACACATTTGAATTAGAAAATAAATAGCAGCAAAAAAAATTTCTGAATCTACAGAGATGTCTGAAATTTTCACAGGAAACTTTTGGTGAAGAATCTGAAGTTAAATAATACAGATTTCCCATCTGTATTAAAAGTGAAAAGGATCAGGAAAGAAAAGAACTAGCATAAAATGATCTAAACTTCTTATGAACTGGCCAGCATTTAGAGTGATTATCTTGAGAACTTTGAGGTACACAAGAAAACAAACAAAAAGAGAGTCCACAACTCTCCTCAAATCCATTCTCAGAGAAAAGAAAATGAACATAAACGAATGAAAAGCTTTGGTTCTTTTTCTGAAGCATAGCTGATAGAAGGACATGTACATTGGGGAGGAAAAAGGAACTTTTAGAGGAATAGAAAATATGTCACATTTGTAATGAAAGCAACATGTTCCTGAGGCAGAGAGGACTCCCAGCCCCAGAGGAGGATATGAACTTTCCGTCAACTGAAGACATGAGAGAAGGTTTTCTTCTCAGTTTGGGAAAAGGAAAAAAATAAAAGTGATCAAAAGCGCCGAGAGCACTAACCACTCATTTAAGAAAAAAGATGGGCAGACATCAGGAAGTCCCCTGGATGCCATTAAATTCAGTTGTGGGAATACTTTGAAGAGTTTTGTTGAAGGGACTAATGGGATAACTGAGAAAACGACATACTTTTCTGAAAAACTGCAGTGAAAGCAGAAAAGAATGGCAGGACACTTAATCATATCAAGAGGGAGAGGTCCCCATGATACAGGAGACACAAAAGAATAGTCGTGCTCCCAGCTGGATCATAAAAGTCAACCACCACTAGCACTGCTATGGAAATTTTAGCAGAAAGCTTACCAGAAATACGTTTTACACTATTTTCACAAAAAAAGGAATTGCTCTCCATGACTACTCACCCCAGTAAATTCGGCCAAAAGTTGTTCAAAGTAGGATGAGGGGCAGAGTGACTGTCACATCCCCAAAATCTCCCCTCAGTTTGATGACACCCATCCAAAATGACATTATTATAGTGTATTTGTATCATTGTCCTCTCATCTTTCAGCCTCTTCTTACGAAAAATTCTTTGGAGAGTTTAGAACATTTTTTTATTATTTACAGAGATCATAATTCACAAAGTTTGGGCAACCAACCACCAACCAAAAGCTGGTGACCATAAGGCCAATGGACTAACATCGTGAGATGGCAGACCCTAAAAGGAAATAGAGTCTGTACGAGAAGAAATTTGTTTATATTTCAAGGACTCTCAGAGGACTTAAACCTACATAAAATGGCAGGACACTGGGAATTCTGGGACATTTGAAACCTGAGCTTCAAGAATTACCCACTTACAGCACCTGTCCTCAGTCACAAGAGCATCCAAGCCAAGGTCTCCCTTTCCATTCCCATCTCCCAACAATCTAATATTCTGTCTTTGGGATTATGTTATAACCTTGCAGCTAGATGACAAGAGTTTAGTCAGGCAAGACTGTCTTGCTTCATGCTTGATCTCTGACCCTCATTTTTATTTTAAGCCCCAAACTCTATAACTCCATCACTTACCCCAACACTACCACTCTTGGAATCAGGTGTACAGTATGGATATAGTTTATTCAACTATATCAGAAATTGAGTTTACAACATATTGTAAATCATGATTTTTTTTTAAAGATTTATTCAGTTTATTACAAAGTCAGATATACAGAGAGGAGGAGAGAGACAGAGGAAGATCTTCCCTCCGATGATTCACTACCCAAGTGAGCCGCAACAGGCCGGTACACACCGATCTGATGCCGGGAACCAGGAACCTCTTACGGGTCTCCCACGCGGGTGCAGGGTCCCAAAGCATTGGGCCATCCTCGACTGCTTTCCCAGGCCACAAGCAGGGAGCTGGATGGGAAGTGGAGCTGCCAGGATTAGAACCGGCGCACATATGGGATCTCAGCACATTCAAGGCGAGGACTTTAGCCGCTAGGCCACGCCGCCGGGGCCCAATCATGATGTTTATTTAAAGATTTATTTTTTTTGTTTTTATTGCAAAGTCAGTTATACAAAAAGGAGGGAAGACAGAGGGGAAGATCTTCCATCTTTTGATTCATTCCCCAAGCGGTCGCAAAGGCCAGAACTCAGTCAATCCGAAGCCAGGCCCAGGAGCTAGCAGTTTTTTCTAGGTCTCCCACGCAGGTGCGGGGTCCCAAGACTCTAGGTCATCTTCGACTGCTTTCCCAGGCCACAAGCCAGATGGGAGCTGGATGGGAAGCGGGCCACCAGGATTAGAACCAGCGCCCTTATGGGATCCTGGCACGTGCAAGGCAAGGACTTTAGCCACTAGGCTATCGCGCCCATCCTGTAAATCATAATCATGGTGATGGAGCTTTTCCTAACCACCCCCAGCCTGCCACAGTATCTTGACGACGTTAGGGAAAGCACTGGCATCAGTGCCTTTGCTGCTGAACCTCGTCTCCGCACTCTCAACATACTTCTTTTCTACTCTCATCTCTCCTCTATTCCCTTCTTCTCTGCCTGGCAACTTTTGATCCAGCTGTCCCACAGCTTTCCTGACTCTCTGAGTGAGCTCTTAGCTCTGTAAAATGATATCACAAGGTTTAATTGAGAATATATAAAGCAGGCACAGGATGCTCTTGGTAGAAGCATAAAACGAGGCAGTCTCTTCTTATTTGGCAAATATGTAAAGACACATATGACATTCACAAGGTAACTGCTTTAAGAAATCTATCCTAAAAGAGGAAAACAAAACATTTGAACTGGGGTGGGGGAGGCTTCTCTATAATAACAAAGAAGGAAGGGAACAAAGCAGAAAGAAAGAGAAACAAAAACAGAGATAGGCCAGGCAGACACAGAGATAGAGTGGCAGAGACAGAAGGTCTGAATACAGAGAGCTTAGTTGGCTTTCAACTATTCCTCACAGGAGAATCG
Organism: Ochotona princeps; assembly: GCF_030435755.1. NCBI lineage: Eukaryota > Metazoa > Chordata > Mammalia > Lagomorpha > Ochotonidae > Ochotona > Ochotona princeps. The sequence continues at coordinate 64,076,079 of NC_080841.1, read as the reverse complement.
GGCAGAATAATAAAAGTCCCCCAACATAGTCTTTACTGGGGCACAGTCTTTACTTTCCAAAGAAAGTTTGCAAATTACAATAACATTAAAAAGGAGCACAAATTTGTTCCTGGCTGCCCTTTGTACAGTCAACAGAACGGGGAAGGTTGGAATGTTTGGGAAACAAACAGCAATACACAACCTTGCTAGTGGCCTGGGCATTGCAAAGATGACCTGATGTGGTATTTCAAGTGCTCAGACTCACTGTGCTCACATCACATTAATTGACAGCACATACCTCCAGCTTCACGTGTTTTTCCCAAAGGTGCATGCAAGCTTGCAAAAACTCAAAGAGTGCAAGGCTCTGCCTGACTCCCTTGTGCTATGAGGGGGCTCGAGGCTGGTGCCTACTCCTCTGTGCTTCACGGTGCCCTCTTTGTCCTCCGAGGCCCCACACTGTCAGCATCTCTGTTGATCATCCACCGTTTAGCTCCGAAGAACAAGTCTGTAGCACTGCCACTATTCAAAATAAATGTGATATTCAAAATGAAAATGGGAGTGATCAATCTTCTGATTACAGAATCCCTGAGAGTCAGGGAAATTTTCTCAAAAGCAGCAAAGGGAAGTCAAATGGACTGGAGCCACCCTGACCGTAGCTCGTCCCGTGCTTAGTAACCGTGGCACTGTCTGGCACCTGCTGATTAAGGACTCGCACTGGACTGCAGAAGAGGCCAAGATCTTGTCAAGGAAAAGTAACTGAGAGCTGTTGGAGGGTCTCTTCTCAGAGCTCAGCTGTTGGGAAACCTGATTCAATCACCCATCCACCTGGTTTCTCTAGGAGAGATGTTGCATCATACACAGCCTAACAGGGAGAGTCAACAAGAAAATAGGGTCCAAAAATGGAAAAAATTGCAGATATGGAATCCAAGGACTCTTGACTGGTTTCTGCTTTATGTACTCTTCTGGAGATCAAATAGGACTCTGTGCTGAAAACAGAATTAAAATAAATATCCAGCATTTCTAAAGTTGAATGGACTTGCATTTAGTTATTGGCCAAGCATACATATTTGCCTATGTTGTGATGATTAGTAATCATTGTTTGTTTAAAAGTGAACTCTACAGCCAGCTTGACTAGATCTAAATGTTAGGTCTACCATAGGTTCTGTGCTGTTAGAGAGAATTTCCTAACCCATTTTCCCCTAATTGCCTCATCAATTAAATCAGGGTAAGAATAGTATTTATCTGAATGGGTTACATGAGAATTAAATGCTTATCAGTGAAGGGGCTAAAAAAACAGTGTCTGCTGACCTTGAACAGAAAGGTGAAAGTGGTTAAGAAAGTGTCCTATTCAAAACCCCTCTCCTCTAGTTAAACAAAGATTACCTACTCTAAGTTTGAAGGCTCATTTGCAATCAAAAGCAAATTCCTTAGAATTGGAAATTTGAACTCTGGCCAGCAGCTGCTGTAGCAGTTGAGTAAATCATAGGGAGTTTATTGTTGAGGAAAACTACTCAACAAAAATAGAAACAGTTTGAAGGATTTCGAGAACATGTGGACTCAGCTGCAATCTTTTCTCCCAAGGCTGTTGGTCAACAAAGGATACAGCTCCGGGAAAAGAAAGCACTGGTAAAGAAAATGTCAGACACACATTCAGGATATTTGTACATTTCTCCCAGAAGTTTCAAGTGCTTTACACGCCTCAACTATAATCTATCTCAACATTGAGATAGATTATAGAAAATATTTTAAAATATATTTTGCTACTCCCCTTTCTATAAATTCATCTGTTTGTAAAACATTTTTTATGCTTAAATCATTTTTGGCTACTGGGTTTGGTTTCTTACTTCCCAAATAAAGAATAATGTATTTATTAACATAGATTTTTTTTGTAAATACAGCATTATGTCTGTCCCTATTCCTGGAAAGTTTATTTTTTAATGAGATTCAAATCCTTTACTTATTTTTCACCTCAATTCAACAATATTTAATTCAATGTTCCTTTGAGACCAATGTAAAGGAAATACCATTTCTGTCTTCAAGAAAAGCATAATCCAGAAGGTGCCAGGACAAGATAGAAAGGGATTTGGTTCAGGATGCAGTTTTTAAGACATATTAGACCTCTTGTCTATCATGTATGATTATGAGACTTGGAGCAAGTCATTTCTATAAGCACTGAGTTCTCCATCTGTGACATAGAGATAAAAACAGTAATCCTGACAAAATTGTGATGACTGAAGACCACCTGTGTATGTGGCTTTTTCATTATCACTCCCCAGTGGAAGATACTGTAATCTTCCCATTTCAAAGCTGAGCGCCATATCTCACAGATTCCATGAGATATGAATAAAATTAATAGGAAGTTCCCTTCCTAAGTGAGGAAGATCCAGCACTTAGAAATAGGAATTGTTTGGAGGAAGGGCTTCCTCCAGGTTTCTGTCTTCACATATTTATCTTCCTGTTTGTTTCTTGAGATTGAAATATGAAAGCCAGATTTATTTCCTAGAGTTTGCCCAAATATGTTCATATCAAATATTTAGTACAGAAAATGGAACAAATAATTAAATGACCATAGAATGTCATAATGAAGAAACATATAAGCCAATCCCAAAAGGACAAATACCAACATGTGAAACCATCCAAGTCAACTAAAATCTTGGCCACATACCTTCCAGAGCGTGGCACAAGAATTTCCTAGCCATTTCCTAATTGGTTGAGAAAGACCACTAATGAGGAATATCTTAGCTGCAGGTTCCTGCCCACACAAGGAAGGGTCAGAGAGTGCTTAAAATCCCAAGACCCTTCCAAAAAAACCTTTGGTGTTCCTCCCTCTCTCCTTTCAAGAGGGACCTCATCTCCCAGTCCCCTTCCAGGAGATATTTTCTCTTTCCCTCTTTTTTCCTCATTCACCCGGTTACTCAGCAAATACAGTTTCTCTCTCTATGACTGATTTCCAGCCTTTTATTTATATTCTAAGCAGAAGGAAAGACTCATTAGGCTTTTCTGGTTATAATATGCTCTATCTCATATAAGGCAACTTTCATGCAGATACAATATCAATAGATATGTAAGTAAACTTGTATAAACATGTATTTATCTACAGGAACTGTGTAACAGACAAGTATACAGTGAAGTGGAATATCTCACAGTATGCATCTGTGCTTCTAAATAAAATACGGACTCCTGATGAAACTGTTAAATATAAACAACAGAATGCTGGACTTTCTATCATTGTCTATACCTAAAATGTCATGATATACTTAAATAGAAGAATGATGGATGTGTGACTGTTGGTGAAGCAATCAGCATATAATTAATTCATTCATTATATGTAGTTGCTATTCCATCCTGAAGTAACTGAGAGGATAAGCAAAATTATCTAAGTTTTCTAATTGGAAAACTTTCTAACCAAAGATTTAAGAGAGTCAAAGATTCATTTTTTATTTACTTATGTCTTTATTATTGAAAAGGAACAGAGAGAGAGAGAGAGTGTGCGCGAGAGAGGGAAAGACAGAGAGAGAATCTTTCATCTGCTAGTTCATTCTCTAAAAGGCTACAACAACCCAGATCTGGCCAGGTTAAAGCCAAGTGTAGAGAAATCCATTTGAGAATCCCGCAATGGTGACCAAGCACTTGGGCCATAATCTGTTGCTTCCCAGCCACATGAGCAGAACACTAGATTGAAGGCATCCCAAATGACAGCTTGACTGGCTGTACCACAAAGTCTGTTATGAAACTTAGCTTTCTAATTGATGTGGAGTTATTTAACCCTATTCTACACACACAGCTGCATGGCGTTTTTATTTTCATTAGATTCAAAATGCTTTCTAGTTTAGCTTTTGATTTCTTCCATGAATCATACATTATGTAAATCATTATGGATTATTTCATTTTTACATATTTGGGAATTTTCCAAATTTCCTAGCACCATCAATGTCTAAGTTAATTTCACTGTAATGAGAAAACATTTTGTGAGACGAATTCTTTCACATTTACTGAGATTTGTGGCCTGCTCCAGAATATGGCCTATTTTTATTAACCGACCTAGGTACATGTGAAGGAATATACATTCTGCGGTCAAGAGGGGGTATTCTATAAATACTGATTTGTTCAAGATAGCAGCTGTTTTGTCTTCTGTATCCATACCAAAATCTATCTGTTTTGTCTGTTTTCTGTTAGCTGAGAGAGGGATGCTGGAATCTGATGTTGGATATTTTTTAACTTTAATGACTATTCTGAACTTTTTCTGGTCTGTAGTTAAGTTAATTAAAAACATTTAATCTTCCTTGAATTTTCTTACTTTTGAAATTTACTAAGCAGCAGCAGATCTGCACTAGATGGTTAATTTCAACCCACACTTAAAAGAACACAATTTTTGCTGTGAACTATGACCTTACTTACTAGCTGATAGGAACAAGTCGTTTTCTTGGCCATTGTGACTCTTAACACTTTCAGGTGATACTTTTCCTGGCTTTAGAAGACTTCCTCAAACGTTTATAACATTTATACCCAAAGAGGACCCTCTGAAATCTCTAGAGTTCATTTTCTGAGTAGTTCTGCCCTTTCTAGTTCTTTACGGTGAATTCTTAATTTCTTAGCTTCCCCCAATTCTATGTTTTGTTTCTTTATCGAAGTGAAATTGCCGGATCCTGCCTAGTATTTCTCTCCCTGCACCAAAACTTGGAGACCTTATCAACATTTCAAGTAATATCAGTTGTAAGATCCAGTACCTGTTTTTGGTTTCAGAAGCCACCGTCCTACCCGATGTCCAGTGTGCTGAACACTGTTGATTCATGCATGCTGCCTATGTATCTAGTTTTTGGAGGAATGGTACATCTAGTTTATCTTCAGCCATCTTGTCCTAAAGTACCCAAGGTGATCACTTTCAGCTTGATTATTTCTTTTTACTTTAACTTTTTTCTTTAGAAATGTTTTTAATATATCAAGGCTGACATTGTGGTACAGTGAGTTAAGCCACCACCTGTAACATCAGCACTCCATAATGGTGCCATTGCAAGCCCAGGCTGCTCCATTTCATCTTCAGCTCTATGCTGCATGAATGAAAATGAAGCAGAAGATTGTCCAGGTGCATTATCCCCTGATCTTCATGAGTGAGATCCAGACACAGTTCTGGGCTCCAAATTATCATCTGACTCAGTGCCAACCATTCGGCCATTTGGAGAGTGAGCCATTAGATGTAAGATCTCTCCGTCTCTCTGTCTTTCTCTTTCAGTCTCTCTAGTTTTGTCTTTCAGATAAATAAACAGTTATTTCTAATAAATTAATATAATCTTTATTTATGCTAAAGTTGTTTATGAAAAATAAATAACTATTTCTTTTCAAAAAGCAGCTTGAGGGTCCAGTGAGATGGCCTAGTGGCAAAAGTCCTCACCTTGAATGAGCTTGGATTCCATATTGGCATAATTCTAATCCCAGCAACTCCACTTCCCATCCAGCCCTCTGTTTGTGGCCTGGGAAAGCAGTCAAGCACGGCCCAAAGCCTTGGGATCCTACACCCGTGTGAGAGACCTGGAGGAAGTTTCTGGCTCCTGGCTTCAGATTGGCTCAGCTCCAGCTGTTGCGGTCGCTTGGGGAGTGAATCATCGGACAGAAGATCTTTCTCTTTGTATCTCCTCCTCTCTATATATCTGAATTTGCAATTAAATAAATAAATAAATAAATCAGCTTGAGGTACAATTAACATACAATAAACGAGACATATTGAAAGTCTACAATTTGAAAAGTGTGTGTACGCACAAACACACACTTATCATCACCATCAGCAAAATAAACATATTCATCATTCCCAGTCATCTGCTTGTGTCACAATCTATTATCCTCAATTTTTATTTACTTGACAGGTAGAGACAACAGAGAGAAATGAATGGAGATGGGAGCTGTTATCTACCTGTTTGCTCCCCAAATGCTTCAAGAGCCAGGACTGCTTCCAGGATGGAAAACATTTTTTAGGGCCCAGCGGCGTGGCCTAGCCTCCAAAGTCCTCGCCTTGAATGCCCCGGGATCCCATATGGGCGCCGGTTCTAATCCCAGCAGCTCCACTTCCCATCCAGCTCCCTGCTTGTGGCCTGGGAAAGCAGTCGAGGATGCCCAAAGCTTTGGGACCCTGCACCCACGTGGAAGACCAAGAAGAGGTTCTTGGTTCCCTGGCATCGGATCAGCACAGCACCGGCCAGTTGCGGCTCACTTGGGGAGTGAATTATCGGATGGAAGATGTTCCTCTCTGTCTATCCTCCTCTCTGTATATCCGGCTTTCCAATAATAATAAATCTTTTAAAAAAACAAAAAGAGAAAATATTTTTTAAACATGCCTTGCCTCAATATACATATAACACTATCCACCCACCATTTTACACTATTTATGATCCTCCATAACAAACCCATAACTTTTTTTCAAAACATATTTATGTGTGTACGTATGTATCAGAAAGTTAGTTACAGAGAGAGGAAGAGACAGAGAGAGAATGACATTCCATCCACTGGTTCTCCCTCTTATTGACCATAACAGCCAAGGCTGAGCCAAGCCAAAGACAGGATTCAGAAGCATCTTCTGAGTCTCCAACATGGGTGGCAGGAGCCCAAGCACTGGAGCCATCTGTCACTGCTCATCTCAAACCATTAGCAGGGAGCTGGGTCAGAAGTGGAGCAGCTGGTACTCAAGCCTGTGCCTTTGTGAGATTCCAGGGTTGTAGGCAGCAACTTTCCCTACTTGGCTACAATCCTGGCCCATATCAACAATTATGCCAACAGTCTGCAGTTCATGTTACTGTTCAGTCTTGGTGTTGTACATTTATGAAGTGGGACAAATGTATGATGACATGTATCCACCGTAAGAGTGTAGTATAATATGCACTATCATGCAAATACAGATACCATAATATTCCTGCCCTATAAAATTCTCTGTATTGCACTTATTTATCCCTATTCCCATGCCCTTGGCAACCACCAATCTTTTTACTGCCTCCTGGTGCTGCCTTTTCCAGAATGTTTTATAGTTGAAATTTTATCAAATGTAATATTTTCAGATTGTCTTCTCTGTCAGTAACAAATACTAAAGTTCCCAGGTGATTATCAATGGCTTGGTGATCAATTTACTTTGAGTTCTGAATATTATTCCATTATCTGTATGTACCACAGTTTGCTTATTCATACACCTACCAAAAGGCATCTTGATTGCTTCCAAGTTTTAGCAATTGTTAACAACACTGATATGAATATCCGTAAGCAGGTAATTGTGTGAACTTAAGTTTCTACTTTCCTTAAGTACATATCAAGAAGTATGAGTCTAAGATTGAAATACATTTTTGCAAAGCAGTGTGATCACTTTTGAAACACAGATTATATCTTGCCTTCTCCCCAACCTCATTTAAGAACTTTCAACATCATCTCATTGTCATTGGGATAAAGAGTGAAAGTATCTAAGATAACTTGAACATCTCTGCTTATCTTTGTTAACCCTTGTCTTGCACCACTTCCCTTTGATCATTTCTGTAAATGAATTATGCTTTCTCTTGCAAGAAGTGTTTTGGATATACTGCCCTCTCTGTTTAGACTGGTGTTTGTTCACATCCTACTTCCCTCAGTAACTATCCTCTACATCTCAATTAAACCCCGATTGTGTAAACCCTTCCAGAATGTATCTTTTTCTTATTCCTTCAGTCAAGGATGCAGCAGACCCTTTTACAGCATGAAGATTAGAGTTCATATATTCCTTTTTTTGGTACACTTTCCTCAGCTCATAATTCACAACTATTAGAGTAATTACTGTTTCCAGCAGAGTGAAAGTGAATGAGAGCAGGAGGCATGTCCGGTTTGGGCCAGTTGTGATCTCAGTTCCTTTGAATGTGTTTCGAAAGCTAGGCAGGAATGAAAGTAGAGAGCATCCACAAAAAAAAAAAAAAAAGAATGAATATGATTATGGAAGAAGCAGACAGCAGTTCCTGAAGTAAGAGCTTTTCAAATATTTTTCATTTACTTCATATCTTTACTCTTAGTTCTGGATAGCATGACTCCCATAATCCTTCTCTATTACCATATTTTTATGTGATGACAGAAAGATAGTGCATCTTACTGCAATATTAGCCTTCATATTCTCTTAGACTTAAAAGAAAGTGCACAGGAAATACATTAGAAATCATATCTCCAATGAAACATTCTAAGAACTGACAATACACAAGGAAAATATCAATGCTTTCAGATGATTTTCAACACACTTATGTTTTATGTGAATGAAAACACAGCTGTAACTTAAATTTTAACAGGATCCTTCATATTCTTCTCTTATATGTGTATCTATGTGTTGTATGCTATGTGTTGCTTCAAAGAAACAGGATTCTATTGTTAAATAATTCTGTTTTAAGGTAAGATAAGATCATTTATTTAAAGGTCCAGCCATTGAAGTGAAAAGAGAGACTCAAAGAGAAGAGACAGCTCCTCCACTTGCTGGTTCACTCACCAGATGGCTGCAGTGGCTACGGCTGGGCCAAGCTGAAACCAGAAGCCAAGTATCAGAAGCCTCGTATGCACCTCCCACTTTAGTACAGGGACCCAAGGATGCGGGCCATCCTCTGCTTTCCTCCTACATGCACCAGCAGGGGGCTGGGTCATAAGTGGAGCATCCACATTACAAACTGACCTCCACAGGGGATGCTGGCACCACACACAACAGGTCAGAATGCCATGTCACAGCATCAAACCCAAGCTAAGTTTTTGTTACACCCATCTCATGTTCATTGACTGGAATCTCTATAACAAAAGACAAATTGGTAAAATAATAATAATAATAATAATAATTTTCTTAGCATCATGTGTGTGGAAGCTAACTTATCAGGAAATGAGTAAGTAATTACTTCTTGAATGCCTTCAGTTCAAAGTATTTCTGGAGTGACATATTCTGTTTACTACAAGATTCATATTGCAGACATCTGCAAATGCATTAGATGTATCAAAACTACCTGTGTAGAAATATCAGACTATAGCTAAGTGTAAAATGCTTCCCCATGGAGTATCAGAGTCACAGGACAGAAAGATCTGCCTGTGAGTCAATGCAGGTAACTGACAGTTGACATTCTAAGATGTTCCCCTTAGTATATCAGCATATAAACTCTAGCTCTTTGCTACACATTTCTCTCTGTGCTTCTTTTGTGAAAGAAAATGACCCTGGAGCTAAAATTTAAACTTCACAGTACAAGCAAAACAACATCTGGAGTCTTAGCCAGAAGCAATGAAGGCCTAGGCAGTCTGGTGTTGGCCAGTGGGGACCTACCCATGAGATACAGCATACAACCCTGTGAGTTGCCACCAATAACATATGTTTGCATGCTAATGAACATCAGACTGAATTAAAATAAATTTACATCCATCAAAGTCAAGAGAGCAGAATGTTTTGTTGTGTGTGAATAACTCCTAGGATACCATGGAGAACTTGAAATACATTATCTCTTCAGCTTCCAAGACATCACAGAGAAGGAAATCCAGAGCACACGAAAAGAAAAAGCAGATAGCCTTTGTTCTTAAAGATGTCCGGAGTAGTTATTGATGCATCAGAAGGCTCACTTCTAAGGGCTGTGTTAAAGGTTATGAGTTGATTATGGGAAGCAAGGCCCGGGGAAGAGCTGACTCGGGTGAGGAGGACCTTCCCTGCAAAGAAAGATGAAGTATCCCTGGAAAACAGCAGAAAAAAGTCTCAGCATTGCCATTGCTTGTATATGGAATGAGTCACTTCGGTTCTGTGAATCTTTGATTCTGCTGAACTAAGTACAAGATTTGGATAGATGGGCTTCAAAGTCACTCAAATTACAAAGATCCATGACTCATTTACATGATATCAAGTGGTGATTAAAGATTTCATTTTAGTAAGTTACATGAATAACCAGGCATATTCCTTATCAAGCAGGGTCTTTTAGTACCATTGTTGTGGTACAGTGAGTCAAGTTGCTGCCTGCAGTGTCAATGACCCATATGGATGACAATTCGAGTCCTGAATACTCAGATTCCTATGCAGGTCCCTGCTAATGCATCTAGGAAAGAAAATGGAAGATGTCCCAAGTATTTGGGACCCTGCATCCGCATAGAAGACCTGGAAGAAGCTCCTGGCTGCCAATTTTGGACCAGCCAGCTCTGGTCATTCTGATCATTTGACCATTTTATAAATGAATGAAATTGAATGGAAGATTTCTCCCTCTCTCTCTCTCTCTCTCTCTCTCTCTCTCTCTCTCTCTCTCTTTCTCTTGTCTCTCAACTCTACCTTTGAAATTTTGTAAATCTGAAAAAATAAATCTGTCCAAAAAATGTCACACACAAAGGGATAGCTACAAAGCGTCAAAAATGAGCTTCTTTTTTGAAGATTTTATTGGTTGATAGGAAGAGCAGGTTTACAGAGAAAATGTGAAACAGAGGAAGAACTTCTCTCCTCAGTGGCCACAACTTCCAGAGCTGAGTCTATCCAAAGCCAGGAGCCAGGAGCTTCCTCCACTTTCCCACGTGGGTTCAGAGTCCCAAGGCTCTGAGCCATATCTGCTTTCCCAGACATAAGCAGGGAGCTGGATGACAAGTGGAGCAGCCAGGACATGAACTGGTGCACATATGGGATTCCTTCACTTGCAGGTGGAGGATTAACCAACTTTGCTATTATGCTGGTCCCACAGCTGAGTTTCTTTAAAGCAGATGAAAAAGACTAGAAGGCAGTGAGAATGACCAGCTTCTCACTGCCATCACCACTAACAAGAGAAAATCTGGAGCAGCCAGGGAGTATGGGAGCTGCAAAAAATGAAAATATCAGCCTGAGAAAAGGCCCCTTTCTTCTTCTACCTTGCAAGCCCTGCTAGTGAGACCTCTAACTGGCAGCCCCAAGTTCAGGATAGATTCAGCCTCTCGGGACACAAAGGGCAGGGTGAACATGAGTTGTCCCTGTTTCCCTTCCCGCACCAACACACACTATAATGTTGAGAATCTGAGTGAAAATATTTAAAAATGCATCTATCATATCCATGTCTCCTTAACCAAATCTTACCAGTGATTTCATCTTTTACAACACTCAGGGCTGTCCTCAGGGACCGCTGTTTGGAGGCATCTACCTCCTCTGCTTACTTCTCTCCTGACCACCAGCCCTCCCAGGTCTGGGGTCCCAGCCCTAGAAGCTGCTGTTTAATCTCTGGTCAAATCACCAGTGTCTCTCATAACCTCCATCCACTGTCTCCTAAATATGCCAGCAGCAATTGCCATATAGGTAGGGCAAGTAGAAGTCAATTAAAAGACCATCAATGTTTCAAAAACACCAACAAGCTTGATGGAGAGGCCAAAGCTGTCTCAGGAAGACCTAGCATGCGCTTCCAAAGAACATGGGTTGTGAGCGACCTTCTCTAACTAACTGTGCCCACACTCCAACACTTCCATAGCGCAGCCTTTACCCGCTGAACATCACAAGGTGACAATCTTCACACTTGGAGACAGGAACTTCAAAAACTAAATGAGGAAAAATGAGGTCATGAAAGTGGACCCAACCCCATGTGACTGATGCCCTTTAAGAACACAAGTGTAGGACACAGACATATGTAGAGGAAGGACCCTATGAGGACATAGGGGTGGTGACAGACATCTGCAAACCAAGGAAATCATCCCTAGGAGAAGCCATCCCTACTGACTGTTCTTTCTCAACCTTCTAGACTCCTGCAGCTCCCTGTACTTCCAGCCACCCCAGCTGTGATACTTGTTATGGCGGCAGTGGCAATGTAATACATAATACATAATATTTTGTTCTCAGAAATGACTTTTGTTGGGATTCATGTTCCTGGTGATATTGAGTGATCCCAGGATGGCCACAGGATGACCACATATCAGAGAGGAAGCCAGTGATTTGCAGAAGAACTGTACATATCTGGCAAGACACCTGGACCAGGAGGGAAGAGAGGAAGCAGCTGCACTCCTGCGGCCTTGATCATCAGACTTTGACACATGAACAGAACTTCACTTTAGGCTGGTTCTCCAGATTTTGTGTGAAGCATTTTAGTCTGAGGGTGTTCTCTGTGCAGGTTCAGACTCTCAACCAATTCTAGGTATTTTGTCCACTTCCTCCTCATATAGTCCCATCCCAATAGCAAACCTTCTTTGCCTTCCAGTTGAGGTTCCTCCATTCCCACTGTCACCTGTCAGGACTCTCTGAGGGTGTCACCTTCCTATTACAACCTACACATTTCTACGCACTCATTGCTTCTTTTCACTATTTAAAATCTAAGCTGTGTAAAAGAAGGTACAATTTCCTATATATTGTAATATTAGTGCAATCTCTAACAACCTGTATCCAATGCAATAAGATAATGTGATATAATCTATAAACCAACAATTAATGTCAGAATACTTAAGATCTACATCGAAAAACTGTAAAACCTACTATACCCTCTATACGCTATGTTAATCCGTGATGGGGAGGGAGTGCAGGAAAGTCTTTCAGGACCATAAAAAGAGTGAGGAAAAAGTACAATATAGCCTATCAAGATCAAATCTGGTAATTCATAGACAACAGACTCAAAGCGGCACTAAACAATAGTAAAACTACTATACCAATGCATGAGGGGGGAATCGGGTGCGATCCTGACAACCTCTTAACAGGAGGTCATGTGCGTGGAGCAGGGGGGCACTCCAGAGTGGAGCAGGTGGTAAGGAGGAAGCTTGGATCCCAACCATGAAGACTCCCAGACCTTCACCACAAACTATTAATACGAGCAACAAGGACTATATCCCAACCGCCAAGGAGGCCACAGGGAATTGGATGCCCTCGGAGGCCGAGTACTCTGAGGTCACCCACCCTCAACCGGAGCTTCCGCAGGGGATGGAAGAAGTCCAAACACTACCATGCAGAAACCAACGTCATCGGAAAGACAACCAGAAGCCCTGAGCGGTCCGCAAAAACAGAAGAACAATAAACGTCCTTCGGGACCAGGGAGCAGAGCTTTCTCTGGTCCAAGCCTGGCTCCAACTCTGGACCCCCACCCTCCCTCGCAATGACCATCGGGATCGCTCCGAAAACCTCTCATAGCAAACAAACAATCATACAAACTAAAAAAACCTAAAATAAATAGACAAACAACAAAAAGTAGAGCTTGGAATCTGACAGGAAAGAGCTGGCGTGGATTGGCTCATGCCTCGCTGGGTGGGACACAAAGATTAGTCACTCCTCACCACGTGTTGAGGATTTTCCTGCACACACACCCCCCCCCAAAAAAATGTTCTGCACCTTAATTGTCGACAAATGTCTTGTTAGAGTTACAAGCCAGTCTAGATTATCCTAAAATCTGCCAAGATCAGCAAAATTATACTTCAACACAACAAATGGCTAAATACTAAAATGAAATAGACACGAGACAGCTGAATGGTACCTTATAGCCATTTTAAGGTATATAGCAGCCGGTCCTGTATATAAACTAAAATTGGAATGTCAATGAGCTAATCATAGGTTGTGGTTAAGAACTTGTTTTTTGTTTTTTTTTTTAACATACTGGTTACTCAAAACCATGTCAATTCCATAATGTTGCAAATTGCTGTTGATATTATATTGGGACTCTTAATTGACTGGGATGATATTCTACCAGCTCTAACTTCGGACCAGAAATGGTCTCCCCAAGAAACTGTTCAACCCATCTGGACAATAAGTAGCTGGACTCTATGCTTGGTATACATTTGCAAGGAAAGAATCTTGATTGAATTTGGACTGTAATACTGCATCAAGGTGGAGGAATCCACCGGGGGGGGGGGGGCGTGGGGAGGAGTGTGGGGATTCCCAGAGCCTATGAAACTGTCACATAATGCAAAATAGTTAATAAAAAAAAAAGAAGGTACAATTTGTAAGTTGGTCAGCAATATACTTAAACACAGAATTCAGTGTCTATTCTGTAACAGATGTAATTAATATTTGTCAAGTGTGTTAAAGGAAAAAAATTGAAATCTACATCAAAAAACAAATAATTTGACATTTATAACGTCCAAGTCTACCGGCTTGATAATACTTCTAAATAAATAAGGACTTGTTGAGTTACCAATTACATAATAGTTCAGTTAATGGCACCAAGCACATTAGCAATAACCAGGCACTGTTGGAATTTCCATAAGAAAAACTTCAGTTTAGATTTCAGTCTCAAAGTCTAAAAAATGTCTGCCTTCTTCTCCTATTCAACGGTTCAGAGCTCAGGTTTCATTTTAATATCCACAATTAGTAACATTCATATTCCGGAAGAAAACTAAATCGTTCATTTGTGTTAACTCAGCACTGGGGACCAATAATCTCACTGAGAAAAAACAAACCTACATTTGTCTATCTTCAAAATGAGCCTTCAGTTGCCACCTACACACTGAACCCAAACCTTGGGGACCCAAAGCTCAGCATCACAAACACAGAAACTATACAGGCAGTCTTTCTCAACTAGACATATAAAAATACAACAGTGAGTTAACATTCAATCTTAAGGGAAAACAGGTAAAAAATTATAAGTGGCGATGTTTTTAAACTAAGAATTGAAAAAAAAAGATACTTTTAGGACAGAAATCAAAACCAATGCCTAAATTTCTCATTATACATTACACATTTGATGGGCACCCTCTGTGTGTGTGTGTGTGTGTGTGTGTGTAAAAGGGGGGTGGTTTGCATATGTGTGAAAGAGCTTTCATTTAAGACTCTAAGCTATTTTAGCTAAATGTAGCTCATATAAAGAATGAGAGACCATTTTCACCTAGTTGCTTTCATGTAGCTGATGATTTGTATAGGCGTTGTTTATTTTAATAGTACCCATTTTGAATCCTTTGAAGTGCTCAGTGTGTCAAAGTTCAAAGAAGGAAAAATTCACAACATTCTCTGCCTTCTCTCCCAAAATTGCATATCATTCCAAGGTAAAGTTTATGAAAAATCTTTGGGATTCATTCATTCATACTGTTTTCTCCTTCTACATTCTTGCATTTATAAAATGGAAAACACAAAACTCAACACAACCCTTCCTGTGATTGCTGCTTCTTTCACAGAGCAAATTCTTTGCCTGTAATAATTTTTTTCTATAACATTAGGCAATTGCATCTGTTGCTTTCTCTTAAGCAGCAAAAACCGACCTCTAATCTGTAAAATAAAGCATATTATGCTGCAAATCAAACTTTAAGAAGCAGAAAAAAAAGAGGGACAAAAGGATAGAGGAGGAGAAAGAGGGAGGGAAGAAGGAAAAGAAAAAAGGGAGAGAGGACTTCTTCCAAAAGTTCCGATGTGGAGTTGCTGAACTGTACAAAATGCAGTTACACACATTCACTATCAGAGAAGAGAATCTATCCGTACCATTGAAATCTATAAATGGTTGTTCGTCCTGCATATTTTTAACAGCAAGTGATAAACCCATATGTGTAACACCAGGGCCAGAACCTTCTGCCTCATCAGCCTCCTGACTCAGCCCAGTGGGAGGGAGCATCAGGGCAGTGTGTCTGATGGTGGCTGGGGAGAACAGAGGAAATGAACGAAGCAGAGGAGCATCCGTGCGTGTGCAGGGGCCTCTGGGAAAGAGCTGGTCATTAAGGTCAGGTGCCAACTGGACAGATCCCAGAACCATGGATTAATACCGGCTAAAACCCTCAAATTAAATCAAGGTAGAATGCAGATGGGTGATTCTATACTGATTCCAGCCTATTGGAAGATTTCAATTCTGTCACACACACACACACACACACACACACACACACACACACACACATACATCCCTTGTCAGATTGCTGATAATGACACCTTAGAAGGGCATTTGCCTAAAAATGATTGCAACCACACCACTGAGACTCAAGGATGCGGCAATCACTGCCAAGCAGGACAGCGTGTCATTTCACGTCAGTTGGTATGATGAATCTTTTACATAATGTGAATCACTGTCTAATTGTGACTCTGATTGCACCTACCATCGTCAGCATGCTCAAAGCTCCCCCAGGCTCTGGAGAGGCAAGGGAATGAGAAGAAAATTACAGAATCCGATTTTATACTTCATGAATGTCAAAGAAAAGTACCCCTGCCTGAAAGCAAAGTGCCTACTCTGGTACAGGAAGCCGCAGTGGCTGAGCATACAGTAACGACACTGTGTGACATGTTCGCAGGCAACCTGAACAGCAACTTGTGCATGGGAAAATCCAGGTGTTAACACTCAGCAGCCTGGATTCAGACCAGAGCTGTGCAGATCTGTGAGTCTTTCTCATTTGTCAGTGCACATTAAATCAAGGCTTTTAGAAAGTTTTTGTAACAAAACATCAGTGATTGATATTCCACAAATGGTATTAGATTGTTTTCTTCCTTAAAAAGAATATCAGGGCCTGGCGCAGTGACCTAGCAGCTAAAGTCTTCACCTTGAACATGTCAGGATCCCATATGGATGCCACTTCTAATCCCAGCAGCCCCGCTTCCCATCCAGCTCCCTGCTTGTGGCCTGGGAAAGCAGTTGAGGACAGCCCAAAGCCTTGGGACCCTGCACCTGCATGGGAGACCTGGAGGAGGCTCCTGGCTCCTGGCTTTGGTTTGGCACAGCACCGGCCATTGCAGTCACTTGGGAAGTGAATCAACATCCAGAAGATCTTCCTCTCTGTGTCTACTCCTCTCTGTTTATCTGACTTCACAATAAAAATTTTTTTTAAAAATCTTCGAAAAAAATATCCACATAGGAACATACTAGCCCAGAGGATCAAAAATAATCTCAGGGCAAGCATTGCTGCGCAACAGGTTCAGTAGCTGCTTGAGGTACCCCAATACCATAATGGAGTGCCAGTTTTGAGTCCTGCTACTCCAGTTCTGATCCAGCTCACATCGCATCTTGAAAATGGCGTATGATGTCTCAAGTGTACAGATCCCTGTCATCCGCATCGGGGATCGGTATAGACCTGTGAGCTGCTGGCTTCTGCCTGGCCCGGTCCTGACTACTGGGGGCACTTGGAGAATGAATCAGCAGTTGTGGGGGGAGTTTTCTCTCTCTCTTTCTCTCTCTCTCTCTTTCTCTCGCTCTCTCTCTCTCCTAACTCTGCATTTCAAATGAATAAATAAATCTTAGAAGGGGAAAAAAGCAATAAACAAACAGTGTCAAGCCAAGCTGGTTGTTGGTAAAGCAGCACAATGGCCCTTAGGAGTACTCAGCTGCAGCAAGAGGCAGAAAGAAAAGTCAGTGAGAAAAAAAAAAGAAAAAAAAAAAAAAAAGTCAGTGAGCTTCCTGGAGTTTGGGCTCTTCTATCCATCCTGACACAGGGATTTCAATCTACATGGTAGAAGTTCTACCTCTACCGCAAAATAACAAACTGGTTGATCTGTAACATGAACACACACACACACACACACACACACAAACACACATTTGTTGTCTAGACAAGAGAAAGGTATCATGTTCACCCAAATGGTTTACATGAACATTCCTCACAAGCTCCTTTCACGAAGAAATGCTTGTCCAGGTATAAGGAGTGGCGTCAGCAGCCTCCAGCATTGAGCTGTTTTGATGTCTGAATGTTCAGCAGAACCCACATCAGGAGAAGACCAAACGAGCCATGCACAGCAAATTCACCAGCAACATCACCCAGGAGTCTTCATTATGTACCAAGTCTCCATCAGCCTTCAGTGTCACTCCTTTCCGTTCTCCTTGCTTCACCTTGCTTTCACAGATATCAGTCCCAAAGTCAGCGTCTACTACAATAGCCAGTAATCACTACCACTGTGTGGTTTCCATCATCTCTATACAGAAGGTTTATTAGAAAATAAAATGACCAGACTCAACCCCAAAACACTAACATGCCACACTTCATACTATCATGTGCATAGATGGTAGGTTCCCACAACTGGCAGTCACACTAGACCTACACGGAGTGCCCAGAAGAGATACCACATAAACAAGTGAACAAATTCCTTTGCACCTACCTGCCTCTAGAATAAAATGAAAATATATTTACTTAGTAGCTCAGGACATGTTATTGCTTGGATTCTGCATTAAGGGGCCCAGTATGATAGCCTAGTGGCTAAATCCTCGCCTTGTATGCACAGGATCCCAAGTGGGAGCCAGTTCATATCCCAGCTGCTCCACTTCCCACTCAGCTCCCTGCCTGTGGCTTGGGAAAAGCAGCAGAAGACAGCCCAAAACCTTGGGATCCTGCACCCACTTGGGAAACCTGGAAGAAGCTCCTGGCTCCTGGCTTCAGATAGGCTCAGCTCCAGCCATTGTGATCACTAGGGGAATGAACCAATGGACAAAAGTTCTTTCTGTCTGTCTCTTCTTCTCTGCCTTTCCAACAAAAAAAAAAAATAAGAATCTGTGTCATTAGTGTTTTTACCTTTCCTGCAGCAAGGAGTTTTTCAAGTATTTAAAGGAAACCGCTGTTTGTTTGTTTGTTTGTTTTTTATTAATTTCATTGCATTATGTGACACATTTTTTTTTATGCACTGGAATTCCCCCCCGCCCCTCCCCAAACCCTCCCCCCCCCACGGTGGATTGCTCCACCTTGTTGCATTTCCATAGTTCAAATTCAGTTGAGATTCTTTCATTGGAGGTTTTGACCAATCATAAAGTCCAGCATCCTATTGTCCTGGTAAGTTCAATGGCTTCTTGGTGAGACCATCTCTGGTCTGAAGGTAAAACCAGCAGAGTATCATCCCAATCAAGTAAAAAACCCAACATAATATTTACAACCATTTACAACATTATGACATTGATTGACATGGTATTGATATGAGCAGAAAAAGCTGCCCAGGGACACTCTTGAATAAGGCCAGCCTTTGTGTAGGTCAGAGATGAATTTCTGGTGATTCCCAGCAATAGTAAACATAAACACTAGGGCAAGAGTGGGACTGAGACATGAAGGTTTGAATGAGAGTACCCATAAGAACTATTAGAACCAGATTGAGTTACCAACCAAACCAAGACCCAGAAGCTCGAGTGGCCTAGTAGGGAAATAGTGGGCATCTTCCTCCTAGGTAACTACCCCTCTGATGAACACGAAACCAAGATAGGAGTGGGATTGCTAAACAGAAATGCATATGCCAGTATTTATCTGGGCTGGGTAGAGGGCTGGTCGGGTCGAGTTGGGGTTCAAAATGCATCAATAATTTCCAGAGTTTAATGAGAGCAGGACAGACTGAACAAGACAGTGGTAATGTTTTTATGTCAGTCTGATTGCTCCCAAATAATCTCTTTCCACTAGTAGAATTCATCATGTGCTCATGAAGCAGACGATGGCATCATTTTTCCCAAAAGGAAACCGCTTTTTAAGTTAGTTGAGTGTTGTCTTTTGGTTAAGTGTTAAGGAAAGAAAACTAAAAATATGATGGCTAAAGCAACTCAGCAAATTCTCTGTCTTATCTCTGGTTAAAAAGCATTCTAGCACTGTATTTTATTTTAAATCCTTAATACCAGAGACTGGAATCTGTAAAAGACTTACTCCCTTTAAATGTTGTCATCATGCGTATTTTGTTTACTCTAAATAACTCAGTAAAAATAACTCGATTTAGATACAGAAATATTTTGACTTCATTTTACCTTTTCTCATACCCATGTGATCATGAGCATGCTATTTTTCACAAGACACAAGAGAAAAGAAAGAGCAATGGAACAGGATTTGAATCAAGAAGCAATGGCGCTCCTGCAAGAGGAGCCAGGTGATTGGTGCAACGCTTGTCAATACTAAAATTTTTTTAACTCCTTACCCATTCTTACAATTGCTTGATTTCTTACATGAGCTTCAGTCATTCTCTATAACCAAACTAATAAGCAATACAGAAGAATGATGCCCAGCCAGGAATTCATTTAAGATAGGTCATACTTTTCTTCCTCCAGCACTGTCACAATGAAGTGTAACAGGTGCAGGGAGGTATGGCTCGAGGTAGCACACAGAAGGAACAGGAGCCTTTGTGATAAGTGCTATGCAAGGCTTACTGTGTGCTTACCTTGTGCCAGTCTCCACGAAGGCACAGAAGAGTCACACAAACCCTGTACACTCACACTATGGACAAAACGTTGGTGCTCACTCAAAGCACTTACTTTGAAACCTGGCTCCAGAAGTCAGGGATTGGGAATTTGGAAGTGAATTAAAACGTGAAGCAGAGCCTCACATATTTTTATAAAACTCATATATATTTAAGGTGAGCAATACAATGATTCAATCTATATATACAGAAAAAAACCATCACCACAGTCAAGCTGATTTATTTATCTATAATATTCCATATGAATCAAGTGTGCTCAGAATTCTTAACATTTACTCTGTAAATAAATTTCAAGAACAGCCCAGTATTACTAATTTTAGTCATTTTGTAGCTTGATGATATCTACAACTTATGAGTAGTAATTATCCAAACATGGAGTCAGCACTCAAACCCAAACCACACTTGAATTAGGACATTTAGTCATTCATGCTTACTTTGAAAAACATTGAAATGCACAATAACCCAGTTAACTAATTGGAAATGAATGTAGTAAAGAATTACAAGTTTTGACATTACGTGTAGGTGAAATGTTTTACTTCCATAGAAACTAAAAAGCAGAAAGGAGTGCTGTTCACATTGAAATAACAAAATACTATAAACTGGGTAACTTGAACCACTGGTCTTGGGGCCAACTTGATGATTAAACTAGCAAATCCTCCTCTTGCAAGTGCTAGGATCTCATATGGGCTTTGATTTGTGTCCCAGCTGCTCCACTTGTCATCCACCTCCCTACTTATGGCCTTGGAAAGCAACAGAGGATGGCCCAAAGCCTTGGGACCCTGAACCCACATGGGAGACCTGGAGGAAGCTCTTGGCTTCTGGCATTGGATCAGCTCATCTCTGGCCATAGCGACCATTTGGGGAGTGAGCCAGCAGATGGAAAATCTTCCTCTCTGTAAAATCTGCCATTCAATTAAAAATAAGTAAATCTTTTTACAAAAATGATAGGCCCTTATTTTTCAGTTCTGAAGGGTGAAAGCTTAAGATCAAGGTGCCGGTAGGGTTGGGTTCTGGTGAGCACTCTCTCCCTGACTTGTAAATGACCATATTCTTGTTGTGACCTCCAAACTGTCGATAGGCACACTCATCCTGTCAGATTATAACTTTCATCCTTATGACTTCATTTAACCTTAGCTACTTCCATGCAAACCCAATCTCCAGTGTCATGTTGGTAACTGGGACTTCATATGAGTTGACAGGACACATTGGTTCTTAACATACCACACCTGCTGGCCCCCAAAATTCATGTCCTTCTCAAGCTCCAGATATACTCATTCTAATACAGTAGTCCCAGATCTCTTCACTCATCCCAACAAGACTCTACACTACAGTCCAGGGTCGCATCTAAATGCTCACACTGGGGACCAGTGTTGTATGACAGAGTAGGCTAAGCCTCTGCTTAGGACTCGCATACACCTTTTACACCTCATATAGGTGTTCTTAGTACATGGTTCATTTGTTATTCCGTTTCTGATGCATTAGGGAAAGCAGCAAATGTTTACTTAAGTACTTGGGCCGCTGTCACCAACATGGAAGAGCCTGATAAAGTCCCAGATCCCAGGCACAATGCTGGCTACTATGGACAGTTAAGGAGTGAATCAGCAGAATAAGGGTCTCTTTCATTCTCTCTCTTTCTCTCTCTCTCTCTCTCTCTCTCTCTCTCTCTCTCTCTGCTTTTCAAGTAGATACAAATAAACAACCATTTTTAAATAAATAAATTTATCTCAACCAGATACAGATGACATCAAGATACAAATCATTTTCAGGCCAAGTTACTATCCAAAAAATGAACAATTTTATTTCCAAAGTACAATGGTGAGCCAGGCAAAAGATGGGCATTCCCATTACAAAGGAAAGATGTGTATGAAAACAGAAAATGGTGACAGGATACAAGTTAGCCCTAACAAGTCTTAGGCTTTAAGTCTCAAAAAAAACTCTCTAGGAGCAGGCATTTGACACAACAGATGAAAAACAATATGGAACAATCACATTCCATATCAGTGTACTTAGGTTTGAGCTACAACTCAACTTTTCATTCCAGATTCCTGCTGATGCACCCTGAAAAGCAGCAGGTGACTTATGGCCCAAGGACTTGTGTTCCTCCCACACTAATGAGAAGCAGGGATTGATTTATGAACTCCTGCCTTTGGCCTGATCTAATCCCATATGTTGCAGGACCCAGGAAGTGAACTAATGGATGAAAATCTTCCTGTGTCTGTCTCTCTTTCTCTTTTTCATCACCTTTCAAAAATAATGTTTTACAAAAAAAATTTTTAAGAATTCTTTTTGGCTCAAAGGTCCTCGTTTCAACCAGCCTAGAAGGCAGCATTTCTACTTTTCAAAGTCAAGGAGACAGACACGAGCATTTCCACTCTGGTCTTGAGGCTAGTCTCTCCTTCTCTGCTCTGAAAGGATCGCGTGTGTTTTCAGCTTAATGGCTCCATAGTACTTTCATGTAGAATTCAAGAATTTTCATAGCTTTCCCTTCTATTATGCCACTTTATCTAAGCTGCTTGATTCAAACCTGCAATATCTGTACTGGCAGAACCCCATCTTTACTCCTGACTTCTTCCATGGTAGCAGAGAGATTATTGGTTCGTGCCCTTTTTAAATTGCTTACCAAGTGGTTATTCAGCAAAACCCATGGTGTTTCTTTAGGGGAAAACAAAAGCTCTCTGGCTTTTTGCGATATGCACAGGTTTAGCGATTTCCAAATCGGATTCCTTTTACCCTAACAATTCTTTCAGTATAGTTCTGTATTCTTTGTTTTCCTCTAGATGATGTGAAAGAGCTAAACCACTCCCTCATTACTCAGAAATCTCAGCTTTGGGGTGACACAGTGGTTCAAAGAATTAATCCTCCCTCCACCTCCAATCTCAGGGATCTCATAACGGTGCTGGTTCATGTCCCAGCTGCTACAATTCCTTTACCGTTCTCTGCCTATGGTCTGGAAAAAAAGTAACAGAGGATGACCCACATCCTTGACACCCTGCACTCATGTGGGAGACCCAGAAAAAGCTCCTGACTTCAGATCAGCTCAGTTCTGGCTATTGAAGTTATTTGGGGGAGTAACACAGTAAATGGAAGAGCTGTCTCTATAAGTCTGCCTTTCCAATAAAAATAAATACAACTTTTTTGAAAATCTCAACTTAACAACTTGCAATTTGTGCCCTGACAAAACACTAGCACACAGATAACCCAAGTTCTTGGCCACTTTCTACCAAGGCTGCCTTTCTTCAGGTTTCCAGTAACCTATTTGTCATTTCCTTCAGCGATCTCATCACAATAAACCTTGAAAGTCCTCATTTCTGCCAACATCCCAATCGGGGACATTTGTGTTCTCAAAGACAACAGAATTTTAACTGTGCTCTTTGCTTTCTGAGTCCTCTGCAGAATCTCCTTCAATACCCACATTTCCACCCAAAATCCCCCTAGGTAATGTAGACATTCTTCATCTTAGAAGCTGCACCCTTTAACCATTCTGCAGCCCATCCAAAACCATTTATTTAGTTTCATGAATTTGTTACAATGCCCTCACCTCCACTCCTCAGTAGTCAATTCTACATTAGTCAGCTATGGCATCATGATAAAGCTTCGCAGACATGGTAACTAAAACCACAGCTATTTATTGCTTATGGCTTTCATGAGGCTGAAAGTCCAAAGTCAGGTACCAGCATGACCAACAGCCTGTTCAGATCCTCCTCTTGGTTTGCAAGTGGCCATCTTTTCAATTTGTCCTCACATGTTTTCTAGAGAACAAGAGGGCTCGTGTTTCTTCTTGTAAAGACACTAATGATAGATTAGGATTCTACCCAAGGAGTGTATTTAAACTTAACCACTTCATTACTCTAAATACAGCAGCATAGGGAGAGGAGAGAGAAAGGAAAAGAAACGTCAACATATGAGTTCAAGGAGAAGGAATATAGTCAACATAAACATTTTAACTGTGTAATCTTAATAGAATATCCATAAACATTTAAAAAGTTACCCTTAAATGCTTTGTTTGATTTATAGGCATTTATAAGGCTCAATAACAAACAGTATATGTGGGGACACTTTCAAGTTGCTAAAATGGTGAAAATATCAGCTAAACTGGAATGGGAAACATCAGATAGTTTCAAAACTTGAAGAATCCACACACTGGACTAGAATAATCTATTAGTTTTGATTTGTCTGAATTCCTTAAGAAGAAAAAAAAAGCAAATGACTATAAAAGAGAAATCATATTTTTAAAAATACAGGGTAATAGCTTGAATCCTCCCTGGCCAATTTCCCACATTTTCTACCAGACAATGAGGAATGAGGTCTCATTAAAATTACAGCAATAGGGCCCGGCAGCGTGGCCTAGTGGCTAAAGTCCTCGCCTTGAATGCCCCGGGATCCCATATGGGCGCCGGTTCTAATCCCGGCAGCTCCACTTCCCATCCAGCTCCCTGCTTGTGGCCTGGGAAAGCAGCTGAGGACAGCCCAGAGCACTGGGACCCTGCACCCGTGTGGGAGACCCGGAAGAGGTTCCTGTTTCCCGGCTTCAGATCGGCGAGCACCGGCCATTGTGCTCACTTGGGGAGTGAATCATCGGATGGAAGATCTTCCTCTCTGTCTCTCCTCCTCTCTGTATATCCAGCTTTCCAATAAAAATGAATAAATCTTTAAAAAAAATTACAGCAATAACAAAAAGGTCCACTAGGTTCAGTGGACAGAATAAATTTCAGAAGAGTTTCACAGCCTACAGTGTGAAAAGAGTGCTTCTTTTGTCTGATAAAGAAATAGAGCTAACCATCGCCTGTCTTCAACATTCTGGTTAGACCTAGCTGTAGTTTGCACATTTGTATTTCCATGTTAGACAGGTGTCATACGAAAGAAATAAACTTGCCTTCTGACAGCACTTTTTAAAACAGTCTCTGTGAAGAAACAAAGCCTCTTCTTAACACTGACTTTTCTTAGTCATTTCATTATCTATCTGTGGAATCCTTCCATCATTACCTTCATGTGTGCATTATATATAAACCTGTCTTCTTATTCCTAGAATTCTTGGTCCCTTTCATAGAAAATAACTAATAGTCATAGGAGACAAAAAAAATATTATCCTAAACCAGACAGCAAAAATTTGCATTGAGAATGTCCTTCATTCAGTGCAACAATGCAGAATGAATGATAATAAATTAGGCAAATCTCCCTCTGAACACGTGCTCTGTTAAACATGGACAAATTGCCTACTCTGTATTTGAGCTCCTGCAAACTTTATCAAGTTGTGTCATGGTTGCTGTAGTCGTTTGTTGTCACTAAATATAACCTCCATTTTCTTTGAGGCAATGTTAACAAACGAAGCTATATTTTTCCAATTTGATGCTATATACAAAAAGTCAAAATAAATTTACTTTTTCTATACATGATAATTTAACTGTATTAAAAGAAACATTACAGACAACTGTATTATAGTCAAGGTTTTCATAACAGGCGCTAAATTTCTGTCAACCTAAATGGGTGGGAAAGCTCCACAGTCAGAGGTCTTGGTTGACTCAAGTGCTCAACTCAGAATAAGAACAGAAACGTCGAAAACAAAATTCTCAAAATCAAAACGCTGCTTCTTTGGAGCAAATACTGAATCATTTCATTGTGAATTCATCACCTAGAATAGCTTGTGTCAGCTGTTGAGAGGTAAAGAAGAAATTCAAGGAATTTACAAAAAAAGTATTCCGTCCTATACTGAGTTTAACAACTTCAACCTGTCAGCCACTATGCAGTCTTCTTCGTTGCAGTGTTTGATACTGAAAAAGCAAGAACAAAAAGAAAAGCAAGAAAGGTCCAGAGAACTATTGAGGTTGAGCTGGTCTCTTCTTGTTGTTGTCCATTAGGGAACTCTTGCAGCCTTGGAAGCAGAGATCAGCCCTACACAGCTCTTAAATCACCTGCTGTCGTATCAAGGAGAAGGCACCTTAGGGATGTCATTTCTAATACATTCTTTCTGAGCAGGTAGTCTCAGAAAGTTTCCCCAGGGGAAAAAAAGGGAAGAATTCGTGAAAAGAAGTCCTCAGTTTGCTGCAATGTGATCACTGGGAATTTCAGATGATTTTCTGTTCATTGCCAAAGTTATCTGAAGAAAACTGTGAGACAGAAGGGAGATGGCTTTAACCCCTTCCAAATTAGAGCAATATTTTCCAACTGGCTGTTGTAGATGACCCAGCCAAAACTGTTTCCATGTTGGATCTGGCTTGCAGCTGCTATGCGCCAGCACACGTTGTTTTCTGAAAGGAGTCTGCCTCCCAGAACAGGTTGAAGTCATGATGGCAACAAAGAACAGGTCGTGTGAGGGGTTACTAGATAGCAGAGGCCATGGAGCCACACATCCACCCAGTGCTTAGAGGGCCACTATCCATGAGGGCAGGCTTACACTAATGAAGGTTTGCAGCATCCCCAGAGAACTCATCACCAAAAATAAATACTCTTTCCATCCAGCATTTTTTAAAATCCAAAGCTAATGTTGAAAAGGTCTACAATTAACTAAATATCAAATTTTTCACTAAAGATAAGCTCCAGAGATGCTCTGGGGAACCATCATGAGGCCTGAGGCAAGAGACAGGTGCCTGCCTCATTCCTTCTGCATCATGTTATGAATCTTTTTAATGGTTATATTTTCAAAAAGAAAAAAAAACATCAAATTGTTTGGAAAGCACACTGAGATTTAAAAGCAGGAATGCTAAAAATGCACCATTGTCAGTTTAAGTATTTATATTACATGAAAAGCTAAATTTATTATTGCTTGGCTTTCCTGACTTTGATGGAAGCTCATCCATCAGTAATTCCTCTTTGTTTACCTCCTTTTCAGTAAAAGAATCCATGTTTGGCGTTTTCTCTGAACAACCTAATAATGTTAAATTTAAAAATTAACTTCAGCTTACTGTAGTTCATAGTATATTACTGTTAATATTGCTAAATAAATCTCAAGGCCACTCTTTTTTTAATATATTTTTATTTTGAATTTTGAATTATGTGGCACAATTTCGTATAGGTTGGGATTCCCCCTACAAACTCCCACTTCCCGACAGATTTTCCCCATTTTACTACAATGGTGTAGTTCTTCACAAGGAATCATAATTCTATCAGTCTCTTATTTAAGTGTACCCTGACATTGTTGGTACAGACAATGTCAGACAGTCCAGCATCCCATTGTCTACACATGTCCAACAGTTTCACTGGGATTCCATCTTTTGTCTGGAAGCAGGGATGCATGCTCCATTATACCCCCACATCTGTATATGATAGACCCCAGTACTCCATCATTGTACATTACCATAAGTTGAGAAGCCATGAAACAAGGTCAACAACTGGTATGAGAACAGCCACAACAACAACAACAACAGCAAAAACATCAACAACAAATTACAGCATCACGAAAAAAAGTGCCCCTGAGTAACGAACACATGAATGACAAGAAAAAAATACAAAAGTCTCCTGGGAAAAATTATGCCACCATGCAATCCATGAGCCAGCAATGAATTGGACAAGGAAAAAGAAATTACTTGGAATAAACAGAACTGAAATAATAAAAAAAAATCAAAACACATGGGATACAGTCAAGGCCACTCTTACAGTGAGGTAACTGCACCAAGGAAAACTCCCAAATAACTTTTATAGAATTTGAACACAATACTGATACATTAAAAATTGTTGACGCTGTGTGCTGTTTCAAGCCAGCTATTCAAGATGGAAATATGTTCAGAACTTAAATCATCAGAATGTTTCAGAGATTTTTGATGCTTTTTGAAAATCAGATGTAGTCATGCAGAATAATTTATTTATAGCTAAAAATTCAAATTGTGAAGACAGTTTGATTTTGCATTTCACCACTTCAAATGTTAAATCAGGACATCTCTAATCTCCTGAATTTATATTTGATATTCATCTTTCCTATAATAATTTATATTCTCATGTCTGATTCACAAATTTCCAATTTATTTACATTTAATTTCCAAAATCATGAGGAAAATTCATGCCTTTTGCTTCCCAGCATATTGTCAAAGTTACTCTCTCTCATTTGGTTTAATTTACAACACCCAACTGAATACAAGGTGAAGAAGAATGTCAATGTTATTAACACGAGTATTATTTTTTTAAGAAGTATGTATTTATTGGAAACTCAGATCTAGAGAAATAAGGAGATACCGAAAGATTTTCCATCCGCTGGTTCACTCCCCAAGTGGCCGCAACAGTCAGAGCTCAGCTAATCCAAAGCCAGGAGCCTGAAGCCTCTTCTGGGTCTCCCATGCCGGTGCAGGGTTCCAAGGTTTTTTTCCCATACTTGACTGCTTTCCCAGGCCACATGCAGGGAGCTGGATGGGAAGCAGGGCCACCGGGATTAGAACCAGCGCCCATGTGGGATCCCAGCGCATTCAAAGCAAGGACTTCAGCTGCTAGGTTACCATGCCAGGCCCCGTTAGTATTACTGATAAGTTTGTTTCTTTAATGACAAGAAGATAAAATTATAATAAATTTTGAATTAAAATATTTCCATTTAAAGTAGTGCTGTGAGAACTCATGTTCCTACTTTCAAGTTTTCAATATTTGTTCAGCTACTTCAGTGTTCTAGAAAAGCAGCTAAATACTGAAAATGAACAACAACACAGACTTGTCCCTCACTATCTGAGGACTATTGATTCCAGGACCCCTACAAATGCCAAAATCTGTGAATGCTCAAGTTCCTTGTGTAAATTTTCATAGGAAGTATGCACATCCCCCTGTATGTAACAATCACCTGTAGACTACATAGAATAGCTAATACAATGTAAAACACTATGTGGGCAGATGTTATACTAAATTATTTCAGGGAAATGGCATGAAAAATAAAGTCTGTACATGTGCAGAACAAATGCAATTTAAAATATATTTTTTAATGGTTCATTGAATACATATCGTTCCTTTCACCTCCAGCTGTGGGGTGGTTCAGCCCTCAGCCTAAAAGCTGCCCATCATCATGAGTGATGTGTAAGGCTCTCATCTCTGGAGCTTGGAGCTTCTATTCCACATTATGGTTGAATCTTTCAGGGAGTAAACCAATGTTCCTGTTTCTCTGTGCAGCTGATACAGTGACGGTAGCGAATAGGCCTCCAGATTTCCGCCCACCTCTCCTATCACACTGCAAATTTCAATGCAGTGAGAGGAGAGTGGATAATGAAGGAAGTGTAAATATATGCTTTCTTTGGTTTCATCCTAAAAAAACAAAAAGATTGTTATTATTATTATCGTAATATTATACATTCATTCTCCTGTCCTCTTGGCCAAGCTATACAGGTTTGTTTTCTGGTGACCTTGGGCAAGCTGCTTAAATCCACATCACTGAAATATGTGCCTCATAGACCTGCTGTGAGGATTTACCTGAACATACTTATAAAACACTTAGAAACAAAACTGTAATTGTGGTTCATTTCTACAGTTCTGGGTAAAATTGCAGGCAGAAAAGATCCTATTGGCTTAACTGGCCCATCCGCCCCCACACATTGCACCTGCAGCTATGTGATGTCAGCCCTTTCAGGCTGTTGGTCTCCTCCTATTGCTTCATGATTCCTGCCACAACTCTAGAGACACCCAGGTCAGAAAACAAGACTTTCTTGCCCATCGGTCAAAGGAAGCCTGTAGTGCCTTTCTTTGTATGTGTCCTCCTGCCCCTGAGTCCCATGAGGTAGCACAGAGCATCACAGTCATGAACCCTAAAATTGGGAATCCACTACAAGTGGATTCCTTTCTGTAGGAAAGGAAGTTGTTGCATCATCTCTCAGGATGACAAGCTGCTTAAGCAATGCTAAGCAGTTGCCTGAACAACAGGTGAGTAGGGAAAATCTCAGTCTTGACCTATCCAGGACGTGTGAAAGCTAGGGAGACCCTTGCCAAGCAGTCTTCCTGCCTCGGAAACCTCCTTGTATGCATTTCTTCTAGCACCGAGAGAATGGAAGATCCTCTCACTGGTGAGAAGTAATCTTGTTCTAGTCTGTTCTACAGTTTTGGAGACTTGATGTGTTTTCCCTCCTGAATAGTGAGAATGTGTCTTCAGATTCTAAGGAATCAATCTCTAATGATGTAATTTCATGCCCCATGATCCATGAGTGAAAGAGAATGTTTCTTGGAACATTTCTCATGTCTAATCCTTTACAAAGTAATGAAGGCAAAAGGAACTGGATGATCTGGGGAAGGTTAGGCTGTGGTAATGACTAGAAGCAGCGTTAGTTTAAGGTGCTCTATTAGTTTCCCTAAGGTTGTTGTAACAAATTTCCACTCACAGGATGACTTAAGACAGCAGATATTTATTCTCCCACAGGTCTGGATGCCAGAGTCTAAAATCAAGGCATACGTCAGAGTTGAGTCTTTATGGAATCCTTCAGAGAAAATGTATCCCGTAGCTTGCGAATGCCTTACTTCATGCTCTGCCTCCATTTTCCTGTGGACCCTTCATTCTCTGTCTTCTTTGATTTATCTTTTGAGATTATCATGAATTTTATGACCCACCTTCATCTCATACAATCTCATGTGAGGTCCTTACCTAGTTGCATCTACAAAGGCCATTTGTTCCAAATCAGGTTTTATTGAGGGGTGGGCTCTGGATGAACTCATCTTTTGGGGAACATAGTTCATTCCACTCTAGCTGACATTAACCATGTTTCTGAGACCAAATAGTGAACGCCAATTATTGAAGGAATCAGAACAGTCTCACTCTTTGATCGCCCCTACAACCAATGAAGAGAAATTCTATAATGTGAGGGCAGGAGGCTCAACCATGGACCAGCCACACCCTGCTGAATGCTAATTAACATGAGAGGCCTGACTTACCTGGGGAGACCTGTAGATGGCTAAACACCAGCTCATGAACCATACCAGTTATTCTCTCAGATTTCTGCTTAGAAGGAACAGTTATCCCTCCAGACCGTGGACACACAAAGCACCTTACTCCTCAGCATCATCCTTGACTATCTCACTAAGCATATGTAATTGGCCACCCATTTTATGCATGATATGGGGGTTTACTCATGAAGATTTGTAAGGTAATTAGATTGAATGGTCAATTCACTTTAGGGTGTGAAATTATGTAATAGTTATGGCCTATAAACAGGCCCTAGTAGTTCTTTTGTAATAACTGCAACATACCTTGTTCTTCCCAGCCAGTCTCTATCCCTGCTACCTGCTTCACAGAACACACCTGGCATGTGGCAAGACTTAGAGCAGACAGCAGTCACACACCTGGCATTTGGCAGGGCCTGGAACAAACAGCAGCCACACACCTGGTACCTGGTAGGTCCTGGAGCAGATAACAGCCACAACCACTATCTTCATTGCTGAGTAAAAGATTTTTTCTTGGGGCCTGGCGCAGTGACCTAGCAGCTAAAGTCTTCACCTTGGACACACTGGGATCCTACATGAGCGCTGGTTCTAATCCCAGCAGCCCCACTTCCCATCCAGCTCCCTGCTTGTGGCCTGGGAAAGCAGTCGAGGACGGCCCAAAGCCTTGGGACCCTGCATCTGAGTGGGAGACCTGGAGGAGGCTCCTGGCTCCTGGCTTTGGTTTGGCACAGCACCGGCCATTGCAGTCACTTGGGAAGTGAATCAACATACAGAAGATCTTCCTCTCTGTCTCTCCTCCTCTCTGTATATCTGACTTTCCAATAAAAATAAATGTTTTTTTTTTTAAAAAACAAAAGATTGTTTCCTTTCAAGCAGATTCTTAACTGCCATCTACAGCAAGTCAGATGTTCTCACACATCACCAAATACTATGCCATTCTCATTCCAAATTAATCCCAGTAATGCAGCCACAGGATATCTAGCATGTTCTATCATCATTGACCAATAATGTCAATTTATGGAGCTTTTTTGCATCTCTCCTCTCTGGTCAGGATCTGTCCCTCTCAATACTTTTTTTTAAAGATTTATTCATTTTTATTACAAAGTCAGATATACAGACAGGAGGAAAGACAGAGAGGAAGATCTTCTGTCTGATAATTCACTCCCCAAGTGAGCCGCACCGGCCAGTGCTGCGCCAATCCGAAGCCAGGAGCCAGGAATCTCTTCCAGGTCTCCCACGCGGGTGCAGGGTCCCAAAGCTTTGGGCCGTCCTCGACTGCTTTCCCAGGCCACAAGCAGGGAGCTGGATGGGAAGTAGAGCTGCCGGAACTAGAACCGGTACCCACACGGGATCCCGGCACATTCAAGGCGAGGACTTTAGCCTCTAGGCCACGCCGCCGGGCCCAATACTTTTACCACACAAGGTTTTGGTTAACCCCAACAGCTTCTCTCTTCCTAATCAAGGTTTGGTTCTAAATCACAGATCTGCACTTACACCACTTGGTAAATAATTATGCCTACAGTTGAGAGGATGCCTTTGGGTAGAACAGAATAGCTCAACTGTGCACCACAGTGATTGACAAACGCATACAACACAGGAAGGCAAGGGTGAGAGAGTCCTTAGGAAATATCTGTGTTGGAAATAGTTTTAAGTTAAAATTAAAAGCCTGAATGCATAACTTTAGCAGTAGTACCCTTCTGTTCAAGTTGGGAAATAAATGGGAAAGTCCACTCTGCGGAAAAAAAAAAAAACCTCAATCTGTTACCTTAGAGCATTTAATTGCCTCCCTCTGGGTAGATTTAGGACAGTTGAAAATAATTCAACATTATCCAAATGGATAAATTAAGAAATGGAGAAATTAAGCCACTTGGAAATGCAACAAATTCTTAAGGACAAATTCTCTAAGAAATGATTGAAATGTGATTAATCAGGAAGTAAAAATGTAGACACCACTTGATTTGATCTCTCCCTGTGATGAATAAGAAGTGTGCTACCATTCTTACTTTTGCCCTCAAAACACAGCATTCATGATGCAGAGAGGCAAGGGGCTACACAGCACTCCCCTGCAGGTTCCCTGAAATCACATGTGTAAGGCACAGCACTGAGCTCAAAGGTTTCACGCATGCAATCCTGCTGCTGGACGCTTCAGCTGGGTAATGGGTGACACACAGACAAAGCTTAAAGATTTCATAAGCAGCACATATACAACCTAAGTTAATGGCAACAGTGCTAAGTTTGACAGTGTAGAAAAGCATAAACTCAAAAACCAAATTGTCAATAAGGTATATGACCTTGAACCATTGACATAATCTCAGTGTTGTAATTACCTCGTCTAAAATGGAGGTGCTTGAGGCCAGTGCCATGCATGGCATCCTAATCCTCCATCTGTGGTGCTGCCATCCCATATGGATGCCAGTTCATGTACAGCTGCTTCACTTCCCATCTAACTCCCTGATTATGGCCTGGGAAAGCAGCAGAGGATGGCACAAGTCCTTAGGCCCCTGCACCCAGGAGGGAGACATGAAAGAAGCTCCTGGCCCCGGCCTTGAATCAGCTCAGCTACAACCATTACAGCCATTTATAGGGAGTGAGCCAGTGGATGGAAGAATCTCTCTCTCTCTCTCTCGCTCTCGCTCTCTCTCCTCTTTTCTGTAAAATCTGCCTTCCAAATAAAATAATTTTTTAAAGAAGATGCAAATATTACTTATTTTGATATTTTGACAATGAGGATTGAACATGGAATTATGCATAAATGCTTAGATAACAGTTGGTACATCATATACATTATGTAAATATTTTGTGTTTCTTATGAAACTTCTGAGAAACATTCAATAATGGGGAAGAAGCCTGGGCTGGGTCCTCCCCCAGGGTCTTCGCAAATGCTCATTGTTTGTGGATGGCAGAGAAGGATGGAAATAAAAAGCTCCTGATGCTCAATTTGAAAAATTATCTCTGAAGACTATTTTCCTGGTTCCAAAATAACTATCTTTGGGGGGAAAATGATGGGTTGTCTTACATTTTTTACATCTTCGCGACAACTTCTGCTGTAAAGGCTATTATCCCATCAAGAAAGAATATTTGATATGTTGAAATTAGATATAGACACAGAGATTGAAGACTATATCTGGGGATTATAGCAATGGCAAGCTTAAAGGTGATAAAACCAAGAAATTCCTGGGAAGTTACAGTTATGGCTACTGTTACAAACTTGGTTTTGAGGCCATGAGTTGGTGTTAGGCAACCTATCTGAGATGGTTCCTTTAGGAAAAACACCTAAGCAGAGCATGCAGCTTAAGCAAGACTTGCAAAAGAGACAATGAGAGGAAGAAGATAGAGGAAGAAAGCATTAAAGGCAGTTCATACACTATTTCTGAAATCTTTGTTCTAAAGGCTAGAACCACAACATGTCCATAACCCCAGAAAGCATCATCCACTAGAACTCTGTGTGCTGATGGAAGCGTCCCATGTCTGCACTCTGCAACAGAGCACACACTGGGCAAGTGTGGCTACTGAGCACTCGAAGTGTGGCTGTGCAACTGGATAACTGAAGGTTTTATATCATTTTTAATTCATTTGATAGTGTCTACCATGTTGGACAGCATGACTCTAGAGCTACAGTGGTTAATTCTAATTCATTGATAAGAATTAAAGCAGATGGAGAACTGGTGAAAAGATACCATAATGAAACAAAAAGACACATCCGAATTATGGGTTATCTGAGGATTCTCTATCTCTAAACAGAATCAACCAGGGAGTTTGGAGAAAGAGATCTATTTGAAGATCATTGGCACATGTGATCATGGAGGCTAGCAAGTTCATAACCTATTTGTAGGTCCAACAGACTGAAGACCCAGGGAAGAATCAATATGATAAACAGGGTTTGAAGAAATCTGCCAGCCAGATCCCTTCTTGTTCAGGGGAACTGAACCTGTGTTCTGCCCAGGTCTTCAGCTAATTAGATCTGGCCCACTCACATCAGGAAAACCATCTGCTTTACTCTAAGTCCATGCAGTTAAGTCTCAAAGAAAAATCCAGAATAAACTTTTCGCTAGTAACCAGGCAACATGGCCCAGCCAAGATGGCATACAGAATTAACCACTGCATGGAATATGCAGCAGCCACTGATGTGCACAGTAGGTGAAGCCACCATCTACAATACCAGTATTTCATTTCAGAGTGCCAGTTCAACTCCGAGCTGTTCTGCCTCTGATCTAGCTCCCTGCTAATGCTTGTAGAAAGGCAGCAGAAGATGGCTTAGGTACTCATGCTCCTGCCACATGTTGGGGAGACCACAAAAAAGCCTGTCTCTTGGCTTCAGCATAGCTCAGACTATTGGAGTTATCTGGGGAGTAGATCAGTGAATGAATGAGCTCCATCTCTGTGTGTGTGTGTGTGTGTGTGTGTGTGTGTGAGACTCTGCTTTTTCAGTAAATAAATACATCTTTTTTAAGTAGAAAAAAGAAATGGATAAATGAGACAAGTGTAGGAAAACATTTATATCTATTGAAATTTGATAAAGGAGGTAGCAGACTATGTTATATTTTATTTCAAATATGTTTGAAATTTTTGAAACAAATTTGCAACAGGTCAGGAACCAAAAGTGTTATTTGAACATTAGAAAGGCACTACATAATATGGCTGGAGGATGCCAGATTGAGAGTAAATGTATTTGCTAAACAACCATTACTTCTAAGATATCTGCAAGAATTCTTTCAGGCTGTTCTTTTCTTCTTGTATTCATGACTGTAAATAGCAAAACTGCTTTCAATTCCTTACCACATAAAAGCAATCTGCTTTAGAATTATGTTAATACAGTTTACCCTAGTTCTAGGGAGAACATTTGCAAATTCCCACTGTGAGAGTGTTTCTAAATATTAGTGAACCATTAGGTGGCAACACAATGCCTGTCAAGGGTTTTCAAAGTACATACATGATAGGCTCCTGCGCAACTGGACAGTCTGATTGAAAGAAGTTCCAAGGCTGTTTTTATCTTAATTTGTATTTTATTCAGAACTCAAAGAAAAATGGTCATACCGTGGAAGTCTAACACCACTCCACACATTCCCTGTATGCAACACTATTTGCAAATCTCAAGGGCAAAACAATTCACAGTTTCTCATGGAGCTCTGAATTTAGCAATGTTTATGGGGAAAATCACACTCCTTGTAATGTATCTTAATGTTTCCAAACAGAGTTGTGCAAATGAACTTCACAATAAGGGATATATATTTTTTGTCCACCAATTTCTGATATGTTTATGCAGAATTTTGAATGCTTTCTGATGGTGATTTCAAAATAGCTTTTTCTCCACTTAAAATTCAGATTTCTTCTCAATACATTTCTACTTTAGATCTCAGTAGGATTTCTTTGGAAACATTGATAGTACTTTTTATCTCATTGAAACAGGATTTCCCATGTTGTCTGCAAATAATATTTATATCCACAAATCCTCTGCAGTGAAAACAATCTGCATCCAGCCAGGGTGGGAGGCGTGGCTGGAGGGGGTTATTGTGGGTTGCCCCCACTGGGCCACAGCTCCCACTAGTTGATAAAAGGGCCGAGTACGTGCTGGGCAGAACCAGGTTGGACTACAACACCCATTGGTTCCAGTGCAAGTTGGGACTGAGAGCAGAACCAACCCAGCAACTGCAACCACCAGCTGATCGTGGAGATGGACTGTGCCGGGCCCTGTGCTTACTAGAACATACAGGAATCTGATCTGGGAATAACCTCAAAGTTTCTTTGAAGATCTCCCCAACCGAACTGCTGGACTCAGAACCCTAGCCAGGAGGGGACAGAGGACAGAACGGGTCTATCAACCACCTCAACTGTATGCTGGCAGCGAAATACTGGGCGGATGACTATGACAATCAGTGGATTCTTCAATGACCTCATCGAGCTGGAAGTGGCGAGACTGGCAGTGATTCACAACTGGAGAACTATTACAACCACTTGAGCGGGTATCTCAGAGCACACCCCAAGTCCGGGACTTTGGGCTGGTGGGGAACTGGGTGGGACTTCTCCCTCAATATCCCCCTGTACCTCAGATATATGAAGGAAACAATATGGACATAAAAATCTTACCCACATCCCTATAGCCCCTAAACCTTTACACCATAATTAACTATGTAAGATTATTAACAATAAAAAAAAGTTAAAAAAAAAAAAAAAGAAAACGATCTGCATCCAGCTCTGTATCTATCTATATCAATATTCATTTCACAGAAAGCCAAGTTTCATTAATTGGATAGTTTCTCACTATAATCTTTATGGCTAAAAGTCTAGGTGCTATATAAATGTGAAAGAAAAAATGACAACTTCAGTCCTACCATATCCCAGTACTAACGTGGAGAAAAAAAAAATGTTGTCACTGAAGAGGTGACCCTAAAAGACATTGAAAAATACAAACTTCTGTCCCATCAGGCCTCCATAACAGCCGTCCTCTTACATGTAGCCATAGCTGAGGTAGGGGTATCTGTGTCTGCATGACAAGTGGCAGATACAGGTACAAACACCACACAGTTGCTGTAATAAAGATCTCTTAGGCAAATCCAGGTTCAATTCCAGGTGTGGCTTGCTCTGTAAACCAACGGGTGAGAATCACAGGACTTAACGTGTAACTTAGCATGCTTTTAGAGATCTGAGAATAGAACTGCTTTTGCTGTTCAGAGAGTTTAATTGTTAATAACATCTATCCACTGAAAGTAGGTCATAAAGTAAAACTTGTAGTAAATTTTTATGTTGAATAATTGGAAACTGATTTCTTTATCCAGGTCCGTACTAATTGTGCCTGAGAAAGTAATAGAAGATGGTCCAAGTAGCTGGCTCTCTACACCCTACACCCATATAGGGGACTGGGAAGAAGCTCCTGGCTCCAGGCTTAGGACTGGCACATCCCCATCCATCACAAACACCTTAGTGAAGCAACAGGTAGAAGTGCTCGCTTGTTCTCTCTCTCTCTCTCTCTCTCTCTCTCTCTCTCTCTCTCTCTTTCTCTCTCTCTCTCTTTCTCTCTCTCTCCCCACCTCTCCATCTCTCTCCATTTTCTCTGTCTTTAAAATTCTGCCTCTCGGGCCCGGCGGCGTGGCCTAGCGGCTAAAGTCCTCGCCTTGAAAGCCCCGGGATCCCATATGGGCGCCGGTTCTAATCCCGGCAGCTCCACTTCCCATCCAGCTCCCTGCTTGTGGCCTGGGAAAGCAGTTGAGGACGGCCCAATGCATTGGGACACTGCACCCGTGTGGGAGACCTGGAAGAGGTTCCTGGTTCCCGGCATCGGATCGGCGCGCATCGGCCGTTGCGGCTCACTTGGGGAGTGAATCATCGGACGGAAGATCTTCCTCTCTGTCTCTCCTCCTCTGTGTATATCTGGCTGTAATAAAATGAATAAATCTAAAAAAAAAAAATTCTGCCTCTCAAATCTTTTTAAAAATTTCTAAAACAAAAATGAAAATTTCACAAGGTCTACTTGTGTGAATAAATTCTTCTAAAATTGTGAATTTTCATAATATCCTTCATCAAGCCAAAATTGATAAGAGGCTTAACACCCAAATGCAGACATGGTTAAATTATCAGAGAGCATTTATACAGAGATCATAGCCTGTGGAAGTGAACAAAACACACTTCACCTGTGTTCTTCACATTTGTTAAAGAATTGAATGATGCATATATGTCATAGCACAATCCCTGCCCTTGTCTTGAAAGTTAATGGAAAACAGAACTGTCTCCCTGATGGAAGAATCAAATGTCTGTTGGAGGAGGCCAGTGCACTCCAAATAACTCATTTGTATGACAGCAAGATGGAAAGTAACATGATTGTTGAAACAAGCCCATAATCACACTGATAAACAGGTTTATCGTGCAATAAGCTTTCCTTTTAAAAATACCACAATGCCATGCACAGGTCATTCAGCTCTGCATGTGATATTAAAATTAAACATGAATCATTGAGCGTGTTAAATGAATTGCATCTCATAATTATCTAGCTAGCAATGAAGCATCCCTTTAACCGACCTGGGCGGATCATATGAAGCACTCTGAAATACCATGACAGAATACATTAGAAATAAAAGCCATCACAATATACATTGGCTGGCTGGCAGCTGACGGAGACACAATCAAGAATTCTGCAATCCCGGCAGCTACAATTCCTCTCTATCTTTCCTCCTCTCCGTATATCTGACTTTGTAATAAAAATAAAATAAATCTTTAAAAAAAAAAGATGCTTAGCACCAATTTAAAAAAAAAAAAAAAAGAATTCTGCAAGATAGCTCTGGTTCCTTCCTGAGTGAGGGTCAGCCCATACAGAACATGAGCATGTCAGAGTCCTGGGCAGGACAGGATGCAGAAATGGGATATGGGTTTAGATGTACAAGTGTGCCTTTATAACTCTTCCATAAATTTCTAGTAAATAAAAATAAAATTTAGGATCTCACTCACACTTTTATAGACTCTTAAGAGCTTTCTTTTTTATGGCTGTGCTTTCAGCAGTATGCGTGTATATATGAGAGGGAGACAGAGAACAAGAGCAGGAAGCATATGAGCAAAAGAGATTAATAGCTCTCTGGAAGATCAAGGCCTTCTGATTAGCTCGCTGGTTGCAGGCATTTACTCATCACTCATCTAAAACACCTTATAATAGTCTTATTGAATGGGAGGGTGATTTTATGGCGTGAATTAAATGGAAATCAGGGTAGTTTTTGAAACTCTAACATATGGCCCCACTGATGACTTTTCCTAACAAATTTTGCATGTGATATAATCTAAATTTAAATAAGTGTCTACAGGGAACAGTGTTAGGGTATGTGTACCCTACGCCCTCCAGTATCCTAGGAGAACAATAAAAATCAAGTTTCTGAAAGACAAAGGAAAAATTGAGGCAGATAGAAAATTGATTGCCACACCAAAAAAAAAAGTACCTCATGGGAAAAAAAATTCCCTGCAAGTGTTTTTCCTAACAAAGATTTTAAGCCAGAACTGTGAAGAGAGTTAAGGTTTTTGATAAACCTGGAGCCCTACATACTGCAAGATTTCCTGAAGGTAGGTTTATGAGGCAATGAACACGAATGTCAGCATAAAAAGCATTTTAATTGAGGCTACAATATCTTCTAGAACATTCCTGCAGATAAAATGTACATGGTAAAAATACCTTTTAGTAATCTTTCTCATCCTATTTATGTTTAAAGAATTTTTCATTATAAAAGCAATGTATGTTCACCATGGAAAATTTCAAAAATAAACAAAACAAACAAGAAGATGATCATCATTTAAAACATCAGGACCCAGAAATAAAAATAGTTAAATAATTATTACCATTTTG
Organism: Ochotona princeps; assembly: GCF_030435755.1. Lineage (NCBI taxonomy): Eukaryota > Metazoa > Chordata > Mammalia > Lagomorpha > Ochotonidae > Ochotona > Ochotona princeps. The sequence continues at coordinate 64,035,988 of NC_080841.1, read as the reverse complement.
ACATTTTATAGTCCATAGATCCATGTATTTATCTAAAATCAATGTGTTGTACATACATATTCATAATCCAATATATTTGCTATCATGCTTGCATGAGAGCCAGAACAGGTGCTGGCCAACCAAACTAGATGGTAGTAGCTGCTGGCACATGTGACTCATGTCAGACTTGACCATGGTACCAGGAATGTGTATGGGATCTGGGACTGGAGTGATCCTGGTAGGGAAACTGTGGGCATGCCTCTGCTGGGCTCCACCTCCTTCTGGTAAGCACAGAGCCAGAGCTTGGAGTGGGCCAGGTTAGTCAAGGCAGCAGCACCTGTTGGCATACATCTGGACTGGGTCTGGGGGGTGGGTCAGGCTGAGCTAAAACGCTGCATCCATGGTTGTGCACGAGAACCAGATGGGATGTGGGACAGATTGGGATAGGCCACAACATGCCAGCACAAGCAAAAACCAGAGCTGGGGGAAGCCCTGGTGGAGGCTATTGCAGGTCACCCACTGTGGGCCGTCGCACCTGCTAGCATGCTTGAGGATTAGGCCTGTGACTGGCTGGGTTGGGCTAGGCTACAGCACCCATTGGTTTGCATAAAAGATGGAGCTGGAGAAAGAACCAATGAAGCAGCTGCATCCACTAATACGTGCATTGGGCGGTGCAGGTAACAGACCAAAACTGACCCTAAACTGGTTGACACACGCAGGCGTCAAGTCCAAGATCAACCCAGGTGAGGTTTCTTGGGGGACTCACTGACTAGCAGGCTGGAGGAAACAGCCTTAGAGAAAATCACTATATATATGGTCCAACCTTAGGGTGCATGTATCAGGTCTGGGCCTCCTCAGTTGCTGATACCTGTGCATTGGACAGCATGCCCAGATGCACACAGGGAACATAACAACCAGCTCATGACTAGACCAACAGAAGATGGCAAATGCCTGATCAGAGGATAGAAAACAGAACAGGTCGGACCACTCTCCTGGTCAAGCTTTGCAACATGTTCCTACGCCTGTGGATGCACTAAGGTGAACTTGGTCAGCCACACTCCTCTTGGAATGATTTGCCTAGATTTCCCTCAGTCCTGGCATTTGCATGTCCTGGCAGATGATGAAGTCTGGCCCAACCTGGCCTCCTCCCACCTCTGGCTCCTGAGAGTGCCAGGTGGATTCCTGTCAGATGAGTTCCATGGTGCAGCATGGCTTGGCCCATCACAATTCCTAGCTTTCTGCACATACTGGCAGGTACTGCAGTCCGACAGAGGTGAGCCTACAAGTCTCCTTCAGAATCTGCCCTCTAATCCTGTCCTCTATGTTCTGGTAAGTGCTTCAGCCCAGTCTGCTGTGACTCGCCCCTGTTCTGACACTTGCGGACAGGTACTGCAGCCTAGCTCCGCGAGGCATGCCCCAAGCCCCAACTTGTGCACACCTGTAGCAGCAGGTGATGCTCTTTAGCTCATTCCAAATCTCCCACGTGTATGAATGACTTGTCCTGATTCAAACATGCCCTCCATTTTCTCCTTCTAAACTGCCTGGTTGCAGCCCCCTCTCCAACCTGCAAATGCAGTGGCACAGTCTGTGGAAGCCCCCAGAAGTCATTCCTCCCCTTTCAAACATGCCCTGAGCTGCTCCCACTCCAGTAATTCACCAGAGCCCCTTCCCAAGGCAGTCTGTATCCCCTCTGCCGGGGGATCAGGGTGGCGTGTCCCTGCCTATTGTACCCTGCTTAACTCACGTATTTTTTTAAAAATAGGTAACTATGCTGGTATAATTAACACAAATTTGGATTAACCAGACCTAGAATACCTGCTAGCTGTGGCTGCTTTTCTCCCAGCCATGTAACAATTGCCTGGGTACAAGGTAAACTAGATAGTTGCCTACAGCTCTGATTGTCAGGAGTGCTTTGTAATAAATCTAAATGCTTTGCTAATTGCCTGTCACTACTACAAATAACATTGCTTTCCAGGAGCTCTTCTGTTTTAAGGCATGGAAATAAATTACAACTTTTAATTTATTTGAAGACAGAATGAGGAAAAAGTTGAGTGGGCTTGTGGATCTGTAGGATAACAGGGTAATCTTGAGCACCAACACCTGAAGTGTGTGATCACAGGTGTTGTCCATAGGACTGTGAAAATGTTAACTATGCATTAATTTCCTTCTAAGCTAAAACCACGATGATTAAATTCACCCAGCATTGCTGAATGTAAGATCCTCATAGCCAATTCCTGTGAGTTTCCGAGGTGCAGGTCCCTCCACCTTCTCAGGCAGGAAGAGAAGGCTCACAGAGGTGATTTCACATTGCTACCTGCTTTAGTAACTCCAAATGCCATGGGTGGCTCGGCGACATTTCCTTTTATTTCCTAAAAGTGGAATTTAATATAACATCAAATTATACACCCATAGCACTGTGCCTCCAAAATTACTTCTTAAACTCCACCAACCAACTAATAGAAAGCTCATGCCATAGCAGGAAAAGTTTTATCAGAATACATTCGCTACGCAGTACACCACGAACATCTTCAAAGAGCAGCTGTGTTTAAGTAAGTTGTTTAAAAATTTAATTGCAGAACTTCATCTGCTGGTAATAATTATCTGAACAAAGTCACTGTGACAGAATAACCTTAAGGTTTTCATTAGAAAAATGTCAAAATGAGGTATAAAATTTGGGATGAAAAAAACCTACAGCAAGTTATTGGCGGGGGTGGTGAATCAGCAAAGCACAGAAGACATTTAGGACAGTGAATGAGAACATTCATACTGTGTTAGTAATTATGTGTCATTATACATCTTTCCAAGCCCATTGATTGAACCCTAAAGTCAACTAAAAATGGTAGCTGATAAAGGTGTGTTAAGGCAGGTTCTATTGCAAGCATATCTTAAGGGGCGGAGGACGAGTGTTGAGACTGGGGGGAGCTGTGCGTACATGAGAGTGAGAAAGTCTTGTACTTTTCTCTCAATTTTGTTATGAAACTGAACTCTAAAAATGAGTCTGTTTAAGGACACCTGCCAGTAGGTGTGTGGGCTGGATAGTAGGTTGGTTGGGTTGAGCTGGGCTTCAATGCCCATCAACACGTGCGAGAGCTAAACAGGATGTGGGACAGACTTGACAAGCCTGCGGTGCGTACTGGCAAGCATGGGAACCAGGGTAGGGGGCAGAACTGGTGGGGGTTATGGGAAGTCGCCCCAACTAGGCTGCAGCTCCAACCGGTTTGCGTGAGGACCAAGTATGAAGTGGGTAGGATCAAGCTGGACTACAACACCCGTTGGTTCATGAGGAAGACAGGGCTGGAAACAGAACGAACCCAGTAATCCCAACGACCAGCATGAGCATAAGCTGATTGGTGTGACGGACGGTGTCGGACTCTGTACTAGCAAACTCGCGCAAAAAATCAGGCCTGGGATCATCTCAGATGAAGTTTCTTTGGAGATCCCTCCAACTGAACTGCTGATCTTAGAACCCCAACCAGGAAGAGACTGTCGGCCAGTGGATTCTGAATAGGGTTCATTGCAATTGGAACTGAGAGATTGGCAGCAATCCAGAACTGATGAACTATCAAAACTGTATAGGGGTGGGGGGATTCCCAGAGCATATGAAACTGTCACATAATGCATAATAATTAATAAAAAAAAAAAAAAAACTGTATGAGCAGGACCCTCAGAGCACGCCTCCCGTTGGGGATCTGGGATGGGTGGGAGGTTGGGTGGGGCTTTTCCCTTTGTTTTTTTTCCCGACCCCAGATACAGGGTAAAATGATATTGATGTGGAAACAATGGTATTACCCACTTTCACCCTGTAGCCCTTGACACTTTGTTCCCTAATCAACTAAGTAAGACTATTAAAAAATAATTTAAAAAATGAATCTGTTTAAAAAAAACATATAGCAAACTATAAAGGAACAACATTAAATTTCATGCAAACAGCTTTTTCTCCAGTGTAATTATTGAATGATTTTAAGGTACAAGGTGTCCTATTTGCTTGCTGAGAAGACAAAAAGAAGCACAGTATCTAGGGTGGAGACAGAGTTTAGGAAGATGAGGCAGAGTTATTCATCAGGTCTGCACAATCAGAGCTGATGGAAACTCAGGCCACTGGTTTCTCCCAAGTCTTCCCAGGACCACACCCGAGTAGCTCACTCGGCCCCACCACCCAGCCTGCCTGCCTCACTTGACCCTTCCTAGTGAAGTTGCTCAAAGTCTTGGTTTAAACAAGCCACAGAGTGAATAGAGAGGTGTCACAGGACAATCTCACATATCAATAAATGCACTCAATGGTGATTTATTTGCTGACCCTGGAAAATTTGGATGTAGGTTTAAGATGTTTCAGCGCCATAGCTTTGTGGAAACCAAAGAGAAATATTCTGGATTTATTCTACCCAGGCACTTCTGCCAATTCCCTTGGATTTCTTGATTAATAAGCTGAAGGATCATTTTTCCAACAAGGCCTTATAAAATGATGACTAGATTTAAAACATTATTTGTAAAGCATTGTAAATAAGATTCCTGTGTGCATTTGGAAGGCAATGTTTCTAATGTTGTAGCATTAAACCCTCACAAACATCCTATCACATAAATATTATTAGCCCAAATATATATATATTAAATGAAGGAGTGAATATTAAATGAATATTAATATATATATTAAATGAAGGAGTGAAATGTCCAGGGTAATAGGAACAGAGAGAACCAAGGGGCCTTAGGTTCAAATGCCATGACCTTTCCATTTTATTCCCCAGCATCTTGGAGCCATTTTAATTCAATTGATGGATAGTCAGTAAACATAGACACTTCAAGTGTTTTAAGAGAAGAATTAGGCTTCCCACATTGTGGCACCATGAGACAAGTTGCAATTTAAGATGTCCATATCCCATGTCAGAATGCCAGTTCAAGTCCTAAAGAAGGTACTAAAAGAAGCTTATACTTGGCCTCCTTCAACCCAGGCGGATCCAGAAGGGGTACCTGCCACCTGGCTTCAGTTTGTTCCAATACTGGCTGCTATGGCCATTTAGGAGAATGAATCAGCAAATGGAAGATATCTCTCTCTTTCTCTCTATTGCTTTTTTAAGAAAATAAATCTTTAAGAAGAAAAAAAATAATTAGAACTATGGGAGCAGGCATTTGGAACAGGAGTTAAGATCCTCCGTGGGATTTTCATATCTCACATGGAGGAAACGGGTGGGTTCAAGTTTTGTCTCCACTGTCTATTCCAGTTTCCAAGCTTATGTGTCCCAGGAGGCAAACATGATGATTCAAATCATTAGGTTGCTGACATCCCTGTGGGAGACCCAGATAGAGTTCAAGGATTCTGCCTTCAGCATAGCCTGGACCCAGCAGCTGCAGGCATTGGAGGAATGAAATAGCAAGCACAAGATCTATCTCCATCTGCTCCCTATCTCTGCATTTCAAACAACTAAATAAATACATTTAAAACAGGAAGTATGATTTTTTAATGTAAACTACAGGATTTTTTGATAATTATGACTATAAGATGGTTAAGGAGGAATAATACCTCAGTTGCAATAATTAGTCAAAATTACCATCTCCATAGCAAATCTGATTCTCATCAATCAGAACCAGCACTTCTGTAACCCCAAGATTAACTGACCACATTACAGTTTACCATGACTCTAAGGTGAGGATGCTTTTCTAGGTTGCAAAATATATACAGGAAAAAATATCACACATTGAAAAACATTGATGTCATGCTAAAAAAAAACTAGGATGACAAAAGGAGAAAGTGAATTTGTTTTAAACAGTGTTAAGCCCCCACTGCATGCCTAGAAATAAAAGCCTTGCCAACAAGTAATTTATAAACAAAAGGCAAGTAATCACTATGTATTCTAAATGAAGCACTTTCCTATCTTGTGTAAAATGCTTGTGTGAACTTTGATACGGTAGGAAATAATGAAGATTATTTGAAAAATCATTTTCAAATCTCATAAGCCAATAGAAGATAGCCTGGCTCCTGGGTTTATAATGATGGGTGATCTATAACAAATGAAAAAAACACACAGGGCAATGAACCTGATTAGTATGAAACACATATAGGAGGGGAAAAAATAGAATAGTACTCTCTATCACCACCTATTTCATCACCCTGAGAATGAGGAGAAGGTCTTTGTGACAGGTGGATGAATTTTTATAAACCATACTCATTTTTTTTGACATTTTAAGGGGGAAGTAAAAATGTGGCATTGTATTCGTCAGCCTGCAGAGCAGTATACTTATTTCAGGAGTGTGGATGTTGAATGCGTTAGAGAAGTCCAGCTCCACAGGCTAACACTGGAGCAAGCCGGCGGATGTCCTTACCCCGAGTTCAGGAGCAAGCACTGGCAGGAACCAGGCTGTGAAATCAGACCTGAGAAATCTTGTAAATAGAACCTGGCACCTTCTTTTATCTGACTTTGACGGATTGTCTAATAATTCCCATGAAGATACAGCCCTTCCAAAAAAGCAGGGAAGAAAAGAACGGTGGTTTCACGTGTCAAGTTTCAGTACTGGCTAATGATGCAAGGTCACCAGACAGGATGGGCTCACTAGAAAAAACGAGGTGGAACTCGGCTAAATATCAGCACGGTTTTCTCTATATGTATGTCTTGCTTTTCAAAATAATAGGAAGTAACAGGTGCTACTTTGAATTTTCTGATAAGGCAAATTAAGAGCACTGTCCTATAGTGCTATTTTAAATGCTCTGAAGCATGGCGGTCAGTCAGAAGAAAGCAATTTTTAAAATACATCTTTTAAACTCAAGGCATCTCCAACATTTTTTTGTTTGAAATTGAATCAGAAAATGTTAATGATGTGTTTTCCTTTTTTTCCTCCTGCAAAGCCTTCAAATTCTGCAGCTACTTTTCATTAACATTTCTTCTCATCTTCAACAGGTCACACGTCAAACAGAGAAACCTGTCACTTTTTCTTATCAGATGGTGAAGAACTAGAATATATTCTCTTACAAGGTATCAGACACCTGATGCTCTAAATAAAAAGTTTATCATTAGTATGTTTCACATTGCAACATTATTTTGCTAGCAAGAAGGTGAATGACTTTATAAGATAAGAGTATTAACTGAAGTCCCATCCAAGCGGGTTTTTTTTTTTTTCATTTTTTTAACTTTTTTCTTATTCCTAAATGTTTTGATGAAGTGACTTCTATCTAGGACAAAGCAGAAAGTATTCATAGTTCATCATTTAGGAGTTTATTTCAACTCAGAGCAAGAACTAAAAGCAGTGCCAAGACTCAAACTTGGACACTCCGGTACAAGGCTTAAGGGTCCCCGTGGAGTCTTAGCCACTGTGCCTAACAGCCAGCCTCCAATTCTGTGTGAAAGTTGAAGAATCTGCGACTTGGATAAGTAAAGGTCTTGTTTAAGACTGTGAGTCTAGGAAGGGATAGGGTTTGTTGCCATGCTCAGAGCCTCCATTCTTATCCACAGGGACCCCACCCCATCGTAACAGGAGTCCTGCATCCAGTCCCTGATGACCCCAAGCCTCTCAGGCCACACAGGACTGGTGTTTCTGCCTCCCACAAGTCCAGAAGGCCACGTTTCAGGCCAATGTGTGCATTTCAGCAGCTTCTGAGGGAGACACTTCACTGGGAGACATAAAAATAAATAAATAAATAAATAAATAAATAAGCCTCTAAGAATCACTTTCAAAAGCCTCATCCTATTTTAAATGTTCTGAAAAACACAAACTGGAAGCTGTGTGTGCCCACCATCCTGTGTGCCCACCATCCTATGGGTCCATGTGTTTCTTTCTGTTTTCTAAATGCATAGGATAGAAATTTTCATTGAAGGCTCTCAGCAGATTGGTATTATATGAAACAAGCAAAGAAGCCGAGGAGGGTAGACAGGGAAAACTAGAGAAAATTGGGAGGACGAGGATAAACAAAAATACATAATCATAGAGAAGCTTTAGGGTTTGTTCTCTCTCTCTCTCAGACACACACACACACACACACACACACACACAGAATCGCATCCGAGAAGCTGTAGCTCAGTCAAGTGCTTCCCTCTAGTGTCTAAACTAAATACAGTTTTCATTCTTTGGTGGCCAGAGGCAGTAAGAGATTGGAGTCAACCAATACTCACAAATTCAGTCTCAATGGAAGCTCTAGAACCTAGGCAACTTTAAATTCAATTATAATCAAGACAAAATTCACAAAAGTAAAATAAGTATCCAGCTCTCCATACATCTTTCAAATTGCCATTATTCTTTCTCTCCTGTCCCACTACACTAGGAAAGCCAGGGGAAGAAACAGTGTTCGTGGGTGCAGTGTGCCTTCAGGACAATGAGAGATACTTTTCTGAGAAGCCGCAGCTTACAGTCTCCACTCCACTCTCTATCTGGTTGATTGTTTTTGACATCACATGCTTTTTTACAATTCCTCACCTTGAGGCATAATTGATAACCCTTAATTGTTACTGTCCATGAAATAATTAAAGGAGCTCAACTCCAAGGTAATGTAACTCAATAAATATTAAATCATTTTAGGCATTTCCATATTTCAAGATGAGAAGTGATTTACTTTTCTGAACCATTCGTATGACTAAACCAAGGCAATGCAATCAGCGGGTCCGTGATAAATGACCCACATGGCAAAAGGAGAGAGAGAAAGAGCGAAGGCACACATGTCAGGACTACCAAGTATTGCTGGTGGGAGCAGGAAAATGTCAAAGGGGTTTCAGGTAACAATGGCCTGGCGAGCAGCGAGCTCTGGGGACTTGGGCGTGTGGGCTTACAAGGAGTCTGGGGGATGGCACAGGGAGGGGCAAGCACAGAGGTGAGCCCACAAGTCTTCCGTATAATCTGCTCCCAGATTCTATTCTCTAGCATTCTGGTGGGTGCTGCAGCCCAGCCTGACATGGACCACCTCTGCTCTGATACTTGAGGATGAGTACCATAGTCTAGCCCAATCAGTCATGCCACCAACTCCCCATTGTTTGCTTGTACTATCAGGTGGCTGATGATACTTAGCCCAGCCCAGGTCTCCTATGGGTGGGTGCCTTGGTCTGACCCAGACACACCCCCTAGTCAGACCCGCCCCCCATAAAACCACCCTATCTCAGCTCTCTCTACCACCTGTGAGTGGGGTAGCCAGGTCCATGGAAGCCCTTAGAAGTTATCCTGCCCTGTCAAACATGCTCTCAGCTGCTCCCACTCCAATATTTCCCCAGAACTTTTCCCCCAATCTGCAGCCCTCCCACACCCCACCAACTCCATGATAACAAGAGAAAAGCTGAATGCTATCACATCCCGTAAACACTAGGTGATAATTATGGAGATTCATCAGTTCTGACAAATGCACCTGTCAGTGGAGGATCCTAGCGTTGGACATTGCAGGTGGTGGGAACCTTTTGCTTAATCATGCTGTAACCTGCAACTGCTTTAAATAAAGTCTATTTTTAAAATTGGCTATGTAAAGAAAAGATGTTAATGAGTACTGTGCTGGAACCCACCTAAATGCAAAGGCCAGTGCTTTCCTCTGAGCTCAGCCTTTTGAGAGCAGTTCCAGGTTCCCACCTGCTTCTTTTTTTTTTTTTTTAACTTATTTTATTTTATTGTATTGTTGTTGACAATCTTTACATAGTTAATTATGGTTAACAAAAAAAGGTTCAGGGGGTACAGGGAAGTGGGTAATACTATTATGTCCATATTGTTTCCATCGTGTATCTGAGGGAAAGGGGGATATTGAGGGAGAAGCACCACCCAGTTTCCCGCCCACCCCAAGTCCCGGATGTGGGGCATGCTCTGAGATATTTGCTCAAGTGGTTTTAATAGTTCTCCAGTTATGAATCGCTGCCAGTTTCGCTCGATGGGGTCGTCCACTGATTGATATGGTCCATCATAAAGTCTCTGTTTGCCCCATATTTCGCTGCCAACATATAGCTGAGATGAATGATTCACCTGTTCTGTCTTCTGTCTTTTCTTGATTAGAGTTCTGAGTCCAGCAGTTCGATTGGGGAGATCTCCAAAGAAACTTTGAGGTATTCCCAGACCAGATTCTTGTATGTACTAGCAAGCACAGGGCCCGGCACAGTCCATCACCCCGATCAGCTGGTGGTTGCAATTGCTGGGTTGATTCTGTTTTCAGTCCCGAGTTGCACTGGAACCAATGGGTGTTGCAGTCCAGTCTAGTTCTGCCCAGCACATACTCGGTCCTTACATCAACCAGTGGGAGCTGCAGCCTAGTCGGGGCGACCCATAATAACCCCCAACAACCCGCCCCCTACCGTGGCTTGCCAGTATGTGTAGTAATAGACCAGTCTGTCCCCCATCCCATTTGGCTCTTGTACTTGTCATTGGGTATTAAAGCTTAGTTCCATCTAACCAACTCAACCATCCAGCCCTCACGGATGTTGTTGAGTGCCTCTCTGTCTAGCCATCCCAGCCCCCCTCCTAGTTTTCATGCCCTCCTGCGGGACTAGTGACCCAGGAAGGGGGAACCCACTATTTCCCTTCTAGGTCTCTCTCAATCCTGGTTGATGCACTCTTTAGGTGGTTCTGTGGTTGGACTTGCCAGAATTAGCCCCCAGTGCCAGCTTCTGCCATCTGATGCTGTGGCCAAGCCCAAACTTCCCTCACCCACTCTAATTTATGCTTGCACCAGTAGGAATAATCAGCCCAGCCTGGCTTTTCCCTGATCTAGTCCACATGCGGCGCACGGGTGTTGTAGCCCTGCTTAGTCTGGTCTATCCCCATCCCAGCCCACGCTCTCCAGTGGGAGTAGCTGTCTGGCGAGGGGACCAGCCCCTTAATCCCCCTGCCAGCTCTGTCCCTCCCTTCCTGGATCTCACGTTTGCTGGTTGGGTGCTGCAGTCAAATCCAGTACAGGCAACCACGCCCTGGCATTCCATAATGTGTACTGGTTTTGTCGCGACCAAACCCGGCTCATCCCACACTCTGTTCTGGTGATCGGATTTGCCAGTGGATGACATGAACTGATTCAGCCTGGTCTGCCCCTGACCCATGCCAAATGTGTGCCAGTGGGAAACTTTCCATGGCCTATTCTGGGCTGTTTCCTATCATGCTTCTTGCGCTTACCTGCAGGGACTGTGTCCTGCCAGAGGAGTTGCCCAGGCTCCTCCATCAGAACCCCTCCCAATGCCAGATTTTGCGTATACTAGGGGGTCCTTGAGCCAACCCTACTCAGTTCACCTCCTGTCCTAGCAGGAACAGTAGCTTTTCCTGGCTGGCTTTCACCCCATTCTGGTTCTTGCTGTTGGATGTTTCAGCCCAGCCATGGCTCGTCCATACCCACATATAGCTCACACATGGCTCAGTAGGGGGTTGAGACCCAGCCTAGTCAGTCCCACATCTACCCTGGTTCTCCATGAACCCAGATGGTGTTGGGGTCTGAACTGGCCTGGTGCATCCAATCCAGCCCACACTAGTGCCTCAGGTGACTGCAACTGTTTCCTAGATAGAACGCAGCCCCCATTGCAGCACACGCACCCCTTGGTGGGTACCTCAACCCAGGTAGGGTGTCCCCTTACCTTCCCAGTTGGCCCTGTTCCTAGCCGTAAATCACGCACCTGCCCGTGGTTGCTCTGAGGACCAGTAGGTGCAAGAGCCTAGCTCGGTATGACCTGTGCTCCATGCTGGTTTCTAGTTTTGCTTGTAGGCTAAGGTTTGCTCAGTCCTGCCCAGTACATTCCGTTCCATTACCAAGTTACACATCTTGGAGCTACTATGCCCTGCTTGTCCGACCCTCAGATCTGGACCACGTGTTCACCAGCGAGAGCTATGACTCGCCAGGGGAGTTTCTCAAGTTCCTCCACTTGATCCACTCCCAGACCCAGTTCTCATATATGCCAATGGGTTTTAGGCCAGTGCCCGGTGTGCTCTGGCCTCCCATTTGGCCTTGTATGAGCTGGTGAATGTTGCAGCCCAGCCCACCCCACACCCTATTCAGGATGCACATTTGGGTGCTGCTGCCTTGCCCAGTCCAGACTGTTGCGGGTCCTTTTACCTGTGATTGATGGCAGGCTCCTTGGTCACACCTAACTTAGTCCATAACCACCCAAACTTTTAGATTTACCATTGGGGCTAAACTTTTACAGGGTGTGGCCCACACATCCTGCACAGAATCCACCCCAGGATGAGGTTCTAGAGTGCTAGTTGATATTATGGCCCTGCCTAATGTGACCAGTCTCCTGAACCATCATCATGTCAGGCTAAACAATAGCCTGCTAGACAAGCCGGAGCTTATCTTTTGCATGATAGGTGTTCACAGCTCAGCATTGTTAAGTGATTAGAAGTTCTTCAAAGAAAGAGTTACTGGCATTGGGAATCTTTAGGATTAACTCTGATCCCAGAAACAGTGGGATCAGCCTGGAGCTACCTAAGCAGCAATTTGGACAACCAATACCCCAGAGCACCCCAGCCAGGCGGCCAGCAGACACAGCGTGGTGCCAAATGGCGCAGTGGCCACCCGGGCCCAGCTCACCATGAGCACATGGTGGCTGAGATCGGGATCCAAGCAAGACGCTCCCTCCTGCAGCCCCCAGCAGCCTCCCAGCTGCTGAAGTTTAAACCTGCAGGCCCAAGGTTGCACCCCACCCCAATCCCGTCCACCACCCAATGAGGGTGATGGGTGGGCCCCAGACCCACCCGGTCCCGGAGACTTCCCCCCCTCGGTGTACTCACCTGAAAGGAAGTAGTCCCTGAATCCAGGTGGGCCCAGGCCCAGCTCACCATGAGCACATGGTGGCTGAGATCGGGATCCAAGCAAGACACTCCCTCCTGCAGCCCCCAGCAGCCTCCCAGCTGCTGAAGTTTAAACCTGCAGGCCCAAGGTTGCACCCCGCCCCAATCCCGTCCACTGCCCAATGAGGGCGATGGGTGGGCCCCAGACCCACCCAGTCCCGGAGACTCTTCCCTCCTCGGTGTACTCACCCAAAAGGAAGTAGTCCCCGAATCCAGGTGGGCCCAGGCCCAGCTCACCATGAGCACATGGTGGCTGGGATCGGGATCCGAGCAAGAAGCTCCCTCCTGCAGCCCCCAGCAGCCTCCCACCACCTGCTTCTTAAAAACACCAAGGACTTACACTTTCTTTGAAGATATTATGGATGCTCCTATTTTTCTCAATTATTCTAATTGAGTCACATACATCCAATATGATAGCACTTTTTAAAAGATTTATTTGTTTTTACTGTTAAGACAAATCAGATTTACAAGGTGGAGAGGCAGAGAGAAAGATCCTCTGTCCATTGTTCCACTCCCCAAACAGCTACAAGAGCCAGAGCTGAGCCCACCTGAAGTCAGAAACCAGGAGCCAGGAGTTTCTTCCGTGTCTCCCATGTGGGTGCAGGGTCCCAAGGCTTTGGGCCTGCTTTTCCAGGCCATAAGGAAGGAGCTGATGGGAAGTATAACAGCCAGCAACCAAACTGGCACCCATATGGGATCCCAGCATGTGCAAGGCAAGGATTTTAGCCACTAGGCTACTGCACTGGGCCTTTTTCTAATTAATTTCTTTGTTGAATCATGGGTCACAGAGTAGCATCGTTTGCTTCAAAGGTTTTGATTTTCATTTTTTCAGCAACACATTGGTCATTACGTAGCATGTTATTTAACTTCATGTTGTTCTAAATTTTCTATTTTTCTTCCTGATGTTGATTTTGTTTTATGGATTTTCGCTTAAGGGTATATATAGTAACTGTGTAATAAAGACCATTAAATCCAGATATAAAGATATGCAGTATGTATCTCTGCTTAGAAATCAAATACGGACGCCCAATGAAACTGTTAAATATATCTTGACAATAGGATGCTGGATTCTCTGCCATTGTCTATGCCTACAATATCAGGATACATTTAAAGAGCAGAACGGACTTATGACTGTTTAGGAAGAACTATACTGGTGTAATAAAATAGGGGAAATAAGTCAGGGTGGAGAGAGGTTTGGGTTGGGGGGAGGGAAATCCCAGAGCCTAGGAAATCTGGATCATAAAATAATAAAATAAATAAATTTTTTAAAATGTTTAAATCAAAAAGAAGACATCTGCTGGTCTTTTAAAGCATGGTCTTTCAATGCATGCCTCACCCCTCCTAGTCATCCAAAAATCCCTGAGGGCAGATGATAACCTGGGTTTTTTTTTCTTTACTCTTTGCCAGAATCTTGCACACAGTAGATATTCAGAAAATCAGTGTTGAACAAATAATAATATTAATAACTGAACATTCCTGCTGTTTGATGAGCTAAATATCAATCAAAGTCTCTGAAAATAGAGACAGACAATGTGTCCAGAAACTGGGCTATTTTTCAAAATTTCCAGAACATTGGAGGGATTTACACAGCATTGGATGAACCTCCACTAAAAGAAATCAACTCAGTTGTAATTGTTCTGAATTTTCCTAGGCAAAAACCATAATGTAACCAGTTTGGGCTAGTCACCCATATTGGTCATTCATCGGTACCTGATGATATGGTTCTTGGTTACCATGAAGTCTTGTCTGGGAACTTTCTTCTAATGCTAAAACAATGCATTTAGCTTAATTCATTTTTCTATGTATACAAGTTTTGATAGTACAGACCAATTTCAAATATTTGAAGATCCAGTTAAAAATTTAATCAAATGCTCAGAGACATTTAATGAACTTTAAGTTTTGCCCAGTTATTATATAAATAAGAACCCTTATTACTTTTAAAATCAATTTGGGAATAAGGATGAGAGAGTTTAATCCTAGGACTTCATTATTTATTGCTGTGTAGTTTCATGGCGTCTCCTAATATCAGAATACAAGCCCTGAGATAATGCTTGCATTATATAGTAGATGCTGGTACTTCTGTATGAAATGAAGGGATTTATTTTAATTGGTTGCCTTTTCGTCAGAAAGCCAGCTGTGGAATGAAGCATTGTCCATGGACACGATTGCAGCATCTGTCTCAGAGAGTTGGGTCATGGGGGGCCTCCCATTCTGCAGTGGACAGGGAGGCCCCAGAATCCTTCTGTCGGCTCATTCTCAATTGTCTGTGCTAAGAACATCACTTCACAGCCGTGGGAATCTCTGCACAGTCTCCTTCATGTCACTACATCTTCTCTTGAACAGGAAAGGCTAAAGGGAAGTGTCTGAATTCCAGAGCCCCTGTCAAAAGCAAACCAAATACAGGGTGCAGCGTTCAGCCGTGGTAGGAGATGGATCCAGGGAGTAGCTGCAATCCTAGGCTGCATAAAGAAATATTAGGCACTGACAGACTGCCTGTACAATGGCAGCCCCATGAGATCCTATCATCTAGTGATGTCTTATCCAGGTTAGCTTCTGACAGTACGTTGTATGATGCTTGCACAGTGAAACTTCCTAATGACACATTTCCTAAAATGTGTCCCCAGCGCTAAGGGATGCATGACTATAGGATGAATTCTTTTGAACAAGAAGCTACACAAAATCAGATTGTCTCTTTAAATAAACACTGAGTTTCTCTGGCTCAAGAAATCACAAACCATGGCCACTGAATATGAATGGACTGAAAAACACTGTTCACTGGTCACCTTGTTCCACATGCAACTTGGCCCCAATTCTGTCTCCCACATGTTAGAGTCAAATGTGGCCCTGTGAAATCCGGAATCTTGTTAACTTCCTTGTCTCCCCTTAACACATTTCCTCCTCAGCTTGGACAATAACACAATATTTTTTTTAATTACAATAGCATGAACAAACATGCCACTCTTAGTTGAAACTGATTTAAGTGTGTTCTACACACACTGTCTCATTTACTCTTCCTGAGAACTCTGGCAAATATACATTCTTTTATCTAATTTATGGACAAGAAAATTGATGCAGGAAAATTTAAATGGCTGGATCTTTAATATAAAATCAGATTGGACTCAAATGATGTGCACTTAACCAATTAGGTCATACATTCCTCAGAATGAGTGAGTTGTGTGAAAATAGTGGGATGGTCTCTCTCGCTTACACCTAGTCCATTCATGCACCTGCATGCTGTACTCATCATGTCCTGATACAACCCCCCACTGTGTACCTTCTAACAGACTTCATCTGTTCAGCACCAACCCTCTATGAAAATTTGCTGGGTGCCAGGCATTTTGAGTTTCTGCACACAGATGCCTTTAATTCTTTCACTATGACAGTGAATTAGATCGAGGTTCTTCTGTTTCACTGACGAGTAATCTGAAGACTCGCTAAACAATCTTCTCAAGAATAAGTCTCTGTTTTGGAATCTTAGGACAAATAACCTGTAGCATCAGTTGTCTGAATAGGCAAATGAAACTCATCTTTATCACCTACTGAATGCAGAACCTAGGACAAATGACCTTACCTTTCCATACCTCAGCTTCCTCACTGGAAAAATGGGTAGAACAATACTTACCCTATAAAAAACATTATCACTGATTTTTACAGGAAATTTTCCCAGAATGAAACCTGTTTGTTAAGCAATTTCCATATTCTTTTCAAGAAAATGAATTTTGGAGGTGGGATAGAAAGGGATGAATGCCATTTGCTCTTGCAATGTAATAGACAAAACCCCAGATACTGTCCCATTGGTCCTCATTCTTCAGCATTGACAATGATCTTCCTCATCTGTCTCACATCTGGGAAATGTAAGCCATGGGTGAGCTCCTTGGCTCTCACTAATTCCCAGGCACAATGTTGTTTTCCCCACAGCCTCATTCCCCCATGACTTTCTTGTCTGTGGTTGTACACACTTGCGTGTCCCCTCCTGTGAATCTCATCTACACTTGGCAACGGGAAATCCCTTTATGTCAGAAAGACAGATGGCGAGCAAAATGGGAGTTCAGCTTCTCTCTTCACGGAAAGATCCTGAATATAATGCATGCTTTTCAGTTTCTGAGACCCCAGAAAAGGGAACTTCCTCTGAATCCCACCCCACAATCTTCTGGCATTTGTTCATCCCAGCCTTTCTGTTCCAAGATGCCAATGTGAAGATTATACGGTGAAGGGCAAATGGATTCAACAATGTGGCTCTCTCTCTTTGATCGAGTCCTCATTCTGCATCATCAGAGAGAAGAGTCAGACAGCTGGAGATGATGGTGGAGTGTACCATGTTTCATTGCCAACCTGTCTTCCCTTCTCCCACCTATCTTTCCTTCTCCCCTTGCTACCCACCATGTGTGTGTCTCTCTGTTTCTCTCTCTACTTCCTTCCTTCTACTCCTCTCTCCACAAGTGTCTCTCTCTTTTTTCATCTCTGTCTTTCTTTGTCTCTATTGTTCTCAGTCCACTTTTCTCCCACAATGCCTCCTCTCTCTCTCCTCTCTCTCTCCCTCCCTCCCTCCTTCTCTTTCCATCTCTCTGTCTCCATGTCTCTCTTTCTCTTTCCATCTCTCACTCTCTGTGTCAGTCTCACTGCTTTCCCTTCTCCCCCTGGACAGAGGTCCATGTGTGTATGTGTCCCTGCCCGTCTCTCTGCCCCTCTCTGCCCCTCTCTGCCTCTCTTCCTATTTCTGTCTTTCTTCCTTTCTCTGTCTCTGTGTCTGTTTCTCTATGTGCCTACGACTTTACGTCAGTCTTTTTCATTCTTTCTCTTTCCTGCTCTTCTCTCTCTGACTCTCCTGTGTGTGTGTCTTTCTCTACACTTTCCTTTCTCTGCCTCTATGTATCTGTCTCATTTTATCTCTATTAGTGTCCCTATTTCCTTCTCTCTCTCTCTCTCTCTCTCTCTCTCTCTCCCTCCCCCTCTCTCTCTCTCTCTCTCTCTCTCTCCATCCCTCTCTCCTTCTCTCCTGGCTTGATCAGTGCTCTGCCTTTAAGGTCTCAGCTCTTTGACAGCTACAAGATGGGCTTTCCCTGTAGTGAGGACACTGACACGCGCTCCGGGCCCTCCTCTCTCTGCACTTACAAGTTTCCACAGACTGTGTGTCAACAGAGTCTAATACAACATTCCCCTCTGGGCTCTCACTTGGCGTCCCTCTTTCCTTTATTGGATGTGTGAGCTTTTGGATCCATTTGTCTTTCTTCCTTCAATGTCCCCCACAAACTTTCTCCTTGGCAGCTTTAATTTGTGCTTCACCGCAGAAGGTTCAAGCAAGAACTGCTTTCTTCTCAGGACCCAATCTAAGCAGTGGGTGGAGAGAACTATCCACAGGTAAGATTCCCACCTACAGAACATGAGTGCCATATCACCCCCTCCCATTAGCATTTGGTGACCATCTTTTAAATCATTGGTTCTCATTCTCTCTGGATCTTTTCTTACCAGTTTAACACCAATCTTCTAGCCTGACAGCTAGGCACATGGCTGAATAAGCATGTTGTGGGCTGCAGGGCTCCTGGCCAAGCCTGCTGCAGGTTCATCTCTCCATGTGTAAAAGAAATCAAATGCAGAGGCACAAAGATATGTAAGAGAGCAGGATTTATTTAGAGCTAAGCAAAAATGCCCACTCAAGAACCAAGCCAGGTCAGAGAGAGAATAAACAAACAGCCAATTACATTCATGATCAAAAGGCAGGTTAGAAGCACCACAAGGAAGAGTGGAAAGTAGGATAATACTAGTATTTCTCAATCCATTCCTTGTGTCCGGGTGGCTTCCTCCAGCACATCTCCAACTCAGTGTCTCAGGGTTAGTCCCTGTCTCAACATTAGCAATTTCAAACTTTTGAAGACAACAATTAAGATATATAGAGCTGCTAAGCAACTTGGGCAGTTCCCTAATATGAAGCAATGATGTGCCAAGAAGCTGCTCAGGAGGTGTTTTCTTTAACACCTTAGGTCTGTATTATGTTTTCTCAAACCTACTGGGAAAAGGAAATGGAACCAAAACACAAAAATAGAACTGCTGTGTGCAGGAAAAGGCTGAAGGTGCTCAAAAGTAAGAGACTGGGATGAAAAAATGGTCCAAGAATCAGAGTCAAGAGAAATGCTCCCAACCTCAACTTCAGGAACTGCTGCTGGTCATATTCAATCTATGTAGCACTCTCTTCTCTTATAATTGTGAAACAAGGGCTTGCATTGCGATACAGAATGTTAACCTTCACCTGCAACACTGGCATCCCATGTGAGCACTGCTTGGAGTCATGGATCCTCCACTTTCTGTTAATGTGGTTGGGAAGGGATAGAATAGTCTAAATACTTAGATCCCCTACCACCTATATGGAAGACAGAGAGAGTGTTACAGGCTACTGGCTTTGGCCTGGCGCAGCCCCAGCCATTGTGGCCACTTGAAGACTGAACCAACAGTTGGAAAATAGCTCTATCTTTGTAATTCTGCCTTTCAAATAATTTTTTTAGAACATTAGTGCATTTGCTACTAATGATCCAAATAATTTAATTTTGACTTGGCTTCTTTCCAACATACTCATAAATTTCTCCTGATCACACCTGAAGCCCACATTTAAGACCCCCAGCACCTTGTGCCTGATTCATCTTTTCCCATAACCTCTTCCATCTCAGATCCAGCCCTGATAAAGGACTCCAGGGAGCCAAAAACAGAAGGCAGCTAATGGTCTACGCTGCAGTACCTTTCCTAAACTGAGTTAGGCTGCTGTTTCTACCAGATGACAAGCCCTAAAATTTGAAGAGCTTAGCCCATAACGTCCCAAAGGGAAGGAAAATGGTTCAGTTTTAAGGAAGAGAAACAATAGCTAATGACTCTCCCCCATTAGCTTGTCTGATCCTCAGGAGGTTCTCCAATGTCCCACATGCCTCTCTAGTATTGACATCTTTGCTGCGGGGGAGCAAGTGTTTTTTCCTTTATCCAAGCAAGGCCTGATACCAGTGCTTATTGGTCCTCACCATTGGCCCTGACCTAGCCTTAGCCATGGCCTGTATTCCAGGAGCTTCAACACACAACCCCTCCTCCTACAGTTGCCTGAACCCCATGACATTGTCATGCAGGCTCAGGTGCCAGGTTTTGGGCTGCTGGTCAAATCAGCCCTTGAATAACATAGTGTATATCACCTTTCACAGCAGGTGTAAAGACTTGGAAAATCTTCACAACTTGCTATAAATCCCTGGCATTCCCCTTTACCTTCTGGACCACAGATACCTGCTGTTGCCATGTGTGATATTGCACATTCAAGAGTGCTGTACAAAGTAGAGCAGGTAGGTCACAGGGTTGTCTCTGGGAGGCAGCCAGCCATGAGGGATGAGATAATGTTTGTGCTATGGGAGCTTTGGGGTGCTGATGCAGAGTAACAGGCATTCCCCAAACTGATACTAATCCATAGCCCCCACAAACCTGGGATAGTGGCCCCTACATCTGGCTCAGTCATCATAGCCTAGAGCCCATGAAGACACATGTTCCCCAGCTCTGTAAGCAGCTTGAAACTACAGTCCATGCCACTTCGGATGTTGTTGGTATTTTTAAATCAAATGCCATGGTTGGTTTTTCCTGGTTTGGGTCATTTGTTCTTGCTGAATCACTTATTCTTTTTTTTTTTTTTTTTTTTAATTATTTATTATTTAACTTCAGTAATTACATTGTATTATGTGACACAGTTACATAGATACTTGGGTTCTCCCCACCCCTCCCCAAACCCTCCCACCATGGTGGATTCCTCCACCTTATTGCATAACCACAGCTCAAGTTCAGTTGAGATTTCCCCATTGCAAGCGTATACCAAACATAGAGTCCAGCATCTTATTGTCCCGTCAAGTTCAACGGTTTCTTAGGTATACCCTCTCTGGTCTGATGACAGAGCCAGCAGAGTATCATCCCAGTCAATTGAAAGCTCCAATGAATCACTTATTCTACACAGAGAGTGGATAGAATGATCAACTAGATGCAGAGCCCTTGTTATCTGTGTGTATTTTTGTTAGACGAGTGTAAAGGGTTTGAATAAACCTATTGCAAACACCTCAAAAGAGCTGTTGAAAAAAAGAGAAGTAGGAGATGGAACAGCACCAGCACCCGCCAGAGCTGCCTTTCTAAAAGTTAGTTTCAAGGAGTATGAAGCACAGGA
The DNA here is from genome assembly GCF_030435755.1 of Ochotona princeps. NCBI lineage: Eukaryota > Metazoa > Chordata > Mammalia > Lagomorpha > Ochotonidae > Ochotona > Ochotona princeps. The sequence continues at coordinate 64,015,125 of NC_080841.1, read as the reverse complement.
CAAATGGTCCATCAGTGCAAGTAGACAGAATAATACACATTGTTGTGGATTAGCACAGAAGAGCATCTGCTAATGGGTGGGATTTCAGCAACCACAGAGATAGCCCTTCTCTACAAGTATTGCCTTCACACTTGGATCTTCCTTGGAGCCACAGGGAACACAAACGTGAGTTCTCACCCCACTCTACCCAAACAGCAAACTGATTCAGACCCTGGTTCCCAAACTTGGCCTCTGACTCTGCATTCCCTTGAAGCTCAAGTAGCTTCATATATAAGATGGGCATATCTTCCTTAGATTCATGATATACAGTGCATCTAAGGATAATGCTAACCTACTAGTAAATGGCCATTCTTGGAGATTCTAGATCATTCCCAAGCTTAGAGCTATGGCAAGAAATGGGGAGCCAGTACACCAATCTATGACAGAAGCCTTGCCAACTTAATGAACATTTTTATTTGTCTGTTTATAGATCTTGAGGTCTTAAGTATTGTACAATGTTGATAAATTAACCATCTGAAAAATAAGCAAAGAAGAAATGTCTTTCAGGTGAATCTCTTTTTTTAATTAATTTATTTTTAATTGAAAGGCAGTGTTAAAGAGAGAGGGAGATACAAAGAGATTTGGCATTCCTTGCTCCACTCCCTTAATGACCACAATGACTGGAGCTGGGCTGGTCTAAAGCCAGGATCCAGGAGCCTTTTCTGGATCCTACAGAAAATGTAGGGAGTAGGGGCCCAAGACCTTGGGCCATCTTCTGCTACTTTGCCATAAGCAGGGAGCTGGATTGGTGGAGCAGCCAGGACTTGAACCAACAAACATATGGGATATCAGTGCTACAGGCAGAAGCTTAACCTACAATGCCACAGCACCATTGTCTCGGGTAGTTTTTGTTTGTTTGTTTTTAATTTATCTTTTTTTAATTCCTATTTCCCACTATAAAGTTTTGTAGGTATATGAGTTCCCTCCATTCCCTTCTTTTCCTCTCTCCCCCTTCCTTCCTCCCCAATTTTGCCTTGTGTATATAGGTAAACAAGTATTCACTTGTAATCTCAGGCTAATCTTTTAAGGACATTCACCTAGTGGTACTACTCTCATCTTTTCAACCAAATGAAATAAGCCATTGTGAGACTGAACCAACAAACAAAATAAAGGAAAACCCACAGCCTGGCTCTGGGGACAGATCTCTAACCACACACCTAATGCCAAACCCAGCCAGCCTCCCATCAGGAGCCTCTGCACTTCCAAGGTCTGTGAACCAAGAACAAGCAAACAGTAATGCCCTTATTCCTACAGTGTTTAATAAAGTCTTCACTCAGGCACGGTAGCTTAGCACCAAAAGTTTCCCCCTTACACATGGCAGGATTCCATATGGGTGCCAGTTCTAATCCCAGCAGCCCTACTTCCCATCCAGCTCCCTGCCTGTGGCCTCAGAAGGAAATCGAGGACGGCCCAAAGCCCTGGGACCTTGCCCTCATGTGGGAGACCCGGAAGAGGCTAGGGGTTCCTGGCTCCTGGCTTCAAATCAGGAATGAATCAGCAGATGGAAGATCTGTCTCTCCTTCTCACTGTATATCTGACTTTCCAATAAAAATAAAATAGATCTTAAAAAAATAAAGTCTTTACTCATTCAATACCATAGCTCTATTCCTTCCTATCTTCCTTCTTCAGCGCATTTCTTTTCTTTTCAAATGTTTACATTTTTGTTCGCTTGTTTCATCTGTGTAAACAACAGAATAAGAGAGATCTTTCATCCACTAGTTCATTCTCCAAATGCTTACAACAACCAGAGCTGGGCATGGCCAAAGTCAGAAGCCTGGAGCTCCAGCCAGAACTCCCACATGGGTGCAGGGACCCAAGAACTCGAGGCATCTTCTGCCTCCCTGGAGACAGAAGCAGGAAGCTGGATCAAAGGGATGTGAATCTGCATTCTGCTTTGGGATGTGGGGTCCCAGGCAGAGGCAGAATCTTACTGCATCTCAGTGCGTTTCTAGTGGTGATAGGTTATATTATGCTTAAATCACCTATACACATAATTATGTTAATACATGATTTCTTATCATGATGTTTTTCAACAAAATGCTCATGAAGATTCCAACATACACTGCATAGGATAGACAGGTTAAATGTTTTAAAAGTCTTTACATGTGCAATCAGTTCATTTACTCTGAAAGATCTTGAGTGAGGCTTTATTTGAAAAACTGTGCAATCTCAAATCATTTTTTTAATGCCTAAACATAGCCTATACCTGTTTTACTTTTAAAAAGAGAGATAATTCCTGTAAGATTTCACTACCAAACTGGCTAGTATAAATACAAAGAATGTCATGCAGTGAATCTGTATTAAAAGAAAACATATTTTGTTTTCTTGACAATGAGCATATAGAAGGGCATATGTCTCACAAGGAAAGCATAATACATATGGAGCAATAATAAGAAACATAAAAATGGGTAGTGTCTTGGTATTTTTTGGCCAGCACATCCAGATGCAAGCCAACCCAAACAAATCTCTGTCCAGAAGTAAATTCCTCCTTTATTTCCCCATGATCTAAAAGAATGCAGTCAGATATCCCTTTGCTCTGCCTTTCTGATTTCCCAGGAGAAAGGCAGAGGCAATGTGAGGAGTGTAATCTCATTCGAGAAAATTGTGTCTAAGAAAACACTAAGGTTCATTCCGGATCACCAGTCTTCTGCCCGCCAGGGCAGACTGCCACTGTGCATACAGCATGTCTGTACCACTTTCTGAAATGCGTGCGGCCTCTGGTTTAAAAGCACTGCCCAGTGGCATCATAAAGCATCATTTCAGATGTCATCCCAGCTCCCTTTAGAGAAGAGAAGGAGCCATTCCTAAACTCTCCCTGTGCATAGTGAACTCTTTTCTGATTCCCTGGCTCTCTTGCTTGCAAGATGGTTCAAGAAAGACACATTGTATTATTATGATTCCAGCAGCACAGAACGTATCTATTACTGAGCTGAAACAACTTTTTCATTTCTGAAGTGTATTGTCAATCATCTCAAGCTTTTTAGAGCCTGTTCTCATGCAGTTGGTATTTTATCATTTGCCAAACATGCACTGCTTTTTATTTTGGGAATTCTGTTTTTTAAATCTCTTAAATAATATAACCTTATCTTCTAATGCTCTCTTTAAAAAATCATAGTAGGGACTATCCTCCTGCAAGTTTACAGTTCTTATTCTTGTAAGTTAAATGCTGGTCTATTTCCTGATTTGGTTCAGAGCTGTGTAAGCATTTAGCACCCTGAAAAGACCTTATTTGTTAATGATTTAGTCTGCAAACTCAATTATTCTAAAAGACTAAATGCTAAGCATTACATTGAAAATTAAAAGTTCAGCAAAGTAAATGCTAAAAAGGACCACAATATTGAACCAACACTCACTTCAGTCACAACCAGTTCTTTACACACATTCATAAAACACTGGATCATCCGATATCTTAGATACCAACGATTAGAAAAAAGCATCCTCAGTAGAGGCAGTTTCCAATAAGAAAGTTCTTTTATTTCCCCAATAGGTCATTTGCCCAAAGTTTCCTGCGTGGTTACTATGTCATTTTCCAGTAATTACATTGATGCACTGCCCTTTAATACAATGATGGCAGCCTAAAGTCTAAATGATTGTTCATGTCATTTTTGCTTATTTATTTTCTCCAGTTTCTCCACCCCCTTCAAAGAACAAACTAATGTCACCCACTATGAAATTCCATGGGTCAAGCAGCATCTTCTACTCCACGGCCGCCATAGATGCCTGAGGTTACCCTGAAGCACTTACCTGACCTAGCATAAGTCAACATGGTAGTCGCTACTCCACCAATCCCCAAGGAGAAAGCTTCCTCAAGAGAATGAAGAGGGAAAGCACAGAAAAATTGAGGAAGAAATGCTTGGAGTGTGTAGAGTCCCATGGAAAAGGGTTTTCATTGCTATTCTGACTGGATTCTCTGCATGCTCTCCTGTCTTCCAATCTTCCTCTAAAATTCCTTAACTCTTTGATTTCCCTTGCTAGGAACAAAATTTGCTCTTCTAACCTCCACCTCATTTTTTGAAAGATGTTCACATTCAGATTACTATGTAGCTTGGCACCTAGAGGAAGCAGCAATGGGACATAGAGATGGAAAAAATCAAGTCTGGTGACAGCCTGCATAGGTCAGAGCTCAGCCTCAGTCCTTCCAGGCTTGGGAGGCCCCAGGAAGTGATGCTGCCTCCTCACCTCTGCTCTCCCCATCTGGAAAAACACAAGTGACAGGCTCCTTCTTGTAAGGTTGCTGTGAGGAATAAAGGTGACACCCAAGCAGTGGGCAGCTATTGTTTTCAGTTTTATAGACAGTTCTGCTGCCCTTCGGTTAAACATATATGGGTCATCTCTGGCCCTAGCGCAAGGCGTCATCATGTAGAACAGAACAAAGGATTCACTTCAAAGAAAATGACAGTGGATTCACACACACACACACACACACACACACACTCCAGCTATGAATTAGAGAGAAGTCTGAGCAAGAAAATACATTCTTCAACCCCAATAGACACAAAGTGACTGAAAAACAGAATCTTCACAACATCCCAGATTACTTGTTCATCAGAAAACACAGGAGTTTTAATTTTTTTTTTTTTAAAAAAAGGCATTTGGGGACACTATATCATATCAGTGATACCATCAGCATTGGGGCACAAAGGCATTTCATCACTTGTGATGTGACATGAGAAGTAACACACAGTACATGTTGAGAAGCCATACAAAAGCATTCGGAAGCAGTCATCTGGCACAATGGTCGCTTAGGATGCCTATGTCCTACCAGGTTTGAGTCCCAGCTCCTCTGCTTCTAGCACCTACCCTGGGAGGCAGCAGATACTGTTTCAAGTACTCAGGACCACACTCCTCACTAGGGATGAACCAGATTGACTCTGAGACTCTTGGCTTGGCTCAGTCATACCTATTGTGGGCATTTCAGGGGTGAACTAGTGCCAAGTATTCTCACTCTCTCCCCTATTACAAAATAAATAAATAAAAATAAGTAAATTTCTGAAAAGTTACATTCAATATGAATCTAACCATCACAATAACAATCAAACAAATATAAACAAACAAAAAAATTTTTTAGATCACTTTTCCCCAACCCAACATAGATCCTTCCAAAATGATAAGGTCAAGAAAGTCAGGCAGAATTACAATGAAAGGGAAGTCACACAGGCATAAAAACAGCATGCAATGATTGATCAGTAGTTTGAACCTACATTTTAAAAATTACCATAACTGGAGCCAACCCAGTAAACCAACAGCCTAATCCTCTACCTGCAAGCACCAGGAACCCACATGGCACCTGTACGTGTTCCAGCCACTCCACTTGTAATTTGGTTCTCTGCTTATGACCTGGAAAAGTGGTAGAGAAAGGCCCACGTCCTTGGGACACTGCATCCATGTGAGAGACCCAGAAGAAGCTTCTGGCTGCCAGCTTTAGATAGGCTCAGTTCGAGCCACTGGTACCATCTACAGTGTGAACCAGCAGATGGAAGATCTTTCTCTCTGTCTCTCCTTCTCTCCATAAATCTGCCTCATCATTAAAAATAAATAAATAACTTTTTAAAATATTTATTTGTTTTTCTTTTAAAGATTTATTCATTTTTATTGGAAAGCTGGATATACAGAGAGGAGGAGAGACAGAGAAGAAGATCTTCCGTCCGTTGATTCACTCCCCAAGTGACCGCAACGGCCGGTGCTGCGCCGATCTGAAGCCAGGAACCTGGAACCTCTTCTTGGTCTCCTACACGGGTGCAGGGTCCCAAATCTTTTGGGCCGTCCTCGACTGCTTTCCCAGGCCATAAGCAGGGAGCTGGATGGGAAGTGGAGCTGCCAGGATTAGAACCGGCGCCCATATGGGATCCCGACACGTTCAAGGCGAGGACTTTAGCTGCTAGGAGACGCCACTGGGCCCAAAAACAAATAAATAATTTTTTAAAATACCATGGCTATGGACATATTCCTGGGACATCTGAGGAAATGTGATTATGAGCTGCATATGACATAGCATTACTGTCACATTTCTTCTGTGTTCATTGTATTGCAGTATGTAAGATAATGTCCTTTATCTCTTGACATTGTTATGATTACTATTATTGAATTATGAATGGTTAAAGTATTATGATGCCAAAACTAGCTTTCAACTAATTTAGCGAATAAAGGGGGATGCATGGATAGAGGTTAAGGAATGTACCCTCTCCCTGTTTCCCATGGCATCTAGGTTCGATGAGTTTATTTAACCTTGTGATTATGGTTATAAACATAAGCAATCTCCCAAAGGAGAACAATGGAGGCTATGAATTCAGACTTACATAACAAGGTAATAAGACACCATCATTTGCGCTTAGCATAGGAGTGAGAGTGGTTTGTAATGAAAACAAGTCAGGCTGTGATGGGACGTTGTTACCTGGGAAAGCCAGTCAGTGAACGAGAAACAGGACATCCCAGACAATAGGTATATGCAACATGTCAAACTTTCTCTGTTGCTGAGTTTCAAATGCATCAAAATAAACAGTACTCTGAGATCATCAGATGACCCAGAAATTCTAATCTTCGGTATATACCTGAGAAAAGTGTAAGCTGAGTCTGGAACAGATATGCATTCACCGATGTTCAAAGCAGCATGTACTCCCTAACAACTGGGATAGTTGGGCATCACTGACAAAGTTACTGCAGGGATGAGTCAACACTGTTGTAATATATGGTTTGGCCATTGCCACTTATAGGTTCAGCCTTACTTCAAATATAACAGTAAGAAAACCTACTTCAAGCATTAGCCATACAAACAAAAGTGCAGAAATCGAGAGACTTGTACATTTCTGGCATGGAAGTAAGCTGATATGACCACTGCAAAAATTAGTACAGCAGTTCCTCAAAATAGTAAAAGTAGAATTATCACATGATCCGGAAACTGCTTCTGAGCATTTATCTGAAAAGCTTGATCATGAAATTTGATGAGATACTTGCAGGTACATGTTTACAGCAGCTTTTAATCACCACTAATAGATGGACGCAGCCCAAAGAACCAACAGAAAATGAATGGATAAGGAAAGTATAGCTACTACATGTGACAGAATGTTATTCAGCCTTGAAAGGAAAGAAAAATCTGGCATATGCTGCATCGTGGATGGACCTTCAGAACATTGTGGCAAATGAAATAAATCAGTCACAACAGAGCAAACAGCATATGATTCCACTACTGTGAGGTACCCAGAGAATTTAACTTCATAGAGAGGGAAAGAATTCAAGGCTCAGAAACAAGGAAGCTGTTATTTAATGGATATGGCTTTTCAGTAGAGAAGATGCCAGAATTCTGTGGATGGATGGGTGGTGGTAATAGATGACCAACATTGTGAATGTACTTAATTGCTTGCTAAGGGGGGGGGGGCATGTGTCTGGCCTAGCAATTAAGACATCTACATCCCACACTTAAGTCTCTGGGTTTGACGCCTGACTCTGACTTCTGACTCCAGCTTTTCTGCTAATGTAGGCCCTGGGACTCAGCAATCGTGGCTCCAGGGACATATGGCTCCAGGGACAATGTGGCTCCTGGCACATATGTGGGAAACTGAGATTGAATTCTTGGATTCTAGCTTTGGTATCAGCCCCAGCTCTAGTCATCACAAGCACTTGGAGAATAAACCATCAGATTTGCTCTCTCACTTCCTCTCTCTCTTTCAGTTTGGCTGTGATATAAGTATGTAAGTTGATATGGTAGCTTTTATGTTGCTTGTGTTTCATCACAATAAAATGCCTGTTTGATTCCTCCCCACAACGCACACACAGGATAGCTTCATGAACAGTGGTTTCAAATGTCCCACGGCACTTTCCATAGCAAGTGACTGCCGAGAGCACTACCAAGCCCACCTGGTCACCTCATACAGCAGGTGTGAACCCAGCTGGAACCCAGACAAGCACAGCCCCAACATTTTCCATCCATGAAGGAAGGCAGTAACTATTGTGCATAAATGATTTGTCTGTCACTTTCAAATTCAGCTTGAAAGCTGTGCTCAGGAAACCCTTCTCAGACTCTAAAGACTGCTCTGCCTGTCTCTCAGCCTAGCCTGGGGGAGGTAGGGAGGAGGGTGCAGGAGAAGCAGCACAAGTCCTGGCCGTGGCTCCTGATGCAGTTCATCATGGAAAGGTTCTGCAGGCTTATCCGCTGACACCCGAGCCTGATGTGATTTGTGAACATGGCAAGAAAACACAGGGTGCCTGTAGAGTGGATGCTTACTGTGTTTGCAATGTGCTGTTGGTTATACTACAGTCCTCACAGTCATCCTTGCACCATCACAGCCCATCAGCAGACCCTCCATGTCTACCTACCCCTAGTCAAGCCAGTTGTTTCCAGCTTTTCTCATTCCATCTAGAAGGGGGAACAAAGCTTCTCATCTGAATCCCACATTGCTTAGCACTGAAACCTTCCCATTCCATGTTCTAGTCAATCAATTATCTCATTCCTTGTCAGGTATATAAATGACTGGTCAAGGAATGAGTCTCTGTATTAAATTAAGCAGCTAATCTGCTACACTTTTCAGGAAATATGATGGATGAAGTCCGTTACCTTCACAAAGCACCACTGTCCTCCAAGAGTGGATTGCAGACCGATACTGGGGGTGTCAGGCGTCACTGAGCCAGAGTCCTTCACCCACTCTTCCTATATGTAGGGGGTATTCTGGTAGCAAGCAATTATTTTTAAAGTTCAAGCAAAAAAATATTGTTTCTGTGCACGCCACAAAAGAAATCCAACTCTGAAATCTCAGTGTCATAGCCATTAAAACCAAAGCAATACTACCGTGATAAATTCTATGAAACCAGGGCATTCAGGAGCGATACCAGGAAGCAGCTGCAAGTACAATGACCATTACACCAGCAAGGTGAAAGTGAGAGGAAAGAATTATGCAGCATTAAGTCATTTATTTTTATTTAGCAACCTGATTGAGATATCATTCAACTGTCAGGAGGTTTGCTCACTTAATCCACAGCTATGCACAACCATCACCAGTCAGATTCAGAATAATTTTATCACCCGGAAAAGAAATCCTGTCCCCTTCAGTTGTTACCCCAACTCTTCTCCCCTGTTTTTTCCTAGCTACAGGCAATCCTTAATACAATTCGTGTCTCCCACATATCACATTTTCTAAACTTTTATATAAATGGGCTTTTATATCTTGTAAGGCCTTATGTGTCTTCTTTAGCTTAGCAAGGTTTCCAGTATAATCCACGTTATAGCATATGTCAGCACTTCATTTATGCTTATGCTTGAAATATGTTCCATTGCATGAACAGACCATGACTGGTTTATGCATTCATTTTTTGATAGACATTTAGATTATTTCTACCATTTGGATACCAAGAATAAAGCTATTATAAGGCCATTGAGCACAAGTCTATGTGTAGCGATATGCTTGGGAGTATACCTAGGAATCAAATTATCAGGTCACAGGGTACTGCTTACCTTCCCATATGTGACATTTGAGGGTTCTAGTTATGTCACATCCTCCTAATAACTGCTGTTACATGACCTTTAGATAATAACCATTCTAATGGGTATAAAGTGCTGTCTCAATGTGGCTTGAATTTTCTTAACCTTGATGAAGAATAATGTTCAGAATCTTTTTTGTGCTTATCAGAAATTTGTGTATTTTCTGTGCAATGTTACCTGTGCAAATACTTTGCCGATTTTTTAAAGACCTCTGATTATTTGTTTAAATGAGAGGAGAGATGAATTGAGAGCTTCAATCTACTGATTCAATCCTCAGTGTCCCACAACAGCTGGGCCTGGACCAGGCTGAGGTCAGGAATCAAGAACTTCATCTGAGTCTTCCAAGGTAGTGTCTGAAACCCAAGTACATACGTCATCATCTTCTGGATTGCAAACAATAGCAGAGACCTGAATGAGAAGTGAAAAGCAAACAGAACTCTAGTCAGGCACATTAAAACGGAATTCCAGCATCACAAGAAGTGGTTTAATCCAACCATTTTCTCATTTTATTAAGGCTATTTTATCTTCCTGTTACAGAAATGTAAGGGTTCTTCATATATTCCAGATAGAACTCACTTAGATATACAATTTTGAAATATTTTCTCCCATCCTGAGTGGTATTTTCACTTTCTTGATGGTACCCTTTGTAGCACAAGTTTTTGATTTTGACGAGACCAAATTAATTGATGCTTTGTTTTCAAGATTTTGGTAGCATATTCATGAAGAGTCACATGTACATTTTCTACTAAGCAATAAGTTCATTCTTCACCAACTTCATGAACCAGTCACACAAGGTTTTCCTTCACGCTCTGCTCACTAGGCCGACCTTGCCATTCAATCACCTCACGGTCATGCTGGGCTTTCTTCCTTTGCTCATTTTCCTCCTCTCACAGTTGGATGCCCACTCCCTGGCACTGCATGATTTTTCCTGTTCTGGAGAAACAGCTCTCTGCTTATCTGGGAAGTGTGTTGTGTTTTTTTTTTTTTGGGGGGGGGGGTATTATCACCATGCTGCACCATTTTATTCATTTATTCAAGGGTCAGTGACCAGAAGACAGCTTCTCATTTACATTAGAGACAAGCACTGATCTCAAGTCCAGTTCCCAAGTATGACTGAATGCCACTGAGAGACCTTAATTGAGGTTTGCAGACTTCGTGGTGGAGGTATCCATAGGAATCAGGAAACAACATCTTTCCTACTGTACAAGCACTGCCCTCAGCCCAATAGGCATAGCTCAGCATGGCGCAATGCACTGGGTCTCACCCGTTGCCCCCATTAGCCAGTCTGCAGTTTCAGGGTCTTGAGATCCCATACATCACCCAATCGAGAAGTGCAGGTTTTTGTCCATTCTCAGAGATTCCTTTGCAGTTTTCTGACAGTGTCTCCTTGGTACCTTCAGCTTACTTTGTACAATCCCCTTTCAGAAAAGAAACATGGCCCTTAACAGATATAAAACCATTCCCTGCTCTCCCACCTACAGACACATCTGCCACTCTCCCTCTCAAGTTGAGTCTGTCTTTCTACAATTGTCCCTCTTGATAAACTCAAGATAATAACTCTTTCCTTTGGCTACCACCAACGTTCCTCCTTCCTAATCACCCTAGTTTATGAGTAACAGTCTACATGCTCATTATGATTGTAAGTTAAAAATTAGGCGAAATTAAGTACTACCTGCCCATAATTTCTTCAGGAAATGTGAGTAAACCATGACCTTAATATCAGACTATGTTGCTGTCGCTATTTTGTTGCTCTGTGTTTGGTGGTACAATGTGCTAAAAATCGGCCATGGTACTAATCTCTAAATCTCTCTCATTAATACTCATTTTTTTCATATTGTAAATTCCTAATTCATATACAATACCATTTCTCCAAACACAACAAAAATGTAGAAGATCAATGGGCTTGTGAAGATAAGTTGTTTCTGTAGGACACACTACTATGTCTGGTATATGATCTGGGTATTCTTCAGCCTCAAATGCTCTAAATGTACATTGTATAGTAATGAATGTGGCAGCGTCATCTCCGTCTCCTAGGATCCACACCAGAGATGAAAATACTGCCTGAATCCTCTGAGAGATGAAGCATGACAAAACAACTGTATTCTGACAAGCTGCATGCCTCACATAAACCCACCAAAACTGCCACATGCCACAATGTAAATACTCAGAATACTAGGCACAGGGGTAAACCTTCTTCCAATCTCTCCTGAGTTCTCAAGTGTATCAGCTAAATTCTGAATATGTATGGGTGTTTCCACTGGTCAGTTGTATACCTTCAAGCATGAGCAAACATTTCCATCTCTGTACAGACATATTTCCACATCTGATCCAGCTGTAGGCAACTACCAAGATTGCCTTGTACCTGAGCAAGCATGATCTTGCTGGGGAAAAAACAGCCAGTCGCTGGCAGGCATTCTAGGCCTGGTTAATGCCAGATTTGTGTAATAGGCAACTATTCTGGCACACTTTATATATATGTATATATAAAGTGTGTATATATATATATATATATATATATGAAAGCAGGGAATGCTGGGCTGGGACAAAGCATCCCAGCCTCCAGGTGGGAGACCTGGTAGGAAAACTTTGGGAACTCCCCTGCTAGGCTGCAGTTCCCACTGGTGAGTACAAGTGCCAAGGCTGTGGGTGGTTCGAACTGGGCAAGTCTTCAGCACCCGTTGGCATGCATGCGGGCTAGATCTGGGGATGGGCCAGACTGGGCTAGGCTCTAGCACCTGCTTCCACTTGCCAGAGCCAGAATAAATCTGCAACAGGCTAGGCTAGACTACAACAACTGCTGGATCACATGAGAGCCACATCTGGGGGGTGGCAGAGGAGTCAGGCTGTAGCACCCACCACTGAAAGCTGCAATGGGTATGGTTCAGTTGACTAGGCCATTGTGCCTGCCAGTGTCTGCCAAAACTGGAGGCCAGTCATGTCAGTGTGGGCTGTAGCATCTATTGACATACACAAGGCAGAAGCTGGGAGCAGGCCTGGTAGGGAAACTTTAGGGACTCCATGCTGAACCACTGCTTTCACTGGTGAACATGAGCACCGGAACTGTGGACGGGCCAGTCCAGGCAAGTCTTTAGCACCCAACAGCGAGCATCTCGGCTAGTCTAGGGGCAGCCCATGCTAGACTAAGCTATGACACCTCTGGTGCAAGAGAGAGCCAGAATAGGTGTGGGCCAGCCGGGCTGAACTGCAGCATCCAGTGTCAAGTGCTAAGACTGGGTGTACATCACGTCAGGCTGGATTGCAGCACCCCAGCAGGCCCAAGAGCTGGGTCTGGGAGCATGCCTGTCAGAACTGTGGGCACTCCCCATCTGGGCTATAGCTTACTCTGGTGAGCATAAGAGTTAGGGCTGTCAGCAGGCCAAGCTGGTCATGGTGGCAGCACCCATCAGTGTATGTGTGGGCTGCATCTAGAGGCAGGTCAGGCTGAGTTATGCCACAGTACCTATGAATCTGCACAAGAACCAGATGGGATATAGAATGGACCGGGTTAGGCCTCAGCACATGCCAACACAAGCAAAAACTGGGGCTGAGGGCATGCCTGGTTGGGGTTATTAGGGGGCATCCTGACTAGCTCATGGCAACCACTGGTGTGCGTGAAGTCTGGGCTTGTAGTGTCTGAACTGAACTAGGCTGCAGCACCCATCACTTCACTGAGAGAACTCGGGCAGAACTGATCAGGCAGCTGCATCTACCGGTACATGTTATCTGATGCACGTAACAGACCCTAGCTGACTCTGCACTGGGCGGGGCACACAAGAATCATATCTGAGGTCACCCCAGGTGAGGTTTCTTGGAAAACTTTCCAACTAAAAGGCTGGAGGAAACAGATTTAGGGAAAATCACACTATATATGATCCAGTCTAGGAGAGTATATATCGGGTTTGGGCCTCCTCAGTTGCAGATGCCTGTGGTGTGGACACCATGCCCAGATGCTCGCAGGAGACGTGACAGCCATCCCATCTAGGACAGAAGAGGACGGCAAGTGCTTTTTCAGAGGATGGAAAGCAGAGCAGGTCGGTCAACTCTCCTGACCAAGATTTGCAGCAAGTGCCTGGGTCTGTGGATATACACTGAGGTGAACTTAGTGAGCCAGTAGACTTTGGCAAGCCAAAAGACCCAGTGCAAAAAAGCCAATGACATCTCAGAACTATCAAAACCACTCAAGTAACACACTTAGAACACTCTTTCCAACACTGGGGTCTCTAAGGCATCATCAAAGGACCGCTCCCTATCCCCAGATACTAATGTAGTTTCACAGCAAGGAGCAAGTGCCTCTCCATTTCCCCCCAAAGACACAAAGGAGAAAAAAACTTGTAACATTTGTCTCACCACTTTCCTCCAGCTCTTACTCTCCCTCACTTTAATTGAAGGAAGGCCCACATGGAAAGCATCCCTCTCAACTATGTAAAATAAAATAAAACATTCAAAAAATAGAAATAGTTCAACATCTGTGTTGCCAAATATGAGGATCCTTCCTAAACCTCATGAAAATGAAATTAAAAAGATAAGGTTTCTTATTGCAAAAAAAAATTGAAATTCATGTACATTGGAATCATCAAAAATCCACAGAAGTACACATTATGAAAACCATACATGGATTTTAATAATTTCGGACCAAAACAGACTCATTGTTTAATTCCATTTTCCGTGAGCTTATGGAGAGAGCCTCAGATAGACAAGGATTAGAACTACGTATTCACATGTACATTAATGAAGGAATATAAATATGGAAAAGGTATATGTATAAAACATAGCCATGGGCCCAGCGGCGTGGCCTAGCGGCTGGAGTCCTCACCTTGGGGGCCCCGGGATCCCATATGGGCACCGGTTCTAGTCCCGGCAGCTCCGCTTCCCATCCGGCTCCCTGCTTGTGGCCTGGGAAGGCGGTCGGGGACGGCCCAATGCATTGGTACACTGCACCCATGTGGGAGACCTGGAGGAGGTTCCAGGTTCCCGGCTTCGGATCGGCGTGCATTGGCCCGTTGCGGCTCAGTTGGGGAGTGAAACATCGGATGGAGGATCTTCCTCTCTGTCTCTCCTCCTCTGTGTATATCTGGCTGTAATGGAATGAATAAATCTTTAAAAAAAAAAAAATAAAACATAGCCATACCCAGAGCTACCAGACAAAAGACTAGCATTGCATTTTTGTAGAAATCATAAACATTTTACACTTGAGAGAGAAGAAAGTAGAACACCATTGTCAAAAATCTCTATAAAATTCAAAGATAGACACTCGAGCTCTGCAAGGTACTAATTGGGTGATTTGCAACAGGCTGCTGGATACTCATAAACTTGTTTATTCAACTTTAAAATGGAGGGGACAGGGGCAGGCATTTTGGTGCAGAGGGTAAAGCAAACCTTCAGATGCCTTGATGCTCTATCAGAGTCCCATGTTGGGTACTTGGTTATTTCATTTCTTATACTGTTTCCTTAAAAGCAGAAGATGATGATTCAAGTACTTGGGCCACTGCCACCCACATTGCCATCCAGAAGGAGTGCTAGTGCAACTCTGTTGTGGGCGTTTGAAGAGTGAATCAGTTGGTGAAAAACCTCTCTCCCTCTCTCTCTTCCTCGATCTCTCTCTGCCGTTTCCTTCCTCTCTTGTTCTCTTCGTCCTTTCCCCTGTTTTTCATGTAGTTATAAATAAAATGAATAAACATTTTAAAATATAAGGAGAGGAGGCAGCACTGTAGCATATTAAGCTAAGACTATCTACAACATTGACATCCCATATGAGTGCCAGTTCAAGTCCCTTTTGTTCCACTTCCTATCCAGCTCCCTGATAATGTGCCTGGGTAAGCAGTGAAAGATGGTCCAAGTCCTTGGGCCTCTACATCCAGGAGCCTGAGAAGTTCCAGGCTCCTGTCCTTAACTTCAGACTGGCTCATCTCTGGTCACTGAAGCCACTTGAGTAGTGAAGCTGCAGATGGAAAGTGGGTGGAAGTGAGCATCCTTGTCTAGTTCTGGATCTTAGTGGGGAAGCTTCCAGTTTTTCTCCTTTCAGTATGATGCTGGCATATTGTTCTTCATATATTGCTTTGTTTGTGTTGTAGACTGTTCCTTCCATGCCAATTTTGCTTAAGGTTTATAGCATGAAGTGGTGTTAGATTTTATCAGATACCTTCTCTACATCTACTGAGATGATCAAGTGGTTTTTATTTTTCAATTTGTTGATGTGGTGTATTACATTTATTGATATGCTTAAGTTAAACCACCCTTGCCTGCCATGAATAAATCTCACTTGGTGCAGGTAAACTGTTGGATTCTATTGGCTAGTCTTCTGCTGAGGATTTTTGCATCTGTGTTCATCAGGTATACCAGTCTGTAGTTCTCTGTTGTGTCTCTATTAAAGTCGTGTTGGCTGCATAGAAAGAGTTCGAAAGGATTCCCTTCCTTTCTTCAATGGCTTATGGGGGATTGGAATAAGCTCTTCTTGAACCACTTAGGAGAATTCAGCAGTGAAGACATCTGGTCCACGGTTTTTCTTTGTTGGGAGCGATTTGATTAAAGAATTCAATCTCCATAATGCTTATAGGTGAATTAAGATTTTTAATTACTTCAGGATTGAATTTTGGTAAATAGTATGTGTCCAGACATCTATTCATTTCTTCTAGGTTTTCCAATTTCTTGGCATAGAGTTGCCAGTAATAGTTCTTGATTATTCTAGGAATCTGGTTTTTTATTTCCTTTTTTGTCTCTGATTCTATTGATTCATATCTCCTCCCTCTTTTTTTTTCCAGTTGGGCTAGTGGTGTGTCTGTTGATTCTCTCAAAGAAGCAGCTCTTTGATTTGCTGATCTTGTGAACTGTTCTTTTGATAATGTGTTTGGGTTATTTCTTCCTTTATTTGTTCATTTCACATTCTCTTGTGACTTTTAGAATTTGCTCTGAGAAGTGATGGCTCTATAATTGATGTTTCTCACATGCATATTTAAGCATTTTTTTATGTTCAGCTGAAGAGAGCTTGATTGTGATGTCCCGTGGTGAGGATCACTTCTGCTTAAGTCTGTTTGGGGTTCTCTGCCCTTCCTGTATTTGGTTTCCTCAGAAAGAGGAAATTCTCCAGTGGAGAAAGTTCTCATTTATTTTTTCATTGAATGCATCTTTCAAACCAGTTTCTCTTTCTGAACCTTCGAGAACTCCCATAGCCCTTATGTTTGGCCTTTTGATACTCAGCTCCTCTTACAGCTTTCTGACTGTTTCAGCATTTTCGCATGTGATGTCTTCCAGTTCCAAAGAATTTTCTTCTGTCTCCTTCTATTGTTAAGGCATTGCATTGTATTTTTAATTTGTTCGGTTGAACTCTTCATTTCAGTTTGATCCTGCTTCGGTGGTGTTATTTCTTGTGTAAATCCTCTCTTGAACCACTGAATCTGCTTCTGTATTTCTGAGGAGCTTCATAATGATTTTTTTGAATTCTTTATCCACAGTTTCTCGATGTCTTCAGTAGTTAATTCTGAGATTAAAATACCCTTTCGATCCTTGTGGTGCTTTTTGGGAGGCTGGTTTGTTAACTTCACCCCACTCACACACCCATCCACAAGGGCTCCACTGCTCTATTTTGGCTCACACTTGATTCAAAACATCTCCAGGACCATCATTCTATGGCTTGACTCAGCTCTGTGTCCACAGTGATCTCCTCTTCCCACCTGTCGGTAGGTGGAGCTCTAATCACTCCTGGGATATCTGTTTGCTGTCACTCCACTGTCTTCACTGCGCCTCCATTCCTACCGGTCCCCGGTGTCCCTCCACAGTTGGGCCTGTCAACTTCTGTTACCTTGAATCGCCCTCTCTGCTTCTCTTCCACTAATCCTTCTCCATTTGCTTTAATGTGTCCTTACCCTGTTCCACAATCTTGCTCTCCCACAGGCACCTTGCTTAATGCCCATAACAATGCAGAACTCAGATTAATTTTTAACATGTCATGAACCTAGATTTCAGATTGAATAAATAACTTACAAAAATCACCCCTGACAGGAATGACTATGCCAAAATTCAAATGCCCACCTTGTGATACCAGACACCACTCAACCTTCTTGAATCTCGATTTTCTCACAAGTACCACAGAATCCAGTATTTGCATTTTCTCGTTTTCATGAGGTTGAATGAGCTCCAAATGCACAGAGAATTGCGTCATCTGACCATCAACATCACTCTGACTCCTCAGACTTGTCTTCTTTGCCACGCGATTCAGAGAAAAAGCCAAGAGCTATGAAATAGCTTCTCACATTTGGAGGACAGGGATAAATATAGGGTAGAGATGCCAGGGAGAAAGAACAAGTTATGCAGGCGTAAAAGAACAGCCATTCCTTTGACTGGTTTGAGAGGTGTGGTTAAAGGCTGGAGAAAGGGGCCCGGCGGCGTGGCCTAGTGGCTAAAGTCCTCGCCTTGAAAGCCCCGGGATCCCATATGGGCGCCGGTTCTAATCCCGGAAGCTCCCTGCCTGTGGCCTGGGAAACCAGTCGAGGACGGCCCAATGCATTGTGACACTGCACCCGCGTGGGAGACCCGAAAGAAGTTCCTGGTCCCGGCATCGGATCGGCGCGTACCGGCCCGTTGCGGCTCATTTGGGGAGTGAAACATCGGATGGAAGATCTTCCTCTCTGTCTCTCCTCCTCTCTGTATATCCGGCTTTCCAATAATAATAAAATCTTTAAAAAAAAAAAAAAAAGGCTGGAGAAAGGAAATGGAGCTTCATACTCTCATGCAAGGAAAATTGTCATGTATTCTCATGCACAAAGTCTCATGCAACTAGAAGTGTCTGTGTTTCAGGCAGAAATCACCCGTAACTTCTTTTCTTCTGTGGCCCTGGTAAAGCATATGTGTAGGTAAACCAATGGCCATTTGTTTAAAAGATGATATGTTTAAGCTATAATTCACAGGTATCCATCATTCTCGTTTCCCCGAGAAGTTTTAAAGTTGTATTCTTAGAGCTTAACAAAGCAAAACAATCTGTTCAACAGTATTTTGTTTCTGTCTTGTGTCAGCTTCAAGACATGATGTAGGCTTCCCATCATGGATGATATTTTTCATCATCCATTTGCAGTTTCATTATTTGCCCCTCACGATGAGCAAAGATTGGGAGTCAACATCTGGCTAAGGACACAGGAACAAATCAGGCTCTTATCACCAGTTACAAAGCGCTATGTCTCCCTCTGCTGGTCTTGTGATTTTATTATGCAAGCTTGTGCAAAGAGACCATCACAGTGAACCACTGCAGGAAAAACCACAGCAAGCTCCATTGTGTATTAAACACCACTCATCACAGAAAGAAAATAGGACATCATTCTGTCTGCCCTTCGCTTTTGAAGTGACTTGAAAGGATATGGCGAATTCTCATTTTCTAAAGAATTTGCGGGCAGGATACATTTACTTTTAGGCCTTTTGAAAGTTAGCATGGATCCTATCTATAATAATATGTATATGAATATGCACATGTAAGTGTGTGTTTCAAGCATGCTGAATCAATGTGTTGTCCAATACACATTGTGCTGATATTTGTCTTAGGGCAAGCATTATTACAGAAAGTGTATTTTGTGACAGTGCCTGTATTCAAGCCCAGACTATCATGTGCAGGGGCTCTGTTCAGCTACCTGATACACTGTGTGTCCACTGAACAAGGGCACACACAAAGATTTGCAACACAGGACAGTCAAAGATATCGTCTACTGCTGAGTGCAGGAACTTGCTTTATTTTAGTTCGTCAGATGTAGTGACAGGCATGACAGACATGCTAACAAAGCTGATAGGTGAAAAACAACTTCACCATTAACCAGACATTGACCAACCGAAGTTCAGGATACTACAGATAGAACATGTCTCACAACCTTCTGATGAATTAGAAATAATTGTGTGATGCAGACAGCTAAATGTCATATGAAATACTTCCGTGAAAAGCCACACATTGTCTTCACGTGTATTCAGTTGCACCTCTGACTTACTCAAATCTGACTGACAGAACCCCTGCCTTATCAGAATTGATTCCACATCAACATGCAGCAGCATGAAGGGGAATATATATCTAACAAGAATGATTCACTGAGGTTACCAGTACCTGCTTGTCCTTAACTATATTCTTGACTAAGGAGCCCATTTATGGCTGTGATCTGACTGTGTCATGGGACTGGGGGATTGAGGCTTTTAGGATATGACTGGGTCTTAGAGGAACAGTTCTTACCATCGTAGAGGCCTTTGAAAGTTTCCCTGCCCCTTTCATCATGTGAAAACTCAGTGGGAAGGTGTCATTGATGAGCCAGAGAGTGGAACCTCATCAGACTGATACTCATTCCCAACACTTGGCTGGAGTAGTTGATCAATTTGTTCTGTCCTCTCTCATGGTACCAGGTGTCCTCTGCAGGCTCCAGTATACTGCCATATCCTCCATATGCACCTGGATATGCTGTCCACTGCTCTGTCTGAGCCACTGAGGAGGTTCAGCTTTGACACATGCATTCCACAGTCAGACCATGGGACCTGCAATTCTCTTCATGGTTGGAGTTCTGAGTCCAGCAGTTTAATTGGGGTAATCCCAAAAGAAACTTCATCTGAGGTGATTCCAGACCTGATTCTTGTGTGTGCTTGCCAATATAGGGTCTGGCACAAACTGATGCCCCAATCAGCCTATGCATGCTGGTAGTTTCAATTGCTGGGTCAGTTTGCCTGCAGTCCTGTCTTCTGCGAGTACAGTGACCCTGTGTTGGGAGTCCCTCAGAATTCATTCCTCATCTACATGCACAGTGGCCCTATCCATGGAAGTCTCTAGGCAGCAATTCCACACCACCAAGACCCCAGAGCTCAGTATCTGGCAGCTGGTGGGCAGAGCCTAGCACCAGTTGGGGTTCTGGCTAGCCAAAAGTTCAGGACTCACTCACCGTATGGTAGCAGTAGCTGTAGCTAGGGTCTCAAGCATTGAGTCCAAACTGGCTCAGATAGCCCCATTAGCCACAACGTTGCTGGAAGCTCCCGCCACCCAACCCCTGAGGTTGAACTCTGCTAGGCCCCTCCCCATAATTTGACCATTTTTATAACAGCATTCTTTAACTATACACCCATACTATAAATTCAATCAATGGCTGTCAAAGTTTCATCTAGATACCAGAGAACAGGCTCAGAATGCAAATCCTGAATAGAGTGAGACATTGAAATCTATAGCTGAACAAGTCCCTCAAGTGATTCTAACACAGAAAAAAAAAAAAAAAAAAAAACTTGAGAAACAGGCCCAAGTGTAACCCCCTTGGTGGAGATGACATCAGTGGGACTTCCAGACACGACTGGGGATAAGCCTGAATTAGAGGCTGAAACCTGGAGGAGACTAAGCTGAGAACAGAAATGCCTGCTTCCTTCGCTTTTATTTACTTAAGAGAGATAGACAGTGACTGGCTGACTGATACCCAAAAATGCCTGAGGAGCCTGAGGCTGGGACAAGCCAAATCCAGGAGCTGGTTTCACATGTGGGTGGCAGGGACCCAGACAGTTAAACTGTCACCTCCCACTTCCTTGAGTCTGTGTTAATAGGAAAGTGGAATCGGGAGCTGAGGCAGGGTTGAACTTTTGGCACTCTGAAAAGGACTGTGGGCTTCTCAATCAGCATCTTCGCCAGATACTCACCTTGTGTAGGTGTTTTAACAGTAGAAGCCGGGGTACAGCAGCCTGGCCCTCACTGTAACACAAGTGTGATATCCCCAGCCATTCTCTGACGTTCTGTGCTCAAGATTTTTCTCCTGTCTTCCTCATCAAACACTTGGCCTCCTTGCAGTTGGTAATGAGCATCACTCCAAGGTTATCTTTTCTTGCATAACTCCTCAATTCTCTACCATGGAAGCCCCACCTGCCTCCCGGCTGCAGTTATCATCACAGAGATGAGAACAAAGGCTTCCACCTTAGCCTGATTCTCCATCCTCACTCGTCGAAGAAGCTGCCATGTACACCCAAAGTCAACAAATATTTTCATTCTCTGTGGCAATGACTGCTTGTTGTTCCCAAGTACCTGTTTTTCTTCTCTCCCTTATGAAAAAAAATGTTTTGTTTTAACTGGAGGCCTTGCAGCCCAGAATCAATACTGTATTTTGCTACCTCTCTTGCAGGGTTTTTATAAAATGGAACTGAGTCCAAATGAGATATGTGCAGAAGTGGCAACTTCCCAGAACCTCTCTTCAAAGGGAGATTTTGCCTTATTCTCTAGCATTTTCTCTTTCCCGTTGGCATGGATGCATGTATAATAGCTGGATCTGGAATTTGGGGGCCATGAGATGACTGTAGAAATGGATACTACATACAGTGGAGAAAGAAAAACTATGCCAGGTCATGCTAGCCTCAGGCTGTCTACTTGTAACTCTATCTTACTGAGTGTTCTGTTCTTTTCAGCCAAAGTTCAACGTAAAGGATGTAAGTTTTAGTTGTGGGGAAGGCACCATAATAACACGGGAGATCTAGTGATGATCAGGGTAAGCACAAATGCCTTTGCCAAATTTATTACCACCAAGGAAGATAGACCCTGCACATGACCTGTGGGATGGGATGGATGCAGCCAACGATGAAGCAATGTGCTGTTTTTAGTCATCATATTGGTGGCAGTCTTACTATCACTTTGAGACTATTAACCATGCAATGCAAAATAGATTAAAAGTCTGCCACAGCATGCCCACATCTTGATGTGGGTAAAAGAAGTTGCAGTGAAGAAAAGAATAGCCCCGTAATGACAATGTAGGTCTTTGGAGAAATGGCCATCTCTAGCTCAGACGTAATGAGCCTAAACACCTGTCATCCTTGTCAGTGAGGAAGTTGTTGAAGATTAAATGGGATTAAATCAGTATGACTCAGGAGCCAACATAAAGGAATGACAAAAGGAGAGAGATGGGATTGTTGGATTTCAGAAGAGGTAGTAATTCCACTTACTTAAAGTTACCAAATAGGTATGTCTATGACACTAAGTTTAAAAAAAAAAAAAAAACATTATTTTAAAAACTGGTTAATAGAGGGTACTGGATCATTTAGCATATCACGGGTACCTAATGGATAATCAGACAGTAGATACGGGAAATCACCTCTTTATTGCATTATTATCGTTAATAACATAAAAGGAAACAATCAAATCAGAGCAGTCTTGTCTTACAACTCCCAATGAATGAATTGGTCCAGAACTACGGCTTGGATATCAGAAGCTATTAAACTCGCACAAGGAGACCCATCCACGCCTCCTACAGCTTCTAATGAAACAGCACCTCTCACATTCTTGCCAAAGTGTGACAACCTGATGCAGGGAGTGGATATGGCTTCTCAACACAGTGTTTTAAGTTCGTTCTCTAGATGTGGGGCTGATGGTACCAAGGTAACCCATGCACCTACACGTTCATTTTGGGGGGATTTTCTGTATCTACATTTTTATTTCACAACAAAGTTAACTTTTACCCACAAAAAATTCTCAGATTCCTCATACAACCCTCCCCAATTAAGCAACCTATCTTTACTTCAGCTTTTTTTGTCCAAGATTTCCTTTTATATCTACAAGAATGTTCCATAGATGACCTCTACACCCTGGTAGATATTTTTTATTTTCTTTTCAAAATCAGGACTACTTGTTCTTTAACAAAAAGACTCTCCATTGTGTTACGAGCTGGCCTGTTAAATCTTTTCCATTTTCACCTAGGAGTTTTTAAATGTTCACAGGGGGAAAAAAGAACTCAAGCTACGACCACTGGAGATGTATTTGTTTGAACTACTTAAGAACAGACACCAATGCTTGATGGTAATGAGTTCATGTAGCTACAATTGATAAGACAGCTGCAGTAAACTGGCCAGCTCCCCTGCTCCCAACTTTGGTCTTGTTCACTTTGTTCCTTTGTCCTTAGTGCTTCCTCTAGGAATCTTCAGAATACACATATCCTAACTGTATTATCACCCGGTGTCCACTGTCTGGTCCTCTGACAGGGTACTCTTACAAACTCACGTGCCGCACCTCAAGCACATTCCAAAGCAGTCATCCTACCAGAAGACGGTGATCATTGCCCTGGCCCAGCAGCAGATCACAGAACCATGAGGTTTATGGAAAGGACACTGCCACTGAGGGAAAAGCTGATGTGATACATTTATCTTCTTTATAAAATGGTCCCCACAGAATTTTTGAGTAATGCTGGGTGACAGTTTATGGGTAGACTTTATTAGCAAAAGCATGTAGGAAACTGAAACGTTGAAAACTAACAAACTGAAATGCAATTTTGATTTTAGAGAGCTTTAACTTAAGTCATGATTGGAAACTGCCTCCTACCATTTATGTCCAGCTGCTCGGCTCCATAATAATGTTGCTTTGCCATAAAGTCAGACTAACTCATTGCCAAGTGTGATTACCCTGGGTTTATTGCACCAACAGCAAAGCCGTCTGCTCAAGAAACATGACTACCTGCTAACAATGCTGAGGAAAATATAGAGAACGTCTCCACACAGGCGTCTTGGAAGCAGAAGTGATTTTCTAAATGTGGCCCATGGAGAAATTGAGGGACCCAGAAGCTTAGGTGACTTCCCAAAGGTCACACAACTGGTCGCCTTACAAATAGAACATTCACTGGTAGGCGCAGAATGCATTGAAATAAAGTAAAATTGTATTACCCAGCTGCTCATAATTCATTCCCATTACTGCACTCTCGATGGAACATTATGCTTCTGCAAGTTACAACCAGCGATGCTGCAATTTCTCTTTGGCTCCTTGAGTCCAGAGATTTCATTTCCAATATCCCTGGCTGTGGGAAAACTTTTTTTTTTTTACTGATTTTGCTATTCCTCCTTATGTATGAGGTTTTGCTTCCTTAACAGCAATTTTCCACCACATTACATACATTTTGGCCAAGCAGTTCTGTGTTATAATCCATACTTTCCTCTTTTTGTGGGGAGACTTCACAGCCACATACACATGATGACACCTGAATGAACACTCTCTGTAAGTACACGTTTGAGGCTCATCGTTAACAAAATTGTAAATGTGGATATAGTGGGGATTAAGAGGAGAGATCTGAATCAAGCCATTTCTTCAGTGTTCAATGTCTATGTATATATCTACTTATTTTAATGCTATGTATTTATGATAAAAAAATAATAACACATGTGATTCATCCATTCGGCTGAGGTATGGCTTACATTGACATTACTTAAAAAAAATTGTACACCTGCATACACGCTCACTCAGCAAGGCTAGTTGCATCATGTAAGCCAGAAAAAAAAATTACATAGAAACAAAAGGAGACAAGCATATGATAAGTCCATGAAGCATTATTCATGAAAATAAAGAAGCAAGAACCCTTACATTTCCATCAACAACAAAAAAGAAAAATCAATTTGGGGAGTGAATATAGAGAATCTTTTCAAGAGTAGTCTAGAAGAACAAACTGTGTATGTGTTCACATGCACAACAACACAACAATATTAACTTTTTAAACCTATGCAGGAAATCAAGCTCAGGTCAGTGGCCTAAGCTGTGGTTTCAGGGAGCCGATCTCCACGTTTAGACCGTTGGATTAGGTTCCTCAGCTGCAGAGAGCAACACAGACAGTTGCTAAGACTCTCATCTACAAAGAAATGGAGGCGGGATGGTTGCTTTAGTCTGTTCATTCTCCCTGAGGCCTGACAGTTATGGAAACCCAGATGATGAAGGATTTAGAACACAGCAGTGGAGATTATCATGCTTAAATCATTGAAGGGAGTAAATGGCACCTTGGAGCCAGTCTATGGTCAACCCATGATGGTATGAAAGCAGAACACCCTCTGGAGGTTCCTAAAGAGATTAAGTTCCTCATCCTAAGAGCCAACCTTCCTGAACATTAGGGCTTGGTTCTGAGTAAGAGTCTTTGCAGCTGCAGCATGATGCCTGTGCTCAAACCAGTGCTATGTGAGGACCTAGTGAACTCGAAGAGCTTGGACAGGGATGTTAGGGCAGACACGACTGAAAACCTCCAGTATCTGACTTCCCTGAACACTAGGCCTGTCATGTGCCCTCTCCTGGAAGAGATGGCTGAATCCTTATTTTGCAAGCACTGGCATCACATATGAGCACCACTACAGTCATTTGGGGAGTGAAGCAGCAGTTGGAAGAGCTCTCTCCTCTCTCTCTGTAACTCCGTATTTTAGATAAAGCTGAAGAAAAAAAAAAGATCAAACTCTATCCCTAGACTATTATACAGAAATTCTGCCAGCCTTTCCACTCTGTGAGCCTTCACTACAGATTTAAAATTTCCAATTTGTTCAGCCCCTAAAATCTATAATAGCAGGGATTTGGATCAGAAGCAGAACAAGTGGGCCTTGAGTCAACACCCTGGCATGGGGTTCCTGTGTCACAAGCAGCTGTAACACTGACCATTGGAGTGGAGACATGGCAGAAAGTACGGCGAAGTTAAAGACGTGAAACCTTCAAATGTTCCCGCATCTTCTTGGGTAATAGTAGCCACCCCAACCCCATCTGAAGAGGCTAACTCTGCTTTGCCGCAGGAAGCTCTAACAACCATCCTAGAAGTAACTACCCTACCAAATGTCCTTAATGTTCCTCAGGACCGATGCCTAACACCTTTTTTCTCCTATACGTACTTGCAGATTCAAGTCCTAACAGGTCCTAAAAGATAAGGAACCAACAGTGACCGTTGAATAGCCTGTTGCACCTCAAAAGAACTGCATTGTTTTTCCAACATAGAATGATAGAAATCTGTAAAGTATGTACATAAATAAATCTTAGGGTATGAGTTCATGGCAAAAAGATCAATTTTCCTCTTTGTACTATCTTGGAGCTTTTGGAGGCCTGCTGGGAACAGGACTTCTGGAAGGTAACTATGTGTGGAACACTGTGGTGCTGACTGTAAGTGAGGTCTCCAGAACCAAACGGAGCATTCAGCACTTCTACAATCAAATGTGCTTCTGTTCAATGTGAAGTGAATTCTGCCTGGGCAAGAGACGTGCTCATGTATGCAAAGTATAGAACTACATGATAAATCTGGCAACAAACCTCAAAAAAAAAAACAATGTGCAATTTGGAGAAAGCCAGCTTTTACTCACAGCAATAGTGGCATGGTTCATGCCAAATTCCAAAGCAACTTTCTTCTGAAGGCCATTGGACACAAAATCCATGTGATATTACACCCCTCAAGGCTTGAAACTATTGGAAAGTAAATCAATAAAAAATGGATTTGCTCTTTTATTAAAAAAATAATAAATTTGTACCAGGCTATATGTATTGATATAGGCCCACTAAGTAGAAAATAATAAATTCAGTATTGTGGCTTGAGGGGTTAGAGTAATACTCACAATTATGTTCGTTGGTAGTCTCATGGAGTAAAAGATGGCCAATATCATTGAAACTGTAATGCCAGAATTGCCTTGGAATACTGGAAAGGAAGGTCTGCACAGGCTTGATTGGAATGCTAAAGTGGGTTTTTCATGTAATAGCTGCAATTTTTACCACAACTGTAAGAACTAAATGCAAGAGAAGTTCCCAAATCCTTGAAGCCTATGCAATCACTCTCCTCTGGTCAGAACTGATGGTGGGAATGCTGTCAGTGGACTAGAACCCTCCATTTCAGTGGACACTGTCAAATGCCAGAGTAGCAGGTAGACTTGGCTACTCAAATAATGGACAGGAGAGTCAGAGCAGTGATCATAATAATCTGACTCGAGCAGACTGATGGCACTGGCTAGTTGGTCATGGCAATCCTAAAAGAGAAATGGATAGGAAATCCACTGACCTTTCACTAGATCTGTGTTGGTGGAGGAGTTCTCAGTCCGGAGAACAAAATCTAACTTATAAAAGCAGTCACAGCCTCTTAGTTCCCCAGACTGGAGACAATTTACAGACTCAGAACAGCTTGAATGAAACAAGGATGCCAGTATCCCTTGAGGGAGGATCCAAAATTTTGTATGACTAATCTTTCCTCCCCAAGGTGCCTACAGCTTTTTACTGGAGTGATTGTGCAGTGGAGAAAGAAAATTATTAGGTCTGCAGAGACTACCACACACTGGTTCTGATCTGTCACTAATTACAGGAAACACAGAGTGTCGAGGTGGCCAATCAGAGTGAGAGTTTAGGAAGGTCAAGTGATTAATGGTGAATTAGTTCAGGCCCTCCAGAGTGGAGGGTCTGGTGGTTCCTGAGTCCATCCTGTAGCTGATCGCCCAGTTTCAGATGCATAACTAGAATAGATATAACTAGCAGATGATAGAATACTCACATTCGTAATATGATTATGGATGACAGTAATTATAATAGAATAGGTCAAGTGGAAACAAGTAGAACTACATTTTCCTAGAAAAGTAGTAATGAAAAGCAATACTGAGTTCCTGGAGGGATTTCAGAAACTAGTGCCACCATCCAGGAGCTGCAGGATGCAGGATGCTAATTCCTACCACATCCACATTCAGCTTTCCAATTTGACTTACACAAAAGAAAACTGTATCTTGGAGAAGGGTGTCGGATTATCATTATTTTAAGCAAGTGATTGCTCAACTTGCAGCTCCTGAACCAGATGTGGTTTCACTGTTTGAGCAAATTAACATAGAGACACCTTCTGGTACTTAGCATGCAGCTATTGACCAGGCAAAGGGCTTTTCTACACACATATGCACAAGCCCCACATGAAGCAGTTTCCTTTCAGCTGCAAAATCAGCACTACATCTTTACTCTCTTACTTCTGGATTTTATCTGCTTTTTTAATCCACTGAGCTATGCCTTAGTGGATTCTTATAAACAACTTGCTGACAAAGGCTTGGACTTGGCTTGTATATAGTTGTGTGTAAGATATACAGGCGCCATCCAGAAGTGGGCAGCTGTGAACCTGAATCTCCTCCCTGAAGTATCCCCAAAGAACAATGCAAAAAGGAAAATCCTTGGGCCTGGCACGGTAGCCTAGTAGCTAAGTCCTTGTCTTGCAAGTGCCTGAACCCTATATGGGCATTGGTTCGTGTCCCAGTGACTCCATTTCCCAGCCAGCTCCCTGCTTGTGGCCTGGGAAAGCAGTTGAGAACATCCCAAAGTCTTGGGACCCCAAAACCTTGGGACCCTGCAACCACATGGGAGACCCCAAAGAGGATCCTGGCTCCTGGCTTCGGATCAGCTCAGCTCTGGTTGTTGCAGCCACTTGGGGAATGAATCAGTGTACGGAAGATCTTCCTCTTCATCTCTTCTCTCCTCCTCGATGTATATCTGACTGTCCAATAAAAATAAATAAACCTTTTAAGAAACAAGGGAAGTCCTTCAGGTGGGCAGAACTTCAAGTTGTGCACATGATTGTTCATTTTGCTTAGAAAAATAAACAACCAGAAGTGCAATGACCAATGGACAAGTAATGACCAATGGTGTGGCTTTATAAGCATGTATTTGGAAGGAACATAATTGGAAAGTTGGTTTCAAAGAAAACCAGGGAAGAGATATATGGATAGATGCCTCTGAATGTGCAAAATCCATGAAGGTATTTGTGTGCCTGGTATTCCAGGATCACTGAGCAGTGACCTCAGCAGAGGGAGAGTTTAATGATCAAGTGATAAATAACTTGTTCATGAGTACCAAGCCACATCTTCATAGCTACCCATGATTTTCCTATGGCTCATTAGCAAGATAGTCCTGTTGATAAAGATAGAGAGGATATATATAGGCCCAACAACGTGGACTTCCATTCACCAAGAATAATCCAACTATGGCTACCATCAAGTGCCCAGCCCACTAGCAACAAAAACAACACCGGCTTGCTAATCTGGCACAATTACCTATGGTGATCACCCAGCTACTTTGTGGATGATGAACTCACATCTCCATTCTGAGGGGCAGTGTTTCACTCTAACTAGACTAGATATTCAAGAGACAGATTTGACTTCCTTGTAAGCAAAGCACCTGCCAAATCTACCCTCTGGGGCCTCCCAGAACACTTTCGCCACCATCACAGCACTCCACACAGCTTTGTTGTGTTCAGGGAACTCACCTCACAGCAATGAAGTACAGCGATGGATTCAGGCTCTTGTGACTCACTAGTCTTGCCTAGGGCTGGGATCTTGTGCACATTCCAACTTCTCTCCAACTTACTGATAGTACTATGGTAATAGACCCAGTAAACAGTAGATAATATCTACAGACGCCCTGAAAGACATATGCAGACATTGAAAGAAAACTGTGGAGAATCAAGATGGCAGAATAGGGTAAGGACACATTTAAACAGATGGAGAAACCTTTAATAAGGATGAAGCAGAGAGAACACATTCCAGGAAATCAGAGATGACAGAACAACAGCAGAGGGGTACCTGCAGACTGACAGACACAGGAAAGCAGTAAAAACAATGGTGTGGTGTTGCAGTGGCTGATACTCCAGCGGCATTCAGCTAAGGGTGATCTGAACTCCACCAGCAGCCAGCACTCCACCAGCAACCAGGTGGGAAGGGACTTTCACTGGGAGCTTGGGAGGTGAACCCAGACAAAGAACTGTCTGTCCTGATGGCCTGTTTGATTTGACCAGGAGCAGAGACAGAGCAGCAGATCACAGACAGGCAGTGCGAGAACAGGGTGGATTCCACAGCCCAGTCAGCCCCCTAGAGCCAAATTGGGCACCATTATGCATAACGAGGCAAAGGCAAGGGAAATGACTGAGCATACGCTGAGCTGAGAGTGAACTCACTTCTGACTCAGTGAACTGCAGCAACATGGCATTCTACAGGTTCCACCCAAGACAGGTCTGGGTGGCCGTCAGACCTGACGGCTAACATATCAAGTCAGATGCCATTTTGTACAGTGTGGCAAAAGTTTTAGGACTGCAGGGGACAACAGTGAACTGCTCATGTGCTGAGCTCGGCAAGAACTCACTGAGTTCAGTGGATTGCACTGGTCCCACAGGAAAATAATACCAACTTTGGCATCGTATGGGTCAAATAGGTCCGTGTGGTACCAGACCTAACGGCCACAGGTTCCGGCAACATCAGCACCACCAACAAACTAGTTATATATAGGACACCTGGTGTCTCCCTAATCCTGAGACCTGCTCCAACCAGAAGTGGGAGAAAGGTTGTACAGACAACAGTGCAACCTTAACACAGTAGCACAGGAGGTGGAGACTGGTGAGCCAGGAGTCAGGGCTACAGAGTTCTTTGTGAAATCTAACATAAGAACCCAGACCTGCAACTCGCTGGAGGTAGTGGCACAAGTGACTGCCAGCAAAGAGTTGTGTACCAACGACAATAAGTAAAATCGAACTGTAGACCTATGGGTGACACATCTTAGAAACCTGCCCCAAGGATAAGAATCTGATAACTAGAAGTACAATGATCAAGAGCAAAAGACGAGACAGAGGTAAAATGAAGGTTACTGAAGACTCCTCTGCAAAGGAGCAAAACCCTATGCCAACCTCAGAGTTAACTGAGGAAGACATAGGGAAAATGGGGGACACAAAATTCAGAAAACTCATTCTAAAGCTTCTGATCAACAATGAGAAGCACATACAAGAGTTCAAAGTTTGAGGCATACCAGATTATTACATCTTGTGACTCCTGCTACTAAGCACCATTGTCCTATGGCTCATTAACACTTAGGCAAACTCTTTCCATTTTGAAGACCACATGCACCATAATTGGCAGCTTTGCTTTTCCTCCTATGACTTGAAAAGCCTCTGGGCCTGGTTGCGGTTCACAGCAAGAAAGGGCTCTGTATGAGACGATTGATGTGTAAACAGAGTATTTGACCTGATGGAGTGAGAGATGCCATTTAGTCTCCAAAAAGAAAACGTATAGCCCAGATCTATGATGTACTGGAATAGACTTTTACATGAAGCAAATCTGATATCTGAAAAATAAATCCTGGCCTGAAGAATCTGAGTGTGTGATTTTTGAGCACCAAATGACTGTGATTCCAGAAGTAGTGACATGGAGCAGGTGTCACAGGATCCAGCAAACCTTACGCAAACTATAAAGCAAAGCAAAGATCTGCTACTAAGTAGGAAGGCGTAGTTGGCTCTAATTACCATGAGGACACAGGGTTACTGCTGTATCAGACAGACACAGAGGAGTATGTTTAAAACTCAAAGAATTCAGTGAGGTACATCGTAAAGAACGCTGGTGATTCTCATTAATGGGCTACTCTAGCCACCAGAGCTAAAAAAAAATATGATGATAAGCAACGTGGTTCCCTCAAGAATAAAGAGGTGGTTACCCCACCATAAAAGCAGAGGTCTTCACTAAAGGAAAGACGATTCCAGTGAATGGCAATGGAAGGAAGAGACTAAGATCCCTGACGATCTGAGAACGTCAGTGAGGAATGTGGGGATCCCTGCCGACTCTCCTGTGGCCTTTTACACAAGAAGCTATGACACAATTTCAGGACAGGGTGAGTTCATGTGGATTTGAATAGGATTGAACAGTGAAGGGATTGACTGTTGTGGACTGCAAGTATCCACCCACGTCCCCCAAATTCAGCTCCACACGTGGAAACCTGCTCACTCACAATACCTGTAGGCGTTTTTCCCTGCCTCAAGAGTAGTTTTATCCTTTACTAAACCCTCTATGAATCCAGCTAGGGATTTAGTAAATGCCCAGCTCTCCTTACGCTCCTCAGCTGACTACGTGGTACATTGATGTGCTAGGTGGGCTTTTCTGCAGGGGCTCATGTGGGAAGTGGGTTACAAGGTGCATCCCATTCACTTTCTGAACTTCTCAGATCTCTTCCAATCTTTCCTAGGATCTCCTCCCAAGTAATCTTGTTGAAGTCAAATTCTTGTCTTGGTATCTTTAGGAGAATTCAAAGCCAAAGAGTTTTGTGAGGCCTATTGAAAAAAGCAGATAACATCTGAATGCATTGCCTAGGGCCTGAGGTGATAGCTCTAGAAATAAGGCTTGAAGGGTATAGGACATTTAATTACTAACGTGACACTTTACTGTGTTTTTTGTGAATACAGACAATACATTTTCCATGTTTTAACTTGGGCACATTATTTTTAGCTACCTCACTCCTCTACAGGGCACCAGCCACACTGCAAAGTGAAGCCATGAGGACAACATTCAAGCCAGATTAGCATGGCCACCTTCACTCCTTAGTCCTGCTGCCTCAGTCTGTCCTTGGGTAATAAGAATTTGCCACAGGAATTGTGGTTTGGACCCGCATCTGACTGCATCGCCCCTTGGTCCTCAATCTTTTCTCCATTCCTTCACCTTCCTGTTTCAACTTCCATAACACCTCCTACCTACATTCCCAGGAGCCACAAGCAAGGACAGATTGTTTTCGTTGGAATTACTGTTCTCAGGAACTGGCACTATAATGTAGTGAGCAAAACTGCTGCCTGCAATGCTGGCATCCCATATAGGCACCAATTTGTGCCCTAGCTGTTCCACGTTCTGCTAATGGCCTGAGAGAAGCATCAGGAGAGAGCCTAAGTGCTTGGGCTTCTTTCAGTCCACTGGGGAGACTAGAAAGAAGCGCCTGCCCCAGGCTTCAGCCTCGTCAGCTCTCACTGCTGCACCCATGTGGGGAATGAACTAGCAAATGGTAGTACTCATTCTGTGTGTGTGTGTGTGCCTGTAACTCTTTTTAAAAAATTAATAACTTTTAAAGGGAATTAATGCCTTCAGGGAAAGCTGTTCATACAACATAAATTTGTCAAAGTCATCGAAGTTATTATCCTCATGAGGAAAAGTAATGCATAGGAGAATATGTAACCCATTCATGAGAGCGCTGAATGTCTAAAACACTTTTTAAAAATAAGTTTACGGGCCCGGCGGCGTGGCCTAGCAGCTAAAGTCCTCGCCTTGAAAGCCCCGGGATCCCATATGGGCGCCGGTTCTAATCCCGGCAGCTTCACTTCCCATCCAGCTCCCTGCTTGTGGCCTGGGAAAGCAGTTGAGAACAGCCCAATGCATTGGGACCCTGCACCCGCAAGGGAGACCCGGAAGAGGTTCCTGGTTCCCGGCATCGGATCGGCGCGCACCGGCCATTGCGGCTCACTTGGGAAGTGAATCATCGGATGGAAGATCTTCCTCTCTGTGTCTCCTCCTCTGTGTATATCTGGCTGTAATAAAATGAATAAATGTTTAAAAAAAAATAAGTTTACATATGGCTTTCTCCAACACAACAAAAACATTTGCTTGGAAGGTACACATTTCAACCATTTAAGAATTTTAAATCACACTAACTAGGAGTGGATGATAGAATAAAGACCGAACTCATTTACTTGAATAAAACCTTTATTTATGATTATTTAAGTGAAATGAAATTTTGTTCAGAAATGGCCAAATGGCTAAGCCAATGCATTATTAGCTCTTATGAGTCAAATGGTTAAAGTCTTGCTAGTTCAATCAGCATGATACTGACTATCCGTACTACTCAACAAATGTAAAAGCAACAATCCTTAGCAGTCTTCCGTAATGTCCAGTAATGTGTTCAGAAACATTTATGAAGAGCTGTCACGCATAGTGAATTATTCCACCACAGTGAAACCATGGGAATAGAGAACAGTCCAATAAACTTAAAATCACCGAATATTTGTCCCAGCCAGCTAGATCCAAATGCTGGCTTCTTGTCCTTAGGAGAGGGCTACTTTCTGCATGAACTATGGAGTAAAAGAAATAAAGGATTTATCCAAAGTAGTACACTTCTGAGAATAAGATTAACAGTGGTTACTAGGCTTGGGAAGAAGTCAGTTTATTTTAATGAATATCATAATTATTAATACGCCTTCTAAGTCAGCTGCTACACGTTCATATGCAGCAGTTTTCCATAACCCGTATTGTTTGCAGCCTTTGTCCCCATTGTTGTCATCAGTTGGAGCTGATCATTCAGGTTGTGGCCTATCTGATCCCCCCTTCCCTAAATTCACTCTCTCCATAAAAGTGTCCAAAGCATTGCCTGGAAATGTGGGCTAAATGGCCACCCTGAATACTTCTTTCTTGGTAGAGAACAGTATTGGTTTCATGTAAACACTAAACTGTTTGAATGCATCTTGCTGGATATCATGGAAGGAAATCTGCTCAATTCAGTGAACATTAATTTAAATTCAAATCTCACCCAGAAAATACCCTCATAGAAACATCCAGAATAAGGTATTCAATAGGGCCCGGCAGCGTGGCCTAGCAGCTAAAGTCCTCGTCTTGAAAGCCCCGGATCCCATATGGGCGCCGGTTCTAATCCCGGCAGCTCCACTTCCCATCCAGCTCCCTGCTTGTGGCCTGGGAAAGCAGTTGAGGACGGCCCAATGCACTGGGACCCTGCACCCGTGTGGGAGACCAAGAAGAGGTTCCTGGTTCCCGGCATCGGATCGGCGTGCACCGGCCGTTGCGGCTCACTTGGGGAGTGAATCATCGGATGGAAGATCTTCCTCTCTGTCTCTCCTCCTCTCTGTATATCTGGCTGTAATAAAATGAATAAAACTTTAAAAAAAATTTTAAAAAAAATAAGGTATTCAATAAGATATTCCTTTTGCTTATGCAGATTCTTGTCACACATGCTAACACATGCATGGACACACACACACCCCAACCTGACTTCATAATCCTGGGAGTTTCTTGGAACCAATCTGAAAATCCTTTTTATGAAATTCTAGTAACAGCCAATGAAAGATGTTTGCTTACTTTAAAATCCTTAAGCGCATAATTAAAAGTTGTCCATCTCTGGTATTCTCCACAATGTTAAATATTTTGCTAGTCTGTGAAATTCAAAAGTAGCCAATTAGTGCACTTTTTTGCATGGAACAACCATCCTAACTTTTGCTTTTCATGCTCAGTCATTCAAAAGGCTCACTTTTTTATACATCTGCATTGATATAAATAAAATTTGTGCTATATGCCAGCTATTCTTCAAGGAATTCATTAAAAATCAATGGAAAACAAAACAATATTCCAACTCTGAGAGCATAGGTTTGGGTGTGAGAGAAGAAAATAAGCAAAGAAACAAGTACTTTATAAAGTTTTTTGTTTATTTGATACCAATATTATAAATTGGAAGTATGTTATCAAAAAAATTGCAAGAAAAGGAAAAAAGGGAAAGGGGGAAGCTATTGTATTTTTGAAATTTTATCTATAAAATTCACTAAAATCTGTTCTGTATGTATTAATAAGTTTTTTAATGTAGCAATTGAAGCAGGTATTGTGGTGTAGTGGGTAAAGCATCAACTTGAAGCACTGTTTAGAATCACATAGGCTTCAGTTTTGATCCACCCCATGCTAATGTGCCTGGGAAAGCCACGGAGGATGGCCCGCCCAATCACATCACCTGAGGTCTATAAAACATACTCAGTCAAAAATATGTTTTAATTATTATTAGGAATTAACTATCCAGAATGTAATAGAAACTGATAAAAAATTATTATAGACTGTATTCAACAGTTCCAACCCTCCAAAAGTTCAATTCAATTCTGGATAGTAAACCAAATGTTTGATAGTTGAATGCTCTCCTCCAGAACTTTAGCTTTTTGTAACTTTCAGTTTTGAAATATATAATCTTATGTATGTTTTCTCCTTCTAGAATAAAATACCTACCTTTTATTGTAGAGCAATAAATGTACACATTACTCCTAAACCACACCAGATTCAAGAAGTTGACCAGCTGGTGTGCAGCTGAACTGTGTCCAAACTGATGTCTGGCTCCAAAGCCAAAGCTTTTAATCCAGACATTATTTATTCTTACATTCCAAAACTCAGAATTGATACACGAGCATGTACCAGGGTGGCATGAGTAGCAGCAGGGAATGCAGCTAAGGGCACATGGTATGGGCTCAGACAACCTTGCGCCTGCCACTCCTGGTTCTATTACAGTATTCTAGTAAATAAGAATCCAAGTAGGACTTTCTTTATGAGATCACTAGGATAAGTATATGAACTAGAAATGCGTAAATAGTTTTAAACAGTCCAATGTCACAACACTTGAGGGAAAAAAATCCTTCGAGAAAACAGAAAGCTCGATACGACATACTCAAATTGAAATATATACACATTACTGAGATCTAATATTTGCCAGTTCTAATGTAAGATCCTCAGTATTGTTGTGAATCATATTACATCATTGTATTGTACTACAATCATATTAGGCTCTACACATTATCTTTGATACCACTTGCAAACCTTATCAATATGAGCTTGTCTGTATCTTCTACAATAGATGAAGTCTATGATTCCCACTGCATGCACAAACATTTTGTAAACAGAGACTTTAAGGATATAAATTCCTTTCTAGAAAAGAGTTTCAATGATCAAAAGGTCAAATATTTCAGGTGTCTTTGCTCAACAAAGTGGATGGTACAAACCAGTTGGACTATGACTGGAAGTTCTTTTTTGTCACTGTGTGATCTGAAGACAGCTTTGTTTAAGTAGAGAATTCAAGGAATCTGAAGGAGTCACCTGAATCAAAATGACCCTGTTTCTCATGATTAGGAAATTCCTGCTTCAGGAAAAACAGTGAAGATAACTAACTCCCTAATCACTTCGGTTCAACCCTGAATTCCATTTTATCACTAAGTTTACAATTGCAGAATGGTGACATTCTCAGGTTCCCTTTCTAAAAGGGAAAAAAAAAAAAGGTATTTTAAAACTAATCAATATCCCTTAATGATGACATTAAATCCTGGTTATTCCATTAAAAGTTAAATTGGATTGTCCTTAAAACTTTGGACTTTGAGTTGTAAGTTTGAAGTAAGTATTTCTCTTATTTGTCTTTTTCTGTTTTTCTACCTTCATAATTAATCAGCCCAATTTGTCTATAAACAAAGAACCTTCATATCCAGAGGGAGTTCTCAGTACGAAAAGATATTAATCATTTCCAGCATCATCTTAAAGAGTTTGTTCAAGGAGCTTAGAGTAATAATTCACATCTCTCCAAAGCAAGCATTGGCTTCGTTAGATGAAAAGAAACACTTAGTATGGAGTGATGATGGTTATGAAAAACAATGCAATATCCCTGTATACCACAGGACTTCACTCAACGACCATCTTCTAAAGGATCAGATTCCTGAAGGAGCGTTTAACTTAATGTCTTATACTGTTTTTTTCTATATATATAATTTTTATACTTTTATTATTATTATCATTTTATGATACATTTCCATAGCCCCTGAGATTTTTTTTACCCCCTCCCCAAGTCCTTCCCCCCTCACTGAGTTCCCCTACATTGTTACCATAGTATAGTTCTTCATAAACAGTCATATGTACATCATTGCAAGCATGGACAATGGCAGAGACTCCAGCATCCTAGCAGACAGTTTCATTGGGAGTTCATCTTTGATCTGGAGG
This sequence comes from Ochotona princeps, assembly GCF_030435755.1. NCBI lineage: Eukaryota > Metazoa > Chordata > Mammalia > Lagomorpha > Ochotonidae > Ochotona > Ochotona princeps. Next base: position 63,977,390 of record NC_080841.1, on the reverse strand, counting down.
TAGAGATGCATACTGCATTGCATCCTCACATCTGGATATGATAGTCTCCATTACCATACCTTTGCTTAATTGAAAAGCCACAATATAAAATCAACAACAGGAGGAAAAATAGAAATTTACAACACCATGAAGCTCTCAAGAGGTTTTGACAGTTCAACAGTCCTGAACTCTTGTTGATCCCGCCACTCCAATTGCAATGAGAGGTCTCCAGAACCCACTGGCTGCTGCGGTCCAACTTATACTTTCCATCTGCCCTGGTATTCACTGCTGATGGATGTTTGGTTGGAGTAGTTGATCAATTTGTTCTGTCTTTTCTCCTCTGTCATAGTACCAGGTGACCTCTGGAGGCTTCAATGTACTGCCATATGCTCCATTTGCTTTTGGATAGCTGTCCACTGCTCCGTCTGAGCCACTGAGGAGGCCCAGCTCTGACACATGCACTGACAATCAGACCTTGGAATCTGCAGTTCTCTCCATGGTTGGAGTTCTGAGTATAGCAGTTTAATTGGTAGGAAATCTACAAAAGAGCCTCATCTGAGGTCGTCCTGATTCTTGTGTGTGTTTGCCAATACAGGATCCAGCACAGCCTGTCACCCAAATTAGCCTGTGCACATACTACCATTCCCTGGCCCGCCTCCTTCCAAAACCAAACCATACACTTGCCAAAGGATGAGGCTACTTTGCCCAGCTTGCCCGACCCTTTGTTCTGGACCATATGGGAGCTATGACCCCGTAGGTGAGTTTCCCAGTTCCTCCACTCATGCCACTCCCAGAACCAGATCTCACATGTGCCAGCAGGTGCTAGGCCCTTGCCCGGCATAGCCTGGCCTGGCCCGGCCCACACCCTGTTTTAGGATGCACATAGAGGTGCTGTAACTTAGACCTGCCCAGCCTATTCTTGGCCCCAATACCTGTGAGCATTGGTGGGTTCGTGTTCACACCTAGTTCAGCCCATCACCACCCCAACTCTTTCATTTTTTTAATCCAAAAATTATTTTAATTTTTTTTATAATCTTACATAGTTGATTAGGGCACAAAGGGCCAAGGGCTACAGGGAAGTGGGTAAGACCATTGTTTCCACAGTAATATCATCATTTTCCCCTGTATCTGGGGTCAGGGGAGAAATAGCCTCCCACCCATCCCAGGTCCCCGATGTGGGGCACACTCCGAGGGTCCTGCTCAAGCAGTTTTGATAGTTGAACAGTTCTGAATTACTGCCAATATTGCTGTACCAATCACGATGTAATCTATTCAGAATCCACTGGCTGACATAGTCTCTTCATGGTTGGGGTTCTGAGATCAGCAGTTCAGTTGTAGGGATCTCCAAAGAAATTTTGTCTGAGGTGATCCCAGACCTGATTCTTGTGTGAATTTGTCAGTACAGGGTCCAGCACAGTCCGATGCCCCAATCAGCTTATAAACATGCTGATCGTTGCAATTGCTGGGTCAGTTGTTTCCAGCCCTGTCTTCCACATGAACCAATGGGTTCCTGCTCACTTCATACTTGGCCCTCACATAAACCAGTGGGAGCTGCAGCCTAGTTGGGGCTACTCCCCATAACCCCCACCAGGCCTGTCCCCTACCGGGTTCCCTTGCTTGCCAGTATGTACTGCAGACTTATTCAGTCTGTTCCACATCCCATTTAGCTCTCGTACATGTCAATGAGCATTGAAGCCTAGTTCAACCAAACCAACCCTACTAACCAGCCCACATACATAGTGGCAGGTGCTTTTCTGTCTTGCCACCCCTGCCCCTGTCCTGGTTTTCATGTTCTCCAGTGGGAGTGGTAACCTAAGAGGGAGGTGTCCACTATCTCCCTCCTAGGCCACTCCCACTCCTGGATTATGCACTGTCCAAGTGGTTCTGGAGTTTAACTTGACAGATTTAGCCCCCAGTGTCACTTACTGCCAGCTGATGCTGCGGCTAAGCCCAACCAACCCTCACCCACTCTAATTTTTGCTTGCACCAGTCGGAACAGTCAGCCCAACCTGGATTTTCCCTGATATAGCTCACATGAGGCCCACAGGTGGTGTAGCCCTGCCTGGTCTGGTCTGCTCCCATTCCAACTCATGCTCTCCAGTGAGAGTGAGCTCCAGCAGGGGAGCCTAAATTCCCCCTGCTGGCTTTGCCCCCTTCCTCCCTGGTTCTCATGTGTGCTGTTTGGGCGCTGCAACCACATCTGGTACAGCTCACCCTGCCTTGGCATTCCTTAATGTGCACTGATTTGTGTCGTGACCGAACCTACCCCGACCCAAACTCTGTTCTAGTGCTCGGATTCGCCAGCAGGTGATGTGAACGGGTTCAGCCTGGTCTGCTCCCGATCTATGCCAAATGTATGCCCATGGGTATCTTTCTCTGGCCTGGTCTGGGTTACTCCTTATCATGGTTCTTGCGCTATCACCCCAACTCTTGAGTTAATCAGCGGGACTTATATTTCCACAGGGTTGGGCCCACTTATCCCCCACCAGGTTCTACCCCTGGACCTAGTTCTTTTGTGTGCTGGTTAGTGTCATGGCCCTGCCTAATGTGAGCCATCCCCTGTTCCAACACTCAGTTTGGTGCTGGGATCCAGCTGCTTGACATGCCCCCAGCCATAGCTTTTGTGTGGAGTGGCGGGTGGTGGTCAGTGATGCTCTGAGCTAACAAGCCCACCTCAGGACTCCCATGTGGGCTGGTGAGTCAGTCTGATCCATAGAAATCTTTCAATCTCTTGTCTCAAAATCACCAGTTAGGGTCCTGCACTGTGGCCTAGTGGCTAAAGTCTTCGCCTTGAACGTGCACCGGGATCCCATATGGGCGTCAATTCTGGTCCCAGCTTCTCCACTTCCCATACAGCTCCCTGCTTGTGACCTGAGAAAGCAGTCGAGGACAGCCCAAAGCCTTGGGACTCTGCACCTGCATGGGAGACCCAGAAGAGGATCTGGGCTCCTGGCTTCGGATCAGCGCAGCACTGGCTATTGTGGTTGCTTGGGGAGTGAATCATCAGACGGAGGATCTTCTCCTCTGTCTCTCCTCTTCTCTGTATATCTGACTTTATAATAAATAAATCTTAAAAGAAAAACAGTTCTCAGTCCCCTCACTTACCTACAAGTACAGTAGTTTTGTCATTGAGTCCCCGTCATGATTCATTCCTCACCTACACATACAGTGGCCTTATCCATGGATGTCTCTAGGCAGTAATTGATACTCCCAAGACCCCAGAGCTCACTCCCGGGTGACCAGCAGGCAGAGCCCAGTGCCACTTGGAGCACGGGCTGCCCACAAGCCCCAAACCCTCCCACTACCCAGGAGAAGTAGCTAGAGCGCTAGGGTCCCCAGCAGGCAGCCTGGCGTGGCACAGGTTCTCCCGTCCAGTCACATAACTGGGAGAGTAAGTACCCACTGCACCGCTCAGACTTACCTGGGCTCTGCCCACTGATGTCTTGTATTCTTTTGACATCAGATTCTTCTCTACCTACTGATGTCAACATAGCACACATAAAGTAATTTGCTGAAGTGGGGCTTCCTGAAAACAAAGCAAGAGCAAACCACTTACAGTACACAACAGAATAGAAGCTTTATGGTTGCGGAATAGACTATGAGTGTATGTGCTCCCTGCTTCTCAGTGAAGGAGGAGTGACAACCGTGGTCTTCAAGCACTGCTGGGCCATCTCTGCTGGAAAAGACGCCTGAAGATTACACTGCGTCCATATCCTCTTCATTCCCTGGCTTCATCCACACTAAAAGTCTATTTCCTTTTTCAGTGTTCATTTCAGAGTTGAGTCTTGGGCTCATTCACTTGCTCAAAGTACTGTCTGAATAAATACCCCCTATTTTATAAATTGTGTTTCTCTCTCGCAGGTTTTAGAACATTTTGAACAGAGTTTATATGAATTCTGGATCTCTGGCCTGGGCATAGTGTTATGTCTTCTGTATCCTTTCTAAGGAAGTTGCTTCCCTCTGTCTACTACGGCAAGGAGGGTAGGGTTTTAGACTCACTTTCACAAAGAAAGTCACTTCCTACTGAGAAGAACTGAAAACAAATCCTTGGGTGGAGTAACACCATGCTATGTGTTATGGAATAACACCAGACTTTCTTCTGTGTGTGTAGCTCTTTTGTTTCCTCTGCCTCTTTGTATTCTCATTCACATCTCCCTTATCTCTTCATCTCTGTCTGTGTGTCTCTCTCTTTCTGTCTCTCCCTCTCTCCCTCTCTCTCTGTCTCTCTCTCTCTCTCTCTCTGTCTCTCCAGCACATTCTCTCCTTTTCTTTCTCTGCCTCTTTTATTTCACACACACTCGTATCAGTGTTAATCAGGCCCATCACGGTTCAGTCATCTCACTCTCAATGTCATGTAGGTTAAACGTGACGATAAAACGGTTAGAACTTCATGATTGTCTGTGTATGTCAGCTGGCCAGATGTATAATAGGAACCATTCAGTAATATTATTGCTTAATAATATAAAAGAGACTTTCAATCTACAGCATGGCAAATCACTCCTTTAATTTTCATAGTGCACCACCATCTGTGCTGAGAGCTGGTCCCATTTCAGAGTCACACAGATTTTTCTGCAAATTTGCTGTTCAAGATTGTGAAGGAAAGCAGTGTTTTATATTTACAAATGGCTAATACTATCAGGTCTTATAAATGAAGTCATGGCTGTGTGAGTTATTCTCTGACAGAGAAAAAAATATTTTGTATACACAGATCATGTTAAGCACTGATCAAAAGTGAGTCAATTTATGCTCAAAGTCCATATCTTTTTTTAAAATATTTTTTATTGGAAAGTCAGAAATACAGACAGGAGGAGAGACTGAGAGGAAGATCTTTCTTCCATCTGCTGATTCACTCCCCAAGTGGCTGCAACAGCCAGAACTGAGCTGATCCGGGGGCTTCTTCCAGGTCTCCCACGCAGGTGCAGGGTCCCAAGGGTTTGGGCCATTCTTGACTGCTTTCCCAGGCTACAAGCAGGGAGCTGGAGGGGAAGTGGAGCACCTGGGACGTGAACTGGCTCCCACATGGGATCCCGGCACATGCAAGGCGAGGACTTTAGCCGCTAGGCCACCGCTCCAGGCCCCAAAGTCCATATCATTTAAAGTATTGTTGATTATTTTGCTTGTTTGAGAGATGGAGAGGGGAGACACAGATACAGAGAGGTCCCATTCACTGGTCCACGCCTCCTATGCCTGTAAAGGTTGGGGCTGGGCCAGACCAAACCAGGAGCTGTAAACACACCCTGAGTCATCCAGGAGCCATTACCTGCTGCCTCCACGGATATGCACTATCAGCAAGTTGGAATCTGATGCAGAGCAAGACCTGTACCCAGGCATTGTATTTTATGCAACACAAGTTTCCAATATGGCATCTTAGCGGTTGGAAAAGACCTACCCTGTCATAACAAATATCTTTTTAAAAAGGAGAGAGATTTATTTATTTTCTTGGAAAGCAAGATTTTCAGAGAGAAGGAGAGACAGAGAGAAAGATCTTCCATCTGCTAATTTACTTCCCAAGTGGCAGCAATGGTCAGATCTGAGCTGCCAGTCTAAAACCAGGAGCCAAGAGATTTTTCTGATTCTTCCATGCAGGTGCAGAGTCCCAAGGCTGTGGTCCATTCCCCACTGCTTTCCCAAGTCACAAGCAAAAAGCTGGGTCAGAAATGAGCAGCCAAGACATGAACCAGTGCTCATATGGGCTACTGGCACTTGCAGGCAGAGGATTAGCCAATTGAGTCATTGTGCTAGGGCTATAACAAATATCTTAAAAACACAAAACACAGTAACGTAGTTTGAAACACTTAAACATTCCTGTCTACTTCCATCAGCCAGGAAAGATTGAACACAATTCAGTGTACATTCAAAGGGATATTCTTTAGTAATAACGGAAATGAAGCATTTTTAAGATTTATTTACTTATTTTTATTGAAAAGTCAGATATGCATACAGGAGGAGAGACAGACAGGAAAATCCTCCGTCTGATGATTCACTCCCCAAGTGATCACACCGCCCAGTGCTGCGACGATCCGAAGCCAGAAGCCAGGAACTTCCTCCAGGTCTCCCACACAGGTGCAGGGTCCCAAAGCTTTGGGCAGTCCTCATCTGCTTTCCCAGGCCACAAGCAGGGAGCTGGATGGGAAGTGGAGCTGCCGGGATTAGAACCGGCGCCCATATGGGATCCCTGGGCGTTCAAGGCGAGAACTTTAGCCACTAGGCTACGTCGCTGGGCCCAGGAAACGAAGCATTAATATATGCTGTAGCAAGGATTAGATTCAAAAACATGCTAAATCAAACAAGCAATGCTTCTTAGGGAAAAACAAATGTACATTGCATCTTTTCATTATAAGAACCGTCAAGAAATGGTGAACCTACAGAGATGGAAAAAGCAGATCAGTAATTTCCTTGTGCACTTAGGACATCTTTTTTAGGGTGACGTAAGTGTTCTACAATTAGACTATGGTGACAGTTGTCAAACTCTAAGTTTATTTAAAAATCATTAAGTGGCAAAATAAATTCTGCCTGAATTTGATAGTTCACAGAGAACATGGTGTGCATCATGTCAAAAGGGAGTTCACACATTGTTCCAATTTGGTTTGCAAATGTTTCCCTTATAGAGAAAGAATGAGGGCCCAATGCAGTAGCCCAGCGGCTGAAGGCCTCACCTTGCATGTGCCAAGATGCGATACGGACACCAGTTCATATCCCGACTATTCCATTTCCCTCCCAACTTTCTGCTTGTAACCTGGGAAAGCAGAAGAGGATGGCCCAAAGCCTTGGGACCCTGTGCCCGCATGCTTAGAGGAGGCTCCAAGCTCCTGGTTTCAGACTGGCTCAGCTTCAGCCATTGTGGTCATTTGGGGAGTGAATCAGCAGACGGAAGATCTCTCTGTGTCTCTGTCTCTGTCTCTGTAAATGTGACTTTTCAATAAAAATAAGTGTATCTTAAAAAAGAAAGAAAACGTTTCTGGAGAAATGTCTTCAAAATGGATCTTCTACTATTCTGGGATAATGAATCCGGTTGATGAGAAGGAGTGCCTAATGAGTGTCACACTTCACAGGACAGAGAACAAACCAAGGAATGGTGAGCCTCCTAGAAAACCGTGAGGATCTGCTACGGCAGAAGGGGCAAAGGGAACATGAATAAGAGACTCTTATCCAGGCTTTCTGGGAAGTCAGGAGGTGGGGCGGAATTCCCGGGTTTGTGGTGGGATGGTTTGAATAGTTTCTGTGCACACTAGGGAATAGGCCCGTCTCTGGTACTCGGCCTGATTCCTGGCTCCAGGAAGACTCCAGGCAGATGGGAGCCTAACACCCTGGCAAATGGTACATTTCAGAGTCTTACTGCTGGATTTATTGCTTTGTACATGAAAGCCACATTCCAGGGGCGAGTTGCTTGCTATCTCTAGTGATTAACCAGTACCGGAGGTACAGTCCCTACAGGGTCAGGAAAGTCCCAAGATGTGAAAGCATCACAGTAAAAAGGCCAAGATTGCTATAGCAAGGAGAGTGTAGCAGACCCTCTTATGGTGATTCTAGAATCTCACACATGTGAAGAACATGTCTTCAAGAGAGTGAAAATTGAATTTTAGTGAATGACTTACATGAATAAATTATACCTAAGCTCACAGCTTAAGAGATATTGCAGGAAGAGAACATTGATACAACACTCTGAAATGAAGCCATCCTTTTCTAACAACAAAGCTGATACAACCCTCCAGTGGTGAAGAGATCAGCCTAATGAGAAAAGGGGCATGGTCAGGGTAAACAGACTGGTCCAAAAGCAAAGCCTATGGTGCGACAAGGTATGAGCCCATGAAGTGGACAGTATGGATATGCCTCAGTACTGGCAATTTTACAGTCACTGGAGTCCATGAATTGAAGGAGATCTGATTACAACTAAGAACCAAAACACACAACAACAGTGAAATTCAAAGCCATGGTCGTATCTGCCTACCAAAACCTAAAGATGTATTTGGTAGCATTTAGGCGCAGAAATAGTCACTGTTGGCTGAAGGAATTCTGCTCATTCATAAAGCCAAACAATGTCCCACCTGTGGTGCTGTTATAGCCAGGCAGGCCAATACAGAGAAGTGCCGCACAAGGATTAAGATTTGAAAGTCCGTTGTTGCCAGTGGTGTAGAGGGGCTCAAATCCAACAATCTCTAGACCTCAAACTACAGAATAGCAGGGTTTATTTTTTTTTAAAGATTTATTCATTTTATTACAGCCAGATATACACAGAGGAGGAGACACAGAGAGGAAGATCTTCCATCCGATGATTCACTCCCCAAGTGAGCCGCAACGGGCCAATGCGTGCCGATCCAAAGCCGGGAATCTGGAACCTCTTCCGGGTCTCCCACGCGGGTGCAGGGTCCCAATGCCTGGGCCGTCCTTGACTGCTTTCCCAGGCCACAAGCAGGGAGCTGGATGGGAAGTGGAGCTGCCGGGATTAGAACCGGCGCCCATATAGGATCCCGGGGCTTTCAAGGAGAGGACTTCAGCCGCTAGGCCACGCCGCCGGACCCCAAGTAGCAGGGTTTATAAAGGCAAAATCCACAAACTGGGAGGGGATCACTGAGCTAATGCAGAACTCTTGGGAATGAAACAATTACGAACTTTGAAGCCTTTGTTGCTGTATTAGGTGAAATTCATTCTTTCCCTAGTCATGCTTGAATAGCCTTCCCGAAAACTGAAGCATTCTTGTCTTTCTCGCCAGGGATAGTGTCTCACGGTGAGGGTACCTCCCCCAGCTCAACACACTGACCCTCATGTCGAGGCCATTACTTCAGCACTGCCATCATTAAGTGTCCCTTATCATTCTAATTTTCTAAAATCAACATTTTTATTCAAAATTTCAAAGTTTCTAGCATTTTAGTATTTCCATCTAGAAAAACATCCTACAATCAGACATGATTTTTCTCTCAGATTGGTATTTAAACTAGTGGTATGTCAGAGTAGATGGAATGTCAGAGTTAAGAAAAAGCAGTTTTACTGACATAACCCCCACAAATGAACAAAACTAATTGAGAAGAACACACCAAGTAAACTAAAACTGCAGCCAAATTTCCTTAGAATGCTTTAATGCAACAGGTTCAAAACATGATGCGATCCAGTTTCAGAAAGGAACAAGGTGATGACTCATGCTCCCCTCTTCCAGGATTTACTTTAAATGCCAAAATCATCAATAAAATGCAGTGCTGTGGCGATGATCAAAACAACGATCCAAAGCAGAAGGCACGGAAATAGATTCACACTCACAGGATTCACTGTTTCCAACAAAGTGGGAAGGAGATTTAGAAGCCAAAGAAGACTCGTTTCAACCAATGGTTCTGGAATAGTGCAGCATGTGAATAGGAAAAGAAGATGAGAGTCAACTCCTACTTCATAGGATACTTAAAACTGGAGGTTGGAGAACTGGTACATACCCCTCATCCCAAATAGCAGTTTCCTGCTTCTGTGCATGCACCCTGAGGAGCAGCAGATAGTTGACTCACAGCAGGTGTCTCTGCCACCATGTGGGAAACCCGGATGGCATTCTTGGTTTCAAGCTTCATCCTGGCCAGCAGATAAAAACTTGACTTGTCTCTTGCTTCTCTTTCTTATGAACAAATACCTGTTGGAGAAATGTCTTAGGGCCAGAGCTGTGGTATGATGAGCTAGGCATCCACCTGTGGAGACAATTCACATGCTGGCTGCTCCACTTCAGATCCAGCTCCATGCTATGGCCTGCAAAAGCAGCAGAGCATGGCCAAAGTCTTTGGGCCCCTGCACCCACATGGAAGGCCTAGAAGAAGCTCCCGGCTCCTGGCTTTGGATCAACTCAGCTCCGGCTGTTGTGGTCACTTGGAGGGTGAACCAGAGTTATACCAGCAGATGCTTTCTGTCTCTCCTTTTTTAACATTGCCTTTCAAATAAAAATAAAATAAATCTTGAAAAAAATGGATATTTTACGATTAATCAGGGAGACTAGGTCCAATAGATGAGAAGGACATCTCCTTGTAAAAAGAGCATTACTTACTGTTTACAGGAGGAGAAAGCAAAGCACACGGTGATGAGCCATACAGGGAAGCAGCAGGCTCTGTTGAGGCAGAGGGGCGAGGGGAAACGGGTAAGAGGCTTCAGTGAGGTTTTTCAGGAAGTAACATGCGAGGTGGGGTTCCTGGGAATATGATGGGATAATTTAAATAGTTTAGGCGGACTCCAGGAAATAGGAGCTGTTCCTAGTACTCGACGACTCTGTGTGTTTGTATGTGCATGTGTGCGCACCTGGAAACACTTACACGTTCATACATGCATAATAGACTTTGTCTAGAGCCAAAGCATTTTTTAAATCACCAGTCTAAAGACTGGGAGAGGGCCCAGCACAGTAGCTTAGTAGTTAAAGTCTTTGCCTTGCATGCGCACCAGGATCCCATATGAGTGCCGATTCTAATCCTAGTGGCCCCACTTCCCATCCAGCTCCTTGCTTGTGGCCTGGAAAAGGATGGCCCAAAGCCTCGGGAGCCTGTACTCCCATGGGAGACCCTTGGGAAACTCCTGGCTCCTGACTGAATTGGCTCAGCTCCAACCACTGTGGCCACTGGGGAGTGAACCAGCAGATGGAAAATCTGTATCTCCTTTTTTCTTTAGATCTGTGTTTCCAATAAATAAATGAACCTTAAAAAAAAAAGTGAGTGGAGGCTTGATGCGATGGCTCAATTGGCCAAATCCTTACCTTGCTTGCACTGGGATCCAATATATGTGCCAGTTCATGTCCCAGCTGCTCCACTTCTGATCCAGCCCCATGCTTATGGCCTGAGAAAGCAGCGGAAGGTGGCCGAATGCCTTGAGACTCTACACTCATGTGGAAGGCCTAGAAGAAGCTCCTGGTTCCCGATTTCAGACTGATTCAGGTCCAGTTGTTCTCTCTGTAAATCTGCTTTTCAAATGAAAATAAATCAGTCTTTTTTAAAATGTTTATTTCAAAATCATGACAGGGGAACACGGCGGGGTGGGGGAAGGAAAGAAGTAGGAGGAGAAAAAGAGATCAATGATCACAACAGGTGCATTAGCCAGGAGCTAGATGGGAAGCAGTGTAACCAGGATTAAATATGGTGCTCCAATGTGGGATGCCAGCATTCAATAAGGCCAACTATATTAAATTGTATCTCTTTGGGGTCAGCACTGTGATGCCACTAAAGATTAAAATCCACCTGAGATGCCTAAGGTTTTGGGTTATTCTCCACTGCTTCACCAGCCCACAAACAGGGAGCTGGATAAGAAGTAGAGCAGTCAAGACCACAAACTAGCACACATTTGGGAACCCAGCACATACAAGGCAATGATTTAGCCACAGCCCAGCTTTGCTGTTTTCCCAGGCTACAGCTCCCCCTATGGTATGTGAGGGCAGAGTGTGTGTTGGACAGGGCTGAATTGGGCTGCAGCACCCATTGGTTTGCTGAAGATGGAGGGCAGAACAAACTGATCAACTACTCCAATGAAACTTGACAGCCAATTTCTGGGCCAATGGAGACTTGGAGGTGGACTATGACAACCAACTGACCTCAGAAAGATTTCCTCATCCTTGGAGCAGCGCTATCAGTAGCATCTAAGAACTATCGAAAACACATGAACAGAACTCTCAGAAAATGCTCCAGATTGGGAAGGATATTGGGTGACAGTTCCCCATCCCCTGTGTAATGCTGCGATTCGGAAGCTGGGCATGGTTTCTGCTCCTGTAGCCTTTCCCCCATATACAGGAAGAAGAAAGGGAAGCTGTGCAAACAAGTCTCACCCACGGCCCCCAATCCTCAACCGTTCCCACTCTGATCAACTACATAAACATAATAACAAAAATTTTAAAAACAGGGCCTGGTGCTATAGCCTAGCAGTTAAAGTCCTCGCCTTGAATGTGCGAAGATCCCATATGGATGCTGGTTCTAATCCAGGCCATCCCGCTTCCCACCCAGCTCCCTGCCTGTGGCCTGGGAAAACAATGGGTGCCTTGGGACAGTGCACCCATGTGGGAGACCCGAAAGAAGCTCCGGGCTGCTGGCTTCGGATCAGCGCAGCTCCAGCCATTGCAGCCACTTGGGGAGTGAACCAGCAGACAGAAGATCTTCCTTTCTGTCTCACCTTCTTTCTATATATCTGACTTTGCAATTAAAAAAAAAAATCTTTAAAAAACATTTTAGAGCCCGGCAGGATAGCCTGGTGGCTAGAGTCCTCACCTTGATGCACCAGGATCCCATGTGGGTGCTGGTTCTAGTCCTGGCAGTCCTGCTTCCCATCCGGCTCCCTGCTTGTGGCCTGGGAAAGCAGTCGAGGATGATCTAAGGCCTTGAGACCCTACACCTGTGTGGGAGACCGAGAAGAAGCTTCTAGCTCCTGGCTCCTGGCTTCGATTGGCTAACCTCCAGCTGTTGTGGCCACTGGGGGAGTGAACCAGCATATAGATCTGTCTCTCCTTCGCTCTGTAAATCAGCCTTTCCAATAGAAGTAAATAATATCTTTTTTTAAAAAAAAAAAAAAAGAGTAAGTAAAAGTGAAATAACGGTAACAGAGCCCGCACAGCGGCCTAGCAAGCTTACCCCATGCCTGTGGTGCTGGCGTTTCATATGGCACCAGTTCTAGTCCCAGCCACTCCATTTCCAATGCAGCTCCATGCTTATGATCTGGCAAAGCAGTAGAGAATGGCAAAGTCCTTGTGTTGCTGCCCTCACAGAGGAGACCTGGGAAAAGCTTCTGGCTCCTGGGTTCAGATCAGCTAAACTCCAGCCATTGCAGCCATTTGGTGAGAAAACCAGAAGATGGAAGGCCTAATACACCTTTCATATGAATAATAAATAAATAGTTTAAAATATATTTTAAAAAGAGAAATGGCTGCTTACTCCCAGGCAAAGACTTGGTCAAGACCCTAAGAAACATTGCAATTGTGTTAGAAACACCTGGAAACACCTCTATTATCCATAGCAGCAAGATGGGTGAGCCAATCATGATATATCTGCACAATGGAAGACTTTATTGCCCAGCAATAAGGGGGAAAAGATCACTCATGCATGCTACATGGCTGCATCTCAAAGGCACCATGATGCTGAGTGAGACACTGCCAAGAGTGCAGAAAATATCTTATTCCAGCTTACAAAGTACTAGAAAATGCAAAACTATCTTCAGTGAAAGGAATTAGATCTTTCAGTTGTATGGGAGTGAAGTGCAGGGTACAGGAAAACATTGGGGGTACAGGAAAACATTGGGGGGTGTTATATGTTTCTCTTCTTGATTGTGTTCCAAGAGCCAATGGTACCGGTATATGTCTAATTGCATCAGCGCCTAAGTTGTTTTTTTTTTATGTTTAATGCAGTTTTACTTATAATGGTCTTATATTGTGAGCCACCTAAGAGCAAATCAGCAAAAGTCAAAAAAAAATTTGTCATACTTAGTCCTCAAAACTAGAAAGCCTTTTTAAATTTGAAGATAGATTTATTCTAAAACGCTGAGCTCAGGGATGGTTCTGTAAGACTTGATGTCGCAAGCAAAGTAACATCTTCTAATAAGTTAGTGGCAATGTAAACCCATAAACACAGATGAATGTCAGGAAATTCCTGGGAAAGCATTCCAAGCTACTCTGTGATGGAATTCATTCTTTGGTTAGCTCTTAATCCAGGAATCAACATGACTATTTTTGTGTTTAGTAAGGCTCTGGGGCCATCATGTGGTGACAAAAGAAATAAAGGCACAAGTGTCAGACACCTGTTTTTTCTTTATTAGAGAAAGAATAGAACACACACACATACACACACACACACACATAGACACACATGGCTGCCAATTAGGATCTTCTTTAAAAGCTTTGGTCAATTCACAATCAATAATCCAGATGTGATTAAAGGGCTTCTCAAATTTCTCTGGGAAATTGAATTTCAAGTAAGATCAAGATTTATCAAGTCTCTGAGAGGGGCTTAAATGCTTTCCTGTCTCGTTTCCACCTGGGGATGCTTCATGCAATCCATGCTCAGACAAAAGGAGCTTTGAATGCAGTAAAGAGTTGGAAATTTCTTCCTAAGGGAGGATGTTAATATTATAAGCTAAATCTAAAGGATAACATAACAGTATACTATATTGCACACACACACACACACACACACACAATTTTCCTGATGACAAGAAGGACCTGTGGGCCTATCAGGTGTGAGGATGGCTGGACACAGAAATCTGAATGTCCCCTGCTGAAACTAGCAGGTTTACCTAATAGGAAGCTTACAACACTCTCCCAAAGTTTATAAATCCCTGTGTCTGCTTGATCGGGATTTTATTTTCTCCATATTCCAAGATTGGTAACGCTGAAGCAAAACTTATATGTTTGAAGTCACTTTAAATGGCTATCTGATTAAAATTCCTTTTTGCATTTGCATAAATCTTTTAATCCTAAATTTAGATGGCTAGCCAGGAATACAGCAAAGAGCGTTGTTAGTTCTCTTCCAATAAAAGCAGGACTGTGCATCAAACAGTCAACCTTGGAAGACATTCATGAGTGAGGCAGATATGGGGTGTGTTTCCAAAAAGTCATTTTCATGAAATCTTGTGAAGTTGGTTCACAGAGGAATGGAGTATTTCACTCTCCACACGTCATACTTACAAACTGTTGTTTATCTCTTTGGGGCCTTGTCCTTCCCATAAAGAAATAACAAGGAGGGCCCGGCGGCGTGGCCTAGCAGCTAAAGTCCTCGCCTTGAAAGCCCCGGATCCCATATGGGCGCCGGTTCTAATCCCGGCAGCTCCACTTCCCATCCAGCTCCCTGCTTGTAGCCTGGGAAAGCAGTCGAGGACGACCCAATGCATTGGGACCCTGCACCCGCGTGGGAGACCCGGAAGAGGTTCCTGGTTCCCGGCTTCGGATCGGCGCGCACCGGCCCGTTGCGGCTCACTTGGGGAGTGAATCATCGGACGTAGGATCTTCCTCTCTGTCTCTCCTCCTCTCTGTATATCTGGCTGTAATAAAATGAATAAAATCTTTTAATAAATAAATAAATAAGTAAAATCTAAAAAAAAAAGAAATAACAAGGAGCCATTCTGGCAGGAAAAGAAAGGGGAAGAAGGAGAGGGGGGTGGGGAAAAAGGGAAGGAGTAAGAGGAGGAAGCAAGACAGAAATAGGCGAATCATTTCCTAAATCACTAAGGAACTTGCAGAATCATTTTTCAACACTTTTGTTAGAATGCACATCCAACTTTTAAAAAATTAAATCACACAATGAGATGAATCTTAATTGTTCTCCACACAGCTGTGAAAACTAGTTTCATGGAACAAGCTACTTTGGATGTTTGCTATTCTAGTTCACTGTGATTGAATCAAGAATGCTATTGCTATCAACTGATTCCACATCCCAGTAATGCAGGGGTACTGAAGGGCTACAGTTAACTTACCCACTACTCACCCCGGTAGCAAGCATAAGTCCAGCTTTTGCAATGGAAGTGGGGGAGGATAGAGGTTATTTTAAGCCCCTTTTTCTTTCCTTCCCCTGAAGGAATGGAGCGGGTAGTCAGTACTGTTCATTGGAATCTGCCCAAGTGAGGCCACACAGACACAGGAGCTGCAAGCGGTCAGGACGTCAGGGAGCACCGTCCCCCTGTTCTGTTCCTCTGACCATACAAGGAAGTCCAGACCTCCGCCCCGTTGACTCAGCTACTGATCTGTGGCAGCGGGAGGGTTGGCTCTGGGCAAAAGCTGGCCTCTCCCTGTCAGCCAGCTGTCTTTACCACCGTAGCCCTGATAGGTCCCTGCTTTGCAGTCTGTACTCCCTGTAACAAATAAAGGCAGCCCTGAGAACTGGAGAGCAAGGAGTCTGACTGATTGATTGACGTCAGCTCCAACACCCAGGCACCACATTCAGAGCCCCGGTCTGTCCTGGCATCCCTGGCACTGCCAACAGAGTACTAGGATCTGATGCTTCCCAGCGCCCATGTCTGACTTGACCCCTTTGTCCTCCAGGCAAAATGTAAAGTGGAAACTCACAAGGCGCTTCTGGGATGGGACAGCTACTCAGCTATCAACCTGCTCCCTCCATTTCTACACCGTCCTCAGCATCTGCTCCCTCTCTGCCCTCTCCACCTTCTCACTTGTCCCATCTCATCTTTCTTTCTCTTTTCATTTTTTTTTAAAGATTTATTTTACTTTTATTTGAAAGTCATTTTTTTAATATTTAAATTTTTTAGTGGTGTTTACATAGTTGAGAAGCATGCATGCCCATGTGGGTCACTGAGTAGGGTTGGAAGGGTAAAGCTATGGGTGAAAGTAGATAAGACCATTGTTTCAAATTTTTTTTTTCTTCCTGTGTGTCTGGGGGAAGAGAGGGGAGAAAGGGAGAAGCCGCACCCAGCATTTTAACTCCTTCAGTACCCAGGGATGGCGGAGAGCCACTAACATCACCCAGGGTCACCAATGTGGAGCATGTTCCAAGGGCACTGCTCAAATGGTTTTGATAGTTCTGAAATGCTGTTAATTTTATTGCGCCAAAGGTGAGGAAATCCTACCAAGGTCCATTGGCTGACACAGTTTATCCTACAGTCTCTGTTTGCCTAGATACTTGCCATCAAAACTAGGCTAGCAGAGTTGTTCAGTTTGTCCTGCCCTCCATCCTCTGCCATGGTACTAGATGTCCTCTGCAGGCCCTCAACAAACTGTTATATCCCCCATGTGCATCTGGGCATGCCATCCATTGCACTGTCTTCAGCAACTGACGAGTCCAAGTTCTGACACAGGCACTCCATGATTAGAGTATAGATCCTGTGATTTTCCCAGTGGTTGAAGTTCTGAGTCAGGCGGTTCACTTGGGAGAGTCCCCAAAGAAATCTCAACTGAGGTGATCCCAGACTTTACTCATGTTTGTGCCGCCCAATACAGGGTCCTGCTCACTCCATCACCTACATCAGCCTACACATACACACTGGTGGTCAGTTACTGAGTCAGTTCTCTCTCTAGCCCCATCTCTTGCACAAACCAATAGATGCTGTGACCCAGCCCAACCTAGCCCTACCCTGCCCACCACACGCTAGGCCCTCAGTTACACCGGTGAGAACTGCAGCAACCCTCAAACACCCCTCCACCAGGCCCACCATCAGCATTGATTCCTGCACATGCCGGTATATACGGAAGACTGATCCAGTCTGTCCTTCACCCCATTCAGCTTTTGTACACAGCAATGGATGTTACAGCACAGCTCAGCCCAACCGACCCCACTACCCTGCCTGCACTTATGCCGGTGGGTGCTACCACCTGTCCAGCCAGGTCCACCCTCATCCCTGGTTCTCACACTCACAAGTGGGAGCTGCAGCTCATTGGAGAGGGGGTGCCCACAGTTTCCCTAATAAGCTCACTCCCAGCCACTGATGTTGTACTTTCCAGGTGGCTCTGCACTCTCGCTTGACAGGATTTGCCCCCATTCCCAGCACTTGCCAGTTGATGCTGTGGCAAAGCCCAATCGATGTGCACCAACTACAGTTCATGCATGTGCTGCTGGATATGATTGCTTAGCCCCGCCTGGTTCTCTCCCTAACCCACCACACCTGCAGGCCACCAGGTGTTCTAGCTCTGCCCAATTTGGTCTACCCCCAGTGTCAATTCTCTCACTCACCAGCAGGACCAGTGGCCCAGCAGAGGAGCCCATGGCAAACCCTCTACTGGGCTTGCTCCTTTTCCCTGAGTGTTATGTGTGCTGGTGGGTGCTGTGGCCCAGTGTGGTGTGTTTCATCTCACCTCAGCATTTACCAGTGGTTGCTGTAGCCTGGACCAGCCTGCCCTGTCCCTAGTCCTGACCCTGATGTGAACTGGTTGGTGTTGCAGCCCAACCCAGCCTGTCTTACACTCTATTCTGGTTTTCACATCTACCAGTGGGTGCTACAACCTGGCCCAGGCTGACCTGCACCCAGATCTGACCCACACATATGCCATCAAGTACTATAGCCTGGGTTGGTCTGGGCTGCTCCCAGCCTTGGTTCTTGGGCTCACCTGAAGGGACTGCATCCTGAAAGAGAAGTCCCCCAAGCTCCTCTGTCAGGTCACCTCTCAGTGGCAAATCTTGTGCACACAGTGAGTGCTTGGTGCAGCCTGACTTAGCCCACTTCCTGTGCTGGCAGGAACAATAGCCTTGCTCAACTGGCCCACACCTATTCTGGCTCTTACTGTTGGTGCTACAGCCCAGCCATGCTTGGTTCACCCCCAGACCTAGCTCTTATGTGGTACAGCATGTGCCAAGAGCCAGCCCAGCCTGTTCTACACCTACGCTGGCTCTCACAAGAACCAGAAGGTACTGGAGCTTAACCCAATCTAGCACATCCCAGACCCAGTCCACACCCAAACTGAGGTATACTAAAATCATGTCTAGCCCAGTTCGCCACCCTCAATCCAGTTCTCTTATTCACCAGTGGGAACCACAGCCCAGTTGGGGTGTCCCCTTAGCCCTCAATCAGGCCTGTTCCCAGCCACAGATCTTGTGCATGCTGGTGGTTGCTCTGACCCAACCTGGCACAGTCCATTCCCTGTCTTAGTCTTTCCCATCAGATGCTGCAGTCTGGCCTGGCACAGCCCATCTTCAGTCCCAACTCTCGCAGGTGGGTACTGTAGCCTACCCCTGCCCAGCCGACTTCCACCCCTAGCTTTCATACAAACAGATAGTTGTGATAGCCTAGACTAGCCCAACATAGCCTATAACCCATCCTGGTCCTGCACATGCCAGTAGATTACAGTTTGGCCCTGGTTGTCCCCCTGAGAACCAACCCACACACTTGCTAACAAGTGAAACGACCTTGCTGGCCAGCAGGAGCTACAGCCCACCATAAGATTGCCCCAAGTTTCGGGCCCGGCGGCGTGGCCTAGTGGCTAAAGTCCTCGCCTTGAACGCCCCGGGATCCCATATGGGCGCCGGTTCTAATCCCGACAGCTCCACTTCCCATCCAGCTCCCTGCTTGTGGCCTAGGAAAGCAGTCGAGGATGGCCCAAAGCTTTGGAACCCTGCACCTGCGTGGGAGACCTGAAAAGGTTCCTGGTTCCCGGCTTCGGATCAGCGTAGCACCGGCTGTTGCGGCTCACTTGGGGAGTGAATCATCAGATGAAAGATCTTCCTCTCTGTCTCTCCTTTCTGTATATCTGACTTTGTAATGAAAATAAATAAATCTTAAAAAAAAAAAAGATTCCCCAAGTTTCCCCACTAGGCGCACTGACAGACCCAGATGTCATACATACCAGCAGGTGGTAGGCCCTTACCTGACATAGCCTGCCTCCCTCCAAGTTTTGGCCTTTGTATATGCTGGTGGATGTTGCAGCCCCAGGCACAATTTTTCAGTGCACCTGCGTGGGCTACAACCTGGTCAATCCAGCCTGTTTCCAACCCCAGGACCCATGAGTGTTGCTGAGTTCCATGGTCACACTTAGCTCAGCCTATCACACCCTCGTCATTGAGCAAACCAGCAGATAGTGCAGTCCCAGGGGGATGAGCCCACAAACCCCCCACAGAATCTGCCCCTAGGCCTGGTTCTCTCACATGCTGGTTAGTGTCATGGCCCAGTCTAACAAGACCCATCCACTGTTTTGACATCCACAATGTAATTTAGCCTTGCCGGGTTAGCCCCCAGTCCCAGCTCAGGTCTCCCACGTGGGTGGGTGCATCAGTCTACCCCAGAAAGGGGCAGCCTCTAGCTTTTCTCCTCCAAACCACTCGGC
Organism: Ochotona princeps; assembly: GCF_030435755.1. Lineage (NCBI taxonomy): Eukaryota > Metazoa > Chordata > Mammalia > Lagomorpha > Ochotonidae > Ochotona > Ochotona princeps. The sequence goes on along the minus strand of NC_080841.1, from coordinate 63,957,727 downwards.
CTCAGCCCCTTTGCTTACCTGCAAGTACAATGGCCTTGTCAGCCAAAGATCCCCCAGAAGTTATTCCTCATTTGTAATGTACGCCTTCAGGGGTCTCCCCTCCCACATATCCTATACCCCCTTCAAGCATGTTGACAAGTCCCCAAGCGCCTTCCACCAGCACATCATGCCAGTATGCCAGTCTGTAGTCCTAGCATCTTCCCTCCTCCCGCCTCAGACCCAAACCTGTGCCAGCGTTCCTAAGTTCACTCAGCTCCACTAGCTCCCCATGCAAGTGGAAGTGAGGCACCTCAGGATTTATTTATTTGTATTAGAAAGGCATATTTACAAGGAGAGACAAAGATCTTCCATCCACTGGCTACTCCCCAAATGGTCCCCTAAGCTGAAGCCAGGAACCAGGAGCCTCTTCTGGATCTCCTACATAGGTGCAGGGCCACAAGGAATTGGACAATCCTTCACTTTTATCCCAGGCCACAGGCAGGGAACTGGATAAAAAGTGAAGCAGCCAGGACACAAACTGACACCTCTATAAGATCCCAGCGTTTGAAGGGGAATGTTGTGACAGGGCCCTTCTTTCTATTTGTTCTCCACCTGTACTCTATCCACTCTTTCTCCACCTCTCCCCCTCTGCTTGATCTCTTTGCACCTGCTCCCTCTCTATTGCCTCTAGCTTTTTCCTGTCCACGTCCTCTCTCCATCTGTCTCCTCTCTTCTAGTTCCCTCCATCCATCCTCTCTCTACCTTCCAGAAATACTGAAGGCTCTAAGTTTCACAAGATGCTCCTAATACCCGCAGAGAATTGAGACAATAGATAAGAAGGAACCAATAAAAGGGGAAAAATAATCAATCTTGAATAAGAATCTCAGGAATGCACGAACACTAACTGCAATTAGCCATCCCTGGCAAAAGTTCCCTAAGAAATGAGTCCCTCCATAGAGGGAGATTAGAGGGCCAATTCTTAAGAAAACTAAAGTCAGTCCTGAAACATCACCAGGAGAGGACAGAAAAACAAGCTCTAACCATAAAAGCTGTATTTTAACAAATGGAGAATAAGAGTGTAACAACCAAAGAATGGTTATCTTCCAGGAAAAAAAAAAATCTGCAGTGCCAAGACACACTAAAAGACACACTCTCTCCAAAACACTTCTATGGAAAAATATTCAGACTCAATACCATCTATGGTTCTTTGGGCAAAAGTGATTAATTGTGGTTTTCTCATATTCTCTTTTCCCATCATCATCTGACACCTTCTTGGGAAATACCCTAAGAATATCCAAAATTGAGGGCCAACATGGTGGTATCTTTGGCCTGCAAGCATTGGCAATGCATGCGGGCACTGATTTGTGTCTCAGCTGCTCCGCTTCCAATCCAGCGCTCCATTTACAGCCTGGAAAAGTAGTGGAGGATGGCCCAAGACTTTGAGTCCCTGCACCATGTGGGAGATCCAAAAGAAGCTTCTAGATCTTGGCTTTGACCTGGCTTCACCCTGGCCATTGCAGACATTTGAGTCATAAATCAGAACATGGAAAATCTCTCCTTCTCTTGGGCTCTCATTTTTCAAATATTGTTTTAAGAAATATCCAACATTTATTTGTACTTATCCCTTGTATCCCAGTTTATGATTTTTACTTGTTTGTGCTTATTCTTCTCACCTAGAAAAACTCACAGTGCTAGAAAGCATACTAGTGGATTATTGCTGTAACTCAAAACTCTGCAGAAATTAATAAAGATATACATAGAAACCCATTAGGCCTTACAGAGAAGCTCAGTATCTCCTTCCCCCCCCCACCCCCATGCTATTCTCCCTCATTTTTCTTCTGTGTTTAGGTCTGAATCTTGGCACAATCCTGACTTGGCAGAGTATATGTGCATTCTACTGCATCCACTGACGTTTGCGTTTGCATGGGATGTGCCCTGTTTTATATTTATCCTTTATGGTAGTGGTGGCTATTGCCTGGCATATAAAGCTATAGAATCCCCAACTAAGGTTGCCATCTTCGAGTCAGGCCTGGAGTCACTGTTAGTTATTTAAAAAGATGTAGAGTTCATAAGAATTTACAATATTATTACGTACGATATTACGATATTCTTACACACAGCTAATTCCTGCAACCTGGTTCCTTACCGTGAGCTGAAAACACCAGACGCAGCGAGGTATCTTAGCAGGTTTATTCCAGCGGGGCAGAAACAGGGTGGAGGGGAAGGGGTGGGGGGAAGGGAGGCCGGAGGAAGAGGGGAGAGCAAAGAGAAGAGGAAGAGAGCCGCACCTGGGGGCCTTGTTGTCTGCCAGGTGTGGGGATGGGGACTGGGAGGGTTTGAGGGCAGGCCCCAGGGGATTGGCAACTGCAGGTGAATGCCTGGGGATGATTGGCGAGTGGGCGGAGTTGGGAAGAGGCTGGAAGATTGGGGGTGGGAGTCTCAGGTGAAATGCCAGGTTACATCTGATTGGTGAATGGCTGGACTGGTGTGAATTTCGTGAGCTGTGAGGAAGAAGAAATGGCGCGGGGTCCAGGGTAGGATATTCGAATAACTCCTTACAGTCACCATGGCCAAGACTCTGTCAGCAAGTGGAGGGGAAACAAGGACGTCTTAGTGCAGCCTGGCTGATGAGAACATTTGGAAAGCAACTGTGTCTTAGCCAAAGACACAGAGGTCAAGTGAGGAAATGACATAAAACAGGGCTTGTTCCTGCCCAGCCTCATGAGTAGGAAAACCAGAGCCAGCATGCTCCAGTCTCCTCTCAGGAGACTCCAACCAGCAGGGAGCTGCAATATAGAGCTGGCCTTCCTCCTCATGTCCGCAGAGATGCTGAAAATGCATTTCTCCTATGTGGTCCTAAGGTATTACACTTGCTGGTTATGAGCAACATTGGTACTTAGCTGAACTTCATTAACTTTAATGGTTCATCAAAAGATTTTATTATTGCTTTTTCAATTGTATTTTTATTTAATTGTTAACGTTCACTACAAAGGTGAGAAAATTGCAGACCTGTGTGAGTCACTTGCAGGGATGGAGGCAGATGGCGAAATGTGTCCGAGGCAGGACTTGGGGGGATTGAGGGAGGAGAGGGTGTACCACTCCTTGTTCTCAGATGACATTAGTGCTGCAGATGGAGTTCTCTTGATATCTGCTAGAGGCCCTCACGGGGGGGGAGGGGAATGTCCTGGGGGTGTTACTTGATTGATAGATAGGTAAGACTGATAGAGAGGGGTGCGGAAAGGTGTGACCTCCTGCCTGTTGCCCTAAGCTGTTTGCATAGTTGTTCAATTCTGACTCCCATTTAGTGAATCCTTATCGCTTGACACTTCTACAAAGGTGACTCTGGCTGTGTCCCATGCATCACCTTGGTTGCTGTAAGACATTATTGGCTTTGTTGTGTAAGAGGTGACATATTCCATCTGCCCTCACATGGGCTCTTCATTGTTCTCTCTGTGTAAATTCTAAGGAAGAGATGTTACTATTTTTAAGTAATTAATTGTTCTTACTATCAGAAATAATTAGCAGTTCTTCAATATGTGTGTTGCCTCTCTGTACATAGACACATTTGGTAATCATTCTCACCTTCATATTAAAGCCTCCCTCTTCCTTTCTCTTTCCACCCATCCTCCCTTCTCAAATAAAACAACTAAAACTAACACACTCACACATAGACACACACGTAAAAGGAAAAAAGAGAATGCTCATTTGGTTTCTAATTAAGGAAGTCTAAGTCATCTCCTCTTCGTTTATCTTGCTTGACAGAGGAGGGGTGATTCTTTAGGATAATGCAAATAAGTTAGACAGTCATTTTAGGAACTGTATTAGGAGACGTCTGTGTTATGGCCATCATTTATAAGGACTTTCCAGCCATAGGATTTCATTGAAGCATCTTTAAAGATGTTAAACTGAAAGCCTCCGCCCCCTCTTTTTTTTCCTATGTAAGATCTTTTGTTTTTTTTTTGTTTGTTTGTTTTTTCTTTTTTGCTTCTTTTTAATCAGAGTGACACTTGGAGAGAGACAGTTCTAACAGCCAGGGCTTGTCCAGGGTAGAAGCCCGGAGCCTGACACTTCATCTGATTCTCTCACGTGGGTGTCAGGGACCCAGACTCTTAGGCCATTTTCTGCGGATTTTCCAACACCACTATCAGGGAACTAGATGGTAACTGGGCAGCCAGAACGCAAAGCAGTGCCTGTAAGAGATGCTGTTGTCACAGCACGCAGCATCATCCACTATCCACAGTACTGATTCCATCCCTTGACTATTCTTTTAAGCTAATAAGAAAAGTCCGAAAAGGAAGGAATAGGATTTTCTAACTAAGATTAACTGTCCAGATGCTCCTAAGTGTTGTGTTAGGTAGATTTGTCTCTGCCACAAAGACCCCTCCTCTCTTACCTTTAGTTTCTTTTTTAGATTTATTGTTTTTTATTTGAAAAACAGATTTTCAGAGAGTGAGATTCCCTATTCACTGGTTCACTTCCCAGATGGCTGCAATGGCCAGAGCTGAGCCAACCCAAAGCCAGCACCCAGGAAACAGGAGCTTCCTCTAGGTTTTCACAAGGATTCAGGGGCTCAAGGGCTTGACCCATCCTCTGCTGCTTTCTCGGGCATAAGCAGGCACCTGGATTGGAAGTGAAGTTGCTGGGACTAGAACTTCTGCTCATATGCAATGCCGGAATTGCAGAGGAGGATTAACCTATGTACCACTGTGCTGACCCCTTACCTCCAGTTTCTTCAATGTGTAAGGTCATGATGCATTGCGGGAGCTGAGAATTGGGATATGGCAGGATATGTGACTGCAACTGCATGTTCTTCAACACCTGCAGGATGCAGAGCCACAGGAAGCAGCACATGCACCTGTTCAATGGGAGTGCTTCCCTTCTCTCGAAGGACCAGGTTTCTGAACAGCCATCTCTCCCAGCAGCATGACCCCAGCATCACTAGTGTCTGTCACAGAGGAACTGCTGCCAAACATCTGAAGCATATATACCCAATAGGAAAGAGAGAGAGAGAGAGAGAGAACTCATGGGGGCCCATAGCCTGGTGGCTAAAGTCCTTGCATGCACTGGGATCCCATATGGACATCAGTTCTAATCCCGGCGGACCAGCTCACTGTTTGTGGCCTGGGAAAGCAGTAGAGGATGGCCCAAAGCCTTGGGACCCTTCACCCGCATGGGAGATCTGGAAGAGGCTCTGGGATCCTGGCGAATCAGTGGATAGAAGATCTTTGTCTCTCCTCCTCTGTATATCCAACTTTCCAATTAAATAAATAAATAAATAAATATTTTTTTTTAAAAAGTGTCCATAAGCATGTGTAAATTGCTTATTAAGTTTCCACAGGCTAGACTCCCAATGCCAGCCTATACAATTTAGAACTTTGTAAGAGATACATCAAGAGGTTAGAATTTGTGACAAAAGGTATAAAAGGTAACTTCTGGTATATTCATTGCTCCTTTTGGAGACCCTGTTGTGTAACTACAAGGAATAAGGACAGGTGTCAAACATGAATGTAACTCCTCTCTGTAAATCTTGTCCTCCACACTGTGGATTGAGACTTATACATTGACACCCATGAGTCCCTGGAACTGTAAGAAAATTGTGTTCTTGTGGATGTTTTCTAGTAAGAATGGAATTTTCAGATAAGGCTCTAACTCAACCATCAGGGCTGTAGATGGCAACACTCCACATCACAGAGTGCGGCTATCAGAATCCCTGCACGCCTGGCTTTTTGTTTTGTTTTCAAAATTTGTTTATTTTTACTGGAAAGTCAGATATACAGAGAGGAGGAGAGACAGAGAGGAAGATCTTTCATCCAATGATTCATTTTCCAACTGACCTCAGTGGCCGGAGCTGAGCTGATCTGAAGCCAGGAGCCATGAGCTTCTTCTGGGTCTCCCACGAAGGTGCAGGGTCCCAAGGTTTTGGGCTGTTATCCACTGCTTTTCCAGTTCAAAAGTAGGAAGCTTGATGGGAAGCGAGGCCACTGGGACACAAACCGGCGCCTATATTGTATTCCAGGCACATTCAAGGAAAGGATTTTAGCCACTAGGCTACTGGATCAGGCCCTCCTGGCAGTCTTCCACTGCAGAGCAACATGTCCTACTCATCTATGTTGGCCTGAGGGATACAGGATGCCCAGCTCCTGAAGTGATCATGCAGACACTCCGGGGACTTCAACTCTTGACACTTACTAAAGGGTCGAGAACAGGACACCTCATTTCTCCCCATAACTGCCCCTCTTTGCCAACAGATCCCTGGGGAAATTCTGTCAGTCGTAAAAATATGCATGTTTATCTCTGCTGTGGATTGAACTGTGCCCACTAAAACCTCCTTTGTTGAAGGTTTAAACTCCAAAGTGATGGGTTTTCTCCTTTCAGAGCCTTAACTTTTAGAAAGTATTCAACTTAAATGACGTCATCAGAGTGCCACAGCAATCTGATAAGATTGGCATTTTTAAACTGGGAGGACCCTCCCTTGTGTTGTGTTGGTGTGTTTCTCTTTTCATTGCCCCACCCAAACTCCCACCTCCTATCAAGCCCCCAGAAGAGTGAAAAACAAAGATCTAATTTAAGCCACTCAGTCTGGAATTCTGTTATGACAACCTGAGCTGATTAACACAGGCCTCGTTTTCCAAGTAGGGAGAAACATTCATCTCTGTTAGACAAACAAAAAAAGGAAAGGACACAAAATCAAACCCAGCTCTTTGGCTAACGGAGGTGGTTCACAGCAGAATCAACTTCAAATTCCAGCTTTGGGGTCCGGCGCGATGGCTTAGCAGCTGAAGTCCTAGCCTTGAATGTGCACAGAATCCCATATGGGCACCGGTTCTAATCCCGGCAGACCTGCTTCCCATCCAGCTCCCTGCTTGTGGCCTCGGAAAGCAGTTGAGGATGGCCCAAAGCCTTGGAACCCTGCACCCGCATGGGAGATCTGGAAGAGCTGCTGGCTCCTGGCTTCGGATCGGCTCAGCTCCAGCCATTGCAGTCACTTGGGGAGTGAATCATCGGACAGAAGATGTTCCTCTGTCTCTCCTCCTCTCTGTATATCTGGCTTTGCAATAAAAATAAAATAAAATAAATAAATAAAGAAGAAAAAAAAGAGGCTTTGATCAAATGGCATTTCCAAGGGTGGTTGGACCTGCAGAGAAAGAGGCAGAACTCATGACACCTGTCCATGTTGCACAGGAACGATGGAGTGTCCCTAGCCCGACGTCTCTTCCGGCCTTATTACATTGGCTTCTGTGCACTCACTCTCCAAAAATGGAGAAAAGACAGTAAAATAATAATAGATATAAGCTTTTAAATTCTATCACATAAAACTGGAATTTTAAAAGAAAGGTCATCCCCAGCCTTAGGCAATTGTTTAGGCTCCTTTGTACGCAGGCAACCGATATACTACTGGGACAAAAACTGTTAATTGCTGGCTGGCATTCTGGGCCTGGATAATGCCAGATTTGTGCTAAAATTATGCTACTATGCCAGCAGATGTCTGTTCTATTCCTTTCCTTCTTCTTGTTCTTTTTTAAAGATTTGTTCATTTTTATTGCAAAGTCAGATATACAGAAAGAAGGAGAGTCAGAGAGAAGGATCTTCTGTTCGATTGTTCACTCCCCAAGCGGATGCAATGGCTGGGGCTGAACCAATTCGAAGCCAGGAGCCCAGAGCCTCTTCCAGGTCTCCCATGCAGGAGCAGAGTCCCAAGGCTTTGGGCCATCCTCAACTGTTTTCCTAGGCCACAAGCAGGGAGCTGGATGGGAAGCAGATCCACCAGGATTAGAACCGGCACCCATATGGGATCCTGGTGCGTTCAAGGTGAGAATTTTAGCTGCTAGGCTACCCTGCCAGGACCTCTTCTTCTTCTTCTTCACCCTCCACCTCCTCCTCTTCTTCTTTTTCGTCTTCATCTTCATCTTCTTTATTTTCTTTTTTTAAGATAAATGAGCAAAGCAGGGAACTTTGGGCTGAACATGCCACCCCAGCCCCCAAGCAAAGTTGCTGCACATTGCCCGGGGAAGGGGTCTGGGCTACACTGGAGTGGGAGCACCTGAGGGCATGGTTGACAGATGAGGAGTGACTTCTAGGGTCTTCAAGGGACTGGGCCATTAAACACACAGGTAGGCAAGGGAGCTGAGATGGAGTGGTTTAGAGGGAGTGCCATGTCTGGGTCAGACCAAGGCAGCCATCCACATGGGAGACCTGGGCTGCGTTAAGTAGAATTGTCTTCCCCCTACTGGCATACACGGAATTGGGGGATTGGGGGCATTGTTGGCTGGTCTAGGCCCTAGTTTCCACTCACCAGTGTCAGAGCAGATGGGCCACATAATGCTAGGCTGCAGTACCCATCAGAATGCTAGAGAACAGGATCTGGGGGCAGATTCTGTAGAGAATTTGTGGGCTCACCTCTGTGGGACTCCAGAATCTACCGCTTTACATGGAGAGCTGCTGATGGGCCAAGCCAGCTGGACCACAGAACTCACCTGACAACCCAGCAGACAGTTGCTGAAGTTGGGATTGAGAGAAGGCCAGGTTGGGACAGCTGGACCAGACTGTAGCACCCATCGGCACATGAAGGAAGACCATTCCAAGCAGTGCCACTGCACCTGCTATAAGTGTAAGATTCACAATTGGGAGCAGGCCTGATAGGTGACTTGGGGAACTCCCCTACTAGGCCGCAGCTCCCACTGGGAGCACAAGAACTGAGACTGGGGTTCGGTCATGCCAGACAAGGCTGTAGTACTCCTAAACATTTGTGAGGGCCGGGTCTCTGGGGGAAGGCTGGACGGGGTCAGGATGCAGCACCCACTGACATGCATGAGAGCCAGAAAGGATATGGGCTGTGCCTGGCTGGGCTAGTCTACAACACCTGCCAGAGAGAGCTGACACTGGAAGCATGCCAGGCTGCGTTGAAATATCCCCCAACACATGCAGTCCTGGGGCTGGGAGCAGACCTGGTAAGGGAACTCTGGGGACTTCCCTGCCAGTCTACACCTCCCACTGGTGAGCATAAGAGCTGCAGCTGTGTGCAGATCAGGCTGAGCAAGGCTGCAGCATCCATCAGCATGCATGTGAGCTGGATCTGAGGATAGGCCAAACTGGGCTAGGCTCCGTTACTTTCTGACACTTACTAGAGCCAGAATGGGTGTGGGCCCATCGGGCTAAGTCACAGCACCCACCAGTGAATGCCAGGACTGCCAGCTGGCCATGTCAATCTGAGCAGAAGCATCCACCAACACATGCAAAATCCTTTACTAGAGTCTGACCTGGTAGAGGAACTTGGGGAACTCTCCTGCTAGGCCTCAGCTCCCACTGGTGAGTCCGAGAGCTGAAGTGGGGAGCAAACCAGACCAGACCAGACCAGTCCAGGCTGGGCTACCATACCCATGGCACATGTGTGAGCCAGGTCTGGGGACACACCAGGCTGGGCCATTCTACAGCATACACTAGCTAGAGTAAATGCCAGGACAGGATGCAGGCTAAGCCAGGATGGACCACAACACCTGCCGGTTCACATGAGGGGTGATGCTGGGAGTGGGTATGACTAGTCTAGGCTGTAATACCTTCTGTCAAATGCCAAGCTTGGGTGCAGGCATCTCAGACTGAGCTGTAGTATCCACTGGCACGTGCAAGACCCAGAACTGGCAGCAGACCTAGTAGGTGAGCCTCCGGGACTCCCCTGTTGGGTCACTGCTTCTACGGATGAATATGAAAACTGAATATGAATATGAAGGCTGGGCTAGACTATAACAGGCACTGGTATGAAAAAGAGCCGTAATTGGTGCGGGACATTCCGGCTAAGCTGCAGCTCCAGCTGGAAAGTGCTAAGAGTCAGTGCAAGTATGTCAGGCTGGATCTCATTACCCCTTGGCAGATGCAGGATGCAGAGCTGGAAGTATGCCTGGCATGGTAACTCTAAGCACTCTTTTGCTAGGTTCCTGGTGGTCAGCGTGAGAGACAGGGCTTGGGGCCCAGTCTGGTCAAGGTAGCAGTACCAATCGGCATATATGTAGGCTAGGTCTGGGGGCAGGGTGGGCTGAGTTGAGCCATAATACTCATGGGTACACACGAGAACCAAACGGATGCAGGTTGGGCCGGGCTAAACTACAGCAGAGGCTGGCATGTGCAAAAACTGGATCTCAGGGTTGACCTGGTAGGGGTATTTGGGGTCACCCCAGCTAGGCTGTGGCACCTGCTGGTTTGCATGAGATATGGGGCGGGGCTGGAACTGACAAGGTAGCTGCATCCATTAGTATGTGCATTGGCTGGTGACAGACCGACCCTGACCCTGAATTGGCTCAAGTACACAAAAGTGAAGTTTGAGGTCATCCCAAGTAAGGTTTCTTGTGGGACTCCCCAGCTAGACCACTGGACTCAGACCCCAGTCACAGGGAAAACTACAATATATGTGGTCATACCTTGCATGTATCAGGACTGGGCCTCCTCAGTTGCTGATGTCTGTGCATTGAACAGCATGCCCAGATGCACACCAGAGACATGACAGCCAGATTATTTAGGCCAATAGGGGATATCAATTTCCTTGTCAGAGGATGGAAAGCAGAGCTAGTTGGACTACTCTCCTGGTCAAGCTTGGCAGCATGTTTCTGGGCCTGGGGATGCACTAAGATAGACTTGGTTTGCCAACAGACCTTGGAAAGATGTTCTCAGCCCTGGTGTAACAAAATCGACAACATCTCAGAAATATTAAAACCACTCAGGTACCACCACCCTTGGTGTAGTGGGTTAATGAGCTAATTAACACTCCTTAAGCGGAGCACTCAGGAATTGGGCCTGCGGCTATAGCACCTGGTCTAATGGCGCCCTAATGGGCTGAGGGAAAGAGTATATATAGGGGTAATAAAGAGAGGCTGGGAAGAGACTTCTCCCACCATCACTGGTCTCCCTGTGTCGGTGCTTGACCCCCAGACCTTCGGCTGACTCCCGGACCTCCACCTGACCCCCGGACCTTCGCCGTGCCCACATTGCCGGCTCTGCTGGCCACGACACCTTGGTATGTATACTTTTCTCCACATCAGGGTCTCAAAGGTGCCATTAAATGACTGCCCCCATCCTTGGGTGCTGATGTTATTTGACAACAAAGAGTAGATCCCTTCCCCTCCTCCCCTGCAAACACAGGAGGAAAAAAAAACGGAAACATTTGTCCCACCTACCTTTATCCATGCCTGAGCCTCTGCACTCTAATTAGAGGCCCACTTGGACATGCATCCCTCTCGACTATGTGAACAATATTAAAAAATAAACAAATATTTTTTAAAAAATGAAATAGGGGCCTCTCGCGGTAGACTAGTGTCTAAAGTCTAAAGTCCTTGCCTTACATGTGCCAGGATCCCATATGGGTACAGGTTCACATCCTGGCTGCTTCACTTCCTGTCCAGATCCCTGCTAGTGTGCCTGAGAAAACAGTGGAAGATGGCCCACATCCTTAGGCCATTGTATCCACCTGGGAGACCAGAAGTCCTGGCTCCTGGCTCCTGGCTCCAAGCTCCAGATTAACCCAGCTCCAGGCATTGCAGCTATTTGGAGAGTGAACCAGAGGATGGAAGACCTCTCTGTCTTTCTCTCTGTCTTTCTCTCTCTCACTCACTCTCTCCCTGGATCTTTCAAATATACAAATAAATGAAGGAAGAGGAGGGAAGGGGAGAGGAGGGGAAGGGAAGGGAAGGGAGGGGAGGGGAAGGGAAGGGAAGGAAGGGGAGGGGAAGGGAGGGGAAGGGAAGGGAAGGGAAGGGAAGGGAAGGGAAGGGAAGGGAAGGGAAGGGAAGGGAAAAGAGGGGCCAGCATGGTGGTGTTTCAGGCTAATCCTCTGGCCTGTGCTGTTGGCATCCAATCCCGTGTGGGCACTGGTCCATGTCCACTTCCAATCTAGCTCTCTACCTATGACCTGGGGAAGCAGCACAAGATGGTCCAAAGCCTTGGGACCCTGCATCCTTATGAAAGGGTCAGAAGATGTCCCTGGCTTCAGTTTTAGATCAACTCAGCTCTGGTTGTAGTGGCCATTTGAGGAGTGAACCAGTGGATGGAAGACCTTCTTTCTCTACCTATCCTCCTGGCTTCTTCCTGGCCCAGCACTGCCTGTTGCAGCCATATGGAGTTTGAACCAAAGGACAGAAGACCTCTCTCTCTCTCTCTCTTTGTGTATGTGTGTGTGTCCCTATTTCTTTGTAATTCTGAATTTTAAATGAATAAATAAATATTTCCACAAATACGAAAGAAAAGTCTCTAGAATTTAACTTATTAGCATGGAAAGCAGAAAATGGGCCAACAGAAACAGAAATTAATTGGTACCTAGTAATAGCAACATAGTAAACTCTGTCATTCTACCAAGTGACATTACAGGGTGGGAGTGGCTCTAGGTCTCAGAGCATTTTCACCTTTTATTTCACTTGATGAGTCAACAGTCTTCTGTCTGTTCCTTCATGGCAGCTGCTGATCTGGGTAGTCTGAGTGACTCAGAACTCAGCAGGACGCCGAGCACTTGGAAGAGGAAGCGCCTCTTCGGATGAAGGTTTGCCGGCTCAGTGAGAATACACCATGCACCTTGAAATATTTGTGAGTCACTGCAGAAGGGCAAGGAGTCCAGAGGGAAGAGGCCACCCCTCTTCTCACAGAAGTCATCACTGAGAACTTCAGTTGGGTAGAATCCCATTTCAGGACAATGGCCTCCCAGCCAAGGTCAAGGCTGTTTCTGTGCATCTGAAACCCTGGCTGACACCCACAAGTCAGTGTGTTTGGATCCCCTTTCTAAGACTGTGTTGAGTCTTTCAATACCTTGAAACAGGCAAGTGCACACTTCAATATCAGTCTTCCCTAATCAATTCCAATGTAAGGGCAATAAGCAATACAGAGTGAGTCATAGAATTCTGGGACTGAACACCCAGTTCATCGCTTAAATGTATCCAAAGACACTCTCTTTAGCGTAAGGCTAAGAAACAAGTGTGAAATCTTAGCTAGCAAGCTCCCTGCTGTGGCCTTTGTCCTGTTTTATCAGATCAGCACCGATGTACAAGCCTCTTCCAGCTCTCCGTTTCTGGTAGAACACAGTTATCTAAGAGTTCAGACAAAGTATCATGAAACTCAAGACTAAGCAAGGTGTGTGCTGCTTACTGTTAGGCTTGCTTGTGTAGCTTTTGTCTCTCTTCACAATAAGGGAGTGTGAAGATGAGAATCTTAAACTATGCAGTGGTCCTGCAAGCTTCATCAGAGAGCCAAGCTCCTATTGTTCCCTCTGCCACTTTTGTTTATTTTTAAATAGAATTCATTTTTTATTTATTTGAAAGGTGGAGTTAAACCCAGGCAGAGAGATAAAGAATCTTTAGCCTTTAGCTCACTCTCCAAACCACCACAATTGTTGGAGCGTGGCCAGCCTGGAGGCAGGGGCCTTACTCAGCCTTCCCACATGAGCGGCAGGGACCAGGCACTTACGCTGTTTTCTGCTGGATTTCTCAGGTCATCTCAGAGAGTTGCATCTGAACTGCTGCCCAGTAAAGATACAGACATCACAGTCAGCGGCTTTACCCACTACACTACAATGCCAATCCCATTCCTCTCCCACTTTCTTGGATGATATTTTATCTTCTACATCATTCCATGTTGCAAGATGCCACTTTAAAAAAATTTTATTGTTGTTGTTTATTTGAAAGGGATATTTAGAAATATATATTTATTTGTTTTTAATTGGAAAGGAAGATTCACAGAGAGGAGAGGTAGAAAGATCTTCCATCTGCAGGTTCATTCCCCAGATGGCTGCAAAGGCCGGAGCTGAGCTGAGCTGATCTGAAGCCAGGAGCCAGGAGCTTCCTCCAGATCTCTCATGTGGGTGTAGGGCCCATAACTTTAGATCATCTTCTACTGCTTTCTCAGTCTCCAAGCAGGGAGCTGGATGAGAAGGGCAGCAACTGTGATACATAACGGTGCTCATACATGTTGCCCAGTGCTTGTAGCTGGAGGATTAGGTAATTGAATTATTGTACCAGCCTCTTGAAAGGCGGATTTATACAAAGAAGGAAAGACACACAAAGAGAGAACTTCTATCTGCTGATTCACTCCCCAAATGGCTACAATAGCCAAAGCTGAGCTGATCTGAAGCTGGGAGCCAGGAGCTTCTGGGTCTCCCACATGGGTGCAAGGATCTATGGACTTGAGCCATCCTCTGCTGTTTTACCAGATCATAAGTAGGGAGCTGGATCAGAAGTGGTGCAGCTAGGATTTGAAACAGTGTCCATATGGGATGCAGGCTCTGGCAAAGGGGGAGGACTAGTTTATTATACCACTGAGTTGGCCCCTAGTATTTCTGCACTTTCAAAGAAGTCTTTCTGCAAGTCCTTTACTCAATAAGTCTACTTCCTTCTTACGGGTGGAAAGAGTGACATGGTTATACTTATCTGCACAGAAGGTCAGGAAGTAGGTCCTCTGATAGGACACATTTGGTTAGCAAAGGAGGGGAGTGGACATTGAACTGTAACAGATGGTGTTTTAGCTGTGAACTATTCTTGGGCAGACTGGGAGAATAATGGAGCAGGTGCAGAGACAATAAAGGAGGGGGTGAATTTGCTGGCCATTAAAAGATTCATTGCAAAGTCTTCCCAGGAAAGACTCCAATGTTTCCATATTCTTTTTTTTTTCTTGAATTTGAAAGATTTTTATGTCAGTTACATCTAATTATAGGAGATTGTCTTCGCGGAGGTGATTAGAAAATATGGCTGTTAAGGGTTGGAGTTATTGCTCAGTGGGCTAAGCTGCTGTTTCCACAATACTGTCATCTCATATAACACTGGCTCAGGTCTTGGCTGTTCCACTTTCGATCCCCCTTTCTGTTAATGTTCCTGGAAAGGTAGTGGAGGGCAGCCTAAGCAGCTGGGCCTCTGTCATACAAGTGGGAATCCTAGCGTCCTGACTTTGTCTAGACCCAACTTTAGCCACGAAGGCCGTTTGGAGAGTAAACCTGTGTTTGCCGTTGAAAGATCTCTTCCTCTCTCTGTGTCTTACCCCATCCTGCCATTCAATTTTTTTTTTTTTTTTAAAGTCAGGGGAATGGGAAGAAAAACACAAGATCCCAGTGGAACAAGTTTTAAGGTTCTTACAAAATAGCCTTGGAAAGAATTACCGGAAAAAGCATCCGCTGGTCTTGAAATGGTTCTCTTGGGCCTGTTAGGAAAGTGAAAGCTGTGCTTCTTCAAGTTGATGGCTGTGCTCTGAAAGCTCTTCCAGGAAATTGTCGTCATGAGCTGGGGTAAGCCTCAGTTGCCAGGTTTTGGGAAAGACCTTTGTTTTCGTTGCCCAGCAGGCACTTACATGTGACAGGTTGCATGGGGCTAATCCAGAATGTTTCCCACACGTGTTTTTGTTGTTGTTTGTTTCAGAAATGTCTGGAGCATAGGCAAGAGCAGTCAATAATTCAGGGTCATAAAACTGCAAAATAAACCACAATATGAAGCTGGAAGGAGAAGCCCTGAAATTCATGCCAATAATTCAGCATTTTATCTTCCACAGAGCCAATCTAAGTGAGAAATTTTTCACTGCAACTGTGAGGAAAGGAATTTTAAAATATTGCTTAGTGGGTAAGAAATGGCTTTTAAAAAATCAGTTATGTGGTGTTCATCACTAAACATTCATGAAATGTCTTTGACATTATCTTTACAGAAACTAGAATATTTGTAGCCTAAGTCCGTGTTAAGTCACACACACACACACACACACACACACACTCACACACACAAAATACAACCAACAGAGAAAGTTTTTGGAGGGAAGTAATAGGAAACAGCATCATAAAACAGAAAAAATGAGAAATAAGAAGAAGTGCAGTAAGTTTTGAAAAAGTGTTTTTATTTATCATTATTTGGAAGGTCAAGTGTCAAAATTCCAGGGAATAATTTCAGACAAGTTAGAACAGAAAAGACAGATTTGAGAGGGGGGTTTAAGTAACAGGACATCGAGCAAGATGTGGCACAAAGAACCCACAACTTCAGAATATTTGGGGTGCTGAGGCAGACAGCTTAGCGGTTACAACATCCACACCCTACAGAGGAGAATGCACGTTTGAGTCCCATCGGCTCTTCATTGCAGCTTTCCACCAATTCAGACCTGGAGCAACAACAATGATGCTTCAAATAATTGGGCTTGTGCCATCCACGTGGGCAGCCTGGATTTCATTCCTGGCCCCTTGTTTCAGCCCAATACTGCCACAGCAGGTATTAAGCAAGTAGACTACCCAACAAATGGAATCAATCAACCTCTATCTTTTCTCTCCCGCAGTAAACAAACATTTCTGGTGTTTATTCAAAGTGCAGAAATAGAATGACAACTACAGTGAGAAAAAAACGGAGGAAATGCTGTATTTTGCTCTGTCTCACAGATCTTTTTGGCTGCCTTGGTTGAATTGATTTGACCTGCTGTGCAAATGACCCCAGAAATCATTTTTCCCATCAGCTCCTGGAGTAGCAAGGAACCAGTCGAACCTGCCTTCAGCCTGTGTCTATTCCTGACCAGAGGCAGACAGCAGCAGCCCCCTAGTCAGCCAGGGGGTCTTAAACAGCACACGCAATGAAGGAACAGG
Source organism: Ochotona princeps (assembly GCF_030435755.1). Classification (NCBI taxonomy): domain Eukaryota; kingdom Metazoa; phylum Chordata; class Mammalia; order Lagomorpha; family Ochotonidae; genus Ochotona; species Ochotona princeps. Next base: position 63,941,181 of record NC_080841.1, on the reverse strand, counting down.
AGTTCAAGAAAGGGGTGGCTCCTATGGCAGATGGCATGCTAAATGACAAAAGTAATTGGTGCTTGGTCTGTTTCAGCAAAAGTGCAAACTGGGAAACGAGCTTTTAAAAAATGTCTCATTCAGTCAGAAGATTTTTTAGGCAACACCATTTTATGCCCCTAATAGTGCTTTAATGATCATCTTTTAAGTCACAGTAACAGCCAGAGCCATTTCTCAAATAGAATAGGGTGAAAAGTCAGGGAGGCAAGGTGAGGCAAGGGGTGAAAAAACAGAGCAAGAAGCAATACCCAGTTCACAAATTCAGGATTGAGGTCTTCTACTTCTTGTCCTGGTAAGTAGCTGCTTATTTTCTGGGATCCTAGGTTTGGCTACATAAGATAAGAGGGACAAGAGCTGCATTGAAGAAACCAGGGAGGCCCAATCCCCTGACCTGAAAACATAGCCCTGCCCTTGCTCTTGACCTTGTCCTACAGGTGGACTCAGCCACCAGCTTGTCATTTCTCTTGAAGTAGGAGAGGCATAGTCGGTGGTCATGTGTTACAGTGCTTGGGGCTAGAGAAGAGATCTGTGGTAACACCCAAGTCTTGTAAGTTTGCACCAAGCAAGATGCAAACTCCTGCTGGCGCCTGGCATGTGCAGCTCAAAGGGATACGGCGTGGGTACATATGTCTGGAAGCTGAAATTTTTGTTCCTAGCTTTGGTTTCAAATATTCCAGCTGGTTTGTTCTTGAATATCTCAGGAATGAAGCAGCTTTGAGATAGAAATGCTTTGTATTTAAAATACAAAAATTTATACCTTATAGTGTATAATGTGATATGCATGATACGTGATTAAATTTTATTGCAGATCATGCTGCATCATGCTGTAACATGTCCTGTTATACGACTAAATCACATGATTATGTGTGAAACAATATGTTTGGTTGATATATGATTAAAGCAGCCTACTTATCATATTTAGCACCTCCTAACTTTAGTTTTTTGTCCTGAGAAGAATGAAAATCCACGGTGTTAACTTGCAAGCATGCAACACATTGTTATTATCATTGGACTTTATTTCAAAGGCAGTTAGAAAAACGGAGGAGAGACAAGGAGAGCTCTTCCATCCTCCTACTCCCAAAGTCACTGCGATGAGCAGGGCTGGGCTGGACCAAAGCCAGCAGCCTGACTGCCATCTGGTTCTCCTACATTGTTGGCAGGGTCCAAGCACATGGGTCATCTTCTACTGCTTTCCCTGGCACATAAGCAGGGAGTTGCATTGGAAGAGGATAGCGGGCCCTTGCACTCATACGGGATACAGACAATGCAGGTAGTGGCTTAGTCCCCTTTGAACCACGTTGCCGGCCCCCATTACTATTAATTGTGTGTTCCATGTTGTATAACAGATCTCTGGAGCACTCCTCCTAGCTTAGGGGATCTTTGCACATTCTGATCAACATCTCTGTGTTTCCCCATCTTCTAGACTCTTAGGAACCACTAGGTAAATCTGCAACGACGACTGAATTTTTTGTTTTTTGACTCCATATATAAGTAAGCTCATATATTTGTCTTTCTGTTTCTTTGTCTTTCCGTAATGTTCTCTGGATTCATCCATTTCAAATTACACTATTTCATTCTTTTCTTATGGCTGAAGAGTATTCCATAGTTTATATACACCATATATTTCTCTGTCCATTCATCTCAAGATGGATACTTAGATTGACTTCATACCTTGGCTATTGTGAATAGTGCTGCATATATGGTGTAGTCAGTAAGATTTCTGGGTCAAATGGTAGTCCTGTTTTAATTATATGAGGAAACCACCTCACAGTTTTTCATAACAGCTGAACAAATTTGCACTCCACTAATAATCGCGTACAGGGTATTCCTTTCCAAGGGGGCTGAGGGAACCTGTAATGATAAATTCAAACACCAACATCCAGAGGTCAGAGGTCTACATGCTGGCATATGCAAAAACAATAATTCAGATTTAGCATTTTACAATGAGTGTACGGGACATATTTTGCCAACTGTGATGCTGCTGAATCTGTGGTTTCTCTAACCAGGAAGTGACATCACAGTTTTTCTATGGAGAGAGGTGTCTCCTTGCTCTCTGAAGCAGCACTAGCAGCTAGGGAGATGTTTTAGCCATGTTCCTCAAAGAACATGTCAGTTTCCTCCGCTGTAACACCAGGTAATAAGCCACATGCCCACTGCTGCCTTCTTATTTCATGAGAAGTGTTGGGGGATGAGGAGGTCTTTGCTCATCAACTTCTATCACAATATTAAGAAGGAAACAGAGTCGTGTGCAAGAGGCCTCAGCGCATACCATTGCTGAAAAGTTCCACAAGAGTTAAAATTCACACTGATTTTTTTTTTCTATCTGCCACATATTAACTTGCGTTGTCTCAGGGCAGCTTGATTTTGTCCCGGAGTTTTGGAAATCAGCCAACGGTTTTATATACAATGTGACTGCTAGACGTGAAACAAAAGTATTCCAAAGGACAAAGAATTTGAAGGAAACTGGAGCAAGAGGTGCTCACTGAAAACAGCACTCCCTAGTCCAGCAAACAGTTTCGCTTATTCTTTGACTTTCCAAAATCACAGAGGGGAGGGGAAGGAGTACGAGGAGAAGGTTGGGAGGAAGCATCAGAGAAGGGAGGCTGCCTGCACCTCTGTGGTTGTAGATTCGTCCAAGGCTGCTCAGTGGTGAGAAGGATGCTGTCCAGATGGAGGGTAGGTCAACAGAGCCTTGGTTCTGGGCCAGTCTGTGTCCCCAGGTGGTGAAGACAGTGCAAGGAACCGAGGGGTTTCTCTTTAGCACCCACAGCCTTTTACACCATTTACCCTTGACCTTGTTTTTAGGGGGAAATCCTGAGCCTAAGGAACTATCACATGAAAAATATAAATTAAAAAAAAAATCTTGTTTTTGTGCAAGTTTGCTATGTCAACGTTTTGTAGATAGCTGAACCAAACTGTCCAGGCTAATCCAACTAGAGAGGAGAATGAGGATGGGAGGAGGGGGCAGTGACTCCAGGGCCCCAATTTCAACGTGTAGCTCAGATTTCCACACAATTCTGTAAGTAATTTTGAATTAAAATGATGGCCAAATAGGAGAATCTGGTGGTATTGGAGTATGAGTGTAGGCTTCTATGTGCTTAAAATGAAAGCAAGAAATGGATCTGAATTGATTAAAACACTGCATGCAAAAATAAAACTGGTCGTAATAACTGATTAGGGACCACTCTGATGAGGGTGGATTGTTTCAGGCTGTATGACAATGGGATATGCACAGAGGCCAAGCATAAAGTGAGTATACCTTGCCATATTCATGAGCTCTTCCTCAGCTGAGGTTCATCCGATCAGTGAGAGGAGTTTCAGGTTAGTTATGTTCCATGGTTCATTCATTCATCCTTTCTGTAAAGTGTCCACTGTGCTCCAGGCTCTGTGTGCATCCTGGGACTGCGGCAACAAACACTGACCTCTGGATTTTTAATACCTAAGACGCCAGTGGGTGAAACCTGCCGAGAAACTTAGTCATCAGGTGACATTTGGTGCACCTGAGATGCTAAATCTTTGGGAGGAAAAAATGGGACTGAAATGAGAGATTGTCGGTCCAAAAAGGGTGAGCTAAGATGGCCTCACCATGAAGGCAACTTCTATGAATGCACTATGCAAGACAGGCAGAAGTGACTGTGGAGGCTCAGAAAAGGGAGAGGGGCTTTGAGATTAAAGTAACTGGGATAAGACAGCCTGGTGTTTGGGGACCCTGGATGCCTTCCTGGTGGGGGGTTCATTACCCTCCATGAATAGGGGTCTGTGGAGGAGAGAAGGGCTCTGGATTTCCATTCAGTAAGCTGACCATGGATTTCACAGCCCTGGAGCTGGGGATGGAGGCAGCAGCAAAGCAGGGAGATGTGGCAGACACCTGTCATTGCATGTCTCATGAGACACAAGGTGATGGAGCGACCCAAGAGAGCATGCCAGCACAACTTTGCAATGGATTTAAACATCAGGGCCAACAGTCACCGGCAGTTTCAGCCAGAGCAGCCAGAAGGAAGGACTCCCCATAAAAGCATCTGAGGAAGACACAAGGGGTACGTGTTCTGGGGCTGCAGAGACCCGAGTTCAATTATGATTACACCAGGTCGGAGGTGCTGAGTCCACACACATGGAAACCACTGTGGGAAGAGGAACAGGCTCAGACTCACAGAGACCCAGCCACCTGGGACGGGCAGATGGACGACCGAGTCCACCGCGGGCACCGTGAGTTACCGTGCCCTACTGGCTGTGGATTGTTTTAGGATCTCAGACTTTGAGAGACACACTGGTGGCTTGTATGGTGCCTGCAGGTAGGAAGTGTCAGGGACATTTTCCACCCACTCATGTTCTATTTCAGCCTGTCCTAGGCGATCCCTTGAAATGGTTCGGACCATTTATCCTTGACCTTGAAAGCTTGACCTCGTCATTTTTTCCTAACAAGTCAGACTGGGCAAAGAGGTTACAGGCTTCTTCCTAGATGAGGTTAAGAAGGCTGTTGTCCACTGTGGAGGCCTTGTTACATTGTAATATTGATGGTGTGGCATTTAGGAAGAGCAGAGGGCATCCTGCAGCCAACATAAGAGAGGAGCTGAAGCCTTGAGCTGACTTCAAGGGAGGGAATCCTCTCACCAGAAGAGTTGGGTCAGGAGCAGCTCGCACTCTGTCGAGCCTTCTGGTAACACTCCAGGCCTGAACTGACACCTACTGAGAGGGCTCCCTGATTTCCTGGCCCACAGCACAACTGCTCCCACGGAGTGCGTGCGTGTGCGTGTGTGGTGGTATTTGGGAGATAATCTTTCAGACAACACTGAAGAACACACAAATTATATTTTACTGTTAAGTTGCTTGGTCCACGTGGAATGTGATTTCCTCCTAATAAATTAGAAGATTTCTAAGGCCAGAATTATAAAACATTCTGTCTGTTGAAGAACTGCTAAAATCTAAGTCTTGCAAAGGGGAGAAAAGAATGGAGTGATGGCTGTTTCTTTTTCCCCATCTTGGCTCATTGTTTCTGGCTGATACTCGGATGCATACAGCCATGAGTCAAAGCTCATTACAACAGCTGTGTGAGAACGGATCTACTTGATTAAGACCGCTCCATAGGTGTAGGCTGCGGTTTTTCAATAATGTGTGTTACTTGGGGGTCTGAAAACTATGAATTTTATTGTTTTTAGACAAGCTATGTTAATGGAAAAAAAACCCACGTTTACTGAAGTAAAAAAAAAAAAAAAAAAAAAAACATAACAGGGCCCAGTGCAGTAGCCTAGCGACTAAAGTCCTTGCCTTGCACGTCTGGGATTCCATATGCGTCCTGGTTTTAATCCTGGTGGCCCCGCTTCCCATCCAGCTCCCTGCTTGTGGCCTGGGAAAGCAGTCGAGGACGGCCCAAAGCCTTGGGACCCTGTACCCACATGGGGAACCCAGAAGAGTCTCCTGGCTCCTTGCTCAGATTGGCTCAGTTCCAGCCACTGCATCCACTTGGGGATTGAATCATCAGATGGAAGATCTTCCTTTCTGTCTCTCCTCTTCTCTGTATATATCTGACCTTCCAATAAAAATAAAATAAATCTTAAAAAAAAAAACCCAAACCATAATAGGCAAAATAAGTAAAAATATTTAGGTTTAGAGCTAAAGGTACCCATCTGTAAACATACAAGCATGTACATTATTTCAAAGTCTGGCTACTCACTCATTTATATGCAAGCTTACCTCAAAAATTGTGGAAAACAGAATTAAAATATATATTTATGTTGGTGCAAATCAATTTTCAAATCTACACATAGCGTGCTTCAAAAAGATCTGCGATGTGGGAGGCTTGTCAGTGATCTGCCTCTCAATGACTCCAAGAGCAGTGGAATATTTTAGTGTCTATTACATTTTATCATAATCTGACACATTGTCACATTCGGATAGATTGTGGTTAGCATTTTCTATAGCACAGCCAATTTGACAGCAGATGACCAATTCTCTTACAAAAGTAATGATATGGGGCTGGCACTGTGGTTCAATAGGCTAATCCTCTACCTGCCAGTGCTGCCGTCCCATCTGGTGCCAGTCCTAGTCCCATCTGCTCCACTTTCATTCCAGCTCCCTGCTGATGGGCTGGGAAAGCAGTGGAGGATGGGTTGCATATTCTTGGGCCCTTGCATGAATGTGGGAGACCCAGCAGTTCCTGGTGCCTGGCTTTACGTTGGCCCAGCTCCAGCCTTGTGCCTGTTTGGGGAGTGAACCATCAGACAGATCTCCTTTCTACAACTCTCAAATAAAAGAAATCTTCAAAAGTATTGTTACAAGAAAGAAGCACACTTAGAAGATTATTCAATGTGCACTATCATTTTTGAACTGCAGTTCAGGTTAGAAAGTCATGGCTATGTTACCTTACTGCACACATCCTGCTTGGGCGGGGAGCGGCTATAGAGACCCCTGTTGGGGAGCTGCTTGGGGCCATGCCTCTCCTGGCGTCTACAAAACACCCACAATCAGCTCAGGCTCAGTCCAGGAAAGCAGCTGCTCTCCAACTTCCCCAGGCATCAGAATAAGCTAGAGAATTTGTGACAAACACATACTCCCTGGAGGCACTGCAGGAACCTGGACCTCATGGCCAGGGGGCCTGGTAACTAATCTGGTTTTGAAAATCGCTCCACCCTCCACCATTCCTGGCCCAAGGCACAGCTCAGACCGTCCAGTCTGCCCACATCTTGGTACTCAGAAAGATGAGCAGCAGGAGGAGGCAAAGAGCCAACACAAACCTTGAGTATCACCATCTTTCAGCAACGTAAACAGCTGATGTAGGATACCTTTCCAGGCCTTCATTCCTTCTATATTCGCTCGACAAACCCCCATTGCGCTGGAAGGTAGCCCCCATTGCGCTGGAAGGCTACCACGCCCCTACTGGTGCAGTCCTTTATCGAGCTGTGTTGTTCAGGGTACACCACTCTCTGTGTCTCCAGTCCTGAGTGTAATAGCTTAAAGACCTCCTTCCCTGTCCTCTCTCCCCTCCGCTGTCTCGGCCGGGGGTCAGTGTGACTCTGTAGGGCCTAAATGCCTTAAAGACTCACTGGTGACTGGGGAAGAAGTTTCCTAACGGCCCAGTTAGCGACAGCCACGGCTTCCTCCTGCCAACCACAGGATTGGCACTTACATCCTTCCACCCAGACCTCTAGCTCGAGGAAAAAAACCTAGAGGGAGAGGCTGGGACGGCCCCCTCCTGGGGTGTCACGCGGGAAGCGGGACTCGCGCCAGTCTTGTGGCTGGCTCTTCTCAACCGCCAGAACGGCTCCCGGCCCGTTATACGAGGTTCTTGCCCAGATGGGGACTGGCAGACCCAAGGTCCCACCTGCGGCGTTCCTCCCTCCAGATGCGAATCCGCCCACCTGCGGAACTCCCGCCCATCTGCCGTCTCCTCCCCTCCCCCTCATCTCCTCCAACTCGCAGCCGCAGCGCTTCCCGCTCCTCCCCCCACTCCACCTGCAGTGCTCTCAGCGGCGCTGCATCACTTCCCACCCCCGGCCCTGCCTGGGGACAGGCCGCGGTCCCCGGCAGCCCCGAGCAGGCCCCGCCCGCCCGCTGGAGCTCCGCCCGCCGCCGCCCATTGGCGCACGAGCCGGGGCGCAGGCGGGGCGGCGGTTCCGAGGCGGGCGCGCGTGGGCCGGGTCCTCACTGCCTGCTGCGCACCCGAGCGAGCCGCTGTCCCTCGGCCTCCTCGCCATGGACGTCAAAGTCTCTTCGACCCCTCGGGGCTCCTATCGGAAGTTCTTGGAGCAGCTCTCCGGGGCCGGCAAAGCCATTGGTGTGCTGACCAGCGGTGGGGATGCCCAAGGTGTGTGCGCTTGGTTTTGGGGAGGTGTGGGGATGGCGGCGGCTGTGGCGGCGGAGGCAGCCGAGGGATGGTGGCAGGGGTGGTTTTCTTGGAGAACCTAGAGCGGCGAGGAGGGAGGAATGCCAGGGAGCTGGGAGGAGGAGGTTCCGTAGAGACGCGCTGGGAAAAGCCACCTGGGAGGAAGCGGTGACTGGAGGCACGGCGACGCCTCGCGGGCCCAGCAACGTGAGGGATTTGGGTGGGGCGGAGTCGGGAAAGGGGTATGGCTGTAGGATCTTCCATGGGGAAGCTCAATGAATTTTCCACCTACAGGTTCATGTATTAAGACTGGCGATAGGACCGCTTCCAACACCCTCCTCATGGGTCGTTGTGCGTGAGTGGCCCACGGTGGGGGCCGGGCGACTCCGTTAAAGCTTGATGGACACAGGACTACCTCTCCTGTGTGCCCAGCCCTACCCTCCTGACTCACCGGAACCCCTGAAATACTGTAGATAACCTAGCCGGGTCCTCAGGCGCGAGTTGCGCCCCCGCGGGAGGTGCACGTGGGATCCCCACTGCTGCATTGCGGGACCCCGCTCGGGACGCCCGCCCGGGACGTTCCCACCTAGTGTTTCTCTGGTAACACCTTAGATGACTCCTGGGAGATTTTTTTTTTTTAATTAAAGATGTTTCCTCGCTCGCGTCGCCTTCCGGCTCGTGACAAAACTGAAAACAAAAATGGGTCACTGTGCCCTCCCTCCGCGCCAACCTCCCTGTGGCCAGGAAAGACCAGGAAACGGGGATTCCGAGACGTCACCCGCGCGCCTTCTCCCCAACGTGGAAACAGACCTCAAAGCTTGTGGGAGCCGGAGGCTGGGTGTGGGGGAGGGGTCCCTAGCCCTGGGCCAAAGAGCAAGGCAGGGCTTGGAGATCATTTAACATTTCAAAGGGCCCGGCGGAGCTCCGGGCTGGGCGGGTTAAGCTGAGGCGGAGCCGGAATCTCCGGACAGACGCTGCGGGGTTCCAGGTTCCTGTGAATTCCTGGTTAAGACGGAGCCTACCATTAAAAAGTAGAGGCAGGCTTCTCAGACGAATTCACCCTTGGAGCCTCGCGGCTCGTCCGGGCTGGAGTCACGCTCCCGGAGCTGGCTTTGATTTTTAAATTTTTCTTCGTGTATTCTCCGTTTCCTTATGCTTCAAATGCGTCGCCCCGCATTGGTGGCCTAATTTCGTAGCTTTTTCACTAGTCGAGGAGGGATGTTCAGAGGCCGGGCTCGGTGCCCTCTTGCCCTTGGCCCACCCATCCCGCGACCTTTCCTTCGTCCTTGGGCGGGGCCGGCGCGGCGGGGCAGGTTGGGGCGCTCTGGGCACCGCCCCGGCCGTGCGCGCGGGTGCCTACGTGATGCCCAGTCCGTCGCCGCCCGTGCGCCTGCGGCCCCCCGACGCCCCACGCGTGACGCAGCATCCCTGCAGCCCAGGGCTTGTGCGGCTCGAGCAGGCGAAGCCAGCCCTGCCAGGTGTGGGGCCGGACAAAAGGGCAGACTGGGATGCTGTTTCCATTACCAGGGGCCTGCCTTCCTGCTCCGCAGGAAGCTAGGTTGTTGTCGAATAGGTATTCTAGTAAAGCAATGCGCCGACGTAAAACGCTGGGATTTAACAAATGCTAACTGATGGAGGAGTAGGAGAGAAGATGACAGGGACCCACAGCACGTCAGCATATGAAGATAGGCATGTAGGTATGGGGTTGGCGTGGAGCCTAGCCTGAGTGGCTTCCTCTGGCGAAAAACTTCGAAAGCACGCTAGTTCCGGGGACATCCGCTAGGAACAATTTAAGAAGTGAGTCTTTTACCTTAACCCGCCGGAAAGAGCTTCCGGCACAGGAAGGGGAACTGATGTATCTGTGGCTACCAGGGCTGTGCGGTCAGAGTTTCAAGGTTGTATCGGAATGAAGATGCTGTAGCTGTTGAAAAATGCATTATGGACCATGCCCCATGTCCCCCCCCCCCCTTTTAAAGAAAATTTTGAAGGGTGTAGTGGCACAGAGAGATCTTCTGTCATTTAGTTCATTTCTCAAATGTCCCAAAGGAAGAAGTTGGACCAGACAGCAATCAGGAGCCAGGAACTCCAGCCAGGAGCCCCACATAGGTGGCAGGGGCCCAGATACGTGGGCCATCTTCCACTGCCTTCTTAGGCACATTAGAAGGGAGCTGAATGGGAAATGGAGTGGCTGGGACTTGAACCCATTCTCCCACGTGGAAGGCTGGTGTTGCAAGCAGTTGCTTGCTGTGCTACATCAGTCCCTAAGGGCAGTTCCTGTGAACACCATGACCAAAAGTATGCTGAAATACTTGACATTCTGTGTGCAGTGTACAAGACAATAGTGCCATTGGCAGAATTGGCATTTTTCTTTTTACTGAACCAGCAGCATCTGCCATGTGTGGGGAGTTACACATATTAAAAATACTAAGTTTATCCCTGTTCACATGAGCGGAAAAGGATGCTGACACCATAAGTGTATGAGAATTGGACCCGGAGTGGTAGCCTAGCAGCTAACATCCTTGCCTTGCATGCACTGGGATCCCATATGGACACCAGTTCTAATCCTGGCAGCCCCGCTTCCCATCAATCTCTGCTTGTGGCCTAGGAAAGCAGTGGAGGACGACCCAAGGACTTGGGACCCTGTACCCAAATGGGAGACCCAGAAGAGGCTCTGGGCTCCTGGGTGCAGATCGGCTCAGCTCCAGCTGTTGTGGCCACTTGGGGAGTGAGTCATCTGACGGAAGATCTTCGTCTCTGTCTCTCCTCCTCTTTGTATATCTGCCTTTCCAATAAAAGCAAAATCAATCTTTTAAAAAGTTGTGTGAGAACATTGCTCATTTGGTATCGTGTCAGGTTAATGGGAGTCTGCCCGCAACCTGGCACGTGATGCCAGATAGCACCTGCTGCCACCTGGACTGCCCCTGGTAAAGTTCACCAACCACCACCCCTGCCTGAGAGCCCTCCCTCTTCAGAACAGAGGTGACTTCCTCGCCTTTTCTGAGACTGTATAAATAGCTAGGTTCGGGCCCGGCAGCGTGGCCTAGTGGCTAAAGTCCTCGCCTTGAAAGCCCCGGGATCCCATATGGGCGCCGGTTCTAATCCCGGAAGCTCCACTTCCCATCCAGCTCCCTGCTTGTGTCCTAGGAAAACAGTCGAGGACGGCCCAATGCTTTGGGAGACCTGGAAGAGGTTCCAGATTCCCGGCTTCGGACCGGCGCGCACCGGCCCGTTGCGGTCACCTGGGGAGTGAATCATCGGACGGAGGATCTTCCTTTCTGTCTCTCATCCTCTCTGTATATCTGACTTTGTAATAAATAAATAAATCTTAAAAAAAAAAAAATAGCTAGGTTCTACCTTGATAGTAGTGGCTTGCACCTGTTTGAAAGTTTGAGATCCAGTTCTTTCCTAGAAAGGTCTGAGATGTACTGGGATGGGGCAGAAATAGATTTACAAACCCTTAGAGTAAGTTGCTCCTTGAGACGTGATAGATGAGAATTCTAATCTTTGGTCATTTTGTCTTTGAGTTATATCCGTACTTGGTTTTTTTTTTTTTTTTGAGACTGTGAATTTTGCTTGTAGCTGGAAATCAGGGAGATGCATTTAAAATCTTAGGGTGGTTTTCTAGTAAGTGTGCAATTCCACGCTGAGAGGGTTGTAGCTCCTGTTTATCGGACACATTTTCTGCAGTTTTATCTCCAGGCATAATTGCATGGCTCCAGGGTATGTATGGATTCTTTTTTTTTTTTAGGGAAAAAATGATACACAAAGTAATAAGTAGCTTAGGTAAGCTTATACATAGTAATGGCATGATTTAAAGTAAAGCTCAGTGAGATCCTAGCCTCAAATTTCCTCCACCAGTTCGTTTTTTTTTTTTCTTTTCTCTTTAAAATTTGTTTATTTGAGAGGCGGAGTTAGGAGAGACAGAGATCTTTCATGTGCTTGTTCATTCCCGGGATTGCTGTGACAGGGCTGGACCTGTTGAAGCCATAACGCAGGACCTTCGTCCCCACAGGGAGCACGGTCCACGTACTTGGCCATCTTCTGCTATCACAGGTGCATTGGCAGAGGGCTGGATCCGAAGTGGAGCAGCTGGCGGTTGTATAAGCATCCTTATGGGATGCAGGTTTAGCCCCTGGATCACGTTCTTTTTTTAAAAAAAATTGTTTGTTTTTTTTTTTATCAGAAAGGTAGATTTACAGAGAGAATAAATGACATATATGCTCCATCTGCTGGTTTCCTCCAAAAATGGCCACAATGACAGTCCAAAGCAAGAACCCAGGATTTGCTTCTGGATCTCCCATGCAGGTGCAGGATCCCAAGGCTTTGGACCATCCTCTACTATTTTCCCAGGCCATAAGCAGGGAGCTGGATTGGAAGTGAGCAGCCAGGAACCCTGCAGACAGAGCCAGTAGAGCTGTGGCACCTATGCCCTCTCCCAGAGCCCTCACTGAGGAGCAGTTTTTTTCTGTGGACCTTTCTCAGTCCTCATCTGAATCAATGTGTTGTTATCAAGAATGCTAAGATTAAATTGATTTTCACTTTAACCTGAAATCGGCTCCGCATTGTTGGACAGATAGGCTAACCATAACAAGTACCCACCCTCAAACAATATTTTGTCACATACCAGAGATGACTAATTGTCTTGGACACCGGCTGTGGCTTCCGGAGGGCCTGGCATATGGTGGAGTGGGGAATGCTGAGAAGTTCCTGTGCATTCTTAGGATGGGGTAGTATGACGAGACGGTCCGTTTTGGCCTTTGGAAAGGTGAATATCAATGCAACAGTTGCAGAAAGTCCTCATGCATTTGCATATGTGTAATTGTCGTGAGAATTGCATTTTGTGACCGCTTGTTGTTCATGAAAACTAATGTTATCCTGCAGGAGCCAGGGAAAAAGTTTGAGATGAGCCGTCTTCGTGGCATTTGCAGAGCTAAGTGGTAGAGTCCGGCCCTGTGTCTGCAGTGAGAAGGAGCCAGACTGGGGTGTGAATGTGTCTGAACCAGGATAGCTCCAGTGTGTTGCAGCTTGTGTGGCAGGTGGCAAGTATCCTTCACTGCCTTCCGCCTGGACTTTCCACTGAGGACGTGGGAAATGACTTGGAGTTCTAGCTGTCTTCCCTGTTCATGAGGTTGTTATGGATGAACAGCTAATCGAAGGTACCCTTTTGGAGACAAGGCCGTGTGTTTCAGTGAGCACGTGAAAGCTTTCATTCATAAATTTGAGGTGCCAATAGACCGGACCCAATGCTGCATTTGTAGAGTTGTCCAGCCTCAGATTAGAAAATATTTGCGGGGGGCCTGGCGTGATAGTGTAGTGGCTAAAGGCCTCACCTTGAACGTGCCGGGATCCCATATGGGCTCAGGTTCTAATCCCGGAGACCCTGCTTCTCATCCACCTCCCTGCCTATGGCCTGGAAAAGCAGTCAAGGACAGCCCAAAGCCTTGGGACTCTGCACCCATGTGGGAGACCCGGAAGAAGAACCTCCTGGCTCCTGGCTTCAGGTTGACTCAGCTCCAGCTCTTGTGGCTACTTGGGGAGTGAACCAGCAGACAGAAGATCTTGCTCTCTGTCTGTCCTCCTCTCTGTGTATCCGCCTTTCTGATAAAAATACGGAGAGGAGGAGAGACAGTTCTTTTTATTGGAAAGGCGAATATACAGAGATGAGGAGAGGCAGAGAGCAAGATCTTCTGCCTATGACTCACTCCCCAAGTGAGCGCAGTGGCCGGCACTGCCGATTTGAAGCCAGGAGCTCTTCCAGGTCTCCCACATTGATGCAGGGTCCCAGGCCTTGGGCCATCTCCGACTGCTTTCCCAGGTCACAAGCAGGGAGCTGGCTGGGAAACTGGCCCGCTGGAATTAGAACGGGCGCCCGTATGGGATCCCGGGCATGTTCAAGGCGAGGACTTGAACCACTACGCTAGCGTGCAGTGCCCAAAATAAATAAATCTTTAAAAAATATATATTTGCGGGAACATTGCATCTGTTCTCATAAAATATGCCCTTTATGATTATTTCCTCAAGAAAATACAGCACAACAGTCATTTGTACAGTATTCTACATAGTATTTGATATTGCAAGCAAAGAGGAGGATTTAAATTAGAAGTATGTACATAGTTTGTATTCAAGTACCTGGCCAGGTTATGTAAGGGCTTCAGTACCTCTGAGAGCCCAGTTAGATATAGAATGGAAACAGAACAGTGGACGTCTTGCCCCCCCCACCATAGTTCTGGGGGAACTACCAGTCCTGAAACTCTTTAATATAGATTTATTATTTAGTAGAATCTCTTTAGTTGAAAATTAATTTAGCAAAAACCAGTAATTTAGCAACAATTGTTGGGTCTAGGGATCTGCGCAGGCATTACCATGCAGTTTCATTATATAATGGAATGTGTCCAATTGCTTCAGTGTTTATGAATGCAAATATTTTGTGTGACAAATTCAGATTCTTATTAGGAGCTAGATGTTTCATCCTCTTGCAAGAAAAGCCTGTTGTCCTCCGGGGGTTGCAGAAAATCAAAGGCTTTTCCTAGAGAACTCAAACCTATTATCTGGTTGAATTGGGGCCATTTAAATAAAGCCTATCAATGTGCTAGACTATCAGCAGCAACTTACATTAGAACTGTAAGAGGTAGCTGAGAGTGACAGGATTCACAACTGTGCATCTACTGCATATGCAGTTATGCTAGACAGGGGCCTGTGGATAAGGAACAGATGGCTGCATGGTCAGGAAATAGTTGAGTCACTTTCTGAGTTGCTCTTCCACAAGCTTTGCCTGGTGCTGGATTTCTTGTGTTTTACAAAGCATCTGCGGGCAGCCAAGCTCTCCCTCACTCCTCAACTGGTCTTCGCATCCCCACTGCCGTGCCCGTGGTTGGGAGTTGCAGTGGTTGTGCTGTCAGGGTAAAGGGCGCAGCAAAACGTGGTCCAGCAACAGTCTGGTCTGGTCCCTGGCTAACTTATCTACGTGTGGTGGCATAGGTTCCTGTGTTACCAGAATCGAATCACTCACTCTGTCTTATCTCTCTCTCTTAAATATGCGTTTAATTTTATTGTAAAGTCAGATAGACAGGAGTAGAGACAGAGAGGAAGATCTTCCATTGTTGATTCGCTCCCCAAGTGGCCAGCGGCTGGAGTTGCGCCGATCCAAAGCCACAAGGCTGGAGCTTCTTCCAGGTCTCCCACGTGGGTGCATGGTCCCAAAGCTTTGGGCCATCCTCGAGTGCTTTCCCAGGCCACAAGCAGGGAAGTGCATGGGAAGTGGGGCTGCCGGGATTAGAACTGGTGCCCAGTTGGGATCCTGGTGTGTTCACGGCGAGAACTTTAGCTGTTAGGCTACCGGGCAGGGCCTCTCCCCTCCCGCCCCCCTCCACCCCCGGCCTTTAAATCCTTGTTCCAACCTCAGTGAAAGTCTGGAGGCCGCAAAGGATACAGAGAAAAGGCAGCATTGTTCTGGCTCTAGTCAACCCTCCCCCAGAGCCCATTAGCTACCTGCTAGGAGCCTGGTGTTGGCCACCTGGGGATCCTGTGAAGACTAGAATGTGTGGATGGAGTCTGAGATTCACACTTGGGAGTTGTGGGGTTGGTGATGCAACTGGTTCCTAGGATGGGGGTGGGGTGTGGAACTCACCCAGTCTGGAAGGGGGGGCAGTTTGCAAACCCAGGCAGATTAGTTTTTGAGAGATGCCCCCCCCAAACAAGAACACTCAAGTAGTTTTGTGAGTGCTTAAGATTCATTAATAGAGGACAGCTTTTCTAAAAATGTGTGCGCATGTGATCTATTACAGGCTTTCCAACTAGATGATTAAAAGGCTATTAGGTATTAACTTAGAGAAGTCATTCTTGTTATAATTGTCATCTGTGGTTTAACACAGCTCCTTTCTGGGAACTCTAGCTCCCCTGGGTGGCGGGGGGCAGGGGCAGAGGGCCCAGCTGCAGACAGTTGAGAAGGAAGCCTGGATTCTGGAGGGCTGCCTCCAAGCCTGGGGGTGGGGACCTTTGACCTGACCTGAAGGAGAGGGAGGGGCCAGCCAAAGGCTGCCTGGAAAGGAAGTTGGGCCTCTGGGGGGATGGGAGAAAGTGGACTGTATTCTATAGGCCACCTGGTGAGGACTTTGGTTTTATGTTGTGCCACCTGGGAAGCCAATGTGAAGATTACTGGAGGCAGCTGATAAGGGTACATTTGTGGAATTCTCATGAAGGGAATCTGGAGTCTCATAAGGAGCTGTATCAGACCTTAGACAAGGCGAGGGGACAAGGGTGGGGCCCACGGTAGGGCACCGGAGTACCTATGGGCTTGTTCGCATGGAAGGGATGTTGTGTCTGAGCAGGGGCTGGGTAGGAACTCGTCCACTCCCGCAAGAAAGACATTGTGAGCAGCAGTAAGTACCAGGTCAGAAAGAGGATACTCTTTATAACAGTGCTGGTAATAGCAACACATGGGAAGCTCAGTAGCAACAAACTGTCAGTGGGAAGCTCCCTGCATTGTGGCACTTGGAATGGCATTTTCTTGAAACTTTGATTGAGTAGCTTTGTGATGCTCGATATGCCATACAACAGGCATTAAAGAAGAGATGGTGTGTGCAAGCTCAAGTGACCTACCTGTCAATAGTGAAGAAAAAGAAATAGGTGAAAATTCATGTGAATAGTAATTGTTCTTTAACCTAGGCTTTCAATGGCTTCTGTTACTGTATTGATTATTCGTATGATAGCTTGCAGTCTTGTTTTCCACACTAAATCTAGGGTAACTGACAACTTATGACCCGTGGTTATTTTTCTGGCCAGTGTGATTACAAAGCAGGGGAGAACGGAGAGTTCAGAGTTCAGGAGAGTTCAGAGCAGACCCTGGAATGCAGTCAATCTCCCGCCTCAGGCCCCCTTTTCCTTCTCTGACCTTGTCTGCCCTTCTTTAGTTCTTTCCCCAGGCGTCACCTGTCTGGGAGGCCCCTCTTAGCTAATGACTGCCTGACTGTCAGGGCAGCCCCTCCAGGCAGGCAGGCAGGCAGACATCCTCGAGGCAACATTCCATCCCATCTTTCTCCACTGGCTCTTTTTCTCCTTAGCGCTTACTGTTCCCCAGTGGGTGCAGTGTGTTTTACTACTGCCTGTAGGTCTCTCCCAAGTGGGACAGGCGCCATCAGAGGAATCTCTTTTGTTTTATAAGTGATGGATCTGACAAAAGACTAAACTGTCCATGTGATTGATGGGTGGGATGGCAATCAGGTGACTGAAGACCCTATTCAGATTTATCTCATACATACACGTAACACTGTGGATCGGGTACCCTGTGGGATGGAGGGGCTCCTGGCTTCATGGCTTGAGATCACTGTAGTATTTCCAAAACCTGTAACTCCGTTCCTAAAGGAGGCTTGGTGGGCAACTGCAGTGGTTAGAATGGGGCACTTTTTTTTGTTTTAAGGAGGAAGCCTCGTGACTTTATTTCTTAAAAATGAATTTTAAGTGTTGAAATGACTCAGTTATCAGTGGGAAAGGTGCTGGAAAAGTGGTACAAGTGTGGTAAAGAGGAGAGAGATTATTCCAGGATGAATCCACATGCTTTTATTATAATCAGTATAATCCTTGTTCCTTTAAAAGAAATCACTGGCTATTTAATTTTAATCAGAAGAGAATTTCAGGAAGCCTTTATAAACAAACCTCTACCCCAAGTAACAATACAAGAGCCTTGGCTCTGGCCTTGCTGACTGGCCCCCTGCTGTGACTCCTTGAAGGGCTGTCTGCCCTCCAGGAAGGCGCTGTCCAGTTGCTAGTTCAACTGCAGGACAGTTCAGTAAGAAACTGTGACAATGCTAATCACATTCACATGTGCTTTCCGCCCACCCATTCCCTGTTCCCTCCTTGGCTCAAAACTCTCACATTTTGGTTCTTGTAGCTAGGCCATACCTTCTCAGGTCTCAGTAGGGGTTTCTGCAAATTATGAAGAGTGACTTCTCAAGTACTGAGATTCGTGCGTCGTAACAGGATTACATTTTTTTTGCACAGAAAAACTTAACCAGCCTTGTTTGGATTCCCAGGTAAAGCATTCAAAACAAATGCAAAGCGCGATGATCGCAGCCATGCCTAAACTATAAACACAGTAAGAGTATGAAGTGATAAACTCAGGCCCTGGGGATAGGGAGTGGAGGGAGGGAAGGGGGTATTTGTGGCATGGTAGGGTAAGCCTCTGCCTGCAGCAATGGTAAGCTAAATGGGTGCTGGTTCATACCTCAGCTGCTCCATTCCCATCCAGTTCCCTGCATATGCCCTGTGAAAAGCAGCAGAGGATGGCTCAAGTCTTTGGGTCTCTGGACCCCAGTGGGAGGCCTGAAGTAAACTCCTGGTGTCAGATCAGCCCAGCTCTGGTCATAGCAGCCATTTGGGGAGTGAACTAGCTAACAGGAGATTCACTCTCTCCTCTTTTTTTTTTTTTTTTTAAGATTTATTCATTTTATTACAGCCAGATATACACAGAGGAGGAGAGACAGAGAGGAAGATCCTCCGTCTGATGATTCACTCCCCAAGTGAGCTGCAACGGGCCGGTGCGCGCCGATCCGAAGCCGGGAACCTGGAACCTCTTCCAGGTCTCCCACGCGGGTGCAATGTCCCAAAGCATTGGGCCGTCCTCAGCTGCTTTCCCAGGCCACAAGCAGGGAGCTGGATGGGAAGTGGAGCTGCCGGGATTAGAACCGGCGCCCATATGGGATCCCGGGGCTTTCAAGGCGAGGACTTTAGCCGCTAGGCCACGCTGCCGGGCCCTTTCCTTCTCTTTGCTAACTCTACCTTTCAAATAAAATTAGATCTGAAAAAAAAAAAAAAGGAAAAGAAAAGAAAAACTGAGAAAGTCCGAGGAAAGCTTGGAGCAAAATAAAAAAAACAGGACATGTTTACTAAGGAGACTGGCCCTTCTTGGCTTTGTTTTCATCCTTCTCCCTTTGGTTTTTGTGCTCTGGTGCTAACCTTAGAAATTTCCCGAGACCCTGTTTCACAGGCCTCACTCTGCAGTGCTGAGCAGGAGCCCTGGTTTTGCACTAATTCAGGAGAGTTTAATGAGTCAACAAGACCTGCCCCTCAGCAACTAAATTAGAATCTGGTCCCAGCAGGTTTGTGTTTTTTTTTTTCCCTGTTAAAATACCCTTTGGAGAATCTGAGATCTGGTCATTGTAGCAGAAGGAATTAGGGCATATTTTAAATTAAAACAAGAGAATGGTTTAAATTGCATTTGTGAATTTTATTGCTTTAGGCTAACCAAGTTATCTTGTCATTGCCTCCCCTTGCTGGAAGGATCAGGCCCTCGGCAGACTTCCGGGAAGATTGAACCCAGCCTGCCTTCTCTTGGCTGCGATGTTCTCCCAGTAGGGTGTGTGGTCCCGCCTGAGCGCTCTCTACTGGCTGCTGAGTTGTAGAGGGCAGCAACAGGGACAGCTCCAGTGGTCTGCTAAGCTGCTTCTCCCGCTGCAGCACCGGCATCCCACACAGGCACCAGTCACAGCTGCTTCCCTTCCAATCTAGCTCCCTCACATGGCCTGGAAAAGCCGCAGGGGTGACATGTGGGTCCCTACACCTGCATCGCAGACCTGGAGGAAGCTCCTGGCTTTGGATCAGCTCAGTTCCGGCTGCTGTGGCCATTTGGAGAATGAAGCAGTGGACAGAAGATCTCTTTTTCTGTCTCTCTTCTGTAAATCTTGCAGACGAAAGCAAATCTTATTTAAAAAAAAAAAAAGAAAGGAAGTCAGGAGCACTGTGTTTGGTGGGAAGGCAAGCTGCAGATGAGTAAAAGCCTGTTGGGCTTGGGCTTGGGCTTGGCCGCCCTGCCTCTCAAAGCTGGAATCCCACATTACCGGGGAACTTGGCAGATTCCCCCTCGACCTGAGAAAGCTTGGGGTGAACCCAGCAGCACACATGATCCCTGTCTTCACCAGACTCAAGGTGAACCAAACCAGGTGCTGCTCCTTCCCAAGCAGGTGTAGGCCAACCTGGAAGAGGCTTGGGGAGATCCAAGGGCTGTGTGTTAGCGGGGAAGTGGTGAGGTTGGCAAACTGCCTGGGACCCAGGTGAGTGTCAGGACATGGGAGTCCCTTGGGGAGTCACTTTCTCTAGCACGTCTGGCTTTGAATACATGTGTGTCTTTGTGCTGTGACTTTTCCATCGTGTCTTTATCAAGGACCCTTAGAAAATGAAGTCATTAGAAGAGTGGGGACAGGATCCAGTGGCTAAATCCTTGGCTTGCAAGTTCTGGGACCCGATATGGGCACTGGTTCGTATCCCAGCTGCTCTACTTCCCATCCAGCTCCCTGCTTGTGGCCTGGGAAAGCAGTAGAGGTTGATCCACAGACTTGGGACCCTGCACCTGCATGGGAGACCCGGAAGAAGCTCCTGCCTCCTGGTTGTGGATTGGCTCAGCTCTGGCAGTTGCGGCCATTTGAGGAATGAACCATCAGATGGAAGATCTTTCTTTCTGTGTGAACTTATCTCTGTAAAGCTTATCTACCTTTCCAGTAAAAATAAATCTTTTTTAAACCGTCCCCCACAACCCCAGAAAAAAACCCAAGAAAGATGGGGATGTAGAGGGGGAAAGGGCCCGAGCAAGGCACTGGTTGTGTTTCTTTGCCATTCAGTTGCCAGTGCTGGTGTGGTGTCAGCGTCTGCTGCTGAACTCATCTGTTAGTGTCCAAGTAGAAAACCCTGGAACCTCCGGTTCTGTCAACAGGTACCAGGAAGGGCTGCTTTTAAATAAGATATGTAGCATAAGAGTTGAAGCACACTTCAACTTGGCCACTGGAAGGTGGCCCAGGTAGGCACACAGGTATGGTGGTGTACCACAGGGGTACGGGCAAGGAGCAGGCAGGAGTCAAGCAGAAGTTGGAAAATTGTCCTGGAAGGAGAAGATGAGCAAGCGATGAGGTGGGGCGGACATAGGTTCAAGCGTGGGAGCCTCCAGGTGCCACAGAGCAGGTAGGAGAGCTTCCATGACCGGGCCTGAGAGCTCTCCGCGAGGAGCTGGGCTGTCCTCCCATAGAACTCGGGGATGCAGGCCAGCAACATGGATACTGACACAGGAAACATCTCAGACCTGTTGTTGAGTGCGAGAAGAAGCAAGTATCAGAATGATGTAGGCAGCCCCATAGCAAGTTTTCCAGTGAAGGAGACCTTACATATGTGGGTTTTGATAACAAGAATGTACTGTAAATTAGCTGCATGGAAACAAAAGAGGAAAAGCTGCTTAAATGATTCTGGCTGTGCCTTGGGTGATGTTAAAGAAGGAAGCGTTAGCGGGGAGAGGCCGGTATAATGGGCAGGTGCTTCAAGAGTAGTCATCATTTCTGTGTTGAGTCACAGAGAAGAAAGTTGTGCTGCTCAGCAAAGAGAATACGGGGGTGGAGACCATTATCAGGGCAGAAATAGGACTTGTCGCATTTGGAAACACTGAGTAAGATAGTCATGAGAAAGAACTATTGGTTAATCGGCAGGTCATAAAAATTCGTTGTAAATAACCACGTTTGAATATGAAGTAGTAAAGCTATGTGTGTGTTTGTGTGTAGAAAGAGATTAAAAATATGTTTATATGCAAGACAAGTACCGCAAAGGTTTTTCAACTAAATGGAAGTTGCTATTCAGAATTGTTTTTGAGGTAATAGAAGAGCCCCTGGATTACAAACCTGCTATGAGAAAATTTAAGATTCAAAAAAATGTTATTTCCGTGTTATGTGAAAGGCAGGAGACAGAGCTACCATCCATCTTATGTTTCATTACCCAAATGTCCACAACAGCTAGGAGCAGGCCAGGACAAAGCAAGCAGCTCAGAACTCCAACCAGGTGTCTCATAAGTTTACCAAGAACCTAAGTATCTCAGCCATCTACCTGCTGTCTCCCAGGATGCAGATTAACGAGGAAACGTGCAGGAGGCCTGGGACTCCAAGCAAGCCCTCAGATATAGGACATAGGCATCGCAGAGGGCATCTTAGCTGCTGAACCAAATGCTTGCCTCTACGTCAAGGTGGTTAACCCTCTTTCTGAGCCAGTTTATCATTCGAGTGTTCACAAATTCACTCTCCTTGTTTGCCAAGGTACACTCCTATAGGACCAGAGTTTTTAAAATTTATTTGCCAGAAGTGTCACTTGGTCTCCCACTGCCCCTAATGTCTTTACGAGGAGGGAGGTTGAAAGTGATGGATGTCTAGGAGTTATTTAGCTGGAAACTCCAGGGTGGTTGCCTTTGAAGGGCACAGGCCTGCCTCTTTCTGGTCTCATCCCTTACGCTTTTTCGCTCCTCTGCTGATTGATCTTAGCTTTTTAGTCTAGATGATGGCCCCAGGCCTATTCAAGCCAGTGTCAGCTTCCCCAGATAGAATCTTTTTTTTTTTTAAAGATTTATTCATTTTTATTACAAAGTCAGATATACACAGAGGAGGAGAGACAAGAGAGGAAGATCCTCCATCCGATGATTCACTCCCCAAGTGAGCCGCAACGGGCCGGTGCGCGCCTATCCGAAGCCGGGAACCTGGAACCTCCTCCGGGTCTCCCACGCAGGTGCAGGGTCCCAATGCATTGGGCCGTCCTCAACTGCTTTCCCAGGCCACAAGCAGGGAGCTGGATGGGAAGTGGAGCTGCTGGGATTAGAACCAGCGCCCATATGGGATCCCAGGGCTTTCAAGGCGAGGACTTTAGCCGCTAGGCCACGCCGCTGGGCCCCAGATAGAATCTTTTTTTTTTTAAAGATTTATTGATTTTATTACAGCCAGATATACACAGAGGAGGAGCGACAGAGAGGAAGATCTTCCATCCGATGATTCACTCCCCAAGTGAGCCGCAACGGACCAGTGTGCGCCGATCTGAAGCCGGGAACCTGGAACCTCTTCCAGGTCTCCCACGCGGGTGCAGGGTCCCAATGCATTGGGCCGTCCTCAGCTGCTTTCCCAGGCCACAAGCAGGGAGCTGGATGGGAAGTGGAGCTGCCGGGATTAGAACCAGCGCCCATATGGGATCCCGGGGCTTTCAAGGCGAGGACTTTAGCCGCTAGGCCACGCCGCTGGGCCCCAGATAGAATCTTAATCGAGAGAAGTCTTGAGTCTAAATGTTCTTACATGATGTTCGCTGTTCGCTCACGTAACCGGCTCCTCATTTCTTTTAACTGAAGTGTCAAAAAATATCCTTGCTTCATACCAGTTTAACTTTTTAGCTAGTAAAATTGCAGGATTTGTTTTTTATTTAAAGTCTTTTCCTAATTTTTGGTTTTATTTGAAAGACATATTTACAGAGAGAGAGAGAGAGAGAGAGAGAGAGAAATCTTTTATCTGTTGCCTCACGTCTCTAATTGCTCCTGAAGCCAGGAGCCTGGAGCTTCTGGGTCTGCCATGAGCGAGGGTGCAGGAGCCCAAGGTGTTGGGCCATCCTCTGCTACTTTCTCAGGCACATTATTAGCAGGAAGTTGGACTGAAAGTGAAATTGCTGGGATATGAACAGGTGCCCGTAAGGGATGCCTATACTGTAGACAGAGCCTTAACCTACTATACTACAGTGCCTGCCCCTTTTTCCTTAATTTTTAATTTTTACATTGGTAGCTGGTGATGAAATAGTTTTTCTAAGATTCTTTTTTTTTTTTTTTAATTTTAAAGATTTGATCGGGGAGGATCTTTGATCTTCTGGTTCACTTCCCAAATGGCTGCCGGGGCCCAGTCATGAGCCAGGAGCCTCATCCTGGTCTTCCATACAGGTGGCAGGGGTCCAAGGACTTGGCTCCAACACAGGCCATTAGCAAGGAACTAGGTCAGAAGAGGAGCATCTGGGACCCGAACTAGCATCCAAACAGGATCCTGGCATTGCAGCTAAGGGCTTTATCCTCCTATCCCACCAGGTCAAGCCCTGAAATAATGTTTTATTTCTTGCACAGATCATAGCGCAATTACTCAGCTCAGTATTAACATCTTGGAATTGGCTAATCGTAAATAAAGACCTATCCTGTCTGTTGGATGGTGATTGGATGGAATGCCCTGCACGTGGAGGCAGTGGTGTTCAGGATCGGAATACCCTGGGCTCCTCAGGGTATGTTGTGGTCTATGCTCGTGTGCTGTGTCTTTCTGAACCTCACAGTAGTTCTGGAGAGTGTGTGGAACCCATTTCCAGGCACTGGGGCCTGGGAGAGGCACGTGGGTCACTGGCGCTGGGCACATTTGTAGTAGAGCCAGAGTTCTTCCTGGGTTCAGTACTAACGGCTGCTACTGTTCTTTCTGCAGGAATGAACGCTGCTGTCCGCGCGGTGGTGCGCATGGGAATATACGTGGGGGCCAAAGTGTACTTCATCTATGAGGTTAGTGTTTCGCTGCCCGTTCCTTGTTTCTCAGAGCCTGGGAATTCAGAGGCCTGCAGTGGCTGAGCACCTCTGCAAAGGGCTGAGCCGGTGGTCTCAACTCCCCAGCCTTTCAAATAAAAAGAAACACATCTTTCCAGAAAACGAGAAGAGAATAGTTTTTTGAAAGAAATTCATTCCTCTCCATTTATGATTAGTATCTTAATCTGATTCCTTCAAGTATTATCTGTCTACATTAAAATTATGAGAATATTTGATATGCTGTTTCTTTTCCTATCATGCCTGTTTTCTGTTTGGCAAGTAACATTCCACAACTGTTGCCTGAACTTGATATCTCGTTGCTTGCCCTTGACTGAGTCCTTCCTGTGCTTGTGTCCTGTGTAGGTTAATTTCCATTTTTCAACTGTCCCAGCCCTGTAAGAGCTGTATAAATGCTTTGAGGTATTCACTGTGTGGTGTCATTACCTCTGTCTCTGGATGCGGCACTGGCTGAGTTAAAAGGGAGGGCATGGTTGATCGTGGCTTGCAGTGTGTCTTGCCAGAGGGATTTCTGTCGCTTGTTCCAGCGTTCGCATGCTTGGGCCATGTCAGGAGCAGAGGAGGTGCCCGGTCACTTGCCAGGGTGTTGAGCCGCATCCCTCAGACTCTTGAGCTGGCACGAGCTTGCAGGTCTCCGCGCCGAATCATTGTCCGCTTTTGTGAAATGGCCGCTGATAGGCTTTGCTCATTGCTCTGTAAGATTGTCGTCACTGACTCCAAAGAAGTTGTGTTTTTTTTTCCTTTTAAATGCTGTGTGTTGATTTCCTTTTTTTAAAACTGTGACAGTTTTTTGATTTGTTATGTCCGCTGGTTGGGCAATTTTAAAACACTGCCTCTAACCATCATGGTTCTAGGTTATTGCCTTACAGTTTTCTAGCTGGATCTTTTTAAGGTCATATTGCCCTGGTGAGTTTCCATCCCTGGGCTCTGGTCCTGCTGGCTGCTGTCCTCTGCTCACTAGTGTGGAAGGCGCGCTTTAGGCTCAGGGCCACCCTCAGGGGCCTTTCCCCCCTCCGCTTTTTACCCATGCTCACATGCAGATGTCGGAGGCAGCCTCTCAGCTGGAACTGTGAACTGATTTTCCACCTTTGTAAAACCTGCCTGGGCTTACTGCATTCCTTTCTTTGTGCAGCGTGGCTTGACAAACGTCTTTGGGGACCAGAGGAGCACCCTTTAAAGATGTTTTTCTTTCCTGTTACTGTTAAACTTAGCTAATTTTTCTTTTCCTTTTTTTTTCAAGATTTATTTATTTTTATTGGAAAGGAAGATTTTACACAGAAGAGACAGAAGGATCTTCCAACTGCTGATTCACTCCTCAAGCGGCCGCAATGGCCGGAGCTGAGCTAATCCGAAGCCAGGAGCCCAGAGCCTCTCTTGGGTCTCCCACATGAGTGCAGGGTCCTAAGGCTTTAGGCTCGCCTTGACTGCTTTCCCAGGCCACAAGCAAGGAGCTGGATGGCAAGTGGAGCAACCAGGATTAGAACCAGCACCCACATGGGATCCCGGTGTGTGCAAAGCAAGGACTTCAAATCACTAGGCCACCATGTCGGGCCTAGCTAATTTTTCTTTCTTTTTTTTTTTTTCAAATTCACTAAAGGATTAAAGTTTATAGACCATTACCATAAGTAACCTGTTTTACATGTACTGGACAGTCCTGCCTGCCTCCATAATGTTGAAGTGATGTGCTAACTGAAGTCCCTTGGGACGCTGGCTACCTTATCTTCGCAGGGGCTTTGGGTGCCAGAGGAAAGGAAGGAATTTATTTCATTTTGTAGTTGAGCAAGCGACTTGTCTTAGATAACTTACTTCCTCTGTGTCACCTGCATGGAGAAGCACATTTGGTCTCTGACTCATGGCCCTCGGGTAGGGGCAGGAATTTTACCTCTAGGGACATTTGATGTTTCCAAACTTTTTTATTAGCCAATTATTGGAGTACAGAATTTATTTCTTAATAAGTTTTTTTTTTTTAATTTTATTTATGGGCCAAGCGTGGCTAAAGTCCTTGTCTTGCACGCAACGGGATCCCATATGGGCGCTGGTTCATATCCTGGCTGTTCTGCTTCCCATCCAGCTCCCTGCTTGTGGCCTGGGAAAGCAGTCGAGGCGAGCCCAAAGCCTTAGGACCCTGCATTGGTGTGGGAGACCAGGAGGAGGAAGCTCCAGGCCATTGTGACCACTTGGGGAGTGAACCAGCGGATCTTTCTCTCTGTCTTTCCTTCTCTCTGTAAATCTGACTTTCCAATAAGAATAAATACATCTTTTGGGTCCTGCGCCATGGTCTAGTGGCTGAAGTCCTCGCCTTAAATGTGCCGGGATCCCATATGGGTGCCGGTTCTAATGCCGGCAGCTCCACTTCCCATCCAGCTCCCTGCTTGTGACCTGGGAAAGCAGTGAAGGATGGCCCAAAGCCTTGGGACCCTGTACCAGCATGGGAGACCTGGAAGAGGTTCCTGGTTCCTGGCTTCGGATCGGCGCAGCACTGGCCGTTGCAGTCACTTGGGGAGTGAATCATCGGACAAAAGATCTTCCTCTCTCTCTCTCCTCCTCTCTCTGTATATCTGACTTTGTAATAAAAATTAATAAATCTAAAAAAAAAGAATAAATACATCTTTTAAAAAAGGTATATTTATTTTTATTGGAAAGGCAGATTTACAGAGAAAAAGAGACAGAACCATCTTCCATCTGCTGTTTACTCCCAAGTGGCAACAACAGCTGGAGCTTAACTGATCTGAAGCCAGGAGCCAGGAGCTTCTTTGGGGTCCCTCACGCAGGTGCAGGAACCCAAGGACTGGAGCCATGCTCTACTGCTTTCCCAGACTATTAGCAGGAAACTGGATGGGAACTGGAACAACCGGGACTTGAACCAGTGCTCTTTTTGGGATGCCAGTGCCACAGGTGGAGACAGCCTACTTAAGCCATGGCCACAGCCCCAGAGTGTGGAATTTCTGTTGACCTCTGGTGTGTAGAGACCAGAGATGCTGACCAATAGTGTGAGGTGGGCAGGAAAATCCCCACCACAAAGTCTTTGGAATTCTCTGGTCCCAGATGTCAGCCTTACAAAGGTTGAGAACCCTTGCAGTTTAAGCCAGGAGCGGGATCTGTAATGGATTGGAATGCTGCTAGTTCTGGGGTAGGAAGATAAGGCTGATGGGTGTGGAAGTACTTGTAATCTTTGTGATAACTGATCAACTCTTAAGTTTCCTAAGTCTTGTGATGGTTGTTTGCAGCTTTTTTTTTTGTTTTGTTTCAATTGGTTACTGTGCCCTGTAGTTGTCAGTCTGTTTTCTCTTGCAGTGCTCAGAGCTAGATCTGTCAGACCTGGCACATTTCAATGTTAAGGCAGTGGTAGGAAACGTGTCTTCCCTGAGATCATCTGCGCTTGCTTTCCAAGTCAACCAGACTTACTCTGTCCCTTGTCAGCTGGGAACAACATGCCCCTGTAGTCTGTTGCTCTCAATAGGCGGTGCAGGTGGTCATTCCTGGCCGTCCCCGGGTGGGCGGCCACCGGCAGCATGGGCTAGGCGTGAACACCACCTCCTGTTCTTTCCCTCAGTGGGGAGCGAGGGAATCCTGAGTGGTCAGATCTTAACTATCTTTTGGGAAGTACATGGAATTCTGCAGCTCGTGCCCCGGGATATTGCTGAAGAGAATTGTTCGCAGATGGCGCTTCAGGACGCAAGCGGTGTTAGTAGAAACTGGTAGCTGGTGGCGGGTGTCTCTGTGGGTGAGCGCTGGACCCCAGAGGATGCCCAGGCCTTCGCACTCCTGACTTAACTGCAGGGACAGGGGAACACTCTAAGTATCAGTTTAGTGGGTCAGAAATTGCTGTACTTCTCTCTCTCAGTCCCCCAAAAGAGACATTCTAACCAGCAATTCCTAACATACCTCCTAGAGGATGACCCAGGGGGACATTGCTCAACATGCAGGTTATTCGCTCAGTTGACAGCAAATATTCTGCAATTGAATTGCGTGAGTTTGGTGTATCATCCTCTCTCTACTTAAGACTGAAGAACCCTAAAACCTGTAGGCTCATTACTCACCTGTAATGAGCCTGGCTGTAACCTTTGCCTGCCTGGCTTGCCGTCACTGCTTGGACCTTTCTCAGTGGAGGTGGCGTTAAGCCGAGCGTGCCCCTGAGAGCCCCAGCTTACCTGTGTGGCAATGTTTGTATTGCTTTTTAGATTCCAGAGCCTTCTGAATCCTGGCTTACTTCCTACTTCACAGGGATTGGGGAGGGAATGGTGGATCTACAGCTCAACTGCTGTGGATGAGTAAATTATGATGTTGGTTCCAGGTCTTCGCCTATCCAATGAAAATAGTAATTGCCCAGCTACCACAACGGGAGGGTGGACCTGGAAAAGCTCTCTGCACTAACGGAGCAAGGAAGCAGTTTGCTGCTCAGGGGGCAGGTTGTGCATGTGCTCGGGTCCATTGGTTTGTGGCCAGGCACAGCGTCCTGGGATACATTCATTTCTTCCTAGACCCTAGGGGAACTGTGCAAGTCCAGTTGTCTCCTTGTCGTGCTCTTGGGCTATAGCCACAGGACCTGGGCAGGATGGCACATGGGGGTGCATGCCTGACTTCCCCCATTGGATGCCAGGGGCAGCCTTCTTCCTGTAGTTGTGACAGAAACATCTCCCGACTTGCAAAATCAAAATTCCTTGGCAGGAATCACTGTTCTAGACCTGTGTGGATTTGGATGTAGAAGATGCCTGACTTTGTAACATGAACAACACGATCTTTTCGATAGTTTCTCGGTTTACCTGGAACACTTTGGGTTACTTGCGGTCTAAACAAGTTGTGACTATCTAAGACTTCTATTTTTCATGTAGAGAGTGTGTGCAAAGGATATGCGTCTGAAAACACTGGTATTTTCTGCTAACCATCTGGCCCCTGGTGATGCTGCGCTGTGCCGTCTGGCTGCTGCTAGCACGCCTCTATCTGGGGCAAGCCTACGTGTGGCGCATGCCAAGCCCCTGGGCTCCGCTCTGCAGAGATGGGAGGGCTGTGCAGATGAACTTGTTCTTTTCTGTACCTGGCGAGCCAACTGCTGAGGATTTTTTCCTCCCTTTTAAGCTGTTTTGTTTTGCTTTGCTTTTCCTTAGAAGCTTCTTTGAGATAGTAAGGACACCAGATGCCTTCTTCAGAAGACTGGCCAGCATCAACTCTCCTGGGTAGGCGTGTCACTCTGGCTGCCACGAACAGTTTACTAGTTGCATTTAGTTTAATATATGGGTTTCATATCCTGTTTTGAAAATTAATTAATTAATTAATTAATGTTTATTGGAAAGTCAGGTTTGTAGAGTGAACGAGAGAAGGAGAGAAAGATCTTCTATTTGCTGGTTCACTCCCCAAGTAACCACAGCAGCCAGAGCTGAGCTGATCCGAAGCAAGGAGCCAGGAGCTTCTTTGGGGTCTCCCACAGGTGCGGAGTCCCAAGGCTTTGGACTGTCCTCGACTGCTTTCCCAGGCCACAAGCAGGGAGCTGGATGGGAAGCAGAGCAGCCAGGATTAGAACCGGCGCCCATATGGGATCTCGCTGCGTTCAAGGCGAGGACTTTGGCCGCTAGGTTATAACACCTGGCCCTCATTCTATTGTTGACAGTTACTCTGTATATTTAAAAAATCTCATAACTACCCACGATAAACTTAACAAACCTCTCCTCAGGACTTTTGCCTGTTTCCTACGATGCTGGACAGCCCTTTGCAAATCTGATTATTAGAGCTCATCTTTGTCATCTTGTACACATGAAAAAAAAAAGCTAGGGAGGACTTCTTCACTTGCGTCATCTCATTATGAAAAGCAATACGTTCCAGAAGTGTCAGCCAGGGTTCCTAGTTGTGAAGACTGAGGGAGATGAGGCCAGCGTGGCAGTTGCTATGTGGTCTGCACAGATGGGCCTGCCTCGCTGTGGCAGCAGCTGCAGGTACTGTGTGGGAAGCCTTAAAGAGCCAGTACTTTGCTCTAGGGGTCCCCAGCCTCACCCCTGGCTGAGTGCCTCTTCCGAGCTGGAGTTGGAAGTGATCTTAACTTTGCTGGTTTGGCCCCCCCCAAGTATTGTGGCTGGACTGAATACACTAACTCACAGGCCTTCGCTTCTCTCCCCAGTAGAAAGAAACCCACTGTTTGCCAAAAAGCACTCCTGCCTCCAGCCTGAACTGGGTGATTTGGCGCTGGAGCCAGAGATGTGGAGGTGATTTCTCGGCAGAAACTTCACAATCCACACACTGCAGGCAAAGGAGGAGGGGAGACAGGAGCTACTTTGTAAGAACAGGCTAGAATATGAGTGCTGACATTTTGGAGACCTGTGTGATATGTTATATATATATATATTAAATATTTGCTTTGTTTGAAAAGCATGGTGACAAAGGGAAGAGGAGACTGGAGGAGTAAGAAGTGTTCTGTCTGCTGTTTCACCCCCTAGATGGGTACAACAGCTGGGGCTGGGCCAGGCCAAAGCCAGGAGCCCAGAACTCCATTCAGGTCTCCCAGTTGGTGGCAGAGTCCCTAGTATTTGGACTGCTCCCCGCTACTTTCCCAAGTGCATTAGAAGGGAGCTGGATTGGAAGTGGAGCTGGCTGTATCACAGGCCGTGCTTAACTTGCTGCTCTGTGACGTCAGGCTGTATTAGTTTTGTTTGTGTTGTTTTCTGTCTTGCCTCTTCTCTCTGTCTCTGGACTTCTTTCCCCAACACTTTAGTAAAGGGCCAAACAAGGCCATGACATTACGCTGAGTCACATCTCTGAGATTTTTTTTTTTTAAAGATTTATTTATTTTCATTACAAAGTCAGATACACAGAGAGGAGGAGAGAGAGAGGAAGATCTCTGATGATTCACTCCCCAACTGACCGCAACGGCCCGTGCTGCGCTGATCCGAAGCCGGGAACCAGGAACCTCTTCTGGGTCTCCCCCGCGGGTGCAATGTCCCAAAGCCTTGGGCCGTCCTTGACTGCTTTCCTAGGCCACAAGCAGGGAGCTGGATGGGAAGTGGAGCTTCCGGGATTAGAACCGGCGCCCATATGGGATTCTGGCGCGTTCAAGGCGAGGACTTTAGCCACTAGGCCACGCCGCCGGGCCCACATCTCTGAGATTTTAAAACATAACTGCTTCGGTATTTCAAACCCCTTCACGTCAGGACTGCTTAGCCACTGCATATCTGTCTGAAAGTAAGAATGTTGATGCTTGACGGTCTAGTGGAGTGTATCGCTGTGCAGTGTCTGGCCCTTTCACTATTGCATATTTACCGCATTGGTAGAAACTCAGTCTGTTCACTCAAAGGCCATTCCTGTGACCTCCGTCTGCCCTGCGAGCTCTGTCTTTTCACTGGAAGGTAGCTACAGGAATGAGCATTATCATTTGCTGAGCATTTTCTCTATGTCGGATCTTATACACACTTCTTCCTGTGTGACGGCCAGCTTAATCCCTGCAGCCGATAACATGCTCCCAGCTTCAGACAGTGCCTCCGCGGTGAACAGTTTCAACTTGTGCAAGGAGTGTGATCTCTACTTGCCATTTGCTGCTTCCTCTGCTGTTGCCAGGGGGAAAAGTAGTTGGCTAGCTGAGCCCCTAGTGAGGAGCTGGGCGTGAAAAACCACCGTACGTATTGCTGGGAGCTGTTCCGAAGGTGGAGAGAGGTGGCTTGCCTGGCTTTCTGCCGTAGCTGTTGAGTTTATAACTTACCCGGAACTGGGTACTGTTAGTTTTGGCTTAAAGAAAGCTGGAGGGCTAAATAGATGATGTTGGCTTAGTATTGGTTTTCCAGTGCCCCAAGGACATGACCATACAATGACTAGTCAGGTTCTAACTTATTTTAGACTGCAACTCATTAAGGACAAATCCTAAAGCTGCTCTATAGGAATTTTCCATGAAGTAATTAAATCTGTGAGCATGATTTTAATCAGGTGGCTGTTAGGTTCTCTGGGTGAGAGCCTGCCTTTAGCTGGGATTTCCCTTTGCTGGGATTTCGACACCTTTTTTTTTTCTTTGCACCAAAAGAAATGTTATCTGTCAGTTCCCATTTCTTTAGGAACCATACACTTAAGACACCTTCAACAAGTGCCTAAAAAGACTATTCAAAATCACTTCTTGGCACACTAGGATCTTCCAAAAGTTCATGGAGAAACTTTGCCTGGATTTCAAATTATTGACACCAAAATATACTTGCTTTTAAAATTCCCCTTTGCCAGGAACTTTTTGCGGTCACGTCATGTAGAACAATGAAGAGGCTGTTTTCATTAACTTGGACCTGGCTCCAAGCAGTTTGAAGCGAAAGTTAAAGTGACTTCAGAGCTAATGGTGTGTTCCAAGATGTGATCAAATGACTTGATGTCAGCCAGAGGATGGCTTGAACACAACCAACTAAGGATGTCTTAGGTTTATCTTGTGAGTTTGGAACAACAAAACGGACAGTGTTGCATTGGTCAAGACCTGAGCATAGCCATAAAAGTTTTATGGTTTGCTTTTCTTAACGTGAGTCATAAAACTGGCTCGGAAGGCAGATTCCAAAAGGCAAATGCTTAGTGCTTTGGTTATGTTAAAACAAACATTCAGCCTTCCTAGGAGAGGCTTCGGTAAAAGGAAACTCATCTGAAATTATATATTATAGTACACTGGGCTAGAATTAATCTTCCTAATTTAGGAACATCTTCCTTGTTGAAAAAGACAGCTTCACACAGCTTTTGATAGTTGTTTTTGAAATGTTGCATTGGCTTAATGACTTTGCAAATTAAAGAATGAGTCATTTCCTAGAAACTTAGCACAGGAGCTTAATAAAGAAGGCACTTGGAAGCCTGTATTGGTGAAATCAACTTTTGGGGGGTAGCATTTCTTAAAAACATTCATTTGCTCATTTGAAAGACAGTGACACACACACACACACACACACACACACACACACACACATATACATGCTGTGGCCTTTGCGCAGCAGCAGAGAGAGGCAGATTATCCATCTACTGTTCCATTCCCCAGTTAGTTGCAACAGCAGAGCTGGGCCAGGCTGAAGCCAGAAGCAAGAAGCTCCATCCAGGTCTCCCAGATGAGTGACAGGAGCCCTAAGCACTTGAGCCCTCATCGCCTGCCTCCCACATGCATTCACAGAAGCTACTTGAGAAGCATATTAGCAGGCACTCCAATGTGAGATGCAGGTATAAGAAGTGGCTAAGGTCCTCCCCTTGCATGTGCCCGGATCCCATATCGACATCAGTTCTAATCCAAGAGGCCCCGCTTCTCATCCAGCTCCCTGCTTGCGCCCAGGGAAAGCAGTCGAGGACAGTCCAAAGCCTTGGGACTCTGCACCGACGTGGGAGACCTGGAAGTGGCTCCTGGCTCCTGACTTTGGATCAGCTCAGCTCTAGCTGTTGTGGCTGTTTGGCGAGTGAATCATCGGATGGAAGATATTCCTCTATCTCTCCTCCTCTTTGTATATCTGACTTTCCAATAATAATAAAAAAAGGGCATACCATATTCTTTATTTTCAATTGCTTGCTTTTTTAGACGTATCTGTGCTACATAAAATAATCAAATTATCTTGGAAAACTTTAGTTTTTAAAATGCGTGTCACGCTTTTGGATCAGTTTCTAGAAGCAAAAAAAAATTGTTTAAAAAATCAGTACTTGATTGTTTAAATCAGTACTTAAATATTGAGAAATACTAAGGGGAAAGCAAAGTTTTCTGTTCCCAATATGGATGTGAGCTAACGAAATGGCAAGCAAGGGCTGGCTGCCTGAAGGACAGTGTGAGGATCAGGTTGTCAGGAATAATGCGAAAGTTGCTCCTAAGAGATGCGCACAGCCGTGGTCCAAAGACAAGCTTGCATTACTTTCTTGGCCTCAGTTTCTTGCTCTTCATCTGGGCCATGCCTGAAAGTGATGGTTTGGTCTGTCTTTGCCTCTTTTTGTCAAAGCCTTATGGTTGGCCCAAAACTACATTCTGCTCTTCCCAAGATGGTCCTGCTTATCTCTGATGTTCTGGGCTCATCCTTTAGTGATATTTTCTGTCCATCTCAGATGTGTGTAAGCCTGGGTAACACATCATTGGTCTACGTAGTGTCTGATTTGGCCACATGGCCTGTCTCACTCCTTGTCATTTCCTTGCCTCCCAGTCTCTGTAGAAATGAACCTCTCAAAGGCAGCATTTCTGTAAATGGTAGTTTATTCATTGTTGTTCTCAGTTCCTAAGCATGGCAGGTTGTTGTGCATGCTGGGTGCTGCGAAATTCTTAGTAATTGGGAGTGGGGTCGATGAAGGTTCTTACGACGGCAGCCATAAGTCTGCCTGGGGAGCTGCCTGTCTTCCTTCCACCCTTCCATTCATCGATCCATTTATCCCAGCCTTTTGTCCTTCCTGTAGCCATCCACACTCTGACCTTATCCATCTACTTATTTTTGATATTCTGTAGAAATAAGACCTGAAGTGAGGATAGGGCATGATTTCGCCTTTACTGAAGCCCCTGTGCACAGACAGCTCACGTCCCAGGATGCAGCATCAGTAACGCTTCTGATGAAAGATTTACAAGGCCCAGATCAGATCTCATTCTTGCTTTTCATCCTCACCCTTCAGGTGGTCAGGTGCACCTGGGATCCATGTACTTCACGTGAAAGAACAAAGTAAAAAGGTGCATACATCGTGTGAGGTTTTCAGCCAGAGAGAGGAGAGCCATAACAACATTTGAAGTGATCCTTAAAGTTAAACCAGTGTGTGCTTAGTGCCACCTCTTTGAGGTAAAGACCATGGGCCAGTTACAGACAGTCTTTTTGTTTAAGGTCTAAGAAGAACATGGTGGACAAGTGGCCAGGGGGATTGGGACCCTCTGCTAAGCACAGATGAGTAGAATGCTTGTCAGCACTGACATAAACCTGCCTAACTTTTCCTTGTTTTATCCCTTCTGTGCTGATTTTTTTCCTTCCTGTTTGTCATGCACAGGGCTGGGGCACTGGATTACAGAGACACAAATGCATATAGAGGTAGCTGAGCGTGCTTCAGCAAGTTCATAGAAACGGAGGATTAAGATTTTTAAAAAAATTATGGAGAAAATATGCATGGATTTTAAAAAAATTGTACTAAAGATAAATCTTTTATTTCCACTTATCACACAGTCTATATTTTTGATAGAAATTTGCATTTATAGATAAAAATATGTATTCGTCAGCCATACAGATATCTGCTACTGATTTTATTTTTAGGAAATGAAAAATGCAGAGATCATTTAAAAAAAAAAAAGAATGAGAGTTGGAGTTGCAGTGGATTAAACCGACACCTACAGCGCTGGCATCCCATGTGGGTGCCAGTTTGAGTCGGCTGTTCGACTTTTGGTCCGGTTATCTGCTAATGTGCCTGGGAAAGCAGCAGAAGATGGCCGAGTTCTGGAGTTGCTGACCCCAACTGGGAAACCTGAATAAAACTCTTGCCTTTAACCTCATCCAGCCCTGGCCATGGAAGCAATCTGGAGAGTGACCCAGCAGAGCCAAGATTTCTTTCTCTCTCTCTCTCACTTTCTCTCTCTCTCTCTCTTTCTCTCTCCCTCTCTGTAATTTTGATTTCCAAATAAATTGGTCTTGGGTGGAAACAAGTATCTACAAGGAATAAGCTTTTCAAACAGGCTTTAAAAATGAAAGTAATTTAAAAAAAATTTTTTTAAAAGATTTTTATTGTTATCGGAAAGCCGGATATACACAGAGGAGGAGAGACAGAGAGGAAGATCTTGCATCCGATGTTTCACTCCCCAAGTGAGCCGCAATGGGCCGGTGCTGCGCCGATCCATGCTGGGAACCAGGAACCTCTTCCGGGTCTCCCACACGGGTGCAGGGTCCCAAGGCATTGGGCTGTCCTCAACTGCTTTCCCAGGCCACAAGCAGGGAGCTGGATGGGAAGTGGAGCTGCCGGGATTAGAACCGGCGCCCATATGGGATCCTGGTGCGTTCAAAGCGAGGACTTTAGCTGCTAGGCCACGCCACCGAACCCAAAAATGAAAGTAATTTTTAAAAATTAAATGCTTTGACTAGTGACCCATGTATATAAAGATGCAAAAATGAACATATTTGTGTTTTTTTCCTTTTCAGATTTGTTTATTATTTGAAAGGCAGATTTTACAGAGTAGCCAGGTCTTGATCCGGAGCTCCTAAGGGATGCCAGTGCTGCATTTGGCAGCTTAATACACTATGCCACAGCTCCAGCTTCCTTTTTTGTGTTTCTTGACCTTGTATATTCTGTAGGAAATAAGTAAGGTCTACTAAAAATGGAGAGGTAATTATCCTTGACTGTTAGGAAAAGTGACAAATCCTCATCACAAAAATGTCCCCTCAGTTGTTACTAATTGGAAGGTAAGGCAGATTAAGTGATTAACCAGCTGCTCTTTATGAAAATTAAATGCATATCTAAAGCAATCTGAATTGCCTTGGCTTCTGTGTATGCAGTATGACTGACAACACGTTTGCACTTGTGTATGTGAAGTTTATAGGTGTTTTACCTTAAACACATTATCCATTTTCAGTCTCAGAAATTATTAGACAATAGGCAGAGTACTCTTGAGTGAGTCTCAGTTT
This sequence comes from Ochotona princeps, assembly GCF_030435755.1. Classification (NCBI taxonomy): domain Eukaryota; kingdom Metazoa; phylum Chordata; class Mammalia; order Lagomorpha; family Ochotonidae; genus Ochotona; species Ochotona princeps. The sequence continues at coordinate 63,904,445 of NC_080841.1, read as the reverse complement.
TCACTATGAGAAATTCAGGAGACTTTGCCACAACCTGATACTTCCGTGTTTTGCTCTCTGTTCTAACCATTGGACACTGACACACTTGGATTTATTGCCATTTGTGCTTACCATCACAGCAAAGTTCAGACCCTTTTAAAACAGGTTTTGATTTTTCACCTCCAGGGTTACCAAGGCATGGTGGATGGAGGCTCCAACATTGTAGAAGCCAACTGGGAGAGCGTCTCCAGCATTCTGCAAGTGGTGAGTCCTAGCATGCTGTTGATGTAAGGACAGCTTCTGGTTTTAAACGTTACTCTGAGCGCATGGATGCTGACTGGCATTCTTCTTGGCTGCTTGCATGAAAGAAAGCACCTTGCACTTCAACGATTGCAATGAAAATCTCTGCGTTATGTAGACTTGGGAAGTATCCTTGCGGTACAAAGTTGTTAAGTTTTGGGACATTAGATTTGGCCTTTGCCTGGGTGTAATGACTTCCTTTGGCTCCTGCCTGGCTCTAGTTTCCTGCGAATGCAGATTCAGCTCTGATGGCTTGAGTATTCAGATCCTTGTCTCCATGTGGGAGACGGGGATTCAGTTTCTGCCTTTGGCGTAGCTCTGGCTATTCAGGCTGTTAGGGAGTGAACCACTATCTGGGAATGCTAGCTGTCTGTCAAAAATGAACTTGTTAAAGTTATGTGCTATAGCCAGGGTTCATTATGGTACTTTCAGTAGGGGAATGTTTGTCTTTTTAGAGCAGAGTAATGTGGGGGCCACTTGGGCTGGCTCTTGCTGGGTATGTGGCAAATAACCGTGTCTGTTGAGTTGATGCACATGCCTTGGAGTTAAGCTTAAGAAAGCCTGGGAAAGATTCCATGTGGCAGCCTTCGAGGGCTATGGATCTGTTGGGATCACTGCATCCCATGTTGGTCTGAATCAGACAGGGTTAATTTCCTTGGTGTGTACAGAAGTGAAGCAACTGCCACTTACAGGTGCTTGCTTGGAATTTAATGGGAAGCTGCCCAAGGATTTTTATGCCCGGTCAATTCTAGTGACACTTGGTGAAGGATCTAAAACTGGAAGAAGTACTGAGATGAGGTGGAAAGAATGGACTTCTTTAGAAGCCCTTATGATTTGACCTCTTATAGCATATGTATTAATTTTTACTTCATTTTGAATGCTTTCTAACAGAAAATCAAATTGATTCATTCACTCTGAATATGCTAGTGTTGTTTCCATGTTAGACACAGACTCTGCACTTGGTGGGAGAGATTGAAGGAAACTTTGACAAACGTCAGTCATTAGGTTGGACAATGGCAAATCAAAGTCCGGAGAACAAGGGTATCCATTCTTTTTTTTTTTATTATTCATTAATTACATTGTATTATGTGACACAGTTTCATAGGTACTGGGATTCTCCCCACCCCTCCCCAAACCCTCCCACCATGGTGGATTCCTCCACCTTGTTGCATAACAACAGTTCAAGTTCAGTTGAGATTCCCTCATTGCAAGCATATACCAAACATAGAGTCCAGCATCTTATTGTCCAGTCAAGTTCAATGGCTTCTTAGGTATACCCTGTCTGGTCTGAAGACAGAGCCAGCAGAGTATCATCCTGATCAATTAAAAGCTCCAACATAACATCAGTAAAAATTTATATCATTATGGAATTAATTGACATAGTAATGAGGAGCCAATATGTTAAAAATAAATGTTAGTTCTTAACCACCTTCTGTGAACACCTCATTGACATTTCAATTTTAGTTTAAACACAACATATAACATACATAACATAACATGTTATACATAGCATCATATGGTATCCATTCTTTATACTCACCCTGATCTGCTTGTTTCTTTTTCCTTTGTGATGCCACCTGATTACTGTGTCCTAGTCACATGTGCTAGATAGAGGGTGGGCATTCCTAATGTAAAATCTGAAGTGCTCTGTGATCTGAAACTCTCTGAGCATTGACATGAAATTATAAGTAGGAAAATTCTTACATGCATTGCTTAGACATATTATCTGGTATCTTGGTTGAGCTGCTGCTTGGGCTGTCTGTCGCCCAAATCCAAGTTCCTGCTCATGTTCAGCACTGGGTAATGGCCTTGCAACCCCATGGTAGCTCGAGATCAAGTTCCAAGCCCCTGGCTTCTGCCTGACCCAGCCCTGGCTGGTGCACACATTTGGGAGAGGGAATCAAAATGTAAGAAAGCACTTTTGCACCACCCCTCTTTAGTATTAGTAGTATTGGAAAGATATACAGAGAAGAGGAGAGAGAGTGAGGAAGATCTTCTCTCTTCTCAAGGGCTCTTTTGCGCTCTGTTTATGTGATGGTTGTCCACTGTCTTTGCATATACTACGTGGCCATTCGTGAGCATGTGTCTTACGCCATGGAAATCCAGGATGGGTCCAGTAATGGGGAAATCACAGACTTGCTCGCTGGCTGATGTAAGCAATGGAAGTGAGGAGGCCTGCGTTCATCTTTTAGCCTAGGCACAGGCTGACGACCTGGCTTTCTGCAAGTGAACGTGTTTGCTTCTCTTCCAGGGCGGGACGATTATCGGCAGCGCACGCTGCAAGGCCTTCAGGACGCGGGAAGGCCGCCTCAAAGCTGCCAGCAACCTGGTCCATCGGGGCATCACAAACCTGTGTGTCATTGGGGGTGACGGAAGTCTCACCGGGGCCAACATCTTTCGGAAGGAGTGGAGCAGCTTACTGGAGGAGCTGGCCCGGGATGGTACTAGTCCACTTCCCCTGGGGCCATACTGTGGGTTCCTTGTTCCTTGTTGGTCTTCCCTTGCTTTCAAGGAAGTTCTGGAACCCACACATCTGCTAACATCTGTTAGCAGTTACAGAAGTAGCAGTGCTTATTGTTGCAGCAGATCTTAAAGAGTTCACTGTCTCGGGCCTGGCATGGTAGCCTAGTGGCTAAAGTCCTTGCCCTGCATGTGCCATGGTCCTGTATGGATGCCAGTTCAGATCCCGCCTGTTCCACTTCCCATCCAGCTCTCTTCTTGTGGCCTGGGAAAGCAGTGGAGGATGGCCCAAAGCGTTGGGGCCCTGCACACCTGTATTGGAGACCTGGAGGAATTCCTGGCTCCTGGCTTCAGATCCGTGCAGCTCTGGCTGTTGTAATTACTTGGGGAGTGAGCCAGCAAATTGAAGATCTTTCTCTCCTCCTCCTCTGTATATCTGACTTTCCATTAAAATAAATAACTCTTTAAAAAAATCAGAGGTTTTTGTGCCTCAAATGATGACAGTAATGTAGTTAAGATGAATAATGATTTAGTGACAGTAACAGCAATTCAGGATAATACTTATTTAACATCACTATCTGTGAGTCACTGCTCGAGGGTTTATTATTTTTTAAATTTATTTCTGTTTACCTGAAAGTTCTTCCATCTGCTGGCTCACACCTCGAATGGCCATAATGGCTGGGTCTGGGTTGGTTCAAAGCTAGGATCCTTTAGCTTTCTTAAAGCAATTGCTTGATAAAACAGTATTTTTTTTTTTTTGCTCCCCTATGACAGATCGTGTTTTAGGTCATGACTTTGACCTTTGTCTGGTTTTTCTGTCCTTTACTACCAGGTAGTGTCTACCATTCTGAGAAAGTAAAATGATGACTAGAGAACAGAAGTTTAGGGTAACTGAGGTCTCCATCCCTGGCCCTTGTGGCTCACAGCCGGCAGTTGTGGCTGGCTACGTGACATTGTTGCTTTGTTCCCGATGCAGGCAAGATTGATCATGAAGCCGTGCAGAAGTACGCTTACCTCAACGTGGTGGGCATGGTGGGCTCCATCGACAACGACTTCTGCGGCACCGACATGACCATCGGCACCGACTCGGCTTTGCACAGAATCATTGAAGTTGTCGATGCCATCATGACCACTGCTCAGAGGTGAAAGGACAGTGAGCCGCCAGTGGGGTCGAGTCCATGTTCTGCTAGCTCTAGGAGGTGTCACAGGAGGGGGTCCCTGCTAGAAGTTTTGTAACCGGAGTCTTAGAAATAAGTACAAACAAACTGGTATTTTTTCAATGTTTTCTTTAAAAAAAAAATTGCGATTTAAATTCATTAGTATATAGAGAACATATTTACATGAATTTCATTGGTATATGATTCCAACTGGAGAGTTGGGTATGATATGTTTTCCTTATTTTTCTGGTTCCAAACAAACGCTGTGTTTATGGGAGAGGAAATAGAAAACAGAAGGATAAAAATCTAGTTACCTAGAGGCTCACTGAAAGGTCTTCTGGAGGAACGAATGGCAAAAAGGATAAAATCAGTGTGTGTGTTGCCACATTACTCAGTAGAAACGGGAGCATTGTGGGCGGAGCGGCGCTGTTGTGTCCGAGGTGTTAGCGGACTTAAGATGGACCAGTATGCGGCACTCCTACTGTGGCACCAAGAGTGCCTGGAGACTTCTTGTGACAACCCTATGAAAGCGTAAAACAAAGCCAGTGTCTCCCATTTTGAAGGTGAAGGTCTTGAGACTAGACGTACCGGTACACATCCCTGGAGAGCGGGACTTCCTGGGTCCTCCTTTTGTGTTTTTCCCATTCGCCATACCGCCAGGCTGGTTCTCTCCGCCTGTGCGTGTGTACTCCAGGTGCCACTAGCAAACCACATCATCTCAGAGTTGCATGAATGTGTCTGAGTAGTGGGATTTTTCTATTTCCTGTTCACTGACCATTCACAGAGCTGAGTTTGCAAGACTCATTCTTACATGTTTTATGTGGGTTATATCCAGTTCCCGGTGCTTAACGCAGAGGGAGCCGACCATGGCCTGTACAGTCATGCTGTTGGCAGTAGCATGGGAAGGTCTCCTAGATGTGTGTGGGTTAGGGCACAAGCAGATACATACTATCTAGTGTGTTACTAGAAAGTGCGGTCGTTGGTAAAGCTATGTACTCCTGTAGCTGGAGACAGGGTCGTGGTGGCATTTGCTTTTTTTGTGGGAAACTAACCATTTCAGGGAAAGCTTAGATATCTGCCTAAGTATTTGCTTGGCTCTGAGAGCACTGTTGTCTTTGTTCTTCATGTTCTTTCCAGTGCTTGTAACGGATATGCTTTGTTCTTTTCCAGCCACCAGAGGACTTTCGTTCTGGAGGTGATGGGGAGGCACTGTGGGTATGTATCTGCACATGTGGTTCTGGTGCTAAGAGCCTTGCGTGCCACTTCCTCGGGAGCCTGTGAGCCCACCTTGCCATGGCTGCCGTGTGGGGTTCGCAGGAGCAAGTCCAGTGGTCTTTCTGCCAGAGTTTGGACACCCCCCCCCCCCCCCCGTAGCATTGTGGGCGGTTCTTCTGCTGGGTGTTGATAACTGTTACCATTTCTGACTAGGTACTTGGCTCTGGTGAGTGCCTTGGCCTGTGGTGCAGACTGGGTGTTCCTTCCGGAGTCTCCGCCAGAAGAAGGCTGGGAGGAAAGCATGTGTGTCAAGCTCTCGGAGGTGATTTGCATTGTGTTGGCATTGACCAGCGCTAGTTCTCGGGGGCATTCCTTCTGTTGGTACTGCTAAAGGCCTTTGGGACTGCCAGTGGGGGTTATAAGCACATGAGAACTTGCTGATTATCAAAGGCAGTCCACGTTTGTGGCACCCGCTCATTTGATGCCTGCTCACATCTCTCTCCTCCGAATGTTGCTTAAAATGAGGTAGAGAAACATGGAGACTTCCTTGTATTTCAAAGCATTGGTTCCCAACTTGAGTAGGTTCTATGAGATCACAGCTATTAAATGAGCTCAGACTTGGGGAGAAAATCTGTTTCCTGTTCTGTTCCCACACACTGAGCTTGCACAGACCTGCGTCTGACTCACCGCTTCTAAGTTCTCTAACATAAGCTGAGTCAGAAGCCGGTCCTCTCTCCGCCACGAGGTGTCCCTTGTGTTGGCATTTCAGGTTTGGCCCTTTGCTAATTATTCCAAGTCAGACTCTGGCTTGGGTTGGGAAGTTTGTTGCATGTCCTCTGTCCTTCCTGACAGCGTCTCTGCCCTGGTCTGGGAGGACATTATCATGGCCATGGTCCGATGGAAGCCCTTCAGAGATGGAGAAGCAAACTTGCAACTCACTCTTTGTGCATGGCAGGCAGAAAGAACAATTGTGTTAACGCTGTGGGCTTGGAACATTCATTTGGTTTTTAGTTGCTGATTTTAGTTCTCTGGCTACTTTCGAAAAAACACCACTATATCTGCAAATCTTCTTGTTCTAGGCTTGAGACCATCCGCTATGACCAGAATTGGAGAGTTTGGCATAGAGTTATACCAATATTGTTAACTACCCAATGCATGGAAACGCTTGATATTGCTGTATTCTGCCATTTACGTTTTGCTGGTCATCAGTGTAGCGCTGCAAGAATTTTTCCAAACATCTTGCCGGATAAGCTTGCCTAGGAAACAAACCCCTAAAACATGTATTTTGGTGTCATTATTAATAGAACTTTCCTAGGGCTAAATTTAAGCTATTATTAACTAACTCAGTGGTTTGTGGTAAATAAAATTATCTTCCTATGTCCTAAGTTCCTCATCTATAATATGTGGTAATACTGCTGCCAAATTTTTCCTTTTTTTTAAAAACTCAGTGAATAAATATGTTAGCCCAAATAAAGAACAACAGGGTGTTCAAACTCTAGAGTCAAGATAATACCTCCCCGTATCACTGTATATATATATAGATCTCCCTGTTACTTCTAATCAAGTCCTCAAAGGATTCTTTCTGATGCCCAAGTTCTTCCAAATGCAGCACGTTTATTATCTGTCCAGAACTGACAGGGAGATCCTGTGTTTGTTTCCCCTGAAACAAAGCCGCAGCGAGCCTTGTTAGGCCAGTCCACTTGGGATAGGAGCAGGGGCAGTTCCAGGCACTGGCAGCTCTGGCTCCTCTGCAGCCACACCGACCTCCTCCCAGGCACGATGTTGCGCTTTGCAGCCTTGTAGGAAGCGACTCCATTGGAGCAGTTGCTCCGTTCATTTCGGAACATTTGCTATGGTCACAAGACCCGCTGGGAGCATATGCGATGTCGTCGCAGCTGCCACAGATACTGCCTGGTGTCCTTTGCCTTTCCCAATGGGTCCTGGGTCAGTGCTCTGTCCTCTCCTGCTCCCGTTTCATTTTTCTCTTTTTATTGAAATAGAGTATATATACCAAGACGTGTATGCAACCATATTTATAAAAATGGGCTTTTTTTTTTGTCCGCTTGCTCTCATAAGCAAAGCATTACTGGTACTGCAAGGGTTCTCATTTTCTCTTCCTCGCCTTCTCTTCTTTGAGCATGTGAAAAGGTGTATCGGCATTGCATGGTGTGATTCAGTGATTTTCATTGCTGCCTGTCTGCTTCCAGTACCCATGCACGTTATATGAGCCGTTGATTCTGGTAGAGAGTTGTTGGCCTTGGACATGAGCGGGTGGGGTAAGAAGCTCTAGATTTGAAGGAGGCAGAGTGTGGTTTGTAGGAGACGCCAGGTGGGAAGTCCAACCTCTGTTCTCTCCTGATAAGCACTGCTGTCTGTCAGCCACTCAGCTCCCTTCCACCTCTGTCATTGTATCACTGCCTGTGCCACCAGATGCCCACAGCTGCCTCCCGCTGCTTCACCCGAGCAAACCCTGCCCCCTCCCAGTACCTAACCCCCACCCTCCGCTCACTACCTGCCCCCTCCCGCTCACCCCTGCCTCCTCCCTTGTCCCTCCTGTTGCTCTCACTCTTGGCTCAGTCCTCCCCTACCCTGCCTTTCACCTTCTTTACAAGCAGTTCTCATGAAATGGTGTGAAGATTTCTCTGGAAAGAAGCCAGTATTTAATCTGGGACAGAGTTCCTGGGTGTGTGTGTGTGTGTGTGTGCGCGCGCGTGCGTGTGTGCATGTGTGCACGCACACATGCTGATTGGGAATGGATTACTGATTTGAGCATTTTTTATTCTCTTTGCTTAGAACCGTGCCCGAAAGAAAAGGCTGAATATTATCATTGTGGCTGAAGGAGCCATCGACACGCAAAACAGACCCATCACCTCTGAGAAAATCAAGGAGGTGAATGTGTGGGCCTGGCACCTCCCTGGAAGCAGGAGATGTCGGCACAGTGCCAGGGTTTCGGTCTAGAATGCTGCCTTTTATTAACCCGTATTTTAGTTTCTCTCCCCGCTGTTTAACACTATTTTGGTCATGACCCATCACTTGAATGGCACGGAGTCCATGCAGCTCCTGGTCTCCGGAGTCCCGTGCTTCCTGTGTTCTCATGTCCCGGGGTGTCTGACTCCCCCAGGGGAAACAGCAGAGATGGTGGTGACAGTGAGGGAAACTGCAGAATTTTTTAAAAAGATTTATTTATTTGTTTGAAATGTAGAGTTCACAGGCAGATAGAGAGGGAGAGAAAGAGAGAGCTTCTTCGATCCTTTTTTTTTTTTCCACTTTCCAAATAGCCCTTTCAGTTGCTGCTAGGCTGGTCCCTAAGCCAGGAGTCTTTTCCTGGTTTCCCACCTGGATGCAGGGGCCCAAGGGCTTGGGCCATCTTGTGCTGTTTTCCCAGAGGCTTCAGCAGGCAGCTGGATCAGGAGTAAAGCAGCTGGGACTTGAACCGGTGCCTGCATTGGAGGCTTTCGTCAAAGGCAGTTACTTTATATGCTATGCCTCAGCACTGGCTTCTGTGAGGATATAGCTGTTAAGTATCGCTAGCTTTAAGGATGAGGACTAACTGGGCTGACTGCTTGGCAGCTGGCCCAGCCTTGTCCCTTTATAGCAGTGGAAAAGGGGATGTCCTTCTCTTCCCAGCCTTCCCTGTAACTTCGGTATACATTCTTAGAAGGTATGGGCTTGAGTCCGTGTCTCCTCCTGGCCTGCAGAGGACAGATGCTGGCAAGATGGTAGCCCTGGGGCCTTATCACACTGGCACACGCCATCTTGACGGGATTCTGACACCAAATGACATGGTACATCCCAAAATGAAATCTAAGCAGGAGACGACCAACTTAGACCTTCAGTTACAGCTTACACCAGCAGACCTGACCAAGCTAGCGTTGCTGAAGTGATGGCTTTAGGGTCAGTTCATGTGCAAAATGGGCCTCTCATTGATCCCAATATCAACTCTGCTGCTAGATATTAAATCACTGGCATGCTTGTGAGAGATATCCGCCAAATGTTGACAAGTGGTCAATAAAATTGGGGCAAGTTGAGATTAGATCATGGAATGTTGGCCTAAGGAGGGGTTGTGGAGTTTATATAGCCCAACCTCGTTGTTTTTACAGAGGAGTAAGCCGAGTTTCAGAAGTTTGGTGGCTGGCCTAAGTCCCAGGATAGGATTCTCACGGGCCCAGGATTGGGGCTGGGGGTGGGATTTGCCATGGTTCCACTGTGTCTTGATATTCAAGTCACAGCTGTACAAATTTAGAATGACTCCACGGGAATGTGGGAATGTTTACATTTTGGCAAGATAATAACTATTTTAAACATAAACTATTTAAACAACATTTTCAGAAAATCATTTTAAATATATATATATACACACACACACATATATATTTTCTAGATGGGAAGAAAAAATTTTATTGGACAATAAGAGAATAATGTAACCTTTTTCCCCCACTAGTTATTAAATGCCCCCAAAACAAAATTCAGATATGATGAATTTTACCCATGTAAGGTGTAGAGATTTTTTTTTTTAATTTTTATTGGAAAGTCAGATATTAGAGAGGAGGAAATACATGAAGATCTTCCGTCCGTCGATTCATTCCCTAAGTGATTGCAATGACTTGAACTGTGCTAATCCAAAGCCAGGAGCCCAAAGCCTCCTCCGAGTCTCCCAAGGCATTGGGTTGTCCTAGACTGCTTTCCCAGGCCACAAGCAGGGAGCTGGATGGGAAACAGGGCTGTCTGGATTAGAACTCCATATGGGATCCTGGCGTGTGCAAGGGGAGGATGCTGGGCCCAAGAGGGTTTTTTTTGTTGTTTTGTTTGTTTGTTTTACTGTGCCTTCTACACCTGTTAATCCCGCCCTGGTGCTGTTTCCTAATGGAGCTCTTTGCCCACAGCTTGTCGTGACACAACTGGGGTATGACACTCGCGTGACCATTCTTGGACACGTGCAAAGAGGAGGGACACCTTCGGCATTTGACAGAATCTTGGTAAGTGACGATGGAGGGGCCTGACATCTTTCAGGCGAGATCTTCAGGAAAGAATACATTTCCAGGAATCTGAAGGGACTGGGGCACCATACTGTCAGACTCATCCCTGAAGGTGTTGGTGGTTTACAGCCTCACTGATGCCTTTGAGACTGGCCTAACATGATTTCTCAGAGTGAGGTTGCTGAGATCCTTGGAGACCCCATTCAGTGGGGGTAGGGTTGGGGTGGGTGGATGCTAGGAGCATGAAATCCAGGAGGTGGGACAGCAGTGTAAGTTTTTAGCAAATGGCCCAAGAGGACAGCAGGTATCTGGAGTCCCTATCCTCTTTTCTTAGTATCTCCTACTCTTCAGTGTATCTTCTCACCTTCTCCCCGGCCTCCACCCTCCTGCCCATCTGGCCAGTTCTTATGAGAAATGCCATCTGATTCTTAAAGAGAGGTGGCTAGCAGCAAGAGGGGGACAGGTGGTCACCTACTTACAGACAGCAGAGAAAGTAAACAGGAAATGGATCCCTAGGTAGTCTCTGAAAGCCAACTCATGGGCTGCGTCTCACCACCCTGAACATGGTTTCCAGGCTAGTCGCATGGGCGTGGAGGCGGTCATCGCCCTGCTGGAGGCCACCCCTGAGACCCCGGCCTGTGTCGTGTCGCTGAGTGGGAACCAAGCTGTTCGGCTGCCCCTCATGGAGTGTGTGCAGATGGTGAGCTTGGGGCTTGGGGGCTTGGAAAGGCATACAGAAACTGCCTGCCAGGCTGGACTGGTACCGTGGCAGCTCTCTGCTCAGCTGGTGATTTGGTGAGCAGAGAGTTCTGTGGCTATGTGCGGATGGGCTGGGCGGCCTCGTGGGCAGTGGCAGTGTGGAGCCTTGCTTGTTTTCTAGTCTGCCAGGCACGGATATGCACTGAGGATTGTTCAGTGTCTCTAGGTAGTCCTTTAACAAACCCCAGGTGCTTCAGGGAAAAAAACCGAGAGAACGGGAAAATGGCTCTGCCTGAAGCTTGTGATGCGGTATTTCACAGCTGCATGGTGTGCTGTGGTTTAAAATCCCCGCAGTTTGAACCACTTCCTGTCCTGTTCCTGAGCGCATGCAAACATGGGATAGGATGATGGAGGGGTCTTGTGACTCACCCCCTTGAGGCCACAGGAGTACCTGGAAAAGGACAAAGGAAACATGAGTTTTACTTGCTTTTTAGTGTAAGGTAGGTGGGGTGGTGATGCAGGCCATTGTAGTAGAAACCCTGAGTGTTATTTATCTGCTCTTTCCAATGGACCTGATTATAACTAGCTTTTTATGACATCTTCAGATAAGGGACTAAGGCAGTCAAGGAGCTTGGTGAAGGTAACCTTAGAAACATTAGTTTGCTTGTCCTTGTGCCTGCAGGGTTTTGTGTGTGTGTGTGTGTGTGTGTGTGGTTGGTGTCCTTAGGGACAGGAGACAAGAGGTGGCAGGGGTAGGTTTGACAAACCGTAGTATGTGCCTGTGTGCAATCCGTCGATTCCGAGCCCATTTTTCACATCTTGCACTAGACAAGGGGTAGCTAGAACTTGGCTTGTCCTGCCAGCCACTCTGTTGAGATTTTCTCATTAAAAGCCATATTGAGCTGGTTGTTAAGCACCTGCTTTCCTTCTGCTGTTGTCTTGTCTTCAGAGGCATACATTTCTCTAATCGCCAGAGATAGTACTAGAAGCAAGGATGTTTATTATCTTACAGTGGAGGACACTGATGTTTGCAGGAATCAGGAATTTGCCTGGGAGCCTCCAGTTTCCTGGGACTTGCTCCCCTTTGGTCTTGAGTGGCCCTGGCCTCTCGACACCCCTCAGCCCGTGTGTGTGATCACAGGCAGGTCCCATGTTGGGATTCATCTTCCCCAGAATCAAGTTTCGCGTGTTACGCAGCCTTGCGCTTCTCTGGCTTTGCTCTGGTGCAGTGTAGCCTTTGTGATTTCATGGCCTCAGCAGTAGGTGCCGCCTCCTTTTCTCAGAGGCAGCCCGAGCTGCTTGGACCTCCGACCGCCACACAGTGACAGGCCACTGTCAACCATGCGGTCGGGGGCACTGTGGGCAGTTGGTGTTCTAAGTCCACCCACCTAGGTCCACCTGCCTGGCCAGGTTGGATTGGGACTGCAGTCGGGAACCAGAAATGAAATAACCGGCTAGGCTTGCCTCCCACCTGTTCCCTCCAGCCATGAATAGTCTACATAGTGACACATTCTTTCTTCCTTTCATTATTTCTGAAAGACTCAAGATGTGCAAAAGGCCATGGATGAGAGAAGATTTAAAGATGCTGTACAGCTCCGAGGGAGGTGAGTTGTTTGGAAGAAAATTGTTGTGTTGGGAATGCCTGTGTCTCGTCCTAGCCAGGTAGAAGGTGCCGAGAGATTGGTTTATTCTGTGTTGGTGCATTTCAGAAAGTAAGACAACTGTTTTCTCTATTTGACTTTGGAAGCTCTTTTTAGGCAGGGTAGAGGTTGTTCAGAACTGGATGTAATTAAGGGACATGGTGACACATGGCCAGTGTTTTGACAGATCAATCTTACAAGTGCCACCAAACTGCTGTCCTTTTTTGTTGCCTTCTGAGCTAGAATGAGATAGTACTGGCAGTGCCCATGGGGGCTTGGCAGGATATGGTGGTATCCCAGGGCTACAGCAGTCCACAAAGTGAGCGTTGGCAGAATTACCTGTCTCACGAGACACGGGCCTGGGGCCCATGGGGAGCACCCCTGCTGGTGTCCAGAATTGTAACTGTAGCCCCCATGATCATTTTTTCTTCTAGGAGCTTTGAAACCAACCTGAACACCTACAAGCGACTTGCCATCAAGCTGCCGGATGATCAGATCCCAAAGGTATGTCTTTCATGACCTTATTTCTTCCGCCCTCCTTAGGGCAGGTTCCAGCACCAGTGTTGACCTCTGGAAACATAACCCTTGATGTCTCTGACTGGCCATGCCTTTGTGGCCTGTGTCCCCCGTTCTGTGGTGTGTGCCATGGCATGGGCCACTTCACTGAGTGTGACAGACCGGGGCTAGCACAAACCATGTGACTCCACCGTCTGCCTTCTGCTGCCTTCCAGACTAACTGCAATGTGGCTGTCATCAACGTGGGGGCTCCCGCAGCTGGGATGAACGCAGCTGTGCGCTCGGCCGTGAGAGTGGGGATCGCTGACGGTCACAAGATGTTCGCGGTCTACGATGGCTTTGATGGCTTCGCCAAAGGCCAGGTGAGCCTCCTGGGAGGTTTCGTGTGATCACTCACTCTGGATCGGAGCATCATTTTACAGAAGTCAGCTGCCCCAAACCTTGCATTCCAGGATCCTGTGCCATCATGACAGGAATAACTGATGGCTGCAGGGGTGGGGAACATCCAGCCCGTGGACCTATGGAATCATTGGGTCTGACCCTGCCAAGGCAGCTGTCGGTGTGACTCCAAAATTTAGCGAGTCAATAGCAGGTTAATTTTTAGGTTGATCATATCATGGTACATTAATGATGTTAGAAAGAAAGGTTTCCAAATCCCTGGGAGGATAAGGGATTGCTTATTCTCTTTTAGAATCCCAATCAAAAGTGGACTCCGGGCGTTCGTATTAAGCCCAGGTAGAAGATAGGCTCATGTTTTCTCTCAAGGCACTGGGGGAAGGCGATGTGAACAGAGTCGGACTAAATGTAATGGGGGTCTTGCAAAAATGTGCATGGCAACTGGCTTGTATTATAGTACTCACTGAAGTGGAAACCTCAGTAACACAGTTAACATTTGAATACCTACTCTGTGCACCAGGGCTTGGGTTCTGTGTGCTGAGTCACATGTGTACGCATACGTACATATATGCATATGCACATGAACACATGCTTGGAAAATTACCTGTTTATGTGGGATGGATACATTTGAACCTTCCTACAGTGTCGCAGTGGATCCTACAGCTACTTTACCTAAGACTACATGACTAGAAAATGGAAGAGTTCAAATTTGTGGTTCATGCTTCATACACTATAGAATCCTCCTTATTTAATGTGTTTGAAAGGCAGAGAGTGTGACAGTGATCTTCCACCCACTGGTTTATTTCTTCTCAAATGCCTATTATGACTGGGCTAGGAGCCTTGAACTCCATGCAGGTGTCCCACATGGGTGGACACCTGCTATCTGTCAGGGTGTGCGTCAGCAGGAAGCTGCCATAAGGAGTGGAGCTGCAGCAGAAGGCCAGGCACTCAGATAATGGACACGGACACCTTGACGGCTGCACCATATACCTGCTCGTCTCAGAATGCTCGGTGTGAGGCAGCTTCTCGTGCTTCACCAGTCACCTGTTTTTCCCTTTTCATCTTTTATTTGTGTGTACATCATAATGTTAATTTTCTCTCTTAGTTGCTAGTGACACGAATTTGGACAGTTAAAGTATCCGCATGGCTGAGTGCTTAGGTGCAGAGGTTCCCCATAGGTAGTGAGGAGGTAACCCCACTGGTACTCATCCATGGCTTAACCTTAGGGGTCCACTTCATGTCTGGGCTCCCTGACATCACCAGGCCAACAGGCTCATTATGCTCCACAGACTTGGGAAGGTACAGACATCTTGAGCTACTTTGAAATCTCTCTTAATTCCCTTTCTTTTTTTTTTCACTAGCTGTTTCATTCTGTGTTTGCACATTAGATCAAAGAGATTGGCTGGGGAGATGTTGGAGGTTGGACTGGCCAAGGAGGATCCATTCTTGGGACAAAACGGTAATTTCACATCTCTGCTTTCTGGCCTGCAAGTAAATGCTTGGGTCTTATTGCTGCCCCTTCCAGCTTCTTCTAAAGGAAGAGGCCCTGGGATAATGACCTCTTCCTGTTCCAGGACTCTGAACCTATCTGGGGGGCTGTAGTGAACCTTAAGGCTTGGAGAGAGAGAGGGCAGTTGTAACTTGTGGACAATTGCTTCAGTCATTTTTATCATCTTTTTTTTTTTTTTTTAATTTAGTTTAATCTGCCTAGTATGAAAGGCAGATTTATACAGATAGGAAGAGACTGAGGGGGAGAGAGAGACAGATCTATCTACTGGTTCTTTCCCCAGCTGCTGCTGAGGAGTCCAGAGAGCTCAATCATTTCTCCCAAGTCCCTTGTGACCATTCTCTCACAGAGACCACTGTGAATGTGCTTGACGGCAGAGTTCTAGCTAGAAGCCCATGGCTGAGCCCAAGTGTGGCTGTGTGTTAGCACGGGGCTGGAGTAGCTGGACGGGGTTGGATGGCTGCTTGAGGGGAAAACTGTATATGAGAGGGCTCGAAGAACGATAGATCCCCTAGCAGGTGGAAACTTGCATGCTCTGAATGGCCATCCCCGAATATTTTTGCTCTCCAAATTCTTATACGTCTACCAAAATTACATATACTTGTTTTCTCCGATTAAGCATGAAGGCAGTTGGAGTGGTTTTTCGATAGGATCTTATGTCACAGCCGAATAGCATTTGCCTCGTGGTGCACTTATCAGAGGCATCATTTGAAACATTATAATACAGGAGATGGACCGCAAGTATGAATGGATGTACTTTTAAATAATAATCCATATGCAGGTTATTTGGAACCTGGACATTTAGATGGTTATTGTCAGTAATTGTAAGCTATTCCAGTAGACTTTTTTGTTTTTCAGCTAAAGCAGTTGAATTCTTTTTAGATGTAGTTCTTAAAGCTAAAATGCCCTTTCCCATTCATTTTTTGAAATACCATCTTCTGTGGTGTTAAGGCCTGCCTATTCCTGCCTTGCTCCCCTGGTATATTGTTCCGTCAGCTGCTGTCCTGCCAACCAGGATGGCTACAAGAACGTACCTAGCTGTGTGTGCTGCTGGTTCATGTCCATGTTTGACCATGGGTAGGAGCTGGGAGAATGGTCCTGGGGCAGAATTTTCTAAGATGCTCCCTAGTATAGATTGTATTGTGAGAAGTGGGAAGCTGGTCTATATTTGATGCTATCTTTTGGTTTATCTCTCTTTAGTATTCTTCCTGGAAAGTACTTGGACAAGATTGCTACCCAAATACGTACCCATAATATCAACGCCGTATTGATTATTGGTGGATTTGAGGTAGGCTGCTTTTTCTCTGAAACTGCTCATTAGTTGTGTAGGGGTGAGTGTTAACACGTAGTACTGCTTGCTGCCTTCACAAACTGGGGTTAAAGATTCCCAGGTGCGGTTGCCAGCCAGTAATTGTAATGCCAAAGAATTCTAAGGCCTGGAGTGAACATGCACCCAGTTCCAATAAGGTGACTTAGGCAGGACGTAAAAAGGTGCATCCTTAACTGGGCTGCAGCCATTCAATAGGTCTTTGGTGAGCCTTGTTGTATTGCAAGGCCGTGGAAACAGGTCTGTCTCTTGAAATTTGAATATGGAAATACAGAAACTATTTGAGTTTGAAGTCTGCTGGCCATTTAGAAGTCTGCTGGCCATCTGCGGTTGGATATTTGAAAATTATATACTGAACTGTAACCCTTAATTTTATTTTTCCATGAAGTGGAGATCACTTCCATGATCATTTGCAATGTAATTTAAAGAAAAATAGGAAAAATTTAACCAGGTATATTTGCAAGGGACTTAGTCTTGCTTGTAAGTGTAAGTGTCCTGTTTTCTCCTTTCCCCTTAGAATGTTGCTGCCTCTTGTCTATGGTCTTAATGCATCTCTGTGTTGGTTTTTTCAGTGGTTTCTTGGTGTCCCCCTGTGTACCCTGTGTGCTGGCCTCGAAGTGGCTCTCCCCCAGGCTCCCTCGTGCGCTTCCACTCCTGGCACTGTCCCTCTGCCCCATCCCTGCCCATTCCTTGCCCCCAACGTTGCACACACTTGTCCGACAGGCTTACCTGGGACTCCTAGAGCTGTCGGCTGCCCGGGAGAAATATGAGGAGTTCTGTATCCCCATGGTCATGGTTCCTGCCACTGTCTCCAACAATGTACCAGGTTCTGATTTCAGCATCGGGGCAGACACAGCTCTGAACACGATCACCGACGTAAGTGCCCGGGTGCTCAGCAAAGCAGGCTCGGCTGGTGCTAACCCTCGGGGCCCTGGCCCCTTTATCTACCAGTGCAAATAGAAATGGCCTTTTCCTGGCCACCATGCCAATGTTCTGAATGAGATCATGTTTTTCCAAAAAAAAGCATAAAAGTCCTTTAGGCTCTGAGGAGTCCTTGGTCTAGCTCCCAAGGTTTTTCGAACCACCTCTTTTCCTCGGGAGCACAGCTTGAGATGACTGGTCATCCCTACCAGGACTCATTGACAGCGACCTGCGCTCAGGTGGCACTGATCATGCTGTTGGGTGTTTTGAACTATGATTACAGTTAATTTATATTTTATTTTATTATTTACTTTAATTTTATTTTTTGGTTGATTGTTGTTGAGCCAAATGCACTTCAAGACTGTGATGAATCCTGGATTCAGAGGTCTCAGCCATGATGTGTG
The DNA here is from genome assembly GCF_030435755.1 of Ochotona princeps. NCBI lineage: Eukaryota > Metazoa > Chordata > Mammalia > Lagomorpha > Ochotonidae > Ochotona > Ochotona princeps. The sequence continues at coordinate 63,886,948 of NC_080841.1, read as the reverse complement.
AGGCTAAAAACTGAACAAACCACTCTTAATTTCCTTCCTTGACTTGAATGGACTCTGCATTTCTTAAACTTTGGCTTGTGACCATTAATGTTATAGTTCCCCTTGTAAGGAGGGGCCTGTAAAACTGCATCTAAAGCATTAATGCAATTTGAATTCTTTTTGCCAAAAGGCAATCACAAAACTAGAAATACATTCTTAAGACCGTGTTTGTGGATCCTGCTTGGTGTAAGAAACGTGAGAGTTCGAAGGTCCAAATCCACCCAACAGTACCTTTCGTTTGTGAGATGAATTTGCTGTCAATTCAATGTTTGTTTCCCAGCAATTCTCAAGTTTATTTTTTTCTGTTGAGACCTGGTTCTCATGCATATATTTCTAAGCTTTTTTTTTTTCTTTTTTTCTGAAACTCTTGGCATCTAGCTTGTTTCTAGCACTGGTAGATAAAAAAGCTTTTACAGTTCAAACGGTAAGTAATGCTTAGCACTTGCTTCTTATTCGTCTGAACTTCCTAAGCTTTCTGCGATTTCCTCTGGAAAAGAAATACCAGCCCAGTTTTTGCTGTGCTCAGTGGTGCTGGGGCAGCAGGTGTCAGCTGGCGCTGCTATCACTAACCTCTTTAGACACGACTTCAGCTTTCCCGGTCACTGCTGCCGCTGCTTCTCGCTGCTATTGGACTGCTCTGGGCTCTCGGTTGATGGCTATTGTGGGTGGAGAGATGAGCGTGGGTTGCAAAATGCATCTTCCCACTTTTCTCACTGCTCTTTGTTCTTGATACACCTAGATTTGGAGTCTACATAAGCCAGGCTTTCAAGTAGATGCAGTTGGAGTTTCTGTTTGTCTTATTTTCCAAGTAGAACAACCCTGGGGGAGGTGGGTGTGAGTTTTAGTAACTGTCGCTTTCAGTCAGTGGGAGCTTCAGCAGGCAGTGGCCAGGGCTGGCTTTGACCTCTTGTGGATGTGTGATATGAACTTCTGGGCATGAAGAAAACATTGCTCGGCTCTAAACTTCCAGGGGCATCTGCCATCAAGAACTTGAAGATTGATTGATTTATTTGAAGGCATAGCTACGTACAGAGAGTAAGAGGGAGAGAAACAGGGAGATATCTTCTATCTGCTGGTTCAGTCCCCAAATGGCTACAGTGGCTGGAGCTGGGCCAGTCTGAATACAGGAACCAGGAGCTTCTTCTTGGTCTCCCATGAATGCAGGAGCCCAGGAACTTGAGCTATCCAAGGTTCGTATCTCAGGCATATTGACAGGGCACTGGATCAGAAGTACAGCAGCTGGAGACCTTAGCTGGGACTTGTATGGAATGCTAGCACTACAGATAAAGGCTTCACTTGCTATGCCACAATGCCAGGTCCAAAAACTTTTTTCTTGGCAAATGGTAAATTGTAATGCATAATTTTAAAAATTGAAAACCAAAATAGAAATGGGTAAAAACATCTTAAGTTATTTATTCAGCTTTCCGTAGAAAGATTTTGTGATTGATTTATACGATTTGTAACTTCGGTGTGTTACTTACTCATTTGAGTTTCTCAAAGCTCGCTGGCCCCGTGGTTCTCTTTGCAAAAGAACAGGGACGAGTGGGCAGTTCACGGTTTCTGATGGCTTCAGGCACAGTCGTGTGTGGTAAGTGGGTGAGTGTGGTCCACACTGTTCAGTTCTGGGGGCCCTGAGGAGTGACACCGCCACCATATGAGTGATGGAAGCCAGGCTGGACAGGATGATACCCGGGGCTGCTGAGGCCACTCAGGAGCCAGGTGAGGGACATGATGAACACAGCTAATAGTCAGTCCTTGTGTGTGCTTTAAAGGTCAAGGGGCCAAGATCCAGACATAACATCAGTTTATCCTGAATTCTGGGTATTGCAGCCAAAGTGAAGCTGAACCCTTCTAAGCGGTTTTGGATTTGGATCTGAAATAGGGTAGAATGGCCATAAAAATAAGGAAAGGGACCCTGGTGGATGGAGGTGACCCCACTCAACACCAAGTCACCTTGGGTCCCTTCCTGCTGCTGGTTCTTGGGTTGAGAACCTGCAGTAAATTAGTCGCTGTTCACCTAGATGTCGTATTTTAAAAACTCGTCTTTGCATGTGCAGTCATGGTCCTCACCGGGTCTCTACCAGCGTTGATGCGTAGCTTACAGACACATCCCTGAAGATGGATCTCAGTATCTACCATCCAGGGCTTCTGGGGTGAGGAGATACTGATGAAATACCCCAGAGTAGCTGTTTTAGGACGTGCTCATGACATGGCTGAGGGGCATTTTGACGTACATCGCTGGCACATTTCTTTGTTCAGGAAAACCAGCCAAAGCCAGCAGAGTGCAGTGGTGCCTTTTCAAGCTGTGAAGGCGGCATGACCATGAGACTCGCTAGCAGCCTTGAGTTAGGATGACAAAACAATAGAAAACCCTACTGAGGTTGCTTCAAACCCCCAACCAATCTGTTCTTGGTGAGGACAGCTCAAAATGTCTCAGGTGGTGGAATGGATTTTGAAAATCTTCAGAGCTGCCTTGAAAGGGAGGGCGAGTCGCTGCTGCCCTCTGCTGGACCTCACAAGGCAGCAAGGTTTTCCTTTGTCTTCAGAGTTTTATAATTTCCTATGCAGGGACCTTCTCCCACTCTCTGCTTTAGTTTTCTTGGCTATTGTTGAAGGAAACGCCAGGGGGAGGGATGGGGAACGGAAGGGATGCACCTGCAGCAGTTGAACCGTCCGCAGTTTTTAAGATGGGGTTCAGGCACTAATGCCCCTTCCCGACTGCCCTCCACCTGCCCTCCTGGTGCACGTCAAAAAGTGGCTCACGCAGAGCGCTCATTTAGGAGGTGGCTCACTTGCTCCCATTTGACTCAGTCAAGAGCCTCTGCACAACAGAACGGTAGCACTGTGGAGCCCACCAGGCTGTAGAGGTGGGGTCACACAAGCACACACCTTCAGGCATGTCTTTGGTGGTTCTCCTATAGCCTGGCATTTTGGGCCAAGTGCTGCAGTAACATTTAGGCATGCCGTCTCCGAGGCAGAGCCCAAATGATACCACATGCTGAGTTCAGGTGCAGGTGGTGGGCACCAGGGCGCACACACTCACACTCCAGTCACCCGGTGCTGGCTGTCTAACCTTCCTCCTGTCTACCGTTTGAACTAACCCTTCAGCAGGTCCATGACCCACTGTCCAGAATCCTCAGGTCTCAAGGGGATCCAGAGCTCAGGATGGTTTAGATGACAGGAAGGCACTGCAGAGCACGGGCTGTGTATTGTGTAGCCCTCCAACGGAGATAAGAGTCTCCCCACTGTGTGCCAGTGTTAATATCCTTTTATGTCTGGGGCAAAATGTACTGATGTATGCATTCAGCGGGACAAGTAGAAGACTAAATATCGGATTTTGCTGCCCCATGTTGCACACCCCCACTTTGCTGTGTGCTCAGAGCAGCTTGGATTTGGGAGTGATGGGTGAGTGGACCTGTGTCCTGCTACTAACTTGGTTAATATCCTGCGGTAGATGACTCCAACTTGTATCTCCTGCTGGAGAACAGCTGGCCTTTTTGTCCTCAGAGCCAAATGCTTTTGCCTTGGGATTCCGAAGCGATCGATTGATCCGTCGATCCGCTGGATTCTTGCTGAGCTACCCCGCTTTGTGTGTGAGACTTGCCAAGGGCCGTAAAAACAGAAGCTTCCTCCAGAAGGGAAGTGGGTCCTGAGAGCTGGATGCCACAGAGCCAGGGCACCCCCGCTGAGCAGGCCCTAGGCTGGTAATGTCGCTGCATGACGCCATCTCGGGCTGCATGATGCCTGCCTGCAGGTACCCCACTCTGCCTCTGGGTGGTGCTGGTCATTTGATGTCTGTACAGCCCTGCACTTTCTGCGGTTCCCCCCCCCCCCCACACTACCTGTGGTAGGAGATTTGGCCGCTTACTGCAACTTCCCAAGCCGATTGGCTCTTCCCACCTACCCCCAAGTGCCAAGAAATGAACAGCTGTTCCATCCAGTGACTAACACCGATGCCTCCTCCACCTCCCCCCTTGCCTGCTGCCTGCTTTGCTGATTGCTTTGCACTCCCCTCGCCTCCTGTGGGTGGTGGCCAAGAACCGTACCATGTGACCTTGCCGAGGCACACCCTTTGCTTGCTGGTTGCACATCCTGGAATCCCATGATACAGCTTCCCACCGGCGACCCCCGGGTCCCTTCCTGCCATATTCCCAGTGCCACTGCCTGCACCTAGTGACTGGCAAGTGCTGTGCCCACACCCTGCTAACTGCCACGGCCCTGCTGCTTCAGGCTTACCACGGCATGATTATAATGGGCGAGGCACGAAGCCAGCACGAGGAGTTTTGCATCCCAATGTGCCTCCTGCCGGCTACTATTAGCAACAATGTCCCAGGCACTGACATAAGTATTGGTTCTGACACTGGCCTGAATACGGTTGTTGAGGTAAGAGAACTCTTTCTACTCATGACTTTGTTTTTCTGGTGTGTTTTAACTGTTTGTTTCTCTTGCCCTAAGAAGCTTGTCCACCTGGTTAAACTGTCACCCCACGGTCATTTTACTAATTTATTTATTTTTTGATCCCCAACTCTAAAGTAAAATGAGAACCTCATTTAGTCTTTCAGAATGAAGAAGCCAGTTTTTTTTTTTTTTTAATCACATTTTTGCGTAATGGGATAGTTTTTCCTTAGTTTCTCTGGTCTTGGCAAGAGCCCATTTTTATCCATTGAAAATAGGATGTTGAATACAGTCCTTGGGAGTCTATCTCTGTGCCGCTTATCTGAGGTGAGCTGCAGAGCTCGTTTCTGGAGAGTCTAATTTCTCCTGCCCAAAGTTGAATAGCTAGAGGTGTGGCGTGAGACGAAAGTCACAGGAGCGATGCGTGGAGGGAGCGCGGAAGCCGGTGAGTACGGAAGCTGCAGGGAAGGAACCACTGGCTCTGCCCAGTGAGAGCCACGTCCGCCCAGTGGGTGGCTTTATCCATTGCACATGCTTTCAGGAGGGCTTCGTCCGCAGGTCTTGGAGCAGGAGGTCATAACGCCATTGCTTTGCCTGAGACCTGCCATATACTCAAGAGCCCCATTTACTGTGGTCCTTTGCGTTGGATGTGAGAACACCCTAGTAGCTCCGGAGGCCTCCGCTGCAGGAAGTGATCATCACCTTATGGCAGAAAGCATGGTGGCCAAATACGTCACATCCTTCAGACTGTGCCTGCCAGAAGTGCAGCCACTGCTTTTACTTAAGACACTTATGTCCAAGTTGGCACCAGGAGTTATGGGGGGGAAAAATCACAAAGCTGTTGGAGATATACTTGGCATAGAACCTTGGAAAAAGCAGTTGCATTCCAAGTTGTTTTTTTCTTTTGAGTTCAAGTCTGGGCAGAAAAAGGTTCACTTAGGCCCAGCATCCTACACTTTTGAACCTAAGCATTTGATATTAATGTGCATGGTTGGGTGTCTTCCCTGTGCACGTGTTCTTGTGCTGCTGCCCAACAGGGTGATGGCCTTGTTGCTGAGTTACTGGCACCCTTGGGAGCCCACCCACACCTGCCCCCCTTGGAGTTCTATATACCTGATGGAGACAGACCAGGACAATGGCTCCTGGTTGCTCAGTGCTGCTGGGGCTTCACACTCCTTTAGGCAGTGTTAGTGCCTTTGAATCTCTAACCCTGCTCACCTGCATGAAATAATCTCAGCTTACTGATGATGCTGGTCATTGCCCATCTGGGCACATCTAACTTGAGGGGACCACAGTCAGGGAACAATCTTCCTTGTCACTGGAAGATTCCTTTTATTCATGCCTGATTTTTTTTTTTTTAAGATTTATTTATTTTTATTGGAAAGATATTTACAGAGAGAAGGAGAGATGGAGAGAAAGATGTTCCGTCTGCTGGCTCACTCCCCAAGTGGCCGCAATGGTTGGAGCTAAGGCTGATCTAAAGCCAGAAACCAGGAGCTTCTTCCAGGTCTCCTATGTGGGTGCAGGGTCCCAGTGCTCTGGATGGGAAGTGGAGCCGTCGGGATATGAACTGGTGACTTGGTGCATTCAAGGCAAGGATTTAGTGTCGCGGCCAGCTGAGCCGGCAACGTGGGCACGGCGAAGGTCCGGGGGTCAGGTGAAGGTCTGGGGGTCAGGCGGAGGTCCGGAGGTCAAGCACCGACACATGGAGACCAGTGATGGTGGGAAAAGTCTCTCAAGCCTCTTTATTACCCCTATATATACTCTTTCCCCCCCAGCCCATTAGGGCGCCACTAAGGTGCCAATGAGTCTGATTAGACCAAGTGCTGTAGCCGCAGCCCCAACTCCTGAGTGCTCTGCTTAACGAGTGTTAATCAACTGATTAGCCCACCAGAATTTAGCCACTGAGGCATCATTCCAGGCCCTCATGCCTGATTTTTATTTATCTTTCTTAAAGCATCATTGCAGCAAGAAAGTATGGCCCGGAATGTTTTATATAATGACTCATCCTGGCGGTTTCTCTTGGAGAATGGCCCTTAGGCAGTACCAGGCACTGTTGCACAGTGAAGACGGTGGCTGTTCCTGGTCAGTGCAACTTACAGCTTCTTTCCCTTTTATGCTGGGTAGGGGTCCCAGGCCTGTGCTGTGCTTTTCTTATCCGCCCAAAACATGCCACATCCATGTGCCACCAGCATGTGAGAGGGTTAACACTGGTGCCCTGGCCATTCCTTTGTCAGTACTACTTTAAGTAATTGCATTTGACGTGGCTGGCATGGCTTACTATTTTTAGACAAAATTTAAGTCTAGCCTTCAGATATGATCTAGGTAACAGAGGGAGCCGTGTATTAAAGCCTTAAGACAAGTGTTTCAACCCAGCTATTTTGGTTTCTCCAGTCTGTGGCATCCAAAAATCAGGGCTTTTGCTCAGTTGTCAGTTGCACTTGGGTGTAATTTGCTGTATCTCTCAGCAGCAGCTGCCTTTCTGGGTCCTTCTTTGGAGAAGCAGGTACCAAGATGGGCCGTAGGAGAGGGCTTGCTCACTGACAGTGTGCAGGGTTGCACTAGGGCGAGTCTAGTGAGTTAATGACACCTTAAGGTTAACACCTAGGAGAGTTTAATTAGGAAAGTGACTGACATTTGGCTCGGAGTCCTGTCTTTTCCCCAGGCTTTCTCTTAAGGTAGACCGTGAGGTGAGGCTTTTAGGACCTGGCTAAATATGGACAGCCATGAAAACTCCCGGCATTCTGGCACCCTGGCCTGGTCATAGCCATGCCCTGTTTGGATCCATGTCTACCTCTCACGTTGGTGCTGTTCAGAGGCAGTGTCCTTGGTAGCCTTCACGTAGGTTCTTTTCTGCTCAGTGCTCATGCTATATGCTTTGCTTGATGGAAGATTTTGCTGCAGCTTGTAGCGGGGCTGTGGGACTCTCAGCTAGCAAACACCCCAGCACTGGGCAGAGCAGGCTAGGGTTGGACTGATTGGTGTCCGTTTCTGTGACCAGACGTGTGACCGCATCAAGCAGTCGGCCAGCGGGACCAAGCGCCGCGTGTTCATTATTGAGACCATGGGGGGCTACTGCGGATACCTGGCCAACATGGGAGGACTGGCGGCCGGAGCAGATGCTGCCTACATTTTTGAAGAGCCGTTTGACATCCGGGATTTACAGGTGTGTAGATGATGTCTGCTTCCTGCATGCTATTTGCTCCGTGTGGTTGGTGGATTTTTTTGAGGACAGATATGGTGTTTGTGAAATGTGCCAATTTTTCTACACTTGCAGTTATCCATCTTTCTGGATCCAGGTCCATTTACTCTGGCATGAGTAACTATTTCAGTGGATGGCACTAAACAGACATGGTGGGGCATGCCTTGTTTATTCCTGTGTGTGAAAACACAAGCTTCTATTTTACACACCTGTCTTAATGATTGTTTACTAAGCAATTTATACTTTCCTTTCATCTGAGAGAAATGGAATTTCCTTGTTTACTAGAACCTGGCCTCTTGGGAGGCTTCTCCTGGGGAGAAATATTTCCAGCATTTCTAGACTGTTGATGGCAAGTCTTTGAGTCAGCTGTTAGGAAACTTCCTTCGTTAATAGCTAAATGTACAAACAAATATACAAAGTGAAACGATTTCAAGGAAACATTCATTTTGGAAAGCGTTTCTTAGTAAGGTTGTAAGTGGAATTGACTACGTAAATATTCCCAGTCACGTAACTGCATTTGCTCCTCCCATCATTACGCTGTGTGATCTTGTTTTTTTTTTTTTTAATTACCTTTGCATGTATCCCTCCGTGACAGGTTCCTTTTAGTCTTTCACAAAAATAAGCTATAAAATAATTGCTTTCTTTGTCTTCTTTGTTACTTAATTTAGTCCACCACTTATACTATACCTGGCATAGAGTAGCTGCCTAATAAGCGTATTGTCTGAAAAAAAAAACAACAATTCTTTTCTAGTCCAATGTGGAGCACCTGACAGAGAAAATGAAGACCACCATTCAGAGGGGGCTTGTGCTGAGGTAATATTTATTTTTGAATTTGTAATACAAGGTATGGTTGTGCAGACAGCTTATTTTTAAAGAAAACAGAATGGATAGAGAGGCAGAGGCAGGGCAGTGGGAGGGGAGGCGGGGAGAGACCTTTCACGTGCTAGCTCATTGGCCAGGAAGCGGCAGCTGCCAGGCCTGGCCAGCCACCTTCTCTTGTGTCCCAGATACCTTGGAAGGATGCTGGACTAGATGCAGCAGAGCTAGGCAAGCAGCTGGCACTATAGTATGGGATGTGGGGTGAACCAGCTGCGCCACAAAAGGCACCCCAGCAAAATATCTACTCTTGTATTTTAGACCTAAGTTGTTTGACAGCACCTATTTTGTAAACCTAATAAGAAGTTGCCATTATGAATACCGAAGAAAACACAGAAGCAACTGGCTTCTAAAAACTGGCTTTAACATAATTAAAGGGTTTTGAAAGCATTTTTACTTAGTAGTCTTATTTCTTTAAAGTTACCTCTTAATCATTACTATTTTAAAAAAAAAGATTTATTTATCTTGAAAGGCAGAGGGGGTTGGGCAGCATTTGCTGGGAGAAAGAAAGAAAATCTTACATCTGCTGGTTTATTCTCTAAATTGTCAAAGCAGGTGAGGCTGCCCCGGGCCAAAACTCCCTTCAGCCTCCCATATGGGTGCAGGAGCTCAAACACCAAAGTGGAAGGAACCTCCTTGCTCACGGGATGCTGACTCCTATTAAATTTAGACATTAGAGAATGAATTGAGTCATTGAGGGGATGGAGGACATGAAGCAGCCAGTCTGACTGGTGGTCATGGACCAGGTGACAGGCCCAGAGGGCAGAGCAAAGCCTTGCATCCTATTGGTTGGTAACTTGGTTATTTTCCATTTATTACAGAAATGAGAGTTGCAGTGAAAATTACACCACAGACTTCATTTATCAGCTCTATTCGGAAGAGGGCAAAGGAGTATTTGACTGCAGGAAGAATGTGCTGGGCCACATGCAGCAGGTGGGGCTGGACTCCTGCATAACCCACGTGGCCCTCTGTGCTCTCGCCAAGCAGAAGACACAGCCGTCACTCCTGTGACTTCACCCATTTTGAGGAAGAATTTGTTTTATTCTAAGTAAACACAAGATGTTTAAAACCATCTGAAAACAAGTCAAAAACATTGGCAGATAAAAGCAGATGTTATGAATCTCTGAAAACTAGCAACTTTTGACATTTCATTGAAAATTTGTACTCAAACTCAATATTCATTAAATATTGCGGATTTAAAAGATCACAGACGATAAAGAAACTATACAAACCCAGAATGAGTTGGACAGAATTGTAGGAAACATGCCCAGATCCGGATGTCTTCATGTGTCCCGGGTTCCTCAGTAGGGCCAGGCAGGGAAATGGGTGGTCCCAGCGCTCCTGAGTGGCATGCGCATGTTCTTTCCTTTACTTCCTTATTCTTGGGAAGTTTAAAATAAGGGCCCACTAATTCATTTTAATAGGCCCACAAGTCCCCTCAAATCATACAGAGCTGGTGTGTATGTGTTTTTGTGAATGTAGGTCCTAAAAATTGATGACTTATTAATAAAACACCTCAGCATGAGAAATCCTAAAAGAGATTCCAAAACAAGGGACAGTACGTGGCGTGGACAGTTGATTAATAATTCCTGTTTAATTAGAAGCACACACGCAGTGATGCTACTTTCCTAACGTTTGCGTGCCTGCTACAGAGAGTCACAGTCCATTTGTTTTGTTCTCTTCTGGCTAAATACCAGGGGTAGAAACAGGCAACACAAAACTGTGTTTGCTTCTCTTAGAAACAGATCAGTTTTTGTCACGCAAATTTTACATCCTTTAACTTTTACCATCAACAGGGTGGAGCACCTTCTCCATTTGACAGAAACTTTGGAACCAAAATTTCTGCCAGAGCTATGCAGTGGATTTCCACGAAGCTGAAGGAGGCCCCAGGCAAAGGTGTGAGAGGTCAGAGGGGAAGGATGGTTGCAATGTACGGTCTTATCTGCAACTTTAGGCAATTTTCCCATTGTGGTGTACAGTGAAACTTTTCCACCAAAGCAGAGCATGCGTCCTTGCCACGACTCTCATTTTCTGTGCTGGCCAACAGCACCTCTTGCGATATGGGAAATAAGGAAGGCCTGGGCACACACTTGTGTCTGAGAGCAGAGGTGGGCTGGGAAGCTGGGTATGATGCTGGTCATGCTGGGCAGAGGTCCCTGCCACCCATTAGAATTCCACAGCCCACTTGTCAAACCAGGGTTCCTCCCTGGGTGGTTCTGAATTTCTGTCTCCCCTGATTTTGGTCCTTAAAGCTGGCAAACTTTTCTTCTCCCCTCACTGTTCCTCCTTTAATAGGCCATTTCACCATCTGCATAGGTCCACCCAATGTGAGTGATTAGCTTTCTTTTTTATTTTTATTTAACTTCTCCAGGTAAAAAATTTGTTTCCGACGATTCCATTTGTGTGCTCGGAATAAGCAAAAGAAACGTTGTTTTTCAACCTGTGACAGAGCTGAAGAAGGAAACAGATTTTGAGTAAGTCAGTGCAACACTGTTTATCTAAATTCTAATGCCATGAAGACGCTTTACTGTACTTACTGTATAACTCACTTAAGAGTGTTAAGGGATAGTCTTTTCTGAAGCCAAGATAACACTATCCTTCACTTTCAGAAATCGGGCAGAACTTTTAATAGTAGTGGTTTTATTTGACATACGAAATCACTGAGTTTATTTTACTAACACTATGGACCTTTTCTAGCTGGCCTTTCCTCTGCTGGTCAGGGCATTAGAGAACATTGCGAAATTGTCTTCTCACAGCAACTTAGTACTTCCTTGTTGTCTTCTTTAATAGGCACAGAATTCCCAAAGAACAGTGGTGGCTGAAACTCCGGCCAGTCATGAAAATCTTGGCCAAGTATAGGACAAGTTACGATGTGTCTGACTCTGGCCAGCTGGAGCCTGTGCAACAACAAAATGGTCAAGAAGAGCATGCAGCCATCTGAACTCCACCTACCAACCGCACTGGGCCAACACAGGTGTCTAGGCAGACCTGAAATTTACTGAGGACCGTCCTTTTTTGTAACCTTTAAGTTATTTATCTGCGCTTCGTGCAAGCATTGTTAATCAAGTGTTGACAGTAATACCTGATCAGAGAGCACCAGTCACAATCGGATCCTACAAAACCAAGGGCCGTGCTCTGTGCTCATTCCAGTGAGTTGGCTTTCGACTGTATGCTGTACTTTCATGCTTTCAAATGTGTTTCTAGTGGAATTAAATGTTTGCCCCAAACTCCCAACAATACTTGATTTATTGGTTTTCTGTTGCTGTTTAAGTTGGAGCTTAAAACCTCAAGATTTGTGGGTAGCTACTTCTATAACAAAGGGAAACACAATTTCTCTGAAACAGCAACTGTTAACCACGAAATAGAGAATTCCACTTCAGCCGAGGCTGAGTATGGAGAAGAGTATGAGCTGGGAGTGGGGCCTCATTGGTGAGGACCACGGAGTTGGATGAGTTTACTTAACCCTTGCTTTCTCCTTTCAAAATGGGACAAGGTACGTAAAAGTCAAAGATTTTAAAGACAAACATGTGCCTTAAGAATATGTGAATCTTATACATTAAAACCAGTAAGGGGTTTTCAAAAAGAGTCTGAAACTCAGCTCTCTGCAGATGCAGACACTACAGTTCGAAGGAGAGCCTAGCAGAGGACTTGCCTGACAGTTCTGTTGACAAGGTCTAAGGAAAGCGCTTCTACCCCTTCAGTGTGTGATCTTGCCTCCAAAAGGTTATATCCAGATACCGGTACACAAGTAAAGGGGAGAGAGGATAATTTAGAGCGAAGACAGATTAGACAAAAGGCTCTGGGAAATTGGGCGTAAATCGTAAAGGCAACACTGGTATCATTTTTCTATCTCAGTGAAGAAAACCGGAAAAGCTCAAATTTATGCCTATCAGCTACAAGATAGTTCTCCAGACAAACTTGTGAGTTCAAACATGTTGAACTCACATGTATGGAGGGAGGCTTTTCCACAGGATCACAGTGTTAAGTAAGGCAGGCAGAGACTGGAATACCCTTGTTCACTTTTTAATTTTTTTCCTGCATTTATTTTCATTAGTTTGAAAGGTAGAATGCCAGATTGCCCATCCACTGGCTCACTCCCGGAATGCTCACACCAGTTGGCTGGGCCAGGCCAAAGCCAGGTACCTGGAAATCCAACCAGGTACCCACTTGGGTGACTTGAGCCATTACCTGCTGACTTACTCCCATGGTGCACATCAGTAGGAAGCTGGATAGGAAACGGAGCTGAGATTTGTAGCCTGACACTCTGATACGGATATGGGTGTCCAGCACAGTGCTACAAATAGTCCCTTGTTTATCTTTCAGTAAAGACCCTAAAATGTACTAGTTAAGCAAAATGCCACTTTAAATAAAAACTAAGGGGTGGACATTGCTGCACTTGGGACATTTGTATCTCCTGGAACATGGGACAGAGCTCCAGCTTCCTGCTCATGTGTCCCTTTGGGAGGCAGCAGTGGATAACTCAGGAACGCGGCTCCCAACCACCCATGCAGAAGATGCACACGGGGCTCCTGGCTTTTGCCTGGCCCAGTTCTGGCTATTGCCCATACTAGAGGCACACAGACTACTTCTCTATTCATTAAGTCTTTCGGATATGTAAAAATAAATCCTTTAAAAAAAAATCCCTATAAAAAAAGCACACAGGTAATATGAGTTTCCTTTTATTCTTACATTTCTGAAACAATTCTAGGATGAGTAACAAAGTAAGCATATGTATTGTCAGAACATTCAAAAAATTTAATTTGCATATTTGGCATTTGGTACATGATTGTTTCGACCAATTTCTTTACGGTCATATCCTACTTTAAGATAGGAGAATTTCTGTTGGCTCTGTCAGTCAATACCTTTGACACAATTTTAAGAAGTATATAAATAAGGGTGTTGGAAACTACAGTAACATTTCTGACCTTTGAAATTCAATTGAACCCTGAACTTAAATGTATACGGGCTCAACTGATTTCCTGAGTACAGCTTTTATGTCCAGTTATCTTACTATCCATGATGGATCCTTAGCAATCTTTGGATTCTCTGGTCCCAGGATGGCCATTCCATGTGTGCTTCTCCCAACTCCAAGGTACCTGGAAAGAAGGTGCATGTAGGCCCACATTAGCTCTATGCGTTTTTGAATTCCATACTCCCTCAGGGAGCACATTAAGCCAACCATGTTTACTCACTTATTGCTCACGGCAGTCAGTTTGTCGTGGCTGACAGCAAACAGCTGTTCTCTGTGTTCCTGCTTCACCTCATCGGAGAGCCCATACAAAAAGTGGTCCATTCCTAAAAGGGAAACCACAAGAGCAGATGGAGAATTGGGACGGCACGTCCCTCAGTGGGGTCGTGGTGGGATTCTGAAATCACCTCATAGCCATTTTATACACCAAAGGGTAGAGCATGCACAGTTCTGCAGGGCTTTGCTGACTAATGCAGACTCTCACTGTGGGAGTGTGAAGGTCAGGAAGAGTATGAAAAACTGACGCTATTATCTACAAAAATGACTGCCTAGTGCTCTGTTCATTCCTATGGCTTTGTCAAAAGTTGTTGTTCAAAATGATATTACTGTGAGTCACTTGGCTCATCAAGGACTTAGATTATCCAAGATCTGAAGTGCTAACTCTTCTGAAAAGGCAAATATCAAAATGGTCACTGGGTGTCAAGAAGTGTGTTTTTGACTGTCAGTGTTTAGGTTGTCAAAAATGACAACACAAAAGAAAAGCATAGGGAGAAGGAACATCTAAAAACAATATTATTGATTGTGGTTCCACAGACAAAGCAGCATTTGGTACTGCCATTTATGAAGGTTCTCTATTGTTCACTCAAAATACCTTTCTCTGAAGGAGCAACAGGGGCGTCGACGGTGGAAAAAACTGAGAGTTTGGCTTCATCAATGTCCTGCTGTGTGAATTTCCCAGCTTTAGCCCAGTCGACAGCCTTCCCAAAGGACTGGAGCGTTTCTACTGAATTGGGATCCCTAGGGAGTGGCAAGAGTTCAGTATTGAAGCATGTTACTGATGGAACGAGGAATGTCAGTCACGATGGCTTCACAGTTCTTCAACATTCTATTTGCTAATTGCTCAACTACAACGTTCCACAGTCCAATTTATGACTAAATTCATTACTTTTTGTAGCAACTGGAATCTGACCACATACACCCATGGACACACTCCCCTCAGAGGCATGGTCTCTCTCCCCTCCGCTTCACTTGCATTCCACTGCCCAGTATTCTGCATGGGAAGCCATGGAGGATGGCCAGATCCTTAAGACCCCGCATCCACATGGGAAACCTGGATGGAGCTCCTGGCTGTGGCTTGGCCCTATACAAGCAATTGCAGCCATTTGGGGAGTGAAGCAGCAGAAGGAAGACCTCTTTATACTTCTGCTTTCAAATAAAATATTTAAAAGAATGCATATCTTTAGGCAGTACAGCCACAGAAAGTTAAACACTATTCTCAACTCTCAATGAAAGGATAATAGTTTTGTGTGTACAAAAACCCAATGAACCACAGCTAGATTGGGTCTCTACAAGTGAAATAAAATCGGAAAGCTCTTAGATTGCACTCCACTAAACCATGATGGCTGTCACATTATGAGTGACATAAGGCAAAATACTTTCTGGCATAGTGATGTCTCTAATGTTTGCAACACAGAAAATATTGCAGTTAGGTGTTCAAAATGCAGGAGGGAGAAAAAAAGGAAAGCTTTTCCTGCTGCTTTTTAAAAAATCCTTCCTATTAAGATAATGATACTGATAGTGAAATGATGCATTATCTATCCATTCACACAAACTGACTAAGCACTTACCTGTAAGAATAAAGAGTGAAGATTCCATTATGGCTGAGTCTGGCACCTCCACCATAAGCACCCCCCTTTTCTCGAATTTCAGTGTGCAGGAATTTCGCAGTCATCAAACGTGCAAGGATCTTAAGGCTGAAATTAATGATTATAAGATGCAGGTTAGAAGCAATAGAGCTGGGAAGGATACTGTGGCACAGTGAACTAAGCCACTGCTTACAATGTCCACCTCCCATATCGGTATTGTTTCCAATCCAGCTCCCTGCTAAGGCACCTGGGATGGAAGCAGATGATGATCCAAATGCTTGGGCCCCTGTAGCCCATGTGAGAGCCCCAGATGGTGCTCCTGGCCCAGCAGATGGGAGATCTATCCCGCCTTTCAAATAATTTGGGGCAAAGTAATATGGCTGGTAGAAAAAGTATTGCACAAATATCTATATGTTATATGGATATAAATGTATATATATATCCATATTTATATCCACAGAATTCCATAGAAGTGCTGTCGTGTAATTATATAGAAAATTGGCAAAGCTAGATTTCAAAGATAGTTGAACAAAGAAACTGTATGTTCAACATGCAGTCTTTTATCATTATTCCCTCAACAATACAATGTAATTATTGTTACGGCATTTAACATTTTGTTATAGATTATATAAGCAATCTGAAGATGATTTAAAGCATACAGGAAGATTTGTAGGTTCTATACAAAAAAGAAGCCATTCTCACAGGGCCTTGCATGTAACAGATTTTAAGCATCTCAGTTGGGTTACGTGAGTTTGCAAGCAGTGATAGGAACAGAGAATTTCCCTCAACACTTCTAAAGCACCTTCCCAAGGCGGAGGTGGGGGACCCACAGCCCACCTGCCAACAGGGGCTGCACTTTTTACCCAGGTTTTTTTTCCCCCATTTGGACTTCACTATCATTTTTATATGACAGAAAAATGACAGGTTTCCTGTGGGAAAATTGTAAAGTACGAGAGGACTTCAAATAATTCATGGAAAATATGTAGGATGGAAAAAAAAAACACCAGGATCATGGTTTTCAAGTTTTTTTTGCACTAAAATAAACTTATCTTTAATCCCATTTCCCATAACCTTTTCAAAACATAAAATGATTAAAAAGCTGTTCTACCCAGAGGTAGACACTTTTTAGCATTTTAGTGATTTAAATCCTCATCCTATTCAATAGGTGGTTCATGTGTAGCTTACAGAATTATGCTTATTTTCTACAAATAGAAAAAAATAGCTGAGCCACATTACTATGGAATTTTCTACATAGAGACACCCCCTTTCTTAGGCCTCCCAGCAGCTTCCCAGTTCTGTCTACTTAGTTCCAATGTATGCATAACCAGTTTCTCCTCACTGCCTCCCAGGGCACTCTAACCTTCCTCTCACTGTGGCCAGAGTATAATGTGTGGGCATCCTGGTCCCTCTATTCTGACCTGGCAAACCAAACTGAAGCCTCCCACCTGTCTCTTCACTGTGCCACACTCACATTTCCAGGGGCCCATGCATTTCCCCTTGGTTTACTCCCCACGTGGGGAGAGGCACGTCATGACTTGAGGACCCTGCAGATTTGCAAATACTGGTGTCCTAAATGAAGGACTGGTAATTAAGAGATCCTCAAAGGCCTGCATCTGAAGGACTCATCTACAGGACAGCCCCAAGTCGGAGGAAGGATTGCCTGCAGGCTGGTGTTCAGGCCACAGACTTCCACTGGGGCTCCTCCTCAGGATCTTGTCTGACTTGCTTCTGAGCTTCAGCCCTGAGTGTGGAACAGGGAAGGCTGTCAGCTCCTCACAGGAGCTTTGGAACAAAGTTCCTGCTTCCAGGCCACCTGTGTGATGTGCTTGTTTCCAATGCTGCCATCTCCAGCGCTCTGCAAGATCACGTGGCCTAATTCTGGGTTGCCTTGTCCCTCTGAGCAGGTTCTGTAGTTCACACTCCAAGCCCATTCACAGTTCTCAAAATGTTCCTGCTGGTCCCACATCTCACCTGCTATCTCTGAGTTATGTATGATTTTTCTCTGTGTAGTGTTATGGCTTTTTTTGTGCCTTGCTGTTCTGTGGGGTTCTGCGGGCAGGGGAAGGTTCAGCCTGTTACTTTTATCAGAAAACATCCATCCTTAATTTATAAAATTTTTGCCTATAGAGGAGGTGGGTAAATTGGCCATTTTCAAAGGAGCTGTTATTTAGGCCCACTGATATTTAGAAATCTGTACCCTGTAATAGGATTGCTTGAGGGACACATAGTTATTTGCAGAGATAACTATGAAGTTTGGTACTTAGTCCATAAAGGCTCTTACTTAAGTACTATTCAGGAATGTATACTGTGTGGTTTCTACGTGCGACTCCTTATTGACTTGAAGAGTCAGACCGTGTAAAGGAACAGAACTCAGCAAAGTTGTTGCAAAAATTTACGGGGTGTGGACAACTGCTATCCTGTTTTCATTAATACACACACTGAAAAAGCTCATCTACCACCCCAGCCCCTACCTGGCATGATCTGGATCTGTATAGGGGACGGTTCTAACACATTCACCAACGTAATTCACTGGGAAAGGCAGCAGGAAATGTGTCTTCATCTGGCAAGGTTTGAAAGTGGGGTCCTGCAGGGACAAGAGGTACATGGGTCAGACCAGGCTGAACAGGCACAGACACTAACTGAATACTTTTCATGTGACTGTCACTAGCTGGGCATTCATGTTTGAGAGCAAGGCATACAATTAAGTCCTTCCAAACAATTGCTCATATTAACATGAACAGTCACATCTTGACATGATGCTTTCAGAATCAGTGATTATCCACTTGAAATATTTCATCCTTTATCTTTTGTAAACAAACAGTAGTGGATTCCCCAGGAACATCAGTTGCCGTACTCTGGGATGAACTAAGCCAAACACCATCATTGGCACAGACAAGGAAGCAGAAAGGGCTCAACCACCCTGCTAAACCAGAAGTGAACTGACAGGACTCAAGTACTGTAGACTCGATTACAGGTTTGCAAACAAGCCAGGTGGATGTGCCAACTTACTGTGATCAGCTTTCTTATGATCTGGGAGCCATTAACGTGGGTATTCCCACCCAAGCCACTATGTGCTGGTTTCTGAAAATAAAAATGTTTAGAGGACTGAAAAGAATCCATATCTCAGAGACTAAAACCAATTGTGTAAACTGCTCTGGTTGAAGAGACTTAATTGATTTAACTATTCTAGAGAAAAATCCATAAAGTCACTGTCACAATGAAAATGATTGTATCATCTTGCATCATTAGAAACAACAAAAAGGACCACTGTTTAGGGGGACTTTTATACTCCTGTATCCCAAACCTAAGTCAGTCTTTCCTTTTAGGAGACTATCATCTCAAGGCATAAGTAACAATAAGAAAGCCCAAGATTTAAGGCTGAATTCTAACTGGTAACACGGGACATATTGCCTAACCGTGCACATCAGTTTCTTTATTTGTACAATGGGGGATATGCAAAAATGAGAATTAAAATGAGTTAAATCGAGTAAAAGTCAAGAGCTACACCTGGCGCCTGGCCAGGGCTCCACCACTCCCAGGAACGATATTAGTGTATGAGTACCTCGATCACATGCGGGCGCACAGGTTTTCGCTCCTTCTTACTTCGACCTATGTTTCCAAGGAACTTTTCTACTTCTTTTTCTGCCTGAGACATCTGCTGAGGAGTAGTATTCACTGAACACCTATTTAAAAAGTTACACATCTATGAGACCACGATTATGACATTTAAATCCTATTTCACTACTTTATATTTTCCCCAAATTACCACAGAATAAAAAATTATGTAATTGTGGTTTTATATATTTATATTCAGAAATATTACAAACAATACCCAACTTTTGAAATGACGTGGTCATGTTACTGCTATACAGTGCATTCAAGTTATCAGAGCCTTTCACATACATCCCCATGTTACAGCACATAAACAGCCTTCAAGATACAGACAGCATTTCTGACTCTGGATTTAAGTTCTTCTGAAAGGCAAAGAGCATAAAAAGAGTCCTATGATTTTCCAATAGTGCTTTCATGCTTACGTTATTGGAACTTTCTAAACTACTTTCAAAAAAGAAGTAAACATTTTGAGGATGTGAACTGGCTGCTATAATAGAAAATTACTTTTGTCATCTTATTGATAGAAAAAATTCCATACTCAGAAAAGCATTTTGAAGCAACACTCCCAAATTCTTTTGAGTCACAAATAATATTATCATATGAATTTAACTGAGCCCTACAATGTACTGAGCATATATATTTTTTCTTTGGTCCTAAATTCTAAATTTATTTTAGCTAAATTCAGAGCAGGAAACATTAATACTATATTCCAGGCACTATACCAAAAGCTTTGTACACACTACTTCGTCACCATAAACATGCAAAGTAGAGTTTGCTGGAGAAGCAAACAAACCTGAGTGGCTAAGCTGCCTAGGATTACTCAAGGTAGCAGTGGACACAGAGCCTGGTGGCCAGTGCCTGCCGTCCCTTCCTGCCCCACCCCAGACTGTCCTGCAGAACCACCGGTGATTCTCAAAAACTGAGAAGTGGTACCAGAATTCTTCTGACAACAATTTTTAAAAAAACATATTTGGCAAGCAGACAAAGACAGCTCTCATCTGCTAATTCACTCTCTAAATTCCCACAATAGTCAAGGCCGTGGCAGGCCAAAGCCAGGATCCAGAACCCAAACAGGTCTCTGACAGGGGTGCAAGGGACTGCTTGAACCATCACGACTGCCTCCAGGACCTATATTAGCAGGTGGCTGACATGGGGAGCAGAGCCAGGACTCGAATGGAAGTGCTCCAACCCGGGATGTAGGTATCTTTACTGCTAGTCAAAAGGCTGTCCCCAGAATTTTTAATGTAGAATGGCCAGTAACTTAGGCAACATTTTGTTAAGTGTTAGCAAATTCCAAATGAGAATCATTGATAATACGGTGAAAATAAAGCATTATTTACATTTAATGATGCGCACAAATTTGTGAGTACAACACCAACCAGATGTTTTCCCCATAAAATCTTTATTTATAAGAAACTGTACTCCTGCTCTGCTCCTGAAGCAAGCTAACCTTAACTAAGTCTGCCTGATCTCTTATTTTTTGCTTTTAGACTTAATAAAACTTAAACTATGTGCCCTAAATATACTTTGCAATACTAGGATTAGGTTAGCTTATGATTTCGTAAGTTTTATTAAGCTTAAAATGTATATTTCCCTAAAAGAAAAATGATTCCTTAATCTATTAAAATATTTAAAGTCTATATTAAATTCTTTAACTTATACTTGTAACAAATATTGCTTTTGTCTTAAAGACAGATTTATATGTAATTTAACTTTGACTAAAAAAAATCTAAAAACATTTAATGAAAAGCAATAAATCATAAGATCTTTGCTTACAATGAAATCATGAACCCACCTCATATTATCACAATTTAACAGATGTTTTTTGATACGTGGGAGCTTTCTCAGGACTGGCTTCATATCTGTCATTTCCGCAATTCTCTTCATCAGCCTCACCTGAACCATGGGAATCAAAAAACAGACAGGTAGAGACCACAGACTTTGGCAGTGGGGAAACTCGCACCTGTATCAGAACCCATCCTGGGGAGTGGTGGTATTGGAAGTAAGGTGTTCAAGAAGGAAAGTGAGTTAAAGAAATAAAAAAGTATATTGCCTAGGAAATTTAGGAACTCTGGTCTGTTAGAGAGGTGCTCTTCTGAGGCATACAGAATTCATTACCAGTGAACGTGAGCAAATGTGGAAACTCTCTGTAAGACAGAGTAACAGACACCCCATCGCCACTCCGCACCTGATCCATGCCTCCGAAGGTCTCCTGTAAGTCCCCCGCAGGCGTCAGCATCTTGCTGGCTCGGATGGATGCATAGAGATGCCCGGAGTCTGGAATGCCATTGGAGAGTTCCTGAGCAGTCATTTTAACTAAGACTTTGAAGTGTTCTTCTTCTTCAAAACACGGGCTATGGGGCGGGGTGGGGAGGGAATCGTCATAAACTCCTAGAAACCCATCCAGGCCCCACTCCCTTCAATTTCATGAAAGACCAGTGGTTTTATGAACATTTCAAGTGCAAATATAACTCCATCGGAATTATAAATTCATTGGAAATACAAGTAAACTCAGCCTAAGCTGGGAAATCAGCCAAGTATCACTAACATCTCCTACTTTGGAACATTTCAGGCTTAGCTTCTCTGAGGTAGTCCAAGAATGAACATCTTTTGCAAATAACTAACTTGTTAAATATTTCACTCCACAGATGCATCATGTCTGGTAGGTTTCGCTCCAGGCAGAGAGATGAAAAAAGCACACCCTAAGTCAGGAAAGAAAAAAACCAAAAAAATCAAAAGAAGATATTGTTTATGGTGCAATGGAAAACAAACAAAAAGTTATTGCTCAAATTTTGACCACAGCTGTGCACTAAAACCAAAAGGCGACCTGCTCATAGGTGTCCAGGTGGGCCTCGTCAGCGAGCACGTGAGGGGTGACAGTCATGCCCCCCGTTTTCAGTTCCATTTGCTGAGCTTGTTCTCTGTAGTCAAGGATGCCGCAGCCCAGCCTGACACAGCAAAGAAGCAGCTGATGAATTACCAAGGCCATTTTCACTTTCTCATCTTAAAGATTACATATCCGGAATCACAACTTGCTTAGATAATTCAATCAATGCAACTTTATAAATCCTCTGATACTTCAAAGATGATAAAGGTAAATGCATGTTGACTGTATGCCTCCACATACTGTTCACCTAGCCTGTCCTAATGCAGAAACCAGTTTCTCTCATTTGTTGAATTCAGAGTAGCACCCAGGATACTAGGCCCTTAAGCAGTGAGTGTCTAGAGCTAAGAATAGAATTAGAAAATGCTTTTCCAGTCATAGACTTGTGAATGTTTTGAGTGTTCCTTACTCGAACAGCTCTCCTCCAAAAACTTCTGATCTATACTTGGTATTTGTGAATATCTACTAGTTTTCCAGTGGAAAGTCTGAGAAGTCAGCCTTTTTGAGTTTATGTATAGCAGGTATCCTCTCAGCACTGATGTTTTTGGAATAAACATTCTTACTAGCACCACTTTTTTTTAAGGGTTACTCATTTTTATTGGAAGGGCAGATTTACAGAGAGAAAAGGACAGAAACATCTTCTATCAGCTAATTCACTCCCCAGTTGGACATGGGTGAGCCAATCCAAAGCCAGGAGCTTCCTCCACATCTCCCATGCAGGTGTAGTCTCAAGGCTTTGGGCCATCTGTTGTTTTCCGAGGCAATAAGCATGAACCTGGATGGGAAGTGGCATAGCTGGAACACGAACCAGCACTCATATGGGATGTCAGTGCTTGTAGGTAGAGGATTAGCCAATTGAACCATTACACCAGCCCCTCTTACTGGCACTTGTAAATCAACAATTTATGCCAGGGGACAAGTGTGAGGTATTTTCTTTTTTTCAAGACTTATTCATTCATTTATTTGAAAAGCAGAACAGCAGAGACAGAGAGTTGCCAGCTGCTGGCTCACTGCACCACTGGCTGCAACTACTCAACATGTGCCAGGACGAAACTAGGATCCCAGAATTTCATCTTGGTCTCCCACATGGGTGGCAAGGGCCCAAGTACTTAGGCAATTTTCTGGCACATTGGCAGGAAGCTGGATTGGAAGCAGAACAGCTGGAACTAGAACCAGCACTCCGATACAGGATGCGGCATTCTAAGCTTTGATTTTTACCCACTGCATCACAACGTCAGCACCCTGTAAGATGTTTTCTAAAACTGTTATTAAGGGACAGGTAGTAGGACCTATATTAGACATTTTCCGTCTGGTTCCTGCCCAGCCGGGGTACAGAAGTCCCGCAGGCATACAGCTTTCTGCCACAGCCTCTTCTCCACAAAATGAGCAGTACAACAGCAGATCAGATGGGGCAGCAGGAACCCACCATTTGCTGCAATGATTTCTTTTCCGTCTGTTTTCCTCCAACAGGAAATGACGTCTCAGCTCTGTCGAATGCTAGGCCTGCCACCCTTAGCTACTGACTCAGAACAGAGGACAGGGACAGAAGATTACCTGTGCTGTCATGCACCTGCTTCCAAGTCCATTTTCAGGCCCCAACTGATACATCAGAGCAACTGCAAAGTTAGCTCAGTGGGGAAGCAAACTAAGGAAGGACACACAGCGTGCTCACAAGACAACCCCATGCCTGCACTCTACAGCTGAGCTGCTCTCACCCCCTGATCACACAATGATTCCTCTTCAAAATCTTTTTGTTGAAATACCAATGAAATAAAGACATCTCTAAGTGTTTCCTTGTACTCAAGGCTCACAATCATTTCAACCATAATATGCATAGTACAAAATGCAATGTGCATAAAAAAACAAATCCTAAACAAATACAGCATATTCTACTTCCCTTATATATGTTTTATTTAACATTTATATTATATAAATATGTAATTATATGACATCTATT
This sequence comes from Ochotona princeps, assembly GCF_030435755.1. Taxonomy (NCBI): domain Eukaryota; kingdom Metazoa; phylum Chordata; class Mammalia; order Lagomorpha; family Ochotonidae; genus Ochotona; species Ochotona princeps. The sequence continues at coordinate 63,863,149 of NC_080841.1, read as the reverse complement.
TATATATTATAAAATACACAAATTATATATCATATTAGTTATTATTAGATTGCTACATTTATGATACATATCATACTACAATATATGTTTAATATATAACATATAATGTATAACATAAGATACATAAATTTGTGTATATGTATATGCAGGCATACATTATTTACATATATCTAAATATCTACACGTGTTGAGTTACAAAAACATGTCTTTGTCTCTAACGTGAGACCCTTACTTGGTAAGGACATTGCAGAAGAGTGGCACGTACGGCTTCAGCTCCTCGGGGAGTGTGTTTAAATTGGAAAAGGCTCGGAAATAGACCATGCCGTTGGTGGGCTGCGCGCAATACTGTACAGGGACTTCTCCAGCTGTAAAAGCAAAAGTTGAAAAAAAAAAAAAAAAAAAAGAAAGAAAAAAAGTCATCCTACCAGTAAAATTTTAGTTCTTTATAATGGTTTACACTACTGCTTTGAAAAGACAAAGTTTAATACTTTTACTAGCCAAAAGCTATTATTCATTGTTACATAGTTTATATAAATTTCCCCCATTTCTCTTTTATTACTAAGGAAAAAAAAAGAAAGAAACTGAAACAACCTTCAATACTAACGTGATCCCTACTTTTTAAAGGATGACAGTTGAAGAACATTCATATTCTTTTGGCTTTAGACCTAACCATGCCAGTATTCCACCTGGCTGTGTAACCTACTTGTATCCATCTTACCTTCCTTACTAAAACATTCCCTTTAATTTCTTTCTTTTTTTTTTAAAGATTTATTTTATTTTTTCATTACAAAGTCAGATATACTGAGAGGAGGAGAGATAGAGGAAGTGGAGCTGCCGGGATTAGAACCAGCGGCCATATGGGATCAAGGTGAGGACCTTAGCCACCAGGCCACGCTGCCGAGCCGTTCCCTTTAATTTCAATGAATTTTCGCCGGGTCATCCCGGAAACATCTGATCTTACCAATTCACCCACCCCAAATGCCACTAATCTTCATCAATGAATTCAACCCATCCTCTCGAAGTCCACCAGTTACTGCCTTATCCAGAGCACTTCCCTGCTCTTAGGCTCCCGCGGCCTTGAGGCATCCTCAAGTCTCTCAAGGTTAAGGACCTGGGAGTGTTCTTTTGTACATTCCTGGTTCCTGCCATGTGGCTTCTCGGCCTTTTGCCTAAGATCCAGTGTACGTTCCTGCCACAGTGCTCTAGGCCACAAAAGGGTTAAAGCATTTACTGCTGATACAATCTAAAAGTATAACGGTGTCTTCAGATCACATCCATCTATAAGCACAGTGATAACACCACACATTCCAGGGTAATGGTGATCCAAAGACATGTCTATTTTCTCACCAACCAGAAGCCAAAGTAAAATCAGCCCCTGTGAGAACCAAAAACAGTGACAGACTATAGATGGAAGCACTGGGATGAGATGGCAGTCAAAAAGCACTCTCCACGGCCCTTTCCACCATCTGTAACTCAGCAACACCGCCACTTCAAGAGGCACTTATCTTCCCCAATTCCCTTCATCTGCACCGGAAGCTGGGCTAAGGATTTAGTTTGAGTAAAGGGCTATGTAGGATGCCTAGAAGGGAAGCCTAGATCCTTCAAAAATTGTATTTCCTACTGCAACAGCCTAACTCAAATCTTCATCTGATTCTAGGAGCAGCTAGTTACAGTGTCATATTACTTCAATTCACAAGGAAATTAAAACAGGCTCTTCAGTGCATAAAGAACTCTAAGATCACTAATTGTCAAGATCAACATACAAGTCAGATGAAGAGGGCCTGGTGTGGTAGCTTAGTGGCTAAAGTCCTCTCGTACACACCCGGGATCCCATACGGGCGCCGATTTGTGTCCCGGCTGCTCCATTTCCTTCCAGCTCCCTGCCTGTGCCCTGGGAAAGCTGGCGAGGACAGCCCAAAGCCTTATGACCCTACATCTGTGTGGGAGACCCAGAAGGATCGGCTCAGCCCTTCTACATCTGTTGTGGCCACTTGGGGAGTCAACCAGCAGACAGAAAAGCTTTCTCTTTGCCTCTCCTCCTCTTGTAAATCTGACTTTCCAATAAAAATAAATAAATAAATCTTTAAAAAAGAAGATGAAGACTACAAATCAATGATTTCATGCTTCAATGTTTTCTGACAACCAGAATGTAACTGTTTCTCGTGAGGAAACTGGTATTAAACAAAGGAACCCATGAAAATGATTGTTCACAGTGACCTGCCAGGGCTATGTCCAACTTAGTGAAAGGCATGGTGGGTTCGATATCCGAAACCTTCAATGCTGGCAGACAAGAGGCATCCTGAGGCTTACTTTGTTGCGTTCGTAATTCTAAGCCTAAAAAAAGAATAACAGCACTTAGTTAAAGGGTCATATCTAATGCATCTCTTTCCTGCCTGTCATCTTACACTCAGAATTACGACCGCATTTCAAGTCTTAGGTTTAGAGGCAATAATAAATTTTCCCCATAGGCGGTGCTTATCCTAATTCTCCTTCTTAAGCATTTTACAAAAAATACTTCTGCCAAGGAGCAGTGGTAAGCTCAAGCAGTTTCTTCCTGCCGCTCAAAACCAGGTTTAGAATTTTCAAATCATTTCTTGCTGGATTTAATGATTTTTGGAATCCTCTTTTTACTAACTTCAGTGAAATGTTTGTGTAATCATGAACGTTTCATAGAATTATAGCCATGCTTGAAAATGTATTTCCTGAGCCTAATGTTCCACTCTCTTAACAAGAGGGTGGAATTCTCTTCTGAATCACTGCACAGAGTTCTGTAGTCTATGAGAGAAGAGAACCCAGAAAGTCCATAGCAGTTTTTTGGGGGACAGACCTGAATGGTGCTTGGGAAAAAGAGCCCATAATTTAAAATTCTGTCAACCAGATATACAAATGCATTGTTTCACATACATTATTTATAGGCAATGGCTGCGCCAAGTTTCTCTTAGTCTTAACTCATCATTAGGAATACTCCTGGTGTCTGTCTAGCCGTCCTTAAAAAATAGGGGCTTCCGGTTGAACTTGACTGGACAATAGGATGCTGGACTCTATGTCTGGTATATGCTCGCAATGAGGGAATCCCAAATGAACTTGAGCTGTGGTTGTGCAACAAGGTGGAGGAATCCACCATGGGGGAAGGGTTTGGGGAGGGGTGGGGAGTATCCCAGTACCTATGAAACTGTGTCACGTAATACAATGTAATTAAAGAGTAAACTAATTTAAAAAAAAGAGAGGCTTCCTTAATCCTCCATCTACACTTATTTGAAGTGCCTTGAGAAGATACGATTACCAATAGACCCCCTAGAGATGGGACTTTGAAGTCAATCAATATTCCATGTAATAAATTTCCATGTACAGGTATTGCTGTGCCCAAATTAAGAGTAAAAGTTGGACCTTTCCACTGTTTCCAGCTCTCCAGGAATATAAGCATGGACAGACTTAAAAAAAAGGTTTTAAAGGGCCAACACTGTGGCATAGCAAGTAAAGTTGTGGCCTGTGATGCTGGTATACCATCTGGGCACTGGTTCAAATCCCAGTCGCTCCATTTCCAATCCAGTTCTGTGCAAATGCTCTACACAAGCAACAAAAGATGGCTCTGGCTATCCATTTGGGAGACCTGAAAGAAGCTCCTGGTTCCTGGCTTTGACCTGGTACAGTCCTAGCCATTTAAGTCATCTGGAGAGTGAACCCGCAGCTGGAAGAGCTTTCTGTCTTTTCCTCTCTGCAACTCTTTCAAATAAATAAATAAATCTTTTTTTTTTAAAGGTGTTAAAAAACCTTTTGCTCATCTTTTAACTGGGTTGTATTTAATCGTTACTAAATTATTAAAGTTCTTAATATATTTTGGATGCATTTTCCAAATAAGTTATTGCCCACACAATTTGTAAATATTTCACTGGAGGCCAGATGGCTCTTGACTGAAAATTAATCTGAATTTCTCCCTTTTCTCTTCTTGCCACCTGTCTTTCTTCCTTTCTTTCTAAGATTTTTTTTTTTAATTCTTATTTGAAAGGCAGATTTCACAGAAAGGGAAGGGTCTTCCCTCCACTGGTTCACTGCCCAAATGGCTGCAATGGCTGGAGTTGAGCTGATTTGAAGCTGGCAGACAAGACTTTTTTCCATCTCTCCCAAGTGGGTGCAGAGGCCCAAGGACCTGGGCCATCCTCCACTGCTTTTCTGGCTCATAAGCATGGAGTTGGATCAAAAATTGAGCAGCACAGTGAAATAAGCCAATCTCAAAAGGACAAATATCACATATTATTTCCTATATAAGGTGACTATCATGCAAAATACAAAACAGACGGATATAGGCAAAGTTACATAAATATTATATTATATACATATATATATTCATCTAGAGGAACTACATAATGGAGACTAGTATACTGAGAATATACAGTGCAGTGTGCATCTCTGCTCTTGAATAAAAAATGGACTTCCCATGAAACTGTTACTTATATCCTGACATGAGGAGGTTGCACTTTCTATCTGTACCTCCAATGTAGGATATACTTAAATGGTAGAATGATGGACTTGTGACTATTGTTAAAGAACTACACTATTGTAGTGATATATGGAAAACAGTGTGGCGGAGGAGGGAGTAGAGAGGGTAGAAGTGCAAATCCTTGAGCCTATGGAATTGTAACATGAAAAATAAAAATTAAAACTCCAAAATAGGGCCCAGTGGCATGGCCTAGTGGCTAAAGTCCTTGCCTTGAACGCACTGGGATCCCATATGGGCGCTGGTTCTAATCCCGGCAGCTCCACTTCCCATCCAGCTCCCTGCTTGTGGCCTGGGAAAGCAGTTGAGGACGGCCCAATGCATTGGGACCCTGCACCCGCGTGGGAGATCTGGAAGAGGTTCCTGGTTCCCGGCTTCAGATCGGCGCGTACCGGCCCGTTGCGGCTCACTTGGGGAGTGAATCATCGGACGGAGGATCTTCCTCTCTGTCTCTCCTCCTCTCTGTATATCCACCTTTCCAATAAAAATGAATAAATCTAAACAAAAAAAACCTCTAAAATAATAAAAAAAACATATGGAGCAGTAGGAACAAGAAGGAGCATGAATCGCCACCCATATGGGATGCTGCCACCGTTGGCAAATCAGACTTTCTTTTCTAAGGTCTTGCTGTTGCGCTTGTTTTTAACAATGTCTCCTTTTCTTTCTCTTCCATCAAAAATTTCACCACTGGGGCTAGCACTGTGGCACAAGCTAAGCCACTGTCTGCGATACCCTCCATCCAATAACGGGCATTGGTTCAATTTCTGGCTGCTCCACTTCCAATCCGGCTCCTTGCTGACGGCCTGGGAAAAGCAGCAAGTGATGACGCAAGTGCCTGGGCCCCTGCCACCCACATGCTGCGGGAAGAAGCTCCTGGTTGCTGGTGTCAGTGTGCCTGAGCCCTGGCCATTGTCATTTGAACGTGAGTGAAACAATACACCGAAATTCTGTCCTTCCCTCTCATTCTCTTTCAAATAAATAAATACATCTTTAAAACAAAATAATATCACCATTATATTTTTCACTGCCTTCCTAATTCTCCTGGCTTAATAAATGAAGTGCATATACATCTATCAGTCTTACAGTCAAGGCCCTTCTCATTCCGGTCTCCAGTTGGCATCTCAGTCTTTCGTCCACAATCTCTTTTCTCTATCCTCACCGGCCAGTCTTCTGTGGCTTTTCCATCCCCATCTTACACAAGTCCTGGCGGTATCCCACAGCTAGCTCAAGTCCTTCAAAGACTCAGTGTGACTCGCTTTTGCTAAAAACAGCTTATGCTGTTCGTACTGCTCACTGGGCAATTACTCTTTATTGCAACACAACACAAATTTCATTGGCACACTGCATCACTTGATAAATGGAAAGCATTTGAAATCGGCCAAGTGAATAAATCTCATATAGCTATTGCTTTTTTTGATTAATCCCATCTTTCTAGATGAACTACAGTGTGAATTTCCTAAGAACAAAGTCTTATCTTAAGGTTGAATTCACTACACCAAGTGAAGTAGGGATTATAAATTATAAATATTTGTTGGTCCAAACAATATCTGCTCCAACGATTAACTCACTAAAAGTTCACCAGGTCAGGGCGAAGGTTAGGGAATAACAAGCACACGATGGATGAGCTGACCTTTTTCATAGATCTGCTCCTTGTCTTTTGCAGACAGGGAATTGACCTTTTGCTTCAGTTTTTCTGCTTCCAGTTGTGCCTGCTTCTCATAATACTTCTCATCCGGATTCATTGATAAGGTCAGCCTGTGCCGATTATTCTGCAACAACAGCAACCGAAAATTCAAGATACAGCTAGCTGTTGTTAAAGCTGGACATGCTGAGCTGGCCTCTGCTATGTGTTCTTGGTCCTCAAGTTCCATTTATCCAATTTGAAAAATAGCATCAGAAATCACCTGCAGGTCTGTTCTACATAAGCCATGTACCCTTCTCATACTCACACCTAGTAAGTGAGCACAGAATTCATGCACACTGCTATTACTGTTAGGGTTATTAGTGCTACTACTGTCACTACAGCTTAATCATAAATACAACTGCCAACATTTTGTCTTCATGTTAATTGCAAAAAGAAACTGTACTTCTTAATATATATATATTTTTTCATTTCAGTCAAACCTGAAGACGATAGAATTCTGAGTTCAGTTCTGCCAAGTGCTTACTGGATTATTAATTTCTGAGATGTGAGAACTAAATTTTTCACTCAATATTTTCAGAAATTGTAAGGACAAAATAGGTCTTAATCTAATGTAAAATAAATACTAAATTGTTTAGGTATTTCTTTTAACTTATTCCACTAATTACAAATATCACATATGCATAAAATGTTCAGCTGTACTATCAGAAAGTTACAATAATTAGATTAAGAAAAACATAATGTAACATAACTTTAAGAAACCACAGGTTATATCATCAAATTATGTCCCATGTCCCCAAAATGGAAAACATATTGAAACAGAGAGCCTTCAAAACAAGCAATCTAAACCCAACATCATAATATTTTTACAAAGTTCTAAGTATGACTGAAGACACAGCAGGAAACATAAAACCCAAACACAGATGCCAACAAAGTCAGCAAAATAATGAGCAAAGATGAAAAGAATTTGAACATAAAAAATCCAAAGTATTCACTATACTCTGTGGTGACTGTTCTAATATTTTACAGTTGATGGGAGCACTTCAAGTTTTAATTGTAAATTGTAGAAATCATGTCACCACTCGTTAACAGAAACTGACTTCACACGTTCATTTTATTATAAAATCCAGCATCAAAATTGTGGAAACAGATCCTCCAAATTTCTCACCTTAAAATACTGTTTCACTTTTTCCTGTAGAAATTGAGGGTTTTCCTTCAGGCACTGTCTGAATTGAGCCAGCTGGTTTCCTATCTTCAGCAGCTCCACGGGGTCCCCATCATGATTCCAGCAGGAGGCTATATACTAGAATGGCAATTTTAAATGCGTATATTACACCACAAACGCTGTACCACCCTTTAAGTACTGTATCTCCATTACCTCAATAAACATCAAAGGCATACGTATTAGTATTCTTGTTTCCTGATTTAAATACACCAAGCCAAAGTCAAAATCAAGTTATTATTTGGAAAAAAAAAAATCAACTCATCTTGACTCCATTTTATTCTAATCACATTAAAACCACAGATTTCTGAAATATTACATAATTAATAAATAACCAATTTTTACAAATCCCTACCCATTTGGTCTTAATGTAAATCTCTTTCACATAAAAACAGATAAAAATGCTGACTAAAGTAATAAAAAGAGAAAAAAAAAACCCACTATGTAATTAAAATAAATTTGCATCATATCCAAACAATAGAACTTTTAAGGTTCAAATATAAAGTGTTACCAAACATCAATCAGCATTTTCAGTCTGTCAAGAAGGACTTAACTCCACAAGTCAAAGAACAAAACAAAACAAAAATCAAGGAAGCTGAGAGGTTGAGTTACATACTGAGGTCAGGGCAAGCCCAAAGCTGGTGGACTGGTGCTTCATCTGAATTTCAATTTTATGCAGCAAAGCTTCAATTCGATCATCTTCAAACCCTTTCCTAAATAACACAATTGACAACTGAGTGTTGAAATGACCTAAATGTTCTAGAAACACAAGGTCAAACAGATAATAACCAAATATGAACCTGCTATGGTACACAAAGAGGAAGATAAATGTGAAGAAAGCTCTATCTCCTCCCCCCAAAAAGCATTCATGAATGAAGAATGATAGCAAATCATTGGAAATAAGCCACACTTACTCAACTACTTCATCAATTGTTTTGTCTACAAGGTTTCTGACAGTCTGGATGTCTTTCTGTGCAATGCCCTGCAGGCCGACGCTGAAGTAGGCCTCCCTTGTGTAGCCATTGTAACTAGTGCAAAGTCAGAGAGAATACATTGGAATTCACACACTTCAGTCACTCACGTGTAAGACAGGCTTCATTTAACAATCAGTTAAGAACTTTAAACTCCAGGCCCTTTACTTTTAAAATATGTTCATAAAAAAGGTAAAATTTTGAGTTACGGAAAAATAGAGTGATTTCAAGAATCAGAACTGCTGAGATTCTACAGAATTTGATGACCTCAAAGAATGTTTACTTACCTGACTTTTAAAGCACACAGCAGTGCAATATTCTGGGACTTTGGAAAAGCTGTGTGTTTTGTGTGCTGTTTTGCTTTTTTTGATTACAGATCCCCTTCACGGTGCCATAATCTAACCCACACAGGGTGGCCCGCTGCACTGTGGCCCCAGGGGCATCCCCGCACCCCACGTACTACATGCCAATGACAGTCCCTGCCATTTGAAAAACCAAAACACATCCCAGATTACTAACTGTCCCAGGCAGGGGGAAGGCAAATCACCCCAAAACTAAAAACTACTCATCATAAAGCTTACCCAACATCAGGAGAAAAGTCTGTGCCAAGTCCAGATTCTATTAAAGCCTTGTAAAAGGGAGAGTTGGGGCCGGACACCAAGAGGGAAGACAGCAGGTTTAACGTGAAGGATTCAAAAGTGTCAGTGATACTTCGTTGCAAGGGGAAAAAAAATGGAGAGAAAATTATTGGCCATTATAATGTTTACATGTTTAAATCATGTAAGGTCACTACTGAAGTAATACTTCTGCCACCAAGCAAGTTCAAGTTCTACTAGAAATTCTTGCATTTCAAACTTTAATTATTATATGACTACAAAGAATTCTAAAATTACATCTGGAAATTTGGGGGGAGCATCAAACCACAAAATTTAACAGCTTACTGTCCTGTGTAATACCTGGGACATTTTTTTTTTTTGTTATAGCAAAAATATCAACCCCAACAGGGTATGTCAAAAAGTTCCCAGAAGAGCCATGTAAAAATAGGTTTTGAGGTAAAAATTTCTAAGCATAGTCTTTTTTTTTTTCAGAATGCAATTTTCTATGAACTGAGATACTCAAGTACAAAGTAGACAAGGAACAAATGAGGAGATGGAGTGACGTGTTCCACAAGTGTAGTTAGAACCTGGCAGACAGAGCCTGGCTGGGCTGACGAGGCCTTTCCCCCAATAAAAAGCTTCTGCAAACACCTGCTAACACGGTCCCCACAAAATCTACAGCACTGCCAAGCTTGGTATGTGTACATTTTCCGAAGGAAAGTGATCACAATGTTCTCACACTCAGGGAATTGTGACTCCCAAGGTGCACCTGTCCACATGTTTTCTCTAAGAAAAGCAAGTTTTTAAGCACAGTAAGTAGATACATTGCATTGCCTCTAGGTGGCGCCCCAAACGACCGCCCTCTAAACTCATCTTGGGTGTCATGAGTCTTTGATACTTGATACATTCTCCCTTCTTGAGACCCGCTTGCCTACTGCAGCCTGTATATGAATGATACTTAATCATAGAATTCACTAGAATTCACATCCTTTTCCAATTGGGTATTGTCCTTTTTTTTTTTTTTTTGACTAGTGTGAACTTTAACAAGGTTTACTTACTCTGGTAAGAGGAAGCTAACGCTGATTGTTGTTTGTTTAGAAGGATCCGTAGCAAATGAATCCGGGCCACATGTTATCTGAAATTCTCTCTGTAAAATCATGTGATGATTTAAGTGGGAATACAGCCAAAATGATTTTAAACAACTATAGGTTATCTGGATAGATAAAAGGGCTTGTGACACGCTTTTCACTGTTCACTTCATTTTGAAACAGTTACTGCTCCTTAGTCTTCCAAAGCTTTTACAAACAATGGACAGTTCCATATTCCACTTTGAAATCTTGTTACTAATACGTAGTTCAAGCCTCATTTAAGAGGCCAGAACCAAACATGGATAAAAACAGACAGGGCACTTACAGGCTTGTCCCAGGGCTTCTGGGGTGGCACTGAAGTGCTTGGCTCGATTTTCTGAAATTTACTCAGTGCTTCTTCATGAATTTGTTTCAGGTGCTGTTCTAATTGAAAATTGCCATAAGTGAAGAACCTACAGTTTGAGCGGATATAAATTAGTCTATTTTTCCTCCAACGACGAGGTGTCAGCAGATTCTTTCAGCATGAAAGGGAGCATATACAATATATAACAGCTATTTTCCATATTGCAGACAACTTTAATAAGGTAAATACTTTCATTTCATTTAGTTTAACTGCAAACATGAGATAAAAGTGTTTGCTTTTGCCATTTACTAAATACGGTTCAAACAAAACAAAAATCATGTAGAAGAACTCAATTAAAACTGAAAAATCAACATTTGTTAATTTAAAAAAAAAGATTCATTTATTTTTTATTGGAAAGACAGATTTACAGAGAGAAGGACAGACAGAAAGATCTTCTGGTTCACTCCCCAGGGAGCCACAATGTTGTAGCTGAGCCGATCTGAAGCCAGGAGCCAGGAGCATTTTTCAGAGCTCCAAGAAGGGAGTGGGCACAGGGTCCCAAGGCTTGGGGCCGTCATCTACTGCTTTTCCCGGCAACAAACAGGGAGCTGGATGGGAAGAGGAGCAGCCAGGACATGAACCACTGCCCAGATGGGATTTCAGCACACATAAGGTAAGGATATAGCCACTAGCCCATCGTGCTGGGCCCAATATTTGTTAAATTTTATACCTTTTCTAAACACTTACAAAAACAAATGTGTTATTTGTTCTAAATACTTTGAAGAACTCCAAAAACTCAAAATTTAGGCTAAAATCTCAGATTACACATGTTTTTAAGACAATACACTTCTTCAAACTGAGCAAAAAGGTTATAATGGCAGAGGGGAACTTTTTCTTTACTGTGACATTTGTTTGAGCTATGGTTTGGATTTGGGGGTCTAGTAGCTGAAAGATATTTAAAAGGTTTACTCAAGGATTTAGAAGCATGTGTACACTGTAAGGATTTAGTTGATGCAATAAGCAACCCTAGCACCCAGACACCAATCTTCGAATGCCGTTTCCCATTCAGTCACAGGATCCTGCGGGTGGGGTGGTTATGGGTTAAGAGCTGATGTGAGAAGAGTCAAGCTATGTTTCTAAAGGGGACAGAGGCAGAAACCAAAAAGTCACAGAAAAGTGAAGCCCAGCCAGAAAGGAACTCTTTCAGCTCACAGCTCATGTATTTTGAGCATAAAGATAAATACATCAATGCATATCACTTGGTCACACAATCTCAATGTGTAAAGATTTCCTGTATGACCATTAAGGTACTAGAGAACAAGCCAAAGAAGGCTCAAAGAAAGAAAAAGATTCGTTTCATCACCTGTCAACACCGGAGGGAGGCAGTGTCATCATCTCTCCCCCGGCACAAGGAGGACACCAGCTGCCTTTCCCATCAGAGTGTATTTTAGAATAACCCAAAAGTTCCAGCTGATAGAGCAACCACTGCAGATGTGTAAAATGAACATCCTGGGCAGGAGTTTGGCACAGGTTTGTGATGTTCACATCTAGTAACAGACTCCCTGGGATCCAGTCCTACTCCATTCCCAAGTCTAGCTTCCTGCCATGATGTGCACCCCAGAGGCAGTAAGCGATGGCTCAAGCAGTTTGGTCCCTGCCACACATGTAGGAGACACAGGGTGAGTTCCTGGCTCCTGGCTTTGATCCTGGGCATCTGGGGAGTGGACCAGTGAACGGGAGATCTCTCTCTGCCAAAACTAATAAAACAAATCATTTTTAAAAAAATGAATGTTCAAATAAATTCTTTAGGCAAACCTAAAGAATTTTATTAAGACATATATTTCAACAAACATTTCCTTGATAAATGAGAGAAGTCACCATGTCATTCAGTATAAACACACAAGTAAGTCCATCTACCGTTACACTTGTACAACATAACATTACCTAGCATTACTTGGGTGATAGTGAGTAGCATGGAATTCTTTTAGCTGTTCCCATGTGAGCTCTGGGATGCATAATGGATCACCACCGGAGATCACTGAATATGTATGGTCAGGAAGAAGTCTGTTCTGAAGATGCTGTGAGAATATCTTCTCATTATCTGTCTTGAAATGAAAAAATATATATTTGTAAAATGCAGTCGTGCATTTTGTCAATGACATTTTGGTCAATCGGGGACGACATAAGTGATGGCCATCCACTAAGACTGTAATATGGCCTAGGTGTACGTTTCGGTAAGAACACTAACGCTCGCACAAGGAACAAATTGCCTGGTGACACTTCTCCATATGTATTCTCACTGTTAAGTAATGCATGGCTAACACACATGACCATGTAAAACAGAAAAGTAATCACACTCCTTGAGCATAAACATAAAACATCTTGCATATAAAACTGCTCTGCAACCCATTGCTAAACTGACAGAACCAAATTACCACCTATTTCTATTAATGCTGAATGTAAACGGCTTAAAGTCATCAATCAAACGTCATAGATTAGTAGACTGGATTAAAAAACAAAGCCCATCTATTTGTTGCCTACAGGAGACACATTTCACCAACAAAGATCAGCAGAAAACTAATGGATTTTGATTTTTTTTGATAGTTTCATCTCTTCAAAACACTTTCTGATTAAATTCTTCAATGACTCATAGATCATACAGCAGCATCATTTTCTGCAAGAAGGTTCTTGATTTTCATTTCTTCAGCGACACAGTAGTCATTCAGCAGCATGTCAGTTCACTTCATGGTGTTGTTAATTTCTTTTCTTCCTGTTGTTGACTTTGTTCTGTGCTTTTCGTTTAAAGGGGAGGTATAGTAGCTGTGCAATGGAGACTGTCACATCTAGCAGCATGTTAACTTCATGGCATTGTAAATTTCTATTTTCCTTCCTGTTGTTGATTTTGTTTTGTATCTTTTCGTTTAAGGGGATGTATAGTAGCTGTGCAATGGAGACTGTCATATCCAGATGTGAGGATACAATGTAGTATGCATCTCTACTTCAAGACAAAGATCGACTCCCAATGAAACTGTTCACTATATCTTGACAACAGGATGCTGGACCCTGCCATTGTCCATGCCTGCAATGATGGACATATGACTGTGTATGAAGAACTATACTATAGTAATGAAGTAGGGGGACTCAGTGAGGGAGGAGGGAATTGGGGAGGGGAAAAGGGAAATCCCAGGGCCTAGGGAACTATCATATAATGAAAATAATAAAAAGAAGTAAAAAAAAAAAAGATTTAAAAATCAATCAATCAATAAAATTGTTCTAATGATAAGCAATGACATCCTGCTGCATTCAATTTATTCATAATCTGTGCACAGGACCCAGTAATGGTTCTTGGAAGAAAAGAAAAACTTGTTTTCAGCATGAACTGGGTAGATAACTGGATAGCTGCAGGCAAGGGGAAGGGCATAAGAAATGAAAACTAAAGTAGTAGGATTCCTTTTGTCTGGTGGCCACAAGGGAGGGAGGGGAAAGTTGCTACACTAATTTCAAGACGGTGTCACAGAAGTGACTTTCATATCGCGTAGCAAAGGGTAAGAGGTAGTGTGCACGCTAAAAGAGGTCACAGAAGTTAGGGAGTAGCGTGGAAGCCAGGCATTACTTCCTGCACCTCAGGGAGACCAGTTCGGACCAGAGCAGGTCTTCAAAGCCAACAGGGGCACTTGCTGATACAGGTCCAAGACAGCCGTTCTCAAGCCACAAAGATCTCAAGAACCACATGCACAAAGTTAACAAAGCCCCCAAACATTCTGGATTAGGAGGTTATTTCATTATGTAGGTATCTGCCTGTATGTAATATATGTGTGTATATGCTTTACACATATTTTTCCTCCACTCTGAAGCTGAGGCATTTCCAAAATAGTTATGAACTTCATCCATCTTTGCATGTTAAGAAGCATTTTTTAAAAAAATCTCATACCAAAACAGAAACATGATTGGGAAGAATGGCATTGGTTTGCATTTTTTTAGACACCTCTTCAATATCTGGTTCACTAGCAGACAGCTGGAATCTCCTATTTGCCTCCGATTGCGGTACACTGTGTGTCATGCATCATGCTTGGTGGTTAGTGGAGTAAGAGTGACAGTGAACAAGGCCACGTTGTAGCAGTAGTGGACAGGTGTTTATCTTGCAGAGCCGCTGCAGGTCACCCACCAGGGTGCCCAGACACAGTCCGAGAAGCTCTGACAGTGAGGTTCTAGGACACAGAACACCCAGGCCCTTCCGTCTCCTAAGGATTCTGCTCACAGCATGGACTTGGCAAAGTCAAGAAACTTATCACATAACATGAGACTATTAGCATCAGAGTAACTGAATGTCAACTCTTTCCTTACCGGATCTGTCTTAACATTTTGCACAGATAACTTCAGCACAAAAGAAAATGATGAGGGAAAAAATGAACTTACAAATGCTCCCTTCATCTCATTGAAGACAACTCCTTTAAAGATCAACGGCGTCTGGGGGTCGCTCGGATTCTCGTGTTCTAGTCGCCATCCTTCCTGCCTACAGGACGGTAAATAAATCAGTCAAAGTGACAGTGATTCTATTGCTGAGATTAAATCAAGTAATTAATGATGACTTACCAGAAGTCTAGCTCCCGCAGGCATGGAAAAAAGGTTGCATCCAAATACACGGACAGGAGGTTCTGAAAATCCTTGGGATTTTGTGTGGAAAATGGATACAGAGTGTAATCACTAGCTGGGTACAAATGAAAAGAAAGATTTTAAAATACTACAGACTACTGCAAAAATTATTTGCTTTCAGGCCTCATATCACTGCGACAGTACGTGTTAACTATCGGTTAACAGAAGGCTCAATGCCACACTCTGCATCTGTTCTCTGGCCACTCTGAGGTCCAACCTGCCAAGACTTAATATTAGCACTTAACAGACACTAAAACTAATTCTTCAGCGAACACTTTTACACAGCTGAAGATCTGGTAGGGAGGCTGGGATGTGTGGTGCGATGGGACAAGTACTGGCTGGGGATGCATGTATCATACATTGGGGTGCTGTTTCGAGAGCCCACTGCTCGGTGCTTCCAAAACAGCTTCCTGATATTGTATCCTGGAGGACGGCAGATGGTGGACCAAGTGTGCTCGGGCCCCTGACAGCCATGGAGAAGACCCAGACGAAGTTGCACGTTTCTTATGTTGGCCTGTCCCACTCCCGGCTGTGACGGGTATTTGGGGGAATGAACAAACAAATAGAGCACTGCTCCCTCTTTCTGTTACTCTGCCTTTCAAGTAGATGAAAGTAACTACATGATTCTTTAAGACCCTGTAGAGGCATCAGTTCCAGGTAGAAAAATCCACTCCTTCTGTGAAAGCATAGATTTAATTTGTTTTTGGATTTCAGTCTTTCACAGGTTGTTTTGTTCTCATTACCAGCCCAGTTACTATTCTCAAATTTAATAAAAGGAAAACTGACTCAAATAGAATAATGCAAGAGGCCTAATGCTGCAGCAATATTCCCCAAAGGAAACTGCTTTGAACTTTACCAGAAAAGGAATCTTTTGAATTTTTTCCAGAAAAAGAATCACATACCTTTTTTCTTCTAAGGATCTGTCAAAATGTATCCCAGTGCAATTATTAATCGCCAACTATTGATGCTAACTGAATTCATCTGGGTGTGTTTGGCAAAGTCAACAGCAGCCCCAGTTGAGACTATCAGTCTTACCTGTGAAGGCATTCATGAAAGTGGATAATGATCTGTTCAGCATTTTGAAGAATGGATCTCTACACGGGTATTTCTGAGAACCACAAAGGACTGTATGCTCAAGAACATGAGGAACACCAGTACTATCCATTGGAGTCGTTCGAAACTGTACACTAAGGAAAAGGAAAAAAAAAAAAAGGATAAACGGTGGGGATGGTTAAGCATAGGGTTACGCAATAGCATTCTTAAACACACGTTACCTCAGATTACTAAAAACCCTCATTTTTAACATGTCCATCTTTCAAAAGGATGTTTCCTAACTGTGACATGTGAAGTCACTGATTCACACTGGGCTAACTTGACTTTTCTGAGAAGAAGATACAAAGTCACTTACATTGATGGGGAGCCTCAACCAATGAAAACAATAATGACATACTTACAGAAGCCATCCCAAACATGTTCTTATGATGCACCCCATACCTGAACAAATTATTGGTGTCTTCTCTCGCCAGATGTAAATATCTGGCTCCCGTGCTGTCATGGCTGAGCTTCACTGCAGTCAGGAAGAGCTCAGGAACAGGTGTGACCTGAGTGAAGGAGAAAGCATCCGCGGCTAAACTCATCTTCCACACACGGGCAGGACCAGCTTTTCTGTCTTAGATAGTACCAGAAAGCCAGGAGGCACAGCTAGAAGGAACATACCACGTTGTCTAAATCCCTGACCTAATGAACAGGAAATAAAGCTCTAAGGAAGGCAGATGAGAACGCTTGTTTTTTTTAAGTGCTCATACTTGCTAGTTCTAAAGATGTCACACATGGCCCTGTGAGAAGGACACCCTTATCCCCATCTACAGACAAAGTAACGACAAAATCGAAGCTCACGTGGTGAAAGAAGCTGCGCACACTCCTGAGAGCTGGGCCTTCCCTGCTGCCTACACTCCTCCCCTTAGCTTACTCATGGCTCATCCTTCAGATGTGCACCGTGTGCCTCTTGCTCTTACACCCACCACACAGAGTCAGAACAACCATGCATACAGTGAATGTTGGGGCAAGCTAAGCCTGCAACAGAAGAAAATGTTCCTAGGAACACACCTGCTCCATTCAGCTTGAGGTCCGGGTGGGAGGACCACTGCACCCACAGGCACAGCCTCCAGAAAAGTGGGAAGCGCTCGGAGGGCAGAAATGCCCCAGGGAAGCCAAATCGATCCTCACTGGTGGGCAAGGTGGTATGGTGCTCATCTCCTCTCTTACTTTTGAAAACCCTCCGTCTGTGCATTACCCACAATTCTTGGTGTTAAATGACTCACCTGGTCCTTCAACTATGACGGGAGTAACTTACACTACAAACCCAAACTTCGTTAAGAGACTTGACAGATGCTCTGCTCCATTCCAACACCTTCGTCACTCACTGCTCCTGACCTCGACTGGAAATGCCCACGTCCCTGCCCTTGATCAGCCCAGCCTGGAGATCCAGCACCATTTCTAAACTGTCGTCTTCAGCATGAGTGATGTCCCCTTCCCCCAGAGGTGGTGGTACTATCACTGCTCCTCCCTGCCTTTGCCGGAGATACTTCTGCCAGAGGCTTAAGTTTCAGCTCTGGATGAGTCTTTCTGGATGGCAAGTCATGTGTATTTGTCACAGCATCAAGCAATTACAGAATGCCAAATATTTTAGTGGTTAAATCAAAAAATATTGTGAGGGCCCAGCGGCATGGCCTAGTGGCTAAAGTCCTCGCCTTGAAAGCCCCGGGATCCCATATGGGCGCTGGTTCTAATCCCAGCAGCTCCACTTCCCATCCAGCTCCCTGCTTGTGGCCTGGGAAAGTAGCCAAGGATGGCCCAATGCTTTGGGATCCTGAACCCATGTGGGAGACCTGGAAGAGGTTCCTGGCTCCTGGCTTCAGATCAGCACAGCACCGTTGCGGCTCACTTGGGGAGTGAATCATCGGACAGAAGATCTTCCTTTCTGTCTCTCCTCCTCTCTGTCTCTCCTCCTCTCTGTATATCTGACTTCGTAATAAAAATAAATAAATCTTAAAAAAAGTAAATAAATAACAAATAAAAAATACTGTGAAAAGCCTGCTCAAACACACACACACACGACCCAGGTCAACATATTTTTAACACAGGCCTAAGTCAGTATTGATCCACAATTTCTTCTTTTCAATTCCAAAACCCAAGTGCCTCAGAAAACAGTGTTTCTACTTAAGAACACACCATTTGATGGAAAAATCTGAATGAATATAGGGAAGCAGATCAGGACTGATTATACTCGTGAATGAACCATCAGGGTTGGCTGCAGAGATTCAATGTGTTGGACTACAAAGATCCCGCTGGGAGTACCAGTTTCTAAAATCCGAAAAGATTTCAGGATTCAATGAATGCAAGTAAAGAACTGGGGAATAATCCGTTCAGCTGAGCATGAGAGGGGGTCTCTGTCAAGGCCTGGAAACTCAAGGATGAAAACTCCAGGTTCAGCTCTGAGTCACCCTCTGCTCCACAAACCGACTCGTTTCAGCAGCACACAAAGATGGCCCCATACCTGGTTGACGGTGAAGCCATGGATCTTTTCACCCACTTTATATTGCAGGGCTCTCTCACAAGCTGGCTGGCTCTTCCACCGACATATCATGTGGTGTGCAGAACTGTATTAGGAAAATCATTAAAGTTAGATGATTTGTATGAAAACTGGTTAACAGAACTAAGCAACACAACAAAAATATCACCTGATGATGAGGATATTAAAGAAAAATTAAATCTTGCATCCTCCAAAATCTTGATTTTATCCCAGAAAATTAAGTTCTTAAAAAGTATTTGCCCTTTAACAATCATTTATGTCAACTCAGTTCATGTTTCATAATATCAATTTGGTATGCTTGGTGAAGCTTTTGCCCACAATGCTGGCACCCCAGATGGGTGTCTGTTCATGCTCTGGTTGCCCCATTTCCAGTTCAGCTCCCTGTCAAGAAGCAGAACATGGCCCAAATGCTTGGACCCCTGCCACTCAGGTGGAAGACCTACGTCCCTGGCTTCCTCCGGGTCCGGCTCTGGCTTTGGGGCTATTTGGGCAGTGAACCAGTAGCTGGAAGCTCTTTCCATCTCTCCCTCTCACAGCACCTTTCAAATAAACACATAAATCTTAAAAAAAAAAAATTAAATGTTGTAAACATTTTGCTAGCCCACATTTGCAAATAACACAACCCTATACAAATTTCATTAATTGCACAAAGATCACTACAAGATGAAAATAGCATATTTCCATTACACCAGCCCTATGTCTAGCAATAAACTGAAACTATCTTAAATAGGTCAAAGTTAAAACATGTGGACTACAGGAACTGCCATTCTGGGCTGGAGTGCAAATTTAAATGTCCATCAGGACAAATTGGGAATTATTCACTCAATAAAAAAACCCAACAATTTAAAAACAAAGTAACAAAGTTGGGGTCCCATCACACTGACCAACACCATCAAATTACAAAGACATATTCTAAATGGATATAACCCAGACATATAATGCTGTATTGTAAGAATGCATATAGATATTAAAAGCAAAGAAGAAGCCAAGAAAATAATTTCTACAAGGCAGGAGGAGTAATGACATGAACAGAAGGGAGAGTGTTAAGGCTAGCAGTGGTGTCAGGACCTATGTTTTAGTAATTATTCTTTCAAACTGCATTATTTGTATTAAGGAATTTTTTTTCCCAAAACTAAACATGCTTCACAGAAATATTTAAGGACGATATACACAGGAGAAAAGCCTGTCACTGGCAATATCATGCAGTTATAAATAACCCATATTTCCTTACTCATTCAATAAATTTTAGAATTACGAGATAGAGGATTTTAAGAAGTTACAAATCCTCAGGAACACAACAGTATAAAAATCCTGAAACACCAGGATTTTCCTCCCACACATTTTTCTGCTAACCTACTAATACATATAAACAATGTTCTGCTGTCAAACTCAAACACTCCAGAAGCTACCCCCCAAACAACTTACACCTGTATGTTTCCTCTCCTAGATTAAGGACACACACCATCTATAGGAACTGGTTTTGTGAGTCAGCACAAAATACAAAACAAAACTTTTCTTTAATGATCTTTTACCCCCCTCCCCAGGCTACAGTTTTATTAAGAACACAGCAGGTGCCAAGTCAGTTCTAGGATGTGGGCACCCTGGGTCTCTCTGCTTGCAACAAAAAAACGGAAATGGGGCCAAACCCTATTATGGAAGACCTTAAATGGCCTGTTACTTTCATTACATCTATTAAAAATCACATCAATGACCGTCTCCACTTCAAGAAGCCTGGGCAACCCACACACTGGGCCACCCACACTGGGATCAGCTAAGGTCTCAGGAGAGTCCCTCTCCCCCACCGGCCTTCAGCGCTGGGACTTTGTGGAACCCCTCATCCCGAACACGGTAGTTGGGACAGGAACTCACGGTGGGGATTAAGCCTGCCATCTCCGAGGGTTGAAGAGCAGCTTGTCATGCTCTAAGAGACCCTGGGACTAGGATTGGAGATTTCAGGGTACAGCAATCTACAGAAGAGGGGTTTGGGGGTACAGGCACTACAGACGAGGCCTGCCAGGAAACACTAGCTCCGGGCGAAGCGTGTGGGGGAACCCACTGAGGGCCTAGAGGTGCAGGAAGCTCCCCCAGGAGGAGTGTCGTGCTGCGGGAGCCCCCATCAGAGACTTCGGGGTGCGGAGCCCCAAGAATGGGGAGCTGTCACCTCTAGGCCCTCCCACCCGAGGATGACTGATCCCTCTGATTCACATTCAATCCCCGTCCCGCCCTACTCATTACCCCCCTACACCCCCGTGACCCTTGCACCCTCAGTTTCTCACCCGCTTTTCAGTCGCCACAGCGCGCCCACGAAACGCTGGCCGCCGCAGCGCCACATGGTGAGTGACTCGCTGAGGACCAGCTCCCGCAAGCCTTACTGCGACGCACGGCGCGGGGCGGGACTCTGCTCGCGACTGCCATTGGTCAGCGTGCGCGGCGACGTCCGCTCCGATAGGTTGGCTCGGAAGAGGGCGGGTCCTTCCGAGGAGGGGCGGGCCTCGCAGCGCGGAGCTGCGCCGTTTCCGTGGGGACCGAGCCGGCTGCGGGAAGATGGGGCCAGACTGAGTCTGTGGGGTAGCCAGGTGGGGCGGGATGTGTGCAGGTGACCGGCCCAAGCCTGTGAAGGTGCGGGTCAGGGTGTGGTGAGCAGGGGGATCAGGCCTGGTGAGCCTGCGGTCCTCTTGGGCCGGTGTGTGGGCTTTGGTCCCCTTGGTTGTTTGGTCCCCTCTGGTTGTTTACAAGCTGTAGAACCGAGGGAGTAAGGTATGACCAAATGCTTTCACCTCTGGGGCTGGAGGGCTACGTGTATGAGGTCTGCGGACTGTTGGCGAGCACCACGGTGTTTAACTGCATGATGTTAAGCGTATTTAAGCTATTAAGCATATTAAAAAATGTCCCCAGCTTACTATAGGACACAATTCATTGCTCCTGTATGTGCTTATAGTTCGCTGTCTTATTCCAGTCTCGTTCCTGTCTACATTTTTCGTGAGGGAAGACCACATTTCTGCTTTCTAACATCTCCAAGTGCCTCGAACCCCTTTCTTGGAAATGCAGGGAGAGATTTAAGGGAGGGTGGTGGTGTGTGTCCGGCCATCTGCTGTTAAGGGCTGGAAGAGACATCTGGGATTAACCGCACCTGGGAGATGTTTGGGTGGAACTTGCAAGATGTCAGAATACAAAACTAATCTCAATTTTTCAAAACCCTTCTCTCTTCACTCCTGTCCCTTTTCACCTAGCCCACAAATGCAAAGAAACTCAAATCCACCTCCGTCCAGATTCTGTGAAGAAAAATGCTAAGTGGACATTTACAGTCTATTTAAACATGTAAAAGTTTACTTGGAGAAAAAGCCGCAAACCAGACACCTAACACTCCATGGGGCAGCGATTTCTGAAATTAAACAAACACCTTCCTATTGATGGATCCAAATGAACCAGGGCAAATGGTAATGAGAGGCTAGTTACAAACACACGCTATGTATGACTCTTTCTTCTAGGGGTACTTGGGGTGATACATATTAACGAGTCATCACATCTCTGTGATCTTGAGGAGATGCGGTTGGGGGTTATTAACCCTAATATAAGTGTGAAGGTAGCTGAGGCAGTGGGAAGTTACAGTAGCTTTCTCTCTGAAGTTTGCCTGCTGTATAAATCCAGTAATTACTGTTTACTGCGTTGCTCCCATAGGACACAACCTCGCTAATGGGTAACCTAGATATACACAACCAACATGTATGAATTTTTTTAGCAGTATTCAACCGAGTTTTAACACTTATTTGGACTCTTAATTTACATGAATAATTTCAATGTAGATTAAAAATTGTCTGCAATTTTCTGTTACAAAAACATGTCTTGAGTAGTGAAGCTCATTGTTATAGAACATTAGCAACAGTTAAAATCAGAATCAACTTGATTGGGACTTAGAAGGACAATCAACCAAATACTAGCATGGCAAGGAATTAATTCTATCTCCCCTCCCCGCCCCCAGAGATCCAATATTTCAGAATTTGGAGAAAGGAACATTTATAGAGGCTTTAAAGCCAAAATGAGGTCATTAAAGGTGAGCCTAATTCAGATACGACTGGCATCCTTATAAAAAGGGAAAACTTGGATAGAAAGACAACATAAAAATGGGGAAAACACTGACACAGCGTGTGAATGTAAAGGTGAGGATCAAGTGATGTTTCCACAAACCAAGGGCTACGTGGGGGAAGGCATGATAGGTTCTGCCTCGTAGCCTTAGAAACAACAAATCCTGCCAGCACCTTGAACCCAGGTTTCTAGCCTTAGAACTGTGAGACAATTTATTAAATGAATTTTTTTTCCACAGAAGTTTGTCACAGTATCCCTGGCAAACTGATAGAGAGGTATGAGGTCCTTTAATTCAGGAAGAATAATAAGAAGTGATGTAAGCTAATAAGGCATTTTCCAGGGTTGTGTGTCACCAACATGCTTTTGGAAACCTGTCATTTCTGAATCCATCCGAAATCACAAGTGGATTGGCTTTCACTCTAGGATTACAGAACTTTTTAAAATGTTAACAAACCCAGTAGTTATAGTCTAACAAAAGGAGAAGGAACTCCACATTTTCAGACTCTAAACTCCAATCTTAGAATGCATTAATCCACTTCTTTTACTCACCAAGTATCTGTGCTGTAAGTGTGCCAATCACTGATATTTGCTGTTGCTGAATCTGAACAAACATCTTGCCTTTCTCTTGAATGTGTGATTTTCCTTATATATTTTTTTAAAAAAATATTTATGTAGTCATTTGAAAGTCTGAGTGAGAGAGCTGAGAGGGAGACAGAGATCTTCCAGCCACCATGGTCATAACAGCTGAAGCTGGCTGAGGCTGAAGCCAAGAGCCAGGAACTCCACCCAAATCTCCCTGGTGGTTGGCTTGGGCCCAGATATTTAAGCCATTCCTGGCTGCTGTCTCAGGTACATTGGCTTGCAGAGGAATCAGAAATGGAGCAGCAGAGATTGGTACCAGAGCTCCCATCATGGATACCATTTTCACGAACAGCGGCTTGACCTGCTGTGTCGTAATGCCAACCCCAGACAAGATTGACAGTTACCATAGTTTAGTAACTTCAGGTCTGTCTGATAGCAATGCTCCCATGACTTCAGCATTGGCTTCAGCCCTCAGTTTTAGTTTCTGTTTGTTTAAAATGGGAGATTTAAGTTTTACCTCATGAAATTCATCATAAAGCTATGCTCTCGTAAGAGTACAGCATCCCTGCAGAATCTTTTACCGTAACAAATATAGAACAAGAGAAAAATCTACGAAGTAGCATTTTCTAAAATGAAATATGGTAGTCAAATGGATAATTTTAAAAAAAGATTTATTTTTATTATTTTTATTGGAAAGGCAGATATACAGAGAGGAGGAGAGACAGAGAGGAACATCTTCCATCTGTTGATTCACTCCCCAAGTGTCCACAATGACTGGAGCTGCGTTGATCCGAAGCCAGGAACCAGGAGCCTCTTCCAGGTCTTCCACACGGGTGCAGGATCCCAAGGCTCTGGGCTGTCCTTGACTGCTTTCCCAGGCCACAGGCAGGGAGCTGGATGGGAAGTGGGGCTGCTGGGGCTAGAACCAGCGCTCATTGGGATCCCAGTGGGTGCAAAGCAAGGACATTAGTTGCTAGGCTACAGCACCCGACATAATTAAGTATAATTAAGTACATAAATTAAGTGCATAATTAAGTACTATGCAAATACTATAATGGAGACATATAATCTGTAGATATGCTACAAGTGATAAGTGAAGGAAGCAGGAATATATTTAAAGTATTGAACATGTATACTGTGTGTGTATTTTTATGTGCTGAAATTATTAAGTGGGAAAAATATTGTTTTTTGACTCGCGAGAGTTCTTAGGAGATTTAAATTTTGAATTTAAAATAAATTTTAATGAAAAACATTTACGAGAATTTCAATAAACAGCAAATTACTCTACGTTTGTAGACGGGAGAGCATGCTATAATACCAAGTTTTTCCCCTTCTTGCAAAAATGCAGAGCAATTGCAGTAGGAAATCCTAACGGATTAGTAGTACAAACTGATCCTGAATATATGGAGGAGAGATTTGTTGATTTGAAGGTGAACAGTGAGGGAGTATTATTTTCCCAGACAATATTTCTTATTATGGTTTTATTTCTAGAGACTAAATTTTACAAATTATGGTAAATAAGATGGTATAAAATTGGTACAGTTAGGGATGCAAAGAAGCTAAAAGCAGAGTAATGTCAAGTGACGGCCAAGCACCTACAGAGGACACACTCGTAATGCAGCCGGGTGGCATAGGGCAGAAGTAGATCCTTGGAAAACAGATTCAGTCAATGTTATAGTGTACATGGGAAAGTAGAACTGTCTCTTTAATCTTGGTTCACCTACACAGAAAATCTGGCGATACTATTTTATACTGCTTCTGAGCTCAGAAAGTTTCACTTTTTTCACTCATATTTTTAATACATGAAATTAGAACTTTGTTTCTGCTTCATAGAAGAATTCATAGCAATAGGAGGGGCCTCGAAATGAATGCCTAGATTGAAGTCTTTATGTAAAATGCGATGTTCAGAATGCAGTTAAGGCAGGCAAAGAATCTCTGAATGCCTGTCTTCCTCCACAGGTATTTGCTGGTGCTTGAAATACTTTAACAGGGCATAAAATCCGTGTTCCACACTGAGAAAATACTTAACATGTAAAATACTCATTGACTTAAGTTCACAGTAACAGGGAATAAGGTTCTAATGAAAACTGTTAAAAGGGCAGTAGGAAGCATTTGGGAAATGGACAGGAGGAAATGTTGGAGAGGGAAAAGATTGGGCAATTACAAAAAAAAATTATTGTAAAAAATGTTTCTTTTCAAAGGATAGTCATTGTTCAAATTAGGTTCAGTGCAGGATGTTCTAACAGAGACTCAAGGTAGTACTATTTTCATTGTCTTAATTATGCCTATTAAAATGTTAAAAAATTCTTTTATTCTGAAATATCAGAAAAAATTTTTAAGTGATTTATTTTTCATAATGTTTACACAGTTGAGAAGGATGCATGGCAAAGATTAGGACTGAGGATTAGGGGGAAGTGAATGAGATCCTAGTTCTCATTTTTCTTTTTCATTTTGTATCTGGGGGAAGGGAGCAAAATGTCACACCCACTCTCCTAAATGTACCAGCACAGGGATGGGGGACGGTCACCCGATGTCATCCCAGGGTCCTCAGTATGAAGCATGAAGTGTGAAGTCAGTCGTTCTGAAATGTTGTTGATCTCATTGCTCCAAGGATGAGGAAATACTTCCAAGGTCCATGGGCCAACACAGTCCATCTCAGAGTCTCCATTCGCTCGGATACTTGCTGTCAACACTTGGCTAGGAGAGTTGTCCAGTTTTTTCTGCTTTCTCTTCTCTGCTGTGGTACTAGATGTCCTCTGCAGGCCCTGGTGACTGCCATATCCATATCCCCCATGTGCATCTGGGCATGCCATCTACTACACTGTCCTAGCAACTAAGGAAGTCCAGTTCTAACACATGCACTCCACGGGCACACCACAGATCCTGTGATTCTCCATGTTGTTGGCATTTTGAGTCCAAAGGTTCAGTTTGGGGTGGGGTCCAAAACAGACACATCATCTGAGGTGACCCCAGACCTGACGTGTGTGCTAGCTGCTGTGGGGTCCGGCTCAGTCCATCACCCGTGTCAGCCTGCGCACACACTGGTGAGTGCTGTTGTCTGGTCAATTCTCTCTCCAGTCCCATCTCTTACACAATCCAGTGGATGTTACATCCAGCCCAACCCTGACCACAACACATTCGGGCTTCAAGCACACAAGTGGGAACCGCAGCCCAGTTGGCGCGACCCTTAATACTCCTCCACCAGGCCTGCCCCTATCCCTGCTTCCTGCACATGATGGCATGTGCAGCAGACTGGTCTGGTCTGTCTGTATCCCACTCAGCTTTTGTACACAACAAAGGGTGCTGCAACACAGCTCAGCCCAACTGACCCCATATCCTGTCCACACCTAGGCTGGCAGGTGCTATCACCTGTAGTAGCCAGTCCTGGTTTTCATGATCACCAGTGGAAGATGCAGCCCATCCAAGAGGTGTCCACAGTTTCCTTACTGGGTCTACTCCTAGGTCCAAATTTTGTACCTTCCAGGTGGTTCTGCAGTCTAGCCTGACAGGGCTTGTCCCCATTGCCAGCTAATGCCCATCAGAAAGGTGCTCACAGTTTCCCTACTGGGCCTACTCCCACATCCTGTACTCTCCAGGTGGTTCTGTAGTCTAGATTGACAAGACTTGCTCCCTGTCCAAGCCCTTGCAAGCCTGCACTTATTTTGGCTCATGCATGCACCAGTGGCTATGGTTACTTAGCTCAGCCTGATTCTTCCCCTAACCCAGCTCATATGCAGGTTAATGGGTACTGTAGCTCTGCCCAGTCTGGTCATCCCCTGGTCTCAGTTTTCTCACTCACCAACAGGAGCAGTAGCCCAGCAGAGGATTTCTTGTAGCCCCTCTCCCCCACCAACCGTTTGTATCTTTTGGATGCTGCAGTCTAGTCTGGTGTGATTGAGCTCATCTGGGCATTCGTCAGTGGGTGCTATGGCCTGGCCAAGCCCAGCCTGCCCCCAGTTCCAGCTTTTGCTGGTGTGTGCTGCAGTCTAGCACAGCCCAGCCAGCCCAACTCCCAGCCCTAATGTGAACTGGTTGGTGGTGTACTCCAACCTGCCTTGTCCTGCATCCTGTTCTGGTTCTCAGATCTGCCAGTGAGTGTTATGAACTGGCCTAGCCTGGCTCTCCCCAAGACCTGACCCACATATATTCTGCCGGGTATTGTAATCAGGCTTGGTCTGGGCTGCTTCCAGCCTTGATTCTTGTGCTCACATGCAGGGACTGCATCCTGACAGAGGAATACCCCAAGCTCCTCTAGCAGATCTCTTCCCAGTGCCAGATCTCGTGCACACTGGTGGGTACTTGGCCCAGTCCTACTTGGACCACCTCTTATCTTGGAAGGAAAATGGCTTTGCCAGACCAGACCAGCTCATACTCTTTCTGGATCTTACTGTTGGGTGCTATAGCCCAGCCATTCCTGGTCCACCCACAGACTCAGTTCTCATGGGGTTCAGTGGGTGATGCAAACTAGCCCAGCCCGTTCTTCGCCTAGCAAGCCCAGGCTGGCACACCTCGGGCCCAGTGGCAGGAGATAATGCAGCCATCCCTAGCCCTGGTTACCATCCCCATTCTGACTCTCACACTTACCAGTGGGAACTACTACTCAGCTGGGGTGTCGCCTTATGCCACAGATCATGCATGTGTCGGTGGTTGCTCTGACCCAGCCCAACATAGCTCATCCCTTCATCTTGGCCTTTGCCTTCAGATGCTGCAGCCTGGCCTGTCCCAGCCTGCCCCCAGACTCAACTATCACTGGTGGGTATTGCAGCCTAACCCTGCCCAGTCTGCTCCCATCCTTCACCTTCATGCAAATTGGTAGGTTGATAGCCTAGTCCAGCATGGCCCACACTAGTTCCCAGCTTCTGCACATGCCAGTGTGGTAAAGTTTGGCCCGGCTCTGCCCAGTCTGCCCCCGCCCCAGAATCAGCCCACACACCTGTCAAAGAATGCAGCAGTCTTGCCTGGCCTGACCAACGATGCCTGAATCACACGCTCACCAGTGGGAGCTACAGTCAACTAGGAGCGTTTCTCAAGTTTCCCCACCAGGCTCACACCCAAACTCAAATCTCTTATGTACCAGCAGATGCTAGGCCCTTAGCCACCGTAGTTTGTCCATTCTGTCTCAGCCTTTGTGTGAGCTGGTGGATATTGTTATCCAGCCCACCCCACACCCTGTTCTTGGGTGCTCCTACATGTTACAGGCTGGACCAATTCGGCCTATTCCCAACCCCAGTGCCATGAGTGTTGGATGGTTCATAGTCATGTGTAGCTCAGCCTTTCAGTGATCCCAGCTCTTGAGCAAAATAGCAGATATTGCAGTTCCACAGGGGTGAGCCCACATATCATCCACAGAATCTGCCCCCAGACCTGGTTCTCTCAGGTGCTGGTTAGTGTTATGGGCTAACCTAATGTGAACCATCCCTTGTTCCAATGCTCACTGGCAGGTACTATGATCTAGTCCTTCCAGGTGGGTGCCCGGCCCTAGCTTTAGTGTGTGCTACTGGGTGGTAGTCAGTGCTAACTAGCCCAGCTCAGGTTTCCCATGTGCGCAGCTGCATTGATTTCACCCACAAAGATCCTCCAGCTTCCCTCCTCCAAACTGATCAGTCTATGCCCTCACTAACCTGCAAGTACAATGGCCTTGTTGGAGGAAGTCTCCAAGAATTGATTCCTCAACATCCTCCCTCAGCTGTCCTCCCTCCCACATGTCACCATACCTCCTTTCCTGATCAATCCGCAGTCTCTGCTCCTGAGAGGCAGAGTAACGGCTCTAAGGGCTGGCTCCCTGCCACCCTAGGGGAGGTTTGTATTGAATTCTTGGTACCCAGTTCTAGTCCAGGCCCAACCACTGAGGGTCTGGGCATGATTTAGCACACGGGCACACTCTGTCTCTCTTCTCTTTTTCTTTATCCCCTCTGCCTCTCAAAAAACATAACGAATAAAATAAAATTTAAGAATAAATATTAAAAAAAAGTCAAATCAAAATTCCAAGAACAGAAAGAACAGACATTTAGGAATTAAATTAGACAGGAACAAGTCAGATATGGAACAATTCCTCCATGGTCACTTTCATAAATCCTGTTGGCGTATTCATTCTTCTGTTCTTTTTCTGTGTCTCCAACTGTAAGTGTGTGGTGTTCAGGTAGAGGTTAGGCATTAAGATATAAGGTAGAACCAGAGAGCTAGAATTCAGTACATTTCAACTTATGGATACCTTTTTAAATTTAAATTCTGTCTAGTGTATATCTTGGAGAATCTTTTGTTATCATTTGTTGTGGTTTGAAGATAAGAGTTTATATGGTTTAAATAAATTGTGTATTTTTTAGTGATTCTTTCCATAGGATATATCCTCTACTTATTGTTACAAAAACGTATATGGGCTGAACTGTATCACCTCACCCTCATACCTTCCCCTTGCCCAATTTCGTATGCTGAAGTCAGTCCTAATCGCTAGGGCTCCACAAAGTGACTGTGATTGGGGATTGGAGAAGGATCTTTTGAGAAATAATTCAACTGAAAAATATCCCATGGATGTGTCCTAACCCAACATGATTGAAATCCTGGTAAGGCTATTAGGACACAGACACATAATGAAGAAAGATGAGGATGCAGTGAGGAGATAGGTATCTGAAAGTAATGGAGGGAAATCTTATAAGATGTCTACTTAATCCTCAACAGTGTAAAACAACATATTTCTGTTTAAATTGTTCAGTCAGTGATCTTTGTTGTGAAAACTAAGGTAAGTCAGTATAGGTGATGACTTCTTGGGAAGAGTAGACAGAAATATCTCAGGAACTCATAACACTTTGTCTTGATGTAGATTCCAGACATGGAATTCTCCTGTACGATAAGGCATTTTTTTATTATGTTGCATTATGTGACACATTTTCATAGGCTCTGGGATTCCCCCATCCCCTCCCCGTGCCCTCCCCCATGGTGGATTCCTCCACCTTGTTGTAGTATTACAGTTCAAATGAAGTCAAGATACTTTCGTTGCAGACATATACCAGACATAGAGTCCAGCATCTTTTTGTCCAGATAAACTCAACAGTTTCTTGGGGAGACCATCTCTGGTCTGAAGGCAGAGCTGGCAGAATATCATCCCGATCAATTAGAAGCCCCAGCACAACATCAACAACAATTTACAGCATTATGGAATTAATTGACATGGTATTGAGTAATCATTATGTTGAAACAATGCAAGTTCTTATCCACATCCTGTGACTACTTCATTGACACTTCAATTTTTTTTTGTGCACAGAACCGGGTGCTATACACCTTAAAGAGGCTATAGGGTACTATTCAGCTGTTTTGTGTCTGTTTTCATTTTAGTATTTAGCAGTTTATTGTGTTGATGCATAATTTTGGATAGTCTAAACTGGCTTATAAATCTAACAAGGCATTTGTCAACAGATGAGGTGATAGAACAGTTTTAGGAGGGGTGTGCAGAGAAATCTTTGATACCCTAGTGAGGAGTAACTAATCTTTGTGTCCTACCTAGTAAGGTATATGGGGATCCACGCTGACCATTTCCTGTTTGGTTCTAAGTTATCCTTGTATTTCTCTGACTATCTATTCTATTTTTTTTGTGGGGGGGGGGCGCTCCGGAGCGACCATGATGGTCATTGCAATAGAGTATGGGGATCCAAAGTTGGAACTAAGTAAGGACCAGCAAAAGCTCCTCTCCCTAGTCCTGAAGGGAGTTTACTGTTCTTCTGTTTCTGCAGACCACTCAGGGCTCCTGGCTGTTGTTCTGATGGGATAAGGCATTTCGAATCCCTAGGAAATGGGTAACTTAAGAAAATTATACTGACCTACTGTTTGAATGAAAAGAATTTCCAGATAGATGGATGATTTTAACATAGGAATGAGTTCATAAAAGCATAAAAAGAGATCTGGATAACTTTAAAATGTGATTATCTGATTATTTGTAAATATGAATATAAATACCCAGAATCTTTAACAGAAAGAACTGATACAAATTCAAATTTAAGTACTTGCACAATGAAAGAATCACTTAAGTATCAAGACTAACGATGCAAGCAGCATGAATATTCCTCATGAAACAAAAAGTCCCTAGCGTGCAAATCAGTATTATAGTTTCCAATCAAACACA
Organism: Ochotona princeps; assembly: GCF_030435755.1. Taxonomy (NCBI): domain Eukaryota; kingdom Metazoa; phylum Chordata; class Mammalia; order Lagomorpha; family Ochotonidae; genus Ochotona; species Ochotona princeps. The sequence goes on along the minus strand of NC_080841.1, from coordinate 63,831,769 downwards.
AATGAACAAATATACTGATAATAAAAGTTGCTTCAAAGTATAATCCATAAACAGCCAATAAAGGAGTGGGTATTATGGTATAGCATATTGGGGTACCAGATACAGTCACAGCCACTCAAATTGATAAGTCATTCTGGGAGGTAGCAGAGGTTGGCTTAAGTACTTATGCCATTGCCACCTATGTGGGGCAACCCAGACGGAGTCTCCAGGCGCTTGGCTTTGACCTGGTCTAGTCCTTATTGTTGTGGACATTCGAGGAAACAAATCAGTGGATGGGAGATATCTCCCTGCTCTTTTTCTGCCTTTCAAGTAGATGAAAATAAGTAAATAAATAGTGCAAAGATGTCCAATTTAGAATGACAAAATCCTCACACCCAGGACTAAGGAATTAATCATTAAGCTGTGATACCATTCCAAGCCAATCCAATTAGCAGAGATTTAAATGTTTGAAATGATTGGTGTCTAGAGTAACCCTTGTCACGTATAGTTTCTGGGAATATTAACTGCACATTTTGTGCAGTGCCACCTGTCATATTAATCAAAAGATTCAAAGGTTACATGTTGCTGAGTGCAGCAATTCTACCTTTCACAGTTCATCTTATGCATATATTCACACCATCCTGCAAAAAAAAATATATGTGCAGTATAGTTGTAAATACAGACACTCATCTTTTCAATTACTGTTCATTTATTTAATGAATGTTGTGCTCGGACAGCATCCTTAACATTACACCTGGTAAGTTAAACAGTCTGGTCGCTGTGTAGTTCAATCATGTAGCAGCTGTATTCTCTGCAACCACTGACCTCAGCCTTCCCTTCCCTTAATGCCATCTTACAAAAAGGCTGATTGATCCCCTTTACTCTAAGTCATGACCTAGGTTTGCAGCCTTCCCTTCTGACCAGCCATGCTCAGTGTCTCACAAGAACACTGGCAGTGCTGGCCACAGTCCTCACCTACACCTGGCAGAGAAAGGAACAGCCTCAGATTTTCAAAATCTCCACCCTCAGCTTTCTCCAAGATGGGGGACAAGCACTGTGGTATGGTACCCAACCTCTTCTCACTGTGTACCTTCCCTGCTTTCAGTAGCTCCTGAGACAAATTGCTAAAAACCCAATCAATACAAGAAAGAGGCAGGGCTATAGTTGCTGCTCTGATGAGATGACCAGTCTGTTGTCTTACTGAAAAGCAAAAATGATGAAAAAGAATAATATTTGTTTAATTAAAAAAATTCATCATAATAAAAACACATAAAACACCAGAAAAACTCCCATGTGAAGTGCGCAGGGCTGAGTGTTTGTGGAGTGGCTAATTAACCACTTTTGATGCTGATATCTCCACTCGGGATGCATGGTGACTGTCTTGGTTGCTCCACTTGGCTCCTGCTTCCTGCCAATCCAACCCCGAGAGCAGCAGTTCTCGGGTCACTGCCTTAACCAGGGGAGATTTGGAGAGAGTTCTGGGTACCTGGATTCGACCTGGTCTACCCATAGTCAATTAAGGCAATGGGAAATGAACCAGGGTATTTAAGATTTCTGCTTGTCTCTTGCTTTCTCTGCTTTTCAGACTATTGAAATAATACATACAATTAAAAAATATAAATGTGAAGTTTAGCAGTGTGAAGTGTACTCACACTTATGTGCCTCCAAACTCCAAAATGCTACTCATATTCCACACAGACTGAATGATTAAGCAATTAATATTCCCACAAATTGTATACAAGGAGGTACTCTAGACACCAACAATTCTCCACATTTAACCCTTTTAGTTAGTTTGGTTGAGAATAATATCACATTTTAATTTTAATTCTTTAATTATGAGTTGGACAGTCTTCATCTTTATTTATGCAGTTTTTGACTTATGTAAAATGTACAAATGTCACAATACAGGTGTAGAAGTACCACAGCAATTCCCATCCCAGCCTCCCTCGTGCCTGCATTCCCCACCCACTCTCCTCCTTCTACATCACTGATTTTTTTTCTTCCTTTAATTTTTACGATGGCTGTTTATTTTCATTTTACTTCACAATCACAGGCTTAACAGCTAGGCAAAGCTATCAGCACAGAGAAAAAAAAAACATAACAAAACAAAACAAGCCCCCTGCTAATCCTCAGGAGTGTAGGCAAATGCTGTAAACAATAATCAAATCCCAAGATGTCAATCTAGCCCAAATAGATTACATGCTTTGTATTCTGTGTATTAGTTACCACAGATTAGGGAAAACATGATATTTACCTTTTTGAAACTGGCTTATTATACTCTTTTTATTTTTAAAAAAGATTTATTTATTTTTATTGGAAAGCCAGATATACAGAGAGGAGGAGAGACACAGAGGAAGATCTTCTGTTTGCTGATTCATTTCCCAAGTGGCTGCAGTGGCTGGAGCTGAGCCGATACGAAGCAAGGAGCCCAGAGCTTCATCCTGGTTTTCCACGTGGGTGCAGGGTCCCAAGGCTTTGGGCCATCCTTGACTGATTTCCCAGGCCACAAATGGAGTTGAATGGGAAGCGGGTCTACTGGGACTGAAACCAGAGCTTGTGTGGGATACCAGTGTGTGCAAGGCAAGGACTTTAGCTGCTACACTAGGCTATGGTGTTGGCCCACTTGTCATTGTTGATAAGAAGCTTTATTTATTTTTTTTAAAGGTTTTATTATTATTGGAAAGCCGGATATACAGAGAGGAGAAAAGACAGAGAGGAAGATCTTCCATCGGATGATTCACTCCCCAAGTGACCACAACGGCCGATGCACGCCGATCCAAAGCCGGGAACCAGGAACCTCTTCCGGGTCTCCCATGTGGGTGCAGGGTCCCAAAGCTTTGGGCCGTCCTCAACTGCTTTTCCAGGCCACAAGCAGGGAGCTGGATGGGAAGTGGAGCTGTTGGGATTAGAACCGGCACCCATATGGGATCCCGGGGGCTTTCAGGGCGAGGACTTTTAGCTGCTAGGCCATGCTGCCGGGCCCATTCAGTTAATTATTTTGACAGTGAAAGTTTACTAATTGATAACAACACTGTGTAGGGAAGAGGCCTCCACAACGTGCCAGAAGGGACCAGAGAATTCACTAAAAAATACTATCTCATAACTTCAGTCTAGCTCATAAAAAGGCACAGATTAAGAATCAGCCAAGGGAGTAAGTGCATAGAATAATCAAGAATTCCATGCACAGTTTCCTAGAGTTGTGGAATTATAGACAGCACTAGCTTTTCCTAGAAATGATGTGAAGCAACCCACAGAGTACTGAGTACCAGGATAGTTTCCCCACCCTACGAGCCCATGTTCCTATTGAGATCTGGGCACATTCACATGTTTAACAGCCCATTTGGCTACTTTTCATTTTCAGCTGCGTTAGTTTTTTTGTGCTGCTGTAACATGATACCTCTAACTGAATAGTTTATAAAGAGCAGAATTTTATATTTAATGTCATAGAGGCTGGGCAGTCCTAGTTGATTAGAAGGTTAGGTGTCTGGTGTCTGGTAAGGCTTACACTTTGCTATAAAATGATGCATAATTGCTGCAGCCTTGAGAGGAAAGTATGTCTTTTGGTAGAATGGATATGTGAACCAGAGAAACAGCCTTTTACCTGGAGCCCCTTTAGAAGGATGCAAATTCCATTCGTGAAGATAGAGCACTGACCACTGAGTCACCACATCTCTTAATACTGTTGCATGGGGGATTATGTTTCAAAGTGAATGTTGGATGAGCTTCAAATCACAGACCAACCATCTCTCTTTGAAGTCAAAATGATACTGTGTGATCCTTAAATCACATAACCAGAGATGCTCTTAACTATTAGGGTATTCCAAGGGCTCAGTGGTGCCTCTTTCCCCATCCTCACTCCCCTAGGAGCTAATGGCAAAGGCTGGTCTTTGGGCAAGGTTAGTGTTCCACTATTGTACTTTAGAGAACCACCACAAGAATGTTTCAGAATTTGAGAGATGCCGGTTGCACATAGTAACTACCCTGCAGATGTTCAAAGTGAAAAACCCAAATGAGTAACACCCCTTACTGAGCGTACTTTACAAAGTTCTTTTCTGCAACTACATAAAGCCTGCAAACTACATTTCCTTAAATTAATGTGCATAGCAGTTTAGACAAAGCCGTCACAATGTTTGATGTATTCATAGCCCCTTCCAAGAAAATAATTTCTATTCATGGCTCCTGCTGTGTGGTCGGTCCTGGTCAACAATTTATTTTAGACTCTCAGACTAGCCAGTTTGCGATCAGACCCTCAGTGGCTCCAGGACCCATTACTAAACCAATCTGAGCCATAGTGTGTGGTGCAGAGGCAAATATTGCAGTTGGCAGGGTTCCATCCAAAAGTTAATTAGTAGTTATTGGGGCCAGAATTGCAGCGCAGTTGGGCAAAACTATTGCATTCAATTCCAGAATCTTCCATTAGCAACCTAGTTTGAGTACTTCTCTGCTTCCGATCTAATTTCCTGTTAATGTACCTGGGAAAGCTGAGGAAAATGGTCCAAGTAGTTGGGCCACTGACACCTGTGGGGGAGACCCAGATAAATTTCCTGGCTCTGGGTGTTTTTCTGGCCCAGCATTATTTGTGGCCATTTAATAAGTGAACCGGCAAGTGGAAGATTTATTTTTCTTTCTGCCCCTCTCTTTCTCTGTCAATACTGCCTTCCAAACAAATCAATGAATATTAAAAAAAATTCAGTAGTTATTAACCAAGCCAACCACAGCCTTCTCCCAGTATTGTATGTTGGAAATCAATGAAAGACTAAGCATGGCAAATGAGAAGATACATATCTGGTTATATAGTAGCTAAATACTGTCAATAATGGAGCCTCAGGATAAGTAACTTTCAGTTTTCAGTGTTTATTTATTTTTATTTGATTGAATGGCAGAGACGGAGAGAAAAAGGGAGAACGAGCTTACACTTGCTGGTTTACTCCCTAAATACTTGTAACAGCTATTGTTGAGCCAAGCCAAAGCCAGGAGTCTGGATCTGCATCTAGGTCTCTAACATAAATGTCAGAATCCCAAGAACCTGAGCCATCATTGTCTTTCCTGAGTTGTACATCAGGAGGCAGCTGGATCCTAAGCAGAGAAGCTGGGACTCAATTCCAGGCACTGTGATATGGGGCGGCTGTGCCAGTTCTGCCAGCTATGATGCCATGCCCACCTCTGGAGTCCGTTCTTAGGGTACTTCAGAGCTGCCTCGGGTGCACAATGCCATTAACTTCCATAAAAGCTAGCTTGTCTAAGATTTTTTTTAAAAGATTCTTTTTCCCTATAATCAATCTCCTTATTACCTCACATATATGCCTATGCTAGAGTCCTCCTTACCTGTTACACAATGGAGTCCCTGAGGTCTGCTGAGGAAAACGAAACCAATTATTAAAGAGCCATTCTAAATCAGCTGATGGAAAAGGTAGCTTAGATTAACCTCTGTTTGAATGAATTGTTGCAGGATTTCAAATGCAATTCAAATCACCAATGCTTTCTACTTAATAAAAGATGTTTTTCTTTACCCAAAAGGCAGAATGATTGGGAGAAATTAGGAGACAGAGAGAGGGAGAGGAGGAGTGGGAGAGTTTCCATCCTTAAGGTCACTCCTCAAAGGCCTCAAACAGGCTGAAGCTATGAGCTAAACTCCATCTGGGTCTGCCCCATGGGTGGCAGGGGCACAGTACTTGGGCCATCTTTTACTACCTTCCTGGCCTTCCCAAGTACATCAGCCTGAAGCTGGCTATGAACAGAGAAACTGGAACTGGAACCAGCAGTCCAAAATGAGCTGCAGGTGCTATCATTACCTATATAACCTCCTGTGCCACAACACTAGCTCCTAAATACCTTGAAACAAGGTGAATGCTCTGTATTTCTATTGATCACATAATACATTCTTCCTGTATTTAATATTATATTATTTTCCATGAATATTAGGTAGACTATCTCCTTCTGAGCAGATGTTTTGTCATAATGTGTAAAGAATGTTTATACAAGTCATGCTACTATCAATAATCTCACTTATTTAAACATTTTTATGAAGGTAGTCTAATATTTGATAGATATTAGAAACATTTTTGGATTTTAAAAGAAAAGCCAATGGAGAAAAAATTGATATTTTCATGTAGTATAAATTTCATTGAGGTGATAAAGAAAAAAAAGACAAAGAAAATGGAATAAATGAAAAAAGGTTATGCTACAGGTAACATTTGTCTAACAGTTTAGGTTCCCTGAATAATTATTCTCTGGCATTACTTTTTTTTTTTTTTTACGATTTTCTCCCATTCCTTTATTTTTGCCAAGTCTGTCTGTCTGTCTGTCTTTCTCTCTCTCTCTTTCTTTCTTTCGATAATCTTTACATAGTTGATTAGGGCACAAAGGGTCAAGGGCTACAGGAAAGTGGGTAAGACTATTGTTTTCACATTATTGCTTTTTTTTTTTTTCTGTCTGGGGTAAAGGGAGAGATGAAGAGAGAAGCCCTACCTAGCCTCCCACCCATCCCAGGTCCCCGATGTGGGGCATGCTCCGAGTTGTTGCTTGAGTGGTTTTGATAATTCAACAGTACTCAATTGCTGCCAATCTCACCATTCCAAGCACAATGAAGTCGCTGTCGAATCCACTGGTTGACATATCCACCTTAGAGTCACATGGCTGAGGTAGCTGATTGATTTGTTCTGTTCTCCAACCTCTGTTGTGGTACCAAGGGTCCTCTGCAGGTTTCGATAGACTGCCATATCCTCCTTGTGCACGTGGCTATGCTGTCCACTGCTCTGTCTAAGCCTCTGAGGAGGCTCAGCTTTGACACTTGCACTCCATGGCAGACCATGGAATCTGCATTTCTCTTCATGGTTGGGGTTCAGCAGTTCAATCAGCAGTTCAATTGGGGATATTCCCAAAGAAGCTTTGTCTGAGGTGATCCCATACCAGATTGTTGTGTGTGCATGCTAGTTCGGGGTCCTGCACAGTCTGTCTCCCCAGTCAGCTTATGCACATGCTGGTGATTGCAATTGCTGGGTCAGTTCTATTTATAGTCCTGTCTTCCATACAAACCAATGGGTATTGCAGTTCAGCCCGATCCTGCCTACCACACACTTGGCCCTCACGCAAACCAGTGGGAGCTGCAGCCTAGTCAGAGTAATCAGCAATAATCCCCACGAGTCCTGCCCCCTACCCTGGTTCCCGTGCTTGCCTGTATCTACCGCAGACTTGTCCAGTGTCCCACATCCTATTCAGCTCTCATACATGTCAATGGGCATTGAAGCCTAGTTCAACCCAACATGCCCTACTATCCAGCGCACACACATGCTGGCGGGTGCTGTTCTGTCCAGCCAAATCTGCCCCAGTCCTGGTTTTTCATGCTCTCCAGTGGGAGTGATAACCCAAGAGTGAGGCACCCACTATTTCCCTCCTGGGCCCACTCCTGGATCATACACTTTCCGGGTGGTTCTGCAGTCTAACTTGACAGAATTAACCCCCAGTGCCTGCATCTGCCATCTGATGCCGCGGCTAAGCCCAACCAACCCTTACCCATTCTGATTTATGCTTGCACCAGTAGGAACAGTCAACTAATCCTGGCTCTCTTCTGACCTGGCTTACATGAGGCCCACAGATGTCGTAGCCCTGCATGGTCTGGTCTGCCCCCATCCGACTCACGCTTTCCAGTGGGTGAGATGTTCCAGCAGGGGGACCCTCCACATTCACCCTACCAGCTTTACCCCCTCCCTCCCTGGTTCCTACCTCCTCCCTGTTGGTTGGGTGCTGCGGCTCATTCTGACATGGCCCGCCTTGCCTCGGCATTTGCCAGTGGGTGTTGTAGTCTTGCCCGGCCTGGCCCACCCCCAATTCCAGCTGGTGAGGGTTACCATCTAGCTCAGCCCAGCATGCACTCAATCCCAGCTGTCCTGTGTACTGTATTGGTATGTGTTGTGACCAAACCTGGTCTGACCCTCACTGTTCTCGTGCTCGGTTTGGACTTACTTTTCAATTTTTTATTATATGTCCATGCCATCTTAAAGCAGGTGTATTTCTTAATTAACTTGGTTTTAATCTTAAAAGATGCTATCATTCAATCGGTAAATTTATAGAATTTCCTCTTTCTACTTAATATCGTGTTATTATCACACCAAGATGTATATTATCAAGTAGGTATTAAGATATTAAGTGGATGTTACACCAAGATGTGTTGACATGCTTGGATATCAAACGGGAAGTGGCATTATTGGACCAGTTGAATAATAATCAAAAACTGTATAGTAGAATAGGTTCAGTAGTTGAAAGCTATCAGTTATATATTAGAAATGTGAAGATCAGGTGTTAAGCCTGGTCATAGAAACGTAAGTGCATAGGTAAACTGAAAGGAACGCAAGAGCATTTCTGTGTAACTGTCCAACCTGTAAATTTCCAGATAGATCATTGAAATGTTTTCAAACAAGGCCGGAATTTGAATTTTTCAGTGATTTTACTTTCCTTCACTGCTGAAATAATTTCTCCCCAAATAGAGTTGTATTCCCTTTTTAACAATAGCGTAAAAGACTATGGCCACTAGATGGCTGTCTTTCCTTCTAATTTTTTCGTTTCTTTGGCAAGGAAACTGCTTTGGAGTAAATACGTCTTTTTACGGTTTATTTATTTTTATATGGTTTTAAAAATTTTACAATTTACTTAAAATTGCTTTCATGACAGTGATTCAAATTTACATCCACTTCATACTGATGACTGGCATTTTAAAAGGGATAAGTGAAACAAAGCAATTACTTTTCTAAATAAATGGGAGGTGGTGGTGAGTGTGAAATGGCTTGGAAATTCTACTATGCCTCATTGCTTGATCCAGTTCCCTGCTAATGGACCTGTGAAAGTCCTTGGGTCCCTTCATCCATGTAGCAGAGCTGTAAGATATTCCTGACTGTTGGCTTCAGCCTGGTCCAGCTCTGGTCATCACGGCCATCATGGCCATTTGTGGAGTGAACCAGCAGGTGGAAGATTTCTCTCTATGCTACTTCCTCTCTCTGTAATTCTGTACTTTTAATGTATAGATAAATATTCTTCCTAAGAAAGAAAAAAAAGACAAAAATACAAGTTCGGCATTTACAATGCACTTGAGCAAGGTAGCCAACATTTCCATGAGATATACTAAAACGAAGAGTGAGTATTCAGAAGACTTACCCCTATTTTCTAACCAGGGAAAGCTCACTGGAGCAAATGAAATCCCAGACATTTTTAAAATCAAAGAGGCCAAAACTTTGCAAAGTAATGAGGTGTGATTCACAAATGGCCTTTGTGGATGATCTGAATCTCAGCCTGAACGGTTTCAACTTACAATTAAGTAACCAGGGAGATTTGGCGCATGCTGAAGTCTGATGCATTTTGGAGAGGAACGTCCAAGAAGTACTTTCCCACAACACTTCACGCAGCCTAGGAACAAGGGCTGTGCAGTGCATCGTCCTTGTGCTTGCTAAGGGTTTACTCATTCAGTAAGTATTTATGGAGCACCTGATCTTTGCTTGTCTAGTAACAGTGAACAGATCAGGTGGTGGTAGCTGACATGTACATTCTGTATGAACAGACTGGATGGAACTGATGCATGCAACAGTGGCAGAAGTGCTAGAAAACTTCATGCAAGTGTATTGTCCACTCACCTGCTATCAACTGCAATTCTTCTATCACTAAAGAGACTATCAGATCCTATAACTTGCCCAAAACTTTGAGAGACTGTGTTAAGAAATTTGAATGATCCCAGCTGTAGGCAACTGCCTAAGTTGCATTGTATCTAGCTTGTGGGCATCCAGGACCTGGTTAATGCCACATTTGTGTTAATTATACCAGTGTGCCAGCATAGTTGCCTATTTTTTTTTTAAAAGCTATATGGAGCTGGTACCATGATAAAGGACAGAACAACTTGATCAACTATCACAGCCAAGTGTTGGCAGTGAATATCTGGGCAAACAGAGATTCTAGGGTGGACTATGTCAACCAGTGGATTCTGGAATGACTTTGTTGTGCTTGGAGTGGCAAGATTGGCAGTAATTCAGAACCATTGAACTACAGAAACTTCATGAGCAGGACCCTCAGAACATGCTCCACATCAGGGACCCTGGGATGGTGTCAGGTGGCTGTCCTCCATCCCAGAGTACAGAGGTGTTTGGGAGGCTGGGTGTGGCTTCTCTGCTTGTCTCCCCTCTGTCCCCAGATACAGGAAAGAAAAAAAAAAAAAAAGAGAGAGAGAATGTGGAAATGGTGATCTCACCCAACTTCCTGCAGCCCTAAACCTGTATCACCCTAACCAACTATCATGAAAAAATAAATATGATTAATAATAAAAACAAAATAAAAAAAGCTATGTGGGGACAGATGTTGGTATGCCAGCCCTGATTTCCATCTTCACTGGTGGGAGCTGCAGCCCATCAGAGGGGTGTCCATAATTTCCCTAATAGGTCTACTCTCAGTCCCAATCTTGCATTTTCCATGTGATTCTGAAGTCTAGCCTCACAGGAATCACCCCTAGTCTCAGCACCTGCTAGCTGATGGTGCGGCAAAGCCCAACCAGCCTGCCCTTACTCTGGCTCATGAATGCCCAGTGGATATGGTCATTTAGCCCAGTCTGACTCTCCCATTAGACCCAACTCATGTGAAGACCAATGGGTTTTGTAGCCCTGCCCAGCCTGGTCTGCTCCCAGTCCGAGCGGTCATACTCACTAGCGGGAGCAGTGGCCTAGTAGGGAAGTCCCTACAGTCCCCCTGCCTGGCTTGCCTCTTGCCTGGTCTTACATGTGCTGGTGGATGCTGCAGTCCAGTCTGGCATGTCTTGCCTCACCTCAGCATTCACTGGTGGGTGCTTGAGCCTAACCCAATCAAGCCAGTCCCCAGTTCTGACACTAATGAGAACTGGCTGGTATTACGGCCCACCCAGCCTGCCTTGCACCCCATCTTAGTTCTTATAGTTCCCAGTGAATGTTATAAACTGATCTAGCCTGGTCTAGCCCCAGACCTGATCTATACATATGCCAGCAAGTACTGTAAAATGGCTTGCCCTGGGCTGCTCCCAATCTTGATTCTTACAATCACTTGCAGGGACTGCATCTTGACAGAGGAGTTCCCTAAGCTCTTGCATAAGGTCACATCCCAGTGCCAAATCTTATGGACATCAGTGGGTGCTTGGCCCACCTTGCCTTGGCCTACCTCCTGTAGAGGCAGGTACACACAGGAGTCAGGTCTGGGTTACCTCAGATGAGGTTTCTTCAGGGACTTTTCCAATTGGACCACTGGACTCAATTCCAACCATAGGGAAAATCACAAGATCTCTGGTCTGACTGTGGAGTGCATGCGTCAGGACTGGGTCTCCTCAGTTGTTGAATCTTGTCCATGAGAAGGTATGCCTGGATCGACATTGGGGACATGACAACCAGTTCATTGAAGTCTGTATAGGATGGCTTGTACCACGGAGGCAAATCAAATTGAACACTTTCCCAGCAAAGCTTTGATAGCAAGCATCTGAATGAGTAAAGACTCTAAGTGTACTATTCCATCCAATGGACCTTGGAATGATTTCCTTAACCTTGAGGCAATGAAATGAACAGCATTTCAGAACTGTCGAAATGACTTACGCCAAATCCTCAGAACATGCTCCACATCAGGGACCCTGGGATGACATCAGGTGGCCATCCCTCATTCCTGGGTACTGATCCAGCTCCTTGCTTACAACCTGGGAAAACAGGAAAGGGTGGCCCAAGTTCTTGGGACCCAGCACCTGTGTGAGGGGCCCAGCAGAAGCTCCTGGCTCCTGGCTTTGAATTGGCTCAGTTCCAGCCATTGTGACCATGTGGAGAGTGAATCTGAGTAGAGGATTTATCTGTCTCTCTCTCTTTGAATCTGCCTTACAAACAAAATAAATAAATCTTTGAAATTAAGAAAAAAGGAAAATAATAACAAGGGAAACATCTGTACATATTTTGTTTGTACACAACTGAAAAATACAATTTTGATATGGAACACAGCTATAGAGGTGGATTATAAATCCTGTTTTCCACCATTCATAAATAGCACCAGCTAATACCTGGTGTTTCTGCTTCTGTGTTTTTCCTACATACAAGATAAAGATATGGCCATAGTTCATATTTCATTGAAGATTATTTTATTTGTTTTATTTGAAGGGCAAAATAAGAGAAAGGTGGAGAGAGTTTCTGTTTCATGATTCACTCCTCCAATGACTACAACAGCCAGAACCAGGCCAAGCTGAAGCCAGGAGTGTAGAATTCCAACTGGATCCCCAGTGTGGGTGGCAGGGAACTAAGAACAGGAGCCCTCAAGGGAAGGCTAGAAGCCAGATTCGAAGTGGGGAGCTGTGACTGGGATGAACAGAAGGGGTTTAGCTTGCTGTGCTACAAGGCCTACCTCTGAACTTAATATGCTGATCTGAGACTTGTGCTGTTTACCTAATATTTCCTGCCAGTGTTTGTATGTATATAAAAAGATGAGTTGACATCACAGTTTCTAATGTTATACCATATTCCGTTCTGTGATCAAACTTTTCCTCTAATTGTTTTTCTTTTCTGTCATCACTCCTATCAGCACTGTTCTGAGAGACCAGTTTATGCCTCATAAAATATCTTCACCTGAAGATTCACAGTGTAATCAAATATTCAAAATATCACTGTATTACTCTAAGAAACTATCACAGGATTGTCTCACATAATTGCTTTTAGTAAAACACCCTTCAAGTAGCAATCATAGGCCCAGCAAGATGGCTTAAGTGGCCAATCCACCCCTTGCAAGTGTTGGAATACCATGTGGGCACCGATTCATGTCCCAGAGCTCCACTTCCCATCCAGCTCCCTGCGGTGGACTGGATAAGCAGTGGAGAATGGACCAAAGCCTTGAGACCCTGCATCTGCATGGGAGACCTGGAAGAAGTTTCTGGCTCCTTGCTTTAACTCGTCTCAACTCTGGCTGTTGTGGCCATTTATAGTAGGGAGAGAACCAGCAGATGTAAGATCTTTTTCTCTGTCTCTCTTCCTCTCTGTAAATCTGTCCTTCCAACAACAACAAGAAATCATCATCATCATCACTACTTTTGGGAGAAAACCTAACAGGAAGTAACAAAGGGATCAAATAGTTTTGTTTTAATTAAAGTTTTTTTTATCTTTATTTGAAAGATAAAGTTACAGAGAGGTGTGTGTATGTGTATGCGTGTGTGTGTGTGTGTGTGTGTGTGTGTGTGTGTGTGAGAGAGAGAGAGAGAGAGAGAGAGAGAGATCTTTCATCCACTGGTTCCCTTCCTTGAATGGCTACAATGACCAGAGATGAACCTATCTGAAACCAAGAACCAGGAGCTTCTTCTGGGTCTCCCAAGCAGGCACCAGGAACTCAAGCACTTGCTCCATCCTTGCTGCTTTCCCAGGTCATAAGCAGGGATCTGGATCAGAAGTAGAACAGCTGGACATGAACTGGTGTCCCTATGGTATGCCAGCACCACAGGCAGAGGCTTAGCTTGCTATACCATGGCACCAGCACCAGGAATGGAATGGCACTTGTAGACAGATACTGTGCCTATCCCTCATTCAGCCTCAGTTTCTCTCTTATCAAGCTAAGAGCAGTGTCCAGAGCACCTGTGAGTGGCTGGACTCTACACAGGGCAGAGCTGAATTCATCTCTCAATTTCAGGTGTTTGTATTAATATAAGATTGAATTTATAGCTCGGTATTTTAGTAAATTACAAAGGGTTTTACAAAATTTAACTTAGAAAATCTCTCAGGAGGGATTGTTTTGAAGAAAGATTATAATAAGAATTGAATATTAGGAGATTAAAACTCAAGAGAGTTAACACACTTGTGCTTCAGTGTTCCCTATTAATGAAAACAGCGGCGATTTCCATTTCCAGGTTTTTATTCTTACAATTGAAAATGGAATCTGTAACACTTTTCAATTTTTGTTCCTCCATTACTTCTATTGTCACATTTCTCCTTAGCTGCGTTTCTTTATTTTTGAAAGCAAAGCTACCCTGTCACCTCCCCTGTTTTTACCAAGAGATATAATTGTGGGTTACTGAGCTAAGTATGGTGTTCCATACCGAAGCCCCAGTTCGAATCCTGGCTGTTGTGCTTCCCTTCCAGCTCTCTGATAATGCTCATGGGAAAGCAGTGGAGTATATTCCCAGCACTTAAGCCCCTGCCAACCATGTGGGGGAGCCATGTAGGCTTCCTGGCTCCTGCCTTCAGTTTGGCCAAACTCTATCTGTTGTGAAATGAACCAGCAGATAGGAGATCTCTCTCTCTCTCTCTCTCTCTCTCTCTCTCTCTCTCTCTCTCTCTTCACTTTCATCACTTTCAAAGAAAGAAATAAACACACCTCTTGGGCCCAGCGGTGTGGCCTAGTGGCTTAAGTCCTCGCCTTGAAAGCCCCGGGATCCCATATGGGCGCCGGTTCTAATCCCGGAAGCTCCACTTCCCATCCAGCTCCCTGCTTGTGGCCTGGGAAAGCAGCGGAGGACGGCTCAAAGCTTTGGGACCCTGCATCCATGTGGGAGACCTGGAGGAGGTTCCAGGTTCCTGACTTTGGATTGGCACAGCACCGGCCGTTGTGGTCACTTGGGGAGTGAATCATCAGATGGAAGATCTTCCTCTCTGTCTCTCCTCCTGTCTGTGTATCTGACTTTCCAATAACAATAAATAGATCTTAAAAAAAAAAAATTCACCTCTTATAAAAAATGCTCCCCCTTTAGCAGAAGGCTACCTCTTCTACTTAAATCTACGTAGATAATTCTTACATGCACCCCATTCCAAAACCAAGTTTTACTTTCTGTATGGAAAAAACACACAGTTCTCACAGAAAAAACAAAATTTCACAGATTCTACTTTTTCAAAGGAGGAAGCAACTCTGTTTTTAATACAGAGTGTGGGATATAGTTACTTGGAAATGTCAGTTTAACAAAATTTTTAATACTGCACACCAGGTTCTAGTCAATGGAATGTGGCCTTGTACATACACAGTAAGTTTCCCATCGATGTTTGTCGACTGCCCAATGTTTGCTTTTCTTAATGCTAATATCTGGAAGTACCAAGATCACTTTCTTGTTATGTATTTCATGCCTTCCTAAAATAAATGTTGCTTGATTCAGGGAACATTAGTGACAGAATAAGAAAACCAAGCAAATAAACAGCAAATTCTGGTGGGATAATAAATCAAAAGGATTAGTAAGCTTAGATAAACTTATTTGAAAAGATAATTTACTTGAGAGCTTAGGGAAATTATTTTAATATTCGTTTATTTTTATTGTAAAGGCAGATCAGATTTATGGAGAGAAGAGACAGAAAGATATTCCATCTGCTGGTTCATTCCCCAAATTCCATAATGGCCAGAGCTGAACCAATCCAAATCCGGGAGCCAGGAGTTTCTTCAGAGTCTCTTACATGGGTGAAAGGTCCCGAGGCTTTGGGCCATTTTCTGTTGCTTTCCCAGGCTATGAGCAGGGAGTTGGATGGGAAGTGGACAGCTGGAACATGAACTGAAACCCATATGGGATTCTGGTGATTGCAAGGTTAAGATTTAGCCACTGAAAGACAAGACTCATCTATTTGTTGCCTACAGGAGACATATCTCGCCAATAAAGATCAGCGGAAATATATATTTATGGATTTTGATTTTTTTGATAGTTTCATCTCTTCAAAACACTTTTATTAAATTCTTCACTGACTCATAGTTCATGCAGTAGCATCATTTTCTGCAAGCAGGTTCTTGATTTTCTTTTTCATTTCTTCAGCGACACACTAGTCATTCAGTAGCATGTTATTTAACTTCATGGTGTTGTTAATTTCTTTTTTTTTCTTCCTGTTGTTCATTTTGTTTGTGGCTTTTCATATAAGGGGATGTATAGTAACTGTGTAATGGAGACTATCATATCCAGATGTGAGGATACAATGAAGTATGCTTCTCTACTTCCATACAAAAATGGACTCCTAATGAAACTATTTACTGTATCTTGACAATAGGATGCTGTAATTTTTTCCATTGTCCATGCCCATAATGATGGACATATGATTATGAATGAAGAACTATACTATAGTAATGATGTAGAGGAACTCAGTGAGGAGGGAGGGGACTGGGTAGGGGATAAGGGAAATCCCATGATTTATGGAACTGTATCATAAAATGATAATAATAAAAAGTAAAATTAAAAATTAAAACAAAAAATAAAAATTAAAATTTAGCCATTGAGCCATTGTATGGGCTCATAAATATTTGTTTTAAAAAAATAATCATACAAAAGAAAATTAAAATCAAGGCTTAGATATTTACAGAGGGGTGATTCTCTTTGAATAGACAGATGAGTTTGCAGCAGCCCAGTCTAGGGGGTTGGCCAAAACTCTTTGTTTAGTGGTTTGTAACTAGAGTTCCTTCTCATGTAATAAACTACTTCTATGCTTTTATGGGAATTTATCACCAGAATTCTCTTAGGTTCAATGCCTCAGGTTGAATGGTGTATTTGAACTATAATAATTTCCTGCTAACTGGAGTAAAAAAGGCAAAGACATATTCAATGGCTGTTGAATAGATGCTGTCCAGGTGAACAACATCTCCATCCAACAACACTTGCCGAACTGGGCATATGGGAGAACAATCAGCCTTCCCTCTGTTTCTGTGAGTGCTGTGAGTTCCATAGCCAAGAAGTCCATCAGTAGTAGACTGGCACGATTTTAAAAATAGATCAAAACTGCTTTATGAGAACATGGATAGTTTTGCTTTCTTATCGTTATTCCTTAAATAACTGAGTAAAACAACTATTTACATAGCACTCACACTGCATTAGGTATAGATGTGTGCAGGTGCTGTGCACATACTGTATGGTTTTGTATAAAGGATTTGAGCATCTGAGGGTTTTGGTATCTGAAATGGATCCTGCAACCAAAATCCTTTTGAGTACTGAGAAATGATGCACTGTAATTCCACCAGCTATTTTTATTGATTTTGAAAGCATAATCAAATATGATATTTATGAAGTCACAATCCCATCAATGGTATCCAGTGCGACAGTGGTATAATGTGCAACAGAATGGGTTCTCAGCCAAAATAATTGGAAAATAAGCCACCCTTTCTATTTTAAATCCCCAAAAGGCATTTATTTATTTGAGAGAGAAGCGAGGGAGAATATTTCCCAGCTGCTGATTGATTCATCAAGTGTCCACCAGAGCAGGGCAGGACCAGCCTGAAGCCAGGAGCTGGGAACTCAGTCTGGCTCATCCGAGACAATGGCAGCACTCCAAGCACTAGAGATATCACCTCCAACTCTGCCCCCCTGGGTCACATGAGCAGAAATCTGTCATCAGGAGCACAGTCGAGGATGTCAGCACAGCCCAAGCAGCATCCTAACACTGCCCAGTGCGCTCTTTTCTATTTTATTTAAAGTTTCTATGAAAGACATCACTCATCCCTAGCAGCGCTTTCTAACGGAACCCTGTTATCCAGCATCTACGCTCTTTACTCAAAGCCAATCAAATCAACTGAGTGTTTGTGTGAATGAATCTTCATGGTCAGGACTGTTCTGGGGACCGAGGACTGGGGATGAGGGCAAGAGGAAGAAAAAGAGCTGAGTGAAACTAGATGGGTGCATTTTAAGTATACAGGAGGATGATACATACTGGGGATTCTATATAACCATGAATTTTATCCTGTTACATTTCTTTCTTGGCCAATAACTGAGAAATACTAAAGGTGTGACTAGGCCAGCCACAGCCTTCCACCCCTTCGGTATGCAAGCCCACATCTTTTGGCTTTCTCTCTTTAACTGGAAGCTCTTGAGGATGGAATCGTTTTAGCTGCCTGGAGACTTACTGGGAAGAGAGTGGATTTTGAAGTGGAAAGAGGAGCACTTGCATCGTGAATTGTGAGACATGAGAATCTAGGAGCAAGCCGACACTAAGTGCTTATCTTGTTTACATTGCAACAGGGTATGACATTCATATGACATTTGTATGACAGAGCCAGCTGTTATGACTCAACCATGGGCCTAATCTCTGGCATATCCCTGCATGCAGCTTGGAGGATCAAAGACTGACTCTTCATCTTCCAAGAAGCATGGCTGGGGCCTATTGTCTTGGATAATGGGATATGCTTGCTTCATTTCAGCCTTCCCCAGGAGGCCCTGACTTTCACATCTGAGGGATTTGTTGTGGCTGATCAATGTGGGATTTTGGCTTTCAATGAAGGGTTATCATATGGGGCCATAGGCAAGTCACTTTACCCACATGACTCAATTTCCTTCTATGAAACAAAGCTAATGTTTAGAACTCAAAACTCAAGGGTATTATGACAACGTATGAGCAAATATATGTATGGTGTCTAGCCCAGAATATTCTATAGATGGGATTACTAATAATACTTGAGTCCCTGGGGGTTTCCCAAGGCTCCTTCTTCCCCTGTGTGCTGGGTGAATTCACCAACAGTGACAGAGTGCTTTGTGGTTCCTCAGGGCAGTGCTTGAGACTGTTTCCTGTTTACTCACTGCTGACTGTGTAAGCTCTGCTTGGATGCATTTCCTCTCTAATAACCATTCTCTGTTGCTCCTGGCAGGTAATTATTCTAGTTGGAACAGAGAAGCAGATGCTGTTCACCCGGCTGCCACCATTGATTCTGAATTTACAAGTTGGCCAACCACCAAATTGAAATCACTGAATGATTGTTTTCTTGAATGCCCAGCTTGCCAAAAGTCAATTTGTTCAATTTATGGATTTATTATTTATTGGAAACCCATTTACCTAAAACCAAGCCACAAGCTGTATATTATAATTCCAGGGAACTAAAGCTGCCTAGTGTTAACATTTCATTGTTTTAAAAATTTATTTATTTATGAAAGAGGGAGGGATTCAGGAGTGAGGGAGAGAGCCTTTTATCTTCTGATTTACTCCCCACATGTCCACAATAGCCCGGTCTGGGCCAGACAGATGCTAGGAGATAGGAATTTCATCCTGGTCTCCCATATGAGTTATAGAGGCTTAAGCACCAGGGCCTAACCTACCACTCTAGCTGCATTAGCAGGAAGCTGGATTGGAAACAGAACAGTTGGAACTCCAATATGGGATGCTGGTGTTGCAAGTGGCAGCTTAATCCACTGTGCCACAACACATATTTCAATTTTAAGGCCATATTTTTAAGGCCTACAGATGATGCTTCTTGCCAGATCTGGGAGGTAGGCCTTGCAGTGGCATAGGCTTGTACACCTGTCTTTGAGACCATCCAGCAAGGCTTGTTGATAGCCGCCACCTCCACCATGTCCCCACTTTGAGGAGGGAGCCAGCTGCATGTCCATATCCCATGGCTTCCTCTCCCCTGGGTTTTGATCTTGGCTTTCCTTTGATCAGACCGCCGTCAGACTGGGTTGAGGATGAATTTCAGTTGGAGAGCTTTCTAAAGGGGATGTGCTCACACTCAGAGTTATGCTTTTGCTTTTCTTCCAGCTTCTTATCCCATTTCATTACTTCAAAGAATTATGGACAAATTCCAGTTGTAGCTTGCTTCTATAAGAATGGAAGAAAGAAAGGGGGTTGAGTGAGGGAGAGAGGGATGGTATAGGGCTGTCTTCTTATGACCGTACCTAGAGAACACATGAAATCTCTTCTGTTTATATTAGCTATTATTTCAAAAAAAAAAAACAAAGAAACATGGCCAATAATGGTAAGAGAAAGTTCATGATAAGCGATGCTGATTTCTACTGATTTGGGGAAAAAATAGCTTTCTAATAGACTTGCTTGTGTAGGGGATTATTCTGTCTTAACGGAAAGTATCTACGGGAAATTAATTTGTTTTATTAAAAAAGACAATTAATTCTATACGCCTTCAGTTGTTAGTAACAAAATCCCATACAGAAAGGCAATGATTGTTGGGGAAAATATCTTTAAATGTTTAACAATGGGTAAGTTTCTGATTTACTTTTTTGCATTTATATGAAAGGCAGTGTTACAGAGGGAGAGAGGAAAGAGAGAGAGAAGGAAAGGGGGAAAAGAAGGAGGGAGGGAGGGAGAGAGAGAGAGAGAGAGAGAGAGAGAGAGAGAGAGAGAATGATTTCATTTGTGTTGGTGGGGCTGGGCCAGCCAAAGGCAGGATCGAGGAGCTTGCTCTAGGTCCCCCATGTGGATACAGGGTCCCAAGGACTTGGGCTTTCTTACACTGTTTTCCCAGGTACATTATCAGGGAGCTGGATTGAAATTGAATCAGCTAGAACTCAAACAGGTGCCTATATGGGGTGCTGGTGTTGCAGACAGACTTAATCTGATATGTCACAATGCTGGCTCAGACATTTTAAAATTTTGCGGACAATTTTAAAAGCAGAGGTTTAGCCTAAAAGTCAGCTGAGTCAAATGACCATAGTTGCTTTTCAGAGAAAGAAGGACTTTTTTTTTTAAACAAAAGAAGAAAGAAGATAAAGAATGGAAGATGGATGATAACAAATGTTGATGGAAGATTACTCAACCATGGTCTTACTTAAAGAAGCGTTAAATGCTTTGAAGACCAGTAGGTTGAGAACGGAAGATGTAGATCAGCAGAGATGGATAGCCAGGAAACCACCACAGAGTCTTGGACAAACTGCTCTCGTGGATGAGCTTTTCCATTCCACCTCTGTTCTCACTGCGTCGTTGGTCGGGCACGTCCTTGGTCCCCTACCCTCATCGGTGCAGAGACACCTTTCCTCGGGTGTTCATTTTAAATGCCCTCTCCTCCGGAGAGTCCTGCCAAGGTGATTTAGATGCTCTGGTAGCATTTGAGGTGTTTATACCAATAGCGTCTTGGCCGCGTGGAGCAAACAGGCATGCCTGCTCAGGTCTGAGCTCCTTATGTGTTCCTCCCAGGAAGAGCAGCGTAGCAGGTGTTACGCTAGGAGGTCATGCTGAGGTGCCCATGGGAAAGAAAGGAGCAGTGATGCCCGGATAACGCGATAATGCTTACATTTTCTTTCAAGCCTCTCACCTCGAATCACAGGGGTGATTGCTGTAAACATCTGCATATTGTAGTTGCCCAGCTCCGCATCTGGACTCCGGGCACGGTATGTCGTGACCCATGCGTTCTGAGTGGGTATCTACGGGTCTTCCAGCGATAGGACACTAGGTGGCAGCAGAGGGCCAGCGGGTAGCTGCCGCCCTGCGTTAACTGCGGGAGACGCCGGGGACTTCTCTGTTAGCTTGACCCTAAGGGGACTGGCTAACTATGCTCACCGCTCCTATCAGGCTTCCATGCGAATCGCCTCATTGCTGTCTGAAGCAGCTGGTGGGGACAACCACAGCAAGACCTCGAGTGTCGGTGCTGCTAACTTTTCATTAGGATCCTCTTAACAAAATGCATCTTAAGAAATTTCTTCTTTGGGGGGAATTTCTGAGAGTTGAGTGGCTTATCAGCGACAAAGAACTATGGTTTTTGTCCCTGGCTGAGAAGTAAATAAAAGAGATTTCAGAATGTACCCATTTTCAAGTCATTGTGACCGGGGCAAGTTACACCGTGCCTCAGCACTGTGGGGCCCAATTGTTTAATTACATGAAACAGACTCTGTTGTAGAGCCTCATAAAAGGCGTTACAGCTGTGTACAACTCTGCGAGCAGCACTCGGAAGTCTGGTTTCCGTTGTGTGTATGTACAGTCATTTTTTGGAAAATGTGAAATTTTGTTCAATTGGATAGAGACAAATTATTGATAGAAGTCTAACCTTTTTCTTTTTATTCTTCGGCCTATTTTAAATATCATCTGAAGAACAATTGATTCTCTTAGCGGGACAGCTTCTTCTGACCAATAGTTAGACACGTTATCCATGCACCACTGGCCCGGTCACGAGACAGATTTTTTTTTTTTGGCCACAGCTGCCACACACGATTGTATAGTTTACACAGCATGTTTCAGGGGTAACATTCACAGCACAAACATCAGGGACTTGTGTATTTATTATAAAAAGATGTCTAGCTGATAGGAAATGATGTGTGATTGGGCAAAAAACAGTGCAGCAGTGTTCCAACAGACAACTGTGTCCTAAGAAAGAAATACCTTCGTGAAGTTGCACGAGAGTACTGAGATACTTAATGATACTTGTGCTTTCAGTTAGCAGTGAGAAGACACTGAGAAAAAGTCAATTCAAAATAGAGGATGAAAGTGGAATCTAGACTGTTGCCCCGCGGAGTTAGAAAGGAGAACCCAAGATGACACATGACTTCTTTGATTGAGTCATTGAAAGAGATGCCAACCCCATCCTCATGCAAACCTTGGTGCTTCCATCTGACCCTAATTATTTCCCAAAGTGCTCACCTCTAGTATTGAAAACATTGAGACTCCAAACTCAGGCTTTTGGAAGACACACATACATGCAGTTGATAATACTGGGTCATGTGTCTCCTGCCCGCAAATTCATGTATCGAAGCCCTGACCCTCAGGATCTCACAACCTGACTGGAGACAATCTTTGAAAAAGATAATTAGGGTGAAGTGAGGTCACATGGGTGGGCATTAACCTACTGTAACTGATGACCTATTAGAAAGAGATTAGGATATGAAAGCAACAGAATCGCATTCTTATAATTGTACAAGTGAATTGCATCGGACCTGTTTTCTTTGTGACAACATCATGAGAACATGAAAACAGAACTGTGAAACGAGAAAGGGGAGAAGCAAAGGGAAGACTATGAAGATGCAGCGTCTACTGGACAATGCCGGAGGCCACAGGGTCAGTCTTCCTTGCTGGCACCTTGATCCCCGGGTGCCACCCTCTAGAACTGGCTCAAGCTGCCTGGTCTCTGGAGCTCTGCCATGCAGCCCAGGAGACTCATAACTCAAGAGAACAGTCATTCAGCCTGTGAAACTACAGGCAGGTGGTACAGGCGGAGGTGGAGAGGGGATATGGGCGGAGCCCAAGGCCCTCCTGGCACTTCTGCATACTGCTTAACTTTTGTGCAATCTCGAAGTCTGCGTTATTAGAAACCATGGCAACTTTCTCATGGGCCTGCAGGTGGCTGAGTGGCAGAATAGATGATCACCTGGGTGACAGTGCTGGGCCAAAGTAGGCATGCACAAGGAAATACTGCTAAATGTTCACAGGTGAGTCTGGGGGCATGGCCGAGCGTGCTGGCTCGGCAGTGGGGTTAAGGCTGTGATGCTTTCACAGGTGGGCAGGAAAGTGAGAGGAGAAATTTGGAGGGATCAGGAGGTAAGACACAAGGAAAGCTGGACAGAGAGATCAATGAGGCAGCCAGTGGCAGTGCACTGAGCCTTCTGTTTGGACTTGCTTCCGGAGGACAGGATGAATTAGTGGGGTGGACAATTTTGACTTCATTTCTGGAAACCTACTGAGTCAGAAGATGTTAATCTGGCCCATGTGTCTCAAGCCACTCTGGCCTGTGTTACAACCTCCTGAGAGCTGAGTGGACTCTCTCCGGGCTGAGGACAAGGGGCCCCCGTGGTCTGGATTAAGTACCTAGGCTCAAGATGCTATGATCGGAATCCTGTCTTCTCTGATCCTGAACTAATGCTTGTAAGTAAAAAAACAAAACAAAATAATAAAAATAAAATAAAACAAAAAACAAAAACAAAAGGACAAATCTAACGAAGCTGAGTACTTGTCATGTGCCTGGTGGTCTTACAGGACACACAGGAACTGGGCATTAGTCAATCATACCAGTTCTATTCCTTTGAAGGGAAGAGGCCTCAGGTGTTGGATGGTTCAGGGGAGTGTAACAGATGGCCAAGGCATAAAATGCACTCCTCCTTAGAAGCTGGAACTGATTGCAACACGACCCTCCTCAAAGCTGGTCTGCCCACTTGACTCTACTGCAGGTGATTCTGACCTGAGAAAGCCATATCGTATTTACTGTTTAGTAAGTTGCATTTGTCTGCTTCCTGGTTTATTTTCTCTTACTGCATTGAGAGTTGTTTGAAGTTTGGGAAACAGTCTGTCTTGTTTACTTCCTATCATTGCCAAGCGTGTAATGGATCATTAGAGCAAATATTTGATAGAGAATGACAGAACACAATTCAAGAAATTTCTGTCATGAAATCCAGAAGACAGCGTCTCTGGCAAAGCACCCAGAGCTGTGCAATTCAACCCAGTCGGTAGGTGTGCCTGAAGCTGACTGCGGGTGAGCTGTGCCACGACGAAAATAGTAGCTCGGCAATGAAAGGTTCAGGCATGCTTCGCCACACCAAGCAGCGTAAGTATGAGTTAAGAACTTTGGAAGAATCTCGATGTGCTATCACACTGCAGTCCCTTCACAAAACTGAGTTCAGGGAAAGGGTCGGGGAGCAGGGAGGGCATCAGGCCACAGAGGTCCTGCTCAGCAACTTGCAGTGCAGGAAAAGCCCCGGAGCTCCCCAAGACCATGTTGGGATCATCAGGAGCAGCTCAGGGTGGATGAATTCATGGGGCTTTCCCAGCATCACTTTAAATCAGGACTAGCACTTCTGGTCATGGGACTGTGCAGTGAATAAAAGGCTGGAAGATGATAAGGCAGGGGCTGTGAGGGAAACAGGTGAGAAATTCAAACAAACATCTCTTAGGGACAAGGATCCAGAAAGAGGAATAAATAGTTGTGAAATGTCATCTGGATCAATTGCAAAGTATACAGAATAAACCGTCTTAATGGGCACACCCATCTCTGATAAACAATGTGTTTTTAAAGTACATTAGATTATTATTTACATTTCATCAATTTATTTATTCAGTCATCTAATCAATATTCATTTAGGGTAAAGAATGAGATGTGGTAATGTGCCAGGCTATGAAAATATAGCATAAATAAGTCCAGTGTAGCTCTGTAGCTTTCATTCCAGTACTTTGTAAAAATTCACAAATAATGGAGAAACCATGAAAATGCTGCTGTATTGCGGCAGGTATAAAGTGCTACAGGAGCCTAATGAAGTTTGAGATACATGTAGATAGGGTTTAAAACTGAAACTCCTTTAGAAAGCAAGTTTAAGAACCAGCTTCCTGGGTCTGGTACAGTAGCCTAGTAGCTAAAGTCCTTGCTTTGACCACACTGGGATCCCATAAGGGCACTGATTTGTGTCTGGGCTGCTCCACTTTCCATCCAGCTCCCTGCTTGTGGTCTGAGAAAGCAATAGAGGATATCCCAAAACTTTGGCACCCTGCACCTGCATGGGCAACACCAGAGAAGCTCCTCCCTTGGGTTGGGTCAGCTCTGATCGTTGTGGCCACTTGGGGAGTGAACCAGTAGAAAGAAGATCTTTCTCTGTTTCTATTTCTCCTTGTAAATATAAATTTCCAATAAGAGTAAATACATCTTAAAAAAAAACTACTACCTGGTACGAATTACAACATGTTGCTTTTCATAGAAATTGGATCCATACTGCTAAATATAAAATCCAGGAGCAATACCATAGTGAGAGATTATCAGGGCCATAAATTTGCAGTGTATGGCAGCATGCACCCTACTTCTCAAGTACTGTAACTATATTCTTTTCATGAAATTCTTATCCAACTACTTCATGGTAACTTTCAACCCAGTATGCGAATAAAAGTTGACATGCAAGCCTAAGTGAACCTGAACTTTAGTTTTGGAAATATTTTCCATGAAATCTGATATGCATTAAGGCTTTGCTCTTCAGTGTATTCCCCCAAAAATAGAGGAGCTGAATGTGCAGAACATTACGTGCCTTCCAAGAGGAGGCTGCCGGCTGCAAGAGGTCGTGTGAGAAACATTGCAAGGTTTCACATCATACAAGCAGCAGCCAAGCTGCTGTTTCCCAAAAGCTCTGTTTTTAATTTTTTTTTTTTTAACATTTGAGAATCTAAGAGACAGAGAGAGAGAGCCAGAGCTCGTCAGTCACTCATTTACTCCCCAAATGCCCTCAATAACCCCAAACAGAAGCTGATTCATGTGAGTGGCAGGGGCCCAACCACATGAGCCACCAGCTCTGCCTTCCAGGGCCTGCACTACTAGGAAACTGGAGTCAGGAGTGGAAACAGATATTAAGCTTCCAGAGCAAAACTGCACCTTTTGTTCCTTGAATTCTTGTCATCTCGGTAGACTCCATTTTCTAAAACTTCCACTAAAGATTGCAAAGCAAGAAGTTAAAAGAACCAAGCATCTTCTGGATTGCTTCTTTTTAAAAATTTCATTGCCTTGCGTTCTAAGTTAGACATGATAATGGCAGTATTTCTTCTTCTTTTTTTTAAAAGATTTATTGATTATTATTGCAAAGTCAGATATACAGAGAGGAGGAGAGGCAGAAAGGAAGATCTTCCGTCTGATGGTTCACTCCCTAAGTGGCCACAATAGCCGGAGCTGTGCCGATCTGAAGCCAGGAGCTTCCTCCAGGTCTCCCATGCAGGTGCAGGGTCCCGAGGCTTTGGACCGTCCTCGACTGCTTTCCCAGGCCAGAGGCAGGGAGCTGGAAGGGAAACAGCACTGCTGGATTAGAACTGGCTCCCATATGGAATCCAGCTCATACAAGGCAAGGACTTTAGCCGCTAGGCTACTGCGCTGGTCCCAGCAGTATTTCTTTTGATTAGCAACAATAGAATATCTGAAAACCTTTGAGGATCATATAAACCAGAGGAAAATACAATCACAAGATTAATAAGAAAAGCCAGGCATGATGAACATAGCAGCAACTAAGGAAGATGAGCACAAACTGAAGGATGCCATCCTCACAGGGGAGGCCAGTCAGATTGACAAGCCCACAAGGAAGACAGCTGACGATCTGTCTCATTTTCTGTCTGCAAATAAATGCTTTTCCCCCTGTCCTTCTAGTTCATAAGAAGAACATTAAGAAACCAAATGTAGCAAGTTATAAAATAATATCCCAGGGAGATGCCAACATAGATACATCTTACTGAGCTTTATTAAAAACAAATATATTGTTAACTAAACCTGTAGTCCTCAAACACATGAAGTTCTCATCTCTATAGGAATACAGGCAAGTAAATTGTACAGTGGTGTTAGTCATGGAAATTCTTTCTTAGTGTTTAATATTTCTCAATATCTCAGCTAATTCCTTTATCATTCCCCCGCCACCCACAGCCTGTCTTCCTGTGTTCCCACCTGAGGCTATCTATCTTAAGGATATGAATAAAAGCCACAAATTGTACAGCCATGAAGATCTTGAAGTGGGATAAGTGGAAGACAAAAACCTCTTTTCCTGGAAAACCGACATGCCCCAATGCACGCTCAGTAGAGAGATCAGCATGGTACACACCCTAGCAACCGGGTCAGTATTTCAGTGGTTGTAGATGGTTTATAGGCACAGTTTTAATTTGTTTTAAGGATTATTTGAGTGAGAGAGGAGGAGGAGGAGGTGGAGGAGAGAAAGAAAGAGAGAGAGAGAGAGAGAGGTTTTCCATCCACTAATTCACTCTCTAGAGGACTGCAACAATCAGGACTGGACTAGGTCAAAGCTACCAGCTAGAAACATCATCCAGGTCTCTCACGTGGGTGACAGGGGTGCAAGTATTTGGGCTATTAGCTTCCCTGAAAACACAAGCAAGGAGCTAGATAGGAAGTGGAATAGCCAGGACTTGAACATGTATTCTGATGTGGGTTGATGGCATTGTAAATGGTGGCTTAATCCACTCTGCTACAATGCCAGACCCTTTTCATATAATTCTAAACATTGGGGTGATTCTAATACTTGCCAGACAATAGTAGAAATGAGGGTAAATTAGTAGTTAGCAATCAATTTACTACAACTTGCTTAGTTTACAAAAAAAACTGCTTAAATTTTTTCTAAGATTTGTATGTGTGTGCATGCACATATGTGGCAGCATGTGGGTGGTATTGCAATTTATCAGAATTATTTTTAGAAGGGTCAGAGGTTTATGCAATCTGAAGGGAACCAGAGTATCCAAATCATTTTTTTTTTTACCATAGAAATCTTTGAATGGACCTTGAATGTCTAAAATTAGCTGCAAAATTTCCTTGTGTAAATACATAGCCACATGTTTTTAATATCTATAATAGCTCTAACCCCATTCTTCATTATCAAAATCAGTGCTTGAAGGATTCAGTGTGTGGATCCAACAGGGGGCGGGAGGTTCTGCTGTGAGTTTCAGACAATGGAAGCAACACTAAATCTCCATCATCAATGGGACTTGTCCTAGGCAAACCATAGCAACCCTATGGCAGCAATGTGTGATGTTTCAGCTGTTGATTGCTGAGGTCCCAGGAAAGTGACAGAGGCATTTTGTTAGAAGTGTTTCACTGTCCTAGAAATCCTGTTGCCGCGTTGGAGAAGGCAGTTACGAGTAGTTTCATTCAAAAGGCACTTGTCTGGAGTCGCGGGTTTGGTTGGGAGGGTGAACAGGTTCTCCACGTGGCCTCCTGCATCTGAAGTATTGAGTCAGGGAAATCCAGTCATTCTGTTAATCGGTTATTTTGTATTTTTAAGCCTTGACTCATCTTCTACTGAAAATATTATGAAAACAGGAAAGGAAATATTAGGATTCCTTTGATAGGAAACAGGAATATGCAAACCAAAGACAAACGATGATATTGTGAGAGGCTTGTTGAAGAAGAATTCAATGAGAAGTATTTAACAAATCCTAAATCAATGATACGTTCGCATCTGTTTGACTGCCAGGTACATCTGGTGTGATTTAAAAGCTAGTTCTTTCAGTCCTGCCCTGAACTTGGGCTGACATGCTGTATTTTGTTCTAATTCTTCATCCACTACTTGCTGTGGAATTAGACACACCGCCACATGGACGAGCCTGTTTGCTGCTGTGACCCTGCAGGGCAGGAGGTGTCAGAAGCAGATCAGCCGAGCCATTTTATTTCTGCTTTCTGAGCTTTCCCAAATCACAATGATCTGTTATGTAGTAATCTTTCATTATCTCACGCACATATAGCTTGATGACATCTGTGTTTTTAGCTTGTATTGTATTTGGAATAGTCAATACTACCATTTTTTTTTTTTTAAAGCATAGATGGTTATTCTTCCAACCCCAGTTTTCTCCTTCATACTGTCATCACTTCAAAGCCTTCATTTGAATGCTTTCCTGTTGTTTGTCTCTCTGTCTGACAAATTCGCCCTAATCCTGTCTATGATCACATGGAAGCATTGCTTCACCTACCGTGCTGGCTAATCTGTTCTGCCCGTCCACAGGCGAGACATACACAAGCACTCAACATTCCCCAGGAACTCACTCTGCTCTCATACTACAATAGGAACATGTCTCTTTCCTTTCTTTTTTTTTTTTTTTTAAGATTTATTTTTAGCGGAAAGGGTGATATACAGAGAGGACGAGAGGCAGAGAGGAAGATCTTCTGTCCGATGATTCACTCCCCAAATGTTCGCCAAAGTTGGAGCTGTACTGATCCAAAGCCAGAAGCCAGGAACTTCCTCCAAGTCTCCCACATGGCTGCAGGGTTCCAAGGTTTTGGACTGTCTTCCAGTGCTTTCCCAGGCCACAAGCAGGGAGCTGGATGGGAAGCAGGGCTGCCGGGATCAGAACCGGCGCCCATATTGGATCCGGCGTGTTCAAGGCGAGGACTTCAGCCGCTACACTATTGCGTCGGGCCCCATGGTTCTTTTTGTAAAATCACATCTTGCCTCCTGATGCTTCTTGCTCATCCCATTAGTGACTTTGTGTACCATTTACTATGCTTTGGATATTAATTTGAATACAGAATGTCATCCAAAGCTCATGTGGAAGATAAAATATGATGTTACTAGTACTAAGAAAGTAGACACTTACAGTTGTGGTATCTGAAAGCAGGGCCTTTGTAGAATGCTCGGATTAGGATGGTCATTAGGTTGGAGTTCTCATGAGTCAATCCTGGTGATGTTGTAAGAGACCACATAGACATGGCCATGCTTGCTCTCTTTTGCCACGTGGTACTCAGTGCCGTCTTGGGAGTCTGCCAAAGTTTCATCAGCAGAAGCTGAGCCACTGGAGTCTACCATCTTGGACTATGGACCTCCAAACCTATAAGCCCAAATCATCCTTTATTAAGTGGCTTCCCTTAGATTGTTTTTTGTTTTTTTTTCCTGAAGTAATGAAAGACTGACTGAGACACCATTCAACTTTAGGGTTTGTCACAAAATTCTGTTCAGTGGACTTGTAACAGAAAACACTGTCTAGGTGTACAGTCACAGATACTCATGGCTTCTGAGGTCAGTTTTACCCACATCTTGCTATTCTTATGAGTTCTTCACATTTGTATAAAGAAGCACCAATATTGTGAAAACTCCAAGGCACACACTGCTGTGGTGTCAAAATTGGCTCCATTTGCTTGCAGATAATTTGTGTACGTTCAATATTTTCGGTGTAACATACTTTGCTATATCAACTTTCATCTTTCACCATTCATATTGCCTTCTTTAACAGGGCTCAATTCCCAAGAATTTAAGACTGAGTTTCTGTGTTCTGACAAAACCTTTCACATCATCTGATCTGGGCAGTTGAGTCAAATAGGCAGAAATTGAGCATGAGGCCTTAGCATGGACCCAATAATTGCTGAATATGAACCCAAATCTAGAAGCTTTGAAGGCCCTGCATTCTTCTTTTATAAATCACATCTTTGCTTTAGACTACTAGGTAATCTGTATGTAGACTGCCATGATATGAGACCCCAAAACCAAGCAGTACTGAGACAAACCCTGACTGGTGAGTCAAAGGCTGAGAGAGTCTCCCTTGCCTATGAGCAGAAGCTACCTCTGCTCAGTGTGTGCTTCCTCTCGTGGTTGCTTCCAAGGTTCACATCCTTTCATTCCATGATTTTCCTGGTGGTGATGTACCTTAGGTTCTCCTATTTTGATTCTACTGATTAAAAGCAAGCAAGCAGCCTCTGTGTCTATCAGGAGGCAACTCACAGGAACAGGGCCAGGCCACATCTCTTTTTTTCTGAAGTTGTTCCCCTCCCAACTGTAATGAGCTTGCTTGTAATCCAGTGGCAGTTTGGGGCAATAGCATCCAAAACAGTGAGCCTCTAGTAGTGTTTTCCTTGTGTTGCGCAAGTGGCTATATGAGGTGTGTTTTCTACAGAAAGTTGATCATTTCCTCCTTTAAATTAATCATTTACTAAAAATAATATGGCCTGGAGAGTTTTGCATGAGACACAGAGTGTTGTAGTTGGGAGGGTGGACTTGTGGATTTATCAAAATAATTAAGTGGAGAGAATACTAAAGAGCAATGAACTTGGTGTGTGGATACCATGTCCCATCGCTTTGAGTTACAGACTGGTTCATGTAAGATGCTTTCCGTTAGTGTGGCTGCATTTCTAGATAGGGTCTTTCACAAAGTAATTGAGGTTAATTGAAATCAGAAAGGGACCTTATATTTACAGAACTGATATGTTTATACAAAGAGATAGAGTTCTCCCTCTTTAGTCTTTCCTCCATTTCCTGAAGCTAAAAATATCTGGGGTTTTATTAACTTTATTTCAGGCTTGTCTCAAGAAATAATGAGGAAAAATCTATGTTTTGCTTATGAGGAGGGATCCAGAGCCACAACTCCACAAATGGATTCAGTGTTTACATTTTATTAAAGCACGTCTTGGGCCATCTGAACCACAGATATTTAAATGTAGTGATGTAAGGAGAGCCTAATACAGTTCTTGACTTTAAAATTGAAAATGCTGCTTTTCAATCAAGTAATAAAGTGTATAAACATTTAATGGCTTATTTGTGTCATGATGTCACCCAGGGGTATTGTCTTGTAGTTCAAATATTGGCAAAACTGCTTACTCCAACCTCTTAAATTGCCGTCTGTTGTATGTCATGACATTGTTATTTATAGTTGATATTTTGTGTACCCTTGAACTCAAACCAATGAAACTGTTTAGAATAGCAGGCGATATAGAGCGAACCAGAGTAGGACAGACCCAGGTTCAGTTTGCTGATCATTGCCTATGGAGCTTTGAGAAGTTTTGTGACTCTTTTAAGACTGTTTCCTCATTTGTAATGAATATTCTCTTGTGGGTACCACGAGTATTACACGAAAGAACCTGTATTCAACACTTAGCTGAGTGCAGAGTGCATGGTGAACGTGTGACAAGCGATGACAAGTGGCAGTCATTGTTGCCATCTTAGGTGTTTCTGTAATCTTGAAGAACATGTTTGATCAACTTGGAAATAGAATTTAAATGCCCTGCTGGGAAGCAGCTCCTCACAGGAAGAGGGACTCCAGGAAATGATCCTCCATCCGTCAGAATAAAACATGATGTATACATGGTCAGGTATTGAGTACACCTGGTCCCGTTTCCTTCAGGAGCCATTTCCGCATGTGTGGCAAACTGTCAAGCTTGTAAACACAGTTGCTTTTGATAGATGTATATTGTATTTTTTCATTTAATTGTTCGTATTGTATTTTAAATTCTTATTTATTTCTCCTTTAATCTTTATTATTCTTTTCTTCCAACTAACTTTGGACTTGGCTTGTTCTTACTCTTTTAGGCCTTTGAAGTGCATTGTTTCTTTTTTTCTTTAAAAAATTATTTTATTATTATTGTCATTTTATGATACAGTTTCATAGGCCCTAGTATTTTCCTTACCCGCTTTCCAAATCCCCTCCCTCCTCACTGAATTCCCCTATGTAATTCCAGTAATATAGTCCTTCATAAACAATCATAAGTCAATCATTGTGGGCATGGACAATGGCACAGAGTTCAACATTCTATTATCAATATATAGTTAACAGTTTCGTTAGGAGTTCATTTTTGATCTGGAATTAGAGATGCATACTGCACTGTATCCTTACATCTGAATATGATACTCTCCATTACACAGTTACTATACATCCCCTTAAATGAAAAGCCACAAAAGAAAATCAACAGCTAAAAGAAAAGTTGAAATGTACAATGCTGTGATGTTAAATAATATGCTACTGAATGACTAATGTGTCACTGAACAAATAAGAAGAAAACCAAGAACCTTCTTGGAAAAAAATGATGCAACTCTATGATTTGTGAATTAGTGAATAATTTAGTGAGAAAAAAACTGTTTTGAAAACTGAAAACAAAAACATCAAAACCTACGAGATATGCATTCCACTAATCTTTGTTCATGAGATGTGTCTCCTGTAGAGAACAGATAAACGCTTTTTTAAATCCAGTTACTACTCTATGGCATTTGATTGATGGCTTTAAGCCATTTACATTCAGGGTTAATAGGTGGTAATTTGGTCCTGTCATTTCAGCAATGAGTTGTTCATTGATTTAGGCTTCTGTTGTTATTTTACTGGGATGTTCTTCACATTTGCCTTTGTTTCTGGTGGGTGCTATTCCTTTTCTTTGTTAAGAGAACATCTTTACATACATTTGCAGGTCAGGCTTGGAAGAGGCATATTGTTTTAACTTTTCTTTACTGTGGAAGAATTTTATTTCATCTTCAAAGACAAAGGAGCGTTTTGCTGAATATGTTATCCTGGTCTGACAATTTTTTCCTTTTAGAATTTGGATTATGTCACTCCATTCTCTTCTGCCCTGTAGAGTTTCCTGTGAGAGGTCAGCTGTAAATTCAATTGCCAATTCTGTATATGTCAATTGATTTTTTTCACGTGCACATTTAAGAATCTTTTCCTAATGGTTGATGAAGAGAGCTTGATTATCACGTGTTGTGGTGAAGATCGCTTTTGATCAACCCTGTTGGGAGCTCTGTGCCCCTCCTGGATGTTGTTTGGCAATTCTTTTTCCAGATTAGGGAATTTTTCTGTTTTATTTCGTTGAGTACATTTTTAACTCAGCTTATGTTTCTGCACGTTCTGGAACTGCCAAACTCTTACGTTTGGCCTTTTAATAGTGTCTTTCAATTCTTGAATACTTTTTTTTAGCTTGAACCAGCTCTGCTTCCAGCTTTTTGATTGTTTCACATGATAAGAAAGAATCTTTTCCAAATCTGAGATTCTTTCTTCTGCCTCCTTCATTCTATTATGGAGACTTTCCAATGAAAGTTGAATTTTCTCCATCTGTCCTTCATTTCCATTAATTTGGCTTGATTTTGTTTTGTTATGGGGTGCAGCCAGTGATAGCAAGCACCCATTGACAGTGGGCAAATAAAATTTGGCTGTGTCCCCCAACCTCTGTCCTGAAGGTGGGTCCTACACAATGGAATAGTAATTGCATCCTCAACCACTTCCCCCACATCCTAAATGAGCCAGGATATTGAAAGTCCAATTAGTCTAGGTGTTTTTAGCTACAAGCCCAGTTCCTGTTCCTGCCCATCCTAACGAGCATTAATCAACTCTTTAGCCCACAACACTTGGGTATTCGCTCCTGCCCACCTGTGACTCACCTATCAACTGAGAGAGGACGGTATTACATTGTTGTGTAACCACTCCCCTCACAAGCCCCTTTAAAAAGGCCCATGAAGCAGGGGCTCTCACTCTCTTTCTGGCCAGGTGCTTCTGTTACTCTGACACCTCGACTCTTGGCTGACCCAGGACAGGTAATCCCCTGAGCATGGTCCCTGTGTGCTGCTTAGATGGGACAATGGTTATAATAATGTTGTTACTGGTTTGTGTGCTATCAGGAGTTCCAGGAGGGGTGAGGCCTAACAGTAGTAGAATGTGGGCAGAGAAGCCAGAGAAAGGTGAATGTCTGCAGGTTTGTAAGTGTGTCCAGGTTCTTTGTGAGTGTGTCCAGGTTATTTGTTGCATGTCTGTTAGAATAACATATATTGTTGGGGAAGCTGGGACATAGGTCTTCAGCTTAATAGATGAACTTAAGGATGATGACCATTTGTTTCTTTTGGAATTATGATTGGTTGGATTATGATTAGGTGGATTGCTGTATGGACTAGTAATTTGCCATTGTGCTCTGTTGTCTTCAAGCTTGATTAATAAAGACTCCTTAATAAACCTTAGACAGGTCTGGTGTGATCTCGCTCGCACTCTGCAACAGTTTCAGTGTTGTTATTTCTTGTGAAATATACTACTTAAATTCCTTGAACTACTTAAATTCCTTGAACTCCTCTATGTGCTTCTCATTGTTTTTTTTTTAAAGATTTATTTGTTTATTTATTTTTGAAGATTTATTTTTTTATTGGAAAGTCAGATATACAGAGAAGAGGAGAAACAGAGTGGAAGATCTTCCATCCATTAATTCACTCCCCAAATGGCCACACCGATGGGAGCTAAGTGAATCCAAAGCCAGGAGTCTGGAGACTCTTTTGGTTTTCAATATGTGGGTGCAGGGTTCCCAAGCTTTGGGCTGTCCTTGACTGATTTCCCAGGCCACAAGCATGGAACTGGGTGAGAAGCAGGGCTGCTGGGATTAGAACCGGAGCCCATATAGGACCCTGGCACATTAAAGGTGAGGACTTTAGCTGCTAGGCTACAGTGCTGGGCCCACTTCTCATCATTGATACAAAGCTTTATAATGAATTTTCTGAATTCTATATTGCCCACTTTCTTGATGTATTCTTCAGTGAACTCTGAAGTTGGCAAAGGCTTTTTGCTCATTTGCAGGAGAGTCTTTAGTAATATTGTGCCTTTGTCTCTTCTTTTGCTCTTGGTCATTGTACTTCTCATTAGCAGATTCTTCTCCTTAGGGCAGGTTTTTAAGCTGTGTCACACACAGGTCTGCAGTTCAACTGTATTTATTGCAGTTAGTATCAGTTTTTTATTTGCATCACTTGTGTCACTCTCTCCAGAGGGCTCTGGTGTTAGACTTCCACCATTGTCTCCATAGCCCCAGCTCCACGCTCACTATTCTCTAACCCCTGTGATCCCATGAGGAGACTGCATTATTGTCTGTACAATGCTTCTACCACTTCTGTTCAGGCAGTTTCCAGGATTTGGGAGAAACCAGCTGTCCTAAATAAGTAGGTTGTCGTTGGTGTTGATCTGGTAGGAACCTGCTGGCTGTGGTTGCTGGTGGAGTTCTGGGCTCCGGTAGAGCTCAGATCTCCACTTGCTGAATGCCGCTAGGTTATCTGGTCACTGCAGCACCACACTGTTGTCTCTGTTGCTTTCTTCTGTGTATCAGTGTCCAGGTGCCTCTCTGCCGACAGTCTGTCTTCTTCAATTTTCTGGAATATGCCCTCTCTGTTTCTCCATCTGTCTAAACATGTTTTTACTGTATTCTGCCATCTTGATTCCTCCTCCACCTGGTGCTGGGTCTCAATGCAATGGGCCTGGAGCTGAACTTGGTGGCAGAACTCAGAACAAAACTTTCTGTTTTTCTTTCCCATGGCTGAAAACTGGCTTCTTTTGGTCCCTTCAGGCTGGTTGAAGTGTGGTACAGGGAGTGTCCCTAGGTCACCCATACTGAGGAAAGCTGGGTGGGTCACATTTGGTCTTAAATTCATCATTCCCTTCACAGTCTTGAGAATCCGTATTGGGCCCACATGCCCATCCCACCAGGATCCATATCTCCAACAGATGTTGAGTCAGATCTAGACATTGTACTATCTGAGAGTACTGTTTGATAAATTTCTCTGTGAAAGAATTAGCACCAAGCTTCAATGCAAAGTTGCAAGTTCACTTTCCCATGCTAATCTCGATCGGCTTTGGTCTTGCCCCATTGCGTGCCGGAAGTTTGTGGAGGGATTATGGAAGTAGTGCTTGAGCACTTGACTGGGGAGGGACCCAAGGGCCCGTCTGATCTTGGAGCAGAGGCTGTGGGGTCCTGCACAGTGCTGAATTTCACAGTAGCAATCCTGGTACTTGATTTCCAGGGTAAGATTTAAACTGAATTTGCTTCCTTTCTCCCAGATGAGAGGCCTTTATTTTCACACTGCACTGCTGGGAGCTTTGGGAGGACTAATTATTTCCTTCTTGTCTTCCACCATGCATCTTTGGTGTTATTATACTAACATCAGGCACTGTGATCTCTTACCTGACTGGTTCTTACACGGGTCATTTGATGTGTGAATAGCTGTTTAAATTGGTGTCTCTGTGAGGGGGGACATGATTGCTAGCATGGCTTACTCACCTGCTGCCTTTCTCCAACCATTTGTTTTGATCCCTTAAAAAAGTGTTGTTAGAAGGGACTCCTAGGTTTTACCAGACTGTCATAGAGGCACATGTTACAAAATGATTAGCAAAGTTTTTAGACAATTAAAGGAAAGATAAAAGAACTGCAGAGCTGTCATCAAATGCTTAGGTAGGGTGAAGACTCCAGTTTCAATGTGACCGGGGTCTACATCTGGCACACAGTCAATGCTTGATCAGTGTCTACTGGATCATGGACAAATGCATGTAGGATGGCTTGGGCTCCTGTTTGGATCCTGAGGCATGAACGCTTCAGCTTCTCTTGTAGAGTAGGTTGGTCTTCTGGCCTTTGCTGGCTGAAGTCACTTCTACCTGTATTTCTTGTGTGTTGCAAGTCTGATAGGCAGAGGCACAAATGGCCTTTTTAAAAAAAATTATTTATTTATAAAATTTTGATCATCTTTACACAGCTGATTAGGGATCAAAAGACCAAGGGTTACAGGAAAGTGGGTAAGACCATTATTTCCACATTTTGTGTGTGTGTGTATCTGGGGTAAGGAGGGAGACAAAGGGAGAAGTCTTACCCAACTCCCCACCCCTTCCCAGGGTCCCTGACATTGGGCATGCTCCGAGGGCACTGCTCAAGTGGTTTTGATAGTTCAACAGTTCTGAATTGCTGCCAATCTTGCCATTTCAATCATGATGAAATCACTCCAGAATCCACTGGCTGACATACTCCACCTTAGGGTCCTCTGTTGTGGTACCAGGTATCCTATGCAGGCTCCAACGGACTGCCATTTCCTCCATGTGCATTTGGATATACTGTTTACTGTTCAGTCTGAGCCTACGAGGAGGTTCAGCTCTGATATGGAACCTGCAATTCTCTTCATGACTGGGGTTCTGGGAGCAGCAGTTCAGTTGGAGGGATCCCCAAAGAAGCTTTGTCTGAGGTGGTCCCAGGCCTGATTCTTGTGCATACTTGCCAGTACAGGGTCTGGCACCGTCTGTCGACCCAATCAGCTTATGCTCATGCTGGTGGTTGCAATTGCTGGGTCAGTTCTGTTCCCAGACCTGTCTTCCAAATGAACCAATGGGTGTTGCAGTCAAGTCTGATCCTGCCTTTTCCATACTCAGCTGTCACACAAACCACTGGGATCTGTAGCTTAGTTGGGGCAACTCATCATAACCCCTACCTCCTACCCTGGTTTCTATGCTTATCAATATGTACAGCAGACTTGTCCAGTCTGTCCCACATCCCATTCATATCTTGTACATGTCAATGGGCATCAAAGCCCTGTTCAACCCAATCAGCCCCACTCTGCAGCTCACACACATGCTGGCGGGTGCTGTTCTTTCTAGCCACCCCTACCCCAGTCGTGGTTTTCATGCTATCCAGTGGGAGTGGTAACCCACGAGGGAGGTGCCCACCATTTCCCTACTAGGCTACTCCCACTCCCAGATCATGCATTCTCCAGGTGGTTCTGCTGTTTAACTTGCCAGATTTAGCCCCCAGTGCCAGCTACTGCCAGCTGATGCTGCAGCAAAGCCCAACCAACCCTCGACCATTCTGATTTATGCTTGCACCAGTAGGGACAGTCAGCCCAGCCTGGCTTTTCCCTAATCCAGCTCACATGAGATCCAGAGCTGTTATAGTCCTGCCCAGTCTGTCTGCCCCCATCTAAACTAATGCTTTCCAGTGGGAGTGATGGTCAGGCAGCAGAGTTCTCCTCCTTTCCCCTACCAGCTTTGCCCGCTCCCCAAATGGTTCTCAGTGTGCTGTTTGGATGCTGTGGCCCAGTCTGGCATGGCCCACCCTGCCTTGGCATTTGCCAGTGGGTGCTAGTGGGGCCTACAGCCTAGCCCAGCCCAACAAGACCAATGACTTTTTTAAAAAAAGATTTATTTATTTGTTGGAAAGGCAGATATATAGAGAGGAGGAGATACAGAGAAGAAGATCTTCCATCTGATGGTTCACTCCCCAAGTGACCGCAATGGTTGGAACTGAGTCAATCTGAAGCCAGGAACTTCTTCAGGGTCTCCCACATGGGTACTGGGTCCCAAAGCTTTGGGCCATCCTCCCTGGCCACAAGGAGGAAGCTGGATGGGAAGTGGAGCCACTGGGATTAGAACCGGCACCCGTATGGGATCCTGGGCGCGTTTAAGGTGAGGACGTTAGCCACTACGCTATGCTATCATGCCAAGCCCTCAATGGCCTTTTTAATAGACTACCTTGGTTGGGATGATTGTACAGTGAATGACCTTGGAGGCTGGAAGCAGTGTTCCCAGGAACAAAGTGCAATTGTGCCTTCTGCACACTAGAAATGATCCAGATTCTCCCAATTCAAGGAGTCTGCTATTTCTGCTCTGTAACATAACTGTGCCTCTAATCTTTGTATTGCCATGTGAGCACCACAAAATGCAGACAGTCTGGCTGTCATACATTCTGTGAGTTATAAAGTTGTTCTCTGACCCCAGGCGTCTTCAGTCTTCTCCAGCTTTATGAGTTAGTCTGTTGGAGGGCAAAATCGCCAGCGATTCACAGATCTGGGCAGCTACCAAGAGCAGACTGTGTCTGAGTTCCTGTGGGATGCCCTCTGTAGTCTAGCACTACAGGTGTTTTTGTCATTCTGGAATTTCTGGAAGGCATCCAGAACCAGTGACACTCCTATGCCCTCTAGTGGGCACTGTAGATTATATATTGAGGGGAGAAGCCCTTTCAGGAACTTCCGGAGATTTTTGGAGTCACCTAAGAAGAAAGCCAACCACCCAGGTATCTATGACTTTGGTACTCACTCTGTGTCATGACCACCAATCTTTAGTTTGCCTGAAACTTAGGGCTGCTCTCGTGAGGAGTTGTATTTAAGCATTTATTAAGAGTTTTTTTTTCTTACCTTACTTTCCTTTTCTTTTTTCATTGGCACTATGCTCATGTGCTAGGGACCAGGAGTGATCCCAAGTATTGGGTACCATCATGAGACACGTTTCCTGGTCTGGCAGTACCGGTTGAGTTTGCTGTTAGAGTATTTGATGAAAACTCCAAATTTATTGTTTTATTTCTTTCATCTTACCCGTGATAGTCTCTGGTTATGTGTCACAACTTTGGTAGAGAAAATATTAGCACCACATACCATGCCTTTTTTTCTTTTATGTTAGGGGTTCTAAATTAATTAGTTGAGTTACAGTGCAACCCTTTCTTCTTTCTTTCATCTTCCTCCCCCACCTCCAACCCCTGTCCTACTGTTGGTGTTGGGTCAGGCTAAATGTAGAAAGTGGAACTCAATCAAGGTTTTCCATGTGGGAGGTAGAGGCCCAAGTGCTTGAGCCATTACCTGTTGTCTCCAAGACTGCACATTAGCAGGAAGTTAGATTAGAAGCAGAATCGATACTCAAACCCAGGTACTCTGATAGGGATTTGAGCATCCTAAACAGCTACTTAGTCTGCTGTATCAAATGTCTGCCCTCCATAGACAGCGCTGAGCGTACACACAATCCAACCCCTAGAACAGTCCAGATTGATGCATAATGAGATCAGATGATGCCTTCATATTTTTGGATGTTTTTGGATAAATCCGAGTTGGTCAGTAGGAGTCATTGAGCCCCCCTTCACTTTCTCCCCAATCCTTGTGCAGCTGTGTGCTTGTCCCAACTTTGGTTTTGACTTTGATTAGCGCCCACTCAGTTCCTTTCCAGATACATCAATGAATGGAGTATTAACAACTTGCGATTTCCTTGATATAATTCCAAAGCATAATTAGAAGCACAATGTTGATGCAAATGATGTATTACAGTCAGGTTCATGGAGACTGAATGATGAATGAAGAGGAGTATTTGGATTTCCTTCCTAAGGGGAGACAATTTCTCCCCCACACTGCAGCCTCTAATGGCTGTATCTAGTGTCCTCCGTCAATCCAGTCTCCACTTGTGGTTTAGATGATTTTGACTTTATACTTAAGCATTTTTCCTATATAGGTATCAATCAAGAGTCAGCACACTTGTCACTACTGTAAGTCTGAAGTGCTGTTTTCTTCTTGGAATATCTGGGGCATGTCAAGTGGGCCATGTGATAGGGCCTGGGGCTCACATCATCCAAGTGTTTCAAAGGAAATAACACTTTGGCTATGGCATTCATGCCAAATGCCTGCCACAGGCCCTTATCTGTGCTATATATCGCAAAGCATTGGAAATGCATGGATCTTGGGTTGAGTCCAAGATAATTAAATGCTGAAGGCTCTTAGAAGTCAGTTTGCATGGTGACTGGAAAATGACCGTACGTGGGCGTGTTAGTTTCAGAGGTGTCACTTAACCCATATTCTGGCCTTGCACGTCTGCAAAAGCTGCCGTTGTCCTGTTTACTTACTTTGGTTCTGGCAGTGCCAGGCAAGTGATAGCATCTGGTGATGAACTTCTTGCTGGCAGCGTGCTGATGCTATACAGAACATCACATGGAATGAGGCAGGATGCTTGTACCTGTGTATCTAGTCTTTTTTCCCTCTTATTTTCCTCTACTCTTATAAGCTCACCATGATTCAATTACAGTACTTTTTTAGTGGCGTTGTCCAAAGTTAACCACTTCCTTTTTTTAAAAAAATATATTTTTCAAATGAGTTTTGAATTATGTGGTACAATTTCATATAGACTGGGATTCCCCCCACGCTTGCACCCCTCGACAGATTTTCCCCATTTTACTATAATGGTGTA
The DNA here is from genome assembly GCF_030435755.1 of Ochotona princeps. NCBI lineage: Eukaryota > Metazoa > Chordata > Mammalia > Lagomorpha > Ochotonidae > Ochotona > Ochotona princeps. Next base: position 63,790,265 of record NC_080841.1, on the reverse strand, counting down.
GTCCTTCATAAGGAATCATAATTCTATCAGTCTCTTATTTAAGTGTACCCTGGCATTGTTGCTACAGACAATGTCAGACAGTCCAGCCTCCTATTGTCTACACATGTTCAACAGTTTCATTGGGAATCCATCTTTTGTCTAAAAGCAGGGATGCATGTTCCATTACATCCCCACATTTGTATATGATAGACCCCAGTACTCCATCACTATACATTTCCATAACTGAGAAGCCATGAAACAAGGTCAGCAACTGGTGTGAGTTAGAGCAGTCACAACATCAGCAACATTACAGCACCATGAAAAAACGCACTACTGAATAACCAACACATGAGTGACAAAAAGGAAACACAAAAGTCTCTTGGGAAAAATGATGCCACTGTCTAATCCATAAGCCAGTGATGAATTTGACAAGAGAAAAGAAATTATTTGGAAGGAACCAAACTGAAATAAAAAAACCCATCAAAACACATGGGATACAGCTAAACAAACAAACAAACAAACAAACAAAAGCACTATGCATTGCACTATTGAAGTTACACTTTCCATGCTGGTTTCCATATATAAGAGAGAAGATATGGTATTTGTTCTTTTGTGATTGACTCATTTCACTGAGCATAATGGTCTCTAGTTGGGACCACCTAGTTGTAAATACTATAATTTCATTCTTAATAGCTGAATAAAATTCCACAGAGTAGATGTATCACAGTTTCTTCAACCACTCTTCTCTGGACGCACATCTGGATTGTTTCCATGTCTTTGCTATTGTAGATTGTGCTGCTGTAAATATAGGATTACAGATCCCACTCTCATACACAGATTTCACTTCTATTGGGTATATTCCTAGGAGTGGGATAGGTGTGTCATATGGCAGGTTTATTTGAAATTCTCCAAACACTCTCCATACTGATTTCCACAGTGGTTGTACTAGCCTACGCTTCCACCAGCAGTGAAGGAGGGTGCCTTTCTCCCCAAATCCACTCCAGCAGATATTGTTAGTTGAGTTCTGAATGTAGGCCAGTTTCACTGGAGTTAGGTGGTACCTCAATGTGGGTTTCATTTGTATCTCTCTTATGGCTAGGGAGGCTGAGCATCTTTTCATATGTCTGTTAGCCATTTGAATCTGTTCTTTTGAAAAATTTCTGTTCATTTCCTTTGCCCATTTTGTTACAAGTTTTTTTTTCTGTCTCTGGGTTTCCAAAGCTCTTTGTAAATCCTGGATATTAGTCCCCTATCACTTGTGTAGTGTGCAAAAATTTTCTCCCATTCTGTTGGCTGCTTCTTCACTTTGTTAGCTGTACGGAAGCTTTCAGTTTGATGTAGTCCCTTTTGTTCATTTTGCTTTGATTGCCTTTGCTTTTGGTGTCTTTTCTAAGAAGTCTTTCCCTGTTCCTATATCTTGGAGTGTGCTTCCTATGTTTTTCTTTAATAGGTTGATGATTTCTGGGTGTAGATTTAGGTCCTTGATCCATTTAGAGTTAATTTTCTTATAATGCGACAGGTGTGGTTCTTGCTTCTCAATTCTGCAAGGTGCTATCCAGTTCTCCCAACAGCATTTGTTGAATATACCAGGCTTTTTACCTGGATTGTTTTCAGTTTTCTTGTCAAAGATTAATTGACTACACATGTGTGGGCTCCCTTCTGGTGTTTCTATTCTGTTCCACTGATCTTCTCCCCTGTTTCTGTACCAGTACCAGACTGTTTTGATAACTACTGCTCTGTAGCTTTAGCTATTCATGGTCTTTTGTGATTCCAGATGAACTTTTGTATCTTCTTTTCTATTTCTGGAAGAATGTTGTTGGGATTTTGATTGGGATTGCACTGAATCTGTATATTGCTTTTGGTAATATCATTTTGATAATGTTGATCCTGTCAATCCAGGAACATGGTAAGATTCTCCATTTTTCAAGGTCTTCTTCTATTTCCTTTTTACTCTTTTATAGTTTTAATCATAGAGGTCTTTCACATTTTTAGTTAGCTTAATTCCTAGGTATTTAAGATTCCTCTCCTCTATTTTAAAGGGGACTGTACTCACAATTTCTTTCTCAGCCATGGAATTATTTGTGTACAATAGTGCTATTGATTTGTGTTCATTAATTTTGTATCCTGCTACTCTGCCAAAGTTCCAATAGTCTCGTGACTGAGTCTTTTAGTTTTCCTAAGTAGAGAATCATATCATCTGCAAATAGAGATAATTTCAATTCCTTATTTCCAATTTGTATTCTTTTAATTGCTTTTTCTTGCCTAATAGCTCTGGCAAGGACTTTCGATACTATATTGAAGGGTAGTGGTGACAGTGGACATCCCTGCCTAGTTCCAGATTTTAGTGGGAAGGTTTCCAACCTTTCCCCATTTAGTATGATGCTGGCATTGGGTTTTCATAAATTGCTTTGATTGTGTTGTATAATGTTCCTTCTAAGCCTATTTTGCTTAGGATTTTCAGCATGAAGTGGTGTTGGATTCTTTCAAATGCCTTCTCTGCATCTATTGAGAGGATCATATGGTTTTTATTTTTTAATTTGTTGATGTGATGTATCACATTTATTGATTTGCAGATGTTGAATCATTCCTGCATGCCTGGGATGAATCCCATTGGGTCTGGGTGAATGATCTGCCTGATGTGCTGTTGGATCCTGTTGGCTAGTATTTTATTGAGGATCTTTGCATCTATGTTCATCAAGGATATCAGCCTGTACTTCTTTTTTTCTGTCTTGTCTCTATCTGGCTTTGGTATCAAGGTGATAGTCACTTCATAGAGTTTGGAAAGATTGCCTCTCTTTCTATTGCTTGAAAAAGTTTTTATAGGATTGGGATAAATTCCTCTTGAAATGTTTGGTAGCATTCAGCAGTGAAGCCATCTGGTCCAGGATTTTTCTTGGTTGGGAGGGCTTTAATTACTGATTCAATCTCAGTGCATGTTTTTGGTCTATTTAGATTGTTAATTGCTTCTTTTTTTTTTTAAAGATTTATTTATTTTATTACAAAGTCAGATATACAGAGGAGGAGGAGAGACAGAGAGGAAGTTCTTCCGTCCGATGATTCACTCCCCAAGTGAGCCGCAACGGCCGGTGCTGCGCCGATCCAAAGCCAGGAGCCAGGAACCTCTTCCGGGTCTCCCACACGGGTGCAGGGTCCCAATGCATTGGGCCATCCTTGACTGCTTTCCCAGGCCACAAGCAGGGAGCTGGATGGGAAGTGGAGCAGCCGGGATTAGAACCGGTGCCCATATGGGATCCCGGGGCTTTCAAGGCGAGCACTTTGGCCGCTAGGCCACGCCGCCAGGTGTTAATTGCCTTCTTGATTCAATTTTGGTGGATTGTATGTGTCCAAAAATCTATCCATCTGTTCTAGGTCTTTTGATTTGTTCACATATAGTTGCTTGCAAGGGTTCCTCATGATTCTTTTTATTTCCGAGGTATGTGTTGCTATATCTCCTTTCTCATCTCTGATGATATTGATGTGAATTTTCTCCCTCCCTTTTTTGATGAGTTAGGCTACTAGGGAGTCTATTTTGTTGAGTTAATCACTTCCTTAAGGCCTCACTTATAAACACCATCATTGGATCAAGTTTTCATCCTCTTCATGCAACTTAAGATGATTTTGAGGGCCAAATCTATAGAAGTTTGAATGGACAAACATCCAAACCCCGCCTGTGGCATAATCTGTATTCAGGTTGTGTTAGGGGCTAGTTACTAAGGAGAAGCTGTGACTGCAGTATACTGACTCATGACATAGGAAATTTGCAACTAGAAGCTGTGGATGTCAAGGAACAAAACAGTCCATAAGGAATATTAAAATTAAAATCTTGTCTTTGGCACCTCTGTGTGGATGTACACCGATATACATATGCATATGTGCACATGCACATATCTTATTTCTCAGTTCTCTCCATTAGCAGTTAATTTAACAACCAGTTCCAACCAAGAGGATTATTATTAAGGCAAATATGCCTTGTGATTATAGAAAAATGAATTCTGTTATACACACATATATCAGTTAACATGATCTTTCTCTAGTGGTTATCCCTAAAGAAGTGTATTAGTGGTTTTTCAGTTCTAAAGAATTATCCCATGACTTGCATGGTTTATTCTGTTTTGTTTGGGAATTGAATCTCAATTATTTAATATTCCAGGAGAATTTTCAGTTCAGGAGAATTTTTTCAGAACATTCATGCTAATGTGAGAGATATGAAGAATTGTGTTATATTACTTATCGTTATGGAACAAGGAACCTCAAACAATAAAATGAACAACAATGAAAAATAAATTAGGGAAGGGAAAATATAACATTTCTTACCTGAAAGCTCTCATTGTCTTAATGAAAGGCCCTTTCTTCATGTGTGTTCATTTTCTGGCTTCTGTCTGCTTCAGGATGAAGGTGAACCCCTGGATTAGATGAAATGGGGGCATATTGGTGATGGACTCTATAGACTTCCTGAAAAACATCTATTGCCTTCGGAGGTACAGGGATCAGCCAGTCTCTCCCATTCATCCTCAAATTTTCATTTCTTTGCACTTTTGATCACTCCAACTCTGCTCATGTTAAGACTTTCAGGCTCCATTCTTCCAGTCATTTTCTAAAAACAATTCATGCTTCAGAAAACCTCAGGTCAGACTCAGACTGATATAGCAACTGCAGGTCTACCTTTGCCCTTGACCCTGTAGTGGATGCTTCTGCCAGGGTGCATAGTTCCCCTGTTTCTGATTGCTTCATCTTCCCATTTCCTAGGGCACAGCTGACTTCAGCTATGGGAGATGGATGAGGAATTGCTTATGACAGACAGAAGTAGTCCTGTGAGATCACAGGAGTCAGAAGGCCCTGACAAAGGTGTCTGGTGAGGGACTCAATGGCTTATTGTGTGATTTGCTGTGAAGCATGTTCAATCATGTGCCAGGGTGGGTGGATTCTCTGGGAGAATTCTTCCTTTTAAGAAGGAAGGGAGATAGTCCTAGGGCTACAACATCTGGACAGCCTCACAAAGATACAGAAAAATACTAAGGAGCAAGAAAGGGAAGCCAGGGAGAGTTTAAAGGAGCAAGAATTGAGGGAGGTGTTGCTATGCTCATTCTAACAATGGTCCCACGTCTTCTTGCTCTAGTCCCTGAGATTGACTGTGATGATGGGGTGGTATGCTGTGACTGCGTTACATTGTTGAACAGACAGACAATGTACTGTGGGCCTGACCTTTCATTGGAGAGGTTTCCTCTAACTGGTGGCATGAAGGAAATCAAAGCAATCTGAGGTGGGACAAAGGCTCAGAGTCATCGCTGCCTTTGAAGATGGTAGGCCCACATGCCAAGGAATGTGGTGGTTTCTAAAATAGAGAGTGACTCAGTAACCGCAAGTCAGCAAGGAAATGAAGACCTCAGATCTACAATCCCAAACAATTCAATTCTGTCTGTATATTGGTCATGCTTCTCTACAGAAACAGAACTGTCTATCTGTTTCTCTCTCTCGTTTCTACGTAACATTATCTGTCTATTGCTATTATTTATTGATCATTTATTATTATCTGTCATACTTATAGAATCTCATCTATTGGAATCACCTGTGATATTTAGCTTTCTGAAATCTATGTATCTACTTTTGAGCATATATTGCATGTAATTTATCTATATTCACCTTTTGCTTTTCTATTTAGAATCCATCTATTCCACATCTGCCAATCTGGAATCTAAGTATCTATATATCTATCTCCAACAATCTATCTATAGATTATCTATAGGCATCTATAAACCCATGTGTCCACTAATCTATCTATATAGAAAGAGGAGTAAACTGGAGACCCAGTAGAGCCAATGGTGCAGTTCCAATCTAAGAGTGCCTTTTCAATAACCAGAAAGAGCTGATGTTAGGGATAATGCCTGAAGATTGCGTGCAGGATCACAGAACCAAATGGGAGTCCTGTGCGTCTGACTTGAATAACTGAGCTAACCAGCAGGCACAATTTGCTGTGCAGCAACAGAAAAAAACAAACAAACCTTGGACTGCAATCAAAGGTGGGATTCCAGATCCAGGGATCATCTCAGGTTCAGGGCTGTGCTCACATGATGTTCTGGGACATGCGGGAGAATAGACTGAGAACTCAGATCCTAGTCATGAATGCTGTTCCACATAGAAATCCCATTGAGATGTGTCTTCCAGGTGACAAAAATGATTGAGGTTTCTTTAACAAGCTCTAGTCATGTTTGAGTCTCTTTGGAAGTGTGGGATTAATGATCTTTCCAGTTTGTTTTATGTGCATTTATATTTAACAACTCAAAAACTGCAACACTTACATGGAGTTCCTTCAAATAATTTTCATTTCACTGTTCGGAAGACTTAGCTGTTAGACCTTGACTACATCACCTCGGTTGGTTCAAGGCAGAAGGGAAAAGGGACACTGGTCTAGTGTCTGTCCCTCTACCCCCTATATAAGGAGCGGAGGTGCTAAGTGGTGTTAACGATGCAGGCTGTCATCTGATGAGTGGAGAAAGTGGCTGAGTGGGGTGGGAGTGAGCTCTCTATTGAGGAACCTCTTAGGCTGTTCCAATCATAACTCTTGTGCTGGTTCACAGGGCTCCCCAGGCTCCTCATGGGTGCCAGAGTCAACATCCTAGAGACCCTGAGCCAAGGCTGTATTTTTTACTTTCTTCACTTTTTAGATGATTAACTACATATTTTATGTTTCAATGAGTAATGACCCCAAAAGCTGAGCCAAAATGAAGTGAGACATCTAACTTCTCTCCTTTCCTCTTTTTTTTCCCTTTCCAAAATGCTAATAAAAATCTATCTGTGATCAGGGAGAAGAGGCTTTTGGGGAGGAATTGGTGGAACAGAAATAAAACCCGATGTCAGAGCCAAGTGCTTAGGCCAAGAAGTGATGTAAATTAGTATGAGTTTGTTCATTTTAGAACCAACTCCCAGACTCATCCCTCATTCCCGTTCCATGCTGAGAGCTCCATGGTGATAAAGCAGGGTTCAAGCTGTCTGTCTCTGACATGTTTATGAGCTCCAGGTCCACTGTCAGTCTCAGTATTTCAAAGTTCTGGTCTGGCTGTCTGTATAGCACAGCTGAAGACTGCATTCTTCCGAAAATTAAACTACTCTACTTGGTCCTCAAGATAGTGTTGGCCACTTTGAGGTCAAGACCTACCTGGAACTAGCTACATGATTTGGGAGCTCCATGGAGCAAGGGTTACTACAGTGCACAGCTGCAACCCTGGCACGTGTCCCATGCTTGTTTCCAAAACTTCCTAGCTGGTTTGTTTTCTGTGCCCACAAAACTTTTCATTCTCATAGGAGAGCTGTGTGAAAGTTCTTTCGGTTCAGTGATAATGACTGTCATATTTATGGTCATTTCCAGCACTCATGTGAAGCTCATAAAACCATGGAATGCCAGAGAGCTTGGAGACACTTAGTTCTGGGCACTGGTTTAGTATTGGAGGTGTTGAGGTTGACGTGGCATTTTGAAACCTCTGGGCCACCATGACAGCCAGAATCACTTTTTAGGGACACTAATTGTGATGCTTTTGAGGGTGTCTGTCTGTCTATCTATCATCTATCTACCTATTTATCATCTATCCAACTATCATCTGTCTATATCATTTTGGTAAAAATTCTTTTGTGGCACCACCAAGGATTGGCCATTTGTCAGCATACAGGAACATGAAAACACATGTGTTTTGTTTCGCACACATCACCATTCATCCACAGAACTCTTCCATTATCTCAAACTGAAATTCAGTACCCACTGAACACTGACTCCTCGTCTCCCTCTTTAACCCCTAGCAACCATCAGTTTTAAGACAGCCAGAGTAGAGGGATCTCTGTTTTATTTTCCTTTCTAAAATTTTCCTTAGAGATTAAAAGCAAAAGCCAGAAAATATACATGATTTGTCAGTGTTGCTTATAGTGCAGCATTAACATATTCCAGATTGCACAAGATAGCCTGTCAAATGCCAGCAAGATGAAGCTGGGCCTTGCAAAGCCTTTGAGAGAACAATCTCTCAGAACAACTCTCAGACAGAGCCAGAGTCATACCAAGTTTTCTGTAGTGATGCTACTAACTCAGGCAGGCATAGTCATAGCTTAGAATGGTGGGGTCTGATGTGAAGGAGCTATCAGAATTTTCCCAGACACCACTGAGGGGTAGAGGACAGAACACAAGACAACCAAACAGCTGTTTGAGCACTGATTGTGCATCAAGCATATGCCATGAACTTCTGGCTTTAACAAGCAACTTGTTCACGAGCTGACTATTGATGAAGACACTCAAACTGTGACAGTCCAAGAGCCTCATGTTTCTTCAGATATACTTGTTTGAAAATCAGTTACAGGGAGAGACAGAATGTAGCGAAAAAGAGGGAGAAAGAGCAAGAGAGAGGAGAGATCTTCCAACTTCTGGTTCATTTTCTGATGGTCAAAACTGCCAGGGCTGGGCCAGGCCAACACCAGAAATCAGGACCTTATTCCAAGTCTCCTATGTGGGTGGCAGGAGCCCAAACACTTGGACCATCTTGCACTGTTTGCACCAGGCCACCAGCAGGAAGCTGGATTAGAAATGGAGAATCTGGGATATTAACTGCATGTGATGGAGACGGTGGCTTTATTCCATATGCCACAAGGCTGGATCCTCCTCATTCTGTATTTTCTGGAGAGGAAAAAAACCAGTAAATAACTAATGCATATACATGAAAACACAACCAAAAGTCAGAATGAGCTTCATTTTAAGCTATAAAATTCTGACCTTTATTTGTACCTTGTAAAAATAGCTGTTCTAGAATCCTCAATTTATTAAGATAGCTTTCAAGGAAATGCAAATAAAAATAAAAATAAAGTTTCACCCCAGCTCAGATAGAATGGCTATCATCCAAAACAAAACAAAACAAAACAAAACAAAACAAAACAAGTGCTGGTGAAGTTGTGGAGAGAAATGTATCCTAATCCTCTGTTGGTGGGAATATAAATTACTGGAAGACAGTATGGGGATTTCTCAGAAATCTGAAACACAACTACCATAGGATCCAACCATCCTACTCCTGGAAATTTACCCTACAAAATGAAGTCATCAAATGAGAGGGAAATCTCTCATATATACTCGGATATGTATCTCTCGTATGTACACCCCACGTTTGTTTCAGCTCAATTCACACTAGGTAAGATGTGGAGTCACCTCAGATGTTCATCAGCTGAAGATAGCATCAGGAAAATGTGATGTACATATACCAGGGAATACTATTCAGTCATTAGAAGAATGAAGCCCTGTTTGCAACAAACTGGATGCACTGGAAACTATTATGATTAGAGAAATAAGCAAGTCTCAAAAAGATGAATATCATATGTTTTCTCTATATGTGGTAGCTAATACAGAACACAGAAAAAATGTAGGCGTCAGATAATCACTTTGGAATGACTGTCCTTTTTAGCATGTGTTTATACATCAGCGAAATGTTTCCTTGTGGCATTCTTAGCTTTACTTGTTGAATTTTCTGATCAGTGGCAAATTAATCCCATGCACATAAAATGGATAAAAAATGTGCAAATGTTGAGGAGAGGTAGAGGAGGGAGGAGTTTTGGGAGAGTGCAGGCAAGCAAGGAAACTGTGGTTGTCATCTCGGCACTGTCCCTATGGATCACATAAAGTCTTTAATTACCATTGTTGTACATTTTTATTAATATAAAGATGTACAATGATGAAGGAGCAAAAATAGAGGAAAGCAGATAGAAGGTAAAGATTATGCTCATAAACAGGAAGGAGGACCCATAGATTTTGACACACTTGACGGAGCAATCTTTTCCAAGGGCATAGTAGAGTTCTAGAAATAAAGCAAGTGAAGGTTAAATAAAACAGAGATTAAAAAGCAAACTGATATTGCTCAGCACAAATGTGAAGCAGAGACACTGTATTATTTCAGAAATGAAGACAGAATCAGAGCCAGTCTTATGAAGAAATGACGGGAGCAAAGGCAAGATGAGCCTGTTAAGGGCAATGAGTAGAACAACCGATGTAGAGACCAAGTAGAAGGTGGCAAAAAAAGAAAATGTGCTAAACTGACAGAGAAATCAAAGCTCACTCTAATTATAAGGTGCAAAAATATGCCGGACACGAAGACGACACAAAGTCTGTGTAATAGCTAACATGCTCTAAGACACAGAAAGGTGATGTTGGGAACCAGACCAAGAAAATCACACAACAAAGAACAAGAGAGAAGTGTCAACTGCACTGCATTCATGTGCCACAAAAAGCAGCGAGGAGTGTCTTTGGACGCCAGGCAACTCTGAAGTGACTGGAAGCACTGAGCACTGACATGCAGGGTAATGGGAGGAAAACTTCAGCAGGGATTGTGAGAAGTAAGAGGAATATAATAATAATAGGGTGTTACAAACAGGATGATGCAGAATTGACACAGTAAAAGAAGGAGGGAGAGGAATGGTGGGAACAGGCATAAATATAAAGCAATCTAGTCCAGTCTGGAGTTTTAAACTATTGTGTAACACTTACAAAAATGCATACTGAAAGTATCAAGCAATAAAAGAACTAAAAATAATAGATTCTTGAATGACAGAGAAGGGTAATCAGAGAAGTTAGGCGTATTCTATTTTCATATTGACCCATAGTAAGAAGCTTAAGGATACCTTTTAAAGAGAGAAAGAGGCTCAGATATACCACAGGTGTTTTAAAAATGTCTACTGAAAGAAAAAAAGAAAATGTTTCAAATTAGCATAAAAGGAAACACACAAAGAACTTGTGAAATACAGATCACAATCATGGACCTTATATTAAAAAGTGACACATCAGGTCCAACACGATTGCTCAGTGGCTAAATCCTCACTTTGCATCTGCTGGAATCCCATATGGGTGCCAGCCCATGTCCCTTCCAGTTCCCTGCTTGTGGTCCAGCAAAGCTGTAGCAGATGGCCCAAAGCCTTGGGACCCTGCACCCGTGTGAGAGATCTGGAGGAAGCTTCTGGCTTTGGATCGGTTCAGCTCCAGCTGTTGTGAACAGTTGAGGAGTAAGCCAGTGGATGGGAGATCTTTCTGTTTCTCCTTCTCTCTGTCAGTTTGCCTTTCCCATAAAATTAAATAAATCTTTTAAAAATGTGACACAACTAGGGGATAAAAGGAAAAAGAAGCATTAAAGGCAGAGGTCAAATCAAACATACAGTCACAGCATTATCATACATGAAGCCATTTCTGATTGTAAGCACAAAATAATTGAAAGCAAGATCTGAGAGATTTTATTCATCTATATTCATACTAGCATTATTCACAGTAACCTAGTGTCCATCCATGTCCAAATGGATAAACTCAATGTGGTACATCTATACAGTGGAATGCTGTTCAGTCATAAAAAGGAGGGAATATTGACACTTGTCACTATGTGGATGAAATTGGAGGACCCTGTTAATCGAAATAAACAGTCACAAAAAGATGATCTGTGTGAAGTAATTGGTGAAATTAGTAGACAGAAAGTAAAATGGTGGTTTCTTGGTACTAAGGAGAGTGGAGGCTGTAGAATTAATGTTTGATAGATGCTTTTTAAAAGGCTTATTTATTTTTATTGGAAGGTCAGATACACGGAGAGGAAGATCTGCTGTCTGCTGATTCACTGCCCAAGTGGCTCCCCAAGTGGAGCTGAGCTGATCCAAAGTCAGAAGCCCGGAGCTTCTTCGGGATCTTCCACACTGGGGCAGGGAGTGCAGGCTTTGTGCCAACCTTGACTGCTTTCCCATCCCTGCTGGATGCGAAGCAGGGCTGCTGCGACACAAACCGAAGCCCATATGGGTTTCTGACGTGTGCAAGGTGAGGACTTTAGCCACTAGGCTGCCGTGCGGGGCCCTTAACATCAGAATCTTAATGCAAGAAACTATTTTTTCTCTGGCTCCTTTATGATTTTGTTCTGGCTTATTCTGAAGGCAGTTTGTTACAATTTCAAGGTTCCCTTGTCTACTTCCAAATTTTCTGTGCTGTGTGGATTTGCTGTTCAGACCTAGTGATTGAATATCCTGCAGGTAGTAGTTTGTTACAGCCTCTCTGCCCATCCAAAGGCAAATCTGTACTCATCTATCTATATTCATCATCATTGCTGTTGTCAACATTTATGTATGTATTGTGCACAACTTTATTTAAGTATAGTTGTTAAATAAAATCAAATATATTTGAGGCATAAACTGTAATGTTTTGGTAAAGGTATACATTATGAAATAACACAGCAAAGCTAATTATTTCATCTATTACCTCACATATTTACTCCATGTATTTTCTAATTTTTTAAGTTATTTATTTTTGGAAAGCCCGATTTACAGAAAGAAGGAAAAACAGGAAAAGATTTTCCTCCCACTGTTGCATTTCGCAAGTGGTTTCTACGGTTAGAGCTAAGCTGATCCAAAACCAGGACCCAATCAGTAGTTTCTTCCAGGTCTCCCACACAGGTGCAGGGTCCCAAGGCTTTGGGCTGTGCTCTACTCCTTTCCCAGGCCTCAGCAGGGAGCTGGAAGGGAAGGGGAGCAGCTGGGACATGAGCCAGCATCCACATGGATGTAGGTGAATGCAAGGTGAGGATTTAGCCACTGAGCCATCATGCCATGCCCCACTCTGTGTATGTGTGTATAGAGCGTAAGGGTATTTGAAATATATACTCTTAGCAGATTTCAAGTGTTTAGTGTGAATTCTTTTTTATTTATTTATTTTTAAGATTTATATACTTGAAAGGTAGATTTACAGAGAGAGAAAAGAGAGCATGAGCTTTCATTTGGTGACCTTCCTAAATGGTCACAATGGTGGGATCTGGGTTGGTCCGGTAGTCAGGACCTTCTTCGCCGTATCCTATGTTTGTCCCAAGGTCTTCTGCTGCTTTCCTAGGCGCATTACCAGGGAGCTAGATCAGAAGAGCAGCAGTAGGAATTTGAACTGGTGCCCTTGTGGGATACCAGCACCTCAGGTAGAGGCTGAACCTGCTACACCATGGTACAATCCCCCCAATATACATTCTTAACTTCCATGCTGTCCGTTAAATCTCCAGAATATTTTTATCCTACGTAACTGGAATTTTTACTTTTTAATCAGCAAATGGGAAGTATTGACTAAGGGTATCAATAATTTAAATAAGTCATTTAATGAAAGGCAATAACAGACTAATTTGTGATTGACATCCTGTGACCAAACTCATGCATTGAAAGATTAGCTGATGACTCAGTTTTGAAGCAGTTGTTGCAAGCATTTTGACCATGAGGGGTCTTTGAAAAGTTGACTGGAAATGTGTAGTATGAAAAAAATACATGGATTTCAAAAAATTTTGCACAAAATGAATCTATCTTTTAACTCCGTGAACTCTTTGACTTGCCCTCATATACCTGTTTTCTCATTGTGAAAGTGTTTGTGGTATTCTTTTCCACTTTCTAATTTTACAAAGGCAATAACTAGTGCAAGGCTTTATTCAAAGTCCATGCATTTTTAAAAATTGAGCTAAGGTAGTTTTTGCCATAAAAAATGCTCAAGTCAGACAATTTAAAAGTTGAAGTGCATTTGAGCAAATGAATTAAAAAAAAACCAACTGTTCATATACAAAAATCAGTCCTTGGCACTTCACATATTTATGAAGGTTTTTCACTGGATGATTTATTACTGAAACAATAATCAAACTTGATTCACCTAAGATTATTATTCTAATTTCATTTTTGGGTGATATCCATCTGTTTACAATGAAAAACAAAACATGTTTCATCAAACAATGGCAGTAAACAGTAGTGTGTTCATACATTATGCTTTCAGTGCCATTTACATAAGAGAAATATGCAGGACAGCTGTGGTGGTCAGATTGAAAGCATAATTCAGTTGAGGATTCTGCTGCTGTTGCGAACTGTAAGAGTTCACACTTTAGAACGGAGTCTCAAGCCTGAATTACAGCTTTACTAACCCACTGAATTGTGTGCATTGTCATTCTGAACAGCAAGGGACAGGTCTGTAAACTTAGAAAAATGGGGCTTCCTGGACTAGAGGTAGATAATTTACCTCCTTGTCACCACCCAGGAAAATTATTGTAGTTGGACAAACACATTTTTATGGAGACATGTAAATGGATTTGAGGGCAAAACAAGCCTTTTGTTTTGAATCCCATTGGTCTGAGAATAAGAGGTTCATCCCACTGATCTGCCTTGGTGTTACAAAAACAATAAATTATTGAAATGTATTAATTCAGATTTCAATCACATTAATACTCATACAATCAGTCTTCCATTAATAATGGTACATCAAGTGAGATGCAAATGATTAGAAGTGAAATTAATCATGAATGAGCAAACTTTTGGGTAAAGTAACTTCCGGGAATTTAATTACTTGATTCCAACTCATGCATCTGCTTGTCTATCTCATATCAATCCCAGTACCAAATGTTGTGGAATATCAAGGAGGTATGAGATGCTACCTTGGAAGACAAAACTGCCCATTTTCTCAAAGAATCAGAGTACTGCAATGGGGGTATATATGATACCGAAAAAAGGAGTAAGGGAGGAAGACGTGAGTGTAAAGGAAGAAGACCTCATTGCACCCCATACCCAGTACACTGTGAATTCAGAGTAACTAACATTGGTTTTGGGAATGGCCAATGACTGCTTGCTGTCAATACTTGGGAGTACTCTGTTCTAACTAGGGGAGCCCAATGCTCTCTCCCCTAGATGAGATGCTTAATTTCTAGGCATTGATAATAAGTAGATTAATAGAACTTAAAAATGCAGCAGCAAGAAAAGAAGTCAAGGCCAGAGCTTACTGTAGTCGTAAGCCTGCCTCTTTCCTTCACTTAGTTGAGGATGAATAATAGATAAAAGGGGACTCAGGAAATGGGAATAGAGCAGGCTTAAAAAAGTACAAGCATAGGCTCTAAGACAGACATCAAAAAGAAGCAGAAGGGGCTATTGTTGTGGCATAGTGGGTAAAGGTGCCACCTCAGAAGTTGGCAACTCATGTGGACTGCTAGCTGTCTCACTTGCCTTCCAACTTCCTGTTAATATGCCTGGCAAAGCAGCAGAAGATGATCCAAATGCTTGGGCCCCTGAATTCATGTGGAAACCTGTTAAAAAAACTCGTGGTGCCTGGTTTTGGTCTGGTCCAGCCCTGGTTGTTGCAGTCATTTGGAAAGTGAGCCAGTGGATGGAAGATCCCTTTCCCTGTTTCTCCTTTTCTTTCTCTCTCTGTATCTCTGCCATTCAAATGAATAAAATAATT
This sequence comes from Ochotona princeps, assembly GCF_030435755.1. Taxonomy (NCBI): domain Eukaryota; kingdom Metazoa; phylum Chordata; class Mammalia; order Lagomorpha; family Ochotonidae; genus Ochotona; species Ochotona princeps. The sequence continues at coordinate 63,775,066 of NC_080841.1, read as the reverse complement.
TTTTAAGAAGCAGGAGAGTTTCTAAGCCCTAGGACTTTTGTCTGTAAGTGGAGGCAATTGGATCCAAAAATGTTTCAGACTTCCTCTGGTTCTAACTCATATGAGTCACTGGAACTGAGATATTTGGTTTAGGGAGCCAAGGATGGAGCTTCCTAAGGGCTCCTATAAGGTGATTCTCCCCCTCCCAAAAAATGTATATATTCTACTTGAAAGTCAGAATTAGAGAGAGAGAGAGAGAGAGAGAGAGAGAGAGAGAGAGAGAGAGAGAGAGAGATAAAGAGATCTTCCATCAACTGGATCACTTCCCGAAATGACCAAATGGCCAGAGCTGGGACCCAGGAGCTTCTTCTGAGTCTCCTGTGTAACTGCAGGTTCCCGTGATCTTGAATCATCTTCACTGCTTACATTACATTAGCAAGGAGCTGGGATGGAAATGGAGCATTCAGGACTTGAACTGCTGCACACATGGGCATAGGATTAGCCTGGTATGCCACAATGCCAGCTCCACCTGATGCCTTAAAATGAAAAGCCTCAAAGGAAGGAAAACTCGTATTTTAACATATGATTTACTTAACAGAGCCTTAAAATGACATTGGTATATAAGGATGTCACTGAACTGGGAGCAACTTAGATGCCTGACACATGACATATTTAGAAATTAGCTAGATTTATTTCATTAGCTTATTTTTTCTGTGAGTAAATTACCACTATTTCCCTTTTTCATGAAAAGGGAAATTATGAATTCTCTGAAATGTCACTGAAAGTATAAGTGAGTCATATAGATGACAGGATTGAATTTAGTGAAGTCAATTTTAAGGCCTTGTGTATCATTGATAGAGAGTACAGAGGAGACAGAGGCTGTGTCAGAGACAGCTGGCTAAAATTGGCTGGGAAGCAATAAGACATGGCCAATTTCTCACTGATGCTACAGGTACACCCACAAGGGTTGTCATGGAGCCCTTGTCCTCTGTGGTTACCACTCCAGACTCACGCTTCCAAGATTGCAGGGGCGGGGAAATGGACTTGGCTAAAACTCGACAGACTCTGAAAGCGCCCTTGCTTTACTCTCACTTAATTAGCAAATTGCACAGCAATGACTTCAAGCGTGCCGGTGTGCTGAATGAGAGGACAGAAGATTTGTGAGATTGACACAGCCGATCTCCTCTAGGACCTCCCCTTCCTGTTATGCTAATTTCAAAAGCAGTCTCACAAGTGTAGTAAGTCTCAAAGTCACCTCTCAGGAGCCTGTGGAGTCCTCCGAGTCGCGGGAAGGAGATGTTTTAGCTCACACGTGCCACCAGGGCATTCATGAACAGGGTAGGGCTGAAGTAGTTCAGTTGTGCTAGGATTTGACATGTCATTACACTTTGGAAAATAGTGTTTAACCATCCAATTCACTGAGCCACTCTTGACTGAGATTTGTAAACTTCAGTTGTTGAATATAATTATGTAGCCATTTAGAGTTGGGAAACAGAGGGGTGACTTTTTTTTTTTTTTGGCGGGGGCTTGGGACATGTGTCCCTCAGAGCCCTAGCCGAGTGGCAGAAAGTCCTCTTCTGGAGTGATGGTATTTGGAAAAGTGCCTAATGGATTCATTTGCAGAGGTGGCACTCGGGGCTTGCCTGGTGCAAGGTATGCTGGAGGCCAAGGTGAGGGAAAGATGGGAAGGGGTGTGACATCTTAGAATGATTACAGATCTATTCAGTTTCACCAGCAAGTCCCAGTAACTTCTGGGACCATTTTAAAACTATACCTTCACATGTCTAGGACAGAAATGAGATGACTATAGAATGATAATCTTATAGCCTTAGCACCTGAGATGGACATGCTGTAGTTATCCAAAAATGTTTGTTGAAGGCATGAAAGATAGTGGGAAGCACTTTGTTTCTAATAGGACCAGAGGCAGACAGAAAATATCTGATGCTGTCAGGGTCCACTGATGACGACCTCAAGTGGGGCTGGTGGTGTCCCTTCCCTGCACCTGACAAACTAAGGGGACGAACCAGCCAATCCAACTCTGTGCCCAGCATTTCCTGAGCTTAGGGCAGGGAGAGGATGCCTCTTCCCTCTAGCATGCCTTGGTAAAGCTGGCCAATCTATAAATAATTTTCCACTTTAATAAGCAATAAGAGCTCCTTTTGGCCTTTTAGTAACTAATAGTTGAGTTATCGTGAGCTGATTTTTAATTGTTGAACAAGTCACACATCTTCTATTTGGAGAGTAATTTTTTTTCCCTGAATAATTTTCTCTGTGCCCCTTTGGCAATCTGAACAGCTTCTGGTGTATCTTTTTGCCCTTCTTTGCAGGCCACAGACATTGTCACGGCTGAGGTAAATCTCAGGTCTAAAAATGTGGGCCAACATCATGGGTTCCTTTCAGCTTCCTCATGCAGCTTTTGAAGAGTTTTTTGTTTCAGAATTCCTTGCAAGAATACCAAGAGTTTGGGGAAAAAATAGATCATTCTTAAATCAGCTTTAAAGTAGGTCAGTTTGGGTGCTACTGTAATTGCATTTGACATTTTGGTTTAAACAAAGTCACACATTGCTAACAGCTTAAATAAACCTTTCTCTGTGCAGACGGAAAAAAAAAAGAACTTGTCTCCTTGTGGGGGTGAGGCTTGTTAATGTAAGCTGGACTTCCTAATAGAAAAAGGATGGGAGAGAGCTTTCCAGAACAGCATGCTGACGCCTGCAGCTGGCCCAACGATTTTACCTTCAGCTAGCTCAGACATCGGATTCCTGTTGGCTGTGGGGATTTCTGCTCCCGGTCAGACTTCTCCCATGCCTCTTCTGAATTCTTTTTCCTCCATTCACTCATCAGTTAAGAACATGCTCCTGGGCCAGCATCATAGCATGGTATGTGAAGCTGCTGCCTGTGATGCCTGCAACCCATGTGGATGCTGGTTTGTGTCTCTTCTGTTCCTCGTTTGATCCAGCTCCCTGCCCATGGCCTGGGAAAAGCAGTGGAAGATAGCCCAAGTGCTTGAGCTCCTGATACTCTTGTAGGGATTGACCATCTCAAAATTCAAATGTATGAGAAATTACTCTAGTGTAAGAAATTCTGAAAAAGATTCTTAAAATGATATATTGATGATGTTGATAATGGTGATGATGACAACGTATATATGGTTGGTGGTGATGGTGATGCTGTTGGTGATGGTGGTAACAGTTCAGTTGTTCGTGCTGGTGACAAAATTAGTAACAGCGTTGTTTGTTGCTTATTTTCATCATGATGATAGATTGGTATTTTTAAATGTTTATTTTATTTATTTGAAAGGCAGAGTATAGAGAGAGAGGAAAAAAGAAAAAGAGAGAGGGAAAAAAAGAGAGAGAGAGGGAAAGAGAGAGAGAGAGCTTCTACCCACTGGATCACTTTCTGAATTGCTGCAAAAGACTGGGCTGGGCCAGGTTGAAGCCAGGAGCCAGGAGCTTCTTCCCGATCTCTGTGTGAGTGCAGTAGCTCAGGGATTTAGGTCATCTGCAGCTGCTTTCCCAGGTGCATTCATTATCAGGGAGCTGCATTGGAAGTGGAACAGCCAGCACTGGAACCCTGGTGTCCATATGGGATGCAAGTTTTACCTGCTGCGTCCGATGGCATTTTTTGATATGACTGATGATGTTGGTACTGATAACAGTTATGCTAATGGTGTTAGTGCTAGGGTGGCGCTTGGCCATTTGGCTTTATCCATGTCTTAGAGCAGGACCAGAAGAAATAAAGACTAGTTGCTGACGCACGTATCAAAAGGTGTGCTTTCCATAGGGAATCTCAGAACCAGGCATGTGGACTTCCCAAGGAAGATTCAATATTTAGCTAGATGTGCAATTATTTGCAAGCAGCATACTCCAAAGGAGTCATGATCACCAGAAATTGCTTCTAATTTAATACAATGCTTCATTAGCTCTGCTTTCCTTTCATCCCCTTTCCCACTCCCCACCTGTAAACCGTGCTTGTCTTCAACAACAATTTCTCAAGAGGCATTTCTCTGATCTTGATTCAGGAGTAGCATGTGTCTCCTCAGAAATGAGTTAGGATTCATCTTGTGTATCCTCTTGGCTGTCATCCATTTATCTTCTGTTTGGAACATCTTTTCACAGTCACATCTGAGCTGCAGCTTGTCTCTAAGAAATGTTAGGAGTCTTTTATTTGTTTCTTCCCCCCACCCCCACCATTACTCCTTCTCCGATGTCATCACTTGGAAAAGACTAAGGTAATAACGTATGGGTGAGACCTAACTTCAGGGGTAGTACACACGACAGAGAAGAGGATAAACATGAAGCTGCATGGTTCCTGCTCCAGGGGTAGATCCTCATCTCCCTTTCATGTGGAAATTGCATTGCTTAGCACATCACACCTCTTTCCTTCCAAGATTCACTTTTACCCTTCTTATTCATGATTTTTCCCCCTAAAACATCATAGCATTGGTTCTGTGTTTCTGTTCCTTTTTCTTTTTCCTGTAAGTTCAGGGATCTGCTTGGCAGACATGAATGATCCAATTGGCATCTGGACTATGGAAGAACTGGGCTGTGGCAGCCAGGCTTGGCAGGTCTTTGCTGAGTCTCTGCACCAGCCTCTGCTTTAACAACTATTGGCATTTCCACAGGGGCATCCTGTGTTTACTTCAGTCAGTCTGAGGGGTAGCTCAGCAGTCAACCTGCATGGAAATCCACCTGCCTACAGTAGGTGAATACCCAGAACTCCATTTCTTCCTTTTCTCTTTGACTTCATCCGTGTTCATTTTGCTAGGCCAAGTGAAGGTATTCTTTTGCCAGATGTAAACATTTTATATTTGAGAAACTTTACATATGAAAATAATGTGGGTCTGGAATAATTATAGTTAATTGTAATCAGAGGGCTGATTTTTTTTACTCACTGTGATTTACTTTTTAAGCTTTGTGATGATCTGGCACACTTTAACATAGATTTTTTTTTCCAGTTAACTCAGGTATAATGCTTAGGAGTTGCAGTGTCCTGACAGTTTCCTGAATTTATGTAGAATATAACAATCTGGCATTTAAAAATATATATAAATATATTTAAAGGCAGAGTTGAGACAGAGGGAGAGGGAGACATACACACATAGATAGATGGAGAGGGAATGGTTTTATCCTCTGGTTCACGCCTGCAATGGCCCCAATGGCTGGAGATGGGCCAGCTGAAATCAGGAGCCAGGAGCTTCTTCTGGCTCTCTCAAGCATGGCAGGGGCTGAAGGACTTGGTCCATCTTCCACTGCTTTCCCAGGCACATTGTTGAGAACTAGATTAGAGTTGGAGAAGCCTGGACACATCCTGCCTCACAGCCTGGAAATCTGCTGTGGTATGCTGTGAAGAGGCAGATGGGATGTGCTATTATTTATCAGGGGGTGGATGTTGTTGGCACTATCCAGAATGCAGATGTAAGTAAACAAGTGAGCGTTTTATATGAAAAGTTTGAGACATATGCAAAGGAAGATGGAATTATAACAACTGCTCTGAGAGCTATTGGCCAGATTTCTAAACTGTCAACTAATGGTTGAGTTATTTCACTCACTCCCAGCCTTTTCTTTGCCTTCTCCCTCCGTTGGGGTTCTTTAAAAGCAATCCCAGAGATCTTTCTTGCTTGCTGGCAGAGCATTAGCAGATAATCCAATACACGGATCTGCAAGTTCACTGATAGTGGAGCCCTCAGCTCTCCAAAGACCACGGTAATCACCTCCACAGATGCTTCAAAACATGGCACACTGCGTTTGAGAGTATCTAGGCAAAATATCAGAAAGCAATTCAAAGGAAATATTAACATTAGGTTGTCTTGGGACGATGACACTGCCAAGGATTTGTTCTTTTTATATTTCTCTCTCTTTTTTTTTTCAGTGCACACAGTGGTTTTATAATCCAAGCTTAATCTTATCATGCAGTTGAAAGACTCGGCTTATTTTCTGCCAGATAGTCCCCTGACACATGCCTGCTACTGCATCTGTTTGGAGAATGATCCCTGAAATACAAACGATTTTGCTTTTTTAACCAGGATATACTTTTCTGAAATTGTGTGATCACTCCAGTACTGCTGTCCCATGCTTGGGGTACTCCTGGGGTCAGATTCATGGCTTTATCATCTCAAGCCACTTACTTGGATCAGTTTAGATATTGGTGTGTTTCCTGAATCTTATAAACAGGTTTGGTCATCTCCTGAGATAGCTCCCTTTTCCATCATTCCAGGTTGCCTGGCCATTTCTCTTCTGCACCAAACTCTACTTTCTAATAGTTTGACATTGGCCATGGGCAAATGAGGCATTTCACGAGCAGCTCCTATCTCACATAGATGACCCCTCTTTTGCTCCACAAAGACTACATATGTTGTGTGAAGCATTTCTGTTAACACATATTTGACTGTTATAACACTATCTTTTGAAATAAATCATTTCTAGTAGATACATTTTAATACTTTTTCTAGGAAGACAAAAATGTAGATGTATGTTAAATATCAGCAATCTTCCAACTTTATAGGAACTGAAGAGTAAAAATAACCACGAATTGATAAACTAACCTCATTCTATTTTTTTCTACCTTGTGTTCTCAACTGAATTCTCACTATGATTCTCAGTTGGTATAGGAGTAAGTTCCCTGCTAACACAATTGAGATGCAAGGGCTTGAAGAAATATTAGCGATGTTGCTTCTCAAACTGACACTGCACCTGCATGGCTTCTTGGTGCTGAGCTGGGAAGGCATGACCCTGAAATCCTGCATTCTCACCTTGTGGTCCTGCAGGTTGAGATTAAGTGAGATGTTCATGATTCTTCTCTCTCTTTTGTTTTTTCCTTCCATGAATGTGCTCTCAGGTTCTAAGATCTCTTGGTTTTCTAAAGGTTATGTTGGTGTGTCTCTTTTTCAACACTTTAATTTGCCTATTTCTGAATCTAGATCCATATCTTAATTCATGGCTACATTTCTAAAAGCAACACTTCCCTGTCAATATTATGTAGATAAATTCAAGCGACTTCTACTCTTCCTCCATATAACATAAACATTAAAAATCCTATGCGTTGGCATTTTGCGGTCCATACACTCAGGAGCAATAGCCATGTTCCTTCCCAGAGAGTTCATGTCCTCCGTATCACAATTTCCAGCACTTAGCTAGGAAAGGCCTTAATCATTCTGATGAAACAATTTCCCTTCCACAGTAACCGGAGCAAGTCCTTCTGGAGACAGCTTATCAGCCTCCAGGAGAGAAGTCTGTATTCCATTAAATTATAACAGTAATAATTTTTTAAAATGTTAGCCTTAGTGCATGGAGCCCAGGAGGCAGTAAGAGGTAAAGCAGTGCTGGCTTCATTTGCTGGGTGCCCTGGGATCTCTGTGGGACAATCCCAGTGCTTTCCTGGATGTCCTGGGGTGCCCCAAGGGGCAGCGACAAGGATTTTGCTCTTCCACGGTCTGTCCTGATTCACTGGCACATTTTGTGGCAACTGAAAGTTTTGCTAATGTGCACCTCCTCTTATATGAATTTTCAATTATTTCCTTTTATAGATATCCATACATCTATCTTAGTATAGTTTAAAATGTTTGTATTTTATCTCTCATGAGTTTTTGCATTCGTTTTGATTTTTTTAATCTGATTCATTAAGTGCAGTTTCCTTTCATGAGTGGGATTTTATACCAGGAGACTTGACACGTTGATCTCACTGTACTGTTTCAGGAACAGGTTCTTGTGTGTCATCTTTGGAAATGTATCTGCACTCCCAGGGCAGATTCTCCACTTCTCTCTCTCTCTCTCTCTCTCTCTCTCTCTCTCTCTCTCTCTCTCTTTCTCTTTCTGTGTGTTTTGGTAACAGCAAATGAGCTCTGAGGAAGAGGAAGGCATGAGGATTTTTATTTGAGTGGAGCCAGATACAGGACAAGCTGATTGTTAGCTTGGATATATTCACTCATTGGTTTAGTAACGATTTATTTTATAGGGTATGGATAGCTCCACATCTGGTACTGAGACCAGATGCCATCATCAAATTTCTGGTATTGTGGTTTTTCTGTTCAGAAAGAAGAGGCTTAGCATGCCTCACTGTCCTTCTCCAAGGCTCAGTCACAGCTCAGTGCAGGTACAGCTTCCCTGTCTCCATCTCTTCTGTCCTCCCTCCCTGCCTTGTCTCCCTTTCAGGCCTCAGCATAAACAGAGACAGCAACAGAGCTGTTGTAAACAGCAGGCTGTCTTGCTGTTCTGCCTTGGAAGTCTGATGTTTTCTTGTTCTTTGAGGACACCGTCCTAACCTGGTCATCTGGCTTCTGCATGGGTCCTGAGAGGCCAAGGGGAAGGGTAGCTGGTCCAAGTGAGGGTGGAGACAGATGTGTGCTGACCACCAGCTCGGGCTGACAGCACGCCTTTGCAGGGCAATCAATAGCTTTTTCTCATAATATTGGAACATGGATAGGGCACCTGGGGGCGGGTGTGGGAGGGGCTGCAGCTGTGCAATGCCTTAGCAAGCAGGGGAACACGTATGCTCTTATGCACACAGCCTGCTTTCCTTCTGAAAGTGGAGAAGCAGAGAAGGGCAAGGAAACCATGAGAAGGGAGTAGACGGTAAAGTTCAGGGCTGGATTATCCCAGAAGGGGCTGGGCTTGTTCCCAGCCAAGAATTTAAAAGGGGGATAGAAAGAAGGCTTTCTCCCTCTTGAGACTGGGGAACACATGTTCCCTGATGCAAAGGGCAGAGCTGCAGCGCTCGGCTCATGCTTTATTCATGAGCCAGCCTACTTCTAGATTTGAGGGACAGTTATTTATAGCATATAATCCATTTTACAAAATGACACTGCCCAGGCTGCAGGCTGAATTACATTTAAGGCAAGTGTCCTGAGCTGGCTGGAAATCCTATTGATGTTTCTGAACATATATAATGTGTGCTCGAAAATGAGTATGTATAACTCGTATTTTTTTGCCACATTTCTTCACAATAGAACAGATTTTCAACAGCCAGCCTCAGTGGTGAGCTATGGCGAAGAATGGAATGGCATGACATCCATTTATATCTATTTCAAAACAGCAGGAAAAAATATTTCAAAGCTTACACTAACACGATAGAGGGGCTGGATGACGAAAAACGCCGTGCGGGGCTTCATTTCCTTATCAGTGTATCACTGTAATTTTTCTCCTGTGTTCCTCACTGTTTGCATTCAACGGGTATCTCCTTCACAGCTGAGGATGAGCCAGGTAAGTGAAGATCAGGCAGGACTGCCCTCCCATTGACATGTGTGCAGCTCTCTGCAGACTTCAGGTAAACTATTACTACTGGTGCTCCCCAAGAAGAGGCAGATGGGAGAGCTTCAGTGAGGGTTGAGGGGAGAACCAAGGACACGAGACTCAAGGGCAATCTCATTCCCCCAAAAGCACACGGTAGACAATGCTTGTACAGGAATGGGGCAAGGAGAGTAGACTCCGGCCACACAATGGACCAATCTTTTTAAATTCTTTTTTTGTACCAGATAGGAATACCTTCTCTTCACTCTTCCATTAGGTAGGCTACTAACACTCCACTTTAAAAATGGAAAAGAACCATTGCATGATTATCATGTCAGAGAAGGAAGGAGGGATGATGAGTAACAGGCTGCTCCTAGGGTTTTCATCAGCACAGAGCACACGTGCCTCCCAGGTGTCACTGGTGAAACTCGCTCGGGCTGACCGAGCCTGCTGACGCTGCACAAACCAACTTGTCGACATAAGACCAAGGAGAAATTTCTGCCCTGTGTCAATTCAATCAGTTGACACGATAAAACACACTGACAACTGACAGCTTAGTAGGAGAAAAGACACATGCATTTATTAAGGTGAAGTGTATGGGCGTCGTGTCAAACATGAAACTCATAAAAAGAGCCACATTGTTGAATCTTACACAGAAGAGAGAAAGAAATGGGGTGCTGGAGGTGGTTTTATAGGAAAAGGCAGTGATTTTTATGAGAAATAACTGGATCCCCCAAACACAAAGTTGGCCTGTTCTGTGACTGACCAACTCGAATCTTTCTTCTTGCGAGTTGCTCTTTGAAGGATCTGACCTGTAGGTAGATAGGGGTGCTTCAGGGAAACTCCATTCCTACATGACCAAGGCAGGGGTGCTGGGGTGAGGCACAGGAGGATGGGGGATATCTGGGAGGACCTCCGTTCTCTTTCAGTTCAAAGTGTGCACCAGACCAACGTGCCACCCCTGGGGATGCCATTTTTCTGAGTCCCAGTGTGAGCACCTGCAGAAGTTGCTCTGTAGACGGCTCTGGGCCCCCAGTTGCATCTTCCTCACAGTCTTGTTAGGCAAATCCCACTGCAGAGAAAGTAATGCGAACGGAGAACATGGCTGCTGTCTCAAGCCAAACTCCTTTCACTTGGAATGTTGGCTTTCAGCTAGATAATGTGTTTACCGAACAAGTTTCTGCTTGTCCCCTCTCTTGCTCACAGTAGCCTCGCAGCAGCAGGGTCCAAGAGAGCCACAGTGTCCCGACCACCTGTCCTGGCATCCTCTGTCCCCCTTAGCTAACATCCTGAACTTTGCACCCGAGCACAGTGGCTAATGCAAGACCCATGGAGTCTTAGGCACAGCACTGACCACACAACCTCCAAACGACACAGGGTGCTCAGCCCCAAGGGCATGGCACCTGGCTCTGGTCAGTACTTGACCAAGCAATTCACCTAGAACCTGGCGGCCTGCTCCTGCAGAGTGCACAGTTGGAGGTGAGGTAGCAGGGACAAGGCATCATCAAGGAGGCTTTGTTGAGAAAGAAAATGCTGTTCTTGGAAAATAAAGCTGGCCCTAGGCTATACTACCATGGAAGTCATTATTAGGCCTGTTACTCTGTAACAGTTACTTTTGTTCCTTACTCCCTCCCCTCCCACGTTTGGACAGAAGGAAAATGTGTTAACTTTGCAAATCACCTAATGTATAGGAGTACTTGGAAAACACAGTCAAAATTTCATCTTCAGGGTAAAAATTTCAGTGCGGGAAGAATAAATCTTTTCCAATGTCAGAAAATGAATGGATACCATGAGGAGGGGCCTCTGTGGTAGTAAGACACGTGATTAGTTTTAATGCAGAACTGAGGAAAAAAGCAAGGGCACACAGTTGCAATACCAGGGTACATGGGTAGGATCTACGAGAAATGTTGGAGGGGCCAGTGCAGTGGCTCAAAAGGCTAATTCTCCACCTGCTAGGCGACCGTCACATATGCACACTGGTAGGTGTCCCAGCTGCTCTACTTCCTGATGCAGTTCCCTGCTTACGACCTGGGAAAGCAACAGAGGATAGTTTAAGTCCTTGGGCTCCTGTGCCCACATGGGAGGCCTGGAGGAGACTCCTGGCTCCTGGCTCCTGGCTTCGGACCAACTTAGCTCTGGCCATTGCAGGGATTTGGAAGAGTGAACCAGCACATGGAAGGTCTTCCTGCTTTTCCTTCTCTATGTAAATCTGCCTCTCCACTAAAAATAAACATTTTCCAAAAGGTCACAGGTCCGGGGAGATTTCAAAGTTCAAGGATCTAAGGATTCTGTTTTCTTGTTTTGCACATTTTTATTAAGCTGTTCATCTGCAGCAATGAAATATTTGTTAGTGGCTGCACACTAACAGGACCTGAGAACTCAGGGCCCCTGAGCTATTTGCATGCCACCGGCAGGTGTGGAGCGAGCGCTTCCAGAGAACGGTCACTAGGTGGCGCTGTCTCCCTCGTAATGGAAGTCGTGGCGCCATTCTATTTTTTTGAAAAGGACTAGAATGAAATTTTCCAGGTTTCAAGGAAACCGTCCTTTCTAATAATAACGAGACGATAATTAGTAGGGGAAATGGCATACAATTATTTCACCATTTAATGAAACCATGATTCTCAGCTCCAGAAAAATGTCGTTTTAGAAAGTTCATTCAGTAAGCATGGGAAAAATGTGCCGGCTTTTGTCCCTGCTGTACCTAGTGGCCATGCTTGATGATGTCCTCCACCTGTTCTCTGATCAGCTTCATCCCTCATCATACAAAGGCCAGGGGTTCACATCTTACCCCAGCAGACCTCGGAGGGCCATCTGTGCAAGAGTCCCAGAGGGTCAAGGAGATTCTACATAGAATAAGGATCTGGGAGTTTGGGACAAATGGCAGTGTAGTGAGCGGAACGTGGAGGACTTCCTCCCTGAGGGAGCGGAAATAGAGGCGGGACTTCCCTTTGCTGTTGTCTTCAAGCTCTATCTGTGTACGCTGTCACATCATTTCACCCACAGACCACGTGGCCACATGCAAACGTGGTTGTTTACAGTGGAGTGTGACAAGGGCCAGCCTTTTTGGTCAGTTACGGGTTTGCAGTCCTCAGATTTGGCCTGGTACAGACACCTAAGCACACATTTAGAGATTTGCTACCAAAGGTTGTACAGGCAATTTGCTAAATGCTTTCTTATTAAGAGCCATCACAGATAGCTGTGGTCTGACAATTTGGCACTAGCTGCAGGGAGCCCATACTTGTATTTCTAGAAACCACAGCCCAGCATCATTAAAAGAAGTATTACTTTGTGTTTAGTAGAGCACTAAATTGGTGATATATAGTTGCGATTCTGGTAGTGAATATCTCCGTTACCATGGCAACGATATTATACCATGTTCGGCTGCCCTGGATGTTTCTGGGAGCAACCAGGTCTCCTTCAATTCCCCCATTTAGTCTGGAAATCCTAATAGCGTGCGTTTATGCATGCTGAATAAAATTAGGCATATTAGAGCTACAACACTGAGAATGCATCCAACTCTGTTATTATGTCAATTTACTGCATGTTCATGAAGCATTAGCATTAAAATAAAATGGACAATTAGTGAACTGCAAGTGACTAATGCATCTACATCGTACAAATTTGTCTTTTCATATTCAAAGTGTTTGTAAGAACTCCAAGTTCTGCCTATTCAGCCACTCACCTCCGGGGTCTGCACGTGAGACGTGGCACACACCCTTTTACACATGAACGTCTATGCGCACCCACACACCCACACTGCACTGACGCCTGAGCTGATGAACATGCATGTGTGTGCACGCTCATGGACTCTCACCCACACACATGCACATGTGCTTGTACACAGATGTGTGCGAGAGTGAGTCAGACCTCCGAGGCGCAGGAGGAGAAAAACAATGAATCACGCTGGGAAGGGAAATGAAGGCAAGCAGGTCACATGTGACAAGAAATGAGGGCAAGCAGTCACTCTGATCAAGGGTTTGCTTCCCCACAGAGCTCTGCTTTGCTGGAGCTGCTCATTCTCTTCCTTGGCGTTCTTTAAATAGCAGGGACTTCCTTTAAAGAGGACTGTGTGTGTGTGTGTGATGTATGGAAGTCTCTGCGTTGTGGACAGGTGGGAGAGGGAGGGAGGGCGAGAGGAAGGACAAGCAACGGGGAGGAAGAGGACAAAAGGCAGGATATTGAGCAGGAGGAAGTGGGGATGGGGGGGGGTATCCTGACCCCGGGGAGAAGCTCAGAGTGAGGCGTGAGTGGGGAAAGCCCCTCGCTCCGGCCCAGTCACCTGTTCCGAATCTCCTTTGTGAACCAAGAAGCCCCTGGGTCCTTTCTGGCTCCTATCCCATCAGTGTCAGCCTCCACCGAGCAGGAAGCGCCCCCTGGAGGTGGTGATCGTGAATTCTGCATGAGTTGGCCAGGAGTCGCAAGTGCCACTCTTGCTGTGACAACACAGCTCAGGGGACCTGGTTTTAGTAGCCCTGGGGTCTCCCTGTGGGGTCTTGGAGACCCCACAGGGCAGTGGGAGGGGAGAGTGCAGCGTTGGGGGTGGTGGTGGAGGGTGTTGTGGTAGGGTGGAGGAGTTTTCTGCAAGGTCTTCTAGTCTGACCCACAACTCTGCTGAAAAAAAATCAGTAAAAACCTTCACCTACAGAAGCCAGATCGCTAGCTTTCAACATCAGTGAGGAGTAAATGGAACATGGCGAGCTCTGAAATCAGCGAACCAGCAGCCGGCAGCATTCTCTTGCAGCTGGAAAAATACAGACGCATCATTGGTTCCTTGAATACAGTTGTGCTAGAAACGGAAGTGTAAGGATCCTGTGACTTCCGCAGGTAGTCTCCATTCCCTGGGGGCATTAAGGGAATCAAGGAAAGTGAAAATGGTTTTATCTCTGGTGGCTCCAAAGTTGTAGGAAGCTGATGAACAGCCAAGCTGCTCACCTGTTTTTGGTAATTATTGGAGAGAACTGGCATCCTTTTGAGTACATACTAGGGAACTAGACGACAATGAAACTTGAAAAAAAAGTGAATGATGTGCTAAGGTGATAGAGTACAGCTGTGTCTCTGGATGACGCTTCAGCACCACAGAGAGTGCCCGTCCACAATGCAGAAGCTTTGTCTTCTTCCAGACTTCTCATTCTGCACACTCACAATAAAAACTTTGCTTCGATGTCTGCCTCTTCGGGGGACGTTGGTGTGATGACAGTCACCAGGCATCCCCTCTGTGCTTATGAGAACTTGGTGCACCGTGCCTTGGTCTCATACATCCAGCACATCTTATACTTGACAGCACAGGAGACATGAAGGTCTCAGTGACCACAGGTGGCGAGTGTGCTGCCTAGTGTGTTAGTTGTGTGTTGCTGCTCATATCTGTTTTTGGGAGGGATACCAACTTGTATGTTTCCTTTTAAAGATTTATTTACTTTAATTACAGTGAGAGAAAGGGAGAGATATCTTCCATCTGCTGGTTCACTCTTCAGATGTCTGCAAAGGTCAGAGCTGGGCGGGTCTGAAGCTGGGAGCCAGGAGCTTCTTCCAGGTCTCCTATGTGCATGCAGAAGCTCAAGGACTTGAGCCATCTTCCACTGCTTTCCCAGTCCATAAGCAGGGACTGGAATGGGAAGTGGAGCAGCTGGGACTAGAAGAACCCTTGATCATATGGGATGCTGGCGCTGCAGACAAAGGATTAGCTTGCTAGGCCACAGTGCTGAGGCTGCTGACTTCTGGCTTTGGTCCATATGTGATTATCTTTTCTCAGATGAAAGGTGCTCCTGCCGCAGGGCCCTGGAGCTCCTCTCTGCCTGTAGAAATCCTCCACGCCCAGGTATGCTGGATTTGCCTGCTCTTCACGGCATGGGTCTCTCTCGTTTCCCAAGAGTGCTGTTCCCAGGGACGCTTCCAGCTACCTTCCAGCTTGGACAGAAGTCTTCTCGAATGCCACAGCTGGATCAAGCCCCTGGGTGATCCTTTCTCTTTTGTTTAACAGAGTTTTGTATTCACACATCCTGGTTATTACTTCCTTTTATGCCTGTAAATGAAGGCTGTGCCCTCTGCTTGTTTTGATTAGGTCATTACCTGCAGGGCACTTCATGTAAGGAAGATGATTATTAGCTTCATCTTGTTCTTCAGTTGGTTTTGCTTGGTGATTACTGATAATTTCAACCCTTACTACATGTGCAAGTTCTTTGTTTATTTTAACAAATTTTCTGAAAAGCCTTAAGCTACTGTCAAGTCAATGATGTGTTCCTCAACTTTCACCACAAATAAACTCTTTTACTGGAAAAAAAAAGCCTGATGAAGTATTGTTCTGTCAGTGAGGAGAGTAGATTTTTTTTCAAAGCCTTTTTGTTGTATGTGTGTGATGCCAGAATCAGGCCGTTTTTCAACCACCTAGTCGGTACTGCAAAGCTTTTGCAGCAGCTGACCTAATTTTTCTAGTTTGCTCTTTTTTAAAAGATCTTTTTCATTTTTATTTGGAATGCAGACTTACAGGAAGAAGGAGATACACATATATGCATAGATATCTATCACCCAGCAGCTGGTTCACTCCCCAAATGGCCGGAAAGGCCCCAGGTGGGCTGGCCCAAAGCTGGGAAGCAGGGGCTTCTTCCGGGTCTCCTACCTAGGTACAGGAGCCGAAGAACCTGGGCCATCTGCTACTGCTTTCTCAGGTACACTAGCAGGGAGTTGGATTGGAAGAGAAGCAGCAGGGACTTGAACCACTGTCCACTGGGATGCTGCCGCTGCAGGTGGTGGCTTAGGCTACTGTGCCATGGCACCAACCCCAGCTTTTCCTGTTAAGTAGAGCACTTCTCATAATAATTGGATCCTGGAGAGCTAACCTGAGGTATTTACTCAAGATTTGATGAGTTTGTTTCTTTCTTCTTCTTTCTTTCTTTTTTTTTTTTTACTATCACAAAAGTTTATTTAAAAAAAAAAAACCCAAACCATGAAAATGTACATATTCCAACTTTCATATCACGTCATAGCAAAGCAGGTCCTTTTGGAGAGGAGACATGGACTTTTTTGCCAAACACTCATTATACTTGTTCCAAGGCTTCTAACATGATGATGCCATTGGTTTGTATCGCCACCATCCCAATATTGTTCTGCTGTCCACTCTTTGCCATCTCCACACGTTCGTGTATCACCAGATTCATGAAGGGATCAAATCCTCGCAGTATCCCCTGGACATGTCTGCCGTCATTGCATTTTAATGACAATTTCTTGTCCATAAAGTTTTTCAACACGGGAGGGTGAGCTTTGCTCATGGCAGTGGCTCAGGGTGTTCACAGACTCCTGGAAATACAATTGGCTTGACAAATTTCTATATGGTCAATTGGGATGGGTCCTGAGAATATATTTGCAAGCTTGCCCCCTTCTTTATTGTTTAAGGATCATTCATTCCTATTAATTGATTTATTCCTTTGAACCAATTACATCCAGTGTTTAAAAGTCATTGTGACAAAAGTGATTTAAAAAAGTAATGGTAGCCTACTTGTTGAGGGATGGCAGTATACTTCCTCCCATCACAGAACCCAGAGAAGGAACGGCATTCTGCAACCTGAGAGTTAAAAGAGGGAATGACATGAGAACCAAGGAGAAACCTATTCTGAACCCCAGAGACCCAGATCACGCGGCACAGCTGTGGGCTAATTATCAAAAGATGTGTCTGAGGCTGTGTTGGCGCAGGTGAGCTCGAAGTACAGGAATTCTAGTCATCAAGGCCAAGGAGAAATCAAGGGCTAAAAGCATGCAAGCATGAATGACTGCTTAGAAGATGTTTCCATTTTCAGTTCCGAGTGGTTGGCTGGATGGGCTTTGGATCCTGGGAGAAGGTTAGGATGGAGAGGAAGAGGCCAGGCCTCAGGGAGACTGAGAGACACCCCAAGCCACATCAGGTCCCAGGTGAGTCAAGGTCAATTGAGTCGGCCTTGGGTTTTCACCAAGGCCGGTCTTGTTACCAGATGCGGGAGGTACCTGTCTGCATGAATCCGGGTATAACTGCGTGTGACATCCAAGTCATGAATAAATGAGTCCTGACTCTTTAACAGGAGTTTGGATGAAATGCTAGTTGCCTAAGGCGAGGTCAGCTGTTGGCTTCTCAATCCCAGGGTTCTGACAGCTCCTTAGCATAACGAGTCCAAATCAAGGGCATGACACAGTTACTTGGGCTGATTGGATTTCTTCTATCTTCTCTGCTAATTATTTATTATTCCCATTAACATCTCTCAGTGTTTCCACCCTGATCGGCTGCTAGCCAGCAGTGTCGAACTTGCAGAGATGGTCATGCGTGCCTTTGCTCCCCAGAGAGCAAGGATCAAGGTGAAGAGCTTCCCTGAACACTCACTGTATTTATGTTATAAAACTGTATTGACGGTCAGAGGAAGGGACCAAAAGGTTTTTGGCAATAGCTTGGAAATACGCAGTCTCTTTCCCATTTTCATATAAGGAGTTCAGTTACATGAAAAGCAGAAGGCTATCTGAAAGGATTTAAAAACATTGGCAGGACAATGGAGTTTAAAGCTGGAGGGCCGGTGTTCAGGTAACAGTTAAGAGGCTTGTATCCTGTATTCTGTCTCAGCAGTGGCTGGGTTTGGTGCCCAACTCTTCTTCCTCACTCTGGCTTTCTGTGCATGAAGACCAACCGCAGCAGCAGGTGACAGGATGGCTCCTGTCCCTCAGCTCCTGTTCCCAGGAGTTCTTAGATGCTGGCTTCAGTCTGGGCCCAGCTCTGCTTGTCGCAGGTGTTTGGAGAGTAAGCTAGTTACATGGGAGTTCTCTCTGTGTGTCTGCCGGCTTTCAAACAAATACATACACAAATGGAAGAGAATTTTACTGTGTGACAAAAAAATTTGAAGCTGATTCTCAGAGGGTGCACACTCTAAGAGGTGTGCGTTCAAAATGTGCTAAAATAAAACTAGCTTAAAAGGCTGAGTTCATTTGTCCCTGGGTTTTGGAGATCCTCTTGTACTCCATGTATGAAGTTTGAGGTTAATAGAGAATTAGCTTCGTTATTTTCCCCCAGTGCATTAATTTCATGGTTAGTTCAGAAGTCCCTGCTTCACGAGCCGCATAGCAGTTCACAGAGAGACCAAACCGGAAAAAACACAAAGAAATCTTATAAGCAGTTGTGGGGACAATCTGCAGTGTTTCTCTAACTCCAGTGTGACATGACCTGTCCAAGGTATCTGGCGATTTTATTGTTCATCTGGCTGTCCACTAAGTTCCAAAGCCCAATTACTACAACCTGTGGGAGAAACAGGAGCTAAAGGTCTCATATTTGTGTCCCAGCAACAACGGAGGATGTTTCTGACTTTGCCCGTTCTCTGCCTTTGATTCTTAATGAGCGATGGCTGCAGCTGGGTGACTTCAGGAAGAACCACTGCCCCTCTTAAAGTTTGCAGAAGACACTGTGAAAGTATAAAGTTTCTTTTACGCGTTTGAAACTACGCTCATTTACTTTGCAGAAGACTCTTTTTAAACATGCATTTGTCCTGTGTATTTGAAAGACAGTGTGGCAGAGACAGGCTGAGATTGAGACAGAGAGGTCTTCTAAATGCTGGTTCACTTCCCGGGTAGCTGTAACCTCCAGGACTGGCCTGGGCTGAAGATGTGAGCCAGCCACTCTGTGCGGGTGACAAGGTCCAAGTGCTTGGGCCCTCGACTGCTGCCTTGTCTGGTTTATTAGCGACAAGCTGGATTGGAAGTGGAGCAACGGGAACTTTGACTGTTGCTCTAGTATGGAAGGCTGGCACTACCAGTGGAAGCTTAATTTGCCACACCAGAACGCCAGCCTTCCAGACCACTATTGGACAGATTTATCACAGAATTTAAGGTTTTTAACTCGGGGCTCTTGAGAGCACTAAAACCATGATTTTTTTTTCTTCAGGTCCTAATTCCCATGAAATGTGAAATTTTAAACGTGTCACTTGTCAGTTCCTAAACCTCAAAATGTACCAAATTGTTATTCCTCTAATCATGTGCATCAAAAATAAGAGCACAGAAACCAAAGGATTATAAGTATGGTGCAGCAAGCTAATCCTTCACTTGCAGTGCCAACAGCCTGTATAAGCAACAGTTCATGTCCCGATTGCTCTACTTCCTGATCCAGCTCCCTGCTTAGGGCCTGGGAAAGCAGCATAGATGCCCCAGGTCCTTGGGACCCTGCACTAACATGGGCTACCTGGAAGATGGGCTGTGAATAGGCTCAGATCTGGCTGTTGTGACCATTTGGGGAATGAACAAGCCAATGAAAATCTTTCTCTTTCATTCTCTCTGCAAAATCCACCTATAAAATAAACACAAAGCAAATCTTAAAGAAGCACAACTGTCTGTGAGCTTGTGTTTTTGTCCAGTGTTGTATGCCGGTGCAGTGTTTGACTCAGTAAGGGAAATGTGTGGAGTGCCCCATTTTTCTCCTCACTCAGATTCAACATCCACCCTGGTTCAACATCCATCCTGGTCTTCTCCCAGGGACAGAATATTCCTGCTCCATTGAGATTAGACCAGACCTCGTGTCAGCCAGGGCCCTAGGCCTCATGGCTGGCAAACAGTGGCAGTGGCCTCCTGAAGGTCAATACTGTCATCTTGAGCCATGTTTTTCCAGTTGTGGGTCATGATGCACTTAGGCTTAGGAAACTGGAAGAGCATGCACAAGCACTGAGACAGCAAGAGGAGAAGGAGAGAGGGAGGGAGGAAATCAGTGTCAAAGGCTTTCAGTGCAATGCATGTGCTCAAGCATTGTCTCATGTGCTCACGTGGTGAATAGCGTGCGTGTGTGTTCATGGATAGTGAGTGCATGTGTGTTGACTGGCTCAGTGTGTAAGATTAAACTAAAAGGTTTGGTGCCTGTGGATGGAATGCAAAATAGCCCCCACTTCTATTTTTTTCTTTCCTAAGGCACAGAAGGGATTGGAACATCTTTTTGTTAAACATGTTTGTGTCAATGTATAATCAAAGGTTTACTGATTTGAGTTACCTTTTTATTTATTTTTAAAATGTTAGTGTTGTATTTCAGAGAACTCCCACCCACTGGTTCATTCTCCAGATTTGCAGAAGAATCAGGGCTGGGTCAAGCCAGGAGCTAGGACCTCAATCCAGGTCTTCCATAGGAATGGAAGGGATGTAGCAGTTTGAGTCACTAGCTCTTTCTCCCATAATGCACATTTAGTAGAAAGCTGCAGTTGGGGGCAGAGCTGGGATTTGAGTCCAGGCATTTCACCATGTTATGTTGGTATTTTAATCAGCACCTTAACTGCCAGGTCAAAGTCCTACCCCTTGAGTGACCTTTTAAACTACCTAACAGGAATTTGCCATCCATTAAGTTCCTTTACTCCTTCTTCCTGCCTTCCTTTCTTCCCTTTCTGTATTTAAAAATACAGATATTAACCAGTAACTCTGAATCTAACATGCATAATTGTGAGTCTGACATGCATAGTTTCCTCTGTTTTTGTTTGAGTTTTTGCTTATTTGAAAGGCCAAGGTAGAAGGAGAGAAAATGGAGAAAAATTCAAGAAA
This sequence comes from Ochotona princeps, assembly GCF_030435755.1. Taxonomy (NCBI): domain Eukaryota; kingdom Metazoa; phylum Chordata; class Mammalia; order Lagomorpha; family Ochotonidae; genus Ochotona; species Ochotona princeps. Next base: position 63,754,355 of record NC_080841.1, on the reverse strand, counting down.
ACCTTTTTCTGCTGTTCCACTTCCCAAAGCCTGCATAGCTGAGGCTGGCTGAGGAGGAAGCCCAGTAGTTCAGACCTCAACATGAATCTTCCACGTGGGTGGCAGAGAACCAACGACTTGAACTGTCACCTTCTGCCCCCAGGGTGCATATCATCAGGCAGCTGGACTCACAAATGGAGATGGACTCAGATCTCGGCCTTCTAATATGTGCTATGAATGTTTCAATCAGCCTTAACCTCTGTGCCAAGGCCTGCTCCATGAGCAGTGCTTTCATAATAAAAGCAAAGCTGACATTTGTAGCCACCCAGCAAGCATTTTTCCACTTGGGGAGCATACAAACTAGTGCAGTTGCTAGTCTAAATAAGATGAAGTAGACAATAAGCAGAAAGAAGGAAGGTATGTCAGGAGCTGGAGAGAGTGAATATTGAATTCAATTTCCTCTGTTACGTCTCATGATTCTGAGCTACTACTGCCTTGGTGAACGAATGACCTTTTAGCTTCATACTTTGTTTTCCGTTTACTAGGTTAGATTGTATTTTTTTCAGTCTATTTATCCCAATAATGTGCTGTAAATCTCTTCTTATTTTAAAAAAGAACTCATTTCACAATATATTTGCTTGACACAAGCCTCGGATGAGGGCAGTTTGCAAAGATTTGTTCTGCTTGATTTTTGCCCCCAGTGAGTTAGCAGCAATCTCAGAACAGTTAATGGTGCTGGTGACTCAGCTCATCTTTGCTGCGGTTTGTGCTCTGTAATAGGCATGGGCGTCTAGTTGTTTTCACAGAAACCAAGGAGAGTCCTGGAAAAAGTGACAAGGGTAGGTGTGGTGCTCATCAACTCAAGGTTTCGTTTGGGATTGTTGTACTTGAACAGTTGCTTGGATGAAAAACAGTTTTCACTTCCCACAGATTCAGTCTTTAGTTTAAAAATTAAGAGCCAGTGGGAGGAAGAATTTTTTTTTTTTTTTGTACAAATTTTCAGTTCCATTTGTTTTCCTATCTCTGCTAGAAAAGAAGCCCCAGGGCAAATGCTTTACCGTAAAGGGCAAGATCAGTAAGATTTTCATTGCTACCAGGAAGCTTACAAAGGACACATGGTTTCTGTGGATAAAATGCAGATGATGATGGCAACTGACTGTCACTGATTTGATTGAATAATTCAACACAAGATTCCTGAAATAGTAAACCCGGCTTAATTCATTGAAAGGAGAATACGTTTTGCCTGAAACTATTTGTGACATTCGGCTTAATAGACATGTCTCAGATGAGTTGTATTCATAGAGAAACAGTCTTGTGACAGTCAAGAATCAAATAATTTGGGATGAGTGTCCAGAAATACAAATTATAAAAACCAGACAGTTTCTGAGAGATAAAATGAAACTTGCTTTGATAAGCTTGTAAAAACAATTTACATCTGCTGGCTAGATTTAATTTTTGAAAGCGACCCAATAATGTTTAATCGTTATCTAAATGCTTCTTACATGTAATTAGAAATTGTCATTGAGTTTTTTTTTCTCGTCATTGTTAATTTTGGTTGTATATTTCTTCTTGTTGCTACTCTACACTAGGTATAACTTAGGACTTTAGGGTGATCAACAGAAATTGCATGAGTTATTGAAATGTTGAAACGAATTATTTTGTCATTATACATCTAAGGACATTCTTTCTGTAAATTTTTTTTAAATTGTTATTAGAAAGGCAGATTTAAAAGAAGGATAGACAGAGAGAGAGAAAGATTGTACATCACTGGTTCACTCCCTAAACGGCTGCAATGGCCAGAGCTGAGCCAATCCAAAGCAAGAAGCCAGGAGCCAGGGGTTTCTTCCAAGTCTCCAACACAGGTGTAGGGTCCCAAGGCTTTGGGCCATCCTCTACTGCTTTCCCAGACCATAAACAGATCAGAAGTGGAACAGCTGGGACAACAACTGGACCCTATATGGGATGTTGGTGGTTGTAGAGGGAGGATCTGCCAAACGAATCATCACACCAATCCTCCCGATATTCTTAACTGTAAATGTTTGCAGGGATTCATGGTTGAATGTATTTGAGGTTAGGAAATTTTTATCAATAGTAAACAAATCAATTTCCATTTTATGCTATATATATAATATATGCATATAATTGTGTGTAATATTCAGCCATATTTAGATGAAGGTATTTAATTCTCATATTAAGGTATAAGATGGAATTATTTTCTATGATGCAGTTGCTTCTTTATCACAGTCATCATTTCTGAAAAAAACTTTATCTTGCAACTTCGGCTTGAGCTTGGTGTGTCCACTCGGGAGACAGCCTTGTGCGTGGCCTTCAGGGTTTCATTATTTTCTGGTCAACACTGGTTAACAGCTGAAGGCTCGAACGGCAAATGCTGAGGCAACAGACACAGAAAAATAATCTCACTTAGAATTTGTGAAAATGTTTGTGTTTCAAAAATAATCACTGAGCTTTTACTAAATCAGTGCTTGAAATAGAGGTGCAATGATTATAAAGCGGTTTTGTCTCATTTTATCCTTACACAAATCCCACCAGAAGAGCAGGTAGAGATGTTACTTTACAGATGAGGAAATTGCTCAGAGGTGATGTGGCTTTGCCAAGAACACAGTGATGAGGTCCTGGCTTGTTCTGAGGCTGTTAAATCCTAGTTCTTATGTTATCCTACACAAATATTCATATCTGTTATTCCTGAACAATATGTGTGACCTCCTAATAGGGAGGCATGGTACTGCAGCATGGTCAAGAAATCAGAAATCAGGGGCTTATGCTGTAATGGATAAAGCCACTGCCTGTAATGCAAGTATCCCCTACGGCTGCAGGTCAAGTTGCAGCTCCTCCATTTCCCATCCAGCTCCTTGCTATTGCACTTGGGAAAGCAAAGAAGCCTTGTCCAAGTTCTTGGGTTTCTGTGCCCACATGGGAGACCTAGAAGTTCCTACCAGTTGCTTTGGATTAGCTCAGTTCTTGCTGTGGCAGCCACTTGCGGAATGAACCAGCAGATGGAAGACCTCTCTCTCTCTTTCTGTAACTTGGCCATTCAAATAAATATATCTTAAAAAAAAAAAGAAACCAGACATCAGAGCAATATCTCAATAGTCTATTGTAACTTCTTAATTCTTCTGGTTCTGGGACTTGTGGCTGTGCATACACGTGGCTAGAAAGAGCTTGTAAAAGGAGTTTATAAACAGCATAATCTATGGTCATGTCCCCATTATACTTCATTACTTCCCTATTCAAAGCCTCTTAACTTTTATCAGCATGTTGTGCTCATGCTCTGCTTTCTTCAACTCTGAAGAGGCACCTTCACTGGGTCTTTGGTCTCATTTCTTGCTCAGAGGGAGTCATCGCTCCAGATTCAGCTCTGGAAATTGGCTCTTCCTCAGGAGCCATTGCTGGTGTCTGCAATGCTTAAACCATGGGAGAAGGAGAGGTTTTCAAATGGGTGGTTGAACAACTCTTGTTTGGAAGTTTTGCAGGCAGTTAGTCATCTCCCAATTCTGCTAAACCTGCCTTAGGGGTTTGTGGCAGAGAGGCATAATGAACTCCAGTCTGTTTCTGCTGGCTACAAAATCAACTGGGAAATGATGCAACCAACTGAAATGGTTCCTAATGTTTGGGAATGCCAACTTTTCTTTCTTTTTTTTTATTCATTTCTTTCACAGAGTTTTAGATAACGTGGTCCCTTGGTCTAGGGCCCTTCAATACTTGCAATTCTAGTCCTACTTCCCAAAGTCTGAAGGCAGCAGTGAGGCAGCAAGGTTTAAAGCACAACCTAAAGTTGGCCATTGCATCAACCATGTAAACTTCCTGACGCACTTTAAGTACGTGTATTCTGGCTTCCTGACAGTCATCTGCATCAGTGATTAGTTGACCAACTGGCTGCTTTACACTCAGGACTCCCTGGGAAGTTGGTGACATTTTTCGTAGTAATGTCAAATCCACATTTTGTTCAGCTTCAAGTTGTTGTGAAATCTGAAATTTTATTTTTATAGCCATTTGTAGATGCTCAAAAAATGCACCACTGAAAAATCCTTGAGGGCCCGGTGGCATGGCCTAGCGGCTAAAGTCCTCGCCTTTAACACCCCGGGATCCCATATGGGCACCGGTTCTAATCCCGGCAGCTCCACTTCCCATCCAGCTCCCTGCTTGTGGCCTGGGAAAGCAGTTGAGGACGGCCCAATGCATTGGGACCCTGCACCTGAGTGGGAGACCCGGAAGAGGTTCCAGGTTCCCGGCTTCTGATCGGCGCGCATTGGTCCGTTGCGGCTCACTTGGGGAGTGAATCATCGGATGGAAGATCTTCCTCTCTGTCTCTCCTCCTCTGTGTATATCTGGCTGTAATAAAAATGAATAAATCTTTAAAAAAAAAAAAGAAAAATCCTTGAATGGTAGTTTTTCTGAGTGTTCAAACTATAAAGACCTAATGCATGAGTAGCATTTATATCTTTTACTATTTTCTAAACAAAGAACATGTATTTGTCATCCATATTTTCACCATCTTTTATGCCTGTGTGTTGTAGAGTCAAGCAAAGAAATGGGCAGAAAGCAAACATTACAAACTTGGCATGGATGAAAAGGTATTAAAGAGACTATTCTACCACCATTGGTCTTCTCTTCTCTTCTAGTCTATTAGAAATTTCAATCTACACAGCCAAGTTAAAGTTTTTCATTGTTCTGGTTTTGTGATATTTATTTTTGCAACTTAGCTATTGGCAAAGTTTGAAAATTTTACAACTTAGCTATTGGCACAGCTTTTCAGCACTGGTGTGGTGGCATAGCATGCTATTCCTCTGCTTGCCAGTGCTTGGATTCAATATGGATGCTTATTCCTGTCACCCTCTACTGCCTTCCCAGGCCATAAGCAGGGAACTGGCTTAGATGTGAAGCAGCCAGGACACAAGCCAACACCCGTATGGGATGCCAGTACTTAAGGTGGAACTTAGCACACTACACTGCAATGTAAGCCCCAACAATAATAGTTTTGGCATTTTAACCATCTGATATGGAAATGTAGGACCAACGGAAATTTCCCCTACTGGAATAAATTCAAAGAAAATTTCCCCTATTCTGAAGGTTTGCTGGAATAAACTGATGAATATTGAACAGGAGAAAATGTGTACCAGTTTATTAAAGTAAAAAAGGGAAAGACACATAGCAAAGAAGACAATTACGGGAGTATGATGATCCACCTATTGAATATTTTGCAGAAACATATAAATCCCATTTTATATTTGGGAAGGGTCTGGGGGATACACATAATTGCAAATGATTCCCAGGAGATGAAAGTTCCTTTTATGTTTCAGAATCTGAACGAATCCCAAACTAATCTTAGACGTCAGTCCAAGCACAGCTCTATCAGCTATGTTGCTCAGTCTTTTTTTTTTTTTCTGAAATTGATAATTAAGAGTTAGAGTACAAAGAGAAGGTAATGGTATTTCTTTTCGCATTTTGAACCTTAATGCAGAGAAGAGAAATTTCATGAGAAAGTCTTCCTCAGTTTGCCCAAGCAAAGCAAAGTAAAGCAACACAAAAATCACATTATAGTTTTGGGGTATGTTCTCTGAGTGCCTGAAGTAACTAGCAAGGCCAGGGTGAGCCTGGTATGGGGACTGTGGGGGGCTCCCCAGCTAGGCCACTGCTCTACTGGTGAGTGTGAGAGCTGGGACTGGGGGAGGGCCAGGCTGAGCAGGGCTGCAACAACCATTGGCTTCAAAGTGAGCTGGGTTCAGGGTGGGCTGGGTTAGGCCAGGCCACTGCATCACTGGAACATGCAAGAGCCAGAATAAGTGTGCCTCCCTTCATCCCATCCCCTGAGCTTTGCCACAGTATCTGCTGGCAAGTGCTAGGATTAGGTGCCAGGTCATATCAGATTGATCTGCAGCACCCTCTGGAAAGTGCAAGATCAGTGCTGGAAGTGGGCCTAGTAGGGAAACTATGGGAACTCATTTATTAGGTTGCAGTTCCTGCTGGGAGCATGGGAGTCAGGGCTGGGAGCAGGGCAGGTTGGATAAGTCAGTAGCATATGTGTGGGCTGGGTCATGGAGGGTGCCAAGCTAAGCCACAACACCCATATGTGTATATGAGAGCCAAACGGAATGCAGGATGAACTGGATTATTTTGCTGAACATACTGGCATACTTAGGAAACAGGACCGGGGGCAGGCCTAGTGAGGGTTATTGGGGATCACCCTAACTAGGCCATAATTCTTACTGGTGTGTGCAAGGGCTGGATTTACGGTGGGTTGGGTTGGACTGGGCTGAAGCACCCATTGGTTTGTGTAGGAGACAGAGCTGGGAACAAAAGCGACTGAGTGATGGCAATCACCAGTGTGGACATAGGCTGATGCAGGTGACAGACTGAACCAGACCCCACACTCACTGGTGCACACAAGAATCAGATATGGGGTCGCTCCAAGTGAGGAGTTTTGGAGAGTCTCAAAGTGGACTACTGGACTGAAAAACTCTGGCCACAGGGAAGACTTGTGGTCCAACCTTGGAGTGTATGTGTTGGGACTCGGTTTCCTTAATTGCTAATGTCTGTGCAGTGGACAGCATGCCCAGTTGCACAGGGGGAACAACCAGCTTATTTATGCCTGCAGAGGGTGTTGAGTGCCATGTCAGAGATGGAAAGCAGAACAGTTTGGCCCATGCTCCTGGACAAGCTTTGACAGCAAGTGTTTGGGTGAGTTGCTGAATTAAGGTGGACTTTGTTAGCCAAAGAGATCTTGGAAAGACGTCCTCAACTTTGGAGCAACAAAACCAAGAACTTTTCAGAACTATCAAAACCAGCCAAGCAATACCTCAGAACATTCTCCACATTGGGGTTTCTAAGATGACATCAGATGGCCATCTCCCACACCCTAATACTGATGTGCTTTGGTAGCTAGGATTGGCACACTCTCTTTTCCTCCTTCCACTCCCAGATACAGGAGAAAAGTGAAAAAATAACTGGAAGCATTTGACCCACTCACTTTGCCTCATGCCTCAATCCTCTCCACTCTAACTAGCGATCCTCATGGGATCTATCCTTCTCAACTACGCAAACAACTTAAAACGTAAAATAAAATATGAAAAAGAGCTGTTGAGATCCTTCCGTATAAAAATGTAATACCATGCATTAGAGTAGCATTGATCAGAAAGCTCATTTAACATATCTATCAACATCTCATTATCTATCTATCCATCTGTCCATCCACTAGTCCATCTCACTGTCCACTCATCCGACCATCCTATTATTAGACCTGTACACCCAGATCCACTGGTTTTTTCATGCTACAGGAGGCTTTATTTCTTCATCTGTTTATTCACAGATAGTACCTGAGAAATAATAGATAAATGCTGAAGGTTAGGTAACAGAAATTAGAATCAAGGTCTTTGAATTCAATCATGCCAATTTTCATCAAGTCTAATAGAATAATTTGAATACTTCTGCTTTTCTGAAACAAGCAAACAAATGTTCGATTTTTAGCATGTGACATACAGGTAATGAAATTTACAATCCCTTTTGCTTATTAAAAATATGATTTGGAATGGGGAAGAAATAGTCAACTGTCAGCTATGCACATTCAAGTAAATTCATTTTTAAAAGGCTAAACAAATAAATATGCATCTTGATTACCAAAAAACCTGCCTACTCCTTGCTAGTTACATAGAATAATCTCTTTTGCCTTTTATCGTGATCTCGAGTCACTTTCATTATCTTTTAAAGAGGTCAATATTTATTTAATAATTGTGCTCCTCAGGAACAACTTTCATTATTTTTCGCTGCCAGTGGCTTTTAGAAAGTAATTTTGCAATATCTTAGCTTAGCTGTGGATTGAAAGCAAGAGTCAACATATGCACATACCTCCCACTCTGAGATAAGATGTAGTTAACTAAAGGATTGAAAATATTTAGAGGACATGTGTGTTTGCAGAGAGGAATGGAGTCACTTATTTCTCCCCAGCTTCCAGCAGCAACAGAACTTAGTGTGAGACATGCAAAATTATTGTTTTCTGTGTTTGTGCAAGATGGAGTGGGGCCCAGTCTGAACTCATTGCTTGCAGCCAAGAGGCCCTGGGGTTTGCAGGTCTTCCTAGCCATACAGATTTGCTTCTGTGCTAGAGCACACTCATAAACACTGTGGTCTTCACTTTCTTTAACTAAACTTTGGATAGGGGAGTGGACTGCCCACAGCTTTCTAGAGTAGCCTCATAGAACCATTGCCTCATACTATTGATCAAAATAAAACAGATGAGAACAGAAAACTTTGGTACTAACATTTGTGGATGATAATACTGAATTGATATACAGTGGAGAAAATTATCCCTGTTGTTTACTTATGAGAGAATGAGTGAGAGCGGGAGAGAAAAACAGAGAGAGAGAGAGAGAAAAACAGAGAGAGAGAGAGAGAGAGAGAGAGAGAGAGAGAGAGAGAGAGAGATTCTGTCCGCTGATTCACTCCCCAATGGCCTCAACAGTCAACGCTGGGCTGCCTGAAGCCAGGACTCTGGAACTCCATCTGTATCTTTCTCCATCTGGGCCAACATCTTTCTCCAACTTTCACTGCTTTCTCAGACACTTAGCAAGGAGCTGAATAAGAAGCGGAGCAGTCTGGATACGAAGCCACGCTCATTTGGTATGCTGTCATTCCAAGCAGCAGTTTAACCTACCGCATCAGACTGGCCTGTAGCCTTGTTCTTGAATGGTTTATTTTTGTCATTTGTCAATAATCTCAGGTTTAATTGATCAGACACACATTTTCTTTTATTGCCTCTAGTGTTCTCATTTGATGAAACATACAGACATTTACAACATATCAGAAACCTCCAAGTTTTGTTGAAACTGACCTGTATATAAAATAACTTGAAAACAAGAAGTAGCTGTAATTCATCCTGACTGCCAACACTTACCTGCAGGATTGTTTGTGCTCTGTGTCAGCCACAATTCTGCCTTCTGCATGATCCTCTCTCCTCTGTTGACGACACAGGCAAACTCTGCCTTCACCAGAACAGTGGAGATGAAGGTCTTCCAGCACAGGCTGGTATACTTAGGCAGGGTGGTGAGTTGTTTGAACTTTCTTCAGAAAAGCTGGTCTCTTGGTTCAGGAGCAAAGCACGACCTGAGGTTAATGTAGCTACAGCGACAATAGGAGACTGTCTGAGTGACTTGACATTGGCATTAGCCCCACAGTAAAACATTCTCTCTCAGAATGATCCCACTGGATTGAGTTTTACTTCTCATCTCTGAAACTGCTTGAATCAAATGTTATGTTATTCTTTTCACCCAAGTGTGAGTGTGTGTGTATGTGTAGGAAGTGCCTTTTCTTTCCTTCCTTCTCTTTTGTATTTAATGCACTCTATTTGCAAAGCAGATTATATTTTTATTTTCTCTCTGGTTAATCTGGGAGAAGGAAGCAAACATCCACCAAAATTCAGCTGAGGGTGAGGCACAGGAGAACTGACAGGGACATTGTGCACTAGATAGGGGATTCCTTTTTCTGGTCTTACTTTCCCTGCCAATGTTACCAGGCATCTTCTTCCCATGATGTGTGCTTGTCTGATGGCATAGGCAGGCGTGAGAAAATACTTTCAATTCTGTTACATTTTAATTCCTATATTAATGAAGAATGGGTAAACATACAAGGCTGTCTGGAGAGCAGAGCTCTTCATTTAAATTTGGCATTCTGTGGAGAGACTCGACACCTTTTCAAGGAAGTTGGCATGTGTCCTTTTGACGTATGGTTTCTGAAAGGAGAAGTAGGAGGAATGAAAGAGACTACCTGAAATGTGATTCTTTTCCCCCAAAGTAATGTTAACATTAAAGATATCCAGAGGAGGCCAACAGCAACCTTACTGGGAGACAACTGTTGACTTTCCAGCTCTTTGTAAAATGAAGCACACATCTTTGATCAGAAACAAGTCATAGGTCCAGCCTGGACTGTCCATTCCACATTTTTTGAGGATGGCCTAAAGTCCATTCCATGTGCATGGCTGTTTGCATTCTTCAGGCAAAAGGTGCGTTGTCTGGAGTGTCATGACACTCTTAAACAGCATCATGGTGGATTCATGACTCTTGATGAAGGACTACACTGTTGCAATGATATAGGGGTAAATAGTGGGGGTAGGTAAATGGGGGAGGATGGAAAGGGAAATTCTTGTGCTTATGGAACTGTCTCATGGAAAACAAACACTAAAAAAAGCTGCATTACCCTCTGTGGGCTTTGTCTTCTCATTTAGTCTTTGTCTCTGGATGGACAGAACCAAATACCCAAACAGCTGAAAGGAACCGAGTAGTGATGCTCAACTGCTTCCGGATAGGCGGTTCTGCAATGTGAGCTGGAAGCTACTTCCCATCCAGTGGCAACCAGCATTCTGAAAAGATAAAGACAAATAGGGGAGTATTCTCTTCAAGAGTTGGACTTTTTTTTGTGACATAACTGAAGGCGAATAGCTTATTTAATAGATACAAATAACTGAGAACAGAGAGAACAAGGGATTCCTAAAGTTCAGAGAGCCAGTTACTAATCCTGAGGCCAAAATCTCCCTTGTTTTAACATGGCCAGCACTTGTGTATAATCCACAGTCTCTTTACCTACTGTAAATATTGAGGAAAATCCTGTTTGAAGGATCAGAGCTTTTACAGGAATCCTGCTTAGCCGAGGTTATTGGTCTTGTTATAAATGATTGTGTCTTGACGGAACCATAAATATGCACTAAAAAGACTTTGTTTTCTGTCTAATGCATACTTTAGTCCTCACTGGTCATAAATGCATTCATACTCATATATCTTTTGTCATTTTATTAAAATAGCTAGTCACTCCTTAGGACTTAGGGGCTGCTGGAAAAATGCTTGCTCCAGGCAGATGTATTTTGGAGACTTTGCAATTCTCTGTCTGTTTCAGCGACTCTAGGGGAGGAATCCGAGTAGCTGCTGTTGGTTGGTGGTACGCATGCACATTTGTGCTGCTGAGTCCAGGCATTAGCTGCCTCACACGGCAGGAAGCTGTTCAGAAGACTATCAAGGAACCGCATCACAAACGCCACAGACTAACCTTGTGCACCTGCACACTGTGTCAGAATCTAGCTGTTCTTCTTCACTGGTCTGGATTTCTCAAGTCCTATTTTTGTTTGTAATTTCTGTGAAGGACCTGCTCCAATTCAGTAATTAATGGAGATGCATCATAAAGCTCCTTGCTGAGTTTACCTTCGGTGATTGTATTTTGAAAAATCTCACTGTAGAAGCCATTCTGGAGAAGGGGAAATAACAATAGTTGAGCTTTATCATGGTGTGAGGTTCCCTGGGATTTTAATGGAGTCTCAAGGACCTATTTTATTGAGTGTCAGTTAAATGATCTGTGTTCTTAGCCAAGACAAAATGAACTGATTCAATCCCAATCTATAGTCTCCAATGATTCCCTTTGCTTTGTGGAACTGCCTGAATGATATGATCTTTGGTAACCAGGTGAAGGGATTCACAGTGGGATTTCAGAACAGCAATGGCCTTCGCTCCCCCCCTTTTTTTTTTTAAGATTTATTCATTTTATTACAGCCAGAGGAGGAGAGACAGAGAGGAAGATCTTCCGTCCCATGATTCACTCCCCAAGTGAGCCGCAACGGACCAATGCGCGCCGATCAGAAGCAGGGAAACTGGAACCTCTTCCGGGTCTCCCACGCGGGTGCAGGGTCCCAATGCATTGGGCCGTCCTTGACTGCTTTCCCAGGCCACAAGCAGGGAGCTGGATGGGAAGTGGAGCTGCCGGGATTAGAACCGGCGTCCATATGGGATCCCGGGGCTTTCAAGGCGAGGACTTTGGCCGGGCCCTCGCTTCCCTCTTTAAACCAATCCCCTTGGGGACTGAGCCAGGGAAGCCTGTACATTTTTATCCAGTCCCAGGTAGAGAGAAAGAAGAAATTAAAACATTCGTTGCTTTATACAAGTTCTCCTTTATCCCATGGTTATGTGAAGTAGGTGGCAGAGTTCTGCACTGCCAATAAAATTGTGTGCTCACGGAGCATGCCATGCAGAACTGGACACTACCATGAGCTGCATTTGGCCCTTGTCAGAAATTGGGGAATGGGACATACTTCCAGGGCTTATCATTGTCCCTTTATGTTTCTAAAGTGCTGACTTTCAGTACAGCTTCTCATGGGCATAGCTGCTGAGAGTGAGCCCTGCTGCCTCCTCCCTGTCCACACTTACCCTCTACAACCCAAAGATGATCTCTTTGCCTTTATTTCTCATTATTGCTGTGCTCTGGGCATGGTGTTCAGATTTTGTATACATCATTTCACTCAATCCTAGAGTATCTGACAAGCACAGTCATTTTCATATGAGAAACCTGCAGCCTAGGCTAGTTGGGTGTTTTTAATAGATCACGTTAACAGGAAAGCTGTCACCTGAGATTGGCTTAGCCAGTCCAGACAGGCACTTGCAGTCCATCTAACAGTCACTGTACAAATACAACAACTACCATCCCCGCCAAAAGAAACACAAAATGCAACATAGAAAGGAGTAAGGGAAAAGGTAGAAGGTGAACCTATTTCCTTAGGGCTCTGCTGAGGATGGATGTCTTCCTTTTATAGACTGTGTCCAACGTTGTCACAGGTGTATGTTCACACGCAAGTTCACATGCAAGGTGTTGTGGAAGCTGCTCCATACATAACGTGTGTCCAGTTTTTTCACTCAAATTTAAATCATGAAGTTTTTCGTATGTCATTGACTAAACAGTATCAGTAATCCTAGATTTTTTTTTTAATTTGAGAAAATTAGATCTCACATAGAGGCAGTAATTGATCCTATTTTGGAAAAGTAAAAAAGCCAGAATCCCAATCAAGACATGATAACGCCTAAGCCCATGTCTTTTCCTCCATGTCAGCTTTTCAACAGTGTCAAACATTTAGAAGACAGGCATGCAAAATATGCCCACCCATGATACTTCAAGAAAGTCTTGTGAGTTCCACAGTGCTTTGGGAATTTCCTTGGCCCACACTTCCTTGATAAGCCTTGTAAAACTGAGCTTGTATCTAAGCTGACTCCTAATAATTGACCTAGGTCTGAAAGTATTGAGACTGTGGATGAAAACTATGCATATTTTTTCCATTGTCAATATTATTATTGCTGTTGTTGTTATCACTTTATGATACAGTTCTATAGGTTCTGGGGTTTTCCTTACCCTAGACCCAAATGCCTTCTCCACTGCTGATTTCCCCTATACTATAGCAATAGTAATAGTACCTTATAAATAGTCATGAGCCTATTATGGCATCATGGATGATGGCAGAGAGTCCAGAATCATACTGTAAAGATTTACTGATTTATTTATTTTTAAGATTTTTAAAATTTTTATTGGAAAGACAGATATACAGAGAGGAGAGAAAGAGAGGAAGATGTTCCCTCTGCTGAATCATTCTCAATATGGCTGAAATCCTGGAATTGAGTCAATCAGAAGCAAGGAGCCAGGAGTTTCTTCTGGGTCTGTCACTCAGATGCAGGGTCCCAGGCCTTTGGGCTGTTCTTGACTGTTTTTCCAGGCATCAGGCAGGAAGCTGGATGGGAAGTGAGGCTGCTGGCATTAGAACTGGCACCTGTTTGGGATTATAGTACATGCAAGTTTAGGACTTGTGCCACTAGGTTACCGGGCTGGGCCCTTGCCTTTGGTTTTGATGGGTGCTATCCTTTTTTCCAAGAGAATGTTTTTAAGTATCATTTGTAGGGAAGGTCTGAAAGAGGCATATTCTTCTAACTTTTCTTCACTGTAAAAGAATTTTATTGCATTTTCAAAGACAAAGGAAAGCTTAGAATCTGGAATATGTTGCTCCATTCTCTTTTGGCCTGTAGAGTTTCCTGTGAGAGGCCAGCTGTGAGTCTGATTGTCACTCTTCTATATATTAATTGATTTTTTCACATGCACATTTAAGGATCTTTTCCTGATGTTCGACTGGAGAGAGCTGGATTGTCATGTGTCGTGGTGAAGATCGCTTTTGGTCAACCCTATTGGGAGTTCTGTTCCCCTCCTGTGTTCCGTTTTCCAATTCTTTCTCCATGTAGGAAAGTTTTCCTTGATTGTTTCATTAAATGTGTTTTTAAACCCAGCTTCTCTTTCTATGCCTTATGAAACTCCCGTAACTCTTACATTTGGCCTTTTAGTAGTGTCTCATAATTCTTGAATACCATTTTAACTTAATCTAGTCTTGATTCCAGCTTTTTGATTGTTTCGCCATTGTGACAAGAAATACTTTCCACTTCTGAGATTGTTTCTTCCACCTCATTCATATTATGGAGACTTTCCAATGAATTTTTAATCTTCTCTGTTGTGTCCTTCATTTCCAATAATTTGGCTTGATTTTGTTTCAGTGTTGCCATTTCCTGTGTGACATACTCCTCAAATTTCTTGAACTCCTGTATGTGCTTTTCATTGTTGATAAGAAGCTTTATAATGAGTTTTCTGAATTCTGTATCCCATATAACTTTGATGTATTCCTCAGTTAACTCTGAGGTTGGCAAGGACTTTGCTCCTTTGTAGGGGAGTTTTCAGTAATATTCCTTGTGCCTCTGTCTCTTCTTTTGCTGGTTAGCAGATTCTTCTCCTTAGGGCAAGTTTCTAAGCTGTGTCACCCACAGGTCTACAGTTTGATTTTACTTCTTGCGTTTGCTACCCAGTTCTTTGTTTGCATCACTTGTGCCACTCCCTTCAGCGAGTTTCAGGTCTGGGCTCTTGCATTAGATTTCCACCATGGTATTCAAAGCCCCAGTTCTTGGCTCAACACTCTCCACCTCCTGTGTTCCTGTGCTGTGGCTGCACTGTTGCCTATACAAACTTTCTCCCACTTCTGGTTCAAGCAGTTCCTAGGATTAGGGAGACACCAGGTATCCTAAATAACTAGGTTGTTGGTGGTGCTGAACTTGCTGGAACTTGCTGGCCATTAGGTTTGAGGGCCATATGGACCTATTTTAGGTGGGACCTGTAGGATGCCAAATTTGGTATTATTTTCTTTGTGGGACCAGTGCAATGCAATCAGCTGAAAGTGGGTTTGCTCCCAGCTCAGCACATGCACAGCTCACTGTTGTCCCTGCAGTCTCAAGGCCTTTGGCACACTGTACAAAATGACAGTGATGCAGCACTAGAGGAGTTGTGGATCTGCTGGCCATTAGGTCTGGGGGATACCCAGACATATTTTGGGTGGAACCTGTAGGATGCCACATAGTTGCAATGCACTGAGCCAGAAATGAGTTTGCTCCCAGCTTAGTGCATGCGCAGTCCTGTCGCACAAGCCTTTGCTTCCCTATACAAATTGGGGTTTGATGTGGCTCTGGTGGGGGATCTGCGCTGTGAAATCCAGCCAGTTCCAGCACTGTCTGTTTGGGACCTACTGCTCGCTCTCTGCTCCTGGTCAAATCAAATAACTCAACTGGACAAGCAGTTCTTTGCCTAGGTTCACCTGCTGAAGCTCTGGTGAACTCTCCTTCTCATCTTGCTGCTGGTGGTGCTCCAGCTGCTGATGGAGCTCAGATGGCTGCTCGCTAATTGCCCCTGGGGTATCTGGTCACTGCAACACCACACTGTTGTCTCTGTTGCTTTCCCATGTCCATCAGCCTCCAGGTGCCCCTCTGCCATAAGCCTGTCTTTTCTGATTTCTTGAAATGTGCCTACTCTGCTTAACCCTGGCTAATGATTCTCCATTTGTTTAAACATGTCTCAAAAGATTATTTTACCCCCTTCTTTCATTGACAAATAGAGACTCATGTGATGGAATCTTAGGCTCATATTTAAGCCTTTAGACAATCATCATTAATTTACATAATGAATATACACTGGACAACTCCTGCCTCTTTTCTAGTAAGCTAGACAATATTGTCATCGGCTCATTGGGTTTAGAATCTATTGGGGAGAATGACCTTTTAGGAAACTGATGGTGAAATAGCTATAACATAAAGCTTGTAATTTCTAACCATTTAAAAACATTCAACTTGGGCTCGGTACAGCAGCCTAGCAGCTAAAGTCCTTGCCTTGAATGTGCCAGGATCTCATATGGGCTCCAGTTCTAATCCCTGCTTCCTATCTAACTCCCTGCTTGTGGCCTGGGAAAGCAGACGAGGATGGCCCAAAGCCTTGGGACCCTGTACCTGTGTGGGAGATCTGGAAGAAGTTCCTGGCTCTTGGCTTCAGATTGGCACAGCTCTCACCATTGTGGTCACGTGGGGAGTGAGCCATCAGATGGAAGATGTTCCTCTCTGTCTCTCCTCCTCTCTGTATTTCTGCCTTTCCAAAAAATAAGCGAGTCTTAAAAAACATTCAGCTCAGTGATGTTTAGGGTATTCATACTGTGCTGCCTTCACCACCATCCATCTTCAGGACTTTCTCATTTTTCAGATTGAAACTCTGTCTGTCAAATGCTAACTTGTTTCCCTTCTCTTTTATCAGCTCCCAATAACTCCCACTGTAGTTTCCAAAACATAATATAAGTGAACTCACATAGTACTTCTCTTTTTAGAAATACATCACATATAAAATATGTTTATTATGTAGTTAGGTATTATAAGTCAATAAAAACACTCATGTTAATCATTATAACTGTTGAAGATATATGCACGAACGTTACCAGTTGTGTAATAAGAGTGTCAATCTAGTCCATGGCATCAAACAAAAGGATCATTTAGTCAAACACCTGAAGGAAGGCATGGGGAAGGACTGAAGTCCTTAGGAACAAACAACATCAGTCTAGGCCTCAGGGGAAGGAACTTGGTGTTTTGAAAGGAAAGCAGAATGTGCTACACATTAGGGCAGGAACACCACGCTGGAATATTCTGCTCAATGCCTCTTTGTTTCATTGAACAGTCTCTGTACCGCAGGATGCCAGGGAAGGAGCTGAACTGGGAGATACAGTCAAAAAGCAGAGGCAGCTCACGCATACTCTCATCCTGTAGGTTCCTGGAGGGCACAGTGTTGGTGGAAATCGATAGAGACTCCATCCTGGATTGAGACCTAGAAATCCATGGATCAGGTGAGGAGATCCTGACATGCTTTGGGTAATATCCTCGGTGTGCTCCATGCTAGTTCCTCTCACCTCAGAGTTCTAATGATACAGGGAAAAAACTGGCACGGAGTGGATGAGGTGTGCCACAGGGGCTTAGGGAGATTTTGCACCTTCATCAGTATTTCCTATTTAATTTTCCCAGGCACGTTTGATGAGGAAGAAGCAATTTCCACACTGACTTTTTTCTGATAAGAAAGTTGAGGTCTGAGAGCTTGAATTCCCTGGTCAAGGTTTGCTGTTCAGCATAAGAGCTGGCTCTAGAGGTCAAGTTAACCTCAGTGTTTGTACTCTTGACCAGATGGTTCACGAGGTCCCTTTTGGCCTGCTTTGATTCAGTTCCAAATTATAGGAACTGGTGCCGCCTCTCTTGGTGAGAGGTGTTTCACACTATAAACTGATGCTCAGGCAGCACGGCAAAGTGGGAAAAGGTGACCTACTTTCTTTGCTTCATTTTTCCATCCAAGCCTGAAGAGCAGGATGGAGGTCTTACCTCGAGACTGACAGGGAAGTGCAGACCCCTTGGAGAGGCAAAACTCTGAATTCAGAAATGCTGTTCTTTTTTAAACAGAGGATAAACTCAAGGTGCACATTTAAAAAGGTTAAATCCTATATAGCCAAGCCAATATTTATTTAACTTCACTAAGGGAAATATGATTTGACTGAGGGACCGGGGGAGACCTTTTATTTGATCTGATTTTATACAAACATTTCTGCACACAGAGAGCGTGATAAGTTTCCAGAACTTTATCATAATCGTCGTTAGATATCCGCACAGGGGATTGTTCATCTTGGTTTCAAATGTCATTTCTCAGATGCTGACGTTAAGCCCGTGGTGACCACTCAAGTTCAGTCCATATCAGATGTACTCAGCTCTGGGCACAATACCCAGAGACCTGCTTAGGTAGTGGTTTTGCTTGCTCAAGCAGAGATTTGCAAACAGGAAAGATGTCGATTTTCATGTTATGCGGTAGGGAATTATGGAGAGGTAGTTCATAATTATCTAAAGTGTGTGCCCTTTGCGACTGAAAGGAGCTGTCTCGCATTGCTTCCCTTCTGCACTGATTTGGTATAAAGCCAGATGAATACTTACTCAGCTCTAAGTTACTGATGTTCAGCAAAATGGTAGCTCTTAGGTACTTTAACAGATGAGATGAAACAGATATTTCCTCAGATAAAGTAAAAGTGAAGTAATCAGAATGATCAAATATCCCAATGTTTTTGCATGTTTGCTGTATTCTGCATTCAGAAGCAAGAACTAAATTTGAAAGAAAATAGGCCATGAGTTGATCTAAAAGTCACTTCGAGTGCATATTCCCAGGTGAGCTGTTTCTAACAGAAGCCGTGACTCTATATCTAATTTAAGTGTTGCCGCAATTTGTATTTGGAATGGTGACCCAGGGTATGGAATAGTCTGAGATCATTAAATGAATATTGGAATGGACCTCTAATTTCTCTTCACTGAGATAGAGAATAGGGAAACATGCCCATATTTTATACGAAGAATTTTACAGGCCAATAGAAATGATTCATTCATGCTTATTTATCTAAGACTGCATTATTGACTGCAACACTGAAATTTCATAGCCTTAAAAACAACAACAACAACAACAACAACCAAAAAGTTCAAGAGACAAACAAAAGCTTTGGGGTTTGGCATAGTTTTGTAATCTCCTAAGGACATTTTGTTGAAATGAGGGAAGAGGCAACAAGAAAAAAGAGGAGAAGTGGTTCGGACCTTGGGGTTGGGGCAACTGCAGTTCCCTGTAGGGTAGCGGCTGTGGGGGGTGCCTCAGCCAGGCCAGACCCAATGCTGGGGACTTAGGCCAAAGCCACCGCCGAAAGGCAGTGACTGAGTCCTAGGCTTTGGATGGCCAGTGCACCAAGTAGTGCCAGGCTCTGCCTGCTGTCCACCCAGCAGTGAACTCTGGGGTTTTTAGGATATGTAATTGCTGCCTAGGGACATCCATGAATAAGGCCAGTGTTAGTGTAGGTGAGAGATGAAGTCTGGTTGACTACCAGTAACGGGGTCTCAAAACTTTCGGGCAAGCATGGGGACTGAGAACTGATGGCTTGGAGGGGAGTATCCATAACATCAATGGGCCAGAATGATTCACCAGCCCATTTAGGAATCCTGAGATGGGCTGTTAGCATAGAGCTTAACTAACTGCCACACACCAGTCCACACCAAAGCTATGGATGGAGGTCTGTCTGGAAGGGCTAGGTACCAGTACCTGCCTGGGTGGTGGAATAGTGGACTGATCACACTTGGCAGGGTCAAGACACTAACCAGCACATGAGAGAACTAGGTCCGGGGGTAGATTCACTGGGGGAAGTGTGGGCCCAACCCTGTGGAAATATCCAACAGTAAGAAGTGGAATGGATTGAAGGCTAGCAAAGAGGGCTGGACCATGGAGCTACCAGTACACGCAAGATCTGGCATAGGAAGAGGTTCTGATGGTGGAACCTGGGAAACTCCTCTGTTGCGACACAGTCCCTACAGGTAAGCACAAGAACCACGAAAGGGAGAAACTCAGACCAGGCCAGAGAAAGATACCCACCGGCATACATATGGCATAGATGGGAGGCAGACCAGGTTGATCCAGTTCACGTCACCCAATGGCGAATCTGAGCACCAGAAGAGAGTGTGGGTCGGGCCGGGTTCGGTCACAACACAAACCAGTGCACATTACAGCATGCTAAGGCAGGGTGAAGCTGTACCAGATGTGGTCGCAGCACCCAAACAGCACACGTGAGAACCAGGGGTGGGGGGTGGAGGCAAAGCTGGCAGGGGGAATTTAGGCTCCCCTGCTGGATGACCACTCCCACTGGAGAGTGTGAGTTGGGATGGGGGCAGACCAGACCAGGCAGGGCTACAACACCTGTGGGCCACATGTGAGCTATATCAGGGAAAAGCCAGGTTGGGCTAACTGTTCCTACTGATGCAAGCAAAAATTAGAGTGGGTGGTGGGTGAGGGTTGATTGGGCTTTGCTGCAGCATCAGTTGGCAGAGGTTGGCACTGGGGCTTAATCTGTCAAGTTAAACCCCAGAACCACCTGAACAGTGCATAATCTGGAAGTGAGAGTGACCTAGTAGGGAGATAGTGGACACTTCCCTCTTGGGTTATCACTCCCATTGGAGAACACAAAAACCAGGATGGGGCAAGGGTGGCTAGACAGAAAGGTACCTGTCAGTATGTATGTGGTCTGGATAGTAGGGTTGTTTGGGTTGAACTAGGCTTCAATGCCCATTGACATGTATGAGGGCTGAATGGGATATGGGACAGACTGAACAAGTCTGTGGTACATACTGGCATGCATGGGAACCAGGGAAGGGGGCAGGCCTGGTGGGGGTTATAGGGAGTAGCCCCAACTAGGTTGCAGCTCCCACTGGTTTGCATGAGGGCCGAATATGAAGTCGGCAGGATTGGGCTGGACTACAACAACCATTGGTTCCAGTGGAAGACAGGGTTGGAAACAGAACTGACCCAGCAATCTAACGACCGGCATGTTTATAAGCTGATTGGGGCAACAGACTGTGCCAGACCCTGTATTGGCAAGCACACACAAGAATCAGGTCTGGGATCACCTCAGATGCAGTTTATTTGGGGATCCCTCCAATTGAACTGCTGATCTCAGAACCCCAATCATGAAGAGACTATGTCAGCCAGCGGATTCTGAATAGATTTCATCGTGGTTGGAATGGCGAGGTTGGCAGCAATTCAGACCTGTTGAACTATCAAAACTGTTTGAGCAGGACCCTTGGAGTGCGCCTCACATCGGGGACCTGGGATGGATGGGAGGCTGGGTAGTGCTTCTCCCTTTGTTTCTCCCCTTACCCTAGATACAGGGGAAAAAGTGATGATATTAGTGTGGAAACAATGGTTTTACCACTTTCCTGTAGCCCTTAACCCTTTCAGCCCTAACCAACTAAGTAAGATTATTAATGAAAAAGGGAATCAACCATCACACACACACACACACACACACACACACACACACACAAGGAGAAGCAAAATACTAGTCATAGCAAGGAGTGTTTGTCGTGTGGGAACCCAAGGCTGTGACTTTGTAGACTGCAAATTTGTGTTCTCTGTGGGTGACATTCAGGACTTGAATGATTTGATTTGGGAACATCTATTCTGTAGTTCCAGGTCTGTTTATCCATGCCATGTCATAAAAAGATCAGTGCGGTTAATGACTTTCAATGAGTTTAAATCTCTTTTTCTTGTTGAAGGCTTATTTATTTCTTTATTAAAAAGGCAGAGTTACAGAGAGGGAGAGAAACGGAGAGAGCTCTTCATCTGCTGCTTCCGCTTCCAAGTGGCTACAGTCACGGATGCTGTGTCAATCTGAAGCTAGGAGCTTTTGTGTCTCCCAGGTGGGCATTAGGGGCCCAAACGTTTGGGCCATCTTCTGCTATTTTCCCAGGAGCATTAGCAAGGAGCTGGTTTGGAAATGGAGCAGATGGAACCAGAACTGGTGCCATGCAGCCAATAGCTTTACCCATCACACCACAATGCTGGCTTTTAAGTTTGGATATTATGCATTCTCTGCTAGCTGGATGACTTTGGCAAGTTACTTGAAGCAACCTTCCTTTCCTCATAATGTTGATAAAAAGATTAAAAACAGGAATGGACATAAGATGTTTAACACAGTGCTCAACTCATAGTACATACACACCATTGAGGTTGATTATTAGGAAAGCAAGGTAAGAAGTCAAATAGATTAAGAAAAAAAAAAAAGAGCTTGTTAAGACTGCAGGTAGTTCTACAGTATGCATTTTCCTTTCTTTTCAGTAAAAGAAGTTGGATTTGGACCCGGTGCGATGGCCTATTGGCTAGAAGTCTTCGCTTTGCACGGGCTGGGATCCCATTTGGTCACCAGTTCTGATCCCGGCAGCCTTACTTCCCATCCAGCTCCCTGCTTGTGGCCTGGAAAAGCAGTCGAGGACAGGCCAAAGCCTTGGAACCCTGCACCTGCATGGGTGACTTGGCAGAAGCTCCTGGATCCTGGCTTTGGATCAGTGCTGCTCTGGCTATTGTGGCAGGTTGGGCAGTGAGTCAGCAGAAGGAAGATTTTGCTCTGTATCTGTTTTCCTCTCTATATCGGACTTTGCAATAAAATAAATAAGTCTTTTTTTTAAAATTGGGTTTTGACTTAGCACTTCCTCCTCAGCCAAAAAGGATTTCCTAATACTTTTTTTGTCTCTAGATAAGGCATGTGAGTAAATCCTAATCATGGTTTCAGGCTTCCTTTAAGAGCATCTCCATCACTTTTGTCTACCTGGCTGCAGTGCAGAAGTGGAGGCTGGTGCTTCAGCAGCCCTTTTTAACCAAGAGGCTGAAGGTTAAAAATGGCTTAGTGGTAAGATGAAAGAGCCTGGGACCCCTAGGAAGCTGTCACCCAGACCTGAATCACTACCTTTGGATTATTTCAGCTGAGTGAGTGAAATAGCCCTCTAGATTTTGTAAGCTATAGGTGGTAGCTGATATTAAAGATTCCTGAGTTAGTCATTCAGCTGAGTTCAAGAACTGACAGAAATGAATCTAATGTCTAGGTGCAAGTTAGAACCAGGAAGAGAGTAGAGCTCCTGATGGATATGACAGAAGGAAGGCTTTGGTAAGCTTCCCTTCTGTCCAGTGCAGCACAGAAATGATCATGACCACATGAGGTCACATTTACCTTGCTTCCCATAGACTTTGTGTTCCTTGGCTCCGATTTAGACTCCATGTGGTTTAGAGGTAGCTCATTTTAATTGCTAGCCCAAGAATCATCTGTTCCAAACAAGAAGCAAAAGAAAGATGTGTTTCTGTGATTTGCATGTTTACTTAGAATAATATATATATTTCTTCTCTCAGTGATTCTCAACCTTTGTTAAATATCACCTTCAACTGAAGAGTGAAATTTCTTATTCTTTTACATTTTATTTATTTTATCTATTTTAATTTTAAAGCCATTTATTTGAGAGACAGAGAGTTCCCATCAGCTGGTTCATTCCCCAAGTGTTGCACTCGGCCTGGACCAAAGCTGAGTGGTGGGAACTCTGTCCAGGTTTTCCATATGGCAGCGGGAACCCAAGTACATGAGCCATCCCTGTCTTCCTCTAAGGAAAACCATTAGTGGCAAGCTCGAGTGAGGTGCCCTGATGTGGGACATAGTACCTGGTGGCTTAACAGCCAGACCTAATGCCCACCCCTTGAGAAGCTTTTTAACATCCAGAAGCAGAGACCACATTCAGCCCCAAACCAATCAGAGAGCAAGAATGGAGCCCGAGCAGTGGTAATAGTTGTCAACATTCCAGCTGGAATCCCTCTGTGTGCAGTTTGGAGAACCGGTGAATTTCATTCTTACCACTCAGTGTGATGGCTGGATGGTAACACTAGGAGTGTGTTGGAAACAGAGAACCTCGGGGCACAGGCCAGGCCTCCTGGCTTTGAATCTACAGCTTTCACAAGCTCCTAACCTCTCTCCTGTGTGCAAAACTTTCATCTCTATGGTGTTTGCTGGCTCCCAGCCTCTGCCTGTGAACAAGAGCCCATAAGCCTCCTACAAACCACTAGGTCAAACCCCATCACAGCCAAGGAGTCCTGAGAGCTGAGATGCTGAAGAGTTGTGATTTCTAGGTCATAGATAGAAAACCCTCCCTCAGGACTCATTCTCTTCTCCAATGATCTGCCTTTCGCTTGACCTTTGAATTTGACGACCTTCTCTGAGACACCTGTTATTGGGTTGATTTTTCCACCTGTGAAATGGGTCCACTTCAGAAGTAAAGGTAGTCTAATGATTAGTGCTAAATGACTATCCTAATAATAACAACAGCAACAAAATAATGACATTTCTACTTACACTGTATTTGTTACTGGATGACCAGAAAAGGAAGCAGGTCTTATTGATTGCAAGCTGTGGGGACAGGAAAAATAGTATTGCTACCAAAAAGCAGACAGGTTTTTTGCAGATCTGAAAATTAAAGAAAGAAGCTGACCCCTACGTCAGAGAAAAAAGTGCCTGGAAGTTCACCCTAAGATCATCCCATAAAGATAGTCTCGTGAGAAACCTTTCCCTTGAGTTTCTACTCTTCTACTTGCCCTTCTACTGTAATACTTGATTTTATACACAAGTATGTGCCAAGTGATTTTAAAACAACCACTTGATCAGCCAGAGAGAAGGTTTTCTTCCTGAAGGAAATGTATATGGCAAGACTCTTGATCTCAAGGAAGACTGGAGCAGCCAGCCACTTGTCACCCTACAGGGGAGGGGAAGCATACTGATAAGCAGGAATTCTTAACTTAGATGTGAGAATAAATCAACACTAATCAGTCATTTCTCTCTCTTTTTTTCAAGAGTTATTTATTTATATTGGAAAGGCAGATTTACAAAGAGAAGGTGAAACAGAAAGATCTCCATCTGTTGGTTCGCTCCCCCAAGTGGCTGCAAAGGGGCAGAGCTGAGCTGATCTGAAGCCAGGAGGTAGGAATCTCCTCCAGGTCTCCCACGCAGGTGCAGGGTCCCAAGGCATTGAACTGTCCTGGACTGCTTTCCCGGGCCACAAACAGGGAGCTTAATCAGTCCTTCTTGACACTGGTCCCACCTCCACACCAAGAGGAATCCAAAGATCACACCAACAATCAACTGTTCCCTTGGCACTAAGAACACTGTGCCTGACCGGCAGGAAATGGCAAGTCTTGGCACCTGTTCTAGGCAGTATTGAGCCTCGTTTGTAAGAACTTCTGGTAGCGACCCTGTTGGTATGTTCCAGGTTTGCTTTCCATAGGTGAAGATGTAGATTCATGTTCATTGTCCTATTCTGTTGTGCGAGGTGTTTTAGTGGTCTACCCCTGAAACAGAAGAACTTCCCCAAAGCAGCACCACAGCGTGTTGGTGAACTGAGGAATCACAGAAGCAGCGGAGGTCTCTGCCTCTCACACTCTGGATCCACAGACCCCAGACCCCGGGGACAACTGCCTGTCACGGAGGACTCATCGTCCACTTTTTCATCTCAAGAGGTCAGTAACGAAGAGCATTCCAGGCTTCATGGAACTGTGGTGCTCAAGTTTCATGCATCAAGACCAGGGGTGCAGAGCAGGTTCACTTATGAAGGACACCAGGACATCTATGGATTCCCATAACTCTCAAATTGCCAAAGTCTTTGTTTAGGTTTGTTTTTCAGATCTGCTCCCCCAAACACTGAGTATGAGTAGGTCCCAAGGATCATTCACTTTGCCTGCCTCTTGGGCAGCAGAGTGTGAATTTTTACTTCCTTTTCTCACTTGTCAATCTTTTTTCTTTCTTCCTGTTTTGCAACTTGTGGCTGTTATGTATGACCCAGAAATGACTCATGGCATGGTGGTACCACCTCTTTCTGACCCACCAGCCTAATTGTTTCCTTTGGCAACTCCTATTTTTATGAACGCACACACACTGGGCTTCCAGCAAGTCCTCTCTCCAGTATTCTTTTTAGGGAATAATAGAACAACAACAGGATACTGTCCTGGCCTTTCTCAGAACCTTTGCTTTATTTAATATGTCAGTGCTTCTTCCGCTACAAAGCTTGTCTCAAAAGAGTTGGCCTGTAAAATCAAGGTCTTCTTAAAAAGGTAGAAAAAATAAGTTTTTTAAGCAGAGAAAAAGTAAGGATTGAGTTTAATGAAGGATAGATAGCCCCTTTAGATCATGCTGCATTTATGCTGGCAACTCTTCATTAACACAGAGTGGAAGTTTCACTTGCCAGCAGGTGCCTGCTCTGGGCCTGACAAGGGCTGGTGGCTGTTGACATGTTCAGCAACAGTTGTGTGGCTAAGAATATATACAGGCACTTAAAAAAAGATAAAATACAAATAGACAATAGACACATGAGAAAATGCTCAGGATAGGTATCCAACAGAGAAAAGTAGGTAAGAGCCACAGTGAAGGACCATATGATGGCTTAATTGGCTAATCAAAAGTAGGGAGTGGGACATGAATCCAAGCATTCTGATGTAGTATGCCAGTGTCTCAAATGGCATCTTAGTGCCTCTGCCCAATGCCTACTCCTAAAGCCAATATCACCTAGATTTGTCATCCAGAATTAACTAAGTAGTTGATGTTTTGTCTAAATGTGATCTCTCCTAAAAATGTGTATCCAGTAAATCCATTTCTATTATCGTGCACATGTAAATTTGATTCTAGGAAAAAGAATAGAAATATAATCCTATTCCAAGCAGTTTTTAAAATGATAGATTCATTTTATTTTTGATGTTGTCTACATTATTGAGAGGGATGTATACCCAGGTGGACTACTGATTATGATGGGGAGGGTTGAGGATTGGGGGTAGAAGGGCCAGGAGACATATAGATAAATGTGGAGTTTTCTCTACATTTCTCTGCTTCTCTCTTAGGCCTCACTTCCCAGGTAGATGGTACTCTGCCTTTCTGCAGCATTCTTTCATTTTCTACCACAGGATAAAAGAATTTCCTCTGCGCACCTTTGCATGACACTGAAAAAAAGATGTCTTGTGGCTCAGTTATCACAACAGAACTTACTTCACCCCTCACTCTACCAATCCTATCAGCCAGTATTTGTACTTTTTCATTCTGAGCTTGTAACTTCTCAGAAATTGCATCCTTGTAACCACTTTACCATGGATATCTGGGAACTGGTCTTTTTCATTAATCCACTCCTGTCTTCTTTCTTTCCAAGACTGCCTCAATCTTCCCAATTGACTGTTGCCTCTAATCATTTCAGGACTGCTATGATTTACTTTGCTCTGAATACTTCTTTTCTGTTATTTTAAAGGGACTCTTAGGGTCATTGGAAAGATGATCATCGTTCTTATTGACTGATTAAGCCTGGGTACCTTAGGCAGAGCTTTTGTTTCTTTCTTCTCATGCCTTGATATCTGGATCTTTGCTGACTTTGATGGGACAGCTCCACCCAGGATCAGATAATTGTTGGAGGTATCAGAGGACTTAGCTGTGAGTGTGTCTGTCCTGTGCAAACCAACATCCTATAGCTCTGATGTTAGGGCAATTTTTCTCTTGCCTTAATCATTTCAGGGTCATTTCCAGTCAGGACAAAAGGGACAAGTGACCCTCATGTCCCCAAAAACTGCTGACATGTTTTGAAGCAGGCATTACTAATCCCGCTTACCCTGATGCCCTGTTCCTTTCCATGGAAACAATAAAGGCTCACTGACAAGGCAGCCACATGAATGCTGATGGGTGTTGCAACCATGCCTAGCCCAATCATCCTACAGTCCTAGCTCTTGCACTCACCAATGGCAGCTAGCCTAGCAGAAGAGTTTCCAACATTTCTTTTCCAGGCCTGTTCCAAGCTCTAGATGTTGAACATGCCAGCAGGTGCTTCAGCCTCACCTGGCATGACCCACTCACATTCTCAGCTTGCTGTGGAGTATTGCAGCCTAACCCAGCCAACTGATACCCTGTCCTGACACTTATGTGTGCCAGAAGGTGCTGTGGTGTGGCCCAGCCCATGCTTTTCCCAGACCCAGTTCACACAAATGTGTGATGAGTACTGCATGCTTGCCTGGCATGGTCCACCCAAGCCCTGCGTCTTTTGCTCCTCAGTGGGAGCTGTAGCCTAGTGGGGGAGTTTCACAAGTTCTACTACCAGGCCCACTCCAGATCTTACATGTACCAGTGGGTGCTGTGGCCCTGCTTGGCATGATCTGCCCTCAATCCTGGCATTTGCATGTGTTGGCAGATGCTGCAGCCTGGGCAATCCAGAACTCCCCTCAGCCCAAGATCCTGAGAGTGCCAGGCGGGTTCCTATCAGGTTAATTTTGAGGTCCAGCCAGGTTTGGCCCATCACCACTGCCAACTTTCTCACAAATCAGTGAGTGCTACAGTCTCACAAAGGCAAGATTATAAACCCCCTACAAATTGTGCCCCCAGATCTGGTTCTCTAGAATTCTGGCAGGTCCTGTGGCCCAGCCTGACAGAGCCCTCACCTTTGCTCAGACACTCATGGGTGGATACTGTGGTCTACCCCAGCCAGGAATGTCCCCCAGCCCCAGATTTCACCTGCACCAGTGGGTGGAAGGCATTACTGCTTAGCCCAGCCCAGTTCTCCCACATGAGTGGGTGCCTTGGCCTGATCCAGACTTGCCCTCACTGATGGATACTGTGGTATAGTTGTGCCAGGAAAGCCCCCAGTCTTAACTTTAGTGTGTGCCAGTGAGTGGTATTTGGTGGTGGTTGATGCTAAGGTCCGGTCTCCCATGTGGGTTGGTTCTTTGGTCTGACCCTTAATGGTCCTCCCATTTCCCCCCTCTGAGCAGCTCAGGCATGGGGTGTTTTTTTTTTTTTTTTTAATGGAAAAGGACCTCAGAAAGACCCTAGCTGTTTTGCTGCTATGTGAGGATACAACCAAATGGCCACTTGGAAGCAGGTCTGATTCAGAACGGATTTTCATTCCCAAAATGAGGAGACAAGTTTTGCTGTTTTAGTCACTGTGTTTCCTGTATTTTGCTATAACAGTCTGAACAGAGTGAGACAATTAATAAGCTGCTGTGAATGTAATCCTTCCTAACTGATAGAAATTAACAACTGTACCGTGACATATTTAGCAAACTGGCGAAGACCCATGATCAGACTCCTGAGTTTCATGACACTTCTGGGAAGCACTTCAGCACCCATGATGATGGGGAAGCTCTGGTGCACTAGCTCATCTGCTCCCAGTGCCAGGAGATCTCCAGGGCACCCAACTAGAAGAGCAGTTCCAATGTGTCTGGAGGAATCAGCAGTATTCAGAGCCGTGAGATACTGTGGAGTCCTTGTTCTCAGCGCTCTTTTAGTGGAAGGGGAAGAAGCTCTATAAAGAGGATGCAATGTAGCACACACATATGAAAATCACATGGTTCTCAGATAAGGAACATAAAAGGCAGATCTGAAGATTTAAGAGCTGGAAGAGAAGTGGCCATCAAGAAAGTGGTTACCCTAAAGCAAAGAGAATAGCACTGAAGTGAGCATTTCAATGTTTGGTTCAGAACATGCCCGTTTGCCCAGGATTCCTGAGGAATTCACAAAATTCACTAGCCATCCCAGCTTCTAGATTTTGAAGTAAAACATTTGCGATTACCTTAACTTTTCCCATCTTCGTATTTTTTGTTTTTATTTTTTTCTGATGAAACTACACTTTAGTTCTAATGCCAACTGGTAATCATTACACTTTAAGGATACATGATTAGAAATCAGAGTGGTGGGCCCGGTGGCGTGGCCTAGCGGCTAAAGTCCTCGCCTTGAACGCACCGGGATCCCATATGGGTGCCGGTTCTAATCCTGAAAGCTCCACTTCCCACCCGGCTCCCTGCTTGTGGCCTGGAAAGCAGTCAAAGACGGCCCAAAGCTTTGGGACCCTGCACTCGCGTGGGAGACCCAGAAGAGGTTCCTGGTTCCCGGCTTTGGATGGGCGCAGCACCGGCCGTTGCACTCACTTGGGGAGTAAATCATCGGACGGAAGCTCTTCCTCTCTGTCTCTCCTCCTTTCTGTATATCTGACTTTGTAATAAAATAAATAAATATTTTTAAAAAAAGAAATCAGAGTGGTCTTGTAATTGCTGGCTTTCCTCCTCAAGGTCATCTCTCGTAAATTGGAACCCTGTCATATCCCTGGGCTGTCACAATGCCCCAGGTATTGACTGGAAACATTTCTCGTGCTCTGCTCCTTGCAGTGGTCATCGATGTTTGGCTTATACAGCAACCCATATGTACACCTAGATGGGTTGTATACGTGACACATTCACTTGGTTAATTTCCAACTCAATTACTCAGAAACTCTGTATTTTCTCACTATGAAAAGGGAAGAATATTGAAAGTTTTCATTTTATAAAAGCTTCACAAGTCACAAATACATGAATGATAGAAAACTCAACCAAAATTTGCTTTCTGTTTTCAGCTGTAAAAACTGAGAATCGTCATTATTTTTCATACTGGCCTGAGAAGGGGATAGAAACCTGTGGCTTGTCTTCAAATTCTTCCTTATAGAAAGCTGCCGTATCACCAAGGTGAATGTTCCTTTTTTCTTTTTTGTAGATTTCCATTAGGTGTGTATAAGAGGTGATACCTGTTAATTAGGGGATTATGACAAAAAGAGAAAAACAGGGGGGCGCAAAATGTGATTCCCCTAACAAATTTTTATTTTCTATGGTCATTGAAGAGTTGAACATACAAACACATCAACTAAGCATGTGGTTTGATAGCTCTCACCAAACCTTCTATAAAAGTAACTTTGAACAGAAGTCGGCTTCTTCTTTAGCCTTTTCTTTTTCCCTGATTTTAGCAGCCTCTTCCAATTCTTTCTTATATTCTCACCATTAGCAGGTAGAAGTACATGAGTGGATATGGGGCATGCCAGGTAACCCTTCTCTGTTTACGTATGCATGTGTTTAACTTTGTTTCCATGCTTAGCCATTATGATTGGAGGAGAATCATGTTTAGTTGTGTTTCTATCTCTGGGTATCCTAACATTACTAATTAAAACTTAAATTGTCATTCTTAGCATGCTTCAGTGTACCACCCCAGGCTAACAGGCATACTCACCTTATAGAAATGTGTGTAAGAAGTTTGTTCAAGGTCTTGAGAAGTGTCTAGAGTAGCAGGTGTTCTCCCATATCAGACTCATTTCTATTTTTACTTGCTCTTCCCATGCAAATTCATCACAAACCTGACCAAGAGTGCTCTGGTAGGTGTAACTGGAACCAAGACTCATTCTGAAATGCTCTGTGTCTCCTATGATAAGAGGCCAGTGCAGCCTCTCCAGCAGCTGCTGCTGCTACCTAGCTTAATCTGTTACTTTGGGCTAAGCCTGATGTCCCATGTGTCATTTAAGGGCTCAGAGCTGTTGTCTGAGTTTAAGGACGCAGGGGCTGATAACATCTGTGACCAACATGTGCTCTTTGTTCGAATGGTTATTGAATGAGGTGTCTGTTGGCCACCAAAGTTTCTATGAAGTGCACACTGAAAAGCTTGATCAACAGTAACTAAAATACTCTGTCAACAATCAACAGACAGACCTGACAACTATTGCAAGAAGCCGGCAAATACAAAGAAACAGAATTTTAGAATAGTGACAGCTCTGTTGATATCAAAGAGCTGAAAAAACCTGCTTATAGAGTAAAGAGTCGGTCACTACATTCATCCACTCTGGGATGGGAGTGAAGTTAATACAGAATAAAGGGTTACAATTCATGAAACCATAAGAATTTTGATACAAAAAGATTTTCTTGGCTTGCCTGGTGTAATTCATAATGTGTTTCTGCCTTTATGTCTATTAAATTGTTTCTATTTCCGTAATACTTTGTGCTTGCATGTCACTTGTATCAGAATTTGTAATTTGGACTTTCAACTTATATACTAGAAATAGATCGCTTAACCCTTGTGTTCTGATATTAATACACATAGAAATATTTTTGTGGTAAATATATTTCATGTGATGTTAGCCAAAGGTCAAGAAGCATTTACTAAAATATATTTCAAAGGCAATTGGGCAAGGTGGGTAACATATCTCTGGTCTAAATTTTTTCGGGTGGTTGGAGGTTCCTGAATATTTGACAGATTTCATTGAGTTAAATTTGATCTGATTTTGATCAGAGGCATAGGGCTTCCAAGTGGCCCAAAGTTTGCATAAGGTAAGGACATGACCAATTGAAATGAACTCTTTTTGTGTGTGTGTGTGTGTGTGTTGCAGAAGTGACAGTAGGGGATATCTCATGCATGAGTGGATGCATACCTGCAATGGTATTGGTTCCCCCTTAGCCTGAGAATACCAGAATGAGAGGATGCTCACCTCCCAGAAATTCCCCAGAAAATGCGATGGCTTTGTTACTGTCTTAGTCCATTCATGTATCACAGGCTGGGTAGTTTATAAACAACAGAATGTAATTTTTCAGTTATGAGATTGAGAGTCAAGTCACTGACAGACAAGGTTTTTGCTTCACTGTCTGTAGCTGTACCTTCTTGCTGTATCTTCACAGTGAAATGTTCTCAGTGGTTTTCCTTTTTTTTTTTTTTCATGAGGACTCCATCACCATTACATAGCCACCCCCAAAGGCCCCTGTTTCTAATGTCATTGCATTGTGGAATGATTCATACCATGTTAATTTTGAGTGGCTTTGACGTACATCATTTGCCATGAAAAGTGGGGGAAATGTCAACAGATGTGACCCAATAGACTCCCGTTGTGATCTGCCATCATCATTTAAGTGTACAGAGCTGAACTTGACCATATCCTCACGCAGAGTACAGGCTTTCCAGGTCTACTGTAGTTAGTAGGAGTTGACCATGTGCATTTCTGAAGTTGCTGTTTGTGTAGACTAAGACTCAGTTCAGTTTGGAAATCCCTGGCCAAATCACTTTTACTGTGAAAGTTATTTTCAGATATGCACAATCTTAACATTTTGATTTTTTTTTTTGACAATCTGGTGTCAAATTGACCCACCCATAGTAATTCTCACCCTAATGGACTTTGTGAGGGTCTAACAGCTCATCAGTTTGCACGATGGATTAGTTAAACCTAGTTCAATACCTATATTGGACTCAGACCACATGTAATTTTCCAACCTTTTTGTTGATTTGGGTCAGTCTTGAATCTCCGATAGTTTTAATAGAATTGAACTACCTGGGAAGTTTAGTATTTTGCACAGATATGATCCTTAGAAGGAAGTATGGTACTAGAGGAAAAGTAGACTGATTTTTTTTTAGTGGCAGGTGTCAGAACTTAAAGTGAAAGCTTTAGCTTGGCAACTTTGTCTGCAGTTCAACAGCCACATATGGATACCATTATCTTGTCAATTCTTATATTCGGCCATACCTCTGAAGGAGGCTTGTTTCCCAAGTCATAACTTCATAATCACATTGACTTCAGTCCTGTTATCCTTTGCATCTGCAAAGAAATGCAGTGCCCAGGATCATTCCAGGGTATAAAAACTCTGCAGATAACTCCTATGGGTCAGAAGCATTTGCATTTCAATTGCAGAAAATAGAATGTTGTGATTCATTGTAGAATGTGTTTTGTTTATTTGATGTTTCGGGGGCTTATTCATGAGGGTACAATGGGAATGTTTTCTTTTTTTTTTTTAAATATTTGATCAGATTTATTTTGGTCAATTTCACCTCGGTATTTTCAATTGGATCTCAAACGGAGTGGGGGAAGGGACTTGCAAGCAGGCATGTAGATGGACTGAACGCTGTATTAATTTCTATCAAAAAATTAATAAAGATCTCAGAGGAATCACAATCTTTTTTTTTCCAACAATGAAAGAAATTGTGTCAGATACTGAAATAGTTAAAAGGTAAATGAGTTTTGCTTTGTCACAGGGTTGCCTTACTGGCCAGGCATAAAAACAATTTTGACTAATTTAGAATGGCCCTTCTCTGAATCCCAGCCCTTTCTAGTGGAAACAGTAGATTCATCCTGAGTTCAAAAGCAAAATTAATATTCCCCACTTCCTTCGGTTGCAAAATGTTGTTAAGCTTCTCTTGGCTCATTCAAAGGACTGTATAATTTGATTCAATGGCTACTTTATAGCTGAATAGATAACTTCCTATTCCTTAATTACAAATAGAAAATTTTAAGGCATCTTTCATGCAAAGATCATTTTCTCTCTGTGTTTTAAGTCAGCAAGATTTTTCTGCCCCAGTGCAAATTACAGTCAGTGACAGAAGGATTTGTTTTCAAAAACTGTTTCTTGTGTGGCAACTCCGTGTAGCCTGATTAAGAAATTTAAGCATTGCTTACTGAGTTAACCTTTGGAGAGTAATATCTCATTTTAATAAGACCATTGAGAGGTCTGAGCAGCCTACAACCTCACTTTAGGTTTTATGATATGCTTCGTGCTAAAAATAACACAGAGCACTGTCTACCATTATCTTTTCAAGTCCCTGTGGTGATCTCAGCATGATGTCCTTTTAAAATGACAAAGCTCCATTAAATTAAGCAGAATCTGCATTGCTTTTTAAATAGTGCAAAACTGTGACAGCTTGAGAGATGTCACTATTGTTAGTCGCCACGTCCAGTTTGCACTGATTTTTGCTTTTCCTGAGGTTCTGTTTCTTTCTCTCTTCTCCACTTTCGGTTTACTAAGCATGCTCAAGGATGAAAAGATGCAGCTAGTCTTTGCCAGCGTGCAGTCGGCAAGCTATGCTCAGAGAAATTTGGCTAATTAATAGTAGGAGTAAAAGTGAGGAGTCTTTCATTTGCATAAAAGCAGAGAGTTGGCGTGCATTACATAGTGTTACCAGTCTCTGGAGTACAATTATGATCTGTATGGATTTAAATAATCAGAGGTGAATAAGGATAGAGGTTTGAATGAATACTAAGCAGACTGGCTTGTTATAATATATATTTTTCATCTAGCTGTGTGTATTCTCTAATTCTGGTTTTAGAGATTCTATTATCTACTTGCAGAAGGAAGGGAAGGGCCTGGCTAAATCTCATGGCATTTAAATTGTTCGAGTGGTATGTCACATTACTTTAAGTGGGATGGATTATTTTTTTTTCTCTTGTAATTTTTGATGTGTAAGTGACACTTCTTACCACTAATGATTTTGTAGCTTATGGAAAATACAGAAATGAGTCAATCAACAAAGTCTTACTGGCATGTGAATTATCATGTAAATGAGATGATTTTGTGTTAGAGTCATTTGTTGTTACATCTCACACAGCTTTCACTAATTACCAATCATTTCATGAATAGAAAATGGAACTGTTATTGGCACTGTATTAATGAAGAGGCAGGTGGCTCTTGGGGACTGGGGGTGGCAGGTCCAATTGCTGTACCATTTGCAACATTAGTGCCAAGGTCTCCTTGGTAAAGTGCATCACTATTTATTAGCATCTTGGGATAGGTTGCAGAAGGAGAAAGGGAAAGAATTGTGCAAGTTGGCAAAGATCCTTTTGTGTAGGAGCAAACAATTAAGAAGAGGCCGGTATCAATCAGAAAAAGTATTCTACTATGATTGACAAGACCTTCTATGTTACTGCTCCTGATTATCATAAGAATTGATAAAAGAATTGATAGTCCATATTTCCCTGGCATTTTAATATTGTAACAAAAGGATGCTATTTGCACAATTTCTGTCCTCTTCACATTAATACATTAAGTATTAGAGAATAGGATGAGAGTGAATAAAAGTGAAATGTTTTAAATTATTAATGGGTGCTCTAAGGCAAATATATCCATGATATTTAAAGAATAGTACCAAGTATAATATTTGTTTATGATAAATTCCCACTTAAAAGCATTACTGTTATAAATAGACACAAGAGACACAACTTATTTAAATAACATAAATTTAAAAAGCATATGAAATAAACCAATATCTTAGACTTCTATTTATGTTTTTATCATCCACACCTTCTTCTCTTTCTCAATTTCTCTCTCTGCCTCTCTCTTTGTGTGTGTGTGTTGCTGATAAAAAAAATTCTAGTGCCTGACGAAAAATTTCCAATCATTACTGCAAGCTAAACTGCAACTATATAATGCTGTTAAAAGCCTTTCTTTGATATAAAGCTCCTATGAAGTCTTATACTTTGAGTTCACCTTGGGGAGTGATCTCAGTATGAGAAGAATTTTTTGATATTTCATTGATTTAAATATTATTTGTTAGGATTCTTAGCTATAAATGAAAGTTGCCTCATTGTGTGCTAAAGTGAGCTTTCAGAAAACTGTATCTATGGGTATTTTTCAGGCACATCTATGTTACCATTCTCAATTTATGGACACCTGAGGACTCTTGATTTTTAAATAAAAAAGAATGCAGCTCTCTTACAGATAGCTATAGAAATATCCTGTTCTTTTGCACCTCCTATATTCTTGTTTTCATCATTTCTCTGCTGAATTAAGCTTTTATTAAATACATTTAGGATAACATTTTCCCATTAATTCTCAGTGAAAACATACAACCTTACTGTGTGCCCTTTTATTTCCAATAAACACAAAGGACAAAGAGAGTGAGTAATTTATATTGATGTATTGATGATTATCAGTAATATAATTGTCATTGATACAATAACTTACAATCTTATTTCACTTGCTGTAAGAATATATAAAAATTGGTACAGTAGCAATACTTACTATATTCCATCTTAATAAACTTATTGTTTTTATGACCTTTTTATTGCATTTACTTTATCTTTGCTTCACAAAAAGCAGCTATCATCGCTTAGAGCCTTGTTAAGCATATTCAGAGATGAAGAAACTGGAATCCAAAAAAGCTGTCTGTCATCACAGCATGAATTCATGGACATGAGGGAAAAAGGATAGAGGAGACAAAAGAGAAGGGAAGAGGAGAGGTAGCGTGAATGGTCAAAAGATAAAGCATAGTAAATATAGAGGAGATGTGATACACGATGAACAAAACAAAGGAGGTGAAACACAGCATGTTCGGTCATGAAGAACTCTCATGGTAACCTTCCATTTCTCCGATCACGTATTCTTTTATATGTATTTTAGAGCAGGGTCAGGATTCTAGCAATAATTACTTTGCTGCCTCCACTCATAGATGAGAAGATATTTTGGAGACCTATCGCACATCCCATACTTTCAGAAGGGATGACGCTGACCTCATCTTCTCTTGCAAATGGATTGCATTGTCACAGGCCTAGCAGAGCATTCCATGGGAGTATGCAAGCAAAAGTCAACTATGGGTGTGTTCAAAGAGGTGGAGGCAAGGAGAAGTTTTTAGAAGCACAAATGACACAGATTATGTGAGATATTTTGACACAATAAACTTTGGCTACAAGGATTATCGGATATTAAAGATTTTAATTCAAGTCTTATCAGACAATTGCAACAACACTTTTTGTATAAGGTCATGGGAGACTTTGCCACCAGCTCATGGTACTGGCAGTCTTTTGTCGTCATTGCTAGCAGGCAACCATGGGTATGAACACTTCCTGCATAATCTCCCAGTGTTGTATTTTGGTATGTGTTATGCTTGACACAAATGACTCCATCTTCATTCTGACAACTTTCACAAAACCCAAATTCTTTCCCAAAGGTCTCTGCAGTGCCCTGGGCCATGTGTAAACTTGCATCTGCTGTCACTCTCGTCAATTCTGCTTTGTCGGTAGGGAACTCATCCATCTCTCCCACTAACTCTCCAATGAAAAAAAATTCAGTCTACATAGCCACATAATATAAAATGCAGATGATTTTTTCCCTTTTAAACTTTTTGCTTATTTCTCTTACCATATTCTCCTTCACACATGAAGACATGGAAATCCAAATAAGCTGTCTGACATCGCAGCATGAATCCACCGGAGGTGAGCACCTCCACTACGGTGCTGAGAGGTGCTGAGAACAAGTCCCCTCCTCTTGTTCCTAAACTGAGGGAGCAGATTTCAGCATGTAGCAGCAAGTGGGATTTCACTGTCATCTTTTGTCTTTGCTTTGTATATACCCTTGATTATATTGGGGACAGTCCCTTTTTTTCTACATACACAAACTGATGAGGTGGTTCAGGATCAGGTCTTACTTTTTTTGTTTTCTAGATTTCTGTATTTATTTTAAAGATTTATTTATTTCTATTGGAACATCAGTTATACAGAGAGGAAGATCTTCTGTCTGCTGATTCACTCCCCAAGTGGCTGCACTGGCCGGAGCTGAGCTAACCTGAAGCCAGGAGCCAGGAGCTTCTTCCGGGTCTTCCACACGGGTGCAGGGACCTAAGGCCTTGGGCCATCTTTTACTGCTTTCCCAGGCCACAAGCAGGGAGCTAGAGGGGAAGTGGGGCCACCAGAACATGAACTGATGGCCATACGGGATCCTGACACATGCAAGGTGAGGACTGTATCGCTAGGCTACCAAGCTGGGCCCTCTGTACTTACCTTAAAGACAGTTATAGACAGAGACACACACAGAATGACATTTTACCCAATGGGTTGATTCTCCATATGGCCACAGTGAGCACAGCGGGTCAGAATGAATCCAGGAGCTTTGTCTGGGTGTCCAGTGTGGGTACAGGGACCCAGGGACTTCCATCATCTTCTGTTGCTTTACCAGGTGCTTTAGCAAGGAATGATTGGCAGTGGGGCAGCCAGCAAAGGAACAGGTGCCTTCAGAGGATGCTGAAGAGGTAGGCAGTGACTTAACCCTGCAATACTACCATACCACCTCCTACTGATCTGTCTCGAGAGAGGTCCTTACTAACCCCAGCTCTATGAAGAATGACTATTTTCAAGTCTCCAATCTTTGAGAAACCATGACATTTCAGTCCACTTTTGTTTGGCTTAGCTGGAGCCCCTAGATCAAATGTTCTGTCCTTGCTGAAATCCTCTGGTTACAGACTTATATTCGGCCCCAGCAATTACTCTCTATCCTGCCAGCAAGTCAATATTTTTAAAATAAGCGTCTTGTTCAATAAGCATTTATTCAGAGAGGGCGAGATATTTTGAAAAACCTGGCGAATCTGATTCCTGGAAATGCAACTTGCCCTTAGTTTAGCTTCCAAAATGCAGCCATGTTTTCTCCTGTACTTTATAGTGGAAATTCAAGAAAAGGCCAAAATAGATGGGTGTGCTATCTGCAGTCTTTACATAAATGTCTGGCCCATGTGTTCTCACTGCACACGATGTTCTGCTGGCCAAGGAAAACATATGAAATTCCAGAAATAATATGGCGATACCTAGTTGAGCTGAAATCTCCACAGAAAATAGTTCTTTAAAAGGGAAAAAAATTAGGTAAATTCATCCTTCCATTCTTGTTAAGCATTATGACCTTTACCCCCACCCGAAAAATGAAACAATGCATAAGGATTAAAAAAAATACTCAAATTTATCCTCTGAAAAGTGGGAGTCTCTTTAAGACATCCCCATTGGAGGGTGCAAACTTCTAAAATGAGCAGCCTGAGTTACAGAAACCATTTTTAGAATCTCTTCTTTTTTAAAACCCTGGCAGTGTAGCCCATGAAACTGGGGTTGATTTTTTTTTTTTCCAAAGCAACCAAAAGTTAGATTCTGTCAAACAAGTTGAATAAGGAGTATTCAGTTAGTGTGTTGCCATATGTGGCAACAGCGTGTGTATATGTGTGCACAATGTGTATTTGAAGAAACACAACTATTGGTAATTTCTTATAGAACTGAGGGCAATTCTTTTTTGTTATTATTAATTATTTTGCATTATGTGACAGTTTCATAGGCTCTGGGGTCCCCCCCCACCCCTCCCCATGCCCCTCCCCCACGGTGGACCCCCCCCCCACCCCGTTGCAGCATTACAGTTCAAATTCAATCAAGATTCTTCCCTTGCAAACACATGCTAAGCACATAGTCCAGCTGCTCATTGTCCAGATGGAATGTACAGCTTCTTGGGGAGACTAGCTGCGATCAACCCCTAGTGGTTTTAATATTTCTCTAGTTATGAATCACTGCCAGTCTCGCCACTCCCAGTTCGATGAGGTTGTTGTAGAGTTCACTGGTTGACACTGTCCATCATAGAGTCTTCATTCGCTCGGTTTTCGCTGTCAACATATATCTGAGATGGTTGATTGACCCGTTCTGTCCTCTGTCTTTTCTTGGCTAGGGTTCTGAGTCCAGCTGGTCATCGCCACAACCAGCTTGTAGGTGCAATTCCTGGGCTGGTTTGTTTTCGGACTGGAGTTGCTCTGGAACCAGTGGGTGTTGCAGACTAGGTTGGTTCTGCCTAGCACGTACTCTGCACTCGCGTCAGCCAGTGAGGGCTGCGGCCTAGTCAGGGCGACCCACAATAACCCCCACCAGGCCCGCCCCCTATTCTGGTTTGCCTGTGTGTATAGCAGACTAGTCCAGTCTGTCCCACATCCCATTTAGCTCTTGTATTTGTCCCTGGGTTTTAAAGCTTAGTTCTGACTAACCAGCTCGGCCAGCCAGCCCCCACAGATGTTGTTGAGTTCCTCTCTGTCTAGCCACTCCAGCCCCCTTCCAAGTTATCATGTCCTCCCGCGGGAACAGTGACCCAGGAGGGGGGAACCCATTGTTTCCCTCCTGGGTCGTTCACTGTCCTGGTTTATGCACTTTTCGGGTGGTTCTGCGATTTGACTTGACAGAATTAGTCCCCAGAGCCAGCTTCTGCCAGCTGGTGTAGCGGCTAAGTCCTTACACCCCTCATCCATTCTAATTTATGCTTGCCCCAGTAGGGGATAATTTGCTCAGTCTGGCTTTTCCCTGGTCTAGTTCCCATGAGGCACACAGTTGTTGTAGCCCTGCTTAGTGTGGTCTGTCCCCAAACCAGCCCACGCTCTCCAGTGGGAGTAGCTGTCCGGTGAGGGGACCAGCCCCTAAATTCCCATGCCAGCTCTGCTGAGGGCAATTCTAAAAGGAAGCTCCAAGCAATATTGGCAATATGTTTAAAGCTCCAAGTGAGATGGGTAGCGTAACCTTGGAGGTGACTGGTGCTGAGCACTGCCCTGCCATAGTCCCACTACAGGAAGCTGTGGACTCTCATGGGCTGCTTTTACTTCTCTTGAAATCCTGAGTATTTTTTGCAACAGTGTGACTAGACTACTTCCTGGACTTCATATTTGCTTCTTTTTAGGAGTCTTGTATCTTTCCTTTTCTAACAGTAGTTTTCTAGTAATAAAAGCTCATCAGATTCTGAAAATAAATAAACCTGTTTCAGTAAAATGGTTATCCACCTAGGATATCAGATCAGCTTTGGGTGGAGGTAAATGCTGTTACCAGGTGCACAAAACCTGTGATATCACAAAAAATGTTTATATTATATAGGAGCTAAATGAGAACAAGGGTGAAACAATTATTATTGTATTTTTATAGTGGAACATGTCTAACTGAATAAAACTGGAGACATTTTGTATTTGTCCTGCATCTTCTATAAAAACGAGCAACAAGCAGACCACAGATTTAAATTTCAACATGGAGTTATGTATTTAAAAGCTAACATAGGAAAAATAATCAGGAATCTGGATTGTGTTGAAGTTCTTATATATTCACCAAAACATAGTCCATTAAAATAATCATTCAAATGAAGTTGGTCAGATTTAAAATCTGCGCTTTGTGAATAACTTTGTTAAAGTCTTAGGATCATGCTAAATAAGAGGCATCTGGCATAGCAGTGTGTGTGTGTGTGTGTGTGTGGCGGGCGGGTGATATCAAGCCACCACCTGCAGTGCTGCCAACCTGTTTAAGTGCCATTTTGCGTCTGGATTCTCTACTTCCCATCCAGTCCCTGCAGATGGGAAAACAGCAGAGGATGGCCCAGGTGTTTGTGGGAGACTAGGATGAAACTTCTGGCTGCTGACCTTGGTCTGGGGTAACGCTGGCTGCTGTGGCAATGTGGGGGGAGTGAACCAGTGGATGGAAGATTTCTCTTTCTCTTTTTGCCTCTCTCTCTCCCACCATAACTATTTCAAGTCAATAAACAAATCTTTAAAAAGAAAAGGCATGAGGGGAAATCTGGAGGAAGAAAAGGGAGAGCAAGGGGGAACTCGCTATACTGACAAAAATGTACCATGGAAAAATCATAGAAATGATAAAGAAAAGACCATGTAAACAGCAAGGTCTTGAAGAAAGTGGAAACTACATTTTGGGAAAAAAATTTGTAACTTGTATGTCTCAGGGTTCCAACCAGTAGGTCCCCATGACCACTGAGGAGATGAGGTGGCAGTGCTCCTTAGCAACAACCACCAGAGACAGAATGGTCAAGCATGTCTGTTTATTGTAAAGCAAGCACACGTCTTTATAACCCAAGAAAAGGGGAAGGCAGAGGGGTGTCTTCCAACAATCCTCCCACCTGGCACTATAATTGGCTAGAAGGCATCTCTATTTTTCTCTGGCCCCTCTAATCCTTCTGCAGGTCACGTACACCATGTATGGCTGGCAATTATCCTGCAGGTCATATACTCCACATATGGCTGGTAGGTATGCCACAGGTCAAGTATGGTGGGCAGATAACACGGGACTGCACCACGACTTCTCAGAGTTGCTTCTCAAGGAAGCCCCAGCACAGCTCGTTTAAGGGTAGAGAAGGAAAACTGGGGCTCAGCCTACTACTCTCAGCTATATGGCTAGTGATCAACTCAGTTTAAGGTCTTGGTGTGCCTAGACTGTTGCCGGGAGCTTCCATGGAGACACGGTGTGCAGTGTCCTTATAATCTCCCACATAGGCCAAGCAGGCAGAGATCCACAGGCAATCGCTCGCATGTATGTCTGACAAAAAGCTAGTAGTTAAGATACATAAAGAACTGGTTAAATTCAGACTTAAGGCAAACCCTTTAATTAGAAAACTTTTTAAAAATGAGATAGCTCAAAATTGGACAACTACCTCAGCCAAACAATGACAGCAAAAATCTGGGCAAATGGATACTCTAAGGTCGACTGTGTCAGCCAATGGACATTGGAAGGGTTTCCTCATCCTTTGAGTGGTGAGATCAACAGCATTTCAGAACTTTTGAATCCACTTGGCAGTTCGTTCACTCAGAGCGTGTGACACATCAGAACCTCGGGTTGATTTTGGGAGACCGTTCCCCATCACTGGTACTGGGGTGACTGAGGGGCTGGATATAGTCTCTCCCCTTATAGCCACCTACTCCCAAATGGTAAGAAGAAATAGAAAATCTGGAAATAATGATTACACCCACTTTTCCCTAACCCCCGATCCTTCTCACCCTGTTCAGTAATGTAAAGATCATCAAAAATAAAGATAAAAAATTAAAAAAAATGAGATAGCTCACTGAAAAATGTATATACAATATTTTTTGCATAAAATGATGTTAAATATCAGCATTAATATCAGTAATTATTAGAGCGTCTCAAGTTAGATGAGCTGAAGTTAAAAATAGTAGCAACACCGGCTTCTGATGAGAATGTAAGGAAATAGAATCATTCGTCCATTGCTTATTAGACTGTAACATGATACAAGTCACAGGTGTTTTCTGGAAAAAATGAAGCACATCGTTACCAATATGAATTAGCAATTACTCTCCTGATCACATTACTCCATAAAATGAAAATTTTGCTTTATTTCTAATGCCCAAAATTGACATCAAAATGTTTTTTAATAGGCAGGTAGTTTAATAGTGTATTCATATCCAGAAATATTACTCAGCCAAAAATGCAACAAACATCCATAAGTAATCAAATAACTTGAATAATCTTAAGTAATCCTAAGGAGAAAAAAGCCAATTTTACAAGGTCACAGGTGGTGTAATTCTATTTACACTACATTATCACATTGACAGAATTAGAGAATCGGAAAATAGATGAGTAGTTTTCAGGAATGGTGGGGGCATGAGACAAAAAAGTTAGATATGACTACAGGTGGGAGTGTATGCATTTTCTAGGGCTACCATAAGACATTATCATAAGCTAGCTGCATAAAATAAGTGGAATTCATTCTTTCACAGTTGTGGAGTCTGAGAACCCAATGTCACAGTGGTGAGAAGGGGTCCTCCCCACCCCCCCCCCCCGAAGGCACAAGAAGAAAATCTAGCTCCTTTCTCACATCTTTTTGTTTCTGGAGGTTGCTAGCCATCCTTGGCCTTGGAATGCAGGTGCAGCACTGCCTGGCTTCTCCCTCCACCTTGTCATTATTTTCTCACCTGTGTACATATCTGTGCTTTCTTCTTGCAAGAACCACCCCGTTGTTGCATTTGGGGCTCACTTTAATCCAAGATGATCACATTTTG
Source organism: Ochotona princeps (assembly GCF_030435755.1). Lineage (NCBI taxonomy): Eukaryota > Metazoa > Chordata > Mammalia > Lagomorpha > Ochotonidae > Ochotona > Ochotona princeps. The sequence goes on along the minus strand of NC_080841.1, from coordinate 63,710,734 downwards.
TCTTCATGACATTTGTGGATACTCTATTTCCAAATAAGTCCAGTTTCGTGGTTATTGGACATGAACACTTGAGCATATCCCTGGAGGGGCACATTTCAGTAACATATCTCTGGAGAGATCTTTATGGTGGTGACATAGCCTGTACCGCTGATGATGCTAATGGCTACACAATTCTGCAGTTAATAACGTGGTACAGTACTTGGTGTATGCATTGTATCAAAGCCAGCTTCCTGGTTTCATATTGTATTATATAGCGCAGACACATGAGATGCTTTCCTTGGGAGAAGCTAAATGAAGGAGACACAGACTGCTCTGTATTACCCTGCAACTTCGTATAAATCCAGGAGTGCTTGATAGTTAGAATTCAACACAGTAAGTAGAATATCTCATGAGTCTTGCTCCCTCCTTTTGCATCTACAGATTGAGTAAGGCTGTAGAATTCTGACTGTGTAGGAGAACAAGCACACACGTCCCATATCTTCATTATTTGTGGATTGAACTGAATTTTTTAAAAAAAATATGTATTTTACTTACTTAAAAGGCAGAGGGACACAGGGGAAAGGAAAGACAGAAAGGAGACACAGAAATTCTCCATCTTCTGGGTCACTCTCCAAATGATCACACTGGCCAGGTAGGGACCAGGCCACAGCTGGAAGCAGAACTCCACCAGCGTCTCCTGCATCTTCTGCTTACCCAGTCACTTTAGTAGGGAGCTGAATTAGACATGGAGCAGCTGGATGTGATCTGGCACTGCAATGTGGAATGACAGTGTTGCCAGTCACAGCTTAACTCATTGTGCTACAATGACAAGCCCTGAGTTGAATTTTAGAACAGTTCTGTGTATGGCTGTATGAGTATCTTTATAGAAGCAGCCTTGGTTCTTCCAGTCAGGAGTTTCACAGTTGAGTTGAGAAATGGACATTAATGAAAGAGCAATCCCCAAAGACTTTACAAGTCAGAAGCAACTTGCTTCTTGATTCTTCGCTTGCTGTCACACAGCTGTTTCAACATCTGGTCAGTGGCTCAGTGCTCATATATGTGAATGATCAGGAACTATTTGTTAAGCTGTCTTCTCCACTGAGAATAGGTGGGATATTTTTTCTTCTGTCAAGAAAGTGACAGTGGATTTTTAGTGTTCTTGGTGACACCGCAAGCCAGAATTTGTCAATAAATCTGATTTCCTTGAAAGCAACCTATGCTTGCTATGTATAGGAACCTGAAGAAAAGATTGAGCAATTTATCATCTATTATTTGCAGTAGCTTGTGGCATGAACTTCCTTTTGGAAAGAAAAATGTTAACCATTAAATTAATGTTCAAATAATTACAATTTTTCCTTTACTAATATGACCCAGTCACTTTTATTGTGATGATATTAGTCAGCTTTTCAAAGGTGAGTCATACAGAAACGAAAACAATGGCTTCATCAGTAATGTGTAGCAACTTAATTGAGAAATGTATCTGGACTTGCTGGCTTCCTTATCCTTCGCTTTGCATGGCAAGCAACTGCCATGTTTTGCATGACATGTAGTATGATGCATTTATCTCCGGTGTCATTACCAATGGGCATTCCACAGGCAAACACTTTATTCTGCATTAGGGTCATACACACAGGCAGAAGGGGTTGAGGCCTTAATAGGTAGTTTTCCCTAGCTTTGATGTCGTGATTGTGCAGCCAAACTCACAATGTGGAAAATGGAACATTTTATGAAGTTCATACATTTTCAAAATTGCTCCCACAATGATGCTTTCATTTTGTGTTAGGACTGGAATGATGGCTTCTATCTGTTCCAGAAAACTCAATATTGCCTCAAGTGAAAAGGAAATGCTCATATTTCAAGGCCACTGACTGTAACCCATTCACATTCTACAAGTGAATGGATGTCAGTTCTTTCCACAGTAAAGACAGCAATGATATGTTAGGGTTGCTCCCTCCATGTCTCTCCATCAGTCTCCTTGGTTTGTGGAATAGTCTGGCTGCTGTAGCAGCATTAATATGTAATATCTCCCAGTGAGCTAGTGGAAATCAACACTTTCACTTTCTGCATGTAAACTCCCCTTTGAGTGGATAAAGACATTAGTTGACAGAAGTATTGACAATTTTATGGAATTGTTTTTGGAAAGGACTAACATAATTTTAAATTCAACATATGGTAGTGGTCAAATTGCGTTCCTACTGTGCAAGATGCTTGAGTTATAACCTACTGCATTGTCTTGGCCGGTACACAGAGGAACCTTGATTAATTTCACCAGTATCCTTTAATCTCCTACTTGGCTCTTATCCCATTCTGCAAAGGTTGATAAATCTTACATTCCCTGAAGATGATTATAGTTCCAATAGTTTTATGACATTAAAAAGAACCAAGACTCAATGGCACAAACTGCATCCAACAAATGAAATCACATAAATAATTCAGTTTTCACAATTTAATTTTATGGGTGTTTTTTGTTGCTGCTGCTTTTATGGGGCATAATAAGGATTATTGGCTTGTCCCACAGTCAATAAAGGGGAAACATTTTTCAGTGTTGTTGCTTCCTTTCACTGTTGGCAAACTCAGCTCTCCAGTTTCAGGTTAGGATCATGCAATATGTTCAGGAAGGATAGCCTCAACAATGCATATGCACACACCCGTATATGCATCTAATCACACATTATCTTGTAAAATTAACATTTTTCTACTTTTCTCATACTGAGCCTGCGGCAAACTTTATATATCTTTGTTTTGCAATAATCTGTGTCAATTCATAAATCTATTTTTAAAAACAGTCTTCTGGTTTTAACAACAAGAATACATTTCTTAATTCCCCCCACTACATTTCAGGGACTCTGTTAAATACTAAGATGGATGTTAAGCAAGAATGAAACTTGCCTTGTTCTCATGTTAATTTTTTGTAAACATGTGAGTGTTTATGTGGCAAAATATGGAAGCTGTAGAGTCACACAGGATTGAATGCAAAGCAGTAAACAATTGAAAATGGAATATGTAAAAGCCTATTTGACACTACAGATGTCGAGTTTGCTCCAGACTTTGACTTCATAATAGCTTTTGATAAATCCAAATAAAAATATTTACAGTAAGCAATGCATGGTGTTCTACATTTCACTTACAATTTAATTAATGAACCAGTGATACTTAAAGCTATGCTGATGCAAGCTTGCTGTTTAAACTTTCCAACTGTAATTGGTAGATGGAATTTTACATGCAGCTCACCTAGCTTGCTCTTTTTGACAGAGACGTGGGCTATCTTTCTCTGAACACCTGCTTTTGACTATCTTGAAAGACATTTACAGAACTCTAAATATTCATCTTTTCCTGCATGTGTGTGCCTATTTCACTTTCTCCTACCCTCTCCTACACTGATTCTTAAATTTAAGAAATATGCAAAAGACTTCGTGTATTCTCATTAATGTGTAGAAGAATGAAGATCCTTCTGTTGATTTTCTTGGGGTCAGTAATGCTATTATGTTCTGTTAATAGTTTGGTGAGCCCTTCACATGCTGGTGTCCCAATGTGTGTCTGTCAATTCTTCTCTTTAGGTCACGTTCTCCCAGTAGACCACACAGCTTTCTTATATGGAGCTCAAGGCTTCAGAAGAGAATAGAGTTACTAGATCTCTTACTATGAGCAAGGCCCAGAAGTGGTAGAGGGTTACTTATACTGCATCAGAAGATGGATTATATTTGAGAGGAGAAGAAATAGATTTCACACTAGGTAGAAAGATGGCTGTTTCACGTGCCGGGAAGATGGCTGCTGGCAATCTTCAATACACACACACACACACACACACACACACACACACACACACACATACCCACACCACCTGGTCCTGCTTTTGTCAGCCCATATGGTTTTCACAGCAATCTTTAGAGAAAGAAATTTCATTAATATTGTTTCTTATGCCATTTTTTTTAGATGGAAGATGGGTAGGATTTGGAGAGAAAAGAAATTACTCAATTACTTAGAATTCTGTAAAGATTCTTGAGAGTATTTGTTAAGAATTAGGGGTTTCGGGCCTGGCGGTGTGGCCTAGCGGCCAAAGTCCTCGCCTTGAACGCACTGGGATCCCATATGGTCGCCGGTTCTAATCCCGGCAGCTCCACTTCCCATCCAGCTCCCTGCTTGTGGCCTGGGAAAGCAGTCAAGGACTGCCCAATGCTTTGGGACCCTGCACCCGCGTGGGAGACCCGGAAGAGGTTCCTGATTCCCGGCATCGGATCGGCGCAGCACCGGCCGTTGCGGCTCACTTGGGGAGTGAAACATGGGACGGAAGATCTTCCTCTCTGTCTCTCCTCCTCTCTGTATATCCGGCTTTCCAATAATAATAAAATCTTTGAAAAAAAAAGATTTATTTATTTTTATTACAAAGTCAGATATACAGAGAGGAGGAGAGACAGAGAGGAAGATCTTCCATCCGATGATTCACTCCCCAAGTGAGCCGCAACGGCCGGTGCTGCGCCGATCCGATGCCGGGAATCAGGAACCTCCTCCAGGTCTCCCACGCGGGTGCAGGGTCCCAAAGCATTGGGCAGTCCTTGACTGCTTTCCCAGGCCACAAGCAGGGAGCTGGATGGGAAGCAGGGCTGCCGGGATTAGAACCGGCGACCATATGGGATCCCGGGGTGTTCAAGGTGAGGACTTTAGCCGCTAGGCCACGCCGCCGGGCCCAAAAATAAATAAATCTTTAAAGAAAAAAAAGAATTAGGGGTTTCAAGTAAGACCCTTAGGCAAACTAAATACTTCCATACTTAACTGCCTGAGAATGAGGATAATTTCTCTGTTTCTTCTCTCCAACAAAGAGAAGGATTCGTGTTTCACACAATTCTTCCTGGAGTTGAGTAAGATGGTGCATGTGAACTATTCTGCACAATGCTAAGTTCTCAGGGTATTTTACCAAAGAACACTAACCTGGAATCCAGAATTCCTGACTTTTTTGTTCCATGTGGCATTGCTTGCCTATCAGACTTTGAAGAAATTGTGTAGCAGCTACAAAATAAATTTACAAAATGAATAGAATAGATGACTCTTAAGACTTTCTCTGTGGGCACATAGATTTCACAGTTTCATCTCAAGATTTGCAGACAATCACCGCACCATGGTAATTGAAATCAGAATGAAAGCCCACGCCATTGATAAGCTGCTTGGGGCACTTGTCTCCCCTCAGAATACCTGGGTTTGAGTCCTGATTCTGTTTTCATTTAAGCTTGCTGCTGGTAGGCACCACGTGTGATGGCAGTTTTTGAGTATGTAACACCCAAGTGAAAGGTTCCGATTGAGTTCTAGCTTCCCGATTTCGGCCAGACTTAGCCCTGGTTGTTGTGGATGTTGAGAAATGAGGCAATGCACAAAGATTCTCTGATTCTTTCTCTCTCTCATCCCTGTTCTGTTTTTGAATTGGAATAAAAACAGCTAGTTAATTTGATTAAAATCAGAGTAAAAGAAAAGCTAAACATTAGCACAATGTGTAAAGAGCTATTGCCAAGCAAAATGAATATAATGTTTTCACAGGCAAGTCAGGAAAATGATCAACAATTGTCACAAAAATACAACAAATGAAAAAATTATGGATGTTCAAAATGAGCAATAGGAACAAGCTTCGCCTCAATAATAATCATAGCTATTGAAATATACAGATGAGACATTGAATTCATTTATTAAACTGGTAAGTACTTATCAAATATATACTGGTAGATTTTAAGTGTTCTATCTTACTGTTGAGATAGTCATCAAGTGTGTGAAAAGTTTGAGCTCATCTGGTACTTGCATCATTTAGAATGTTTATTTCACATGTGATTGGATAATCGATCATTTTTATTTCATCCTACACATTCTGAAGTTTAAAAGTTACTGGAAACACGTAAAATTTTTGACAAAAAACTCCAATATATCTTTTTTTCTCCACATGCTGAGAATCACTTTGGCATGATTACTTTGTTGGATAATTTTCTGTGGCTACAACAAGAAATATGAGATTTTTAAAAAAGTTGTTTATTTTTATTTGAAAGGAAGTCTTTATAGAGTGAGAAAGAGAGATATTTTATTTAGTGGTTTATTCCACAAATGGTTACAATGGGTGAAGCTGGGGGTCCATTTGAAACCAGGAACAAGGACTTGAGCCATCTTCTTTTGCTTTCCCAGGCCACAAGCAGGGAGCTGGATGGGAAGTGAAACACCCATGACTTGAGCCAATGCCCATACACAATCCTGGCATGGCAGGTGGAAAATTAGCACACTTGCTCACCATACTAGCCCTAATACTGGGTATTTTATAAGGAAAATAAGATGTACTTTGGCTCAGAATTTTAGTTTGAAAACTCCCAGATTGTTCTGCCTCCTCTGACAAGGGCTTGGCAGAAGGCATCGCTTGATGAGAACCCGTGTAAGAGAGAGATCAGCGATGCATAAAGAGGAGATCAGGCCTACAGTGGCTTACTTTATGCCATCCACTCCTGCCATAGCCAGTGAAGCAAGCAGAAAACTCTTCCACAGACAGCTCTCCCAATGACCTTATGTTTTGAAACCTGCAACGCCGTTCAGTCCCATTTTACTTGGGGCCAAATCTCCAGCACACTAACCCTTGGAGGCAGAAGGCATCCAAACTATACACTATTGTAGTGAGCATCTTTAAGCTATGTCATCCTGCAGGACTTACTGGCCTCATTCATGAACCAAGGGACAGGGCAAATATTGATTCCATCCATGATCAATTGTACGTTAATATATTAAAGATATAACTAGGTATTTTTGGAAGTAGAACTACAGGTAACTTTAACACTTCTGGCTCTAAGTGAAAACTATCACTTGCGCATTTTTTCTAATACATGTGTATTTTTAAGAACACTTTCAGGTTGAGACAATGCATGCTGAATAAATAGTTAAATGTTCCTTTTATTTTAACTGCTCCAACACAATGCCTAAAATAAAATTCAGGAGGGCAGATTTATTTATAAACACTGCACACAGGGCTTTCTGCTCTCCCTCTACCAGCAATGAGCTGGAGAGCACGTCCCAGCGTGGCTTGTCCATGGAGATGCCAAGTCTGTGTGTCATGTCAGAACTGAGAAGTCAACCTGGGACCTCTTTTCACTTCCCCGAGCAGTAAGTCACATCGCAGAAGGGGCTACTTGGCCAAAGAGCTAAATGTTACCATAAATATTTATAAGGGACCTGGTATTGTTGTGCTGGAGGGCATTTTATTTTTACAAAAGTCACAAACAGAACTGAAAACACAGTGGCAAATACTTTCTACTCCTCCAATGTGTATAAATAGATGTGTGTGACTGAAAGCATGTATATATACCTCACTGTACACACAATACAGGTTGAAGCCTGATTTATTCCTTACTTCTCTCATGTACATTTAGGTGTTTTTAAACTTTAGGTTTATGGTTGTTGCTTTTCCTGCTTCTGTCACCTGTGACAGTGCATGCAAGGATTACAGCGTACTCTTTTCACGTTGGTGTCCTGCAGGTAGCATTGCGCAGTGGACTGAACTGTTTCATATACAGTGGTGGCCTTCACACAACACAGCTGTGTTAGGTGAGGAGCTAGTACCCTCTTCATGCCGTACTTGCTTCTAGCTTGTGGGGAGCACACAGAACCAGTTGAATGCCACGGAGAAGCTATTTTTTAGCTTGCGGGTGAGACCTAATGTCAAAACATGACCCGTGATGGAGGGTCACAGGTACTTTGTGTCTACTAAGAATGAAAACACCAAAATTTACTGTTTGGTAACTGAAACAATATAAAGGCAGGTTTCATCAAATAATTTCCACAATGGTGGCCTTTAGGGAAGACAGTATGAAGGTCCCACAGAAATCTGAAAATAGATCTACCATGTGACCCAACCATTCTACTCATGGGAATGACCCAATCAAAATGAAATCACCACAGGAGAGAGTAAGCTGTGCTTCTCATATTTATTTCAGTTCAGTTCACAATAGGTAAGACATGTAATCAACTCAGATATTGATCAACTGATGATTACATAAGAAAATGTGATATGCGTACACTATGGAATACTAATCAGCCATAAAAAGGAGATCCTATAGTTTTCACCTAGATGGCTGCACAGAAACCACCAAGCTCAGTGGAATACGCCAGTGTCAAAGGGATCAGTGCTGTGTGTTTCATGTGCTAAGCGGCAACTAATACACAAAAAGAGTGTAGACATTTTTAGCCTGTGTTTATACTTTTTACTTGTTGAATATAATGATCAGCAGTAAATTAAGCCTGTGAGTATTGAGTGGATTAAAATACTGCTGAAAGACAGGAAAGGGAAAGATGGATATTGAAGGGCAAGCAGGCGAGTGAGGCACGGGTAGTCATCTTAGAACTGAACCTAGGAAGGCACCATATTTGTTCTCTTTATATTAAATTTTTAAAAATATATCAAGATTTTTTCCAAAAATGAAATGAAACTACTTTTTAAATTGAGAATGTATTGTAAGTTACACATAATTTCGGATCACTATGAAGCAATTTGGAAATTTTCCTACCTAAACGAATAGTCTCTGTTAGAAAAAATAAAATAGTAATGCCCTGTACCTGATGAAGCAGCACCTGAAGACTCTAGAATCCGGCAGCCCAAGTTCATATCCACTCTGGCTTTGTCACCTCTTACCCTGGGAACCATAAGCAGTCCACTTCAATTTCCTGTGCTTTGCTTTTCCCAGCTGTAAAACAGGAGTAACAGTACTTATCTCATTGAACAATTTTGAGAATGAAATGAGTTAATCTAAAAACATTCAGAATAATGTTTAGTAAGTAGAAAGCCTTTGTATATGTAAGTTGTTATCACTAATGATAAGTGAAGAGAAACATGGTGTGCACTTTTATCTTACATCTACTAGTAAGGAAGCAGTCATTAAGAAAGGGAAGAAAGACAACCAAATCAATTATTTTAATGCCTTAGCTCATGGAGTTTCAAATAGAGAAGATGGTCTCTGCTTTAAATATCTCTACAATACTAGTGATTCTAATAATATTTGAATACATCTTAAAAGTTACATTAGAAACTTTAAAATCACCATTTGTGTGGTCTTCAGCAAAACTTCACAACATAAGTGAAGGAGATCTTACACAGTCACAATGTGAAGATGAGGAGACAGGTTCCAGGGAGATGCCTTCAAACACAGCAGATTGAACTAAATCCCAGGCAGTGCCTACGCATGATTCCAACAAGCTTCAAAGGAAAATGCAAGGCTGGGATTGAGAAAGCTCACTGAGAAAATGTGAAAATCCTGAGTTAAAACATACAGTAAATGAAGAAAGGTGACATTTGTGTTCATTCAAGATTCTCTTATTACCTTTGCCATTGGAGTGTATGTGTGTGCCTATAAGCATCATGCATTCATGCATTGGGATGGTACAATTGTTTTTAAGTAACACTGAAATGGATGAATGGAGTTCTACATGCATTTCTGGTAAATGATGGGTTGTTTCTATGCAATTAACTATAAACAGTGAGCATGCTGTGAACAATAGCGACATAAATAACAGTTACTGCTTTTCTACTCTGTAATCTGGGGAGAGACACACTTCTCAATGTGCTTTCCCTGACACACAGCAGCCTTTGTGTTTACTATTAAAGAGGTGTAGATGGGGTGAACCCCAAGGCATTTTCTCATTATAGGGCTGAGGGCAGAGGGTCCAGGATGTTCTAATTGGAGAGGAGACATTTGGAAATGATCACTTGCTGCTTGGGAAACACACTGAATGTTTCGTATTCTTTGCTTCCAGCTTAAAAAGCATTGAATAGAAGTTGTGAGACTACGAATCAGGAGACTCTTCTAAAAATGGATAATGTCCACTTTTAGAACCTTTTTTTATTATTTAAAAAACCCCATTCATTTACTTAATAAGTTGAGAAACAGAAGGAGAGAGATAGGCCTATCTATCTATCTACCTATCTATCTATCATCTCTCTCTCGCTCTCTCTTTCTCCTATCCTGCAGTCAGTTTGCTCTAAAAAGGCTCTTGATAGTCAGGGTTACCCTGAGGCTGATGCTAGAAAGTCACACTCAATCCAGATCTCCTATACGGGTGTCATGGTTCTAATGACTTGAGCTGTCATCTGCTGCTACCCAGGGTGCCCACTTAGTGGACTAGGAGCCAGCATAGCCAGGCCCCTAGATGTGTTCAGACTCAGGTGCCTAGTTAATATCAGAACTTTCTGCTCTTAGGAAATTTTTGAATGTGGTAGAGAAAGAGTAGTATTTAAGAAGAAATAGCTTTGATATGTCCTTATTTTCTCAAAAGCTTCTTGTGATAGTGTATATATATGACACACACACACATTAAAAGACATTGCAGAATAAACCAACTCTTGATTAATCAAAAGAACAATATATTTCCCCCCGTAAAAGTGCAGCAAAAATGTATCTATGGGATAGAATTTGGTCTAGGTATTAAAATGCAAGTTAGAGTGCCAACATCCCACGTTGTGATGCCCGGATTTGATACTAACCTCTTGCTCTGGCTCCTGACTCCAGCTTCCCAGTATTATGGCTTTGGGGAGATACAGTGATGGCTCTGTTAGTGGAAGTGAGTGGAAAAATTCTTGTTCATGCAAGAAACACTTCAAGCTTGAGACAGGCAGTAGCGGTAAGCAAGGCAGTGAAGTTTAATGAGGTATGGCATCCATCAGATGGGTACCTCTCCAGACGGAATGTGAGAGAGTATCTATCTGGCCATTTGGACTGGGGTAAGCAAGGTTACATAGCTTGATGATGAGAGTACATATGAGAAAACAGGTGAGCATTTCGGCAAAGAACCAAGCTCTGTGAGCTGAGAGAAATGCAGCTGATAGAGCAGGCATCTCTGAAGTGACTGAATGGTGTCTATTTTCAGACTGGGATTATGAAAGGATGGAGTTCAGTTCTTCCCTCTATTTATGACTCCTCCACCGTCTTTTGAGAAAAGGGTTTACTGGGTATGAAACAGGTAAAATTTCGTCCAAGGTTTTATTGTGCAGTGTTGTCAGACTGGATAGGCTATTTTGCACTAGGCTGAGAAGATTTTCTTTTGGGCAAAGGCTGGGATTAATTATAAAGTGTCAGGGTATGGACAAGATGCTGTGGTGTAAAATAGTGGCTGCTTCAAAATGTGTTTCCAAGATTTCTAGAAGTTTCTACATTCCTTTCCACAAGTATTTTTTTTTTTTTCTTTAGGCCACATTGACACACACAGGCCAATCTGTAACACCCTACCTAATAGCTTTGGGCAACTGGACTCCTGCAACCCGCTTTTTTTTTTTTAAGATTTATTTTTTATTGGAAAGTCAGATATACAGAGAGGAGGAGAGAGAGAGGAAGGTTTTCCATTGGCGGATTCACTGCTCAAGTGGCCGCAACAGCCAGAGCTGAACTGATTTGAAGCCAGGAGCCAGTAACCAGGAATTTCTTTTTTTTTTTTTAATAAATCAAATCTAATTTATTGAAATAAAAATTAAATCACAAAGCAAGAGAGATTCATCTAATCTTAAAGATGGGTCCATTAAAAGAACACAATAAGAATGAATTAAGCGCTTAATTACTTTTTAATAATGAATATAGTCTTGGTTTAGTGAATGACTCAAAAAGCAAGTCAGTTTCATGCAGTGTTTTAAAAAATTCAAGCAAGCACTTTTATGAAAATGGGATTTATAGTTTGCTTCAAAAATCTATATAAGCCCAAATCTTAATACGAGTAACCAGGAATTTCTTCTGGGTCTCCCAAACTGGTGCAGGACCCCAAGGCTTTGGGCCGTCCTTGACTGCTTTCCCAGGCCACAGGCAGGGAGCTGGATGGGAAGCAGGACTGCCAGGATTAAAATCAATGCCCATATGGGATCCCACCATGTGCAAGGTGAGGACTTTAGCAGTAGGCTGCCATCCTGGGCCCCTGCTACCCACTTGTAAGACCTTCATGGAGTTCCTGGCTTTGGGCTTCTGTCTTAGCATGCTCCAGAGCCATTGTCAAATAAATAAATAAGGATTTTTAAAGGAATAAATACATTAAAGTTTTGATTTGTTTCAAGTGCTTAGTGCACATGTAAAATAGGATGTATTGCCAATTTATCAGAGCACCAGAGAATATGACTCTGGGGACTGGAGGAGGCTCAAGCTATCATCTGCCCTAGGCCACCTTTGAGGTTTCTTTCCAATGCATCCTTCTCTCACCACCACTGAGAGGCAGATTGATTTGTAGTAATTGAGTAGAAAAGAAAGCTGGCCTGGAGCAGAGGCTGAGGAATGCAGGGCTGTGTTGCAATCAGCCATAGTTGGCTTCTGGGGCTCCACGGTTCAACTTCCTGACTCCACTCCAAGTTTGCCTAACTGTGGCAGTTGTTTCTGCTGCAAGAGGCACCGAAATTCATGGGCTTGAGAAATGACTGTGACACACATAAACTGGGTTTTGTAAGCCATGCATTTCATCATATGCACTGGCACTCTTCTGGAAATATTTCAATGGCACAAAAGGCAAGCTTAGGTCCAGGACAATTAGGTTACATCTATTTGCCCAAAATTAGGTGAATAGCAGAAAATAAAGAGAAGATGGCATTTTGGTATAATTTTACCATGCTGATTTTTTCCCATTGTACATTGTGAATGAGAATAAAGAAAGAGTTCTCTTATATACTTCTCTTAACTATAATTGAAAAACCTACTTTTAAGGGTGTTCTCTTTCTTACTTGCCTTGAAGTATAGCAGACAGAAAGTTACAGGTATGCCTGAGGTGTAAAAGGCTAAACAACAAGACCAAAACTCAAGGTCTAGTAGCAAAAAGTCAAACCATAATTAGATTTTTCAGTTGCCTTTTTATTTATAGTCTTTTTAGATTCCTACCCGGTTCTTCTGAATCATTGCCTATTCCAAGACTGTCAATAACAAAGTCAGGTTTCCTGCCATAAGAAAATGACCAGAGGCATCCAGAGAGCACTGAGCAATAAGGAGTTCTGGTTATTTCCAGGGACCTTGTAAGAGCAAGTCACAGAGCAGCTGTAAACCAAGTGCGGTGGGCATGTCCTAGCATTTAGCATTTCTGTTTTGATCTGTGAAAGTGGGCACATTTGTGTCCATTAAAAAAGAAAAGAAAGAAAGGAACACGGCAAAGGAAAGAAGATGTGAAAGGAGAACAATCCATTGGCGAGTCATCACTGCCAAGCAGTGGAGGGTGTCTTTAAGTTCTGGGAGTTAAACGTAGTGTCGAAGGTATTGGAAACAATGAGCAGTGTCCTGACCTTTATGTATCAGGGAGTCGAAAGCTGGTGTTTTGTAAAGACAAGGAGGGCAAGAAAAATTGTTGCTTGAGCAGTCACGAGACATTTGTCTCATTTCTTGCCCCCCTAGAAATATGAAAAAGATTTAACATTTTCAAGCACAATTTTCAGAAATTTACTAAGATAGTGAAAGGATTATTTGTACTCTTGCTGCTAATGGTTCGATTCATGTGCTGTTCAAGTGACTAATGGCAGCAAGCTCATTTGATTCTAAATGTGCCTTCCGAGGATGCTACAGCTTGGGAAACGCAGGGAGCTGCTCTTTCCAGCCCATGCACAAATGAAGACAAAGGAGTGGAAACATCTTGAAACGGCTTGGAGGGAGCAATTTTTCTACCACTAAGCCAAGATCAGAGATCTTCAACATTTTTTTAAAACTGTGCCCTGACAGTCTCAAAAACCTGTATACCTTCTCTGTTACCCTTCTCGCAGTGTTGGCACCTGGTGGCAATTGCAGCATCTGTTTCCTATTCAAGAAAGCTGATGGCACCTGTACCTAAAAGGTGAGGTCTGTTAGCCTTGGGTTTCCACCACAATGTGATAATTGGAAAGATAAGGTGCCCTAGCTAATTTTGGAGCTGCCCACCCAAGCACAGTTAATCAAGAGAACAGGGTATAAATCATGAACCCTGGTAGCATGAACCAACCAACCAACCAACCAACCAAACAAAAACAATACTTATGCCATATCAGGAGCATCAAGAAATATATATCTAATCTTTCTGCATTCAGTCTGTCACAAAATATTCTAAAAGAATTACTGATGGAGTGGGCACATAGAATTTCTTGTTCATCATAAAGCACTTCATGGGTGCTAACAGTGAGGATGCTCCTGTGTGGTATACAGTAATGTGTGGAATTAAAATAGCTAGGAACCAAGAAAGTACACACATTTCCTGCAAATCATAGTATTGTTTGAAAACTCAGAAAGAGATACCAGGAGTTGGGATGCCCTTGAGACTTAGGGATCACTTGTAATGATGTTTGAAATATGATGATTCACATTGAATGTAGAATGCCCAGTATAGGAAGAAAGAATATCTTATGCTCAGATGTGGTGTGTGCGTGTGTGTGTGTGTCCTAGGAGTCCAAGTGGTATGAGATTAGGGGTTACAAGCCACAGTTCCATGCCTTATGCATTCCTGTCCACCCACCTGCCAATTAAATGACCCTATCCCAGATGTCCCTCCCCTTACCTGGGACCTATGTATGGTATCACGTTACCACACCATTTTCCAAGCTCATGAGACCTGCAAAGGAGAGGGGAACCAGAATACAGACACCCCTCTCTTCCATTTTTCCATTCCTAGCCCGCTCTGTTCTTGAATTTGACCTCTGCATAAGTATAATTTCATCCCCCTTGTTAATAAACTTTAACACTTTGTACATTGAATCTGTGTCTGCACTTAGAATGCGTCTATAAGGAGCTGGTGCTCTGGTGCTGACATGCCACATGGCTGCTTCATTTCTGATGCAGAGCCCTGCTAATATGCCTGGAAAAGCAGAGGAAGAGGACCAAAGTGCTTGGGTCCCTTTACACAAAGTAAGTTCTGGCTCCTGGCTTGGATTAGCTTAGCTCAGTCATTGTGGCTGTTTAGGGAATGAACCAGTGGATGAAAGATCTTTCTCTCCCTTCCTGTCTCTCCCTGTCTGTAACTCTGCCTTTCAAGTAAATAAATAAAACTTAAAACAATACTGTGAAAATTGAAAAAAGAGATGCTTCTTCAAGAGACAAGGATCTGGAACAGGGCCTTTCAGCCTTCCTAACCCACAACGCAAAGACTATGCCTCTAAAACCCTCACTGTTCACCATAACTTAAAGTTCTTTCAGATCATCCTTCCTACAAGTAATAAAGGAGTCATATCTGAGGTGACGGTCCTAGGGGTTTCCAGGAATGAGAACAGGATTAACTCTTAACAGATGTGTGAATTTAAGATCAATAGGTTGGAAGGCTGAGGATGGGTTTAAGAAAAACAAATCTAGTGAAAAAATGTGATAATTGGTGGCCTCATGGGGCAAAAACCAAGCAAAATAGAAGACAAGCAATCCTAGCATATTACCTGGAAAGGTGAAGAAAAATACCTACATATCCATGACAACATGCATGTTTATTAACCATTTGTCTAACATGATGTTAATTAGACAGGACTAACTGAGACACATTCCTCACTGACGAAAAGTAGTAAGAATACAACACAATGGGAGAGTACAAGTTTACCTTGCAGGTTCCTGGGGAGGAGATGCCACTAAAAAGAAATGGGGGGAAAGTGCTCTCTTAGGCAACTTACAGAATTTATTTCTAGGGCTACAATTCTTACACACTTAGGAAAACGATAGTTCAAAGATAACTCAAAATTAGGTCATGTCTGGAAACAGAGAGTACAAAGAAGCTAACAAGATGGTTTGGTCAAAGCATTATTGAAACTGGAAATAGATAAACAGTGCCGTCTGTCCTAATAGATTAGACAGAGCATAGATGTTCACCTTTCATCAGGGAGAGCATGAAAGCACATCCAAGGACTCACTGGGAGCAAGAGCACACTCAGGGGGAGAGGCCTTCTGCCTCCTCTTTCCTGGAGCCTCTTCTCAACAGGATCCCACAGACCTCCACTGTCCCAGTTATCGTATTGGATGTATTTTGACAGGAAAGCAATGCCAAATCTTAGTATTATAATGCTAGCATGCAGAACTGTGGGGTTCAGGTCCAGTGGACACTTTGCAAGAGCGAACAGGAGTGGGGAGGATGATGCACCATGTCAAGCTCCTGCCTGTGATGCCAGAACACGTGTGATATCATTGTTCTGGCTCAAGTCCCAGCTGCTCTGCTCCTGATCCAGTTCCATGTTAATGTACCTGGGAAAGTAGCAAGGTATTGCTCAAGTATTTGGGCACCTGCCACCCATATGGGAAGACTGAATGGAATTCTAGGCTCCCCATGGACAGCCTTGGTCATTGCAGCCATCTGGGGAGTGAGGCAGTGAATGAAAGGTTTATTTTTCCTCTTTTTGTCACTCTGGGTTTGAATAAAGAGCTGTGATTAGGAAACCTGGATTCAGTGTTGGAGACCTTGAATTTAATCCCTCACTCCGGCTTTCCTCTAACGCATACTCTGTGAGGCAGCAGTGATTGTTCAAATAGGGAAATTCCTGCCATTCCACATGGGTGATCTAGATTTTCTCAGCTCCCTGTTTCTGCCTAACCCATGGGCATGGAGGTGTTTGGGGTATAAAACAGTGAATAGTGGGCTCGGCGCCGTGGCCTAGCGACTAAAGTCCTCGCCTTGAATGCACCGGGATCCCATATGGGTGCCGGTTCTAATCCCGGCAGCTCCACTTCCCATCCAGCTCCCTGCTCGTGGCCTGGGAAAGCAGGTGAGGATGGCCCAAAGCCTTGGGACCCTGCACCTGTGTGGGAGAACTGGAGGAAGTTCCTGGCTCCTTGCTCTGGATCGGCACAGCACCAGCCGTTGCAGCTCACTTGAGGAGTGACTCATCAGACAGAAAATCTTCCTCTCTGTCTCTCCTCCTCTCTGTATATCTGACTTTGTAAAAAAAAAAATAAATCTTAAAAACAACACAATGAATCCTTTGTGTAATCCTCTGTGTCTCTGTTGCTGGCTTTGTTTCTGTTTGTCCTTCTCTTTGTATTTCTGCCTCTTAACAAAAATTTTAAAAGAGCAAAGAAACCATTAGTTCTGGAAAAGAGGGAGGTATCTAACAGATGGGCTTTTTTATTTTAAACTTTTCCATCATGTTTGGTTCTCAAATTATGGACATTTTTTTATTTGTAGAAATATGGAAGAAGGAGGGAGGGAGGGATAAAGGAAGGAAAGAACAAAGGAAAGGAAACAGAGAAAAGGTTGAGTTATTTTTCAGGGTTGTCAAGGTGAAGGTCAATGAGCATTCAGCCAATTTCAGCATCTTGAATTACACTTGGAAAGTTAATATGCCTACAATAAAGGGAGATAGGAGAAAACTACATTTTAGGGGAGTCGAATGTTTACATAGTGACTGCATGCATGAAAACTTTACTGGGTTTACCACGTTATTCCACTCTCTGTGATAGAAGACTGAAGATACAGAGACTGATCCAGCTGCTGGAGGCATTAAAAGACAGACCTACACCTGGCCTGAGATTGGCCAACTCTAGGTGGAGCAAGCTATGGGGCGGATGCCTACTTTTCAGTTCTTAGCCTTAGTGGCCTGCTGACAATACCTAAGTTCCCATTAGCAGCATGGTATTTGTATCTTTTCTTCCTCAGGAACCCCTGTTCAGATGTAGCTCTGTTCTCTGACCTAACACTAAGCCACTGTTAAAATTTTGAAATGTAGCACCTGAAGTGGTGGGAATTGTTGGGAAGAAGGTGGCGGGTGGGTGCTGCTGCTTCTGACAAGGATGGGATGGCATGAGATGTGGGACAATAAAGAGGCCACTGGTAGGAAACTGTGACTAACGGAACACTTTGGCTATAATGAGCTTCACCTGTCACCGATGTTTCACTAGCCAGTGCTGTTCAGAGACCAAGACAAGTGTGGTTTATGGCCCTGTGAGTTACACATGAACCACTATTGCCTCTGCCAATTTCTGATCACAGATGTGAAGTGAGCTTTAAAATTTCTTGAGCAATAAAATCTACTCCCCCTTTTAAAACTTACATAAAGTGGACAAACTTCACATATTTCACAAAACAGATTTGAAGTGGTAATTCCCTCTGCTCTCATTCTCCACTCACCTTCCTCCTTCCTTATTTTTCCCCTAATTTTTACAATGGCGTGCATTCATTTCATATCAGGATCCCGGGCTTAACATTCCATTAGGTGAAGATATCAGCACATAGCATGTAGAAAATTGAATGAAAAAATCTACTATTCCTCAGGAGCATAGGCAAAGGTTTACCCGATAATCAAATCCCAGAAGGTCAATATTGCTCATAGAGATGGAATATTTTTGTCCTGTGTGTATTAGTTATCAGAGATCAGAGAAAACACGATCTTTCTGGGATTGGCTTATTTCACTAAGCATAGTGTCTGTTCCTTGTTTCTTTTTAGTTGCGAAGGAAAGGATTACTTTTTTTGGCTGAGTAGCATTCCATAGTGTATATGTATCACATTTTCTTTATGCAGTCAAAGATTGATACACGTCAGGGTTGACTCCCTATCTTAGGTATAAACACAGGAGTACAGATTAATTTTGGTGCTTAGGGTTCATTATCTAAGGCTGCCAATCAAGGAGATAAGAGGTCGAATTTTGTTACTAACAGGAGCTGAAATGGGTAAGACAAACTCAGAGGGGGAGAAATGAGAGAGTTTGATACTGAGGAGTTTACTCTCCAAAAAGTGGAAGCTGGCTGGAGATATCACACACTCTGTGTGGTATCTAGTAGAAGACTGTGTGCAATCACATAATTATTTAACGTCATTATCATCATCATCATCATCATCATCATCATCAATTGTGAGATCATGGCACAGATGATATTGAAGATGACACATATTGTCAGAAATATTTCCCAGCCTCATTTCCATTTATGGGATAGGAAAGAACAATTTTGTTTTCAGTAGAAAATTGAATAAATACCCTTTTGTGTAAGCAGTTTTTCCCACAGTATGCTGACATACAGTAGTAATGATGAAAAAATGATCGGCCTAATTAGAACGCCATTGTCGGACCATAAGCAGTCTTTATCCAATCTGCAGGAGCACTGCAGAGTGGAATGGTGGAGCCTGAGACACACAGCAGAGGGTTTCAGTGCACCACAGCTTTTGATCGTATAAGGCTGGCTCTGCTGCTGAGTGAACAGGAGTGCTTGGAGGGCAAGGGTAGGAAATGACCTGGGCACAAGGGAAACAATCCAAAGAGATACTGCAAGGTGTCTTCTCTTTTCTCTCAGAAACCTTTGTATTTTACTATGATGATGTGCTAAGCTGCAAGGACCACACCCTTGTCCTTCACTATGATGGGCCCAATCAAAATGCCATTTCTCCAGCTGACAGAAAAAAGGAAAGGAAATAAGGCTGTTTAGAAAGGCAATAGACAACTTATATTGAAGCTTCTACTAAGAAAGACTTGAGATTGATCATAACAGACAATACATAAGAATAACCAGTGCATAAAGTATAAAATGTACAAAAAAGATTTTGATATTTTCAGAATTCTAAACAAGCGTAACTTCTCAAAGCTAAGAATCAAGGTGAATATGAAGAATGCTAGGGAATGTTATGGGTATTACACAAACAAATTTGTGAAGTAAATTTCAGGAGGAATTAGCCTCATGGATCTGTGTTTCTGTGTAGCTCCCAGAAGGGCAGTGCAGGGCAGTTGGGGTGTCCATTTTCTTCCTCTAGTCTGGGGTACTGAACCGATTTTCTTCTAAGAGCAATTTGGATGTGCATAACGTAAGTTTGCGATTCATACATGATCATCAGTTTTAAAATTAGTCCACTACAGTTTTATAGAATTTTGAGTCTCACTTGTGATTGTCTTGGTTGGATTAGACCAAGTGATGATGAGAAATTTATATGACCTTTGAACCAATATTCACCACCCCTGCATCCAGCTGAGCGAATCAGAGCACAGACTGAGCTCTGTCTTGATGAGCTCCATTCATTGTGAGTAGTTTGTGCTTCTGTATTTTGCTTCATGAGCCCCGGATGATACAGTAGACACAAGACAACTCAAACTCTTTAACCTGGAACAAAGGTGTGTGGGATGCTCACTCCATGAAACCTACTGCTGCTCTTAGCTGACTGATTTGCTGTGCAGTGCTCATTTAAATCAACAGAGGAAGGAACCAGGACCCAAGAAGATAACATGAGACATGCAAAATCATTCTGTTTTAGGAAGCAAATGGTGGACTTGACCTCAGGTCCTCCTGATGCAGGGATATATTGGTTCTCACATACCACATTCTTCTCCCAGCCTACAGAGTGATGATCACAGCAGTCACTTGGTTAGCACTTGCTCTTCATCAGGCACTGTTATAAACGTTTTACTCATTTAATATTTCACAATGTGTTCTTGGAGTGGAAATCCAGAGTGTCCACTTGATGTGCAAGCTCTAGACTACATAAGCAGCGGTAAACTCACTCAACGGTAGACTCACTACTGTGTGTCAGGGTGCTGAGCCAGATCACAAAATCTCAAGTGTCTGCTTCAGTCCTACACTCCCTCTGAATAGCTACCCATCATATCCATCTGACTCCTATTGAAGAGTGTGATTTCCAGTTCCTGGGAAATTTAGGAAGGCAATGACAATTTCCCTTACTACATTCAAAATCATGAGTATTTTCATTTAAACACAATGAAGAGGGTCTTTTTTTTTTTTACAACAAGACTAGGATTATTTAATCAAAATATCATAAAGTTACTAAAACTCTAAGGGTCAGTCAGTGACAACTAATTACACTTTATAGAATATAGCTCGATTATGTCACCAAGTAAGCTGACTTTCAGATAGAGTAGTTTTTGATAATACATCAGCCAGTTAATCACTTGCCTGTTCTACCATCTAAACTAGGACTAACCATTTCATAATACAAAATCTTTTTTTAAAAGATTTTTAAAATTTTTTTATTGGAAAGACCAATATACAGAGAGAAAAGATTCAGAGACACAGATCTTCTGTCCACTGGTTCACTTCCCAAGTAGCCGTAATGGTTGTAGCTGAGCTGATCCAAAGCCAGGAGCCAGGAGCTTCTTCCAGGTCTCCCATGCAGGTGAAAGGACCTAAGCCGTTGAACCATCCTCTGCTGCTTTCCCAGGCCACAAAGAGGGAGCTGGATGAGAAGTGGAGCAGCTGGGACATGAATTGGCACCCATATGGGATTCTGGCACATGCAAGGTGATGAGTTAGCTACGAAGCTATCGTACCAGGCCCTCATCACACAAGATCTTCAGCACATTTTTAAGCTGTGTACTATGATCTACTTTTGTTTTTTTTTGGCAGAGGTCATCACTCATTGCTGCAGATTATTAACAAAGCTAATGATTCTCAACTGCCTTGTACAATCTGGCCAGTTGGAATTGGAGGTGTCTGCTTATTTCAGTCATATTAAGTCAAGCTACAAATACCCATTAAGAGCTTACTGTGAAATGATGCCACTTATTTTGAAAGCTATTTGACAATATGTAATACGATTGAAGGCACACAATTTAGGACCCAGGGATATGCCCACCCCACTTTGAGAAACTCTCCCGTATATGCATAATGAGATACCTACAAGAAAATTTGCTGCAGCTCTTGCTCTCAGAGATTGATGATGGAAACCAATTAACTTCAATATGGTTACACAAAGGATTTTTTTAGTTGCTAAAATGTATGAAGTAGAGTTTAACATATCAGTATGGATGAAACACAAAAAAATATTCAATGAAAAACATAAGTTATAGAGTGACATTTATAGTACTATGCCATATACATGAAGTTTTACTATTCTTGAATAATTACTCTCACATAAAATAAAAATATTAGGGCATTAGTGGGGCTAATTAAATAGCAAACCCATTCTAATGTAACTTCCATAATGGATAGAATATACTTGGAGAGGTGTATATGAAAGATTTGAATTGTAGCTGTAGTGACTTATTTTAAATAAGAACTGAAGCAATGATGCAGGCTATTGCTTTTAATATAACAAGGTTATAAGTGTTCATTGTATTGTTCTCTAGATATTTTGTGACATGAAATAATTCATAACGTAAAGAAAGCTTCTTGTGAGCTAGTTTGCAGGTATTCAGTGCAGTAAAATTAATGCCTGAAAGGTTGAAGCAGCAGAGAGAGAAAAATGGCACTGCCTAGGATAGTATTGTAACTGGCGCCAAGAGCAGCAAGGACAGAACAATGACTTAGCAGGGATCCTGACTTTGATAACAGCAGACTTTCTGTGACACTGTTTCTTTTGAGCAAAATTTATCTCAAAGATACCTCACTTTCCTGAATTTTTCTCTGTGTAATGTGACATGCATAGGAACTGCAAGTTCGGTAGGACTGGGGACAAATGTAAAATAATAGGGAATTTGGAAAGCTATTGTCATAGGGATTACTTGGTTGAAAACCTTGTGATTTCATTACTAATTTAAAGTTACTTTGGCTGTCTATGGTATAAGAAATGAAGAAAGCAAACCACAGGTGGCTCTGAGCACCTGTGAGGCTTTTGATGGATGGGAAACTTGGCTTGAATTTGTCACCATCCACAGCAGGTTGCTATAGCAGGCTCAACTTATGGCACCTGATGCACACTTTCCTGCTCAGGGTTTTCATGCTAATTATTGAGAAATTACTTGACATGACACTTTTTAAATTCACTTCATGTGTAGATGAATTTGGCAAAGTCAGAGAAACAGTCAGTAGCCAAACAAATGGGAATACTTTAGGATGCAGATCACAAGCTCCCGGTGGGCAAGAACTAAGCCTTCATCTGTTCTCCAAAATGTCCTACACTGCTCTGTAAACATCTTGTGTTGCTGATTAACATGCCTCTAATGGTGTGCTTAACTCCAATAGAGTTTGCATGATAAAAAAGTCACATTTTAAAAAATGATGGCCCCAGATCCTTTCTAGAATGTTTAGATAAATGTCCAATAGAGTGTTCTCATTATAGTAGATATTGTGTTGTTATTATCTTCAGTGATGTGTTAAATCTATTCCTCCCCAAAAATGAAAACCTCGATTTTGTAAAGAGGTAACTATATGCAGAGGTCTAAAATGAACTCACTGGGGCCAGCATTGTGGTGTAATGGGTTTGCTGATTCAAGTCCCAGTTGTTTCACTTCTAATGCAATTCCTAGCTATTGTGCTTAGAAAGGCAGTGGAAGATGGCCCAAGGACGTGGCCCCTGTATTCACATAGGAGATCTGGGTGAAGTTCTAGAATCCTTACTTTGGCCAGTCCCAATCCTTTTGGCATGTCTGTGTGGGGAGTGAACCAGTGGATAGAAACCTCTCCTCCACCTTGCATTTCATATAAATCATAAAAAAAAAAACCTTTAAATGTGATCATAGGAAACTCTTATACTTACATCTTTATTATCAAAGTAGTTTTTTCAATGAGGTACATCATAAACACCTGTGGTCCCCCAGGCACATCTGCAGTATGCCCAGGATTTCAATGAGGCTACAGTATGAATTTCCCCATGTGCTCATTCACAGTGGCCACACCCCCTCAAGAAGATGCTGTGTCTCTTCTTTCTGCTTGAGTATCTTCTCCAGAATTGGGGGAGCATGTTAGTCTCTCAATAAAGCAGATAAGAAGTTAGAGGGAGTTCACTTCTAGGATGGTTTATTTTATGTCAGCTGGGCTAAGGAATGCTCAGATAGCAGATGAAACTTTATTTCTGAATGTGTCTGCAGATATGTTCATAGAAGAGCTGTGCATGTGGGTCAGTAGACTGAGTCAAGAAGATCCATCCTTCACCAATGTGCATGAGCATTGCTCAATCAGTTGAAAGCCTATAGAGCCAAAAGATGGTTAAGGGGAATCATCTCTCCTCTCTCATGCTGATCTGGGGTGCCCGTTATACACCCATGGACATTCACATCCATTTTACATCCACTAACATTGACATTCCCTGTTTTTGAGCCTTTGGACTTGAACTAGAACTACAGAATCTAGTTCTCTAAAATTCAAACCATGCATGGAAAATGGAATGAATGATAGATTACTTTTGTTGCAAGAATTGGAATCAGTACACATGTTTTCCATGATCTGATCTGAATTTCCATGACTTTTTCTTTTTATTTATATGTAAATATAACCAGAACATGTATCTTCTATTGGTTCTATTTCTCATGCATGGTGAGCTTTAATCAATGCAGGGAAGAATGCCAGTCAGTAAATGCTCCAACTTTCTTTAGACAGATGACTCTGAGAGCCTCCTGTACTTAAATGGAATTTTCTTGTGATTTAATTCAGGTGAATTTTATGTGACTATACTTCTGTGGCGTGAAATTCTCTGTAAAATTTGGACAATTTTCCAGACAGTTTTTCTCCCTTTTGTTCTTTTTCCCCCGGGATTTAACTTACGCCTTTTATCTTCCTGTGTATCGTTTTCAAACTTTTTCTTGATATAATTTACACCTCATTTTTTTCTATTGAGTTTTGAGCTGCTATTAACTTCATAGAGTGAATTCTTCATTCTGTTTGTTATATCTTTTTTTTAGAATTTGTATTTGTTCTTTATAGTTTTCAGTACTTTAGCTCTTGCTTTAGATTAATGAATCATTCATACATGACAACATCTTCAACTAAAATTTTTATCTGTTTTTACTTTGTTGTTTCTCTTTATTTTATGTTAATAAGCTGTTATTTCTGAATGAATGCTAGAAATTGTATACAAAGTTGTAAATTTACCATAAGGCTTAGGATCATTTTTTTTAAAAGAAGAATGAGTATTACTTTTCTAACTTATTTTTAAAATTATTATTATCATTTTATGATACAGTTCCATAGGCCTTGGGATTTTGCAAAGCCCTACCCCAAGTCCCCTTCCCCCCACTGAGTTCCCCTATATTATTACTATAGCATAGTTCTTCATGAACAGTCGTATGTCCATCATTGTGGACATGGACAATGACAGAGTCTAGCAACCTCCTGTTAAGAAATAGTTAACAGTTTCATTAGGAGTCCACCTTTGATCTGGAAGTACAGATGCTCACTGCATTGTATCCTCACATCTGGATATGATAGTCCCCATTACCCAGTTATTATACATCCCCTTAAGTGTAAAGTCACAATACAAAGTCAACAACAGGAAGAAAAATAGAAATTTACAATGCTGTGATGTTAAATAACATGCTACTGAATGACTAATATGTCACTGAAGAAATGAAAAAGAAAATCAAGAATTTTCTTGAAGAAAATGATGCTATTGCCTGATCTATGAGTCATTGCAGAATTTAATGAGAAAGTGTTTTGAAGAGATAAAACTTCAAAAAAAATCAAAATCTATGAGATATAGTTTCCACTGATCTTTGTTGATGAAATCCATGGATTTTGATTTTTTTTTTGAGTATTACCTTTAACAATTAGACAGGATAACAGAAATCCTGAAATGATGTAATGCGTCAATTCACAAAGTTTTCAAGAAAGATTTATTTATTTATCTCAAAGGCAGAGTGATGGACAGAGAGGGGGAGACAGAGAAAGATGTATCTTGCATCAGCTCATTCATTCCCCAAACACTGACAGCTGCTCTACCTTAGACAGGCCAAAGTTGGAAGCCAGGAAGTCCACCCAGGTCTCCCACAAGAGTGGTGGGAATTTCAGGCAGTTCAATCATTGTTTGCTGCCTCCCAGGTACAGTAAGGCAACATGGTTTGTTGATCATTTCCTTTGCTGTACAGAAACTTCTTAGTCTGATGTAGCCTCATTTTTTCCACTTTTATGAACTTTAAAAATTTCAATTTTTTAAAAGATTTATCATTTTTTTAATTGCAGGGTCAAATATACAGAGAGGAGGAGAGACAGAGAGGAAGATCTTTCATCCGCTGATTCACTCCCCAGTGGCCGCAATGGCCGGAGCTGTGCTGATCCAAAGCCAGGAGCCTGGAGCCTTTTCTGGATCTCCCACACAGGTGAACAGGATTTATTTCTTGATTTGTCTTTCAGCAGCATAGTTACGAGTGTATTAAGATGCTACTTTCTTGTGTGTTGATTGAATATCTTGCAACTATATTAAATTGGTATGTGAGTTATATTAGCTTTTTGGTGGAATGTTTGATCTTTTACTGTAAAAAAGAATCATATTATCTATAAACACACATATTTTGACTGCCTCTTTTCCAATTATGAAGCTATTTATTTCTTTTTCCTAATACCTGCTGCTAATACTTCTGATAATATAGTGAATAAAAGTGATATGAGGGAAAACAGCTTACCTCTGTTCAATGTTATGTTGGCTAAGGGTATGTTACTCACAGGTTTTTAAATTTTAAAATATGTTCCATCTAATTTGTTGAATATTTTTAGCCTAAAGGGGATCTGAATCAAATTAAGTGCTTTCTCTTAGCTCTTAAGGTGATCAAATGGATACTGTTCTTCATTTTAATGGTTGAAACTATTTAGTATTTTTTATTGATATGTGAATGTTGAACAATCCTTGCCCATCTGTAGTAAATTCCAGTTGATTGTGATGTTAATATTTTGGATATAATATCAGATTTAGTTTATGAATATTTTCTTGAGAATTGTTGCCTTAATTCTGATCAAGGGTATTGGTTGATAGTTTTCTTTTTGTGTCACATTGTTGGTATCTGAGTAATGCTGATCTCATGAAAAATGTTTGGGAGAGTTTCACCTTTTCCAGTATTTTAGAATATTTTGAAAAAGTATTATGGCTAGTTACTTTTTAAAAGGCTTTTAGAATTCAGTAATAAAACTATCACTATCAGGCTTGAGGATTTTCTTTGAGGGAAGACTGGTAATGACTGCCTTATCTCCCCATTTGTTCTGGGTCTGTAGCGATTCTGTGTATCTTCTTCCTAAAAACTCCTGATTCTTATTATTTATCACCTCCTGTTAATCTTGGATTTGTTTTGTTCTTGCTTTTCCAAAGTCTTTGAGATTCAGTAGATTGTTTCTTTGAGATATTTGTTAAGTAATCAAAAATAGTGATAGTTTTATGATAAAGAAGGAGGAATATAGGGAAATATTGACGAAGAGTGAGGAAGAAAGCAAAAGGAGGAAAAGACGCAACAGTGAGTTAAAACAGAGAAACAGTTTTCCTTGGTCTGAAAGCTCTTCCAAACAAGAGCTACTGATTGTCTACATCGTGAGCGATCAAATACTATATGAGAAGGCTTCAAAATTCATGGAAAATATGAATTATGAAAAAACACTTGTTCCCAATTTTTATATTCAAAATAAAATTACCCTTTAATTGCATAGGTGCATGTCACTAAAACCTGAATGACCACTGTGACATGACCCAAATGGGTCCCTGAGCTTGAGAAGTTCTGTAGAAATTTGAATGTCAAGAGTTTACTGGGCTCTTTTTATTTTATTTTATTTATTTATTTTCTTTTTTGTTCTATGATGCTTGCCTGGTGTATCAGCTGTATCAACTTTACCTAAATATATTTATAAAAGAGTTCAGAGTTCTTCTTGAAATTGCTATTTAAGCTCTCATATTCTTTATATATTCCTTATATAGCCCCTAACATTACATGGAGGAGAACATACACCCCGTTGTTACACATTAGGTTTCCTTCCTGACAACTGAATACTTTTTTACCTGACATAATTACTTAATATTTTGGCCCGTTTTGGCTTTTTTCAAAGATTTATTTATTTTTAATGGAAAGTCAGATACAGAAAGGAGGAGAGACAGAGAGGAAGATCTTCCGTTCAATGATTCATTCCCCAAGTGACCGCAATGGCTGGAGCTGAGCCAATCTGAAGCCAGGATCTAGGAACTTTTTCTAGGTCTCCCACACTGGTGCAGGGTCCCAAGGCTTTGAGCCGTCCTCGACTGCTTTCCCAGGTCATAAGCGGGGAGCTGGATGGGAAGTGGAGCTGCCGGGATTAGAACTGGTACCCATATGGGATGCCGGCGCGTTCAAGGCGAGGACTTTAGCCGCTAGGCCACTGCGTCAGGCCCTTTTTGTCCCTTTTGTCTATAGGATGGATTTTTTTTAAAAAGATTTATTTATTTTATTACAAAGTCAGATATACAGAGAGGAGGAGAGACAGAGAGGAAGATCTTCCGTCCGATGATTCACTCCCCAAGTGAGCCGCAACGGGCCGGTGTGTGCCGATCCGAAGCCAGGAACCTGGAACCTCTTCCGGGTCTCTCACGCGGGTGCAGGATCCCAAAGCTTTGGGCCATCCTCAACTGCTTTCCCAGGCCACGAGCAGAGAGCTGGATGGGAAGTGGAGCTGCCGGGATTAGAACCGGCACCCATATGGGATCCCGGGGCGTTCAAGGTGAGGACTTTAGCCGCTAGGCCACGCTGCCAGGCCCAGGATGGATTTTTTGCAAGGAACATTCGTGAGACTTCAGATAATTGGTTTTCTCGTACAAATTTCTCAAACATCAACTAAATTCTTATGATGATGTGATTTCAACTCAAGTTGCTATTCCCACTTGAATGATAACTGAAAAACTCAAAAAGAGTCAACAACTTGCTTTGAATTAAACATTTCACTTTAGAATGAAGAATTCTCCTAGAGAGAAATTTCCTCAATATGGAGCACATTAAGGAAATATAGAGTTGTTAACATGAAGTGAAAAATATTTTCTTTTTATAAGTTTCATTTATCTGAGAGCAAAAGAGAGAACTCCTATTAAATGGTTCTCACTCTCACATGCTGGCAGCAGTTGGGGTTGAGCTGGAGGTGATTGTGGGAGTCAGTTCAGTTCAGGTCTCCCCTATGGGTGGTTCAACTATTTGAGCCATCATTTGCTACCTTATTGGGTAGATCTTATCAGGAGATGGGGATTGAGAACATAGCCAAAGACTCAAGCTATTGGGACTCCAACATGGAATGCTGATCATCCGGTGGACAGTTTCAACACTGGAGCAAATGCTTGCCTCAAAATACAGTTCTTAATGATGCTCAGCCATCAACAATGGCTACGCTCAAGTGCTATTTCATTACCTGGTAATTGTTTCCCCCTGAGGTTTGAATCTATGTTTTGAAAATCAGAATAGATTTTATGGGGATTACTGTAGCTTTCACTTGAGGAAAATTTTAAGATGATATTTAAAATACGAATAACAAGAAAATTTGAGATGTCAAAAATAAGTTGGGATCATTATCACCTATTTAGACATACTATTTTTAAGACATATTTATTTATTTGAAAGGCAGTGTCACAGACAAAGACAGAGAGAGATTTTCCATTTACCGTTTTACTCTCAAGACAGCTGCAATGTCCAGGACTGGGACAGGCTGAAGGCAAGAACTAGAAATGTATTTGGGGTCACCCCCATGAATCTCAGTAGGCCTACACACTTGATCATTCTCTGCTGCTTTTCCCAGATCACCACTGAGAAACTGGATCCTAAGCGGAGCAGCCAGGACTCAGACTGCTGTCCGTATGTCATGCTGATACTGCAGCCAATGACTTTAGTGACTATGTATTTCAAGCTTTATAGAGTCTGCTGAAACCAATAATGCTAAATGTGGGCATCTTTGGTAAACATTTTTTCTTATTTTGACAATACCTGTTTACTTTAAGAAAAAGAAAACCTCTATGGAATATAATTGCAGTTTCATTGTAGTTGAAGAAAAGAATTGCATTGCAAGTGTGGGATGCATAACACTATGCTTCTATGTTTTAATTATGGGTGAAATTTTCAATGACAAAGATTGACACATTTTTTTACCATGTTTTATCTAAAGAATAAATAAAAATGTGGAAGGATCTGAATAATTTGGAACAAACAGCCTGGCTAGATAAGGTTGGATGTCTTTGAGGTGTTCTCTGGTCGCTGCAGCACTGTGGTGTATGATCAGGATCTCTTAAGCTTTTGGAATGTAGGATAACCAATAAAAGAAAGAGTTTCCTAGAAATTCCTGATTTTGGTCCTTCATATTACCTGTACATTATTTTTATATTATGTGGT
The DNA here is from genome assembly GCF_030435755.1 of Ochotona princeps. Taxonomy (NCBI): domain Eukaryota; kingdom Metazoa; phylum Chordata; class Mammalia; order Lagomorpha; family Ochotonidae; genus Ochotona; species Ochotona princeps. Next base: position 63,680,909 of record NC_080841.1, on the reverse strand, counting down.
AGCATGTCCTATGTCCCAGCAAAGTGTCACTCTGTTAGGGGATGCTTTTATTAATTATATTATTCTTGTGCCTAACTAGAGGCTAACACATAGATGAGAGCAAGTTAGTGTTGAATGAGTGGATGAATATATATTCAGGCAAGCAGTTTTGGCAAGAGCATGGAATGTAGCAAAGGTATGCCTCAGCTTGATAGATTGTACCATTGGAGTGTCAGGATGATGTTACTGTGTGGCACAGGTAAATGAAACAAAAAGAACAAGGATTAGAAACAGGCTCTTGGATGAAGAATCCACATGGAAATTCAGCTTATTCAAAATTGTGGCTGGTCTTGGGGTAGAGAACATTGTCACATCAGAGATGTTTAAACTATCCACACATGAGAAGGAAGGGCTGGACAATCAGCATGTAGTGGTGATGGAGAAGATGGAGCCATGAGCAAGGGATACACAGAGCCAGAAGAGTGGTATCCAGAAGGGGTGCTATGAAATGAAGTGAAATTCTATATTTTCTCCCTTCTTGAAGTAAATATAGATGAGTGTTAGAGACTGAATTCTGTCTCTTTATAAATTGACACATTGAAGCCATAACTCTCAATATGATATTAACAGATAGATGTACAGTGCGTAGATGAACTGAGCTAATCCTGCCCTTCCTTCTCCTGCCTGTGCTTCTTGGGAAGACTGTAGAATGTACCTGGAGTGTAAGAAGGTAAGGAGAAGCTATCTAGAATAGCTGGGCTTTGTTCTTATTCTTCTTAGAGAAGGATGACTTATGTTGCTTTAGCTCAGCAATCCCAGATCCCCAAGGTATGAAATTCTGCATGAGTAGGCAGGCAGGTGATTTTGGATTTGCTCGGCTGTTGGAAAAGTAGAGCTTGAACAGATGGGACTCATCTACTCAGGCTCTGCTGTGTCTTGGGGACCCAGCTCGCCAGGAATCACATGCTCCTGCCTATACTTGCTGTATGGAAGTAACCAAGAGGCTTTGTCTGATGTAGTCTCACTGGACTTCTACTCTTCAGTGGCTGCGTTTGTGCCACACTTCCTGGGACCTGGTGCTTAAAATTCTGTCAGGTGAGAGAAAGTGTATAGACCTGAAAAAGCTTCTAGAGTCCTGCCTGAATTAGGAAATGTAGAAGATCATGTCGGGATGTTTAGAGTTGTTCCTTAGGACTGGTAACTGGTGTTTAATGAACTCTTTCCAGAACTTGGTATTAGTGCATGGTATTTTTCTTTTTTTTTTTTGAAATGGAGATATATTTATTTTTATTTGACAGGCAGATTTTATAGAGACAAGAGATGAAAAAGAGAGAAGAGAGAGAGAGAGTGAGAGAGAGGGAGAGAGAGAGAGACACGCACACACATAGAGAGAACCTTTCATCTATTTGTTCACTCTCCATATAGCCATAGTGATCAGAGCTGAGTGAATCCAAAGCTGGGAGTCAAGAACGTCTTCCTGTTTTTTCACATGGATGTAGGGACCGAAGTCTCTGGGCCATTCTCTGCTGCCTTCCAAGACCATAAACTTGGATGTGGATCAGAAGAGAGCAGCCAGTACACAAACTGGAGCTCATATGGGATGTTGATGCTGCAGGGGAAGGATTAGCCTTCTGTGCCATCACACTGGCCCCACTGCATAGCATTTTACAGAGTCCTTTGCGGAAAAAACTAGGCTTAGATGAGATCACAGAAGTGGATCCATTCTAATGAGTGGCACAGCAAGTGCAGCTGCTGCCTGCAGTGCTGACAGTGCATGTGGGTGATGGTTCAAGTCCTGGCTGCTCTACTTCTGATCCAGCTCCATGTTGGTGTGTCTTGGAGGGCAGCAGAGGATAATCCAGGTACTTATATCTCTGCACCTATGTGGGCACTGAGAGTAAGCTCCTAGACTTGGTTTCAGACAGGTCCAGCCCTAGCCATTACAGCTGTTTGTGGGATGACAGTGGAAGAAGGATTTCTGTCCTCTTCTTGTATGCCCTGCCTTTCAAATGCATCACTAAATCCTAAAAAGGAGAGAATATGCAAAAGATCTTGCTCCTTACTGTGTTTCCCTGCCCTGCCTGCCTACCATGTGCACACAGTGAGGAGGCAGACATGTGAGGAAAAGGGCACTTGCCAGAAATTTCAGTGACAAGATGGAAACCTTTATCTTGGCCTTACAGCCTCCCAAACTGTGAGGACATAAATATGTGCTATTTAAGCGAAGCAGTTTGTGGTATTTCGTTATGTCAGTCCTCTCTGACTAATGTAACGGATGAGCAATCGATAGTTTCTTCAAGGATCATCACTTGTGCCGTTTTAATTTGGAATCTGAAAAGGAGGAGGAAGGCTGGGATCCTAGGTTGTATTTCTATTCAGGATGTCATGTGCATGAATCAAATGTGTGTGTGTTTGTACAAGTGTGTGTGTATAAAACAAGGAAAGAAAAGGGGGGGGAGCAATGAACAGAGAATATGTGAAAAAGAGTTCTCTAGGAGTCAGAATAACCAGCTGTATTTTCTCATCTGCACCCTTATTTGCCTTTTCCATCTGCTATGAATAATAATACTCACCACCCACATACTCTGAGGTTTGTGTGAAAGTGCATTAGAAATAATGACTTTGATCTTTCTCTGATAACGGAGTTGTGTTTGCACAAAACACTGTATTAGCTTAATCATGATAGAATTGACTTTTGCTTTCAACATGGCCAGGATTGTTACAGGTAGGAAAGTCTGCTTGGGATGAATTATGCAATTAGGTTCTTCTTCGCACGACAGCGAAGAACCCAAATTATGCTTCCAGAAAGCAACAGACAGACTCTGGAAATAAATCCCTGAGCCACAAGATGCTATTCTATTTTTGCACAATGAGCAGATAGCTGGAGCTCTGTGGAGCTGCCTGCAACTTGGCTTCCTATGAGGCGACAGCCACATGAAGGCTTTATTCTTACTGTCAGGAGGGAGTGGAGAAAAAGCATCAAGCCTTTCAAAATGACTGCTCTCTTCCTTCTCTAGGGCTTTTCTCCCTGGAACACAGTTTGTGCTGATTTCAAGGGAAAACGTAAAGCAGCTTAACTGGCATGTTTCCCAGCTGCTCAGGTTAGGTCCTATTTAGACATGAATCCAACCACCTATCATTAGCATGATCTGAAGCAGGCCTGCTGAAAAACTCTCTTTGCCATCTGCCATGATGTGGGGAAGTTTGAATGAGGCTGCACATCCCAAAGTGGCTGATATATTGCTAATCTTTATGTAGGAAGAGGATCCATGGCTTACAAGCATTTCTGCGGAGCTTTAATGAAAAAAATTCCATGGCACAGTAGCCCAGTGCCTAACGTCCTCGCCTTGAGTGTGCTGGGATCCCATATGTGTGCTGGTTCTAATCCTGGTGGCCCCGTTTCCCATTCAGCTCCCTGGTTGTGGCCTGGGAAAGCAGTCAAGAATGGCTCTAAGCCTTGGGACACTTTACCCATATCAGAGACGCAGAAGAGGTGCTGGGCTCCTGGCTTCGGATTGGCTCAGCTTCAGCCATTGCAGCTGAATGTCGGGCAGTGAATCAGTGGACACAAGGACACAAGATCTTCCTCTCTGTCTCTCTTCCTCTCCATATATCTGACATTCCTATAAATATAAATAAATCTTTAAAAAAATATTTCCTTCCAATAGAAGGCTTCATTTTTGCTATCAAGGAGCAAACAACTTATTTGAGGAAGAAAATGCTTGTAAGCTTCTATCATTTACATTTTAATTATCTGTTGGCCAAGGATTGTAATATATCTGTTATACTTTTCAAAACCTGGACTTTAGCATATTGGAGTAGATCAGCCAATGAGCAGACTCAGGAAGTGGTTCACACAGCCATGGAGCTGTTTTCAATAGTCTCTCCACAAGGCTGTGCACCTGTGTTTGGATGTGTTTGAAGTTCTAGGACAGAAAGTCAGAAAGCGAGCATCACCCACAGTCTAGAATCCAGGAGTCTGAGGTCCTATGAGGACAGATGAAAGGCTACATCTTTTGACCCTGGAAATGAAGAGGAATCGTGATAAAATATCAGTCATTCATTGTGAAGCTAAGCACACGCATATGCAGTGCAGGAGTCCAGAGACTGAAGGCAAACCCATGAAAAGCACAGTGACCGTGGGTAAAGCCACAGCATTATGTTGCAGGTCATTTATAACATGTGACTGCTAAAAGTAGCCATGGTTTCTTTCCACCTGCAAAAGTGTCCTTTAGGGCTTAAAAAGACACATGCAAGGAAAGTGCAGTTCAGAACAATGAAGTAGATGCAATACAAACCAATAACTGGGCTTGTTGGTTATGTTTTTTTTAGAGCGAAACTGCTAAGCAAATATTATTGAGAAATAAGAAAAATGATTTTATCAAGTAATATGGAAGAAACGAAGCAAAGCAGGATGAGGATGATGAGGGTGCTTCTCGGAGAAAAACATCTTGGAGCAGACCTTTGAGTAGATAGAGGGGTGACATCTAGAATATGAGAAGAGCATCCAACATGAGAAGAACTGATTTAATAAAACAGAAATATGTATGATTTATCCATTTATCCATCCATTGCACATATAATTCAAGAATGTTTGTTAGATTGCAATTATTCTAGGTTATGAGAGTCTATTTAATTACCACACCAGAGTTTAAGAGGGAACTTACACACCTATGTCAACATATACACTTCCTATCATTCTTGTTTAGGCATGACTGCAACAAATATTATTGTATGTAATTCCTGTTAAGTCAGGCCTCACAAAAATTTCTGACACATTGTCCTTCAGTTTTCAAATCACTTGTTGATTCTCTATCCCATCTCCATTTCCCAATTCTCCCCTCTCCCAAAAACCTTCTACTATTGGATTTTATATTTCAAGCATTACCTAAAATCTTTTCAGAGGTCCAAACTTTTCTCCTCTCCTCTCTATTTTCATAACAAAGTCATTAACTTTTTAATGTTGATTACAGAGATGAGAGGATGGGGACTGCAGACCCATGTGGGCCTCTGGTATGAATGCAGAGGGTCAGAGAAGGGAGAGGGGTGAGAGAGATGTGTCTTTGGTGAGGAATGGGAGGGAGGGGAGAGGGTGCGCTGCCCCTTGTCTGACTACATTAGTGGTGGAGAACTGAGATGCTCTCTTGATGCTGCCTTAGGGGCCTCAGTAGGGGAGAATGTTCTGGAAGTGTCACTTGAGTAGTTGCTGTATGGGAGGTGATGTAATCTTTGTGTCCTCACGGGGGGTCTTCATTGTTCTCTCTGTATAAGTTCTAAGGCCTGTTGCTTGTCTGTGTCTGCCTCAATATGTCCACAGGCCTAGGTAACTTTCCCACAGAACTTGGCTTGAAGTGTTGTGTCACTTGCTGTTTCCATCCTTGGAGAAATATTTGAGGCCTTCTACTAGGTTACAGGACTCCATTGTCCCTCATGTGCATATGGATATGTTCTTCATCCTTTCTCTCGAGTCTTTTAAATTTATGTTTTAATTACATTTAAAGTGATGGGAATGGCCAGGTTCTGCAATATGTGCTCTTCATTTGGACCACATATTCATGGGATGTTACCTGAGATAGGGGGGTCCTATCAGATTAAGGCACTCACATTATTCTGCGGTTCAGTTCCAATCAGGTGGCCCAACCCACCCAACCTTCAGTTTCAGCTCTTGCACTCATGGTCCAGACTGTCAGCTGCTCTATCGTGGCATGTTTCTGTGGGTGTGTAGGTGTGGTTGAGTGGTGGGGACATCCTTCCAAAAGCCCTATCAGGAAAGCCCCCAACCCAAGTTCCTGTGATGCCTGTGGGTGCAGTAGTCTGACCTGTGCCATCCCTGGCTTTGGCTCCAATGTTCACCAGTGGGCACAACAGCCCAGTCAGGGCAACCCCTTAAGCCTCTCCTAGACTTTTACCTAGAGCTGGCTCTTCTGTGCACCAGTGAGGGCAATGGTCCAATCAGGCCTACCTCCATATCTGACTCAGGCCCACCCATCTGAAGGTGCCCTGACCTGATTGAGGTGACCCTCCTGACCTCTGCCAGGATAGCCCCGGACCTGATTATGGCTCTCCCTGGTAGGTGCTGTGGCCTGGTTCAGCCCATCCCCAACCTCAGCTCTTGGGCATGCTGGCCAATGTTGTAGCCTGGTCTGGTCCTCCCCCAGAGCTGGCTCATCAGCAGCCCAGTTGGGGAGTTCTTTGGGGTACTAATCCTTATCCCAGACCTGGCTTGTTTACACTCTGACAGGTGCTGTAACCTGGTTCAGCCTGCCTCTGAAGGACCCCACTTTAAAACTGAGACTCTGCTATATAAAAAAAAAAATTCTTCACTTCTCCACAATCTCATTTGCAGGAATTCAATCTATGATCACCACCTTACTCTGCAAAACTTTTTAACATTCTTCCTTCCCACTGATATCTTATTAGTAGATCCATCTACCATTCCAGAATTTACTTACTCTGTTGTTCATCTCTCTTCTCTTCTTAACAAGCTAAAACCCTGATCAATTATTATCCATTATTCTATAGACCTCCAATCCCTTTACCCTCCATGTCTTTCTCAAATGGATAATCACAACCTGAACAAAGCCAGTTGTTTTCATTCTCTAAATCCATGTCTCTATAATAGAATGTAACTGAGAAAAGCTCTTAAATGCACAAGACAGGATCACAATCAGGATCTTGAAAGTTATCTGCTAATCACTTGACTCCATTAACCCCTAGCCAATAACTTTCTACTCTTTCAGAAGACCATTTAATCCCTCCTTTTACTCAAAGCTTCAACCATTGCTCCCTTATGTGATGGTCAGCTGATAATCTCGATCCGTAAATGGAATGTTCAAGGAATCAGGAGTGACAGAGTCTCACACCGCCTCTGTCTATTGCCAGCACAGGTTCCCGTGTCTGCTCTCTGACCCAGCTGGAGCAGCCTCACGGGTCTGAGTTAATACTGCAGTGTCAGTTCTTCCTCTTGCTGTTACTTCACTCATTCCCAAGAATAGACAGGCAGGCTAGTGCTCTCTCCACCTTTAAGACAGGCAAACCAGCAAGAGCTTAATAATCTTGGTTTTCAATTCAACTTTGGATCACTTATCTATTTGAATGAATGGTCTTCGTTCATAGCCCGTAAATTAGTTGATCCATTTTTTTTTATTAGAGCCATTCTGGGTGGACTTTTTCCCTAGGACTTTACACAAATTGCTTTCTTCTGGATCATCATGATCTCTGTGTTGGTAGATGACCAACTCTCCACCTTTGCTCTGCAGTCTTCATAATTCACATCAGATATACTAGTCAGTCTGACTTCCTTCTTACTTCCTTCAAGTAGCTTCAGGAGGTCTCATTCTGTTTCACCGTAGCTTTATGTACTGAGCTTTTCTTTACTTTTATTTGTGAGTGCTCCAGAAGTCAGGAATTGGTTCTTCCTCTTTATTTTTCTACGCATACTTCCTTTGTCACCTCACTCATTCTGTATGCTTCAAATATCCTTTGTGTGCCAATAATGTATAAATGTGCATATTATTGGCTTACTCTACTCCCATAAATTTCTCACAGTCCTTGTCTATCTTAGTGTGTGCAAAGCTGGCTTTGTTTTCTCCTCATCCCATCCATCTGTGAGCAACTCCATTCCTCATCTCACTTGTTGAGAATTGTATCCCTCTAGTTGCTTAGGCTAAACCTTTGATATGAACCTTGAGTCTTTGTTTTAATAAACCTCACATTTGATTGCTCCTCAAATCTCTTTGCTGCTTTCCTCAGGGTATATTCATAACCTAACATTTTTGCATTATTTCCATTGCCATTGTGTTGACCTTAGCTACCTTCTTTGGCCTGGATGATTGTAAAATCTCCAAGGTCATTTAGCTCGCATTCAGATATGAATGTTAGAATCACTGAGTTAACAATAATTCAGGCCTATAGATTGCTTCCTTGAAACACTCCGATAACCTTCTATATAGATTATTGTCAAACTCTTTGGAATTATTCTGCAAAGATCATTATCATGTGGTCCCTATTAACTTTCTCATCTCAATGCTTGTATTTCTCTTACTCCTTAAATTTTGTAATGGTTGATCAATACTTGCTTCTCTGCTCCTTCAAATATTTGCTTGAAATATTACATTATCTAAGATGTCTTTCCTGAGCACTAGGCTTGAAATTTGGACTTGTGCTCCAGATACAAAACTTCATCTCTCTTGTCTTTTTCTGTACCCCTCAACATTTCCCACCATATTATATGGCATAATTTGCTTATTTATTATGAATATTACCTAGTGACTGCCTCTCTCATTAGAAAATAAATTCTATGAATTCAGGTATTTTTTTCGTTTGGTTTACAGGTCTTAGGCATACAGAAGAGTGACTGGGACAGTACAGGCACTCAATAAATATTGATTGATTGATTAAGTGAACTAATGAATGCATTCATATTTATATTTTGTAAGCCTACTTTACCAAATACAGTGATGCAAATACCCACTTTGAGTAAATAGAAGATAGTTAATTATGCCCTTTTAAAAATTATAATGTATTTCAAATTTACTAGTGGTGGGGATTCAAATATTGCTGGATATATATGTTAAAGAATAGTTAGATTTAAATTTGATGTTTGTAGAATTAAATAGATTTCAGTTCTTAGATCAGCTTAGTGAAATGGTTTCTATGGGCTCTGTTTTAGAGTTTAGAGAATAATTTTAAATTACTTAGATAACCACTATCAGTATGCTACTATAAATAATATGACTTAAAGTTCAACCCTTACATTTGTATAAAAATGAGGTCTAAGAAGTTAAGCAGACTTTTACGCTGTTTTCAGTGTGTCCAATCTATCCAGTTTAAATGAAGATCAGTGTGTAAAAAGGAATTTTTATTTTAGAACTGTTAAAACTATGATTTTTCTATTTCATATTATTTCAGATTCAAAAGTTCTTTTGTCTTTCTTTTTAGTCAGTGGTACTTGAAGTCACCACAATATCCAACTTATTTTGCAATTTTTTTTCTTCACTGTGACAAGCAAAAAACAAAGTTCCTCTTTAAAAAAAAAGTCACAAGATATATTCAAACAATTGTTAGGGAATCTATGCATCACTAACTTAAGGTGAGAAACAGAAAAACTGCTGTTCCACAGAAGTATTGACAAGGGTTTTAAGCAATAATCAGATTGTGAAATGCTGATTTCACTCATATATATTAGATTTTGCTGCAGGGGTGGGCATGTAGCCTGACAGAGGGAAGGATGCTGAGCTGCAGCAGCAACACTGAATAGGGTGAAACAGGACGGAACATGTGAAGTGCACGTTGTGTATAAGACAACCTCTTTATGGAGAGATGGTGAAAGACTGAAGAACACACGGTCCTGCTCAAACAGAGGGCCAACTCTTGGCTTTAGAGCTGAGTGCTGGAATGCCAGAAATAAGATCCCTATGTAAACTTTTAAGGCTTGGGGAACCTAAAAGTTTTAAATATGAAAGCTCCCATAATTTAAAAAATATTGGCAAATATTTCAATTTGTAATGGGCCAAACTAAATGTAACCACTGGTCAGACTAGGCCCATGTTCTGTTAGTTTCTGCAGTCGGAGTGAAATCATTTTGTTGTGGGTGATCTCACTACTCTTGAATGATTTGGGGCACAGAGGGAGGAAAGGAGCAGATAATAGTTGCTGATGGGGGTTTGGGACTACATTCATTGTCTATTGGCCTTTTATGCCTGCCAGTGTGCATACAGTTGATATCATAGACATTTTATCAGTGGTAAATTGAATAAAAGACAAGAGGCCACCTGAATTTGCCGGCAATGGTCATGAAAACTGATTGAGAGGGGCACCTTTCTTCTCTTCGGATATTAGTCACTCTACAGGTTTGTATAGAGCTATATTGGTAGCTGGTTCTCCAGAAAAATTAAAAAACAGACTATCATGGTGTGAATATTTTGACCATGGCCAGTGCAAGTTGCCCAAGTGGCATATCTGAGCCCCGAATTGGAAGGAGATGCACTGGTTCAACTTCCATGACTCCTGAGGAGCCACTTCCAGCACACTGCTCGGGGTGCTGTATCTATAGTCTGTGTTCTCTGAGGTTGGCTGTGCAGGTGCTGTTCAGCACAATCACATGCCAGATCTGTACCCAGAAATCTGGGGCTGCAAGGTGAAGAGCAATCATGTTAGGGATCAATAACACCACATCCTGGGTGACATTTCCTCTTTCTTACTCTATGGAGGGGAATTGTAACCTTCCAAAATTCATGTCCACTGAAACCTCTGTTAAATAACCTTGTTTGGAAGTGGGGATTTGTGGACATAATTAGCTAGGGTGAGGTCATTGGGGGTTAAGAGATATTCCTGATCTGATGGTGATTCTTGATAAGAATGCCATGGGAAGATGTAGAGAGATGTGGGAAGGCTGTGTGATAGTGGAGACAGAGAACAGCCTGTAAGCCGGGAGACGTGGTGAGCTGCTGTATCTCTCAGAATTTGGGTAGACGACCCTCTCCTTCGGCCCTCAGAGGTGGCCTTGCTGACCCCTTAATATTGGACATCAGGCCTCCAGAGTGAGAAGGATCCCACAAACATCTAGTTTGTCATGATTTGCTATGGTAGCCACAGGAAATTCAACAAGTTGTTTTCCTTTATGTGTCCACTAGAAAGGAACATCTTAGCAGTAGCCAAGTATGGATATTTTTGTGAGAATGACTCCAATGGGATTTTCTAGTAGTTTGGCAATCACTCACCAACAGGAAAATCAATGTGAATCAAATGTTTTCATAAAATCTCAAGCTGTCACTTCATGACCAACAGCCGAATGCCCTCTTAACAAAATTAAGGTTTGAGTTTATTAGTAATCTCCTCCCGCACAGCACTGCTACTCATGGATGTCAGAACTAGAACAACTTAACTCATATTGAGTATTTGTTCAATCATTGCACAACTTCAAAGTGAACACACGTTCTGCCAGTTTCCATTTCACATGTTTGAATTAACAGTAATCCTTCACATCCTCTAAACATTCAAGTTGACTTCCCAAAGATCTAACCTCTCTCACCACTCCTTTCAGGTGGATAGAATTGGTTTGGAGTAAAATGAGGAAGTGACTATTGGTGGCATGGTTTTTTCCCCCAGGACCCAAGCCTGTTCTCTGAATGACAGTGCTGCAGAGGAGCACCGTGTCTGTGTTTCCCGGTCACTGTTGGATCTTGATACTCATAATGTCCTTTTTGTTGGAAACTCTTTTCCAGGACCCTGCATCCACTAACACAAAGTGAAACAGCTTTTAAATATTTTAAATACCCTCTGTAGTCTAGCTTGGGTTCTTCTCTGCTTTGACTTTCAATTCTTCATCTATTTTGAATGTCTGTTTTCAACTACAATGGCTTCCAGACCACACCTGGATGAACCCACTGCCCAGTCATTTGCGTTGGTACTGATGACTGCCCTGTTCCATCTTAGTCTCCACTTTCTTTATTAAACCAACTACAGTCACCCTACTCTTCTGGGATGTGTCCTAGCTCAGTCCTGGTCCCAAGTGTGCTTCATGTTTAGGTTTGTTTAACGATCTTCTTACAACATTCACCCTGAGTGGGTGTCACCCTCATAACTTTTGTCTCTAAGATTTATCTACTTGAAGAGGAATAGGAATTATAAATTTGACTGAAATTATGTTCTTGCAAAAATTGGAGGAAGAAGAAACAAGATCAAGAAAGAAGGGGTTTTGAGAGTTTTTCTGCTGACGTATTCATTTCCCAAATACAGCAGACAGAAAGGTTGCAACAGGCAACCAGGCAAGCAGGATCCAGGAACTCCATCAGGATCTCCCAAATGGGTGTTAGGCACCCAAGGACATCAGCCTTCCACTGTTGCTTCTCTAGATGGATTAGCAGGGAGATTGATTGGAAGTGGAGCATCCGAGACTCAAACTAGCAATTCTGATATGGACACCTTTATTGTAAGTGGAAGCTTAATCTATCACGTGTCAGAGAAAGAAGAGCAATAACCACCCATTCAGTGTAGCATGATCCAGACTCTGACTCCTTATTTCAGGATGTGTCATGTCAGTGATGTGTTGTCTGTCATGGCCCATGGAAGTGGAAAAATGAATAATGGTGCTATCTGTACTCTTTATGAGAAACCATCTAAAATATGTATGATCACACGTGATTATATACTTAAATATGTATATGTAATTTATAACATATTTTAATAAATAACATAATTGATATTACGTGGATAATATATTAATATATTTTAAAACCCACGTTCACTTATGCATAATATACAAAATATTGTGTATATCACAATATATGCCTAATATATAAAACGCATACCTTAACTTTTATAATTTTACACAATGAATTATTATGTTTATGTAACTGGAAACTCTAACATCCTGGAGACAAATGTCTTGGGTCACCCTTATTTAAATTCCATACAGAGCCATGTAGAAGGAAGAATCTGAATTGTAAGACATCTTAGAGATCAGTTGCTTTCAGATGCAGATGAAGAAAAACAGCAGAAGAGAATTAAAGTGATGCTAATACTATATAGGAGGCTTCAGATACCACAGGCTGAGAAACTAGGTCAGTAGATTCCCAATGCAATCGCTTTCCTACAGTTTCATACTTCTCTGCCTGTTGCACAGATATAAGTAATAGATGCCCAATCCTTATTATCAACTTATTGTACTGGGGCACTTTATCTGTGTGAATTTTGACCTAAAACCTGCTCTGTGGCCCACCGATTTACAATCCAAATACCTACATAAATGATCTTCTCTCTTATAAATAACTTTTCTTCCTGTATTTTCAATAGCAAGACTAAAAAATGTCTCTGTAGAGAATAGCATTTTGTAAAACATAGGCAAAGTGATCATAGTCTTCAGTTAAAAATCATCTCTCTTCCCAAGGAAACAAACCGACTTAAAAGGAATAATCCAAATCCTTTTTCTCCCTGTTTCTCTAAAGCTGCCTGTTGTATAAGATATATAAATGAAATGTGAATGACACATTTTCCCATGTTGCTTGTAGGAAGCACTGCACATCCTTTGCATTGCAGTTCTTGTTGAGTTTTTCTTTTTTTTAATTCCGGAATAATAAGAATAAGAAAAGGTCTTTGTTTGTTTTCAATTCTGCAGCTGCATTTTGTATTCGGTGCTTTGGGGATTTGCTATTCTCTACAACAAAGTTGACTTCACCTTTTTTGTCAACAGACGCTTGCACCTGCATCACCTACCATACTAATGCTTCTACCAGATATTTCCTGTTTTGCATTATTGCCCCATTCTTCTTTACTTCGCTGAGGCCAAGGCAATTTTTCCTCTTTAACTCGCCACTTAGGATGTCCTATATTCAATTGTACTTCTCTTTTTGTTCATGGTAACTAGCCAATCTGGAATGTCAGGAGGTATAAAAATACAGGACTGCAGATATAACATAAAAATAATCATATACTTCTCAGCTGTTCAGATGCAGATATGTATTTCTGAGACCAAAATGTTTGAGGACAAATTATATAAATAGAAAGTGAAAAATATTCTACTTTTCTGTTTTTCTTCCCCAGATAGCTGTTTTCATTTGATCACCGTTTGGGGTCTGACAGCTCCTTTGGCCTCTGCTTTTAGGAATGTCATTCCCACATAACTCAGACCAGAATGTTGGAGAATCCTGGGACTCTTTCAGCTAGTCTGGCATCGATTCTTTCAGTTCACCTCTTTAGTCTCCATTGAATCCCAGTTTTCATTTTTTCTGCTTTACAATCATGGTTTACTAAGATAATGACAGAAGGCTCTTCACTGTCCCCAATCTTGAATCTTCCCAAACTATCCAAATCCAAGCCATACTTCTATGGGAGCCCTACCATCTTCCTAAAAGAAAGATTTGGTCATATCAAACTTTTTTCCGAAATATTTTTAGTGAAATTCCTTTTTGTTTAGTCAGATTGGGGTGAGACATGCAATATACACTTCTGCCTATAACTTGGCAACCTGGCAAATCTACTCTTTTTAAATTTTGTTTGACATTTATTTAATGTTGTGGGAGTATGAAACTGTTTTTGTTTTTACCGAGGGATATCATTCTTCTGCAAAAGGCAAAGGATTTACCACAGTCACTGGATACTAACAGAATGATCATCTGATAGAGTATTAACTTTGTATTTGCAATGTTCTTATCATGAATGGGTTGGTTTCCATCTCCTCCTAGTTTTTTTTTTTTTTTTTTTTTTTTAGAAAAACCTGCTACATTTTTGGCGTGGTCTGCTATTGGACTGAGCAAATAGAACAAGATATCATAAACACATTTTAGCTACTGGGTCTGCAATGATAGAATAAGTCCATTGAGGTTCATTAAGCAGTTCTTTTTCCATTCAAGACCTTGTCTGCTTCATAAGCCAAAGAGCATCAGTGTCAGCTTCCTCAGTTTTCTAAGATGTAAAACAGCAGAGATCTGAATTAATGGCAGCCTGTTGACAGCTCTTCCAAAGGCTAATGGCTGGAGCAGCTTCCTTTCCAGTCTCAGTTTGCCTTGTCCTACATCCATGGGAGGAGCTCTACACCCTTCAGTGTGGCACACAGGGTCCTCTAGGATGGGCCCTCCCATATCCCGCTAGCTCTAATCCATTTCTTTACTCCTTAGTCATCTCCTCCTTGTTATTTCACATGTTTCTAGTCAAATGAAATGATAATTGATCTTTCATAAGTGAGGGTTTTGCAAGGATCCAACTAATTGCAAATGGAAAATACTTTTTAAAAGTTTCTGTACTAAACATGCATTGAGTTTTTTCCTTGCCTTTGTTTCCTAAACAATACATTGCAGTAGGTAGAGTGAGTAGTCTGGACATTACAAAGCGAGGAACAATTGTATAAGAACATCCATAGATTTTAGTATCTGCAGAAGATCCTGGAGCTAATCATCCTCTTATTTCAAGGGAAATTCACAGCTAAAATTTCAAAGCAGAGCCATCCTGTTTGTCTCAGAGCTCTTCCTGGTGCCTGACATGCCCATTTTCCTGATTTACCTTAGATGAATGTGTTCATTCCTGTGCATCTTTTGAAAATCGACACTATTTCATGGGTAGCTAAGTTGTCTTTCATGCAGGATCTATATCCAGGAGAGGCTGTATGAGAAGACATAGGTCACCAACAATGGATGGGGAAGACCCAGAGCCAGGATTGCAGGGAAGCCAAAAAATGGTCAACTGGTTTTACTAAATCTCTCCATCACTCTCATGTCTCCTAATGCTGTCTTCCAAGGTGAGACCCCACAGGAAGCTTGGGGAAATCTGATGAATGCATACCACATGGCTGAGCTTCCTGAGGCATAGAACCAGATGGAGAAGGAATCAGAACATATCATGAAGGACAAATATCATTCATCAAACTTTAGACCAAATGTGATTTCTTTAAAACCTGCTGTGTAAACTTAAGTAAAGAAATGAAAGATTAGATAACAACAATGTGGCAGTAATGAAAGAAATCATCAAGGCACAAAACACTAAAAATATTACGCTTATTCATGAGTTGGGAGAAATAATATCACTAAAAAGGCACTACCTAAAGTCATCTAGATATTCAATGCAATACATATCAAAATGCCTATGACAGTCTTTCCAGAATTAGATGAGATAATACAAAATTCTTCTGAAACTACACAAGACCCAGGATAGCCAAGGCAATTCTGTGTAATAAAATTAAATAGAAATACCACGATACCTGATTTAAAACCCACTCTTAAAATCTATAATGATGAACCTAACAGGTACCAGAATAAAAACCGAAACACAGAGAGGGCAGTGTCTGTAACTCTTTCAAATAAATATATATAAATCTTAAAAAAAATCCTTGAAACATAGATCAAAGGTCCAAAATGGAGAATCCAGGTACTAATCCTTGTCCAGACAAGCAAGAACATAGATTGGAAAAAGGATAGTCTTTTCAATAAGTGCTGACGGCAAGCTGTATATACATAGGCAGAAAATGAACTGGGGTCCCTTCCTCCAATGATATGCAAAAATCAACTCAAGATGAATAAATGCATAAATATAAGACCTGAAACTGTGAAATTGCTAAAAGAAAACAGCAAATACACTTCAAGATGTTTTTTAGATAATGATGATTTTTGAAAAAGACCTCTAAAGAATAGGTTACAAGGACAACACTAGAGAAAAGAGATGTCAAACTCAGAATTTTCTGTATGACAAATTAAATAGTAACTAGGGTGATGATATATATGATTGAATAGGAGAAAACATTTTTAAGCTACTTGTCTGTGTCAAAGGAATAATACGCAGAAGACACTGGGAAGTCTAAAAACTCATCAACAAACTAATTCAATAAATGGGTAATTGAGCAAAGTATCTGAATAGTTCACAAAAGAAGAAATGCAAGCCACCTGACAAATCTTACTATTGCAAGATACTGATGAAATGAAAATCAAAATCATGTTAACACTTCACCACAAAACACATCTATTTGTTGCCTACAGGAGACATATCTCACCAACCAAAATCAGCGGAACTATATCTCATGGATTTTGTTTTTGTTTTTGTTAGTTTCATCTCTTCAAAGCAGTTTCTTCTGATTAAATTCTTCAGTGACTCATAGATCATACCATAGCATCATTTTCTTCAAGAAGGTTCTTGATTTTCATTTCTTCAGTGACACATTAAGTCATTCAGTAGCATGTTATTTAACTTCATGGTGTTGTTAATTTCTTTATTCTTCCTGTTGTTGATTTTGTTCTGTGGCTTTTCATTTAAAGGGGATGTATAGTAGCTGTGAAATGGAGACTGTCACATCTAGTAACATATTATTTAACTTCATGGCATTGTAAATTTCTGTTTTTCTTTCTGTTGTTGATGTTCGTACTGTGACTTTTCATTCAAGGGGATGTACAGTAACTGTGAAATGGAGATAACATATGCAGATGTGAGGATACAGTGTGGAATGCATCTCTACTTTCAGACAAAGATGGACTTATAATGAAACTGTTTACTGTGTCTTGACAATAGGATGCTGGACTCTGCCATTTTCCATGCCTGCAATGATGGACATACGACTGTGTATGAAGAACTATACTTTAGTGATGATATAGGGAAACTAGCTGGGAGAGGGGATAAGGAAAATCCCAGGAGCCTATGGAACTGTATCATAAAATGATAAAAATAATAATAAATTAAAAAGATTTTAAAAAAGAAGGCTATTAAGAGGGCTAGCACTGTGGTATAGTAAGCTAAGCCTCTGCCTACACCTTTAATATCTCATATGGGCATTGGTTCCTGTGTTGGATGCTCCACTTCCAATCTAGATCCCTGCATAAGGCCCAGAAAAGCAGCAGAATGTGGTTCAAGTTCCTGGGCCCGTGCACCTATATGGGAGAGCCAAAAGAAGTTTCTGCCGCTGGTTTTGTATGGCCTGGCCCCAGTGAACCAGTGGAGGAAGGTTTGTCTCTCTGTCTCTCTGTGTCTCTCTCTCTCTCTCCTTCTCTCTGTAGATCAGCTTTTCAAATAAATAGAAATAATTTTTTTTGAAAAATTATTATTGGCAGAATTATGCACTTAATGACTGTTTTTGAAGGACGATATTATTGTAATAACATGAGGAAAATCTGTGAGGAGAGATTTTGGGAGGGGAGAGGCGAAGTCCTAGAGCCTATGGAACTTTATCATTAAAAAAAGAAAAGGAAAGAAAAGCTATTATCAAAAAGGCAAAAAAAAAAAAAAAAAAAGAAAAAAGAAAAGAAAAAGAAAAAAAGCTTCCAATTGATAAACAATGCTCAGGAAGTAGAGAAGAGGAAGCTCTTATGCACGGCTAATGGGAAGGTAACTTAGCATGGTCACTATGAAAAACGATATGACAATTTCTTCAAAATCTAGGAACTTAAGTGCTATATAATCTAGCAAGCTTATCACTGGATATATACCCCAAAACATCAAATCATCGTTATCAAAGAGGTGCTTACTCTGCAATCCATATTGTAGCACTGTTCATGATAGCTGAGATATGGATTCAACCAAGGTGTCCATCATCAGATAAAATGTTTTAAAAATACGGTGGTTGCACAAAATGAAATACCAGGCAGTTGTAAGATTGAAATCCTGGGGTTAGTGCTGTAGTACATCAAGCTAAACCTCCACCTGAGGTACTCTATGGACACTGGTTTTAGTCCCAGCTGCTCCACTTCCCTTCCAGCTCTCTATTAATAGCCTAGGAAAGCATCACAGGATGAGCTAAGGCCTTAGGTCCCTGCACCTGCTTGGGAGACCTAGAAGAAGCTCCTGGGCTCCAGCTTCAGAGCAGCCAAACTCTGATTATTGCAGCAATCTGGGGAAAAATTTCTGTGTCTGCCTGTCTCTTTTTATGTACCTCTGGCTTTCAAGTAGAATAAATAAATCTTTAATAAAAACCAATGAAATCATGTCATTTGCAGCAAAATGGAGGGAATTGGAGGACATTATGTTAGGTGAAGCAAGACACATTGCACTTCTGTACCTCATATGTGGGAGCTAAAAGCATCTCAGTATGAACACAGAGCGGTAATTCTTTAATAAAGCATGGAGGAATGAAGGAGATGGGGAGTATGAATAATGGATACCAGATCAAAGTCAGATGGTAGGAGTAAGCTCCCAGTGCTCCATAGCACAGTGGGAAGACCACAGTTCCCAATAACCTGATGGGAGCAAATAGAAAAGAGAAGCCCCAAGCCTCCAATCATAAAGCAATATTAAAGAAGGTGAGATGTGGATCACCCTGAAACATCACATTACATGTACAATCATCACTGATAAGATTTTAAAAACAAAGCAAAACAATACTGTGAAGTGGAAATATGCTCTTTCTATGATTATTCCATCACTGAAGTCTACACAATTGTGTTTATAATTGTTTATTCCCATTATCTTTCCTGGATTGCTAATTCATTGATAAACTGAGGCAAAGGACTATAGACATCGCTGATTTTAGGAACTTGTGATCTAGTCTGCTGTAGGAGACAGTCATTGTTGCGGTCCTAGCTGCAGCATGGTTGGAAAATCAGGAAGTGAACATTTGAATAAAGTGTTAAAATGAAGAAAATCTTTTCTCTAAAAATCAATATTTGAATAAAGCTTTATGGGCCCTATAAAATGTGCTCTGTAATTTGTAGCCATTCTTATGTTTTCTGCTGATGATTACTCAAAACATTATAAATGATAAATAGCATACATGATAAACAGCATACATGATAAACAGCATACATGTTGTATGAAGAGCCTTCACAAAGTTCACTGATAATGGACCTCATCTTTCAATTCTGCCTTTTCTGAATGGTGTGAAGTATCCTTGTATCTGTAAGTATCATTATTAATATTTAAAATCCATGTGGAACACTTCCCTTTTTCCCCCATGCCCATTTGCATTCCTCATAAATAGTTTCCCTATTGTTCCTTCCCATTTGAATCTGACCTAGTTAGCTTTGTGGTTCCTTTATGGTACATAGACATAATTTTGATATGATGAAATTCATTATGATTCATTAAATTTGCTCATAAAGAGAGCTTGATATTCCCTGGAGCATGTTCATTAAGAGAATCTCATTGGATCAATTGTGAACCATTTTTCCTTGTATCCAAAGGCAGCTCCAAAGACTTAACCATGGGCAAGGAAGCCTCAAAAGACAGAATCAGAAACTCAGCAGCCAAAAATCAAAGCCTGCCCTGAAATTTCTGAGCAAAAATATCATAGTGGGAGAGGGAGAGCCATATGGCTGTCTAGTGGTGCTCTGCACTGGATGTCAACTGGATTTGCAAAGTCTGACTTGCACAGAAGGTAATTAGATCATTGTGCATTGTGCTATCCGGAGCTGGATAGGGAATCTGTGTGAACTAGCAATGCAGAGTCTTCCCAGGTGATCAGAGCAGATCTGTACGTTACTACCCCTGATAGATTTTAGACATGTGCTTTTGAAAGCCACAGTTTGAAAGACAAAAGTTCAGATCAAAGACTTTTTTTGTGCACCCTCTGCTTTCCCCTATCATCTTGTGTGGTATTTCTATTTACATTCCTTAGCCTCTCTTTGCTTGTGAATGGAGATGGGAAATCTTCCCTATTGCCTCACAGAAGAGTTTGATGGTCATAGGAAAAGTAAGAATATATGTTCAAAGCCACATGTAGAAAAAAAACTCCACAGTTGTTCGTAGAACACATTTCATGAAAGTGTCTCCCTGCAGGTTAATTGTATGCTACTTTTACAATTTGTCTGAATTCAAAAAATACCTGCAGTTTCAACAGCATGTTTATTCTTCATTAAAAAAAATACCCTTTGCAATTTGTCAAGTGTGTCACAATTCCAAATCAGCAGATAATTTATTCACCTGAATTTTTTGTGATCTGCAGTAACCAGCTCCAAGGTGCGGTGCTGCCAGCGGTCATGATATGGCAAGGGCAGAGAGAGAGAGAGACAGAGAGAGAGAGAGAGAGAGAGAGAGAGAGAGAGAGAGGCTGTTGAACAGACACAGCTGAGAATGCAGCCTTGGAGCCCAGCACGGTGAGCTTGTGACCCCCTCCCAAGCAAAGGGCCAAAGAGGAAATGGTCTGAAAGTTGATCTGGCAGCAGAAGGGAGACATATTCTGTAAAGCTCTTTTCCAGAGAATGTACTCAGTTTTTCATCTGGAATCACAGTTCTGCAGACCCTGCTCATACCCTAAAAGAGGCTATCTATATGCACTTTTAAAATAAATTAATTTCTTAGCACTTGTAGTCTCTAACAACCTTTGAGATTGTGAAATAAGAAAAATTGGGAGAAAGATAGGATTAAGCACCATTGGCCCAAACTAACTTTTGAGGTATTTATGTACTTAACCCATTTAATAATTTGAAAGTGAGAGGGAGAAAGAGACCACATCCAATATGACGCCTCAGGTTGGGGCAGGCAAAAGTAAGAACTCACTTAGGGTCTTTCATGTGAGTGACATGGACTCGAATACATGCACCATCACCTGCTGCCTTCCAGGGTGCACATCAGTAGGAAGCAGGGAGAGAGAACTGGGAGTCAACCCAAGCACTTTCATGTGAGATTACAGGATCCTCAAAGTTGGCTTAACATTTGCACAGATTGCCTGCCCCCAAACAACTTTTGTAGGTACTGTCACTGTTCATTTATTTGGCCATTCTCATGCACCAATTTTCAAATACAAAAACTGTGCATTTTGGGATATAGAGTGCCAGAAAGTTGTCAAAATAGTTTTGAAAGTCTCATGCCCTGATTCCTGGCACCTATACTCACGTAACAGTAATGCAAAGCCAAAACATGGTGCTTTCCACTTGTTACATATCTTTCTGTGTATACCATCCAATGTGTTCTTATAACACTGAATAGATTTCTGCAACCACTGCCACAGTCAAAATGCAGAATTGCTTTATCCTCACGAGGAAGATGCTCATGACCTCTTACCCCAGCACGGCCATTGCTAGTCCCCATCTGCTGCTCTTCACCTCTATTGTCATTCTCAGGTTGTTTCATAAACACAGTCACACAACATAGAATCTTCTGAGGTTGACATCTTCTACCAAGCGTAGCACCTTGGAGATCCGTCCAAGTTGCAGCATGTGTGACAATTTTATTTTATTCTTCCCTATTGCTGAATAGTGATCTGTTCTACAGATGAACTAAGGTTTGTATAACTTTTTATCTGCTGGATGAACTTGCATTGTTTCTAGTTTCTTTCTATCAAGGAAAAACTTTTGTTATTTCTTGTGTAGTTTTTTTTTGCCTGTATGTTTTTATTTTTCTGGTCTAAACACTATGCAAGAAACTGTCCAATAGTTTTCTAGAGTAGCCATACCCTTTTTGTTCCCAGAAGTTGTGCATAACAGATTCAGTTTCTCCACATACTAACCACCGTTTGGTGTTTTGACTACTTCAGCTTTTAGCTGCACTAACAGGTGTATAGTAACAATTCATTGCACTTTTCATTTGGCCCATCAGTAATGGTCAATCGTGTTGGACATCTTTCCATGTACTTGTTTGCCATCTCTAGTCTATTCTTAATGATAGGTTTCTTAAATGGTTTGTTACCCCCCTGTTTTTTCTCTGTTGAGATCTGAGCGTTCTTCAAATACAACAGATACAAGCCATTTTAAGACATGAATTTTGAAGATTATATCTTCAAGCCTATAGTTTCTATTTTCTATTTTCTTCCTATAAACAGGGATCTTCATAACACAAAATTTTTAATTTCGAAGTCCACTTTATTATGTTTTTCTTGTGATTCATTTGATTGTATCAAGTCTGAATTCTTTGTCAGAAAAAGTTTCTAAAGATTGTCTTCCATTTTCTTTTGCTTTAAAAGTCCTGTAGTTGTACATTTCAAAAATCTGTGATTCGTTTTTGTTACTATTTTTATGCAATTCAGAATAAAGAAGCTTTAAAACATTGTTTATTTAGTACTAGCTCTAGCAGCACTTAAAATGTGGTAAAAAACACATGACATTTTTCTTGTCCACAATTTTTAAGCATTGTAGTTCAGTGGCAAGCACGTTCACATTGTTGGCTGATCATCACCATCCCTCCCAGACTGAAATGCTTACCCTGCTAGATGAGTAATAGTTTTCCACTTGCTGTCCTCTAGCCCCTGGCCACCATTTCTGCTTCAAGACATTTCATATGGGTAGACTCTTGTAACAGCTGTCTTTTTGTGGTTGGCATGTTTCATTTAGAATAATGCCCTCAAGATTCATCCATGTTGTGGCATGAGTCAGAATTTCTTTGTTTTTAAGGGCTGAGGAATATTCCATTGTATGTAGTATATACAGATGATATTCTGTTTATGCAGAAGAATTGAAACCAGCACTAGGAAGAGATATTTTGTAATATTCATGATCTTGGCATCATCATTCAAAATAGTCAAGAATTAAAAGGGATACAAATGCTGGGCATCATGTTTTAATACTTCCTCTACTGAATTGTTTTTGCTCCTCTGACAAAAATCCTTTTTATGTAATCTGGACCTTTGCATCGTGTGTCTATTGCTCTATCTGCTTCACATCAGAAAAAAAAGTGTGGCTGTTTGGGAGTCCCTGGGGGTGAACCAAGGGGTGGAAGATTGCTGCTCTTCCTCCCTCTCTCTTAGTGACTTCTTTTCAATCGAATATCCTGGTATTTAGTCAATACCATTCTTTCACTTTCCTCTCCTCTTCTTTTCTTCAAAATTGTTTTAGCTGTTCTAGTTTATATAAACTTTAGCATAAACTTTTCAAAATCTCATGTATTGTTCTGGGGTTTGATAAGAATGAAGGAGAGCAATCTGGGGTAAAATGGCATCTTGGCTTTGTTGAATCTTTGAACAAACCATGACCTTCCATTTTGTTAAGTTTTCATCATTCTGTATTGCAGCTGTACAAGCCCTTCTGTATTTGTCATGACAGGCTGAAAATTAGGAATTCTTAGAAAGTGACAAAACAGGTAGAAATAGTGCTCAACACTGTAGAACCAATTAACACTAACATATGATGGCATAATTTTTTTTAAAGCTAATTAAATAATTAATTAATTTTATAGAGTGATTTTAAAGTCTGAGACAGAAATAAAGTGTGCTCATTCATTTTAGAAATGACCACAATGGCCAAAATTAGGCCAGTCCAAAGCCAGGAACCAGGGGCTTCCTTCAATTCTCCTACACAAGAGCAGGGGGTCCAAGTACTTTTACCATCCTTTCCATTCTTCCCAGGTGCATCATTAGGGAGCTGGATTGGTAACAAAGCAGTTGGGATTTGAAACAACACCTATATGTGATGCCAGCACTACTGGTACTTAACCCTACTACCCATGAAGTGCTGCCCTCATTCTTGATTCATGTATTTGAAAAGCAGAATTACAGAAGGAGGGCTAAGACACAGAGAGAATCTTCTATCCACTGATTCACTCCCAGTGGTTTGGGTTGGGCCAGGCTGAAACTAAGATCCAGGCATCTTGTTCCGTGTCTCCCATGTGGAAAGCATGGAACACATTCTGCTGATTCCCTAGGTCATTACATAGTGAGTTGGATCAGAAGTGGAGCAGCCAGGGAATGAACAGGTGTCCTTATGGAATATCAGCATTGCAAGCAGTGACTACCTGCTATGCCACAAGGCCAGCCCCCCAGTAGTGCACAATTGTTCCCCAAATCTGAGTTCAGCATCTTAGCAGCTTGAAATTGGGATGGACGGGTGCCCTTGCATCATGAAAGTGGAGTATTGCTGCATAGAAAACTCTTCTCCTTTTCCTCTGTCCTTCTCTTCTTCTGCTGTTTTCCCTCCCTCCTCTCGACCACTGACCTTCTCTCTCCCCCCCCCCCTCTCCTTCTGCTCTTTCTTTGGGCATTGTTCTAGATGTACTATCACGTCACCAACTACATTTAATTCATGGTGATTCTATCAAGTAGAAGAATGAGACTCAGTGCCTGAGTCTCATTCAGACGCTGGTGCCATTATTCCACTACTGTCTGCAATAGTCTTTCTGATTAGTATGCTCATTTTCTTATCTAATACTGGATAACAGTGAAGCACTATTAGAATGGAAGTGGTAGGGTGGTCATTTGGCTCAGTGGTTAAGATGCCTCAGTATTTGAACTCATGTAAGAGACCTGGATGAGGCAACAAGCTCCTGATTTCAAAATGGCCCAACTCTGGCCACAGTGGGTATTTGGGGACTGAATCAGTAGTATTTCAAAGGTGAACTAGCAGATGGAAGATATATGTCTGTCTCTGCCTCTCAAGTGAATAAAATCCATGTTGAAAGAAGAAAATGATAATGGTACTGTTTTGAAAAGAGAGAGATTGGCAATGTCTTGGAGTGCAGAAAAGGAAAGATGACTGGCTGCATTTAAGTCTATCTTTTGGTGGAAAATCATTTGTGACTGAGATATGGGGTTAATAAAAATCAGAATACTACTTACCATTTCACCAGTGTTATGCCAGGAAGGTTTGAAATCAGCAGGGAAGAGATGACTTAGGTTCACATTCATTTGCAAGTGCCAATGTGTTAAAAATGTTTACAATCAGGAAGGGGCAAATTGGTTTCTAGAAAAACTGTAGTCTTAATTAGCCATCCTCTCCTCTTCAAATAAAACTTTAATCATAGCCTTGTAGATTGTTGAGTACAATCCTGTTGCCTAAAATGAGATCTTCTAATACTAACACTTGTTGAATCACTTGGTAATTTAGGTAGTAAATTTTGATTCCTATTGGGAGTGGAGCAGAGCTGACTGGAGAGAGCTGCTTGTTCTGGGAAATAAGAGGAGCCAAATTCCTTTTCTGCTTCCCTGCCTGGGCTCTGCAACTCAGTCCAGAGAGAACATTCTAGACTGGAAGAAACTAAGAGGTGGAATCAGTGGAGCTGCAGCTGAACTCAAACTTTGATGCTTTCCTGGCCTTTGGCTTCAGTAAGTATATCTTCATTCTTTTTTATTACACTATTTATTATAACATTAGTGCTGTTGTTCTAACATATGTTAAGGAACTTTCAAAATATGGAAAAAGATACACAGATTACATTGAACTATTTTTCGAGCTTCCTGAGATAGCAACTATGAGCACTTCATTACAAACCTCCCAAACTTTGCTCTGCATGCCAGGATCGAGTGATTTAACTGTCTTGCTTCTCTTTTCATTGCCATGTTTTCCTCAGGAATATGAGCTTATTTTTGTCGCAGTGAACCGTATTTGTTGAACTTTTTTGTCATAAAATAATATTTTATGTGAACCCCTGGAGGAGTTAATAATAGCTGCAAATATGTGAAGTGATACGAAAAACTACATGTCAGAGAATAAAAATCGCAATATGCTTGGGAAAAGTCTAGTAGGATAGTCTGTCACTTGATTGAAACACAGGGCTGAGGCAAGTTTAAAATACTGCGCACATCTGAATGAAAGCTGTAAATGGTGTGAGCGGAATAAACAGTTCCTGTAGCGCTAGGGGAGCCGTGGAATCTGTTTCTGATGATGGCTAACTAATCATGATGGATCGTGATGGAAACCAGGCTGTCCTGGGTGTTCTAATGTAATTCTGCCTGAGGAGGCGGGGGAGTATTGGTTGGTCTTTCAAGGTCTCTGCCAAACCTGTGATTCTGTAATTAGTCTGAATAATTGATGCTCTAAATGGTAATTATTTTCCCCCTCCAGGGTAGATAGTATGCATAAAGGCAGTTGTAAAGAAATCCGCGCTGCAAATGCTCCACTGGGTCATTTAGATGCCGGGATTTTCCATCGGCTGCAGAGTCAGTTGCATGTATTTCAGCAACTTGGCTTCAGGTCACATCCTCTGTGACACTCAACGTCAGAGGACTGCTAATGAATCCAGCGTGTCATTCTTGCTCCTTTATTATTTCTTTTGTTAAAAAAATTATGTATCGTGTAGCAAGGCATTTATTTCACACCTCTGTTGGATTATCATTGGTACTTTCATATAACACTATTAAAATTTTGCAGTCTTTTGTAATTATTGTCTTAATCTAGTAAAAAGAAATCTTGAGAGAACGATTTTACCTGAACACAGCTAAGGACAACTCTTGCATACACTCAATGAATATGAATAAGACCATGTGGATTCTGCTGGAGAGGAAACTGACCTGGAATTTGAAAGCCACCACAGGAGAAGCCATGAAAATTGCCCTTGAATGTGGTCCTCATCCTTAACATGCATCTCTCTGCCACAAACACATCCTATCACTCGCACTGGGTTTTACTCCTCATTTTCTTCAATTTTCACTCTATTTATAGTTGAGAACTCTCCATCGCTTCCTTGTTAAAATACATTAGTTGCTATGGAGACTGTGACGTCACTGATACGGATGGAGTTGGATGACAGGTACAATTGCAGAGCACAGTCTGTGTATCCACAGCAGGAGAAAGAGTGTCATTGATGAAGAGATCCATGAAAGGTGATCAAATATTAATGACAGGGTATGTAGCATAACTGCTAGGAAAGGGACACTATGCTCCTAGGTGAGAGGTTCTGGAACGACACAGAGACACCAGAAACTGATCCACAGTGAGGTTTAACTCTCTGTCCCATAGTGGTTAAAATTTGGAGAAATTTCTGGTCACTTTCCTTTTTAGAAAATGGAAATTGAGTCTATTGATACTTTTTTAGAAAGTCATCGATTAAAAATGTTATAAATTTCCCTTGAAATGTAATATAGTCATTTCAACTGAATTTTATTGATTTCCCAATTACATATGGTGTATGCTGTCACTCTTCCCACAGTACATATGTTCAGAGATTTTCTTAACGTAAGGGATAGTTTAACATGCAGTGTTGAATTTTTCTTGCATTATCTGTCCTTCCAGGAAGTGCCAAATCAGGAGAACAAGTTTTCTGTCTGATAATGGATTATTAGATTTCGTAGGAAGTTAGACAGTCTCCACCTCATAGCTATACATGAACTTTTCCCATTCCAAGTCTCTTTTCTCACAAGCATAGGTTCTTACTGTAGTCAACGATGAGCTCATGGCAAAGCCCTACTGCATTCCATTCAAGCATGGCATAAACTACTTGTTCTCAGGCAGTGGATAAATCCCTTTTTTTTGTTTAAGATTTATTCATTTTTTTATTGCAAAGGCAGATATACAGAGAGTAGGAGAGACGGAGAGGAAGATTTTCTGTCCGATGGTTCACTCCTCAAGTGGCCTCAACGGCTGGAGCTGAGCCAATCCAAAGCCAGGAGCTAGGAGCTTCTACCGGGTCTCTCACATGGGTGCAGGGTCCCAAGGCTTTGGACTGTCCTTGACTGCTTTCCCAGGCCACAAGCAGGAAGCTGGATGAGAAGTGGGGCTGCTTGGATTAGAACTGGTGCCCATATGGGATCCTGGTGCATTCAAGGCGAGGACTTGAACCACTATGCTATAGCGCTGGGCCCGATGAATTCCTTTTATCCACAGTTATATCTCTGCAATCTTATCACAGCCAGGTGGCAAAAGTTATGAAAACTAGCCAGTCAACTCTTCTTTATAAAACTCTGCCTACGAGATTCTTATCCATTGGAAACTCTTTTTCCTGGATACATTTTACAGTCCAATGTAATGTAACCATTCATGTGTTATATGTTCCTTAATATTTATCTATGCACAATAAACTGTGTTATTCACTGTTTTTTCTTGTTTCATTAGCTTTATGGACTATTTTATGCAAGTTTTTTATTCTTTAATGTTTAGCAATCTATTAGATTACCTAACTTCTTATTATTCCTATGGTACCTTTCAGAGTATGAGTTCACTGGTTTTCTGCATGATGAAAGGAAAAGATGTGCTTTTAAATTCTTTCAAGCAATATTTTGTTATTTATTTAAAGGACAGAGTTGGGGCCAGCACAGTGGCATATTAGGTTAATCCTCCATCTGCTGGTGCCAGTATCCTATATAGGTTTCAATTTGTGTCCTGGCTGCTTCATTTCCAATGCAGCTCTCTACTTGTGGCTTGGAAAACAATAGAGGATGACCCCAGGCCTTAGATCCCTACACCTACCCCATGTTGGAGTCTGGGAAGAAGCTCCTAGCTCCCAGCATAAGATCAGTTAAGCTTTAGCAATTGTAGCCATTTGAGAAGTGGGCCGGCAGATGAAGGACCTCTCTCTGTTTCTCCTCTATAAACACCTGCATTTCAAATAAAAATAAATAAATCTTCAAAAAAGAAATAAATAAAATGCAGAGTTATGGGGAGGTATAGACGATAGATAGATAGATAGATAGATAGATAGATAGATAGATAGATAGATAACAGATTCATAGATACATAGATTGATCTTCCATATGCTGGTTCACTCCTCAAATGGCTGCGGTTGTTGGTGCTTTATAGAGAGAATCCTTGAACTCCATCCAGGTCTACCTGTTGGGTGACATGGGCACAAATACTTAGGCCATTACACTGCTTTCCCAAATAGGGAGCTGGTTGAGAGGTGGGGTAACCAAGACTTGAACTGGCATTTAAGTGGAACGTTAACATTATAAAGTAGAATCTTAACCTCCTCTACTAAACCTCACTCCTCTTTCTAATACTTAATATGCAACCATGTCTAAAAGATACACTCATTTTTGCTGGTTAAGTAAAAAGAATTTCTCTTGAGACCTCAGAAATTCACTTCTTATCGATTCGATTGCTTAGGGTAAAGGGAAGGCAATAAAAGAACTGGAGCAACTTTTAGGGTAGGGTAGCTAATACGATTGGCGTTTATTTCATATCTTGTATCAGGAGCTGCTCAAAGAACTTGACTACAGTATCCAACTTAATGTTTACAGTTGCACACTAAAAGGCTGCTATTTTTATTTCTACTTTGTAAGTGAAGAAACGGAGTCCAAAGAGTTTGTTATGAAACCTTAAAAAAATTACTGCCGCTAAGTTTACCTATTTCATTCTGTAAAGGCCAACAGACAGAGACACAGAAAGATCTTTAATCTGCCAGTGTTTAACCCAAATACCTATAACATCTGCAAGTCATTGGCATAAGATAAAATTTCTTGCATAAGACTCTGGAAGCACAGACAATAAAGGCAAAAGTAGACAAATGGGATTACCTGAAGCTATAAAGCTTCTGCACAGCAAAGGAAGTACTCAACCAAGTGAAGAGACAACCTGCAGAATGGGAGGTCATATTTGCAAGCTGTGCAACTGATAAAGGATTAATATCCAGGATCTACAAAGAGCTCAGCAAACTCAACAAACAATCCAGTTAAAAAGTAGGCACAGGACATCAACAGATGAATTTTGAAGGATTAAATGCAGATGACCCACAGAAACAAGAAAAGACATTCAAGCTCTCTAGTCGTCAGGGAAATGCAAATAAAAACAATGAGATGTGAACTTACTGTAAACAATGTAAAACATGGCTATCATTTAAAAAAAAATAACACGCGCTGGCAAGGATGTGGAGAAAAAGTTGTTTTATTCTATTGATGTGGAAATGTCATGTAGTCAATCAGACGACAATGTGGAGATTCTTCAGAAATTTGAAAATTGCAAATTACTCATCCATCCCACTTCCTGGAATTTACCCAAAGAAAATGAAATCAGAAGATGAGAGACTTATGTGCAACTCCATTTTTATAAACGTTCAACTCACAACACCGAAGATATGGAATCAATCCAGATGACCATCAACAGATGAGTGAATTTTAAAAATGTGGTATATATACATCATCGAATACCACTCAGCCATGAAAAAGAATGAAATCTTGACTTTTGTAATAAAATGAATGCATATGTGATGAGTCTGCAAAAAGAAAATCTCATCTACTTTCCCTGATTTTTGGCAAATAACATACAGAACATAAAGAAAGTGTAATGAATATGAGTAACATTGACATTTTGAGATTCAATTATTGTTTGTAGCCCTTATCTAATATTATTGAGAGACAGTGAGGCTTTCTACTTATTACTTGTTAAATTATTTATTTAGTATAGGGTTAAGCTTGTAATAGTTAAGTAATTTAAAAGTATGTCATTGAAAAAATAGAATGAATAGAAGAAGAAAATGAAGAAGAGATAGAGTGAAAGGAAGAAAGGCATGGTGGGAAGTTTCATTATGTTGTTAAAAATACATATATGAGGGGCCAGCGCCGTGGCATAGTGGTGCAAAATCATTTAAGGGCAGTGATCCAAGTGCAGGATGCTCCACATATAATCAAGCTAGTGGCCTGGGAAAACAGTGGACAATGGCTCAAGTCTTTGGGCTTCTGCATCCACGTGGGAGACCTGGAAGAAGCTCCAGGCTCCTGGCCTCAGATGAGCCCAGCTCTGGTCATTGTAACCATTTCAGCAGTGAATCAGTAGATGGTGGATCTCTTCGTAAATCAGCCTCCCGAATAAAAATAAATAAATTTTATAAACCATATGTATGATATCAAAAAGTTATTGAAAGATTAAAGGACAAAAGGAGAGAGTGAGGGAGAGTTGGAGGAGGGAGTGAGGAAGCAAGTATGATTCTCAGAATTGTATTTATGAAATGCATCAAATTTGTTTTGTTTTTGTAGTTAAAATTGAAAAAAAAATCTGGGTGGGGCTAGGCTGAAACTAGGAACTTGGAACTTGATGGGGTTCTGTCGGGGTCTTCCGTCCCGCAGAAGAATTCACCCAACACTCCAGGTTCTATATCTTGAGGCACTTTATTCTTCCAACCCGTCCGTTTCCCAGCCAGTCGACTCGACTTCTCCCTTTTCCTCCCGTTTGTCTCCGCTTCATTTCCCCAACCTCCTCGTCACCCCTAGTCTTCTGTCTGTCCGTCCGTCTGTCTGTCTCCGTCTTCCTGTGCTGGCCCCCTTTCTTCCTGAAACCCTCACCTAAATACAATCCTAGTCCAATCAGCTTAAAGGTCACTGATGCATGCGGCAGGCACGCCAATCATGGCTCTGATCACGTGTAGCACACGCGCTAAGCATGCAGCTACGGGCCAATCAGAAGGCACTTCCTGAAACCTGTGTACCGCCAAGCTCCGGAGGGAGGAGAGGTCTCAGCGCCATCTTAGGGCACACGTGCAGTGCTCCCGACAGGTTCCAAGTACTTGAGCCATCACTCAAACCTAGTACTTGACCCTAGGCTTTCCGAGATGGGAAAGGAGTATCCCAACAGGAACAGCCACATGAGCACTGTGCCAGTTGGCTGCCAGTCATAACGTTTAAGTACTTGGTAAGTTAGGCAGTCAGAGTCAGGCACTTCTGATTGCCACATCCACCTCTGGTAGAGTTGACCTCTCTTTCCCGAAGCTTCTAGAATCAAAGCCCTCCTCCCTTTCTTGTTAAAAGCAATAGGTCCAGATCTGCAAGCTGCCAGTGACCACCTCCACGTCCCCTCTGCTTGTACTCTTTGTTTTCAGCATCTTTTCATTTCTTTTTCTCTGGAGGCTAATTCCCAAGTTGCCATGGGGAACCTCAGGCAAAAATAGCCTCAGTTCATATCATTTTTCTGTCCTTTTTACTTCCTCTCATTCGATTTTGTTTTGTAATGTTCTTGTCAGGTTGAAAAGATGATCTTCATATACATATGAATAAGATTCAACTATCATTTCTGCATGTTCATGATGTGGCTTTTCTGGGTGAAGGATCGAGCCGTATGGTTGTGGTTTCAGATAGTACCTTTAATTGGAAAAACTACACTATTAGCTGACAGTCTGGAGATAAAAATTAAAAAAAAAAACATAAAGCCCTACTTGGGCCTTCAGGGCAAAAGGTACATGCTGTTATCTATCAATCTAAATGAGAAAGTCTTTACATCAGACCTGTGATTCTATTACTGAGTGGGATGTATTGTTTCTCAGGTAGTGAAGCAGCTTCTGGTTAACATGTACAATGTGGTAATGTGATTAAGAACAAGACCTCATTATATAGATTAATGGCATAAGGAACAGGGAAGATAACAAATGCTCAGTGGATATACAGTGATCAGAAGCCATCCGAGTTTACTGAAATGACTTATTTACACAAAGAAGTGTATAGTGGATATTCTGTTCATATGTTAATAATGTAGCATGAATAAATTACCAGTTAGATCACCAACCTAAGAAACTTAATTAGGGTTAATTCTTTTCTAAGGGGATCTTGTCACTGGAAAACATCAGATTTGTTTTAGCTTTAACTTAGCCATTTGATCATGGGAGTTATTGCTCAAATAACTGTTCACAGGGCTATAAATGCTCAGCCAGGATCGAGATACTCTTCAGGTTTAAGTCCAAAACAGAACTTTACAGATGGCCAACATTTGGGAAAGGAATGGGAAGCTGGGGTTGCGCATTGATTTAGATGGAAAAGGGACAGAATTCTCAAGTTCACTATTTTTATGTGGAAAGGCAATAAATATGAATGAATAATGAAAAGGAATGCTTATCAGGAACTTAGAAAATGAGAAGAATTGCAAATGTAACAAAGCTTTGTATATTTTCAATGAGTGCAGTAGAAGGATAAAAATAGAACATCTTTCAGTTGAGAGATAAGGATTCTGGGATTGTGCAAGAGACTTGTACTGGGAATGGATATTCTTCAAGGATTCTGGGCCTTGTGACACTTGCCCTTAATTTCCAGCCTGTGGACCCTATGAACACCTGCTCTTAACCTCCAGCCTATGGACTCCATTGGACAGTATCCTGACTATGTTTCCTGCACACAGAGTGTCTCTCTTAGGAATGATCTTGGAGTTATCCACTGCATTCTTCCTAAAGGGGATCATGCTAACACTGTGGATTATTTCGCTCACTGATATGACATTTTCTAAAATTTGTTACTATTGTGAAAGAGGGAGAACAAAGGAATGAGGATTCAACAGTTTTCCATCAGGCTTCTCAATAGCAGAGCAGAGTGAAAACACACAGAGTTGCTGAGGGGTTGTTTGTTATTCATGATGGTGGGCAATTGCTTATTCAATGGCTTCCATGTCTATCATGTGTCCTCTGTGAGTGTTGAAGGCAGTGTGTGGCCAGCACACGTTGTGCAGGGATCTTGGAAAACTTAAACATGTGAAAGGGATAAGGCATTTGGTACAACACGTAGGGCAAAACCTAGGATCCTCACATCTTACACCGAGTGCCTGGAT
This sequence comes from Ochotona princeps, assembly GCF_030435755.1. NCBI lineage: Eukaryota > Metazoa > Chordata > Mammalia > Lagomorpha > Ochotonidae > Ochotona > Ochotona princeps. Next base: position 63,647,427 of record NC_080841.1, on the reverse strand, counting down.
TCTAGCCCTTGTCATGGTTAAAATTCCATCTTCCTGTCCATGTGCATTCTAGGAGGTACCAGGTAATGGATCCACATCACCTACATGGGAGACCTGGATTGAGTTCTGGACTCCTGTCTTTGCTCCACCCCAGTCTTGGAGGTTACAGGTAATTAGAGAGTGGACAAATGAGTAGACTTTCTTTCCCTCTCTTCCTTTCAAATAAATATGAACATATGTGTGTGAGTTTACTAGCATTGTAAATTGTACCCTGTAGGTGTCCAATAAATAAGGGCTATTTTCATGGTCACTCTGATTCTCACAACCTGGAAATGTCAAGGAAAAACAGCAGGTACAAAAAGCACTAGGCCACCATGACTCAAAAAGTGTTTTGTTTCTAAGAACTTTAGAGATAACCTGAGGTGCAGTGTTTTTCAAACATTACCACCATAGAACCTTAGGAGACAGAGAGCAGGGCCATGTTCAAGGAATGTCCCAAAGGCCTTGGGATCAGTGTTATTATATTGTACTCTCTGTGGCTTGCGATTCTTAACACGTTTTAATCCAAGACCACCCTTCTCCCTGTGTTCACAATGTGTTTGACGATATAGATTATGTAGGCTATTCTAACTAGAAGAACATGTGTTTTTAGATGTGCAGTTAGGGATTTTGATACTCCCAGACCCTTAGAGTCTACATCTAAGATGTATGAGATGCAATTCAGGGCTGCAGAGTTAGCAAATCAAAATAGAGGCATTGCACAGGACATACTCGTGTTTCTACTACCAGGATCATTCAGTGTTTTATCTGCTGCTTAAATTCAACTGGTTATCAGTATATCATCTGGCAATTGTTCTCTTGCCTGTTCAGTATTTTATTATCCCAAGACTCTGGCAAAATAATAACCAAAGCTTCTTAAGAATGGAAATTTGCCATACACCATTGGATGTGTTTTGTGCCTAGTGACTTGACTGATATAACACATATGTAAGGTGGTGATATCATCGGGTATTTGTTCTTTTTGTAAAAGATGAACTAAAGCAGGCATAAATAGGCAGGTAACATAATGAAGGCCCCATGACAAATAAGAGAAGGTGCCAGATTTGCGCCTGATAGTCAGGAAGTGAAACCCAGGTGGTTTCCTCTCAGTTGCTGATGAAAAGTTCACAAAGATGACGGAAGTGGATGGCAACCAGCCCAGAAGTAGTCCGGCTTAACCCAGCTTAAAATTCCTCCAGGTTTCCTCTAGGCTCTGACGTTAAGGGCTGAATGAGTTAAGGACTCCCGTCATAATTGTTCCAGCTTGTTTTCTGGAAGAGTGCTAGTGTTTTTGAAAGAAAATAAATTTGTGCACAGGATGAGTCATTCTCAAAATGGCTTACTCAAGTGCATTTTAGGCAGGGATTATTAATGTAGCAGAGGAAAAAGGTGAATTCTCTTTTGTACTTTCAAAATTCCAACCATTTGATTCCACTATTTGTGTGTGTGTGTGTGTGTGTGTGTGTGCTTTTTCAAGCTGAAAACCAAGTATATTTTAAAATAGGAGTAAGTCATATGTTCTAGTATCATTCACTTTTGACCCCTCAATATTTTAATGGTCAGTTTTAGTCCAAGTAAATGAGTTGAGCTTCTTGGCTATAATACACATAATTAATTCTTTTGAACTATTTTATGATCCAAAAATATTTTTAAACTTTCTGAATAAATGAATCCACAATTTTCTTTTATATTTGGCTGAAGTTTTGCCATGTATAAGCATGTGTCTCACCATGCACCCGGGTGCTATGGCTCTCCTAGTTTTCCTAGGGGTGGCCTTGGTGAAGAAAACCCGCCTCTTTTGCCATACAAGTGTTTTGGAGATTCTGTACTCAGTGACCTGTTGACTGAGCTTTTAAATGTGAATGTTGATGTTTCTGCTGTTCTTGCCACTTTCTGTTCCTGTTAAATGATGTTTTTGACTCATGATAAGGCTACATCCTGTTAAATCCTCTGTGTTTTGGAATTATCTTAAACTCAAAGCATATTTGATAAATATAACCTACAAACTATATGTCTTAGCCTTCCCTACCCTCAAATGTGCTCTGAACACTTATATTATCTTATAGTTGGGGAGAATCATCTGATATAAAGCCTATTGTATAATAAAGTGTAAAAGGTCTCAGGACTACTCACATTGGGCATTTTGGAGACAAAATGGGATGTGAAAACACCAAACATAGTGTCTCTCAAACACTGGCAACGTAGTACATGTGTGGAGTACTCGTTGTTTTTCTAACCTGCACAGTCACATTGCTTCTTAGGAGTTGTGGCTTGGGACTGCTGTTGTCTTGTACTGAGAAGTGGTGCTATAGTGCCTATCATTAGCCTGGAAAAAAGATTTAAAAAAATCAAAATTCAACCTACTGCTTCTATTGACTGCATATTGTTGTTCCACTGTGTTGAAGATAAAAATTGTAATTTAAACTATTGCAAATAGGAGATATCTGTATACTCTCATTACACTCCCACATCGTGCCTAACTATCTGATATCTGTGAAAATACACTCCTCAACTGAAACTGAATTTAATTACTAACATTTTTTTAAATAAGTTGAATTAGGGGTTCATAAGAATGATTTTGGTCATTTGATATTTTGCTTGTTTTTCCTGAGTTTCAATATAATGAAAACATTTCATGGCTTTAATTATGATTTAGAGTTGGATAGGTTAAATCTATACTGAATATGTAAATATCTTCAAAATGTTCTGTATTTTAAAGAAATTTATGGCTAATAATTAAAATATAGTAATTGTGTAGCAGATATGAGGTGAGTAAATTGAGCTTCGAAAAGTGGGTGCCATACTCGGTTGTACCTTCATGCCTTCCATTTACAAATATGGTAAATGCATAAGAAAATATGCAAAATACATATTGTTGTGGGTTGTGGAAAGATTGAATGTGACAGGCAGTTGTGTTTAAATTAGACTGAGGCAAAGATGAAAATGTTATTATGATATGTTTCTGAAACAGTTCCCCATGCAAAAACTGGTGTTTCAGAGATTTATAACTGTTTCACAAAATACAAGACAAGTTAGTTTGGGAAATGCTGGTCACTACATCATCTTTCAAGAGCACACTAGACACTTCACCATAATAAAGATTTTGAGAAGTCATGCATCAATGGTGTCTAAAAGAAACACCACGCAAATTAGCAATGGCATCTAAAATTCTCTTGTAATGACACTGAAAATAATTCAAGGGGAACAGTTGAAATGAAGTTTAGTAATATTTTTAACTCAAGGTACTAAAAATCCTACCTCTTTAGCATGTAGTCAACATGAAAATATAAACAAGATATTTCAGACTTCTTTTTCCGTCTTTTGACCCAGAGAGCTGGTGTTTGTTTATTTTGATTTGGACCATGTATGAGATAGCTATGAATAGTCAAGGGCTTTGTATTAGAGGAACAAACTTTTCTGGCAGAAATCTGTTAATGCTGGTTAGTCAATATTGCCTCACAGGTATGAGCCACTTCAAAAACATTTCCCACTCCCAATGCCAGCACATGTCTTGCTTGGGAAGACTTATTCACATTTCATCTTGCTTCATCCCTATTGTGAGATCAAATTTAGGAAATCCATTGAATGCCAGGTAAATGATTGGCTCTCTAAGTTACTGTTTTGCTAAGAAACTCAGTGCTATCCAGTAGCCTTTGTTCATCTAGAATCCCAAGGGGTCACCTTTACCTGTTACATTTCTTATCTTCTTCCACGTTTTGGCTGGATCACACTGGGCTGCAATGGTTTCTTCTGATCATACACCATCTACCATTTTTATCCTCTGACAACAAGGCTAAAACTCTTAAGATAATATGTCCATGGTGGAGCTGAGGGGCACCTGTGGTGCCATAGTGGGGAAAGTTTTGGCGTGGAGGACTTTCCAGCTTCCATTTTTCCAGATGTGAGGTTGTACAGCTCTGCCTCCCAACAGACGGCAAAAGAAGGTGCAGCAATGTTTGCTCTAAGTATTCTCTCTGTGTTTTGCATATTCTTTCCAAGACACCCCAAAGAGCAATGGATTTCTCTCTAAATGGAATTAAAAAAAAATCAGGAAAGAACCCATCTCACAAATGGGTCCAGACGGCTGAGAGCTTCCTAAGAATTGCTAGATGAAAATCCCATGTGATGAATTCCTTCAAATTATTTGTGTTTCTTCAAAAAAAAAAAAATGCACTTGGACCTAGAATAAACAGAAAGTGGTTGTCAAACCAGCAGATGCATAAAAGGAGACACCCAAGTTATTCTTACAATCCCTGATGTGTAGTTTCTAAGGAGACAGGGTGGAGGGAGAGGGGGCAGATATTGAATAATAAGATCTCTTGGAATTAGCAGTGGTCTGATTCAGTCATGTTCTATTTCAAAGAGCAATTTGACCTTCTCTGAACCTGAATCTATGCTTTGTAATGGAAAGTTGTTCTGATGTACAAGGAACTAATGACTAGACTTACCAACAACCTCAAACAGATTCCTCAGTCTAGGAAGAAATTTGGTGCTACTATTCTGAGTAAATGATCTATGTTATATGACACTATGCATACATCCATATAATGCATAAATTACACAAAATGGTTTCAGCATGGTTAATGAACTTACCCCAAGGCTAATAAAAAATGCTTAACTAGATTCTTTTGTTTTTTTTCTTTATGCATAGCAGCATTTTACTTAATAGCATTAATCAAGCTGAAGAACATCTGTATTAAAACAAATAATTTCTTGAGGTTGTGTATAGTCATAAAATAAGGTGCATGGAGTATAAATCAGCTTCAGATCGCTCTCAGATGAAAGGCCTTACTGAAATTCTCACTATTTTTCAGGGCTCACACTCACTAAGATGAGTATATAAGAAAGAGTGTTTGACTTATTTAGAAGCTTTGTACTATTGTCACTTATTTTGTGTCAGTTTCATCTATAAAATGGGGAAACGGACCCAACCACATGCACTTTAGTGAGACTCAAAGTAACTGAATCAAAATTCTAGGAGCTGGCTGACAACAGTCAGAAGGCAAATGTGTGCTTGTCATATACCACAGACCACCAAAGTATTAGACTATGGTATGCAAAGCAAAATCACAGTGAACCAAGCAGCAAGAAGCCCAGTATGCAAAGAAACAGCGAAGGACAAATGTTTCTGAGGATTCCGAGGAACTGGAACCCATGCAACGTTAATGGTATAGTTGTGTGAAAAACTGTATGAAAGTTTCTCAAGAAATTAGACATAAATTTATTGTATGATCCAACTACCTCTCTTCTAGATATAAATATCCACTGGGTTACTTCCAGGCCCCTCCTGGATGTTGAAATCTGCAGACTCAAATCTCTTGTGTGAAATGGTGTAGTATTTGTACATACTTATGCCATTCAGATGCAGTTAGGAGTTTGGATTCCTGGCTTTCTCCTGGCCCAGGCCTAGTTGTGGACATCTGTGGAGTGAACCAGAAGGTAAAATATCACCTGTCTTTCCCTGCATGCCTTTCAAGTAAAAGAGTGTAAATAAAGTTTAAAAACTTTACAAAGTAAGAGCAAGAATTAATACAATTAAATTGGTGACATCTATCCAGATGCCAGGTTCACAGCAGGTGAATTTTTTCTTCCATAATCCTATCTTTCCAAAGCAGTCAATCACATGTTTGTGAACTAATATTTACTGGTACCATATGTAGTTGCAGAACTGTCATGAGCTTTTCAACCTAGAATTTATGCCAGTGAGACTCCATTTTTAGAAAGAGACCAGATAGGTCTTACTGAGGGCAAATGACTTTATTTTGGTTAATAAGTAGATGGCATGATCTATATTCTTCTGTATATTCTGACCTGGGGTCAGATACACTCATTAGAATGTAAATGTGCTTATTCATTCTTTACACATTCATTTAACAAAGAACACATCCACTGAATTATATGCTGTTAAATGTAACAGGGATATAGTAATGAAAAGGACAGGCATGCTTTTTCCCTAAAGAACCTTGCAAATCAGTGAAAGGAAATTTTAACTTTCTAATGGGCTCCTTGTGGTGGCCTAGGAACTGGAAGAGAGGAGAAACCAGTTGCCAGCAGGAAAAATAATAAAGAGCTAATTCACTTACATTCTAGAAGAAATCATATGGACTGTCCTGGTCCTTAAGAACACAAACAGGGCTCGGCGGTGTGGCCTAGTAGCTAAGGTCCTTGCCTTGATCCCATATGGCCGCTGGTTCTGATCCCGGCGGCTCCACTTCCTCTCTATCTCTCCTCTTCTCAGCATATCTGACTTTGTAATGAAAATAAAATAAATCTTTTTTAAAAAAAAAGAACACAAACAGAATTTGGGAAGGAACATATTAAGAGAAAATTATATTTAGGGGCCTGTATCATAAGGTAAGAAGTTCCACATGCTTCTTGCAATACCACTATCCCGTACTGGAGCACCAGGTCAACACCCAGTTGCTCTGTTTCTGACACAGCTCCTGCATAGCTGTACCTGGAAAGTGACCAATGATGGTGCATTGGAGTCCCTGGCATCTACGGGAGAGATCTGGCTGGGGCTCCTCATACCCTGTTCCAACCTGACCCAGTCCTTGCTGTTGGGGTTATTTGTGGTGGAGTGAACCAATGCATAGAAGAACTCTCTTTCTGTCTCTCTCTCTCTCTCTCTCTCTCGCTTATTCTGCCTTTGGTAAAGTAAATTTTACCAAGAAGAAAGTAGTATTTAAAATAAAAAAGTTGTCTTAAATCATGACTGTTATCTCTTTATATAACACGTGTAGAGAATACCCTAACTATTGTGCTTTGCTTTTCCTTCTGTCTTTATATAAATAGAAATTTTAATGAATAGTAAAGAAGGGTATTTTGTATTGACTTAGTGAAGACACTTGGGATAAAGTTCCCTTTGTTGAAATCATTCTGAGCCACGAGTCCTTGTGATTATGAATACTACCAGGCTGAGCTTTCTGGTTTTGTTTCTATTTTTCATGAGTGGATTCGGCTTCCAATGTCCCAACTCTTCTGAATTAAAATCTTGGGGTTGGTGCATTTAGTGATTGTTGGGGACCTGGAAAATACATTTCATAAAAATATTCTTTTTTTTACTATTATTATCATTTTATAATACAGTTCCATAAGTCCTGGGATTTCCCTTCCCCCTTTCCCAAGTCCTCTCCAACCTGCACCAAAGAGGATAAAAAAGTGATAGCAAAGGAAATTTTTCAGGCAAGTCTGTTGAAAATCCAATTTCAGAAGCTATTGGTTTAAATCACACGATTCTGCTTCTTATCCATGTTTTAACTATAGATACATGATGAAAGGCCTCATTTCCAATGCTCTGTGTACAGAACCATGTGGGAAGGAGATGGCAACAATATACAGGTGCAATCATGGAGAAATATCAAGTGTTCCTGTTGGTAATTTAGACTAGTTGTAGTAAATAGTAACTTTCTTCCATTTATACCAGTGGAAATATAATGTGTTTAAGATCAGGAGAAATAATGCAAAACACAAAATTCTACTTTTTTTTTTAAGAATCTCTTTAAATAAAATTTCTGCAGTGAATAAATCACCTTCTTCCAAATTAAATCATTATACCATCCTCATTTGTCGCTGTACACTTCAACTTTTAGCCTTCTTAAATTGTAGAAACTCTGAGGAAAACAAAAGTAAGAGCAAGCAAAGCTATAGTTGCTGCTATAAGCTCTTCTTGATTAAGGAGGTGACAGGTTCCTTGGTTCCCCCATTGATAGGAGGCTTTGACCTCATATTCTGTCCTCGGCAATCCAAGGTTAGCAACATTCAAACTGGGTCAATTTAGTACAAACTTTTTTGTCATAATTTCTATTCAAATTCTTCACCTACGACTTGAGGTATCTTAGTATCCTGGCCTACCTCTTGCAAGAACTCTGTTGAGTTGGTCCAGCAAGATTTCTCCCTTACCCTCCATGTTGCCTATAAGTAGCTATCAATTTGTGGACCTCATTCCTCTTTGACTATGAACTGCTGCCTTTCCTAGTTTTATTTAGAGTTGAGGAAAATCTTTTTCCTGATTGTGAAGCCACAATGTACCTGTTCTTTCTTGAGTAATTTCTGCCTTATCATCTTTAACCACTGTCAGAATAATTTTTCTTTTGTGATACTCCAATATAGATTCACACTTGGTTTCTGAATTTGAGTGTTCCTGTTAAATTATCTAGCAATTTTTAAAATTTATCTATAGATTATCTTCCCTACTCAGAGCCTAACAGACTGAAAAATTATGAGCACGATGAGAAATACCAACAAGAAGAGGTTTTATGGAGGAAAAAGATAAGTTTGGTTTGTGGAAAATTGATTTTAAGCTTCCAGAAGCACAACATCTGGGATTATTTAGCAGGCATTGGTGTATTTGAACATAATGAGAAGTTAGTGCTAAAAATTGAGATGTGCAATCTTTCTTCCTAGAGATGAGATGAAGTCCTAGCAAAAATGGTATGTGCCCATGGGGAGTGTTGGCATCCTCTAGTCACGATGGTCAGGGTAATATCTGAGGCTGAACAAGTTTCAACGAGGGGAAGGATATACCTTATAGCATATGGGGCATCTCAGCCAGAGGGTACTAGAAATTAGTTTTAGGATTTAAGCCTGTGTTGTGACTTCAGGCATATTTGAAGAGAGTTGGGGGGGGGGGTCTATTCTGGACTTACTGTTGTCAGGAAGTGGGAGTAATTCCATGGATGAGTAAATTTTTTATATATATAAATTTTATTTTTATGATGTTTGTATAGTTGATTAGGACGAGAAGGGTTGAGGATTAGGGGAACGTGGGTGAGACCATTGTTTCCAAATTTTTTTTTTTTTTTTTGCTTGTTCACATGTCTGAGGAAAGGGGAAGATAGTGAGGGAAGCCACACTCAGTCTCCCAAATGCATCATTACTCAGGGATTGAGAACAGCTAACTGATATCATCCCAGGGTCCCAATATGCAGCAAGCTCTAAGACCTCTGCTCGAGCGCTTTCAATGATGTTGATATGCTGTCGATCTCTCTGCTCCAAGGATGAGGAGAACCTTGGCTGACATAGTCCATTCTAGAGTCTCCATTCACCAAGATTTTTGCTATCAATACTTGGCTGGGTAGTTGAACAATTTGTTCTGTTCTTCCTCTACAGTGGTACCAGATGTCCTCTGCAGGCTCCAACAGACTGCCATATCCTCCATGTGCATCTGGGCATGCTGTCCACTGCTGTCTAAGACACTAAAGAAGCTCCGTGTTGACACACGCACTCCATGGTCAGGAGAGGGATTCTTCCCATGTGATTCTTCCCATGATTGGAATTCTGAGTATTCTGTTCTGGAACAGGTAGGGGTATTCGGGACTCATGTGTGATTGTCAGTATAGGATCTGTCACAGTCCATCACCAGCATCAGCCTATGCACACATTTGTGCTGGGTTGGTTTCTCTTCAGCTCCATCTTTTACAAAAACCAGTGAGTGTTGCAGCCCAGCCCAACCCTGCCCACTAACAAGACCTGTAGCCTAGTTGAAGTGACCTCCAATAACCCCTACCAGGCCCGCCCTTACCTCTGGTTCCTGAGCTTTCCAGTATGTGCAGCAGACTAGTCTGGTCTAACTGCATTTGATCAGTTCCCCTACATGTCAATGGACATTGAAACCTAGCTTAACTGAACTGACCCCACTAACCAGGTCATGTGCACGTCAGCAGGTGCTACTGCCTGTCTAGCCAGGCTCATTCCCAGCCCTGGTTGTCATGCTCTACAGTGGGAGTTGCAGCCCAACAGAGCGGTGCCCACCATCTCCTTACTGGCCCTACTCCCAGTCGTGGATTTTGCACTCTCCAGGTAGTTCTGCAGTCTAGCTTGACAGGATTTATCTCCAGTCCCAGCACTTGCCAGCTGATGCTGTGCCAACCCCAACCAACCTGCACTTACACTGACTCATTCATGCATTAGTGGGTATAGTCGTTTAGTCCAGCCTGGTTCTTCCCTGAACCTGTTCATATGCAGGCCAACAGGTGTGGTGACTCTGCCCAGCCTGGTCTGTCCCTGGGCCCAGCTGTTATGGTCATCAGTGGAGTATTGGCATGCGTAGCCTGCCCCCACCCCTTACTGGGCTCACACTCTTCTCACTCAGGTCTTGCATGTGCCGTTGGGTGCTGCAGTCCAGTCTGGCATGATCCACCTCATCTCAACATTTGCTGGCGGGTGCTGTAGCTTGGCCCAGCCCGGATGGTGGATGAGTATTTTTATGAATCTTATCTAGAAGTATAGCAGATGACAGCACGGCTAAACTTATCCTTAGTAAGAAGTGGCCATCATTCCTACTGGTCAGGATAACAGCATTGATTCACAATATTCATATTTTATAATCACATGGAGGCCTTGCTTTTGTCTTTATCAATCCTGGATTCAGATTAGGCTTTGATGGCATTCTCTGTTCTGAGAACTTGCTTTTATTCAAGGCAAGAGTTATTAAAATTTAATTAGTTGTGTTAGGTTTGGTCCTGGAAGTCAGGAGCTGCTTTTTCCCTCTCAGGAGAGAAGAGAGAAGTGATTGAGAAAAGCACTTTGGAAACAGCCTGTATTCTCTACCCCTAGGCACATAAAGGGTGGCAAAGAAAGTGAAAACAGAATGAAGAAAACCTGGGAAATTCATCATCAACAATTCTCACTTCACATTTTAAAATGCATCCTTCTATGCAAAGGAACAAGTAAGGCACTGCACCCAAATGGAGTTTGAACACTTCGTACTTCTGGAAGTGTGACATTTGTAGACAGCATGGCATCTTTGAATGTGCCCCTCTCTGGCCTCTGAGGAAAGCATCTCTGACCACAGGCTCTGGCCACTGTACTGTGGGACACATCTCTACCCAAGCCTATGCTGAGGTCCTGTTTTGCACAGACTGTGCCTAAGCAAAGCAGCAGGACAGGTGTGTTAGGGCAGGTCCACTCTGAAGACAGAAGACTTCTTAGAGTGACTTAGAATGGAGGGAGAGCCCACATCCTTCACAAACTGTAACCCAATTAGCGCAGTCTTTGATGTTATCCACTCTCCTTCATCTGGACATCCACCTGCCTGCGGTGACCTGACTTGGCCTTTCCCAGTTTCCCCATTCTTCATCGTGGATATTCCCCTAATGCGCTTTTCACATGCCTAACTCTGGTTTAATATCTACCTTTGGAGGTCACAATGCAAAAGAAAAGCTAGTAGTTCAACTTTTTAAATTAAAAGAGAGTAAATGTGTTACTTTTTGTAATTACACAGATTTTTTTTTTACTTCATCTTCCTGCTTTCTGACATTTTATGGATTAATGTAATATTCTGCAATTTTAACCACTACTGTTTCGGAAGTTGCACAGTATGTGTTTACAAGTCTCATAATTTTCCATTTGAGATATCTTTCATATGTTGTCTTAGTTCAGTCTGCGAAAACAAGAAGATCATATATTGAGTGACTCCAATAGCCGAAACTTGTTTTGGATGGTTCTGATGACACAATGCTTGTGAGAACCTGCATCTTGGCTTGCAGATAGCTGTGTTGTACCCTCACATGATAGCGTGGGGCCAGGGGACAGAGAGTGAGAGAGATGCTTCATGCCTCTTCTCAGAAAGGCAGTAAGCATTATCATAAAGACTCAATTTCATGACTTACTTACCCCTCAACAGTCCCATTTCTGAACACCAACATGTTGGGATAAGGATGCAACATATGAATTTGCAGGAACACAAATGTTCATTTCATTGCATAAACTACTTGAGTCAACATTTGAAACTGTATGCTTTTTAAAAAAGTGTATCTGTAGGGTTGAGCAACCACCTAAATTTACAATATTCTTCCTTGATTTTCTTCCAGTGAAACTCCGTACTTAATAAACATTACCAGTCAATCTCCATTGCTCTCCCATCCCTAGGCAGTCACTAGTTTACTTTCTGTCTCAACAGATGTGCTTCTTTTGGAAACTTCCTATATGTGCGGTAATATAACACATGGCTTTTTGAGTTTTTATTTCACAAAGTGTGTTTTCTAGTATTATATATTGTGTGATGTTTATCAATATTTCATTCATTTTATTAGTAAATGATATTCCATCACATGAATATATCATACCTTATTCATTCACCCATTGCTTGATTAGCAGCTGGGTTGTTTCCACCCTAAGGCTGTTAGGATATTTGTGTTCAAATTTTTCTGTGGACAGTCTCCTCATTTCTCTTGCATATTATTGCTGGGTCTATGATGAACATTTTGAAAAAGCACAACTGTTTTCAAAGCACTTGTGTCCTTTTATATTCCAACAGCAATACAAGAATGTTGTAATTTCTCCATACCCTTAAACATTGGCTGTGCATGCTGGACTTAATCAAATCTAAACTTAATCAGTTTATTTACATTCTAGAAGACAATATGAGAATTCTAACTAGATTCCTTACAACACAGTAGCTCCTCCTTAGTTACTTGCTGCAACTGGGCCACAGGTTGCCTTCTTGCCCTTTTGTTTTCAGAATTTCCAGAATCTGAACTTATTGGTATTTATAATAAGTAAATATAGTGTTTCAGTTTTAATGATATGTTTTCTAGTTTATTTGATTATCATTTTGCTTTTTTCTCTGTTATTTTGCTCTTTTTCCTGGAGTCAGTTTCTTTCCATGTTGGTCATTCTTCCAGCAATGGTGGGTGGGTAGTCAAGGCTACTTCCTTCTTTCTTTTTTTTTTCTTCCTTTCTTATTTCATCTTTGTATTGTACCCTTGACATAGTCACTTTTATGCTGCTATAACAAAGTATTGCAAAATGAGGGACAAGGGAAAAGAGAGAGAGAGAGAGAGAATAAACTTTCATCCACCGGCTCACTGGTTCACTTCCCAAATGGCCAAGACTGCACCAGGCCAAAGCTTGGAGCCCCGAGTTCTGTCTGGGCCTACCATGTGGGTGACAGGGGTCCGAGTACTTGGCTCATCCCTGCTGCTCTCCCAGGCATGTTATTAGGAGTTGTGCCAGAAGTGAAGAAGCCTGGACCCTACCTGAGTCTCTGGTATGGGATGGACCTTGGACTGAGAAATTTATTATAAACAGAAACTCATGGTCCATGATTCTGGAGGATAGGAACTCCAAGCTCAAGGTACTGGCTTCTGGAGAGGACCTTCTTGCTGTATCACAAATGACAGTAAGAATGCAGGAGAGTAAGAGGAGGACAAACTCATCCTCTTAAAGGAACTCAATCCTGTTCTAATGAACTCACACTCAGGATAAAGCCCTTACGCAGATCCTGAGATCAGAGCCCTCAGGTCACACATCACTCCTACAGTCCCCATCCTGTATCAGCAGATAGGGTTTCAATAGATGGAGAAATCTGTACTGGAGATGAATTCAAACCGCAACAACTTGTGGTTATAAACAGTTGTGTAGAGAAACACAGGCATCTACATTCACAGGTTTCCGTTTTTGGCTTTGTTTCTTTTGCTTTTTCCCCTTCACCGCCAGATCTTTGGGTAATTTGTAATCTGGAATCCGTCTGACTTTGCTCGTAGCCACAGTGCCATTTAGCCTACATGACTCCGCACGAGGCAGTGAGTCACTGACATTTCCACATTTGTAGGTTGTTTCCTAACAAAATCCTGCCTTTTACTTAGCATTTGCTGAGGTCTTTCTTCTGGGACAGTTACAGAGCTGTAGCTAACCAACAAGACTTTATAACTTTTGAAAAGAGATAATCATTTACCACAATCTTTTCTCAGCTCAGAGTTGGCATCCCAGTTAGTGCTTTATTTAAACAATGATAACAACGTTCTGAGAATGAGGAGTTGGAGAATGGCAATGCCTAGAATACTCTCTAAAAAAATCATTTTCCCTTAAGAAAATGATGGCTCTGTTTGGCACCCACAACCATAACCCAATCTGTTAGGCAAACACAACTGAAAGGTTTCATAGTTTTCTTTTCCTAAGGAAATTCAAACTAAATAAAACTGTTTTTGAAATAAAGGTGACTAAATCTGCAAAGCAGTACCTTCTGCCCAGAAAATGGTATCGTTTAAACCAACAAATTAATTTCTTGTTTCTTGATTTTTATTCTTCATTTTTAAACAGTATCTTTTATCTTGAAATGTTTTTATTGTTAAGAAGAGAAAAAAGTACTTTATAGTAAGTTGAAACATGTAATAGAAGGATTTAGAATCTGGTTAGTTAGTTTGGGCTCAATATCAAGGTGAAGAGCTTGCTCAGGTAAGAAATGTAAATGAGAACAATTAGAATGTGCCTGCATTTTCTCTCTCTCTTCCTCTCTCTCTCTCTCTCTCTCTTTATTTCCATCTCTATTTCCATATCTCTGTTTTTCTTACACAGGTCTATGTGCTTATCTTATTTGCTGGATGGAGAAGCATCATTCTACCTAAATCATGCCCAAATAACCCCTTAACCTCCTCTGGCCCTGCTGTGATTCCTTGGACATCAACACTTGTATCTCGGGAAGCAGCTGTGAGCCCTGCTCTGGGGTCCTTGGCATGCAGGGTGGAAATGGTCACGACCCAAGGCGTCAGGCTGTGGTCAACACAGCAGCTGCGGGATAGGGCAAACCCTTCCTTTTTGCTGGATATTTTTTTTTTCATTGTTTGCCCTGCATATGTGTTTATTTCCTTTGCCAGTTATGTATAGTATGTTAATCATGTTTCAGTTCTATGTATGGTAAAGCAACAATTAAATATGTAGAGCATTTTAGAGTGTGCCAGACATTGTTCTTTTAAAAAATTTGTTCTTAATCATTTCAGAATTGCTGCAAGTTAACTTCTTTTCCCTCACAGTTCATTCTCAAGTGCACTGTTTTAAAATCGCAGTGATGATTTGGTTTTGTGCTAGGTGATTCTTCAGTTTGACTGGGCTGGACTGTGAAGGACAGACAAGCACATGCGGGTCTCAGCTGAGACCCTCGGACAGGTAGTGGTACCTCACCCTCTGGGAAGTGAACTGGAGCTCACGCACACCATGGAGGGAAAAAAAAGCAGCCAAAGCATGGCTGCCTATTTACCCTCCCTTGCCTCCCTTCTGCTGTTTATATATTAACCACAATGAACAAGTACAGTAAGGAGCCAAAGATCAAGTGGTTTCTTAAAAAAGACAAGATTTCAGAGTTTGGAATTTGAAATTCCAGTGTGGGGCTTGTTTTTGAATGGGTCCCTGGGTATGTGAAATACTCCCTACTGTAACAAAGGTAAACTGAAGATTCCTGGCCCAGACACAAATTAAATAAGCTTGTGAATTCATGGCATGTAACTACCAACAGTAAATGAATTCCAGCCTTTGCAGCCCCTTACCCCAGCTCCTTCTCAGCCTGGGCACAGAGTTTTTTTCTCCAGCTCCTGGTTCTCCAGCATCTAAGTAGTGATCTCTCCCAGTCTTTGATTCCTGTCTCCTCACAGCACTCTGTGTATGTGTGTGTGTGCGCACGCACACACATGTGTTGCAATCTTTTACTTGCATTTTAAAGTCAGAGAGATCCAGAGATCTTTAATCCATGGGTTCGTTCCCCTCAGAAAACTGGTGGGGGAGGTCAAAGTCATAAGTTTTTGTTTTTCCTTCTTTTTTTTTTTTTATCATGAGTTTCAGTCTAACAGCAACTATTTCCTGGGGAGGGACGAGTGTGACTCAGGCCAGGTGACAGGAGCTGCTGGTATCCTTGTGACCAACTCCAGTGAAGTTCTGGCCCCTGCAGACCATCAGCCACAAATATGGCACAGGATTGGGCAGGAGGACCAGTGGTTAGTGAAGCACTGAGGCTCTTTGGATGGCAATTGCTGTATGAAGGAGGAAGGCTTCAATCCTCATACTTTCTGATGCGTTGTGTTTTGCAAAGGACATGATTGCTCTTTCTTCCACCCTCACAGGTTCTCAGATCCTGCTCATCGGCCCCCAAAAGCCTCTTTAAATCCCTCCAGGTCAAGTTTCCTTCTTATTCTCTTACATCAGGCATAAAGGTCTCTGGGGACCAGGCAGTTCACCAGGAACTCCATCAGTCACCCAGTGACCCTCAGTGAGGCACATGGTCTTGTACAGGAAGGCTGGGATGCGACAAGAATGTTTCCTTTTCCATATTCTGCACATGGCTGGCTGTGAACGTGCTGCTTCCATTCTCCCAAGACAGATGTCCTAGTGCATTATGAGAATGAAAATATTTCCTCAATTGGGAAAACATCATCTTTCACTGGCATCCATATGCCTCATCATTGTGGACAGCATCTGATTTCTTGCTTGTTCTACCTGTGGAATGTTTCTATAATAATAACAATTCCAATAAAGCAAAACTAGAAAACCATATGTCTACTTAGTTTTATTGGGTTCACATGGCTTTTCTAAATCAGAGAATTTCATAACAGACACAGATTTCCAGTGATGGAGTTTCAGACATGCCATCCCAAAATACAATGCTTTGACATGGTGAATATTTTAAGCTAGAGGAATCTGAGAATACAAAAGCAGGGCTAGCTCTCTGGCCTCCACTGTCTTCATCCTCAATGCAGATGAGAAAATTTTGAAGAGTTATGATTCTCCTGGTGTATATCATAAAACCTTCATATGGAATGTACAATTTCTATACAAAAAAGGAAGGATAATATTTTGAAAAGTATACAGTTACTTAAAGGACAGAGTTAAACAGAGACAAAAGAGAGGAAGAGAGGGAGAGAGAGAGACAGAGACAGAGACAGAGACAGAGAGACAGAGAGAGTATCTCCCATTTGAGTATTTCCCAAACCTGCAATGGTAAGGGCTGGGTCAGGCTCAAGCCAAGAAACAAGAACTTTATCCTGCTTTCTGACACTTGTGGCAAGGGTCCAAGTGTATAGGCCATCTTTCATTGATGTCTCAGGAATATAAGTAGGGGAGCTGGGTAAACCAATTCAGCATGGCTGCCATATGGGATGTAATGAGCTAACCTGTAGCACCAAAAGGCCTGTCATTTGGAGATAATTTTTATCTCCAAAGATGCAAAGAGAAGAATCTGGTTTAGGTCTTATCAAGTTTCCCGAATTATTGTATACAACTCAATCCCCTTTTGCCTTGTAACATTTACCCATAATTTTCTATTCTTCACTGAACTGATTGCTTTAAGCAGTTTTTAAAACCTCTTAGGTTTAACTGTTCCTTCAAGTATTTATTTCTGAAGGCTCCCACGTCTTCTAAACCTAACATTAACACATACATACACTTTCGTCAATCTCTTGGTTTTCCTCAAACCCTCTCCTGCAACAACTATTTCCAAAAAATCAAAGTTAGCAGCCAGTCTGCCTTCTCTGAGTCATGGCAGTTGCCACCCTCTCTAGCTGCTTTAGCCATTGCACTTTCTTCCTGGCCTCTGTGGCAGGTACCCCAATGCCCTACTTCAGCGCTGGAGGAGCTACAGCTCCCTGAAGGAGTGAGCATCTCTCTTTGAGTCTTGCCTGCCTGAGAATGCAGCTATCTCAGGGAAACAAACAGGCTTGCATAATGACATCACCAGAATAGGGCTTTGTGCTCCATGCATGCGGTCTTCCTTTCCTGACTTAAATGAGTGATCCTGGTGGAAGGAAAGACCAGAGACCAAGAAAATTATTCAAGAGGAATGAGCAGTAAGTTATTCATATTAGACAAAATCTGGACCAACCCAATGGTCCAGGAGATGAAGTTAAATCTGGCCGTGCATATATGTATCTGATGTGTGTATGTGTGTGTGTGTGTGTGTGTGTGTGTGTGTGTGGCGGCGGAGGAGGGTGTAGATTGGACAATTCTTGCAGTCATGTTGCTGTTGGGTTACATTTATGAGGAGATAGTTCTAAGTGAGTTGTAAAATGACTGAACCTATGACAGCCAAAAGCAAAGTCCCAGGATCCCAGGAGAACAAAGAACCTTTGGAAACAAGGAGTACTCCTTTCTGGGCCTGGATCAAGGGTTGATTTGATGTGCACTGAAGGTGCAGAAAGAAGCAGGGACAACATGATCCTCTGAGTGAGAAAACAGAGAGAAATACTGACGTTCAGCTTTCTGTTTGAGGCAAACACTGAGATAACACTTCTGAATGGGAAGGACAGTCTATCTTTTTTGTTTGCTTGATTTTTTTTAAGATTTATTTTTTATTTAAAAGATAGTGTTACAGAGAGAGAGGTTGGGAAGTGGATGTCTTCCATCTACTGGTTCACTCCCCAAATGGCCTCAATGGCTGGAACTGGGTTGTCTGAATTATCTGAAAGCAGGAGGCAGTAGCTTCTTTTAGGTCTCCTGAGTGTGGGGGTCTAGGTCCTTGGGCCATTCTCCACTGCCTTTGCGGGCCATTAGCAGTGGACTAAAATGGAAGTGCAACAGCCAGGACTTGAATGGGCACCCATATGGGATGCTGGCACTGCCAATAGAGGTTTAGGCTGCCGTTGCCCCCGCCCCAAGAGTTTTTATCTCAGAGTACATTGGTGTGTGGGTTTCCATATCTAAGTCACCTTGTAAAAGTTGTTTATACACCCTGGGCTTCTAAATTCTCATTTGTCCAGCAAATGTAATGGTAATTCTGCATTTAACACCAGATCCTTCAGAGGATGAAATAAAAGAAGGCATTTAAAGCTCCTAGCTTATGCTGGGATGCAGCCAGTAGATAGCATATCTTCCTGGTCACTTCTCACTACAGTTTTTATTTCAACCATATGCTTCAGAAGAGTCCAGACACCCTGCTAATGCCCCCCACTTCCATGAGGGTTTAATTAGACTATACTAATCTAGGCAATTCTATTTTTTTGGTAATCTAAGAAGAATGGGGATAAATTCCAATTGTGTTCTATGAAAGTCCCACCTAGCAAGATAGGTTTTCCTCACTGTTAGGAAGCACAGGCCAAAGGTCTACTCTCTTCCTACCTTTGGAGTTGTTGGAATGAGGATGAACTGCCAGAGATGTGAACTGAGGATGTCTTGAGCCTTGAAAGGAGAATCCTGAGAGCCAGGCCACATGGTAACAGCAGAAGGATTGGTGAACTGGCCAGGGAATGGCCTGGCCATTGACTTACCTTTCATTAGGCCACCACTATGTCCCCACACCATGAAACCGGTTTTCGTTTCAGCTGCTGGTTCTACTACCATAGCACAGAGTATGTTTGGAACCTGCTAGCAGTGGCAAGATCCTCACAAACATTTCAAAACAGAGAGGGGAGTGACCCAAAGATTATATTTCATGTGAAAAGCTACAGTCAATGAGATTTCCAGATGCTACATTCATTGCTTCCAAAGGTGGGAACCTTGAGTCATCAAGCCTGGGACCCATGCTGGTGCTGCTCCCTTAAAAGGTGAACATCAGCCTAGTCCACCTACTACAGTCAGAGCTGTTCCTGCTCTCAGCCACTCCCATGTTCTGCTCTTCTCGCTCCTACCTGGGAGAGTGTCGAGAGCAAGGCTGCAGTCCAACAATCTCATCCTGTTTTAGGTATAAAGGAAAAAAGACAAGTTGATCACACATCTATATAAGGAGATACATATCTTTGAGAAAGAAAGAAAGGAAGAAAACAAGAAAGCCGAAGTCAGGGGCTTTGCATTTGTGGTTGCATCAGTGTGGCAAATTCAGATGTAAGGAAAACCAAAAACTCAGACCATTTTTTAAGGAGAAATGGCTGGAATTTGTCAATTTATTCCTGCCTAGGACTCTTTAAGGTAATGCTGGAAGGGAGCTCTGGTCACCTTGAAATGTTTTGGAAGCGCCCTCACTGCTGACCTCCAGGATAGGGGCTGCCAGTGCAGAACCCAGAATTTGAGAGAGACTGAGGGTACATAACGTGACAGGGGTCTCCTCCAGTTGTTTTAAAGGCATCCCAATGAAGCCCTCTCCAGAGAGCTTACAGTTGGTTCATTTTTACAGCCAGTGATGTTAGGTTTGAAGACAGTTTGAGGTTTTCTATCAAAAACTTTAACATCTTGATAATGGGAAACACACTTCGTGTGTCTGAAGAACAAATCTCTGGAAAACATTACTGCAGGAGATTGTTCTTGTCTCCACTTCCTCTGCCTGTTCTGCAAAATAAAACAGCTATTCACCCCACCATACAATAGCAAGCTCTTGGGATTTGAGGAGGAGAAATCCAAGCCCTTGCCATCAGATGGGCTGTGACAGGTGTTTCCTGGAGCAGTAGGAATGGTCAGCAAACTGATCACCCATTGCAGGACCGTGACAGAGATCAGCCCAGACTCTGCAGCCATCTCCAGCTTCTCTCCAAATGTAGCTCATGAAGATGGCCGGAAGCTGATGGCATCTGGTGTGCACTTGTGTGCGCATGCAAGTGTATGCACATTTGCATGTGTGTGGGCATGGGTATATGTGGGCAGTGTGTTCTGCGTATACCAACATGTGTATATTTGAGTACATGTATGTGTGCGTGTGCCCTATGCGTTCATTCCATCAATGGGTTATACAGTAGACAGGATGCTACAGCCATTATGATGCCTCATTCCTTTTGACGTGGGCTGCACAGAAGCCCCGTTGCTGGTGTGGGTGGAGCTCCTGAGAAAGTATTAGGAAGTCACTTTAAAGAGAGACAGAAGTCCCTGTGAACTCAGAATGTTTTTGCCCTTTCCACTCTGTCCATTGGAGAAACAGTCTCAGGAAGTGTAGTAGGTGTTAGGTGCTCTAGAGCAAGATGAGAAGGCACGAGTTCCTGTAGTACAGGAACACAGTTTGAAAAGGACAACCACAGAGACAAAGCAGAAGGTGATGCAGTTAGCAAAGAAGGCACAGTAACACAGAGGCAGCATCCCAGGTTCATTGTGCATCAGCCTGGTAGATCAGGATGGGGTTCCAACACATCCTGGAGGCAGAGACGGAACGAAAATGAGAGTCAAAGGAGAGTGGAGGGAGAGAGAGAGTAGGTGAAAGAGGAAAAAATGAGGGGAGGGAAGAGAAGAAGAGAAGAGGAAGAGAGGGAGAAGGGGAAAGGTAGGAGAAAGGGAACAGTAGGAAGAGAGAAAAAGCGAGCAGTAGGTTAATAGCAACAGAAGGATGGACAGGGCTGCGTATAAGATAGGAGCCGTTACACTTGGTTGTATGATGTCTATGGAGCAGGCACTGGATACCCAAGCAGCCTGGGAAATAATGTCACCATGATCTTGAGTGATCATCCCTGATTTTGTGAGTGTTTTATGGCCTTAGTGCTTGCAAGTGGGAAAAGTTTGCACTGATCAGAAAAATGCATTTCTTAAATTCTGGATAAAAACTTGAACATGAAAACAGTAGTGTTTCCTTTACAATTGTGGATAGCTTTTCTTTCTTTACCCTTGTGTGTGTGTGTGTGTGAGAGAGAGAGAGAGAGAGAGAGAGAGAGAGAGAGACAGAGAGAGAGAGAGAGAGAGACAGAGAGAGAGAGACAGAGAGAGAGAATGAACTCCCAGACTCCTCACCGATACTTTCTTTCTTCCAGGGCACCTCCAGAAGGTTCCACCTTCTGGTTGGCTTATGCACACCCCTCAAGCACACGCTATGGTTCCCTGCCCTACCCGTGCACCCCACCTCTAGCCAGCGACTTGCTTTAATGGCATGCAAGTCAATATTAGCTGCAACAAGAGTCACTCCATCACTCTTGCTGGCATCATTAGGGCGAATAATTGGTCTGCAAATGATTTGTTTTAAGAATCCTGAAATTGAAATTACTATCTTGCAAGGGTACACTCTAAATAACCCTGGAATGTAGGTTGCTAATTATATTTGACCTATTGATTGCTGTGAATCTGTTGTGTATGAATTTTTGCCTTATCAATCAGAAGGCTTTGATATTCATGAATAATGACGTCTTCAGGACTTAGTTGTGCTAATTGTTATGAAATATTACCTCCTGATAGCTAATACTGGTCCCACAAACAATTCCCCTCCCCACTGCTCAGGAACAGGATATGATCAACAAATTGAATGATTTTCCCTTTAACACAGAGTAATCTGTCTGCTCCTGTGCAAATCACATTCAATTTTTCCTGGTATAATGGCTTCCTCTTTAGATAAAATGGACCTTTTGTACTTGTGAAAAATGTGTACAATGGCGGCTGCTGGCTGAGATAACAACTTCCTGAATTCAAACATTGGTGGTATGTGTGTAAAACACCAATGAGTAATTAATAAGATATTGATTGCTTCAGCCTCTTGTATTCATAGACTATATAATAAATCACAACGTGTTTGCAATTAGGAAAATCCATACTAAATAATGAAGTACTGTTATCTTAGTAACCTTAACAAGCATGGACTAATGCATCATGCAATAATTGCTGTAAGATAAGTGTGTCCATATAGAACCACTCTTCATCACACGCAACAACTTCTTGTTTTTGTGTAAATACCTATGAGTTAAAGGGAACAGGTGAAATGCTTAGGTTCCATCTCAGAAATACGTATTTTTCCTCCAGGAATTTTCCATAGCATCGGATGATAGGAGACTTCTCTGTCCACTCTCATATAGGTAGTGATTAAAACCTCTGTGATTTTAGCAATCACACAAATATACCAACATTTTTTTTAAACATTCCGTATTTACATTGCCTAATAAATGACCAGCTGGATAACAACATCAAACCAGCTATAGACAAAAAATGGTATAAGACAATTTCAACTTGAAAGTAAGTACTTTTTTTTGTGAAAAGACTTTCCTTCTAATTTCCACTTATTTTTAAAATCTATGGAAGAATTGATATTGGTCTTTTGGTTCAAAATATAATATTGAAGAGAATTGTTACTGCTCCTAAAAAACAAGACATGGATAACTTTTATCTTGGGCTGTTGTTAATGGAATTTTTTCTTACAAGACATGTTCCAATTTATATCTAAGAAAAGTTAAAAGGTCATGAACATGGTTGGTGTCCTTTTTGAGTGGAACAGTGTTTATAGCATGCATTTAAAAGCTGGAAGGGGTCTTGAGGTCATTTAATACCGGCTAATGTGAATCACAGAGCTGAGTTTCAAATTCAAGGCCCTCAGATGAAATGTCCACAGGTGGCTCTCCTCCCAGGTGGCTGCCCCTGTGAAGTGTAATCTATACAAGACGCACGTTCCACAGCAAGAGAAGTGGTCGAGTTCTAAACATCCATTACCCTTCTTACTGATTTTCCAGCCTTTCCAATGACTCAGTTCTAATGTCACCTAAACCTGAGCAGGTTGAATGTTGCTTCCAAAGTCAAATTGCAATTCCAGGAATGGATTATCATTGCAATACCACTCCCAATATAGTCAGTAGACACCTGACTACTGGTATTGCTGTTGCATGTGTATTGTTTTCTCTTCAGGGCACTGAGATCAGAGAAGGGAACCAAGGTAGACATTGCAAGGGCCTCATCAAGCAATAGTATGTCTTGTCTGGGAAAATAGGCTCACCAGCTTCATATTTTTAATTTAATCGCCAGCTACATCAATGTCAACTAAGATTTTTGAAAACCTGGGATTTTCAAAATACGTACAATGTTTCTTATTCTCATTTCAATGACACAGTATCCCAGGTGATTTAAAGTGCAGTCTCCATTTTCCTGATAATCCCTTCTTTTAAAAAATATTTATTTTTATTTGAAAGAATTTAAAGAGAGTGAGAGAGTAAGAAGGCCTTCCATCTGCTGGTTCACTCCCCAAATGGCCACAACTCCCAGAGATAAGCCAGTCCAAATCCAGTAGCTTCTTCAGGCTCTCCCATGTGGTTGTGGGGGCCCAAGAGCTGAATCAGCCTCAGCTGCTTTCCCAGCTCATAAGCATGGAGCTGCACGGAAAGTGGAGCAGCTAGACATGAACTTGTTCCACAGGGTGGAGTGCTAACCTTGCTGTGTCAAGGAGCTGCCCCCGATTCCTTCTTTTGTTATTCTGATTCATCACATAGCTCCAGCTTTTGTAGAAATGTGAAGCATCTAATTTATCATTTCATTCAAGAAATAAATACGTGTAAGTGGACTGGAAAATGGGGTTAAACGATTATTTCAGTATAATTCTGTAAATTCATGCATTTTTCAAAGTCTTCATAACACATTTTCCATGTACTAATTTTTAATGTTCACACACAACTAATTTGATTTATATTAATCTACTAGCATGCTATGCAATTCAGTGACTATAATGAATAACATATTGTATGCCTGAAAATTACTATGGAGATAGAAATGTTCTCACACACTAAAAGCATGTGGAATAATGCATATATTAGCTCAATTGGGTCTCTCCATATGTGCACACATTTCATTCAAAGTATCCTACTGTGTACTGCTACATAATTTTTATTTTTCAATTACAAGCAGATTAAAAAAATACTTCAAACGTAGGAATCAGGAAAAAGTGCCACAGCTGAGAAGATACTAAGGAAATTAGACAAAAAGATGGAATCTGGTGTCCCAGATGATCTTCCAGAACAGAAAATGGAAACTAGGTAAAAACTAGGAGAATGTTAACAAAATATATGAACTAAATTATAGCACTGCATAACAACAATGTATTAATACTGGTTCATTCATTGTAAGAATCATACTATGTTAGAATAAGCTATTAAAATGGAGTAAGTATACTCAGTATTATCATTCCACCTTTTCTATAGATCTCAAATTATTCTATAATTAAGTCTATTAAAAAATAAATGTGGCTCCGGTGCTGTGACATAGGTAGAGAAACAGCTGGCTGCAATGTTCATATTCCCTTTGGACAGGCATTCGATACCATACTGCTCTTCTTTCAGTCCAGCTCCCCACGAATGTGCCTACCTGGGATAGCAATGGAAGATGGCCTAAGGCTCGTGTAGGCTCGTGTACTCATGTGGCAGACTTGGAAGAAACTCCTGGCTCATGGCTTCAGACAGATACAGCACCAGCCATTTGGGAAGTGAATTCAGGAAGATTCTCTCTCCCTGTCTGCTTTCTCTCAGTAACTATCTTTCAAATAAATTAATTGAACAAACAATAAAAATGTAATAAAATTGCATTTGATTAAGCCAAAGAAGCCACTCATAAAAGAGTACATGTTGTAACATCCCATTTCTATGAGAAAATGTGATAGGGAAATATAAGATAGACATGGATGGATGAGTGGCGACTGGAATAGGCCTACTGGGATGACTGATGGGCTTTCTTTTCTGTGCATGAAAACATCTTTGTTCTGACAGTTAACTGTGGTGATGAATGCACGTAATTGTGAACATACCGAAAACCATTATTAATTGGTACCCTTTCATTGGGTGGATTATATGGTATGGGAATTGCCTCTTCATAAAATTACTAATAAAAAGTGTTGTAAACAGCTTGAAGTCACAGAGAGCTATTGAAATGTACAGAGTCAATAATAGTCTACTTTTGGATGAGTATTTTCAAAATAAATGCTAAGCATGGGTCTTCATTATACATCAATATTTAAACAGGTAGTTCTTAGTGAAAATATAGTTACTAACATCTCTCCACTGAATAAAAAAAAAAAACTATGCCGGTTTAAGAACCTGCTGGTTTGTGTGTGTGTATAGTTTAAATGGCTGCACTAAATCACATTTATAGGGAAGGTTTACAATGAAATGTACTATATATTAAAATGCACATTATTTGTTATGTCAAGGAGTTGAAGTTCTGGCTTTGTCCAAACATTTTACTTTCAAAACTGGAAGGCTAGGCAAGAATAGCATTCACAACTCACAGATTTTGTAATTACCTACTTGATTTGTAAATAATAGCTAATAAGCCAATCAGTGCTTCCAAGGGGCAGACACTGAGAAAGAGGGGCAGACAATTCTGGGCCAGATATTGCACAAGAAACCACTTCCATTTCAAACCACTTTGCACCCAAAACTTGCACTCTTTTTGTGCTTGAGAGATTCTGCTTGCAAACAAGGTTTTCCTGTGTTTCTCTCATTCCTTCTGCATTGTCTTTGCTACTATTGTCACTCCATAGCCCAAATGTTTTTCCAATAATTTTCAGTACAACTAATCTTTCACAAAGTAATGCTGGAATCATAGGACATACAAAGAACATGAAATGTTGGTGAATGTAACAGTCCGGAAGACAGAATTATCCATATTTTTGCCGAACCACTCTGTTTTCAGAAGTAGCTTCAGATACAAATAGGTGTTCAAACAGCTTTCACTGTCTACTGAATTCACATAATGTGGGATTTTTGAATTGCAAAGTGCTGTTAATGCTCTCATTTCGTACTAGTTTCCCTTAGAGAACAGTGCCAATTGGAATCACTCAACATGAACTTGTGAGAGGCAAAGTTGGGGTTACATTAAGGTGCAGCAAATTAACCGATGCCCAGAGTCTATACTGGAGTGCCTCGTATGAATTTCAACTACTCTGCACTCTGATTCAGCTTCCTACTATTGTGCCTGAGCTGAAGCAGGTATTTGGAGAGTGAGTCAGAGAATGAAGTGTGTCTTTCCTTCTGTCTTTCTTTGCTCTCTGTCACACTATCTCTCAAATAAATAAGATCTTGCCATATATGATTGTTTTTGAGAGTCCTGGATCTATGAAAAAATCCATTTTGGGGGTTCTGTATTTTTTATTGCTTCTTCCTTATTACTCCCTGTCTCTTGATTTTTCAGAAACTTAAATTTAAAAAATGCTTTTCACTGAAATACTTTCTTAGGCGTTGTGAAAAGGGATGTCTGTCATTTATGTCACCTCAAATAGATCAAACACAATGTTATGTTAGAACCACCTCGAGTACTTGAGTGAAACTGACTCACGAGATCTGGGACGGGCCTAGGATCTGCATTTCTCATTGGCTGCTATGCAGTGTTGACGCAGTCAGTAGGGAGACTGCACTGACCTAAAAAATGTTTGTTTTCCTAAGGGAAAGGATTACAAATAACATGACCAATGGCAGTCAATGTTGTCATAAAGATGGATTAAGAATAATGAGACTTGCATATTCATGCGGAAAATCACTCCACTGTGAGGAGCTCTGTAGTGATAAACTTGTGAAGATATCTCACCTGAGAGATGCTTTTCCTTTTCTGGCAAGCTGATCATGGCTTCTGCTTTGAGCACACTTTGCAGACTTTCTTCCAATCTTCAGATGTATGGACGTGTTGGGATAGAATTTTAATTGGCTGCAACTGATTCTCTACTATCACAGCACACAATAATACTGCACCTTTCCTGAAAGTCCATCCTCAGTAATAGAACACGAGGAATAAACAAATCGGTTGTATTGACTAGGTAAGCTGATTGACCAAAGACTATTTTAGATGCCATTACTGGGTTGTCACTTATCAATCAATGAGAATGGGATAACCCAAATAAGTGTAAGTAGTAATTTACAAATTCAATGTTATTTTTATGATTGAGTGAGCGGATATAAGTAAAGACATTTAATACAGTGCCAGACATATTTCTATATATGAATCCAACAGTTTATCCTATATTATTTCAGGAAGATCCTTATCACCTTTAAATCAGGATTAACTTAACTTTCCTGATTACTGGGCTGATGTGGTGTGTTACTATTTAACGTTAATATATGCAAAGTTTCTGCTGATATTTGGATAAGATTTGAATGTCTGACACATTTTCTGCAATTCAAATAAGCAGTGTGAAAAAGAACTTTACAAAATAATGATGATGTTTCAAAAGGATGGGCATCTATACCTAATTGTGAAAGATTGCATCACGTCTATATCCTCAGAATACCGTTTGTGGTCAGTAGCTTCATTCCAAGAATCTAATGATAAATTAGGTTCCAGAGAATTTGAGAAAATACAGGTAACTGGGGCTGGAATTGGACTAAAATTTGCTTTTTTCTGGCGACTGTTCCTTATTCCTCAGAGATGATCACAGTTCTATATTCCTGCTGAGACAAGACTGAATCAATGCTCCCATGGAGAAACTCATAAATGGACAACTTCTGCTTTATCCAGGTAAGGAATTAAAGGGTCAGTGCTGTGGTACAGTATGCTAAGCCACTGATTGTGACCCTGGATTTCCATATGATGCGGTATGTTCCACTTCATATCATGTTCCCTGTTAATTAGCCTGAGAAAGCAGATGTACTTAGGCTACACACACACACACACACACACACACACACACACACACTGTAAAGACTTGAGTCAAGTCTCCTGATTCCTGCATTTGGCCTGGCCAAGCTTTGTGCATTGCAGCCACTTAGGTGAGTGGAGTTAACCAGTGGATGAAATATTCTCTCTCTCTACCAGCCTTGCTTCATTTTGCTTTACAAGTAATTAAATAAATCTTTAAGAAAAAACTTGAATGAATAACCTTGAATATGTTGAATACATCTAAGAGAATTAAAAAAAATAAAAAGGGTCCCAGTGTGGTAACCTGGTGGCTAAAGTTCTTGCCTTGCATGCACTGGGATCCCATATGGGCACAGGTTCTTATCCCGGCAGCCTCACTTTCCATCCAGCTCCTTGTTTGTGGCCTGGGGAAGCAGTCAAGGATGGCCCAAAGCCTTGGGACCCTGCATCTCAAGTGGGAGACCCAGAAAAGGCTCTGGGCTCCTAGTTTTGGATCAGTTCAGCTCTGGCCGTTGTGGCTGCATGTGGAGTAAATTAATGGATGGAAGATCTTCTCTCTCTCTCTCTCCTCCTCTGTATATCTAAAAAACACATCTATTTTTTTTGCTGTATACTTTTTTAATTGATTACATTGCATTATGTGATACAGTTTTATAGGCACTGGGATTTCCACCTCCCTCCCCAACCCCCCCCCAAGGTGGATTCCTCCACCTTGTTGCATTACCACAATTCAAATTCAGTTAATATTCTTTCATTGCAAGCATCAACCAAGCATAAAGTCCAGCATCTTATTGTCCAGATAAGTTCAATGGTTTCTTGGGGAGACCATCTCTGGTCTGAAGGTAGAGCCAGCAGAGTATCATCCCTTTCAATTAAAAGCCCCGACATAACATCAGTAACAATTTATAATGTTATGGAATTAGTTGACATGGTATTAAGTGACCAATATGTTAAACGAGAAAAAGAAAAAAAAAGAATGTGAGGTCTGAACCACATCCTGTGTCTTCTACATTGACATTTCAATTATTAGTTTATATACAACTGGGTTCTTTTTAAAAATTTTTTTATTATATTTTTGACAATCTTTACATAGTAAATTATGGTAAAAAGTTTCAAGGGCTATAGGGAAATGGGTAAGACTATTATTTCCATAGTATTTCCTTCATGCATCTGAGGTAAAGGGGGATATTGAGAGAGAAGTCCCACCCAGTTTCCCACCCGCCCCAAGTCCCGGATGTGGGGCATGCTCTGAGATACTTGCTTAAGTGGTTTTGATAGTTCACCGGTTATGAATCGCTGCCAGTCTCGCCACTCCGAGCACGATGAGGTCGTTGAAGAATCCACTGATGGACATAGTCCATCATAGAGTCTCCATTTGCCCAGTATTTTCACTGCCAACATATGGCTGAGGTGGTTGATTGACCTGTTCTGTCTTCTGTCTTTTCTTGGCTAGGGTTACAACTGGGTTCTATACACCTTAAAATGGCTAAAGATTACTATTCAGCTGTCTCATGTCTATTTTAATTTTAGTATTTAGCAGTTTATGGCGTTGAAGCATGATTTTGCTGAACCTGGCTGTTTTTTGGGTAGTCTAACTCTATAACTCTAACAGCACATCTATTTTTAAAGCACATGTCTTGAGAATCTTTTCTGAGGTATGCGAAATATTGTGGAGGACACAAAAATGAGCAAGGCATGGTTTCTTATCTGTTAGACACTGAAATTCTTTGTTGTCAGGATGTACTTCGAGGGGAAGGAACCTGCACTTACTTCAGCTCATAAATCTATACTCTCATTAGTGAAAGAACTTACGAACCATAGTATGTGCTTGCCTAAGAAAAAGAAATTAAAAGTTAAATAATATTGCTGATGTGATATAAGAGTTGATACTATTGTTTTATCTCTCTTCTCCTGGGTCCATTAATGATACACATGACACCATTTAACAGTAATGAAAATTACACTTGAGTATTGGAAAGAACATCTACCCTTTTAGAATTTGCATAAAAATATCCCTGAGGGAATAATATTTTCTATAATCTAGTCATTGCCCTATACGGACCCAACAAGTTACTCTGCATAGTAATTAAGCAAGCACAATAGACAAATTCAGACTTCAAGAAGTCTGAATTTTATGGGTACAGATGTTCTCCTCAGCACAATCTATTCAGCAGTTCCTTGGGCCATAAATGTTTAATTTTTAATCTATTTTTATCAATTTTGTATAACGTAGGCTGCTAGTACACTACAAGAATCTTTATTAGTGTGCTGTAAGTGCAAGAAGTTGGCAGTAGGAAAAGCTTTCATAAAGTAAAATTTTATAAAGTATGTTCCCCTAAAAAAATGAATCATGTTCGCCTCAAAACACAGGTCAGCATCCTCATTTTAGAGCAGGAAGTAGATGGCTCTGATTCGCAGTAGTGCTTGCTGGTGGCAGTCTATTTGCAGACCTAACATCATTCTGGGGCATTACATGACTTACCTCGCAGATGTATTATTGGAAGCGCATGGAGTTACATCATCTATTTGTGCTGCAAATGTCCTTTGAAATGATTCAGGGACTTGAAACAATAGTCATTGCAGGATATATTTATCTTTTATGACTCAAACAGCTGTCCCACTTCTCAGAAGACCTTGTGGTATCGACAAATATGTGCAGATGAAAGGTAAATTGTTAAATAGTGGAAAGGGAGGGTGGGGTGAGCTGACAACATTACTACTGACATCACAAGATCATATATTTATCAGTGACCATAAACCTGAATGCCAGTTGTCCTGAAAACATGATAAATCATTTCCATACACAATGGTTGTAAAACTTGGAGACAAAATGTTCTGTTTTCATTTTTAAGCATACAATATAATACAGAGTTGGCAATTTTAAAATGACTCCTATGGCTCTCATGCAATGTGACGTTCAAAGCATTCTTTCATTCTCTCCTCTGGGTAGATCTGCCCAATACACAAATACACAGGTCATATCAGTCTTTATGTGTTGGCAGAGTAGGCTTACTGAAAACAAAAGAAGCATTCAGTCCAAAGCAGTGGCAGCAAAGGAGTTAATGAGTGTGAACTCTGAGCTACATTGGAAGATCAGTGCTTTTCAAGAAGAGGAACCACAAACAGGTCAAGTTCAAACTAAATTGGTGTGCTTCTCTCCCCCAACCCCCACACATCTGAACACAGAAGACCCTCACTCACCCTGGTGCCTACATTGGGATTCCCTGTCTAGGTTAATTTTTGCTAATCTTGCTTCAAGCCAAAAATACACACCCTTCTCTAGTTTTCCTCAAACCTGGGAATCACACTTTCCAACTACCAGTGTAGATTTTCTGTTACATTTTATCCTCTTCAATTGCCAAACCAAGATCATATCTACCTTACTGTACCAACAAGACCTGGGTTCTTTAACTGGTGTACCTCTCACAGCTGTTCATGTACCTCCAGTTAAGTTAAAAACTGTGCTATTCCTTGGATGAAGTCTGGGCAGGTCTGTGTTTTTCCTTCTGCACAGCAGTTCACAGAGCAGTTTTGTTGTGATTGTTACACTGACTAGCCTGTAGAGATTTTGAAGCCCTTATGAATAATAGTCGGAAGTTCTGTTATTGGAATTTGAATAATTTACAACTTAGAAACAATCCTTCCAACTCCAACTTTGATCTAAATTCCAGCTTATTGTTTACTGGACAAGTCCATCAGCCTTTCTGTCTCCCTTTTCAACTCTCCAGTATGTCTGAAAGTGCCTGTAAGAGAGGTCGGACTCAGACCAAGTAAGAGTTTGTGTTTTTAAATCTACTGCTCCACCTAAGGAGAACAAAAGCTTCATCACTTATTTGGAAAGACCACAAAGATCATCAACTTGGGGCTTGGACTAGAGCAATGGTCCTCAAGGGTTAGTCTTGGGAAACCTTGACATAGGAATTGCCAGGTTAAAACCATTTGTAGAATTATTTAGATTCTCACATGTGTCTTACTCACATTCTCCCATGAATATGATACATGCTATTGCAATTATTGAAGCAGAGATTAAGAAAAAAAAAACCAATGACTTGGTATTTAGCCACTAAAAGATTTTAAAAAATGTAAAACAATTCCATTTTGTCCTCCTGATTTTTAACAAAAACTATTATGTTTCAGGAAAATACTTATTTATATTAAAGCATAGTGAGTTCATTATTTGTATATCTTAATAAAGTAGTAAATATTCTTACATTGTCAAAATTTTGATTTCTAATACACTCAATACAGATAAACATTGGGTAGATTCTGATGCAACTTAAGATGTTGCTCCAAGCACCATGATTTGAGAGTAATAGTAATATGAAGTAAAGAATGTAAAGGTGAAAATGACAACTTGAGATTTTATTATTATTATTAAACTCCTTGTTTATATTCCTGAGGCACAATAACCTTTTATTACTACTTGTTAAATTTTTTATTTAGCAGAGGGTTAAGATTGTGAATATAAAGTAAGTTAAATGTGTTTCATTGCAAAAATTAAAAGTGAGAGAGAAGTGAGGTATTAGGATGGAATGTGTCATTGTGTTTTCAAACTAAATTTATGAAATGCATGAAATCTTTTCCCTTTATAATTAAATATTTAAAAAGTGAAATCAAAATCATAGTCTTCCTAAGAAAGTATGTGAATTGGAGTAAAATGTTGGACTCATGGTTTTACTTAAGTATTCATGACTTAAGTATTCAGTTTTCTCAGGATTTTCTGTATTTGTTATTATTTCAAAGTCAGGAGTCATAAAAATAGGTAAGGCATTGATTTGAGTATTTATGTCATCACATAGAATAAGTTATGGATCACTTGCAACGAAATGGAAGGGATTAAAGACCATTATGTTTGGAGAAATAACTCAGGCCCCAAAATACAGATATCCCATGTTACCCCTTATTTATAATGGCTAATATACAGAGTAAAAAATGTAAACATATATGGGTAAAATTGACATTTGGAAACTTGATTTTGTTTATACTCCTTGTCTGTGGGCTTGAGAAACAGTGGTTTTTCTACTTACTACTTGTTGAACTCTTCATTTAGATGGAGACTAAGGCCTGTGATTATGAAGTAAATTGAAAATATGTCTTTGTAAAAACTGAAAGAAAAATAAGAAAGGAAGGAGGTGTGAACAAGACAAAGGAGAATGGATAGGAATGGAAGTATGATCATATTCTTTTTTTTTTTAAGATTTATTTAGTTTTTATTGGAAAGTCAGATATACCTAGAGAAGGAGAAACAGAGAGGAAGATCTTCCGTTCAATGATTCACTCCCCAAGTGACTGGCATGGCCGGTGCTGAGCCAATCAGGAGCCAGAAGCCAGGAACTTCTTCTAGGTCTCCCACTCTGATGCATGGTTCCAAGGCTTTAGGCCATTCCCCCACCGACTGCTTTCCCAGGCCACGAGCAGGGAGCTGGATGGGAAGCAGGGTGCTGGGATTGGAACCGGCGCCCATATGGGATCCTGGTGCGTTCAAGGTGAGGACTTTAGCCGCTAGGCCACCACACTAGGCCCAATCATGTTCTTAAAATGGTATATATGAAAGACGTAAAATTTGTTCCCTTGTGTAAATAAAAGAATAATTTAAAATCTTTGATCTTGTGAGGTCTGCCTAGCCTCTCCAAGAAAATATGATTTAAGCATAAATAACAGGAGGGAAACTGTCACTTGTGCATATTTGCAGCTAAAATATATTGTTCCTTGTGAATGAATCTGTCCACCAAGACGTTCAGTCCCTGGTTCTTATTATTACTAGTAAGAGTTAAGTGCCTGATTTTTTTTATGTTCTTATTGTAAATGTTTCAAATGTTTTACATAAAACCTGTAGCTAAGCTAGCTCTCTCACTTTGACTTGAGTTTTGCTGACTCGTTTTGCTTGTCAGTTTTCTGTAACATGACATTCATCTGGTAAGTTCCATATGCATTGCTTCATATTGCATGTTTCAGATATTGCACTGGAGTATAGTGGTTTGCAGGATCATATTCAGTTTGCTTCCTTTAAAACATAGCTATTCTTCGGTCTTTTTCAAGCCATATGCAGGGACCTGGGTGGAAAGAGGAGCAATTGGGACATGAACCGGTACCCATGTGGGATATCAGCATTTGCAGGTAGAGGATTAACCAATTGAGCTGTCATGCTGACTCCCACATTGTTAATTTTAGATAAATTTATTTAGTTACTTGAAAGGCAGATTTACAGCAGGGGGTGGGAGCAGAGACTCAGAGAGAAAGAGATATTTCACTCACGGGTACGTGTTCCAGATAGCCGCCGAAGTCCATGGCCAGGCCAGGCCAAAGGCAAGAGCCAGGAATTCCAGCTGAACCTCCCGTGCAGGTGGTAGAGGCCCAACTATTTGGAACATCATCTGCTCCTTTCCCAGCTGTAGTAGTAGAGAGCTAGATGAGAAGCAGACCCTCTAGGACTTAAACCAGGACTCCAACATAGAATGCTAATGTTGCAGGCCAGCCCCCAGAATGCACATTGTGTACAAAAGTTTGGAAGATTCTTAGCATGCATGGATGTCAAGAAAATTTGCACTGAAATAAATATATTATTTTAATCCAATTTTCATAAGCTTTTTACAGTGCCCTCATCTAAATAAAAGGCAAAAAACTGTAATTGCAATTGTATGATTGGCGTAAGATGCAGACAATAAGATAAATTGTATTTTATGTCTATATTAACTAAGTGATTTCTACAAAATCAAATAATTATATCTTTTCTGGGTGAACTAGGTGAAATTATTTAATGACATAAATTGAAGAAACATTTTCCAATAAATATACTCAGAATGCTTGTTGAAATGAAATACATAGCTTTTTAAACATATCGGTATGTTTATAAAACCCTTGAGATCTGCTAAGGCCCAGCAATCAGGGACAACTGCCTTTGAAAAGCCTGCTTGTTGCTCACAGAACATAACAGGAAGGGCAGGGCATCCTACACAAGCCACCTGGGGAAGAAGTGGGGTCAGTCAGGATACAGAGGGAGAAAAGGAAACTTTAGCTAAAATTTTTACTATGGCTTCTTCAGAAGGAACAGACAAGGCAGGATAAACAGGCTTAAGTTTTGTTGGTCTGAATCATTTCAGAATGTTCTGGGGTCACAGGGATTATCCCAAGTGGTTCAGCACACAGACCTTGGGTGATAAGATGAAGGGTGTGGGATTTGGGCAAGAAAGCAGGCACAGCAAATCTGAGAATTTACTCCTCCGAGCTAGTTGTGCAAAGATGTTCCGGAAATGCTTATCTGGCAACACTGTACTCGCAGGCAGATAGAGTGGGTTAACCAGTGAAAGCTGCAAGAACAAATGTAGATGTATGTTGC
This sequence comes from Ochotona princeps, assembly GCF_030435755.1. NCBI lineage: Eukaryota > Metazoa > Chordata > Mammalia > Lagomorpha > Ochotonidae > Ochotona > Ochotona princeps. The sequence continues at coordinate 63,612,158 of NC_080841.1, read as the reverse complement.
TTGAACAAGAAAGATCTGCTTGTTACTCCTTTTCCATATCCTGGATACTCTGTCTTGCAATAAAACTCTTGACAAAATCCTTGTTAGGAAGACAGCTCTCAGGGAACTGTATCCTCCCACTGTTGACCTTCACTTGTTACAAATAAAGCTTTGCTTTTAGCAACTCCCTCTTGAGTCTGATTATTTGGCCATATCCCCAAGCATATAGACTCCCAAAAGACGGTGATGCAAGACAGAGCTGGTGGTCTGGAGTATTCTTGACAGAGAAAGTGATTGGGGATTGTAGATTTACAGTTGAAAGCCGGCTTAGGGCTTTTAAGCAGGCTTAGGGAGCAGGGATTCTCCAGGCAAAGTGTGGTGGTGACGAGACAGAAAGCCAAGGCAAAGTGCTCAAGCATATTCCTGGGTTGTCCAGTTAAGGATGTACTCAGCACTTGAGTGTAGGATAGTTGTAAAGCATCAAGTTTACAGGGATAGGAACAGAATAATTAAAATGACAATGATACAAGAGTTAGGAAATATAGAATAAGGAAGAAGCCAAGCTGTGTTAATGTAATTATTTTATCATTAACAGATCTGTTGGTTCAACATAAAAAATAGCACACAGCTATTACCTTTTAAAATAAAACCTAGAATCTGTGCATTGCCTACTTATTTTATTCAGATAAAGAAGTAGATTCAAAAATAGGCTAGAAAAAGCTAACAAGTGACCAAAATAGGTCTTGACTGCAAGTGAAATAAATGGTAACTACAACATTGAGCCCATAACCTTAGCAGTAAAATAAAATGAAGTGGAAGACACCATGTTGTAACAGCAATTTAATATTCAACAGATTGTAAAGAGAACCTACGAGGAATCATTTTATGCGTAAGAAGAAAATTACCACCTAACATAATCTGCGGTGAGACATATTCATGGTCACTCAGGGAGCCGCAGACTTCTGAATGGTGAATCTCTTTAAAATGATGATTGGGCTCTGGTGATCCCTAATTCATTTCTCTAGGTCTGTGTAACAGAAGGACCAATGCATTCTTCAAACATAGCTCACAATGAGGATATACAACCTGTTACCTGGATTGTGGGCAAGTAGGCCAATGGGACTGCTGCCAATGGATGATTGAATGGTTATGTGTCACAAAGCCAATGTTTTAAAAATCAAAAATGTTAGATCCTCATGAGATCTTTGCCTACAGGTAGCAGTAACTGAATCATTTTTAAATCTGTAAAAAGAGTGGGCTTTTTCCCATCTTTTAGGTTTAGGAAGGTTTAAAGAGTTTTTGAACTTTCTTCCAACTCACCAAGTACATTTATCTATGACAGTCATAACTGGATACAGGAGTAGACACCCCTTGATGATCCCTAATTCTTGGATTCTTGTCCAGAAATATCACAGATCTCGTTATTATTCCATAAAATTCACTTAGAATATACATTACAACTCTTCAGTGATGCCCGTGTGCTTTTTTTTTTTTTTTAATCAGGAAAGAAACTTTATTTAGACCTTCAGGAATACATATGCCATTCAAACCCTGGTGCAATGATTTCCCCATTTCATCCCAATGAGTCATCAATGATTTCATTCAGAAGTAGCCTTGTGGTGACAAACACGCGTCCTTCTTCTTTCATCCCATTCCTGCATCTCCAAGCTTGGCATCCTGGATTCATGCTGGAAGTTTCATACTAGATATTATATAAAGCTAAGCAGCACATCCTAGAAAATTTTTAATTTTTCATAATTATACACTATTGAAGATCCTCAGTCTGAGTGGGTCTAGAGGAATGGAAAAGAGGAAGAAAGAAAGGAAAGAAGGAAGGAAGGAAAGAATGTGATGAGGGAAGAGAGGTTCAGATCATAGATTAGCAAGGAGAAAATTTTTGAGAAACTGTGCTGCTACTTGAATATGAGGTTGTCCTAACATTTGGGCTTTTCATAATTTAGATGTTACATCAGCTAAGTGACTCAGATCAATCATGTATAAATTTAACCTGTTCCCTAGTCTAGTAGGTGAAATACTTGGCTACAACTTGGATTTTTCTCAAGAGAATTTTCATGGCGTACACTTCCAATGTTACATCCTTAAAAAGTGTACTGATCTGCGCCCTGTGCAGTAACCTAGTGGATAAAGTCCTTGTATAGTACTCCCATGTGGGTGCCAGTTCATATCCAGGCTGCTCCACTTCCCATCCAGCTCCCTGCTCGTAGCCTGGGAAAGCAGTAGAGGACAACCCAAAGCCTTGAGACCCTGCTCCCTCTTGGGAGAACTGGAAGAGCCTCCTGGCTCCTGGCTTCAGATCAGCTCATTGTTGGCTGTTGTGGCCACTTAGGGAATGAAACAGCAGATAGAAGATCTTTTTAAAAAAAAGTACTGATCCTTGCTTTTAAACAATATGTAAGATATCCTTTCCTCCCTGTCCATTGTCTACATTAGCATTTTTCATGTTAGGATAGTCACTCTTTGAAAGTTGCAAATGAAGGAGCACTTGTCTTAGTCTCTTTTCTGTTGTTAATAAGACAACATCAAAAATTGGGTAATTGGTAATGCAAAAAGGCCTGTTGGTTCACACTTCTTATTTGAGGCCAAGGGACTAAATCACATAGTGACTTTCCTTGCTGCTGGAGTCCTGAGAAAGTATACGACATCATTTAGCAAAGAAACGGAGCATTTGAGGGGTGTGTGTGTGTGTGTGTGTGTGTGTGTGTGTGTCTGTGTTCACTGGTCTCTTTAAAAATATATATTATTTATTTTATTCAAAATGTTTATTTACAAGTATCTACTTAGTTTTATTTGAAGAGCAAAGTTTTAGAGAGAGAGAGAATGGCAGAAAGAGAGATCTTCCATCCACTGGTTTCCTCCTCAACTGGCTGTCACCACCAGAGCTGAGCCAATTCAAAGCCAGTAGCCAGGATCTTTTTCCAGGTTTCCCACAAGTGTGGAGGGGTCCAAGGACTTGGGCCATCTTCCTCTGTCTTCCCAGGCATGTTAAAGAGAGATGGTTCAGAAATAAAGCAGCTGAGACTTGATCCAGGGCCCACAGGGGATTTTGGTGCTGGGGCAGAGGCCGAATATGCTGCACCATAGCACCACCTCCCCTGCTACACCATGGTGCCAGCCCTCATTTTATTTGCTTAAGAACAAGACAGAGACTTGTAGACAGATAGACAGACCCAGAGAAATTTCCCATCCACAGGTCCACTTACCCCATACCCATAGCAGCTGGGACTGGTACAGGCTGAAGCCAGGAGGAAGGAATTAAATCCAAATCCACAGGGATGGCAAGAACCTAATCATTTGAGCCATCACCTGCAAACTCCAAGGATGCAGGTTACCAACAGATGGAATCATGTGTTGAGCCAGAACTTGCATCCAGGTATCCCAGTGTGAGACGTCAGTGTCCCAAGCAGCATCTTACCTTTTGTACCCGATACAGATCTCTGTCTCTTTTCATAAACTCATTGGGATTCAAAAATAGGGCTCCATCCTGAGGCATTTATTTAATCCTAATCACATCCCTAAAAACCCTTGCCTATGCTCAGCAACAACTTACCGTTCTACCTTCTTATTCCTCACAGTGCAGGTGAAGTGTCAGTGTGACACTGGAGGTGGCAAACTGTATTGAAACCACTGAACCACTTGTTTCTGTTAAATCGTTTTTACATTTCAAGTACTCATCACAGCACTCTGTACCTGCTGTATCTTTGGCAAGGATAATTAGAGAACTCTCCAGATATATCAGAAGTACTCTTGTCTTAAGTTTTGATTTTCCACAAATAACAGCGTCTCCGTATTTTCACTGCCATCATTTATATACATATGTGGATTACTGAAAAATCTCCTAACCAATCGTCATGCCCCAAATCCTGCTTCTTGGTTCTCACTCTGACCATGTGGACCTTGAGCAAGTCTTGCTCTTCTGTTAAAAGTTAGCTTAGTGAGTGAGTGTGTGGCACAATGGTTAAAAAGATGCGCGGTAGCTTAGGGATAAATCCTCACCTTACAACAGCTGGGATCCCATTCCCATTTCCACAAAGTGTGATTTGTGTCCCAGCTGCTCCACTTCCCATCCAGCTCCAAGCTCATGGCCTGGGAAAGCAGTGGAAGATGGCCCCAAACTACCCTGCACCCACATGGGTGACCCAGAAGAGGCTCCTGGCTTCAGATTGGCTCAGCTCTGTGTTGCAGCCACTTGGAGAATGAACCAGTGGATGGAAGATGTTTCTCTCTGTATCTCTTTCTCTGTAAATCTGCCTTTCAAGTAATAAATAAATAATTTTAAAAAGATGTTTGGAATGCTTGCATTTCATCTCATATTAAGAGCCTGGATTCAAGTCCTAAGCAAAAGAGTCCACCCATCACTACATTGTACACACCACAGCCCCATGGGCAGTGTCATTGACAAACAAGTTTTAATGGAAGACAGATTTGAAAACAACTACTTCAGATGATCCCTCAAGGTCCTTAAAATCCCTATTGTGAATGTGGCATTTATGGTGATATTTTATTGCCTGAAGTGACAGGAATAAGCCGAAGTAAATAGAGTACAAAGTTGAGCAGCCTCTGACATGTGAAAAAAATGTTTAGTTTCATCAATCATTAGGGAAGTACAAATCAAAACCACAGTGAGATACAATTTCATACACATTACAGTGGATAGTATAGAAATAAAAGGCAGAAAATGGGAAGTGGTGCTGAGGATTAGTAAAAACTGAAATTCAGGGGCGCTGTTGATAGGTATACAAAACAGTGTAGCACTTGTGGAAAAACACTAATGCAGTTAGTTAAACATTAAACACCATATTGTTGCATATGAAGGAACTCCTTACTTTCAACTTATGGATCCATATCCAGATGCTTGAACGCAAGGAATAAATATCTACGTGCTCATGCCAGTAGCAGCATTACTTGTAATAGTCAAAAGATGGTCATGTCCCAAGTGCCTGTGCAGAGAAACAAAACATGATAGTTACAGCTACTAGAATATGATTCAGATACAGTGGGAAGGAAGTCTTAGCACAGGCTCAGGTAAACTCTGAGGGCATTATGCTGAGTCAATTGAGCTAATCCCAACAAAACAAATATAATGAAATTACACTTATATGAGCTGGTTAGAACAGTCAATATCTTAGAGACAGAAAGTAGAATGCTGGTTTCCAGGAGCTGGGAAAGACAGAATGGGGAATTAGCTGTTAATGGGGGACATTTCAGTTTAAGTAGAAAAAGCTCTGATAATAGAGGTTGATGACAATCATACAAGAGTGAGGCTGTATTCCGTGCTACACTTAAAATGATAGAAAGGACAAATGTTATGTTTTGTCTCTTTTGCTAGCATAAAAATCTTCCTGAGTCTCATTTTTTGGGAAAGACGCACCCAGCAGCGATGAGGAGATGCCTCCTGAAATAACAGCTGGAGTGTTCCATACGGTGGTACCTGCTGACCAGACTGAGGCATTTCTCCTTCCTTTTGGCAGGGGAGATTCAGTACCATGATGGTCAGGTTGTGGAGAACAAAAATAGACCCTCTGCATTCAGCAATGTTGTTTTGTAAGTTGGAAGCACTGATATGTTTATGAAAAAGCAGCACTTGCTTATTGTACCTTCTTAAGAGAAATTGCCCTAAATTAGTCTCTTTGATTTCATATAGCTCAACTGGGGAACTCAAGAGAAATGAAATTCACACATTCAGACTAAAGTGCCTTGTTTGTACCATGATACACTTGTCACCTTTCTTGAGGCACTGAACACCTGGGTCTCAAACATTTAGCTTACAAAACACATTTTTACTACAAATCTGTCTGAAGAGAAAATGTGATACTGCAGTCAAATATACTTACAGGTGCACAGATTTAGTGAATATAGTTCGGGGGGAGAGGATGCAGTCTCTCAATAGAAATGACCATTCTACAGTGTTACCCAGTTGTTGTCCTAGGTTTTTTGTTTGTTGGTTGGTTTTTTGGTAAAGCATCTGCAACAAATGACCTATACTTCTTTGATACTCTAGGCATGATGTTTTACCCTCCTTATCACATACCTTATATGTAGAGTTGATGTTTTGCCTCTATATGCAGCAAATTGCCTAACACAACTTCCTATGATTAAATATAAGTTCTGTGACAGCAAGTAATTTAACTGTGTGTTGTTCAGCTCCATATCAGCAGCTTATGGTTCATGGTAGATGAGGAAGTAAGGGAAGCATTGTGACTCTCATGGTCCTAAGCCCATTCTCCTTTGGAGGATTTTGTGTCTGTTAGTATGAAACAGTGCCTTTTATGACAGAATTGATGTGAACATGATTATAAATCAATCTGAGTATATTATTACTGGAGCTCTCCATGCCTTTGATATTGCCCAACAATTGTATCCCTGCAGAAAGGTCTGGAATGTTCTTCAAGACTTTCTTCACCTTCAAAATCCTTGACGGTCTTTCAATAGTCACATGCTTTTCATATTTTAAAAGAAACTGGTATTTAAATATTTCTATGGGCACCTAAAATACTATTATTCTAAGCATTGTATATTGTGCCTAATGGAGGAATTGTTCCTAAAATATTTGTTGGATGACAATGAATGCAGCAAAAGGAAACAATTACCCATTCCCTTCTTTTTGCTACTGGTAAGATAGGTGGTGAACTTGAACTTTGAAGAGAAAGCAAGCAGCAGATCATAGTCAGCCATAACCTTCTTGCAGCATCATCATTTCTCTATTGACTGCTATGTATTTTTTTTAGCAGGTAAAACGGCTTAAGGTTGGAGAGGTTAAATTTCTCCAAGGTTGTACACTAACAAATAGAAGAACTGGACTAGAACTTTCAAGTCAGTATTGGTTATCCACCATAGGAGGTCTTATTCAAGGCAAGTATCCAGGTCATCTTCCTCCAGCCTGCTTTTTAAAATGATTTCTCATCTTTTCCAAATATCCCAAAAATGTACATGCTTTGAAAATGTGTCCCCCCAGAACGTACGTTGGGGATTTCTAGCTGTTTTCTTTTTTTGCTCCTCTACAGCCTGCCAAGGGAGGACATGCTCACCTTGGGAGCAAAGAGACATGGGAAACCTCACCAGACTCTGCAATCTCTGATAACTTGACCTTGAACACTCCAAACTTCACAATGGTGAGAAGTAAATGCCCACTCTTTATAAATTACTCTATCTTGAAGTTTTTTTCAAATAAAATCACAGAAAGACTAGTTAATTTCAAATTATGTTGAAGCAAAGCCCTACAGAATAATCACAACATGGCAGGTGCTTTAATAAGGATCAAGACCAAAGAATAAATAAGGTTTAGACTTGAGCTATAAGAACTCACAGTCCTTTGTTATTCCACTCCACCCCCATACTTGGAACTACCTGAATGTCTTGAAGTCTCTCCCCAAATTTAAAATCTTAAACGGTCTTTAAAAATTGTCTTAAAAATCTTTTCTTTGTGGAACCCTTTCTTTGGCAGTCATAGTTAGTCATTTTCTAATGTCAGATCGCAGATTACTCATGATGTTGTGGTCATTATGTTTTATGCTAAAGTAAATATCCAGATATTTATCTTCTTATTCACATTATAACTTTTTTAGAAGAGCTGAATTTAATGAACTAATCAGCGTATCTAGACACAAGTATTACCTTCATCATTCATTCATTCATTTCCACTTTTTTAAATTCTAGAAAGATATTTACTAAAGTTTATAGTATTTAATAGCTCAAGAAATGGAATAAACATCTTTTTCCTTATAGGACTGCATTTCACAGAATCATAGCTGAAACCAGAAGAGGGAAGGGGCTGGCTTCATATTTTTCTTTGAAGTCTTTGTTCTGCCCATATTTCTTATGTATAGTGATAAGTTTTGCACCCAATAAATACAAACAGCATATGAGATAAAAGAGATCATTTAGACTGGAATCACTTAAGATTTCAAGAAGTTACAAGTTGCCTAGAGCGGGAGTTGAATGATGAGAAGAATTTCGAAGTACAAAGTCCAGGAAAGCAGTGAAATGTTATGAGTGAAAGAAGAAAAACCAAGATGAAAGAAGTGGGGTCTTGTCAGAAAGTTAAACAAAATAGATTCATGTAGGTGGATTTTGAGCTTTGCAAAATAGAGATTGGCCTAGATGTTATGACAGGGATCCAGCTCAAGTTTCAGTATTGCATATCCCAAGTGGAAAATCAAATACTGATTTATCATATAATTTCCTGAGAACTTTGATCCATCTCTGGTAGAGTCCAGGGTCTTGCCTTAATACCTTCCCTTTCTAAGCATCCTTCCAGGACTCAACAATGAATGAGTAACTGGTGATTGAAAGCCTTTCCATGAAAGAAACCCACTGCTGCGAAGGGCAATATTCCTTTCACTGCTCTAACCATTGGCACATCCTTTTTTTTTTTTTAAGATTTATTTTTATTGGAAAGGCAGATTTACAGAGAGCAGGGGAGACAGAAACATCTTCCATCCACTGGTTCACTTCCCAAATAGCCACAATGATGGGAGCTGAACCTATCAGACCAGAAGCCAGGAGCTTCTTCCAGGTTTCTCATGCAGGCTTAGGGTTCCAAAATGTTGGGCTGTCCTCCAATGCTTTCTCAGACACCAGTAGGGAGTTGAATGGGAAGTGCAGCATGTAGGACATGAACTGGCATCTGCATCATGTCACTGGCACTTGCAGATGGAGAATTAGCCAACTTAGCCATTGTGCTGACAATAGCACATTCCTAATCTTACCATTTTGGGTGAATTGTGGAACTGGCTTGAAGGATCTGAGTACCAAAGAGAAAATCTTCTGTCATTTAATGGTTTTACCTTTAATTCCTTTTCCATACCAACACAAACCCAAGAAAGAAGAGTATTCACATTCTTAGAGATCTACACAGCCTTCACATGATCCCTGACCCCATCTATTTTCACCTATAGTTTCCCCATTATACAGATATGAAAATGGGAAGAAATTGAAGCAGTGTGCACAAGCTCGTGCAACTTGAGATAGACGATGCAAATCTATAGCTTGTTGTATCCACCATACCTGCCCACACCTCTCTCTCCACTGCCTTTCCAAAATCTGCTGGCTTCTACAACCACATCAGGTTGGGGTACTTTGAAGATACAGAAAAAGGTGATCTCTAAAGCCTCTTAATCGCATTTTTCTTTCTCACTTCCTTTTTTTTCTTTCTCACTTTCTATTTTTTGCCATCCTAAATATATCTTTGAGTGCAGTAGGGAGAAGAAAATCAGTGCACCAATTTGGATGAAAAACAAAGGTATGTTCAATGAAGTTTAGCAGGAAGAAATATTTGAACTTTTTCAAATACGCTAACAATACGTATCACAGATACTTAAAAAGTAATGCTAAGTTTTCCTTCCTGATTAGAAATGATAATTTATTCTGGTAATGCAGAATTCTTGTAGGCAGTGATATGAAATTCTATCATTGTTTGGATAATGTACTGTGGTTGTTTTCATAATTTGAAAAATTAAATTTTCATGACTCTTACTCTGATTTTCATACAGTAATTTTCATAAAGTAATAGTGTGATTCTTTTGGCATATTTATAAGAATATGCTTTTTAAAATTTAGATTTTTTTTTCTTAGGCTGACTATGATAATTTTCTTGCCTGGAACTCTTGAGAAAGTAATCCTCTTCCATTTCTTCAGAAAAAAACTAACACAGGCAGTGCATAACTATGTCCATTTAGAGTCTTTGCCTAAACTCTAGTCTTTGTATCACCATGACAGAATCTACCCTATATTAAAAAAGGAAAGAAAAAGAGCAGAAAACTGTCTTTAGAGAATATATTTTCTAATCAAGAAGCATTTTACTCTCATTTTCTGAAACTTTATGCAGACCGTTATTCTGTCCCACAGGACTCACATACTAAGAGAGTTTCCAGTACCATAAGATGGGATTCCATACCTGTAAGCACCGAGTAAACTTCCCCAGAATAGGCTTTAATTGGGACTTTTAAAAATAAATGTGACACAAAGAAAATTAGCTGTAATTGTTACATATAAAGAGAGAATTCCAAGACATTAAGGCAGAAACTTTGTTGAGGACGAATCCACAGCCCGCTGAACTGCCTTTGAAGCTTTTTATCTTACAGCTTCAATTTGTCTGACAACACCACCACAACTTATTAATTACAAGGTTTCCACTTAATGACAATGGACACTGTATAATAGGCTCGCATTTTATCTACCTTCAGGAATGTATTACTCCATAAAATGAGTATCTAACCATGTTAGAACAGATTGCATACCTTCAATAATGTGGATTCATAGGAGCATAAGCATTTCTCAATGTATGAAGTTGAAAAATAATTTAAGAATATCAATCATTTCTGTTTGAAAGAATCAGAGAGAAGGAAAACAGAGAGAGATAGAGAGAGAGATAGAGATATAGAGAGATCTTTCATTCACTGATTCTCTCCCCAAATGACCATAATGGCTAGACATGAGCCAGTCAAAGCCAGGAGACTGGAGCGTCCTCCAAGTCTCCTATGTGGGTGCAGGGGCTGAACAGCTTGGTTCATCCTCCTCTGCTTTCCCAGGTCATAATCAGGGAGCTGGTTCAAAAGTGGAGCAGCTGGGACTTGAACCGGCACTGATATGGGATGCTGGCATTGCAATATGGAAGCTTAACTTACTATACCATGGCACCAGCCTCAAATATTTCTTTCTGATTTGTTGAATTTGCATTTTTATGAAGATTTATCTATTACTTGAAATGTAGAGTTGCAGACGGAGAAGGAAAGATAGAGAACTCTTTCATTTGTTGTCTCATTCCTCAAATGGCCATAAAGCCTGGACTGGACCACAAAGAAGCCAGCAACCTTGAAATTCATGCAGATCTCCCATATAAGTGGCCACCTCTCATGAGTTTCCCAGGCATATCAGCAGGGAGCTGTCTGGAAGTGACAGATAGATTTGGACTTCAACCAGAGTCCATTGGGGATGTCAGCATTGCATGCTGTGGCTTAACACACTGAGCTACCTTGCCAGTCATATGGCTTTTCACCTTAAAACTAAAAGCTTTGAAGATCAGTAAGGTTAGAAACCAGTAATGTTCCCAGAAATGTAGAGGGTTTAACCTTCTAGGTGACCAGAGAGTTGTAGACCCACATGGAGATTATAAATGCAAGTTAAACTACATTTTAGGATTACTTAATTTGCTAACATTATGTACATGTTCAGCCCGGATTTAATAATGAGCTTTGCTTATGTCAAATATACCGCAATCCATGGGAGCAGCCAAATCTCTGTTGATTTGAAGCACCTGGGACCCCTCCTCTCCATATGTTTTCATTTAAGGGCCAATTTACCCCAGGAGAGCTCAAATGAAAGTTTTAAAATATATTGCTGCAACATCGAATTTAAGCAGTTGGCATGTATTGAAACAATATGCAGACTTTCCACATGATATGTGTAAATCTTCTATTAACAATGTCAGCTGTTGACAAATCATTAGTCATTCTGGCATGGAGGAAAACCTGGGCATGTGCTGCGCTGACTGCGTCTACATTATAGCAGGAGAGGAAATGTGCAGCACTTCATGGGTTCAGGTCAATAAGAGCTGCACGAAAGGATCTAATTTAAATCACAATGGCGTCATATGCTCTATGAATATCTATTAGGCACTGCAACCACCCAGATCTGATTCCTAATCTGCAAACAAATCTTCTCCCTGGGTTGCGGATGGCTCCTTGCCATTGGTCCCTTTACATCTTCATGTGTGTTAGACACCCGAGATGAGAAAAGGTGGTTTGAGTGTTGTGGCTGGCATTCTACCCATGACCCATGGGCCCTTTTCTTGGTCTAAAGAACCGCAGCAACAATAGCTCCTTTATGGCAGTCATGTGATTATGGTATGGGACAGCCTTCCCTTCAAATGCAAGATCAAAATAAGCATAACTAATGGAACCATCAAAGAAATTGGTTGAAAGTTCCGATTTGAAAACACTCACACATTGCACATTCCTCACCAAGGCTTTTCCCAGGGGAAAAATGGCCTGGAAAAGTGAATGGGACACCGCCAAGAAGACTGAAGTCTGCTTGGTGCCAGGTTGCCCTTCGTCTCGCTGAGTTCGTCCTCTCTAGCTCTGGGGATTCCAAAGGAGAAAGATGCTGCTCAACATTGTCTGGGTTTCTCACATATGCCAGCGAGCCCTGTGTCAAGGAATACCCTCTGGCCTTTCATCCTTGAAAAGCAGGGAGGAGATTCATGTTTGAATGCCCGGGCTGCCGAGTTGAAGGGTGAGGGATGCAATGAACCATACAATGGATAGATGTGAGTCAACATCAAAAGAGCTCCCATTCCAACTAGAAAACAGTACACGGTTTGGTACGAAGAGCCAGGTTCCCATCTCATGCAAATGTGAAGATTCAGCTGCTGAAAGAAAGGAGTAGTAACCATGGTATTTGTAGGAACTTCAAAAATCTAGGCTGAGAGAGCCTTGCCTGGAAGAGCTCTGGAAAGTGTAGTAGTATATGAATCTTGAGAGATTGGCAGAAGCTCCTGTGAGCCTAAGAAAGAAGCAATGATGTTAACACTCAGTCTTAAAAATTGACTTGGTCAGGATAGATAAGGAGAAATCAATTGCTTATAGGCAGCTTAGAAATTACATTAAAAAACAAGCATAGTGATTTTATGGCATGATTCCAACTTCTCTGAAATTTATACAAGAGTCTTCATAGCAAACCAAATTGTTCACAAATGTGGAATTTCTTAGGGATACCCTATGCTCAAGCTCTCAGTGCTAAACTCCGGGGAGGGGGAAGCTGAATGGTGGTAAAGGCTAGCTGTACGGTAGGCAACATTGTCAAGGCAGGTAATTCTTTAATTTTTTCAGCTTTTGTATAGAGGAAATAAAAGAGGAAAACTGTTGTGATTTTCCATAGTTTTTCACAGTCTTCATAGAGTCTCTATTGGCCAGAGCAACAATAGGAAACAATATTTTCAAACAACAATACTCCTGATAGGGTTGTGAGAAGTTTTGCTCTTTGAAAATAGACAGCAGAAGAAAAAAGAGAATGCAGAGACTGGTACAAAAAGGTTTACTCAAGTTCCAAAAAGGACTTGTTTCCAAGAAAAGTAAAGATGTGTGTGTATGTTTATTTCTAGATAGCTGAATAAGCAGCATAGGAAAGAAATCAGTGATCAAAAGTTGTCAATGATTTATGAATACTTCATCAAAGAAGATATATGAATGATCAACCATCACTATGGATGAGATAGCTCTATATCACTAGTCATAATAAAAGAAAGCAAATCAAAACCTCACTGAGACAGAACTGTGTCCATTAACACTGGAGGAAGTTCCTGGCTCCTGGCTTCGGATTGGCACAGTACTGGCCATTGTGGTCACTTGGGGAATGAATCATTGAACGGAAGATCTTCCTCTCTGTCTCACATCCTCTCTGTATATCTAACTTTGCAATAAAAATAAAATAAATCTTTAAAAAAATCTGCTAAATGTAAAAGATTTGCCAAAGATGCAAAGTGAATGGAGCCTTTTTTCATTGTTGGTAGAAATGCAAAATGTTACAGCTACCCTGGAGACTGGCACCCTAGAATCTTAGAAAGTTTAATATGTACTCAACTGTGTCATCCAACATGGTCTTTCCAACTCTTCTCTGCAAGAGATATAGAAACATATGTTGCAGATACATACAAAATTTCTACAGCAGCATTATTTAAAATAATCAAACACTGGAAACAACCCACATGCAAACCAATCGGTGAGTTGATAAATACAGTGTAATATCTATGTAAAATACTATAAAATACTACTCATGGGTTGTTTTCATGTCTTTGCTATTATAAAAAAAAAAACTACTACTTGATGACAGAAAGGAGCAGAACAGCCACAAAAACCATAGAAACACAGAAGAGCTAAGTTTTGACCTAAAGCCAAAGGTCACAGAGGAGGACAAATTGTCATCTCAGCGGGAATATTTTGGGCAATGAAACTTTCACACCTTGCTTGATATAATAGCGTTAAAATAGAAAACATTTACCAAAATGTATATAATTGTACATTAAGAAAAAAAACATAAAATTGAGGAGAAATATCTCAAAGCACAATATTGACTTTCAAAAATTATACATAATCTTTGAAAACTAGTGGTTTGTTGGGTAATATTTTATATATATCCAGAAAAATTTAACACTCAGTAATACCATCTACACAGTATTTTTTTGGCTTGGAGGCACACTGCTTTTTGTTAGCTAAAGATAACAGCAAATCTTGAATCACAAATCACAAAGGAGGAATATAAGCTATTTCTGATCATTATATTGGGAAGCAGAGTTTTGTAGCATTAAAAAACATCTTTTAAATGCTAAGTGTATTCCTCTGGACCTTCTCAATGATAGAAAATTATTGTCTTAGAAACAATTTGGGCTGTGGAAATAGACAAATATCACTGGCAGTTGTGTTTTGAATTAGCAGATAATCAGCAATTGGAATTCGTTTGGACACATGGACTCTAATGTTATTGATTTGTAGGCTTAGAACTTCCTAGTCCTTTCTAGTCTCAGGGAATTTTGGAGTACAACTTGCTTCCTGGGGAATTATCTGAAGATTGGCTGTCATCATATTAAATTTGATTTACAACAAACAGGAATGAGAGTGGCTATAAAGGTGAACAAGATCTGGAATGAATTCAGGTCTGAACTAAAGATTTGCCACATTTTAAGTGAAAATATAACAAATGGGAAATTGAAAGATCATCTAGGGAAAGGCTATGTGAGAACGTGTGGTCTGGCCCTGATACTAAGAGGAGCTTAACATTGCTCAGCAGTCCTATCACCTGGGCCACACTTAGCATTAAGTATAACTGAAAATGCAGTTTTAAATACATTCTTTATTTGTTTTTGTTTATTTTAGTTTAAGGAACTAACTAAATGATGATGGTTGTCTATCTAGAGGCCAAATTATCTTTATTATCATAAAAAAGAGGCTGTTGCATAGGCTAACTACAGCATATCACGGAATAAAGCACAAGTGAAGTACAATATATGTCATTTTGTTTTGAATCAGAAGTGCCTAATTGAGCTTTTAATATGGATAAGTCTCTATGTTTTCAAAAGAGTCATACAATTAAGTTATACCACTAATCGTTGTGAGAGTATACTCAGCCAAATGCACGACATGGGAAATTTTATAGTGACATCCCATCTTCATTTTTCAAAATGATTCAGCGAAGAAACACTATAAAAAAGATGGAGAAAAGGAGTAAGAACTGCTAAACCAAAAGGAATGTAGAAAATCTACCAACCAAATATGACATGGTCCCAATTGAGATCATGATATAAACAGACCAATGGTGAAAACACATTTATTTTGAGACAGTCTGAAAATGTAATGGAAACACAGACTAAGCATTAGATATTATTAAAGCATTTGACCAGTTTTCTCTAGAGTGATATTGGCAACATAGTTAAATATCAAATTTTTAGTACATAATGAAGTATTTATGAGGTTACTGATATGTTGTTTGATATTTTCTTTAAAGTTTTACAGTTCAAAGAACGGTTGAGATTGATGTGACAAGAAAGAAAAATACTGAACATTATTAAAATAGGTCATGAGTACATGGAAATGTACTGAACTGTTAGTTTCTAATGTGCTTTTCTTTTAAATGTTTTATCATAATATGGTCTTTAAAATGGCAAATAAATAATATCTGTCTTATAATCACAACATAATCACACTTCCTGACAAACCATTGTGGTTAGGAGGGACTTAGACTGTGGCTGCAGAATAATTTAAGTTCAATCCTGGATCTTCCAGGTCCAGAAGTCAGTTTTGTAACCTTTCTGATTGTGGTCTTCTTAAATATCACATGGGGACTAAAATACTATGTATCTTCCAGATTTTTACACCAGATCTTAACACATACCAAACACTCAATATTTGGTGATTAATCACACTGAAAGTAAGCAATGCATGAAAGGTGATTTAACCGGAAGATAAAACTTTTAGTAAAATGGTAATATTTCTATTTCATAATCATTGACTTTGAAGTAAGAAAACAGCATCCTTCTGTCCTCAGTCTGTTGTCCTTCACTGAGAAATGTTTAAGAGGAATCAATGTTTGAGACTGGTAAGAATAAGAGGAAATGTTCAAATCACTTTCAGCAGGATGTGTATGTGTCAACTTGCATTTAGATAAGGGGAAATTTTCTACAATTAGATCAAATGTATATTTTGAGAGTGAAAAAAGTTGCCTTTCATTCAGAATTGATGACATATCTTAGTCTGCTCAAGCTACTTTATCAAAATGCCATTTAATGCATGGTTTAAACAATAGATACTTATTTTCCCACATTTCTGAAATTACATCCCCCTTTCCTAATGTCTTTGATGTAGACTCATCAGACTTCATCTTTCTCTTAGGTAACCCACAATTCCTGTTGATTACAAGTCAATATCTTACGGAAGATTATAGTCAATATCTTACAGAAGATTTGCATAGTACCTGAAATGTGCTTTAAAGTAGTAGATCCCTTGTATAGGTGAACAAAACAACACGTGGACCCATCCAGTGGCCAGACGTTTCAGTGGTGGAAAGTATGACTCTTTAAGCAAAGAATCACTAAGCTGTGTGTTACCTATATGCTCTCCAGTGAGACTTTGCTCTCTCTTGAAATATAGCAGCCTGGCTTTCCAAAGAGTTTTCAGAAAGACATAAAATGCATAGCTATTAACATATGTCATAGGATCAGATGGGCCTGAGGTACAACTGCGGCTTCATTACCTTTAGAAGTGTAACAACAAGTAAAGGAACTTAGGAGAATGGAATTTTCCTTGCTTTTTGAGATGAGCAGCAGTGTCCACTTCATTTGAACATCCATGAACATATGAAGGAAGGAAGGAAGGAAGGAATCAAGGGTGGAAGGATGGACGGAAGGTAAAAAGATGCAGGACAGATGAAAGGAAAAGAGGCGAGAGAAAAGCCCCGGTGGCAGTCTCCACAGTGGGTCATTCTCTGCTGGAAGTGAATACCTTGGTGAAACACAAGGTGCAGAGGATACAGTTCTCTCCAGTCTGTGATCAGAACTAGAGTTGGCAAGAAATCCTGTCAGCATCCGAAGGGAAAGATGTGGCTCAATGCTTCCTCCACCTTCCACAGGAGCAGTGGAAGCTGATGTTTGTAAAGTGGAGCTATGATAAGCACTAAATATTGCTCATTAATTTAGAGTTACAGTGGAATGTATAATTACAGATGATTTAGCGAGGCTGTTCAGTGATTCTTATTTATCCTGCTCCATAATACACGAACACAAGGCAGGTGATACAATTAGCAGACATCCCATTTAAAACAGATAAAAGGGAGCATGCGTTGTTTACTCACCATGTAATTATCTTGTAAAAGTCTTCACTGTAGGATATTATTGTGACAAATAGTTTTAGCTAAGGAGTAGTCATTTATAATAAGAAGAACCACATGTGTAGTCGCATTGTTCCAACCACAGCATAAACCCTATCAAGCTCCGAACCACCACATGAAGGGTGCTAAATTAAACTAGGGGAAAAAAATGGGAAAATGTTCCCAGGAAATTCAAGATCTCTCAATTACCCCAGACACTCTTCATTTCACCTTTACATGCAAGGAAAAAAAAAGGTCTCACTGTGTGTTAATTTTTTCCAGTGCCTATTTTTTCCTTTGTATTTTTCATTATGTCAAAACAGAAAATTACACTCATGTTCAATTTTATTCTAAGATTTTTGGCTAAGTTAATTCTTCAGGAACAAATTGACAGTAGGGAATAGAAGAGATATTAAATATGATAAAACACAATTGCCTACTTGATAAAATAATGCCGATTTTTTTTTTTTACTAACTTGCTATTTATCTTCTCTAATGTAGCACAGCCTGTATACACCTAGGTCTCTACTCTGTTAGGAACCTAATAGATTATTATCCTATAGAGGCTGACATTTAGAATAAACACATCTTTCCCCTCTGTAGTTTGGCTATAGCCAATGCCAAAGCAGGAAAAACTTAAGCCAAACTACTTGCTTGGCATTATAATACTACAGCAGCCACAACTAACTACCCAAACTTTGATTTTTACAGAATTCCTTTATACTCAGCAGTATGTTTGTATATAGACCATATATATATACGTATATATATACACATATATATATACCATATATACATATGGAAATATTTTCATGAATCCTGCCTTTTCTATCTCTTCATATAGTTAAAACTGTTACTGATACCGGGCAATAAAAAAACTTATCCACATAGCTTTTTTTTTTAATACTTACAAATGGAAAATGTAATACAAATATACAAAGTGCTTGTTATTAAGTGTGAATTTGTACAGTTACTCTAAATCTAGCTTAATAAGAACCAAATGAAAATAAAATCTTGTTTGTTAGATAATTTATAATATCTTTACATTGCTAATAAATTTTTGTTATTGGTTTTCCCTGTAAAATTGAACATAATCTTAGCCTAAAGAGCCATAGAAATAAACCATTTTTAAAGAATTGGCACATTTTAAATTTGCTCTGTATCTTTAAGCATAAGATTGGTGCTATAAATGAACTGTTAGTCAGAGATATAAATATTCTTTTTTATTTTTAAGGACTGCAAAGAAGGAGAAGGATGAACAAGGATTCTATTTCCACACACTGGTTCATTGAATATTTACTGAAAGGATTTCAAAGCATTGCATTCTAGTAGCCTAACATTTCCTTGGGGAGCCAAGGCTGACATGAAAGGGACTGGCTGAGCAGTTAAAATGACAATTGAAACTCTCATATCCTATGTCCAAATACCTGGGTTTGAATCCTACCTGTCTTCCTAATTCCAAATTCCTGCCAAGTGTGTGCTGAAGAGAGAACAGGTGACGGCTCAGTTATCTGAGTCCTTGTTATCCATGTGGGAATCTGAGTTTTCTTGGGAAACCTTGAGTTACAGGCTCATGGTTTCATTGTAATATATGGGGAATGACCAAAGAATGGAAGATTTCTCTCTTCTCCCTTCAAATAAATGAATAACAATTTTTAAAAAGGAAGGATAAACATGCATACACACACAAGATATCAAGCCTCTACTTCAGAGCATTGCTTTTTTTTTTTTTTTTAAAGATTAACAGACACACTTTAGCAGAGAAAGTGAAAGGATGATCCACTCAACAAAACTTCCACTGAAGCGGCACTTGCCGAGTCTGGGTCTTTCATTCCAGTCTGCTACCCTGTCTGTTAGTCTTTCTGGGGTCTGATTCCAGTTGTTGCTTGGCTTCTATCTCAGCTTGAATTGATACTTTCCATTTATGGACAAATAATGCTGACCCAATTTTTAACATGCATATCTTCTCCAGTTTTGCTTCCACAAGTATACAAATTGAGTCAGTATTGATGATCGATCTACCTGGTATTGACTCTCTCTGCTGCCATTATTAGTCCTTTGAGAATATATTGGAAGTAAACATAATCCACAGCTCTTAGAGATACTGTACTCCCACATCAGTGGCAGTGTTATCCACAGTAGATAGGGTATAGCTGCTGGCCAATTTTCCTTCTTTTTTTTTTTTTATTACAAAGTCAGATATACAGAGAGGAGGAGAGTTAGAGAGGAAGATCTTCCATCCGATGATTCACTCCCCAAGTGAGTACAACAGCCGGTGCTGTGCCGATCCAAAACCAGGAGCCAGGAACCTCCTCCAGGTCGCTCGCATGTGTGCAGGATCCCAAACATTGGGCCGTCCTCGACTGCTTTCCCAGGTTACAAGCAGGGAGCTGGATGGGAAGTGGAGCTGCCGGGATTAGAACCAGCGCCCATATGAGATTCCAGTGCGTTCAAGGCAAGGACTTTTGCTGTTAGGCCACACCACTGGGCCCTGCTAGCTAATTTTCTATTAAGTAGTGGACAGATAAAGAGAACATGGCATATATACACAATGGAATATTATTCGATCTTTAAAGAGAAAAAAATTCTAGCCAGTTGCAAAAATGTGAATAGACAAGGAGAATATCATCTTAAGTTACAAATGCCAGACACAGAAAGGCAAATATTAAAGATGTCATTGAAATCGTAGAAGTCTGAATTTGTAGAATCAGAAAGTAGAATGGTGGTGAAAGGGAGTAAGCAAAGGAGATAAGATGTGTAAAGGATGCAGGATATTAGATATGAAAAATAATTTGAAGAGACCTATTATACAACATGGTGACTGCAGAAAATAAAAATGTATTCCCAAAAACCAAAGAATGAATGAAAAGGATGACACTATCATAAAGAATACATAAAATCAGAACTTAATGGCATAGCAACCACTCCTCTGCCTGTGGTGCCAGCATCCAATTCGCGTGCTGATTCTAGTCCCTGCTGCTCCACTTCCCCATCTGGTTTCCTGCTGATGCCTTGGGAAAACAACAGAGGATGGCACAAGGCCATTGCACCTACATAGGAGACCTGAAAGAAGATCCTCACTCCCAGCTTTAATCCAGACCTGCAACCAATTTACTAGAACTGGTGTAATCAAGTGATGGAAGATCTTTCTCTCTCTCTCGCTCTCTCTCTCTCTGTGTAATTCTGATTTTCAAGTTAAACAAATAAATATTTTTAAAAAGAACATATATCAACCATGAGTAAACACCTCCCCCCATACTTTGTTTTTGGATTGCATCATTCCAGGATCAGGAGTGAATACTCAAAGTGGTTTGGACTTGGAGTAGACAAATAATTCTTTGAGTTGTTGGAGAAATAACACTGCCACGAACTGAAATAACCAGGGAGACAAAATAGAATGTAGAAATTGACTTGAGTGTTGAAAAACTGGATAGATGCTGAAAAAGACTGATGGCAATGTTGGTGAGGGACTAGAAAGAGAAAAAAGAGTAAACATGGTTTGTTCAAAAGTTAACAAATGGTCTGCTGAGTTAATAAAGGACCTTCAAACGTGGCAGCTTAAAACAACACACATTTATTATCCCATGACTTAATGGGTCAAGATTCATTATGTGGCTTTGTTAGATAATGCTAACTCACAAACTGTCATCAGATACAATCCAGCAATGAAATCTCATCTACAGACTCGAATTATGAGCAATGTGTTCTAAGTTCTCTTATACATGGACTAGCAGGATTCCATTCATTCAGAGTTGATGGAGTGAGGGCCTCGTTTTCTCAGACTCTCGGTTAAGGCTGGCCCATGCTACTTGTCAGATGCATCTTCTATTCATGCAAACAGGCGAGAAAACCTAGAGGACAGAAGTATGTGAGGCATAAGTCATGGTCTTTTGCAGTGTCATGTCAAAAGTAATAGACGCTCCTTATTTTGTGTTTTGTTCATTAGAAGAGTTATTCAAAGGAAGCAAATTAGTAAAGGGTGTAATATACGAAGGTGAGTGATATTTGGGCACCCAAATATTCACCCTAGGTCTTGTAAGCTCAACTTCCAGATATAAACATTATCATGTTGTATAATCAATGTGATATTAAGTCAACTTGCACAACTGCCTATGCTGAATACATTATTTGAAAGTATGTGGTTCTATGTGTGTATCTTTGTGGACCTGCTTCTCCTAAATAGTCACTAAAATTAGTTACACTAAAGCATTGAAACATACATAAGCTCTTACCTTTGCCTAGGCTTTGAATAGCAAAATATATATTTGACCAAGCAAAGAGGGATAGTAACATTATTTCCTTACCTCATTCGTGAGTTACCATGCTGAACTTTTCTTGCATACGATAAATGTTGTGGAACTTTTTTGTGTAGTTTTCTGGTACAAAAAGGTGAAAGAGCTTGAGGCAATATTGGCACTGGGTAAAGGTCGACATGAAACTTATCCTCTTCCAGTGAAAAGTTGGTGGACTGTGCTTGCCCAGTCCAGCCTTCCTTCACACATTTTAATCTTGCAATTAAGGCTGAAATTCATTAACACATTACTCTGGTATAAATCCTGAGCCTTCCTCATCCATTATCCAAGTTGTAATCAAAGTGTGGCTTTAATGCTGTCACAGAAGATTGATTTGAATCACCTGGATCTTACTGCGAATGTTTTAAGTCTGACTGAATATGTTGTCTGCGTAGTGAGCATAGAATAGAAAGATTCTGGATGGTTCTGGCTGTGTTGAATGGTCTTGAAGAAGCAATCTTGTGTCTGTCATGTCAACTCCACTTGTCTTGCCTTATTGAATCTTCTTATGGACAAAAAAATGGCCATCACTAAATGGTGAGATTGTTGCGTTCTGTTTAATCCAGACTTTATGTAGATGGAGTCTGAAGAGCATGTTTATTCAGTTGGAAATCAGTAAGAGGTGGGAGGGTATTGCTGTTTCTGAGGGGAATGTGCATATGGCCTCTCTCCAACTTGCATAGTTGCCTGACTTGCACATTGAGACGAGTCCTGTACTTCAAGGGGGGTACATGTGACTGTATCAAGCCATGTCAAGAAAGGTTCCCACCATCCAACATCCTGTTGAAGCTAGTTTCCATGCTCCTCTTAGCCAGAGTTAACATGGGATATGGTTTATCTGGCTGCCGCTGAGCTTAGATTCTTTGGGCTGTGTCAGAGCACATTGAAGCAAAAGTACTTAGGCAATTATGCATGGCACATTTCAAGTCATATGGCCAAGCCAGGTGGTGAAGGATAAACTGTTCTTTTAGTGCAGGGGCATCCCCAATTACAAGGAAGTTGGGACTTCAGGCTTTTTTTTTTTAAAGATTTATTTATTTTTATTGGAAAGACAGATACACAGAGAGGAGGAGAAACAGAGAAGAAGATTTTCTTCCTTATAGTTCACTCCCCAAGTGGTCGCAACGGCTGGAGCTGAGCCAATCTGAAGCCAGGAGCCAGGAGCTTCTTCTGGCTCGCCTACATGGATGCAGGGTCCCAATGCTTTGGGCCATCCTAAACTGCTTTCCCAGGCCACAAGCAGGGAGCTGGATGGGAAGCAGTTCTGCTGGGATTAGAACCAGTGCCCATATGGGATCCTAGTGTGTTCAAGGCGAAGACTTTAGCTACTAGGATACCACGCCGGGCCCGGAAGTCATACTTTCATTTGGAAGTAGAGATGTATACTGTATAGTAGTTTTATTTCCTAGTATACTAATCTCCCTTGTACAGTTCATATGCAGTTTATGGTGTGTATGTGCGTGTGTGTGTGTGTATATATATATATATACACACACACATATATGTATACACATTTCTGTTGTACTTTGTGTAGTCGATATCTTATATGAGAGAACACATGATATTTGTCCTTTTGGGACTTACTTCACTAACTATATTGAATTCTAGTTCGGACGATTTTCTTACAAATCACAAGACTTTTTTTGTATGGCTCCATAGAGTAAATATACCACAATTTTTTAATACAATCTTCTCTTGGTGGTCTGGGACTCTATGGGACCTGTTGAGCCTTATTACTCCCTCAATTTAGTGCATTGATGTTAGTATAAGATTGATTTGAAATCACTGAAGCTTGACAAAGAAACCTTATGCTAAGGTAGAGCGATCTGGAGCCACTGAGAAACTGGATTCTCAGAGTATCCCATGTCTATATAAGAGGTGTTGTCAGGAACTCATTTCAAACCTAGTAAATGGTTTTCCTAAACTTACTCAACAAATGAAGGGTAAGTTAGGATTTTATTGAAGATCTCTTATGCCCCTTGGACTTTGGGAAGCCTAAATCACAGACACAGGTGGCCATAGAGTCGGTAGGAAAGCTCTGACATATGGAGCTCTGAAATATGTTAGACACTGGGGATTTGCAATGCTTGTCACAGCACACTGGTGTGCACTGCTTATTCCCATTTTACAAAATCAGATCTGAGACCTCAGGTCCTGAAACCAGCAAGTGGTGTATCTGGACTCTATCCACATGGCCCTGATGAGATCTGATATTTTCCCATCTGTGCATCAGGCATCCTCAGTCACTCACCCTTTCCCCTGGGTGTCAATCTGGATCTTTTGCTTATAGTCATCAGCAGCACCATGGCTGTGTACTTCGTATAAACCTATACACTCATTGATAATGTGCTGTAAACACTGTCTACTTTGACAGCTTACTGTAAGGGCGAGTTAAAGAACTTTTGTAGAATTACAGTTCACTAGTAGCTCCTCTTACAAATGCTTCTTAAGCATCTTCTGCATGAGTTTTCTTCTGATACCTTCCAAAGAGGTGTTGGTGGGGAACATTTTTCAGCTGAGAAGCCTAAAATCAATAGTTCTTTAAAGGAAATCGTTCTCTTCACTGTTTAATATACAAAGGGTTGAGGCTGAAAATTAACTGACAGTAGAGAAGGACCAAGTTTATTTAAATGTGCCATGTCCACACTTGATGACTTAGTCATGAAATAAAATTTTATGTATCGACTTAACCAAAGCAGAAGGAAAAGAAATAAAGAGAAAGACAAGAGGAAGAAGTTAGGACTTCTGTGGGAAAGTATGCAAGAGCTAATACTGCTGGTGATTACACTTCCAGGTGCTAGGAAATCAGGCTTCTTCTAAACAGGAAATTCCCTTGGAGGAGGATCAATGGAAACTATTTTCACATCATCTACTTAAGCTCAGATAATCATTCTTTCTGTAACTACAAAATGTTCAGTTTAGGATTACCATCTTCCAACTTGAATAATCCTCAGAATTCTCTGGAAGGTGGGGCTTTTCCATCTGAGTGTCCTGTAGATAAAGTGTGAACAACATTCTGATAGCCAGTGCCCAATTGAAACATTTTGCTTGCAACAGGGAAATATTTTCTGATAAACTGATACGTCTCTTTTTCTTCAGTGAGGCATCTGCTAGGACACATCAAATACTGAGAAGCAGAGCAAAGACCCCACATGATGTCTGGAGTCCTGTGTGGTGCATGCTGGATGTCTGTTTTCACAGTGAGCTGGTGGGCCCGACTGCAGACACTCTGGGAACCTCATAGTATTCTTTGGGATATATGCATGTGTGTGTGGGGGTGTATGTGTGTGGTATGTGAGGTGCATGTATGTGCATGTGGTGTGTGTGTGTATGCATGGTACATGTGTGTATGTGTGTATGCATAGTGTGTGTGTGTGTGTGTGTGTGTGTTGGGGTAGCAGAAGGGAAGGCTAGGAAATATCCTGGATACAGAAGGTTCAGTCGGCCATGAACTAACTTTTAAGACTGATTTCTGTGCATTCCACATGTAACTGAAACTCCTCTACTGTTCTGTTCCTTGTCAGGTAAAAGCATTTACACTCTAACATCACCATGACAACCCTGCAGGTAGAGAATGTTGATTGTGACAAAGAGAGTGAAAGTTCAAAGGATGATGATCAGAAAGAGCAATCCATAATAAAACAATACTCTTTGGGGCAATTCCCTTGTTGAGAGTGAAAAAGTCAATCTATATTGAAGATTCTTGTTCTGAAGTTGATAAAAGTGCCAGATGAAAATGCAGTGTTAGGGACTGGTGTTCTGGCTTAGTGGATTAAACTTCTGCCTGCAACGCCGACATCACATGTGACTGAAGATTCATGTTCTCAGTGTTACACTTCTGATTCAGCTCACTGCTAATTCACCTGGGAAGGCAGGGGAGTTTAGCCCAGTGTTTGGGTGTGCATATAGGAAACACAGGAGAAGCTCTTGGCTCCTGGCCTCAGTCTGACCCAACCCTGGATACTGTGACCATTTGGGGGGAGAACACACGGATGTATTATCTTCTCTTGCAATCTCTCCCTCTCCAGTAACTCTATGTGTCAAATAAATAAATAAATCTTTAAAAGAAAAAAGAAAATGCAATACTGAATTAATTCCTGAGAAAAGTGCTCAAAAGAGTGTAATGAACATTTCAATTTGGATTGTTTACTTTCAAGATTTAGAAATAGTAAAACAAATTTAGAAACACTCCAACTAGAGGGGAAAAAAAAGGATAATGGTTCAAGATCAACTTTATGTTAAATTCTCTGATGGTGATGGTGATGGCACTGAAGGGTGGCAGAATGCACCAAGCCATAGCTTTTAGGATTTACTTCCCTTTTTGTACATAACTATATTATAGGAAAAACTCCTGGATTAAATTCTACCTTATTAGATAACTGGGTTACATTGTAGTGACTGAAAAAGAGTTCTAAAAGTCTGATCAGTGGAATGAGAGATCACGACTGAAAAGAGATTCTTTTCATTTAAAAATAGCCACAGTAGCGTGAAGCATTTATTCAAAGACATCTCATTACATCATCTCTGAAGCATTTTTGTTCAGCAAGCAAAGCAACACAACCATGGAAATTTTGTATTCTAAACAAAGCTACTTCCTGTTAACACTGTCTAGAACTTTGTAGACTCAATGACCCTGCTTAGGACCCAGATGATCCTTACAATGAATGGGTGAGGAAGAAGAATAAGAGTGGGAGAGGTAATTTCTCAGAAATAGTTCCTCTTTTCAAAAGTTTTAGTTTACTATGGTCAGTGTTTTGAGATAATTATGGTGATGTGTAGTAAAGAAAGTGTTTTTCTCATAAAGAACCCAAATAAATCCTGAGGAAACTAAATTTCTTACAGAAGTTACTATTGACTCAGTAGTAAATACACTGGGGACACACGATTTTGTACCTGTACATGCCATGGGTTACCCTTTACGATAAGGAAGGTTGATGGGCTGACCCACACTCTTTGTTTTGTTAACTGTTACATCTCAGACAAATAAATGAATACTATTTCTTCTTCCAAATTCCGAACAAAAATATCACATTTACAACAGAAATAATAAGAAACCGGACTTTGGGTATATATTAAAAGTAAGTGTCTATGTTTGTTCTTCAGAAATCTTATCCAAGTAAAAATTTGGCTGACATTCTAACACATTCCTTAGGGGAAAAGTTAGATTAACAGATGAAAATCTGTTTGTCACCCTCAATTCAAACAGGGCTTACATACTTTGGCAATGTTAAGAAATAAATTTAAGCGCATTAACATTTTAATGAATTTAAGCAGTCAGGGATTCATGAGCCAGGCAGTATCAAACCACAGACCTCTGGGCTCCACAAGAGGGCTGCAAGCTGAAAATTTTTATGTAGTGTTCCTGGGAGCAAGGCGAAGGAAATACTGGATTGGGTGAAGTGGGAAGGTAGGGGTTAGTTGGCGGTATCTGGTAAAATCAATACCTAAAGGTTTGTTGGCTGTTTCTGATTGGTAAAGATTGTTCAATCAGTTAAGTATTTACTTCATTTGATTGCTTATGTCGGAGTTGGGTTTTAGTTTGCTTGAACAGTAACCCAAGGCTCTGAAGATGTCCCTAACTCATGGCCTCCCTATTTGTTATGTTAACATTGGGGATAGTTTATAACAGAAAAATCCTGAATTCTATATTCTTATGCCTACCCGGTTGTATTTCTTCTTCCTCACTATTTCTGTCATGCAAAGTAATTACATACCTCCTTATCTTTATGTCTTTCTTTCCTGGATATTACAGATCCTAGCCTAGGTTGATTTGGGATGAACCTCTTTAGGAAGTTTAATAAAAGATTATGTCATTATTATCCTGTTATCCACACAGAGTCAGTAAAAGTCAAGTAAAAAATCCTGAACTTGACTTATACATGAGATACAATTATGCAAAAATAAGCGACATATTTGTGCTCTGTGTTAAACAGTGTTTTTCTAGAATGAAATTCTCCTAATTCTCCATTTTGATCAGTGAGAACAGTGGGAGGAGGGGGATGATCCATTTACTAATGATAAAAATAAATTAGGTGAAAAAATTTCACGTATGGAATATTCTCTTCTCCAAAGGGATGCATTTACCTAGATAAATCTTACATTATATAACCATTGGATGATTCTGATTGGAGTTTGAAAAGAAACATCTGTCTGGGCGAGAAAAATTCTCAGATGAGATTAAGCATGAAAATCTAGGTGGTAGAAATGCCCCTGACAGAGAAATAAGCTGTTCTTCAGGATCTGATGTGCATGGCGCCCTTGGGAAGGTCATTTAGCTTATCAATGCCCCAGGTGAGCTCATAAAGACACTTAACTCTCAGAGTTGTTGTAAAGCTAAATAATTTAGCATCTATAAAGTCCCATGAGATGAAAGACACCATAGAAATGCAAATTATTATTTTATTATGGGTCACTAACAATAGGATAGAAAGTGAAATGCTTTCTTTGATGGATATCCAGTTCAAGTGGCCGAGGGCATTGTGCTTCTATCTCAGAAATCTAGGGTATGTAATCACTACAGATAATTGTCTACCCTCCTACTTTGTTTCATCTGTTCTACTGAAGAATTATCTTGGGTAGTTTCTCTTCAGCTCTCCCCCACCCTTTCGCTCTGACATTCCTCAGCAAATTGAAGAAAATCATTGCAATAAATCCCCAGTGAGAGGCAATGTATCTTCATTACAGTAATGATGTTTTATGTGGAGGCCTTCATAAAAAAGATAGGTATCAAAGGTTTAATTTAAGTTCAAAAGATGGTAAATTGCTGGTAGCCGTAATTTTAGCAGAAGAAGCTTAGTCGTTAGATGGAAACATTTGAATTTTTAACCTAAGGAAATTTCTTCAAGAGCCCCCTCTTTGCTGGTACAAAGGATGTCTTTTTGTTTAGAACAAGATCAGAACCAGAAAGCATAATCCTCTTCCCCTTATTGAGTCTCCACCAGCCATGAGGCAGGCAGTCAATTTATTGTGGAGTTAATGATCCTTAAATCATGTTGTGTAGATCAGAAGCCCTGGTTGGACCTGTCTTTGTTCATAGGGTGGGGCAGTACTTGGGACAGGGTCTGACTGAAGATACAAAGTAGACAAGGTTTGTGGTAGGGCTGCTGTGCATGTGGTCATATCCTAGGAGTATCAGGACAACTGCTACGTGATGGAGGGCGGGGCTTAGCTGCATGTTGAGGAGTGTTTGTATTAAGAATTGGCAAGAAAAGTGATTGGATTTGGGGGTACCTATGGCTTGGGTGTTGATGGTCACTGCCTCCTTGTCCCCCAGTGCCTCTTTGCCTAGTCCACATCACACTGATGTCCAGAGTTTTTTGTGCCATGTATCATCTGATATCCTTCTGTTTGGTTTCTTCCTTTGGGCCTGGCTTCATTGCTGCTTTCTTTCTGCAGCATGGTTACGTGATCCCATGGTTTTTATGTCAGCATCCCATCTGGCAAAAGGCTATATAGTCTCTGGTTAAATGGAGTCTAAAATACAGGAGCAATCTAAGTCCTTTGTTGTCTCATGAAAGGGTTGGGGTGAATGGAAAGAAACTGGACAAACTTTAAGGTTTACTTTTCTCATTTGTGCTGTCAAATACATCATTTGAAAAGCTAAGTCTGGACAGAATGACAAAAAATGTTTGTGGTATGTCTTAAATTATGATAGAACTGCTTAATTGTTAACATTTTATTTATTTATTTACTTACGTACTTACTTATTTGAGAGACAGAGGGATTTTCCATCACAGGTTTACTCCCAAGGTGTCCCCTACTGAGTTGAAGCCAGGAGCTAGGAACTCAGTCCAGGTCTTCCATGCTGTGCACAGGCACCCGATTTCTTAAACCATCACTGGCTGCCTTGAATTAGAAATGGGGGCAAAGCTAGGAATTCAAGCCAGAACTTCCAACAGGAGTGGAGATGTCGTCAAAGTGTTTTTATCTCAACACCCACCCAAACATTTAATTTTCAAGAATTCTATTTCTGTGTAAGTTTTACTTTTTAATAAAATGTTTAAATTTAGCAATGTCAAATTTTTAGCAGACACAACAGATCCATTTGCTTGGAGTGTCACCAAGTAATCAGCTAGAGATGGGAATCACGCAGAGTAAAGCTGCATTTACTTTAGGACCAGTAAAAGAGACCAGAGCAGTCTCTCATGCAAATGAAGAGCCAGGAGAGTGTTCACAATACAGCAAAGAGGAGAGAAGGCCCCTTCTGCTCATACAAGGTAAGCATCTGAGAACAAACTACCCCTAAGCATCTGCGAAGCACAGTGAAGAAAGACTTAGTGAGATTTGTCAAAGGAGGGCCTGGTCAGAGCTGCAAATCTTTATTTTTTAATTTAATTTTTTATTTATTTTTATTGGAAAGATGGATATACAGAGAGTAGAGACAGAGAGGAAGATCTTCCCTTCGATGGTTCACTCCCCAAGTGACCGCAATGGCTGGAACTGAGCCAATCCAAAGCCAGGAGCTCTTCCATGTCTCCCACACGAGTGCGGGGTTCCAAGGATTTGGGCCGTTATTTACTACTGTCCCAGGCCACAAGCAGGGAACTGGATGTAAAGGAGGGCCACCAAGATTAGAACCGGCGCCCATATGGGATGCTGGCGTGTGCAAGGCAAGGACTTTAACCACTATGCTATTGCACTGGGCCCAGAGCTGCAAATCTTATTAGGTCATTTTGACTTGGCTTTGTTTTGTCTTATGCCTCTGGACCTTGAACAGCCTAAGTTTTTTATCTGATGCATTTTTAATCTACTCTCAGAAGTTCCCTCTATTTTTTCCTTTACACTCCAAAGGAAAACTCCAAAGGAAACTTGGGCACATTCGCCCAAATGCATTTTAAGTTTTTGGATGGATTTCTTCCGGTCCTAAGCCACTCATATTCTACTATGAACGATCTGTCTTCATGCTGCTTTATACAGTAGGTATCCAGAAAACAGACAGTCAGAGCATTTAGTCTGATCAGGAATAAATTCACGTTAGATTGTGAAGCTCTGACTCAAAACTGATTTCTATAGAGCTGTATTGTTCTTTGCTTCCTGGTCTGGCTTACTCTTAACGCCGAACGATGCAAGATAAACTCTCTCAGCACATTCTCTGAGAAAACAAACTATAGTTCGAGTTTTTTGCTCATGTTTCAGGGGTCTTCTATCCCTACATTTCGACTAAATTTTACACCTTTGTTTATAAAATGACCTGATGCTGCTAAGAATCATTGGGTGGGTGTTTGGTATAGTGGCTAACATACTGTTTGGGACACCATCATTCGATACTGGAGACCCTGGGTTCAAGTCTCAGTTCTGCTTCTAATTTCACCTTCCTGCTACTGTGGTACCTTTTTGAGTCAGTAGGTGATGAATCAAATGCTTGGATCTTTGTCAAGCCTATGGGACACCTACACTGTGTTCTGGAGTTCTGGGCACCCAGCTTGGGCATGGCTCAGTCCCAGCTGTTGCAAACCTTTTGGAAACGAACCAGCAGATAGACAACGTCTCTGTGTATGTAGTCTCTTTCTGTTCTTTTGCATTTTAAATAAAATGAAAATAAGTAGATAAATAGAAGAATATAAGTCTTTTTTAAAAAAAGGAATCAGAGGGAGAAGCAACGTGGAGTAACAAATCAGCCTTCAATTGCAGTACTGGCATCCTATGTGGATTCTGATTCCAGGCCTGGGTGCTACAATTCAGACCCATTTCCCTGATATGGCCTGGGAAAGCAGACAAAGACGGCCAAAATTCTTGGAACCCTACACCTAGAACCAGCAGATTGAAGATCTCCTCTCTTTTTCTCCCTTTCTCTTTTTCCCTCTCTGCAACTCTGTCTTTTAAATTAAATCCTATTTTTAAAAAAATCAGAGAAAAAAACAGTGAAAATCACTTAGGCCAATAAAATGAATAAGTTAAACCCAACCTATCACAATATGTTAAACATGTAATTTTTTAATGATTTATTTCTATTGGAAAGTCAGATTTATGAGAGAAGGAGATATAGAGAGAAAGATTTTTCATCCACTTGTTCACTCACTAACTGGCCACAACTGCTAGAACTGAGCTGATCTGAGGCCAAGAACCAGAAGCCTCTTTCAGGTCTCCCATTCGGTGCATGGTACCAAGGCGTTGGTTCATTCTCTACTGCCTTCCCAGGCTACAAGCAGGGAGCTGGATGGGAAGTAGAGCAGCCAGTACAGGAGCCAGTGCTCATATAGGATCCTAGTGCATGCAAGGTGAGAATTTAGGCACTGAGGCATCATGCCAGGCCTGTATTATGCGCTTATTTTTAGTACTAAGAATCAGATCAGGTATTGAAGGAGTGTATGTCTACCTGACTGCACATCTGCCCTCACTCTCTCACTAGGGAGAGGAAATGGGCAAGTGATAGAAGCTTTCTGAAGATTTTTTCATTATTTATTTGTATTATGTCTTGCATTATTTATTCTTATTATTATATTTATTATTTATTTATCTATTCCTTTAAAATTGCTCATGATACAGTTCCATAGGTTCAGGGATTTCCACTCCCTCTTTGCCCATCTCCCTCCAGCACCACTGACTTCCCCTATATTGCAATAGTATAGACAGTCCTTCAGCAATAGTCACAAGTCCTTCATTCTGCTATTTAAGCGTATCCTGACATCGTAGGTATAGACAATGGTAGAAGATTAAAAAAACCCCATTGTTTAAATATTTATTTATTTTCTATTTATTTATTATTTATTTTTATTTGAAATGCATATTTTACAGAGAGAAAGGAGATTTAGAGAAGGGCTTCCCCGCAAATGGTTCCAATGACCAGAACTGAACTGATTTGACGCTGGGAGCCAGGTGCCTCTTCCAGATCTCAGGGTCCCAAGGACTTGGGCCATCCTCTGCTCTTTTCCCAAGCCATAAACAGGAAGCTTCGTGGTAAGTGTGTTAGGTTCCAAAGCACTTGAGAGAGTGAGAGGCTTTTAATTCAGGCAAAGAGTTTTATTAGTCAGGGGAGAGTCTTATGGGCAGTTCCCTGGTGAGACCACTCCACATGGCGGGATGACCACGTGACGGAATGGCTGCCCAGGGTGTACAGCATTGGCTTTTATAGATCTGAGGTGGGGGCATGGACGAATGCAGTAGTTTCTTGGTTTGTGCATGTGTGGAGTGAATTGTAATGCATGGCACAGTGGTTGGCTGAGGCAAGGTGGTGGTGAGGGGTGTCCCTGTAGGACATTCCAGACATTCCTGAGGAGGCAAAGCCCCCTGACCTATCAAGGACTCACTTTCCCTCTGCCTTAGGCCAGTATCCTGCTGGCTTGATTTAACAAAGTGAAGTATCTGGGAATCCAACCAGCGCTTTATGGGATACCAGCGTCGCAGGTGGAAGATTAGTCTGATGCACCACTACGCCGGACCCTTGGGCTTTGGTTTTTCCATTACATGATCTGCATGGTGTTTAATAAAAATTACAGGAGGCCATTGTTTTGGATGAAGCATCCGCACGGAGTCCCAAAAGACCACACTAAAAATAAAAATGGATTCACTCAAGCCAAAGTTCCATATCACCAAACTGAAATTAAGTTGGGATGACCTCCTGAGAAATCCGGAGAGGGAAAGAGGACAACCAGCTTTCCCAAATTGAGCAGTTTCAGTGGGCAAAATCATGAAGTCACCTCTGCTTTAATCCTTACACAGGAGAGTGAACTGTTGTTTAACAATCCTCCTCCACACCCCTTGCTTTAGAAGAAAATTAACCTTGAGATCACCATTTCTTTTTGTTCTCTGATTATCCCCTTTTTCCTGCCTTTTCTTTTCTGTAAAACCAACCTCCTCTTCCAGACCCTGGCAACACATTTGGAAAGAAATGTTGCCCGATTCCAAACTGCAAATAAAGCCAATTGAGTTCTTCAAGTGCGTTCTAGTTTTGTCTTTTGACGATGGTTGCATAGGTAAAATGCACAGCATGGTATCTGACGCAGAGTAACATTTAATACATGCTACTTCCCTCCTCTCCAACATCTGTCTACATTTAGAGAAAGAACAACCCAAGACATTGTCAAATAGCCTGTGAATTAATTTCATAGTAGAGATTTTAAAATTGAATGCCTTACATTTTCCACATGCTACATTAATCAGTAGCAACAGAATAAAATTGCTTTAGGTATTTCTGAAGGTACAAGTTCATGGTCTTCTTGAG
The DNA here is from genome assembly GCF_030435755.1 of Ochotona princeps. Classification (NCBI taxonomy): domain Eukaryota; kingdom Metazoa; phylum Chordata; class Mammalia; order Lagomorpha; family Ochotonidae; genus Ochotona; species Ochotona princeps. Next base: position 63,578,357 of record NC_080841.1, on the reverse strand, counting down.
GAATGGTTATTAAAGTAATTGCGAGACACAGTATTTCATTAAGAGTTAGTTATTGAACTTTTACTCTCTGTAATATGGATAACAAAAGATCAAGAGTCAAGAAATTAGAGCACTGGCCTTTGTTTATTTCTGTTGAAAATAAAATGTCTTGTATCTCAATATTTTATACTTAACGTAAAGAAACATTCTTAAATACCTTACATCTGTATGGATCTTTCATTTTTCAAAGTATTTGATTTTTATTGTGTGTTTTTTTAAATCCTAGTGTATCCAATATGCTTTAAAATAGGGAATTCCCATGTTTTGGATGAAGAAGCTTAGACTTAGGGTGATTAATCAATTTGCAAGAATTGATCAGTAGTTGCAGAAGGTGAAGATAAAGATGAATCAAAGTCACAGGTCTTATGGGTAAAGTTTCTCACTTTCTAAATGAGAAAAAGGAGCATAAAAAAGTGATACATTTTTTAGTAACTCTATAACATTCATCATGATGACTGTCAACAGAATTTAGGAATTGACAGTACAAATAATGTGGATGTATATATGTACAGATTCATTTATGCTTTTTTCTAGTTTTTGAAATATTTTACTGAAAATGCAGACAATAAAGCAGTTAAAATAAGCTGATGTGAGGCATATCCTTGAGTTTTGGCCAAAACAGAATAAATGATTATGATGGGGACTGAGGTTGGAAATCTGTAATTCAAAGATGATGATATATTTCTGGATTTTAACATTAAGACAGTATTTATGTTTATAAGAGTTTACAATTGCAGGCACAACATCATGGGGTACAATCATGTGGTTCAATAGATCATTTTATGCCATTAGAAGACAATCGAAATTCTCAGTTGTTTGTGTTTTGAATTCTAATGATGGGGTATGAGAAACAAGACTCCAAAATAGGGCGCCTTGGAAATAGAAAGCAAGGTCACTTTCCTGCCTTCTCCTTCCTTTCTTCCTTGAGCGTTGGTTTAAAAACAATTCTCTGTTTTCCCTGAGAGTAGATCAATTAGACCTTCATTCCAGGCATAAGAGCCCTATATCTTATACCACAGGAAAGAATTTCACTTAGAAAGACAAAGAAGAGTCTCAACAAATTATCCTGGAAAATTTTCCTCCCATTGGTTACCATTAGATCACATCTTTCTCTCCTGTAATCACATTTTTATGCAATTGTATGCCCCTGTTCATAATTAGAACAAGCCAGCTCCCCTCTCTTAAACTAACCAGATGGCATTCTCTGGACCCTCTTCGCTGGGGCACCAGGTGAATCCTTCAGAATATAGAGTGTATTTTACCACTGACTCCAAGTAAGCAGGCCTGCCTTCCAAAGTCACTAATAAACTGAATGTTGCTTTGTTTGATTTAGTTAGAGGAGTGTTTATTATTTTTATAAAGAAATCTCACTGTAAATGGTAAGAATTTGAAGTTACTGTGTTTTCATCTGTTTTAAGATGTATCATGATTGCTTTTTAGATTCTATTTTGGGAACTGTTCAGTTATAGACCTATTAAGTGCCTAAAAGATGCTTCTGCAGGTACATGCTGGTAAGAGAAAAAAGACCAGGCACCTGGGGAGTCTGGAACTTGGAAGGGAATCTCATGGGGTCCCCTGAGGCTTTAGACTCCTGGACTCTGTTTGCAACATCATCAACATTTACCAGGAAGTGCTTTTCTCTGGAGATTCTCTTAGCACATCCTGCCCACAGAAACAGTTTGAGGGTCGGTTGGGACCCCCTATCACCTCCATCACTGACCAAGCAACTCCAATGTTTCTCTAAGTTCATACCTGAATTTCACATGGTGACATGATAGAATCACCTGGTGCTGGGACAGTGGAGGGGTTGATACCAGACACATGAGGAGGAAGAGAAGGAGGAAATTCACCCCTCAAGTTCAGGCATTGAATCATTATGAAAATATTATGTTAGCCCAATCTCTCGGCAGTATCTATGTGAATGGTTCACTTCACTTCCTCATTTCTGGGCATGTTCCTATGCTAGCACACAAGCCAGAACAGGAGCCGTGAGAAGTGGCTGTGTTTGTTTGATTAGCCTGATAGGAAGCAGTCATTTGATGCTGCCTGGGCTGTTTGTGCTGAGAGCTGCCTGCCTCTGAGATCATGTTCTAAAGGCTAACCTTGCTATCTCTGATCTTAGTTTCTAATGGACTCTCTGTTCTTTCTTGCAGCTGTAGCAAAAGCTCAGTGAGGCATGCATCCTCAGCCAGAACTCATTGCTGTGTGGACTTGTTACCTTGCTGGATGTTTACCTGTACTTTTTCTTCATCAGCATGAGCTTCTGCACTAAATAAAATAAACCTGATGAATGTTAAAGGAGACCAGCAGATGTGGATTGTGTTCACAGAAAAAAATCTCTTCCTAGAATATCGTTTCCTAGGGATGCTACCAAACATTAATACTTCTCACGTCTCTAGCTTAAACTTGAAAAAAATAATCCAGCAAGTAGCATTTTTGTTATTGATCATTTTCCACATGAGTGCAGGGCAATGAGCTTACTGTAGTCCTACTTCTGACACTGTAGTACTCTAATCATGTATACACTTTAGTCCTACTTCTGGCTAGTTGTAGTATTTGTCCCAAATCTAAGTTTCTTCATCTGTCTTCAGTGATTGTGAAGTGAAACATGTGTACACACACACACACAATAAATGTATATATGCATTTATGTACACATACATATAAACATGTGCAAGAAGGCATACATTTGTGCACAACACACACACACACACACACCATAAATGATCACTTGTACTCATAAGCACTAAAGCCCATGGTAGACCTTGCGAATGGAAGCTCCCATTATTTTTTTCACTGATTGATTTCTTGCTCCTGTGCTTCTTTGGCTTCCATTATTCTTTGTCTTTTTTTTGCTTTGTGTGCTTAGACATAATCCCTTTGGACTTAACAACTGAGGCTACTGGTTCTCTGAATCTTATGTGATGTAGCCCATGAGAACAGAGTCATCTGATTGGATGATGGAAACAGACAGGGGATCTCACTACTTTTCTCTGTTCCTTGTTGTCTCTGGCCACAATCACATTTTTTTTCTGACCCAAGCTCACCTGTGAGGCTCTGGCCTTGGATGATATTCTGTCATTTTGTGTGTGCTACAAGTGTTGGCAACTTCCTGATTTCTGTTGTTGCATTCCAAGCCATCTCACCATCCTTATTTTACTTTATAGTCAATCTATGCATCCATTATTTCTCTAGTTAATTTGCTGCATGTAGTCCTTGTATTTGGATTCTGTCTCCTAGTTAAATGTTTCCTAAGTATTGCCCTATGAAGCTCTCAGAGAAGCATATACAGGTAGCAGAGCATGCTGACAAGATAGGGGAAAGAATAAAGGCAAGGCCCAGCAAATAAAGCTGCCTTCTGCATTGCCAGCATTCCGTATGGGCATTGATTCAAGAACTGGCTGCTTCTCTTCTGATCCAGCTCCCTACTAATGTGCCTGGGAAAGCAAGTGTAGATGGTTAAAATGCTTGTGCCACTTGAACGTATTGTGGGAGACCCAGAAGAAGCTCCTGGGGTTCCTGACTTTGGATTGGCCCTGCCCTAGCCACTGTGACCATCTAGGAAGTGAATCAGGGATGAAAGATACCTCTCCTCTCTCTCTTTCTCTCGCTCTCTCTCTTCCCCTCTCTCTCTAACTTTGTCTTTCAAATAAATAAATAAATGAACCCCTTTTTTAAAAAAGAATGAAGATAAAATGCTACTAAAATAATTCAGCACAGTAATATTCCAGGGAATATGGGGGTTACAAGTCTCAAGAAATAATTGTAAGTACAGCATTCTATTTTGGTCACAGTATACCATACTTGATCTCAGGTATCATGACCTGTGGAGGAGCAAACCTTGTGATGATCAAGAGTGGGTTTCAAGGAGAACTCATGCAGGGAATGTGGGGAGTTGCTAAATATGAATGTGGCACAATCAAGAAGGCGTATGACATTGTAATCACTTAAAATGTAAGAGTAGGATTAGAGGCGCAAAAATGGACTTATTGCTTTACCTTAACTGATGTTTCAACTTCCTGGTCTTCATTAGGTATGGTGAGAAAAGATGCTTATAAAGAGAAAAGATCATGAAAGCTTCAAGGATTTATTACACCTAGAATTTCCTGCTGGGAACCCATGTTACTCAGGTCCATTTAGGGAAGCAGCAGGGTCAGTTATAAGGTCAAAAGAGAAGGAAAAGCAACTTCACAATGGTTTTCTTGGAAGCAATAGGCAAGGTAGAGTAAGGGGTCCTAGGACTGGCTAACCACATTTGAATCTGATACATTAGTAACATTTACACTCACCATGGGACAAGGTATGATGTCTATTGAAAATCTCTTTTGGGGTAAGCTAGTGTTTGCTTAAAAATAGCTAGTGGATCTTGCATAGGTATTAAATTATCAGTTTTCAGAAATTGATAAGCATAGTTAATTAATACAACTATTCTACCATGTAGTGCTACTCCAGCCTCAGCCTCTATTTTTCCAACTAGTAGATCTCAAACCCAACTGAATTGTCAGGTGTAAGTGAAAGAGTGTGGAGACAGCACTTAACACTGCATAATCTGTAACAAGGGTGTTAAATGCGGTTCCAATTCTTGGGCTGTTGGGCCAGGGGAGAGGGAAGGTCATGTTCAATCACCTCACTTTCTTTCTTTCTTTCTTTCTTTCTTTCTTTCTTTCTTTCTTTCTTTCTTTCTTTCTTTCTTCCTTCCTTCCTTCCTTCCTTCCTTCCTTCCTTCCTTCCTTCCTTCCCTCTCTCTCTCTCTCTTTCTTTTTTTGCTTAGGTTATTGTTCCACACACGGATTTCAAATACCACATGCATTTTGTAGTTTCACATTTTGCATTTACAATATTGCTCATTTGTTTGTCTTACCCATCTGTCCAGCTGAGAAAGCACTCTACTGAGTTTGCTCACCATAGTATCCTCAGTCCCTAAGTTAATGTCTAGCACATAGTAAACTCAGTAAATTTTGCTGTACTGTATCTGATTGTTCCACAGTATATAGTGGTGCTTGCTCACTGTGTAGATTTGTGGTCACATGAAATCTCTTCCAAGAAGCATGAGACTCTGGGAGGCATTTGTACTGGCTGCTTTCAAGATCCTATCTGTTTTAAGGGACTGCAAAGAGTAGATGGCTTAATTAGACTTGTTTCATTTTACAAACTTTTTCCTAGAAATTATACAATTCTCATCCCAAATTTGATTGACTGGCAGAATTTAATTATCACAATGAGTAAATCTTCTGGATTATTTTTTCTCTGCGGTTTTCTGCTTGAATTGATCAACCGATGCCTCATTTATGTGATGGTTTGGCATATGAAAGGAAAGCACAAAGGATGTTCAATTTAATGATTTACTTGAACTCATCAGCAGAGTAAGTTCAAGTGAGTTCTGAATGATCATTTTGGAATGGACTTGACAAAGCAGTTTTTAAATCAATCCATGTTATCTATTTTTATATATATATATATATTTTATTAATTATTTTGCATTATGTGACAGTTTCATAGGCTCTGGGATATGTTATCTATTTTTAAAATGCAGTAAAAGCTATGTATAAGTTGCTTTCTATATAATAGTTTAAAAATTATCAGTACCCAGCAGTGCTTCCAGTAGATTTAAACACTGTATATTCAATTGACTCAACCATGGATGACTGTACCACAATATTCTACTCCAAAATCTAATTTTAAGTAAGTTTTACTCCTGTTGGAAGCTCTGTAGTTGATCATTAAATGACTGAGGGGCACTAACTCTTCTTGAAAGGGTCCATATTGCCCTAACTCTTCTTACCTCTTCAAGTCATTCTTTTGCCTTACAAAAGAGAACATTCTTTCTATTATCAGCAGACCATCTAGGACAATTGCTAAGCAAATGAAGATGAAGTTATTCATCCTGACCTCATTTTAGATGTCTAGACCAAAAGCTATAAAAAGATTTTTTTCATGGTCTAGACTGGAATGTGAATGTGTGGCTCTTACTGTAGTAGGAAATGGTTAGTTCATCAGAGGAGCTGCAGTTTTCCAGCGACTATGGAAGTTACTATGAAGAGTGCTCAGACAATTAAAATAGATTTATTGTATAACCCAGCTATCCCACTCCTGGAAATATATCTGAAGGAAGTGAAATCTATGCACAAGAAAGTGATGTGTAACTTGGTATTTACAGAAGTCCAATACAAAATAGCATAGGCATGGAAACAACCAAGATGATCATCAAAAAGGAAATGGGTAAGGAAACTGGTCCACGTACTCCATGGAACACTACTCAGACATTATAAAGGATAAAATTCTACCATCTGTAATAAAATGGTCCCAACTGGAGACCATTGTGTTCAGTGAAACAAATCAGTCCCAAAAGGACAAATATTATATGTTCGCTCTAATATTAAGCAATATTTATGCAAAATACAAAACAGACATATAGATAAACATGTATATACATACAATCTCATAGGTGCTTATATAATGCAGATGAGCATATCTGGAAGTGAAGATGCATTATAGTATGTATCTCTGCTCTCGAATAAAAGGGATGCAACACGAAAAATTAGTACTACCACGAAGCATACATATGAGGTAATTACCATTGCCTCCTCATTTTATTCACTGGGATAACTCCTCCAAGAACCAAAAAGAGGCAAATCCTTTTAACTTTTCTTTACTGTGGAAGAATTTTATTTCATTTTCAAAGACAAAAGAAAGCTTTGCTGGATATGTTATCCTGGGCCAACAGCTTTTTTTTTCTTTTAGAATCTGGAATATGTCACTCCATTCTCTTCTTGCCTGTAGAGTTTCCTGTGAGAGGTCTCCTGTGAGTTTAATTGGCATTCCTTTATATGTCAATTGATTTTTTTTCAGAGAAGAGGAATAGCCCCACCAAAACCAAAGGCAAATCTGAAGAACATCCCAGTAAAATGACAACAGAAGACTAAATCAATGAACAACCCATTGCTAAAATGACAGGATCAAATTACCACCCATACATATTAACCCTGAATGTAAATGGCTTAAGCTCAGTCAAACATCATAGATTAGTAGACTGGATTAAAAAACAAATCTACAAGCCACTCTGAGCTTAACGAACTGATAGTTAAAATCACAGTTATCTAATTTGGCAACTAAAGAGCTACTGGCCTTTGAGTATAAGACAACAGTATGCTGTTGTCACACTTCATTCCTACATAAAGCAAGTCTGAAAAGACAGCAGGGACTGGATCAAGCACTACAGGCCAATGACCAAACTGCTGCACCCCTAATTTGTCTCCAGTGCCCCACACTCAGTTCTTCTTGTGCTCAAATCTTCTGTATTTTTCAGCCTGAGTAACCCTGACCAACCTTGTGCTCACTGGGTCAGTCTTATGCAACCAGGTTGTCAGAAGGTTCCAGGTCAGTCTCCTGACTCCTGGCTTCAGCCTGGCCCACTTGTGGCTGTTATGGTCATTTGGGGAGTGAGCCAGCAGATGGAAGATATCCCTTTGTCTCTCCATCGTTTTGTATCTGTGTCTTTCAAATAAATAAAGTAAATGTTAAAACAAACAAGCAAAGCAAAGGATAACTGATGAATACATAGTCTCTGTTATTCTTTTCCTCACAGCACAGAAACCCTAACATTAGAATATGTTGTTTGCAGAATTATCTTTGTGAACCTGGGAAGCAAACTGCCCCTTTATTTCAATTACACATTCTTCACTCTGTTTATGGAAAAAGAAACAGAACAAAACAATGAAATGGCTCAAATTGTCCGTTCTGTTTGATTCCTCTGCTTCCAAATAAATGACACTGTGTCATATAGTCTATCACATGGAGTGAGATAGAGGAAGAACGAGAGGGATCGACAGAGAAAGTGTTCTTTCTAATGCTTGGACACTTACACCAGAAGGAAACCACCATTCTCTGTTTTCTGTGTTCTTAGGTAAGAAAGTGATCACACAACATTTGTGAGCACTTGTCATTAGAATCAAAATGTGAGACAAGTATTCGAACTTACTCAAGAGTTAGTAAAGAAAAAATATTTAAGGTAGTGAAATAGGAACTATAAATCCAGATTTTTAATTTTACTGCTAACATGTGGTAATGATAGAAGAAGAGAAGGTATGAAGGGAACCAGCCCACAGGTAAAGGCTTCTTGTGTTGTGTTTTCATCGGTTAAAAAAAATCCAGCCATTGACAGCAAAGGGCAGCGCCTGAGTGATATGTGTGTGCCAATCATACCATGCTCTCCTCCTAAAGGCTGTATAGGAAGGAGATGAACTGGGCTTTGGATATCATCTGCTCTGCCATGGATGGGAGTTGCAAAGGGGTAATTTCAAATCTTGGGCTTCCATTAGTGCATCCAAAAGGAGAGGACAGGATTGGATTAGCAGTTTTCAAATGCTAGCATTTCAATAGGTGCCAGGGTGCCTCTGTAGTGGCGTCTGTACAGAGGAGGGAGATGCAATCGCACATGGGACATATAGTTGCATCCACAATCTGCTGTCTGAATTCCAGTGGCTCTAACTGGACCACAGTCTGAGTAGCTCAAGCAACAGAAACATCCTGTCTGACTCTTAGGGAGTCTGGAGGTCCAAGAAGAACGTGAAGTCAAGGTTACAATCTTCTGACATCTCTCTTCCAGGAATGTAGATGGCTGTGTTCTTGCAGTGCCCTCACAGCATCTGTCCCCTGTGTGTACGTGTCCAAATTGTCTCTTCTTTACAGGGGATTATTCATGTTGGACGAGGGCCAATCTCAGTGACCTCATTTAACCTTAATTACCTTTACAAACAGAGTCATATTTTGAGGATCTGAGGGTTAGACCTTTAGTAGATGAATTCTGATGGACATAATTCATCCTTTAAAACTGTAACACCACTTTTTAAAACTTTTTTTTCTAAAGAAAGAACTCCTGTGTTGCTCTACTTTTGTATGTTGTGGTTTGAGATAAACCCCTATTTGGGAAAGAGGTTTGCTTGTGTACAAATGCTTACAAACCAGCGAGATGAAATAAATGTTCTTTTTGTGTCACTGCTGTTAAGGATGGAAATCTCCTTCCCGCACAAGGCAGTCAGAGACTCCAGGAGCAAGATGCCATGACTGTAGTCTTTTACATGGAAGTATGTTACCCCTTGACGGTATGTGAAGTTGAACTGCTCAGGGAAGTCATGAAGGCATGGACAACACACCTGAGTGAATCTCCCTAGGGTTACACTCCATCTGACGGGAGGGAAATGTTACAGAACCTTTATTTTAAGTAGAAAAGTTGCCCCTGCTGGATGGAGCACCTTGGCTCTCACGTTTCTTATCACATTCTGAATGTGCATTGAGGAAAGTGTGACTGTAAAAGGATTTTTTTTTTGTACAGCCAAGTTTATCACACAATTTGTTGAGTGGTTGAAACCCATTTGGACGCTGCCTCTGGACTGTTCTCCCAGTCCATAAAGGGAACAAAACCTGATCCTGGTCATTTGGAGACAGAGGAGAGTGTGTTATCACTCTTCTAAAGGCTGACTTTCCTGTTCTAACTGCCTGTTTTTGTAGGATCTGGATATGGTCCCCTGAAGCTTTCCATTTTAATAGTTTAAGTTGCCTTGGTCAAGGACTAATTAGCCACTTGTTTATTCAGAGCATACAACAGACCTTTAATAACTATTTTCTGATTTTATGAAGGGTCTACCACAAAGGGAGAAGGAATGAATAAGGAATCTTTTCTGACTGTGAATGTCCTCTCTTTTCCAAGACAGGGTTGTTTTTCTCAGATGTAGTCCTCTGGAGCAGAGATATTTGCTCAGTGAGGAACAGAACAAGGCTGATGGAGAAAACTGAAGAAGATAGCAAAAACAATACTAAGATTTACTCCTTACTGCTCTGGTAATATTGCAAAAGTAAAGTGAACATGAGTGTCCAGGGCTTTGCAGCAGACTGCACCAGCAAGTGCCTCTTGACTCTTTTCCTTCCTTTTGCTGAATGACTCAGTTGATGGGAGAAAGGAAGGAGTCAGGAAGAGGCAGAGAGCACGGCAGAGATGAACTTTCTATTCACCGGAAGCTAGAACCGTGATTCCACTGAAAGTGGGCTTCTATAAAAATACAGCATGTTTCTCGCCTGTGACGTTCTGCTGGGTGAAAGATCAATTCTGTAGGAAACATAATGGGAAGAAACAGGGACTCTTACTCAGAAGCCATCCCATAAGCCTTCTTTATGTCTGCTATGAGCTGCTGATGGAGGGGAGACATTGAAATTCACCTGTGTCCAATTTCATCTCTTTAGCATGGAGCTCTCTTAGCTCTATTGAGAAATTACTTTGTAATCTCCTATGAACTATGATACTCATTTTCCAATGTCTTAGGCTAGAATCTGCTCTATTTGCATTAGAATTCATCATCTTTCCATTAGTAAGATTATAGTTTCCTGAAAGGAACAGATCTACTGAAATGTAAAACCTAACACAGTGAGAGAATTGGTTAATTATGCAAATAATATTTATCAGCAGAATTATTTTCTTTTCTAGCTTAATTATCATGCATTTCTTCTTTAAGTTTTTGAAGGACTAGCTAAGAGATGTATGTGGTAGAGTCTAAAAGCGTAGTTATGTGAGGAGTGATTTCACAAGATTCAACTAGATACAGGATGAAGTAGCTTCTGCTATTTAAAAACATTACATAGGGTGGGGAGTTACGAGACCCACACCTGCATCAGGGGAAAAATATAAATGATTGCAGATAGATTTTTGAAGGTAAAACTGTTTTATGATATGAAGAGTGAAAAAAGTGAAGAATTTGTAATGATATAACATGAGATTTTAAAATGTACACAGAAAAACAAAATTAAAATTTCAAATTTATTTTATTGTAAGAAATTTTTGGAAATCTGTGCAAAGTTGTTTCATAGCATGCAATTTCTCCATATTATGTGGAAGACATCTATTTATTTATTTATTTATTTATTTTTTCAGAAGTTCCCAGTTAAAATAAACTCATGTTTTATATTCTATTTTTATCCACATTTAAAAAAATATTTACTTATTTTTATTGGAAACTCAGATAAACAGAGAGGAGGAGAGAGAGGAAGATCTTCCGTCTGATGATTCACTCCCCAAGTGGCCACAACAGCTGAAGCTGAGCCAATCCAAAACCAGGAACCTCTTCCAGGTCTCCCACTTGGGTGCAGGGTCCCAAGGCTTGGGCTGTCCTCCACTGCCTTCCCAGGCCACAGCAGGGAGCTGGATGGGAAGCAGAGCCTCTGTGATTAGAACCAGAACCCGTATGGGATCCTGGTGCATTCAGGGTGAGGACTTTAGCCGCTAGGCTATCGTGCTGGGCCTGATTTTTCCACCATTTTGTAAAATAATCTCAAATCTATGCTTTGAGTTGGTGTGATGATGGTGTCTGTGTGTCGGTGTGCATGTGGATTTTATTATGAAACGTTCATTTTTTTCTTTGTTTTTGGAAAAGATTATTTATTTATTTATTTGAAAGTCAGAGCTACAGAGAGAAAGAGAGACAGAGGCAAAGATTTTCCATCCACTGGTTTACTACCCGAATGGCTACAAGAGGTAGGGTAGAACAAGGCCAAAGTCAGGAACTGGGAATTTCCTTCGATTCTCTGAAATGAATGACAGGGGTGCAAGCCATTTTCCGCTGTTTTCTCCAGGCCATTAGCAGGGAATTGGATCAGAAATGGAGCATCCACGACATGACTAGGTGTCCACAAGGAATGCTGGTGTTACAGCCAGCGGTTTTACTAGCTCAGCACAATGATGGCACTAGAAAGGTCCATTTCTCTAGAAGTGTCATTTAGTTTAGCTTACTATCCCTGCTGTGTCCTTGGTAACAGAAGACAGACATGGCAATGTCAGGACACAATTGAAATTACAAACTGACTGTTTATCTATCTATGTGAAGACACATTTTATATCCATGGGGATTTTTGAAATGGTTTATGTGTGGATCCTAAGTAGGTGGCCAAGACATGATTTACAAAGAAACTTCTGAAACTGGGTTGTTCCTTTGTCCTTAACTTACAGTCAAAACTATAACAATTTTCAGTGGCTTTGAAAACAGTTGAGTATTTTAGTTGCTTTAAAAATAAACGCCTAGGGCCCGGTGGCGTGGCCTAGCGGCTAAAGTCCTCGCCTTTAACACCCCGGGATCCCATATGGGCACCGGTTCTAATCCTGGCAGCCCCACTTCCCATCCAGCTCCCTGCTTGTGGCCTGGGAAAGCAGTTGAGGACGGCCCAAGGCTTTGGGACCCTGCACCCGCGTGGGAGACCCGGAAGAGGTTCCAGGTTCCCGGCTTCGGATCGGCGTGCACCGGCCCGTTGCGGCTCACTTGGGGAGTGAATCATCGGATGGAAGATCTTCCTCTCTGTCTCTCCTCCTCTGTGTATTTCTGACTGTAATAAAATGAATAAATTTTTTTAAAAAAAATAAATGCCTAAAGTAAGATTACATTTGAAAAACAGTTTGGGCATGATAACAACAGGTATTCATTATGTTTAAGCTTTCCTCTCTTGCTCTGCAGAACTTAAAAAGCTAATAATTTACTGCAGTTGCTTTTCCAAGTGCAAGAACATCATATTAGGTTAAAATTATAGCAGATCATAATGGCTAGCAAATAAGTAAGAATCAAGCTGGGCTGTTACTTGGATTTAGCAAAAACTGCAATTTTCGCTTTCTACTTTATTTAGAAATTTTGGCACTAAACAATGTTCTTGAAAATGATATGATTTAAAAAAATGATACTAGCATTATTATAACTTGCTGTTTATTACTTTTCAATTTTCCAGGAATGAATCTAAACAACTCTTATTCTTTGCCTAAGTTATACCTTGTTAAAATGAGGGCGTGATTTAGGGGATCTTAGGTGAGGTGTGTGAGGGAGGCCAGAGATTCGTGTTTCTAGCAAGCTCACAGTCCAGACCTGGGCAGTGGCAGTGACTCATCACAATGGAGTCCATACCTCCCACGGGAGCTGGAGAGTTGGAGGACCCCATTAAAGCAGAGCGGCCCCCTAAAAAAAATAGAGAGTGGCTTGTGTCTCCCTTTGCTTAGGGAGCTAGCTGGGGATCCCTCATGTGGTGGCTTTCTGGACTGAGGCATTTTAGAATCACTCTGGTATGGGTCTCAAAGCCCCTATTGTTAGATATTAGGGAGCAAGTTCTCTGGTCCTGAATGGTCACCAGTTTGCACAGTGCAGGGGTTGGGTAGAATCTTGAGGGGTAGATGGCCATCATAACCACAGTTACTTAGAAGAATATGTGCCGAAAGGACAACTGACGCAGCTCAACAGCACAGCCCCTGGGACACTGATGACTGTGACATTTATGACTACATAACTATATGGTTCACAAATGGCTCCTCTGGCAGGGATGCTGTCACTCTCTGCTGACTGAATTTTAAGTTTGCTTTCTCTCACAGCAGAAGGAAGTCATAAATAGGTTAAGTCCAGGAAGTTGGTATAGTTGGCATGAGTGGTGGTGAGCCATTGAATACGCATCGTCATTCTTTACCCAGAGCCAAGAGCTTCCATGCAGGAACAATGCTGTGCAGCTGAGACCAGAGCTGCGGGCAGGGGAGTGTGTGCCCACTCATCATCTGCCAATGCCGAGCCTTGGACCTTGACTCTGCGGGTGACTGTCAGAATCTTTAGGTTATCAAAGGGAAGGGCAGTCATTCAAATGAAGACTGCATGTGCAGAAACAGGTGTATAACCTTGTGGCCCACACAGTCTTGTGGAGAATTTGCTAGGTATTCTGAACAGGCTTACCCACAAATGTGTGAAACAGGCTTCCACAGTGCATGTTCTTGGGACAGATGCCATTGAGTCAGCTTGGACTTTGGAATTCCTGAGACATACAGAAACAGGGTTCCCATTTACTGGTTGGTGACCCAAATTCCTGCAGCCATTAGGACAGGACTGAGTGAAAATCTGGAGCTGGAGGTTCGATTCAGATACCAACTTGGTCTTAGCCAAAAGGCAGAGAATTGATGGAGATTCAATTAGGTGGCAGAAATCTGACCCCTTGAGCCATCATCTGCTCTCTCCCAGGGTATACATTAGAAGGAACTGAAAGAATTGGAAACAGAAACAATCTCAAGATAGGCTCTGATGTGTTGTTTGATGGACCCAGAGGCGTAGCAAGCTAGCCCACCTGTGAGCATCAGTATCCCATATGGGCACTGGTTCACGTTCCAACTACTCCACTTCCTATCCATCTCTCTGCTTCTAACATGGGAAAGCAGAGGATGGCCCAAGTCCTTGATCCCTTGCCTCCACTTGGGAGGGTGGGAAGATGCGCCTGGCTTCTTGCTTCAGATCAGTTCAGCTGTGGCTGTTGTGGCCATTTGGCAAGTGAACTCAGTGGATAGAAGACTGATCTCTTTCTCTCTATGTCTTCTTGCTCTGTAAAAAAATCTGCCTTTAGAAGAAAAATTTAAAAATCTTTAAAAAAACAGAATTCCTTAATTATTTGGAACCTTGGTTTTCTCACACAAAGCAAAAGGTGTGTATAATCACTATTCTTACCTTGACGATCATGGCAAGACTGAAATAAAATCTAGTTTATAAGGCCACCAGATTTGATTTATTTTTCTTTCTTTCCTTTTTTAATCTCAGAGGAAAGGAATTAGAGGGAGATTTCCTCTAGTCTAGGAAACAATAGCAAAGTAAAGCAGTGTTTTTTAAAGGTGTTCTTGGATGCTTTTCACGCGTACTTGAAATACAGTCCCTGGATATCTGAATTCTTTTGGGAAATATATGCAGTTCCCTATGATACACAACATGTTCTTGTTTTTGTTGTTTCAAAAATAATTTTATTAAAATTGCTTTATTTATTTGAAAGGCAGGGGTATGGAGACAGAGGCAGACACACACACAGAGAAATTTTATTTCTGTTGGTTCACTATTCAAATGGCCATTATGCCTGGGAATGGGCCAGGTCAAAACTAGGAATGAGGAGCTTCATCCAGGTCTACCATGTGGGTGCAGGATCCCAATCATGTGGGAGATGCAGTGCTGTTTATCATGCACAATTTCAGGGAGCTGGATTGGAAGTCGAGCAGTGGGGCCATAAGCCCGTGCCCATATGGGATGCCAGCCCCGAATTCATTTGTTTTATCTTCAGTCATGGTCACATTTTGTAAATGGCTGTATCTGAATTATTTACAGTGCTTACACATTAATGATCTCATAGGGTAATGTTAATCGATACTTTGGATGAAATGAGTAGTGTATAATAAGTTTAGGCACATGCAGGAAACTTCCAATTTTGTTAATGGGTTGTAAGCCAGTCAAGTCCCTAGTTCCAAGTTTGAGTAAGGAGAACTCATCATGGCCAAACAAGCAGACACAAGCTAAGCACATGCATTAACACATGAGATAGAGTCTCGACCTCTTCTATAAGTGTGGGGGGGAAACAAAATATGAGTGTGCATACGAAGACATGGGCTGTATAGTAATTCAGTAAATAGCTAGGGCTTTAGCAATGGAAAACATCCTGATGTTTCAGAAGTTTAGAAAGGAGTTGGATCTGAGAGATTTTAAAATAAGATCAGTTTCAGAAAGTAGGTGTGCGAGAGAAGGTGCTTGAGTAGACCAGAGAGCTATGAAGAGCAGCCCAGCACTGGCAAAGGGAGCCTTCAGCGTCTCCTCAGAAAGAAGTAATCTTCAGAAAGCCCAGCGTGGAAGTTTCTTGGGAAGAAAAAGGAGAGAGTGATTGAGTTATGAGAATAAGACAGGACTGGGTTAATGACCAGACTCAGCTCTTTCCTGCTTTTCTTAGATTCATGTCCAACTCTTCTGGTGGGCACAATGCTGGAGTAGGAGTGTAGGAAGTAATAATTGGATGATGCAATCCTCTGGTCTAGCCAGACATGTGTTTCTGGTGTAATTTATTTATTTGAAATTTATTTGTAATTTATTTATTTGAAATTTATTTGTAATTTATTTATTTGAAAACCAGAATTACAGAGACAGGGAGGGAAAGACAAAAAGAGAGTAAGAGAGCTCCCATCTGCTGGTTCACTCTTCAGATCTCTGCAAAAGTCAGCACTGGACTAGGCAGAAGCCAGGATCCAGGAACTGCTAGGATTTTCACATGAGTAGCAGGGACCCAAGGATTGGGTCATTATCTACTGCGTTTCTCAGACCATTAGCAGGAAGCTGAATCAGAAGTGGAGCAGCTGGGACATAAATCAATGCCCATTTGGCATGCTGGCAATTGCAGGCGATGGCTTTACCTCCTATGCCAGGTCTCCAGCCATGGGTGTGTATCTTTTTAAGACTTTCACTCCCATGGGCAAGAGTGGAAAGCATTCATTTCAAGCTACAGCACATCACATATGGTCTTCAGTGTGAGCATATCCTGCAGGTTGTGGAGAGCAATTGAAGGGTTTGATCAGGGTTGTGAAGAAGTGATCGCAAAGAAATTAATCTGACATAAATATTCAGGCAGGATGAAGTATAAGAGAGAGAGAGTTAGATAATGGCTGTCTTAAGTATTGGAGAGATTGAAAGGATACATCAGTGGGAAGAAAAGAAATGATTATTAAAAAGTTAAGAAATGAATAGAATTCTACATTTAAAATAAAGTCCTTAGTATCCTTAGTGATGGTTTAGACAAGCTTCTTTATTTTCAGATGAAGGTATTAAACACACAGAAGGAAAGTGATTCGGTACTCATTCAAGAAGGAGGACAAGGGTTGGGGAGACAAGGAATAGAAGTCAGTCTTTGCTGCAGGGGTTGTGAGTGAAGGAGCTGAGATGGAGGGAACAGCAGACTTCCCAAGGGAAATAACATATAGCTGTGTGAGGTTCCACAACACAATGGGACTCAGTAGGAAGCCAGATCATGCTTCTTTAATGCCAAACAACTCCTCTGTCGATGAGCCCAGAAAGTTTAATCTCTTTATCTTGTTACTTTTGATCTTCATTGTCATATTGATCTTGCTCTTTCCAAAATTCACATTATTGCCTCCAGTAAACTTCCATACCAAGCAAATGCTTAAGAAGTCAGCCTGGTTCAGGAAAATGAGTCTTGCCATTAACTACAAGATCGATCTTATGGGGCCATTTAGTTGCCCAGGCCTCAGGGTTTTGTTTTATTTTTCAGAGAAATTTATGTATTTGAAAGAGTTACAGAGAGAGAAAGAGAAGGAAAAGAAGAGAAAGATGAAGATCTCCTATCTGCTGATTCAATTCCCAAATAGCCACTTCATCAGGGTAGGGCCAGGCTGAAATCATGAGCCAGTATTTCCATCCAGGCCTTCCATATTGGTACAGAGGCTTAAGCACTTGGACCATCATTCCCTGATTTCTAGGCACACTAGCAGGGATTGAAACAGTCAAGACTGGAACCAGGGACCATATGAGATGCTGGCACTGATACTATAGCTGAATCCTCTACAGCACACAGCACTTGCCCCCAAGACTTTAGTATTACTCGATCAAATGAAAGTGTTGGCTTGGGTGATATTTGAGACGACTTCATTCTCAAGTGCTATCAATGCTTCAAAACTCCTCCAAACAGAAACAGCTTTTTTCTGATGTTAAATAAGATATACAAGCTAGAGTAACAGACCACTAAGTCACCAAGTGCTCCCTCGTAGTGCTGGTCCTGTTGCCCTTTTTTTCTGGCTGACCCAAGACCCTTGTTTTGGGAGAACGAGATTGTGACCACTGTCTTAACACAGTGCAGCCTCAGTAAGTAGCAGCCCAACATATCCCCAGACTGCCTGTTGCCGTTTGGTGAAATTCTCTCCTCCTTGTCACAGATCTGTCGGCTGATACCAATTGACATTTTGGGTCTATTTTTCTTTCTTTAATCACTGCCGCCTCTGAGATTCACTTTAGTTGTCTTTCCAGATGCATAGTGTGGGTCTTGAGAACTGCACTGTCACATGTAATCTGGGCACCAGGCAACTGGGAAGGTGACAACCCCCTCCGCCCTACACACACTCAATCTCCATCTTTTCTTCACTGCAGGACCACGGCTTATTTATTCATTTATTTTTCGTAATAACGGAGGATATGGTTGAAATCCTCAGCCTATTAATGCGGCAGCGTGGCTGTTAGTTTTTCAGGGGGCATGGTCTGGAGGGAGAGAGGGATGGGCTACCTGATTCCCAGAGCTCCATGAGGCTTTCTCATACTTTGAGTCAGTGACCAGCCCCACTGTCTCTCTGGAGGATAGCAAGCTGTGTGAAACCTCCATCCATCCATTATCATCCATTATCAGATGGAAGGCTTCCAGCCCCCTAGTGAGAAACGGGAGAGTGCTAATGTCCATACGGGTACGAAATTATTGACCATGAACTAAGGAAATGCATTTTTTCCCTCCTTCCTCCTGTGATTGGAATCGCTAATTAGATCAACATGAAATTAAAATGATTCCAAGACTGAAACACTTGGGGAAGAATCTGTTGAAGTCCGTTTTTCATCACTGAGCTGAGACTAAATTATGCTGTCAAAATGCCATATTATTTCAAATTAGTCAAATTAATTAATCTAACTCAGTCCTTGGCTATATTAATCATCTGTTTTAGAATTTTATTAGAGGAAGAATGTGAGTTTTTTCAGCATGATGTGTATATGAACTTCCCTGGCAGGTTGCTTTTCTTGTGTTCAAAGCTGCTATTTTAAACTCTGAACAGGGATGGGGTTTCCTCGAATGCACTCACATCACATTTCACAGCTTCTTACTTTGTTTGTATGCATTTGAAAATATCTTTTTTTTCCTGTTCTTAAGATTATGAACAGTGATTGTCTTCTCATTCTTGCGTACCCGAATGTGTGAAAAGGTTTTGCTAAGTAATACCCATATTTTTCTTTATTATGGCTCTGCTTTAAGTGTCAGAAGTTGAGCAGTATATGCTTAAGAAGAGATTTCTGTTCAGCTCATGTTTGGACCATAAACGAATGTGTAATTTTACATCCTCCCGATAGGCTCAAAGCTGAGTCATCGTTAAGGAAAGACTGTAACCACAGAAAGTCTGTTGATTGATTTCTTTTTTTAAATTTTTTTTGATTGGAATGTCAGTTATACAGAGAGGAGGAGAGACAGAAAGCAAGCTCTTCTGTCCACTGATTCATTTGCCAAGGGGTTTCAACAGCCAGAACTGAGCTGATCCAAAGCCAGGAGCTTCTTCAGAGTCTCACACATGGGTGCAGAATTCCAAGGCTTTGGCCATCCTAACTGTTTTCCCAGGCCACAAGCAAGGAGCTGAATGGGAACCAGGGCCACTGGGATTAGAAATGGCTCCCATTTAGGATCTCGGTGCTTGCAAGGTGAGGACTTCAGTCACTAGGCTACCGCACAGGCTCTGTCTATTGATTTCTTAACTCATTGGCTCAAATGAGTTTGGGACAACTGGCTTTTCCTGAGTATTGAATGCTTCTGTATACCTTATTTATAGCTTGATTTATTTTTTTTTTTACCATTTATCAGAAAATGTTATCCATGGAGAAATAATATTAAGAGAGGTGAGGCCAGGTACCAAGCTAAGTAGGTTCTGTCAACATCACTCTGTTATGGTTCAGAAAGGAAGACTTGATATCTAAGCTATGGTAATCTCACCATGACTAACAGAGAGGTTAATAATGGATTAATAGAGCAACTGTCATAATGTTGTTGCTCAAAAACATTGGATTTCTTAGTGTTCAGGTAAAATAAGGTCATTGCTGTTTCCACAATCCTACACAGCTCATGGCCATTCGACTATTCCAGTTCCCTACTGTGACAGAGAATATGGTCTGAATGCAACTTTCAGAGTTTCATGTGTTAGAATTCTCATTCTGAAGCCCATGTCTGTAGCATTTGGAAGTGGAATGTTGGGGAAGTATCTGGGGCTGAATGACATTACAAGATCGAGCACACAGTGATGCCATCAGTGGCTTTAAGAGGGGAAGAGACAGGAAATTGCAAGTTATGTTCTCACTGTGTGTTGTCATCCAGCAATGTTAGGATGCAGTACAGAGTTCTGCACACGTAGTTTCTAAGTGTTAAACTTGTGGGTCTCCAGAACTGGAAACAATGGATTTATTTTCTTTATAGATCATTGAGTCTGTGGGATTCTTTTATAGCAATACAAAATAAGAGAATTTCTAAAGGAAGGGAAAGGACAGAGCTGTCAGGCAGCTGTTGAGATCTGTATCCATTGCTTCTTTGGCTGCTGGCAGAGGCTGAACGCTAGCAGTGCAGTTGAAAATACTGTGGACACAAGTAAGGAACATGAAACTTTTCGCTTGACTTGGCTGTTATCTTGCATCAACTTTCAGGGTCCCGGTTTGCTTGCAATGAGTAGTATAGATGTAGCGATTTGCAAAGCCACTGATTTAGCATGCATAGATCATTCAGAAAATGCAAAAGAGGTATAAACATATATTTTGTTGTCTGCACAAAGACTGTGGCTCTTCCTCTGTGTTATGGTTGCTATTAGTGATGCTAATGAGAACACAGCAGTTGGAATTGGTTTGACCTGTTTCCTGGAAGGGGCCAAGATATTACTACTGTTGCTCATCTCTGCACTTCATGATTCTGGCTGGGACCCAGCAAAAAGTGGAAAAATACTGTGAGAAAAGTTGTACTTGTGGTATTTCTGGCTTGACTGGATACAGGAAGTTCAGCAATCTTAGAGGAAAACATGTTTACATGTTTTTCTGGGTTTGTATCTATATATCTGTGTTAGAGTCAGGAGGGTTAATGTTTTCTGAAAGGTTTGATACTCAGCCTCAGATTAGCAATGCCCGTTGGTATTAAAAAAAATGGGTTCAGCTACCCCCAAGCAATTCCTGCAATATATTGGGAGTCAGAAAAGGTAGGCTGCACGTCAGTCTCTGAAGAAGACATTTCTGCGAGGTAATGGGCTAGAACAGGGATTTTGCAAAGATTGAATAAGAGGCAAATTTTTATGCTATCACATTGCTAGTCAATGGTTGTCTGTGCAATCATTGATTCTGAGGTTATAAAATTTCCAAATGTCAGGAAGCATTTCAGAATTTCATTTAGTTTATTTCAGGAAGAGAAGGTTCTTTTTTTAAACAAACAAACAAAAAAGATTTAATTAACAGGTAGGATTTGCCATGGCCACATGAAGTTACCCTGATATTGGTACCTTTTCTCTTTCCATGCAATCAATGGCTAGCCTTTTTCATTATATTCGGCTCAAAATGTCACTATCTTCCTTAACTAACTCAATATTTCTTCAGTTATTTTGTATTTAGCACAGCCTTAATATATGAGTGACTTTCTGTTCCATATTATCATGTACTTCTTTCAGTCAGGCTTCATATATGATTTTTGACAAAATAACTGTTTATAGGGCATACATTTTTTAGGTTTATTTATTTTTTTGGGAAGTCAAATACACAAAGAGGAGGAGAGACAGAGAGATAGATCTTCCATCTGCTGTTCACCCCCAAGTGGCCTCAAAGGCCGGAGCTGCATCGATCCAAAGCCAGGAGCCAGGAGCTTCTTCAGAGTCTCCCACTTGGGTGCAGGGTCCCAAGGCTTAGGACTGTCCTTAACTGCTTTCCCAGGCCATAGGCAAGGAGCTGGATGGGAAGCAGGGCCACTGGGACAGAAACCAGCTCCCATTTAGGATCCTGGCTCGTGTAAGGCAAGGATTTTAGCTGCTAGAATACAATGCAGGGACCAGAACATGGATTTGGTGTTGAGTCCCTGTAATCTGAAAACTCTTCCTTTATAACAGAAGACTAGTATTTCAGGATTATGCACAAAATAAATGCTTTATGAAGGAAATTATTTATAGTTTTTAGTGACACTGCTTCTTCTATAGTCATAATGTGATCTGATGTTAACTTTGGGAAACTTCGATTTTAATGTGATTAATATCATATTAATAAGCTGAAAATTTGTTAGGAGGCTGGAAATTGCAAATTGCCAGTTCCTCATTTAAACTGGGAAGTTGACGCTGAGATTGTTGGCAATAGCAGATTTAAAGAGAGCTTAAGTATGCTTTTCTTCAAAGATATCAGGAGCAAGAATATGTTGACCAGCTACATAGTACAATGTGAGATTTTTTAACCATCCTTATGATGACTCACACGCTTCACCCTCAAACACGTTTTATTATGTGCATTTGCTTTATTCAGTCTATTTCCTCAGCCGCATAATCAGTAACTTCATAAATCTTATCTCTGTGCATCACACAGATTTTGTCAACTGTTGTTAAAAGAAATTGTAATGATGCCTGGATTATGAGAATAAAGAACTTACTAGTTGTATCCATGATACAACTTTACCTTAAAGCACTCTTTTTTACATAGTCGTAGAGCTATCAGGTTCACTTCTGTAGTATCACACACATTCATAAACACAATCCATTACATTATGACTGGAATTGTATCTCCTCCAAATCCATATGTTGACATCCTAGCCCCTAATATTGCAGAATGTAACTTTATTGGAAGTTAGGATCTTCACAAAGGTAAGTAGTCTGTATCTTCCTATCTATACATTGGTTGCTTTGATTTTTTTTCTGTAGAGAGGCATAATTAGGGGTGGGGTAGAGGAAGAGAATCAGAGACAGACACACACAGAGAAGGAGAGAGAAAGAGAAAAACAGAGAAAATGAGAGAGAGAGAGAGGGAGAGAAACTATCACCTATCTACTCAAATTTATTTCCCAAATATCTACAACATCTGGATCTGGGTCAGGTTGAAATCAGGAACCAGGTACTCAGTTTGGGTCCTCTCACGTGATTTTCAGGAGACCAAGTACTTGAGTCATCACCTGCCATCTCCAGTATACACAGTAACAGGAAGCTGGGATCAGGAGAGGAACTGAGACTCAAACCCAAACACCCCAGTGTGGTATGCAAGAATCCCAACCACCAGAACTAGCCCCTGAAGACTTTGAACTTACAATGAGGTCATCAAAGTGGCTGCTAATTTAGTAAGACTGCTATCTTTATACAAAGGTGAAATTTGGACAGAGACATGTTTGGAAGCAAAGGGACATAAAGAGGCACAGGGAGAAGGCAGTCATCTACAAATCCAGCAGGGAGCCTGGAACAGATTTTTCCTTCCACGCCTCCAAAGGAACTGGCCTTGGTAACTTTGAGTTAGGACTTTCAGCCTTTGGAATTACAGATACTAGATTCCAGTTGCTTGTACCACTCAGTTTGTGTCACTTTGTTATAGCAGCCCCAGCAGACTAAGAAAACTGGTGATGCGAAAATGGCCAAGGAAGAATGAGTTTCACTGGTTACAAAGATGGAAGCATCAGTCCCAGGACCAATGGCAGCTTCTGTGGTTCTGGATACAGTGGACAGCCAATGGGCAGATTTCTCTATAGCTGCCTAAGCTTGGTGCTTGTCCATTTGCTAAATTACCCAATAGCCTTTCAGAAAGACTTTTCATCTTAAAGCATTCAAAGTTACTGCTGATCACAATAACAGTCTTGACTGACAGAGAAATTAAAATCAAGAGTGGTTCTACTTAGGGACTTTTGGGAGCCTGGGGTTGTTTATCTCAGGTAGAAGGTACAAAACACAGCTTGTACTACCAAGTATGAATCTGCCAAACCACAGCATGCAGTGATGAAGCTGCTAAATAGAGGACAGTCTGTATTTTACAATGATGAAGTATATTGATGATTAGCTTGGGGGGATCCAGTTGCTCCTAATGCAAAACTGAACTAGGTGTAGGAAGAATTCAAGGTCAGTTGAGGTGAATGACTTAGAAAAAGCCCTAAGTCCTTAAATTTTAATTTAAAAACTCACAAAATTTCAATATCTGTGCTAAAGGAATAACATCTTACTTGTTCATAGCTACAAAGCTAGGGTAAGTAAAAACCAATTCAAATTTCCTTTTCATATATTGATATAATTCATTTAAATCCACAATAGATCCATGTATTTTGTATATAAGAAGCTATATATTTAGGGCATCCATTGTCTTCTAAGATTTTCTTGTCATTCATATCAGCTTCTTCTCCCCTTGCTGATGAAAATGTTCATTCACTGCAGTTCTACCTCTTTCATGTGGCGGAGTTACTATGTAGAAGAGATCCAATTATACCTTTATGTCATATCTTATTGTCTCCAGGCCTCCATCAGAAGCTTGTCCTCAGGATAATTCAGATGCTATTTTTTGTAGGGGAGAAAAAAATGCTTCCTTTTCCCCTCCTAGTTTATATAGTTGCTGCAAGAATTAATTTGATAGAAGGCACGTTTGAAGAAGGAAGTGATGACCATTTTGTAGATACAGAAGTCTCACAGTAAATACAGGACTCAGGGAAGTGGCCAGGTGAAGGAAATGCATATTTGGTCTTGAGTTATGGAAAGGAATCGGGGTTTTGGGTTTGTCTGGATGGCTATAAAAACAAATGATAAAAAGAAAAGGGAGATGTCCAGTAAACAGACTGCCTTTTGGTTAAAGGTAAGTCATTCATTTAAGAAAAGTGGTCTTGAGGCATGCACAATGGCTCAATTAGCTAATGCTATGCCTATAAGTGCTAAATTTCCATTTGGGCGCTGATTTGTGTACTGGCTGCTCTACTTCCAATCCAGCTCCCTGCTTATGGACTAGTAAACACTGTAGGATGTCAAAAAGCCTTGAGACATGGAGCTGCTTGGGTGACCCAGAAGAAGTTTCTGCCTCTCAGCTTCAGATTGGCTTAACTATGGTTGTTGCAGCCACTTGGGGAGTGAGCTAGGGGATAGAAAGTTTTTCTCTCTGTGTCTCTCCTTCTCTTTGTAAAATCTGCCTTTCCAATAAAAGGGAAGAAAGAAAGAAAGAAAGAAAGAAAGAAAGAAAGGAAGGAAGAAAGAAAGAAAGAAAGAAAGAAAGAAAGAAAGAAAGAAAGAAAGAAAGAAAGAAAGAAAGAAAAAGTAGTTTTAGAGAAACTCTCTTTATAGTGTAAACATTTTATGGATAAAGAATTTCCTTTTGTATGTAGATTTTGTTTGCAAAGTGGAAAATTTATACTCCATTTTAAGAAGTTGAAGGAAAGATAAAGAGCTTTTCTCATATCAACTACTTTTAAATTTCCTTTAGATCACAATGAGCAATATGCCAGAGGAGCATATTTTGGGAAGCATGCTCTCAATCCCTTCAGCTTGTAAAAACATCTTCTCACAGAGGAGGATTTACAACTATCTTAACTCCTATGCAAAATATCTGGAGGATATGCTTAAGAACAGATTCTAAAGATGCTGGATGCAGCTGGACAAAATGTACTTTTAGATAAGAATACATGGAGTACTAAAGGGCCTTTTTTTTCCCCTGAGAGCTTGTAATCACAGTGGTAACTTACAGAAGAAAAAGAACATAAGAATCTTCTTGTTCAAATACCTAATTTCTGGACTCAACAAAGAATCATACAAACGTGAAATTCTGGCTGCTTTAGCCTATGAATGTTGTCATAGATTATGGTGTAATTTTTCAACACATTCCGTTATGTTCCACAAGCCAAGCTAGAAGACAATTTCATCTGTAAGATCTTCAGAAATATGTTGGAATGGAACATTCAAATGTGTTTAAACATGATTCAGAGCTTTATCTCTCATTGCTGGTATGGGCTAATTTCATTGGGAGTGATAGCACTATCAACCGTTGTAGCCAAGAACCCACCTAATGACCAGAAACACGGAAAGCAAACTCAGGACATTGGCGAAAGAATCAACATCCTGTGAGTGTGGTTTTATTCTTATCGTTTTTGCTTTGGTGATTATTTAATTAAAGATGTAAAGCATGTAACACATTTAGTTGGTATTAGCAAAACTAGCTCATTCTGATGATCTCCTCGTTGTCATTCAAGTCTCAAACCTAAATCAGTTCATAGACACCAAGCCGCATGCATGAACATCAAGTTCATGTAGATAAAACTCTGAAATGGTGTCACTCAGACATATTGAGACCATCTCTCACAGGTTTCTCTGTGTAGGCCTGTGAACACTCTACCATATGACTATACATTGTGAAAGGATAATAGGAAAGGTTTAAAGATAATAGAGACACTCCGCTGTGGGTTCAGTTAGCACTCTGCTGTGGGTTCCTAGAATTAGAGTGGATATCTGTGGGATATCAGGCTACAGGTGGAATTTGAAATTGTGATCACCTTGCTGAGGTCTCACTAGAGTAAATTTGGAGAAGACATTCTTGGCCAAATGACTGTCTGACCTATGAAAGAAATACACTTAATGGAAAGGTGATGACATGTTTTCACCAGAAAGTTTGTACTAAGGAAATGGGAACAGTCAGATATGGCATTGTGATGTGCAGGATAGCATCTCTCAATGTGACCTAGACATCATTGTAGAAGGAGAAAATAGGATAGATTAGTTGCCATGCTTTGCTGTTTCCCTTCTTGAAAGTCAAACACAGAGCTTGACTTGGATTTTAAAGTCTTTCTTGATATTGTTTGTCCCGTTTTTCTCTGGATTATGTTAGGAGGACAACAAAATATTAAAAAAGAAAAAGGAAGGGAAGGATTTTTAAGGTTCAGTTGCTTGGAACAGAAAGCAAACTGCTTAGTGTCATGGAGAACCAGGGTAGATGTGGGACTCACTAGGCTGGGTCTCAACCCCCTACTGAGCCATGTGTGAGCTGTATGTGGGTATGGACGAGCCATGGCCGGGCTGAAACATCCAACAACAAGAACCAGAATGGGGTGAAAGCCAGCCAGGAAAAGCCACTGCCCCTGCTAGGACAGGACGTGAACTGAGTTGGGTTGGCTCAAGGACCCCCTGGCAAGCGCAAAACCTGCCATTGGGAGGGGTTCTGATGGAGGAGCCTGGGCAACTCCTCTGGCAGGACACAGTCCCTGCAGGTAAGCGCAAGAAGCATGATAGGAAACAGTCCAGAATAGGCCATGGAAAGTTTCCCACTGGCACACATTCAGCATGGGTCAGGAGCAGACCAGGCTGAATCAGTCCATATCACCCACTGGCAAATCCGATCACCAGATCAGAGTGTGGGATGAGCTGGGTTTGGTCACGACAAAACCAGTACACATTATGGAATGCCAGGGCGTGGTTGCCTGTACTGGATATGAATGCAGCACCCAACCAGCACACGTGAGATCCAGGAAGGAAGGGAGGGGCAGAACTGGCGGGGGGATTAGGGGCTGGTTCCCTCGCCGGACAGCTACTCCCAATGGAGAGCGTGGGCTGGGATAGAGGCAGACTAGACTATGCAAGGCTACAACACCTGTGCGCTGCATGTGGACTGGATCAGGGAAAAGCCAGGCTGGGCTGATTATTCCTGCTGGTGCAAGCATAAATTAGAGTGGGTGAGGGATGTTTGGGCATAGCCGCAGAAGCTGGCACTGGGGACTAATTCTGTCAAGTCAAATCACAGAACCACCTAAAGAGTGCATAAACCGGGACAGAGAGACCTGGGAGGGAAAAAGTGGGTTCCCCCTTCTTGGGTCACTATTCCCGTGGGAGGTCATGAAAACTAGGACGGGGGCTGGGATGGCTAGATAGAGAGGCACTCAACAACACCCGTGAGGGCTGGATGGTTGAGTTGGTTAGATAGAACTAAGCTTTAATACCCATTGACAAGTGCCAGAGCCAAATGGGATGGGGGACAGACTGGTCTTCTGCTACACATACTGGCAAACCAGGGGCGGGCCGGGTGAGGGTTATCGTGGGTTGCCCCAACTAGGCTGCAGCTCCCACTGGTTATTGTGAGGGCCGAGTACGTGCTGGGCAGAACCAGACTGGACTGCAACACCCATTGGTTCCAGTGCAACTCGGGACTGAAAACAGAACCAACCCAGCAATTGCAACCACCAGCTGATCGGGGTGATGGACTGTGCCGGGCCCTGTGCTTGCTAGAACATGCAAGAAACTAGTCTGGGAATACCTCAAGGTTTCTTTGGAGATCTCCCCAATCGAACTGCTGGACTCAGAACTCTAATCAAGAAAAGACAGAGCAGATCAATCATTCATCTCAGCTACATGTTAGCAGCGAAAAATGGGGCAAACGGAGACTTTATGATGGACCATATCAATCAGTGGACGACCTCATCGAGCGAAACTGGCAGCGATTCACAACTGGAGAACTATTAACACCACTCTAGCACATATCTCAGAGCATGCCCCACATCCGGGACTCGGGGTGGGCGGGAAACCGGGTGGGGCTTCTCACTCAATATCCTCCTTTACCTCAGATACAAGATGGAAACAATATGGACATAATAGTATTGCAAAATTCCCTATCCCCCTGAACCTTTTTTTTTTCTTTTTCTTTCTTTAACTGTAATTAACTATGAAAAGATTGTCAACAACAACAACACAATAAAATAGATTATAAAAAAAAAAAGGCATTCAACTAATTAAGATGTCTAGAATTAGACAAACTCCTAATGACAAAATGGAAGACAGTAGAAGACAACTACATTTTCTTTTTTTCTCCTTAATTTGAAGGATCAGAAAGAAGGAATAAATCACTATGTTCTAGAGTTTCGAAATACAGTTTTAAATCCCTGAAATGCTAAACCTGGTAAAGAATTAAAAACTGAAGCTTTCAGTATAAAAGAAGTCTGCTGCATTTGCTATTCCACTTAAACGTTTTAGAAAGCACTACAATTGTTAAGATTTTTTTTAAATGTTGGGATCTAGATAAAGAAGGCTTCAGGAGTATTATAGGTATTTATAGCTTAGAATATAAATTTAAATGTTCTTAACTTTAAACAATGTAAGCAAAACTAGATACAGAAAATATCCTTGGTTTCCTCCCCTTTATCTTCTCTGCCACATAATCTCACGTCCATATTCCAGTAACAGTGACTTCCAGACACACATCTGCTTCAGAATGTCCCCTAATGTTACCAAAGCTCTGGATGGCTCTTGACACTCCACATCTTCTTGTCTTCATCTAACCTATCCTGGGTTATCTTCCTTTCTTTCCCATATGCCTGTTCAATGTCAAGAGCCAACAAACTAGTGGGTCTGGATTTCCAATCCTCTGTGCTCTTCAAAGTTGTACAAATTTGGTAAATTTAATTAACTTCTTTCTCTACACAGTGTAGTCTCTGTATAAAACAGAGATAACCCCACTAGCTAACGAGATTGATACAAAGAGAAGGAAAAAAAATGTCTCATGGAGGGCAAATGTGCCTTCACCTCTTCTTAATATGTGTGTGTCAATTACCATCATACCTTTACTTTCAATAGGTCTAGTAGAGCTATGTCCAGTAGGAATAAGTTATTGAGAGAAGGATATGGAAGGTGTGCAAAGGTAGGTTTGACAGAGATGGACATAGCAGCAATAGAGTTAGCAGAGTTAGATTCAGAGAAGCCTGGTCATGTATTGGTTGGGTAACTAAAGGTAGGTCTGATACAGGTACGCATAGTAAAAGTAGAGTCAGTAAAGGTGAGCGTGGTAAAGGTGGATAGAGTAGGACTGGGTCTAGTGGAGGAAGATGTGATAAAGTAGGTTTGATACAGGTAGATCTGGTTGGGGTAGGCCTAGCAGAGACAGACCTGGTACAATTACATCTAGTAGAGGGGCATTTGGTAGAGTGAGGTTTAGTAAAGCTAGGTGGTGTAGAAGTGAGGCTAGTAGAGCTAAATCCAGTCAGTTATAACTAGTAGAATGAACCATAAAAGGTAAGTATAGGAAAACTAGGCTAGAAGTAGATCTGGTAGAAATGGGTCTGACAGAAGTAGATCTAGCAGGATTAGGTCTAGTAATGCACTCTTCTCATTGTTGTAATTACAGGAGTATCCATCTGGCCTTCTCACCTGACAGTAAGTATGCAGACGGCAATGATTATGCCTGCTTTCTGGATTAGGATAAGTGAATGCTAAATTAATATTTTGTGAATAAATGGATCATGTAATTCCACCTAAAAGCTGAATAATTCTAGAGGAAAATTTATTGACCTAAGGGTTTGTAAACTCTGTAAACAAGTAATCTATCATCCATCCATTGTCTGCATACTCCAGGCATTTGCTTGGTCAGAGAGGTAGTGGATCTCACTGGAATGTTCCTGTGGTCTTTTTTTGTTTGTTTTTTCTTCTGCTGACTGCTTTCCATGCTGACCTGCCTCAGGTATAGATGGAACATTGTAACTGCTAGAAACTTTCTATTTCCATCTATGTGATCTGAATGGAATAGGCTTACACTAGCTCCAAAGCTGGATGCTCATTGCAGCAATAAAAAATTTAAAACCCACCATATATATATGTGTGTGTATGTATGTATATACACACATATATTATATTATTTAATATATATATATATTTAATTATTTATTATTTAACTTCAGTAATTACATTGTATTATGTGACACAGTTACATAGATACTTGGGTTTTCCCCACCCCTCCCCAAACCCTCCCACCATGGTGGATTCCTCCACCTTGTTGCATAACCACAGCTCAAGTTCAGTTGAGATTTCCCCATTGCAAGCGTATACCAAACATAGAGTCCAGCATCTTATTGTCCCGTCAAGTTCAACGGCTTCTTAGGTATACCCTCTCTGGTCTGATGACAGAGCCAGCAGAGTATCATCCCAGTCAATTGAAAGCTCCAACATACCATCAGCAAAAATTTACATCAATATGGAATTAATTGACATAGTAATGAGTAACCAATAAGTTAAAAGTAAATGCGGGTTCCCAGCCACCTTCAGTGACCACCTCACCTATACTTCAATTTTAGTTTATACACAACATATAACATTCAAAACATAACATGTTATACATAACATCATATCATCTTAAATTAAGGCAAACATGTGGTATTTAACCTTTTGGGATTGGCTCATTTCCCTTAGCATTATGGTTTCCAGTTTGGGCCATTTGGCCACAAAAAACTGCATTTTGTTTTTTTTAATAGCTGAGTAGTATTCCATGGAGTAGATGAACCATAACTTTCTTATCCAATCCTCTGTTGATGGGCATTTTGGTTGTTTCCATGTTTTTGCAATTACTGATTGTGCTGCTATGAACATAGGAGTGCATGTTGGTTTCTCATAGAACAAGTGTTCTGGATATATTCCTAGGAGTGCTATTGCTGGATCATATGGTATGTTGAATTTGAGTTGTTTGAATATTCTCCATACTGATTTCCATAGAGGCTGTACCAGCCTGCAGCCCCACCAGCAGTGGAGTAGGGTTCCCTTTTCCCCGCAACCTCGCCATATATATATTTTAAGTTTTTTACTGTTTTGATTTGAAGGGTAGATATATAGAGAAAAGAAGAACCAGAATGAGAAAGATATTCCATCTGCTGGTTTACTTCCCAAATGGTCACAACAGCCAGAGCTGAGCTCATCAGAGGCCAGAAGCTACTTCCAAGTTTCCTATGTGAGAGCAGGGACCCAAGGATTTTGGTCCACCTTAGCTATCCATCACTGCTTTGCCAGGCAAGAAGTAGGGAGCTAGACAGGAGGTGGAGCAGCTGGGACATGAGCCAGCACCCAGGTGAGTTGCCACTGCTTGCAGGGAGCCACCCTATCAGCACCCAACCCAAAACATTTTACAGTAGGAATTGGTTCATAGATGGGAACAAGAGCAAAGACAGATGTCAGAAGAATGCCAGACTCTCTGGAAGAAAATTTTCTTGTTCATCTTTTGGGAATCATATATGGAGAATATTCTAGACTGGCCAGAGATAGTATAAGTGGGTTATATAAGTGGTGTCCTGGAGCTTCAGAGAATGGGAAGTTGAAAAAACAGAAGCCAAAAATAAGTGAATACATAAAATAAATTAAAAATAGTGAGGGGAGAAAAGTACTCTCCTTCAACTGGTGGGAGTGTAGGCTAGTACAACTACTATAGAAGTCAGTATGGAGAATGCTGAGAGAACTGAAAATAAACCTGCTATATTATTGATGATTTTTACATAGCTGATTAGGGTGAATAAGGTCAAGGGCTACAGGAAGGTAGGTGAGATCACAATTTCCACATTCTCTCTTTTTTCTTCTGGTGTCTGGGGAAAGGGGAGGCGATAAGGGGAGAAGCTACACCCAGTCTCCCAAATGCCTCTGCATCCCAAGATGGAGGGCAGCCACCCAACACCACCCATGGGTTCCTGATGTGGGGCATGCTCTGAGGGTCCTGCTCATGATAGTTCAACAGTTTCAAATTGCAGCCATATCACCACTCTAAGCATGATGAAATCTTTCCAAAATCCAGTCTACTAATCTGTGACTTTTGATGAGTTTAAGCCATTTACATTCAGGGTTGATACAAATAGGTGGTAATTTGATTCTGTCATTTTAGCAATGGATTGTTCATTGATTTAGTCTTCTGCTGTTATTTTACTGGGATGTTCTTTGCATTTGCCTTTGGTTTTGGTAGGTGCTATTCCTTTGCTCTGTCAAGAGAACATCTTTCAGTATCATTTGTAGCACAGGTTTGGAAGAGGCATATTCTTTTAACTTTTCTTTACTGTGAAAGAATTTTATTTCATTTTCAAAGAAAAAGGAAAGTTTTGCTGGGTTCATTATTTTGGACCAACAATTTTTTTTTCTTTTAGAATCTGGAATATGTCACTCCATTCTCTTCTTGCCTGTAGAGCTTCCTGTGAGTGTTCTGTTCATTGGTTGACATAGTCCACCTTAGATTCTCTGTTTGCCCAGATATTCATTGCCAACGCTTGGCTGGGGTAGTTGATTGATTTGTTCTGTCCTCTATCCTCTGTTGTGGTACTAGATGTCCTCTGCAGACTCTGATGTACTGCTGCATCCTCCATGTGCACTGGGTATGCTGTCCACTGCTCTGTCTCAGCCATTGAGGAGGCTCAGCTCTGATATATGCACTGGATGGTCAGACAGTGGAACCTGCAATTCTCTCCATGATTGGGATTCTGAGTGCAGTTATTCAGTTGGAGGGATCACCATAGAACCTTCATCTTAGGTGATCCCAGATCTGGTTCTTGTGTGTGCTTGCCAATACAGGGTCCAGCACAGTCCATTGCCCCAGTCAGCTTATGCATATGCTGGTGCTTGCAATTGCTGGCTTCCAGCCCTGTATTTTACACAAACCAATGGGAGTTGCAGCCCAACCTGATCCTGCCCACCACATACTCTGCCCTCACGGACAGCTGGTGGGAGCTGCACTAACCTCAGCACTTATTAATATGCTAAAAATAATTGCAGGAATTACACAAAGAAGTACAAAAAACTGGCCAATATGAACAAAGCTCTTTTTCCAAATGTAGTCTCCTGGTACTCTGAAGTGTTTCCATTTCTCATACTGACTGCATGATAAATGATTTCAGTTGCAACACAGTTACTATAATGTGGAATGATTTCAGATCCAGTCCTCTAAGGAACAACACTGAACTTTAGCAGATGTCTTTCTCTCATGTGGGATCTATGAGCATGCACTTTTCCTTTGCAAATGACTAAACACCCAATACAAGATAAAAGTAAAAATTGAGAAGCAGGGCCAGGTACAGTAGCCTAGATGTTAAAGTCCTCATCTTGCTCATGCCAGGATCCCATATGCGCGCCGGTTCTAATCCCGGCAGCTTTACTTCCCATCCAGCTCCCTGCTTGTGGCCTAGGAAAGCAGTGGAATATAGCCCAAAGCCTTGGGATCCTATACCCGCATGGGAGACCCTCTCTGTATATCTAATTTTCCTATATCTCTGTAATCTGTATATGTGGCTCTCTGTGTATCCAACTTTCCAATAAAAATAAAATAAATCTTGTTCTATTCCTGGCTGCTACACTTCCCATCTAACTCCCTGCTTATAACCTGGTATGGCAGGGCAGGATAACCCAAATCCTTGGGACCATGGATCCACATGGGAGACCCAGAAGAACCTCCTGACATTCAGCTTAAGACCGGTCCAGCATGGGTTATTGTAGCCATTTGGAGAGTCATCAGTGGATGGTAGATCTCTCTGTTTTTCTCTCTCTCTGTTTCTTTCTCTTTCTGTTACACTGACTTTCAAGTAAAATCAATAAACCTTTTTTAAAAATTGAAAAAGGGAACTTATGGAGTTTCCTAAATAAATCCTTGGATAGATCCAGCTTTGAATAAACTTTGACCCCAAAGCAAATAGAAAAAAATCATCAAATACCAAGCATTGTATTTTGTTGTTGTTGTTGTTGTTGTTTGATTGATTTGGTTTTATTTGTGTGTTTTGTCAGAATCATTTTCTTTTATTCCATATTTTATTCTATATTTTATGATACAAATACATCAAATACATTTCCCTCAACCCCTCTAAGATCATTCACCACCCCCACCTGGCACTGGTTTCCTCCATATTTTAACAATAGCTCTACCTAGGCTGTCCTAAGTCCATCATTCTGCTATCTAAGTGTATCCTGACATTATGGCTATGGACAAGGCTAGACAGTCCAACATCCTGTTGTCAAGATTTAGTGAACAGTTTCATTTGGAATCCATCTTTGGTTTGGAAGCAGAGACGCTTACTGCACCATATTTTTACATTTGAATATGAAAATTTCTATTATGCCATTACTATATATTCCCTTAAATGAAAAGCCATAAAGCAAAATAAATAACAGGAATAGAGTTTAAAAATGTACCACCATGGAGTTAAATAACATGCTATAGAATGACCAATGTGTTGATGAAAAAATGAAAAAGAAAACAAAAAACCCTTAACTCACCGACAAATGCAGAAACCAGGCTGGAACACAGGTGCCTGCCTTAGAGAAAAAAAGAGGTAAAACTCTGTTTGAAATGGGCAGCTAATGATATATTTCCACGAAACTTTATAACTACTGTGGAGCGGATTTTGTCATGATCCATATAAATTGTATGATGAATTCGCTAAAGATCAAATGAAGTTTGAGGTTGGTGGCACAAAAGGTCCAAAAAGAGCTGCCTGGGATGATCCAAAGCCTGTGGAGAACATTGGCGACGAGAAATTCATCTCCATGTGCCCAGGGCAACATCAGCAGATGAATTAGTCTGTGTGGGAACTTCATGTCATAACTTTCTAAGGACATTTCTTCCATCTGATTATAAGGAATTTACAGAGCAGTAAATTAGTTGATCACAGTGTAACTTGAAGATCAGAATCAATTTCAGAAAGCGATAGCACACAAAGTATAAGATCAGTTATCACATATGAGAATGCTATTCACACAAACACATACAGTGAATGGCTGAAAAATGCATTCATGGTACATCTTCATAAGATTGCTTTCAAGGGCAACAGGGGCTATATTCATGAAAGAATTCTAACTCTATTCTTGACATACATTAAGATCCTCAAATATACGTATTTACCTATGTATGCATATTTTAAATGCTCGTCTTACACAAAGAATAAGTGACAATAAACATTTGAAACAAGTGGCTGTTTCAAATACTGAAAGACAAGAATTTTAGTTTGATTACTAGAACCCAGATAATATTAGAAAACTTTGACCTGAAAAAGCTGTCATGAACAGAATAAAATACCTACAATAAAAATGGCAGGAGTCTGTTACAGTGCATTGCTGAGCTAGAGTGGCAGTGGGGATTGCTGCAATAAAGGAGATAATGATAATGCTAAAATGGATTGAACAATTATCAATGGGAATTCAAGGTTGACAAGAATCCAAGATTAAGAGCAGGAGAATGAAAGGAAATTATAATTCTGGTACTTAATTTATCATGAAAATGACAAACAATTCTAGAGTTTAGGAATAAAACAGAAAGTGCTGGGAGTCTCTTGTGCCAATGGGACTTTGAACTTCAGGTGAAGTGATGTGTAGGACCTGATTCACATTCCATGCATGCTCTCCGAATCTTGTTCCCTCAACAGTTTCCTCTCCAGCGTGTCTCCACCTTGAAAACTTTACTGAACGGAGTCATGTTTCTAATGTTGGTAGGTACAGACTTGAAAATCTCTTTGTGACTAAGTAAAGAGCTGTAAACTAAATCGATCATCTACCCTCCAGCTTTGCCAAGACCCTATTAGTGTTGGCTTCCTTTATAAGCCAAATGGCACATTGAATTTTCATCCACAGCTTGAATCCCCAGCACTGGTCTTGGTTCTCCTCTCACTTGTTTCTGCCAGTCATTTGATAATTAAGCCCTATTGATTCAAATGCTACATCCTTCATTCTGTTCGTTTCTTCAGCAATTTTCCCATTCATTTATCCTTGTTTTATGAAATATTTTCCCTTATCCAATCTACCATATCTGTATTTATAGGATAATACTCCAAAGCAAAAACTCCTGACACGTTCATGATGAATTTTAAGTATTGAAAATGTTTGCATGATCACTCATTCCTGACACTCTTTGCACCACTTTTTAAAGTTCTTTATGATCATGGTCTACCTACTTTTCTATTCCTTTTTGTTTATTCTGCAGTGAAGCTAAACGAGGTTGTTTTTCCTCATGTGTGAGCACTGTTTTTTGCTTGCCACCACCTTTTGACACTTACTCACTTTCACTCCCAGCTCCTTTTCTATACCTCTGAAGTTATTAATTAACTTCTACAATTAAATCCCAAAATTATCCCTGTCTTGATCTGTCTTGTTTGTCAGGCTCAAAGATGCCATGTTTTCTTTCTTTGAGTTAACAACCACTATAATTATCTCTCATGCACATATAATTTATGGTATGATTATTTTCATAAAGGATTTTTTTTTGCCTGTGACAAAGCAGCTAGTTTTATACACCTTACGCTGAAGATATTCACTTAATATTACAAAACAGCTGTGCATGGCATACAGTAAATGTTCATTCACATGAAATCAAATGCATTGTGAAAATCTGAAACATGTGAGATGATGTTAAGGTAACACATATCTGACACTATGTATAATCGAGTACAAATTTGACACAAGAAGATATATGAGTGGTTATTAAATACTTGGAAAGATGCTCAAAATTATTCCTTAGGGAAGTAAAAATTAACACCGCAATAGAATACCACTACATTCCATTAGAAAGACTGTAAAAGAAGACAGACAATAACAAACAATTGTGAGAATATGGAGAAACTTGACTCATTCATACAGCACTGTTGGGAATATAAACTGTATTGACCATTTGGAAAATCGTTATGTTGTACAATTTATGTTTCTATCAATACGCAAATTGTTTTTAAAAAGCTAAATGTAAATCATGCAAAGATTTACATGTGAGTGTTCCTACAGCCTTATGTATAATAGTGACAACTAACCAAAATGGTGATTGGATTAAATGAATTCTGTCAGATCCTATATTGGAACCTGATTTGGCAATGAAACAGCAACAGAAAGAGTGAGTTACATTGGTGTGTCCTGGAAACATTAAGAGAAAGTAGGTGACCATAAGACCATATAATGCGTGATTCCTTTTATCAGAAATGTTCAAGAAAAGACAAATCAGTAAAGAAGGAAAATAGATTCTTGTTTGTGTGAAGATGAATGTGGAAATAAGAAGAGATTGCGAATGGGCATGGAATTCTCCCTTGATTTTAAGATTGGATGCAGTAACAACCTCACCACCTTGTAAATTTACTAAAAAGTTGTTGAAAAGTGCACTTAAAAATGGGAATATTTTATGGTATGCAAATTAGATCTCCATAAAGCTGTTAAGAGATTATTGGACTTCCCGATCATAGCATTTTTATCTGCTGGAGGAATAAAACAAGCCTAGTTTCTTTTAAATAATATTTCAGTGCAAACATACTGCATTTATCATAGTAGGATAAAACAAGCTGTCTTATTCTGACTTATGTATTAAGTACTGACAGAAGAGTTGTTTGGACTAATTTAACAACATAGAATCTTTTCTTATACAAGCTATTAAAATAGGAATAAATATTTAGAGAAAAGTCATACAGATTTCTGGAAAGCAATTTTGCATACATCTTAAAATTTTAGCAATTAGGTTGAAAAAGATGGCTGTATTGAATCTGATCTATTAATTTCTTCACATAAATTGCACACAGTTAACAGTCTTTTAATGATTAATTATTCAACCCAGAGTCTATTAGCAAATATTTACCACTTTCAGCCTAATTAAAGTTGAACCTAGGCTACTGTTAAATAGAGGTCATTCCAAAACACTTCTCAAGAGAAATATAGGCTTGATCATAGGAGAATTGCTAAGAAAGTGCTTGTTAGAGGGCAATTATTTAGAGAACCATAAAAATGTAAGAAACGGTATGAGAGGTGTTTGGTACTCAGAATCACTTAAGCTAAAGGAGGACACAAAGCTGGGAAGAAGGTGTGAACGACAGTAATGAGGAAACCAACACCTTTATAATGAAATGGCAGTGCCATGAGTGTAAATGATTCCCCCACCCAACCTCTCTCTCTCTCTCTCTCTCTCTCTCTCTCTCTCTCTCACACACACACACACACACACACACCCCTAGCCTTTACCCTGGAAAACACAATGGCCAAGACTAAGACCCACTGTTGGAGTGCACTGTGCAGTGTCATCTGACCCTTGGATCCGTAAGCCTGTGGCCTCTTGAATGAGCTCAGTGGTTTCTAAAGCTTAAACATCACAAGTCTCACTGTTTTATCTTTCAAAGAGATGAGAGGAGTTTTAGTTGTTCTTTTTTCCTTTTTATTATAGCAATTTTAATGCATTTCAATCTAAGTTTTACCATTTTCTGGCTACCTTACAAGCATGTAAATTTGATAACAGGTTGTTCTATAATAATTTGCTTGCTCTCATTCTTTCTTGTATATTGGTACTAAAAGGTCTTTTGTTGGCAGGAATATTTTATGTCCCTAACACCACATATCAATGCTAGAGAAAGAATGTTAAACTTCCAACAAAAAAGACTTTTAATTTTTTTTCTAGTCAGACACTGAACTTCCCTTTGGACGTGTGTTATCAATTCCCTTAAAGCAATCCTTTTGATGGTTGCAGTTCTGCTTCCCGTCCCTCCTGCTGAGAATCATGGGCTCATCTCCTGTTTCTCCCCTCAGGACCACAGGGCAGGTCCTGGGCTGTGCTCCTCTATAAAGCACAGCTTATAGTGTGCATGTATTACCGAAGGGTATGAAGTCTGCAAACTTGTCATTTCTCTTACAGCTTTTAATAACACAGTATTATAAACAGCAAAGCCTTTTTTCGTTTTCTTCTTTGAAAGAAAGGAGAGATTCACACACACACACACAGAGAGAATATCAACCTTCCACGGGTTCATTTCCCAGATGTCCACTCCAGTTAGGGTTATGTCAGGTCAAAGCCAAAAGCTTTGGGTCCTCCATGGAGGTGGCAGGATACCACATGCTTGGTCCATCCTCTACTGACTGCCAGAATTCAATCACAGAAACTGGATCAGAAGTAAGGGAGGTGGGGCTGGAATTAGGCACTTTGATACAGGGTGTGGGAGTCCCCAGAAATGATTAATTGCTGTGCCAAATGCTCAAATGCTCAACACCAAAAAAAAAAAAAGTCTCAGTTTAAATTCTAACTTGTTTTATTTTCTGCTACAGCCTCAAGACTTCTGAAAAGAAGACATTGTATTAAAAATAACTTTCAAAAACTAAAATAAGGAGCAGCAAAATTTTAATTAAGTCTTAGGAATGTTGCTGTGGACAAAATCTATAGTAAAGAGAGGACTATGAGATACCAGGCAGGAAGAGATGAGATCTAGAGAACTCAGCAGAAGAGAAATCTCCAGTAATTTAACAGCCAAGACAATTTGTCAATCAAGAAATGACAAACTATTTCCTTCTTGCTTATCAAACTGGAGCATGAAATGTTGTAAGATATGTTGGTGAATTGTAAATTTTCTACCATCACTTTAACCAAATGATCAAAAACTTAGTGGCTAAGAAAAGGCCAAATTTATTGTCTTATACTTCTGAAGCAACTTAGTCTAATACAGGTTTCCTTGGGCTACAATCACTGTGCTTGCAGGGCACTGCTCCTGCTGGAGGCTGTAGGTGAGAACCCTTCTTTCATCACCCAGAATCCCCAAATACTTACATTCAAGGCTAGCGAGAGTTGTATCCTTGCAACATGCAATTCTGACTTTCTTTCCTTCTCTTTGTTCACTTAAATATATATGTAATTTTAATATTGTTTCTATAGTTGAGGGGGATGTGTGCTCATGTGTGCCTCTGATTAGGGTTTGGAATGTCGAGGTATGGAGCAAGATGATGGGATAAATGCTTCAGCTTTTTTTTTTTTATTCTGTATCCAGGGGTGGCAGGGGTGAGGGGCTGATGGTTGGGTGGAGGTGGAAGGAGGGAACAGCATTGTGGTGCACTAAGTTAAGTCTATTAACTCAACCTCCCATATGGGTACCAGATCAAGTCCTGGCTGATCCATTCTATCCAGATCCCTGCCTTGGAAAGCAGCGGAAGACAGCATAAGTCCTTGGGGCCCATGACACAATATTGCAGATCTCAATGAATCTCCTGGCTCCTGGTTTCAATCATATCCAACCCCACCTATTGCAACCATTTTGGAGGGAAGATTCTCTCTCTGTCTCTCATACTGCTTTTCAAATATACAAAAAACATTTAAAAATTTTTAAAAAAGATTTATTTATTTTTATTATAAAGTCAGATATACAGAGAGGAGGAGAGACAGAGAGGAAGATCTTCCGTCCGATGGATTCACTCCCCAAGTGACCGCAACGGCTGGTGCTGTGCCGATCCAAAGCCGGGAACCTGGAACCTCTTCCGGGTCTCCCACTTGGGTACAGGGTCCCAAAACTTTGGTCCATCCTCAACTGCTTTCCCAGGTCACAAGCAAGGAGCTGGATGGGAAGTGGAGCAGCCGGGATTAGAACCGGCGCCCATATGGGATCTTGGTGTGTTCAAGGCAAGGACTTTAGCTGCTAGGCCACGCCGCCTGGCCCCCATCAAATATGAAAAAAAATTTTAAAAATATGGTTGTTTTAGAAACTCCCAGGAGATTCTAACCTTCAAATTCAGTTCCCTTTGGAAAGTTTTAAAATTTTTGTAAATTACAATTTATTAGCTTTATTTAGATAGTGAATTAAAATCACATATCCCACAGTTAGAAGCACATTCACATATTTCACATTTAGAAGCATAGTGACACTTATATCTCCACCCCTCCATCCATTTATCTCCATTTTCTTCCTAATTTTACAATGGCATATTCTCCTTTCACTTCACCACCATAAGCTCAATACTCCAACAGGTAAAACTATCAACACACAGCAAGTAGAAGAAAATAAATGTATACAATGGAAACAATTATGCTTAGTGAAATAAGCTACTCCCACAAACAAATCATGTTTTCCTTGTTTTGTCACAACTAAAAAATGTAATCATTATGAACAAAATTAACATTGGGGATTTTAATGATTGTATTTATTAAATTTATCTGAATTGCTAGAGAGATAAAGCGGAAGAGGGTCCTCTTCCCTCTGCTGGCTCATTTCCTAAATCCCTGCTATATTCAGTGTTGGACTAAAGCCAGCAGTAGGGAGTTCAGCTAAGGTCTCCCCTGGAGGCAGGTGCCTCTCAGGATATACATCATCAGGAAGCTGGCATTAGGAGCTAGAGACTAGAAGCCATCACAAGCCCTTTGAGAAGGGATCGCGTATCTTGTGTTTTTATTCATTGGGACAGATATCTGCTCTTGGGCTTTTTTTAACCAAGTCACATTTTCATTTCATTGTGATAATCTCTAAATTTGAGTTGGGTAATTTTAGGTGACAATTTTTTACTATCAAAAGAAAATATTGGATGACAAAGGTTAAATATCAATAGGTTATTGTAACATGTATCCATTTATGAGAAAACCTCAAAAATTCACAGAAATGGGAGTAAAAAAACCTTAATCAGTGCAAGACACCTGCGTGTTTAAAACAGCTCAATTTTCTCATAGCACATGACAGACCTCTCATGTTTAGAATAGCTCAGTTCACAATAACAAAGGTATCA
The DNA here is from genome assembly GCF_030435755.1 of Ochotona princeps. Taxonomy (NCBI): domain Eukaryota; kingdom Metazoa; phylum Chordata; class Mammalia; order Lagomorpha; family Ochotonidae; genus Ochotona; species Ochotona princeps. Next base: position 63,536,572 of record NC_080841.1, on the reverse strand, counting down.
ACCAATCTGATAACAAAGATATCAGTCACCAATTGATGATTGGATTAAGACAAAGTTACACACAAATACAGACATTCACTCAGAATATTATTGAGCCATACAACAGGATGACATCCTGACATTTGCGACAAAAAGAGTAGAGTTGGAAATTACTATGCTAAATGAAATAACATATATTCAGAATGATAAAAATTATGTTTTCTCTCATTTGTGGAAGTTAAATTACAGAGTATAAAAATTGCATGGAAATCATATAATTTACTACAAAATTATAAATGGCTTCAATAAATTCTACCATCCTTGCTAAATTTTGTTTTCCCCATGTTATGATCATTGTCGTGACTCCCTCATCTTGTTTTATTAGTCTCCTCTATATCTAAGAAAACACAGTCTATGTATATGCATATTATGCCGTCATTTGAAGTGAACGTGGCAAAATGTTAAAAACAGTTAAATTTAAAAAGTAAACAAATTATTTTAATAAGCTTATTTTAATAAAATCATCAGTAAAATTCAGGCTTTTTTTCCACATTTGTATTTTCCTTGAACATTTTGAAGCCTCCTCATATGTTTGATTTTCAGGTTTTTTCATTTTCTTCAAGATTGATTGATAGATAGGAAAGAATGTCAGAGAGAAAGGGAACCAGATCTGCTTTCTGCTCAGTAAATAACTGTGACAGCCGCATCCTGGCCTGACTGCAGCAGCAGCCAGGAACCCGAGCAGCTCACCTGGGTGACAGGGCCCATGTGCTTGGTTCACCTTTCATCTCTTCCTAAGGGTGTGAGTGGGAGACTCGATCAGAAGCGGTGTGCCTGGGCTCAAGGCAGCACTCTGATGTGAGATGAGCAGTGGCTTATCCTCCCACTGTGCCATAAAGCTTATCCTAGATTGCAGGTTTTTGTTTTTGTTTTTGTTTTTGGTGCCAAAATAAAGCGCCTTTCAGCTCATGTTTTTTCTTTTCCACAAACATAAAATATCCTGTACCTCCAATAATATTGGTTGTCATGATGAGGCTTGTTTATTCCTAAATTTTTTTTTTTAAAAAAAGCTTTACTATATCTCTTTGAAAGTTTGGGAGAGAGAGAGATCTTTCATTCTCGTTCACTCTCACATGACAGCTGTGACTGGAGCTGCACCAGACAGAAGCCCAGAGCCCAGAGCTCAGAGCATTATCCAAATCCCCGGATGGTTTGGCAGGGCTGCTTTTGCAGGTGGCATTAGCAGGCGGCTGGATGGGGACTGGAACAACCAAGATTCAAACCAGCTTTCTTATGGGCTGCTTGCTTTACAGGCAGTGGTTTTTGACTGAGCCACAACACTGGCCCCTAAAGTAAATGTTGAATGGTTTGACATTTGAGAATTTTGTGTGTTTTGACTAAATTCTAAGGATGGATAAAAATGAAGCCATATAAAATAATGTGCTATACGTTAATCGCATATTTATATTTGTATATATATACAACTGTGTAATAAATAATGTATACTATATAAATGTATGATAAATCTATATATACAAAAATATACATAGAGACAGCATACACACACACACACACATATATACACACACACACACACACACAGACACATATATGTATGGGAAAGGTTATCATAAATGTCCATTGGCATGAATATTGGGGAAAACGTGCATGTATTTCAGAATTTTATACCAAAATAAATTCTGCTAACTCTGTTTCCATAAGATTTTTGAAATAACCACACACACACAATTAGCCTTGCTGCTTTTGTGCTGACATACAATTATATTCCAAATAAAATTTATTTGTTTCCAGTGAGCTGGCACAAAATCCAACACTGGAAATGATTTGGAACCTGCTAATTATTTTGAGTTTCACTGAGCTATATTCCCCCCAAAGTATTTTGTTTAAAAAAATATATTGGATACAAAGTGGCTGTGGCATAAATAAACCTGAATTCGGAGGTTGGCAAGGATGCTTTGGAACAGCCTCTTTCTTTTGACAAATCACAATGATGCCAAATAATCCATACTGAGCAACATGTAATTGAAAAACTCAGCATCACATCATCAAATCATGGAATCTTGCCACTTTAGAGATGGTAAATCCCTTAGAGATGATATAGTCTAACCACTTATTTTATGGATGAAGGATCCAGTAAAGCACAGTTTCAGTTCATCAGAAAATATATTTAACTGAGTGGAGCTGCCAGGAAATATTCCTTAAGCTCAGGTCTATCATGGGAAGTTAAGACTCAGCTACTATGAGTATCCATCTGTAAGTCTTGCACCCTGGGCAGGATGGGGGCCTGGAACCCTTCTCCAGTTAGTTTCCTCCTGGGTAAGACAAACCAAAGCGAAATGTTCCAGGAGACAGGCTTGAGCAGAATATGTCAATTTTATGATCTCACTGAATCACAAGGAGGGAAAAAAAAAAGAAAAAAGATGGCTGACAAAATAAATGCAAAGTCAGCATCTTGGGAGTCTGTTCTAGTTTTCTTGTGTCAGACTTGTTTTCTAAAAGTCTTCTTTTTTCTTGGAGGGCGGGGGGGGGGGGGAGTGCAGTTTTGGACTCACAGCAAAATAGACCAGAATGTGAAAAGAATTTTTTATATCTCTTGTCCCCACATATGCACAGCCATGCCCGTGACAACATTCTTCATCTGAATGGGGCTCTAGCTGCAGCTCATGAACCTGCACGGATACATCACTCTTATCTGGAGTCCACAGCTGCCATCAGCGTTCCTTCCTGGTGCTGCACATTCTGTGTCTCCAGCAGTTCACCTGTCCATGCACGCTGTGTAGCTGGATCACACAATCTGCATCTTTGATTTAGTTATAAGCATTTTAGCTTGCTTCAGGTCCTTTCATGCCTTGGTAGCATATATCTTTTCTTTCTTTCCTTTGTTTTTAAGCACTGAATAATATTCCATTATCTGTGTCAAAGTTTATTTTCCTTCTTTCTTTGTTTTTAAAGAATTGATTCTTCTTTATTTGAAAGGCAGAATGACAAAGAGAGGACATACATCGTACACACAGAGAAAAAGACAGAGTGAGCGAGAGATAGAGATAGAGAGAGTGAGCAAGCGAGAGAGAATATCTTCCCTCCTCTGGTTCACTCCCCAAATGGCCTCAATGGCTAGGCTAAAACCATGGAGTTTCTTCTGGGTCTCCCACGTGGGTTCAGGCGCCCAAATACTTGCACCATTTTCTACTGCTGTCTAAGCACATTATCAGGGAGCTGGATTGGAAAGAGGGAATCCAGGACCAGATCCCAAGACAATACGGGGTGTCTGCATTGTAGGCAAACACTTAGCCTGGTACAATACAACGCCAGCCTCAAATTTATTTTTCTGTTAGCACCACTGAATGATAGCTTGGTGGCACCATATTTTGACAATTATGAATAAAGGCTCTATAAATTCTGTGTGGACATAGAATTTTTAATCTTTTTTGGGGAAAACTAATATCATGGTTGATTATGTTTTAAAAGTGTGCACATCTCCTCAAGAAAGTGCTGAATTGTCTTCTACAGCTATAATTTTGTTGCATGGTACCTAGGAATAAACAGTTTCAATTACCTTAGCACCAGCTCAATATTTGGGCATTTAAATGTTCTGAATTTTGGCTATGCTATAAGATATACAGAGGTCTTTTTTTTTAGTATTTAATGGCATAGGAATTTTATTTTATTTTAAAATTTTGGAACTTATTGTTATTGGAAAGTCAGATATACAGAGAGGAGAGAGGCAGAGAGGAAGATCTCCCATTTGTTAATTCATTTCCCAACCGGCTGCAACGGCCGGGGCTGAGCCGATCCGAAGCCAGGAGCCAGAGCTTCTTCAGGGTCTACCACGAGGGTGCAGGGTCCCAAAGCTTTGGGCCGTCCTCAACTTTTTTCCCAGGTCACAAGCAGGGAGCTGGATGGGAAGTGGGGCCGCAAGTATTAGAACCGGCACCTGTATGGGATCCCAATGTGTGTAAGGAGATGACTTTAGCCACTAGGCTATCATGCCAGGTCTGGTAAGCAGTTCTTTTTGTGGCATTGTGAAAGTAGAATAAACTCGTATAAGAAAAAAAGTGAGTGGTAGGCACTGTGCCCAAGGATGTTAAGTTGTCACTGACATGCCCACATTACATATTGAAGTTCCAGGAATTACGTTATGATGCACTTCTGATTTGGCTTCCTGCTACACAGGCACCCTCAGTGGCAGCTGGTGATGAGCTCCTGCCATCTGTGCAAAAGACATAGATGGAGTTTGTGGCTATTGAGTTAAGCCTGGCCCAGCTCTAATTGTTGCAATAATTTGAACAGTGAATCGGTGAGGAAAGAACTTCATTTCCTTTGTTCTCCCTCTCCACTGTCCCTCCCTTTCAAATTTATGAAAACAAATGACATTCAAAAAAAAAGAGAGAGAAAATGTATGTGGACATAGTGAAAAATTTCAAACTTCTGAGAAAATGGTTAGATGGTAGAATATAAACCACAGTTTATATTTATTTAATGACATGATTTCCAAAGCACTCACATATATCTTTTTGCATTTGCTCTCCACTGTATCCTGATTCTGTAAAGTGACCAGAATGGCATTATTATTTCCTTCCACAACTCAGAGAAATGAAATTTGCTGAGGTTAGAAAGTGAAACTAGCCTGGGAAGCCAGGTGTTTTCAATTTCATTATAGCACTCTCTTTACAGTGAAGATTTAAACATTTTCTTCTAAAATAGACTGAAGCAGAACATAAAGCAGTGTCTTCAGGGCAGTCTGTAGTGGCTCACTGGGTTACACTGACTGATCCACATTGGGGAGAGAGAGAGAAGTGAGTTCAGTCTTTAGTCCTTTAGAGCTTTTGACCTGAGACAGGGATCTGCTAGCGGAATACCACCACGTTAGCTCCTCAATTCCTAAGGGGAGACCAGGAAACGGTCTGCTGATTCCAGAGTAAACCACAGCACTAGGCCCTTCTCTAACCATCATCCCCCCAGGCATGGTGTGCTTCCAGGCAGGGGGTTGAGTCATTACTGACAGATACTATCTGCTCTGAAAACCCTGATGCTGCCCCATTTCCTTGGAATCGGCTGTCTTCACCTCCTCAGGCAAGTTCTATCCCACTTGAGGTGTTTAAGCAGAGAAAGTGGCCATTGACTACAAAGGAAAAGAGAAATGATGAGGTGGCAACAAAGAAGCTCCAGGATATAAAAGAGAAGTAATCACCTTAGGTTTTTTTTTTTTTTTTTCCCACTACATTTAGTACTCAGGTAAGTGCACATGATCAACTTTTTTTAAGCAACCAAAACAGACGAACCTTTTTTGTGCTAACCATAAATAAACATAGAGCTCCTCAAACCCAGGATTTTCCTCATGTATAACATGCAGCACGCCAATTATGTCCATTTAAACTGGTGCTTGCAGCATATTTTTGGTATCACATTTCAGTCAAGTAAAATACAGCCATTCCCACAGACGCCAAGAGAAATAGGACCCGCAGTTTATTGGAGGTATTTCCATTAATTGGTAGCTGTTCACAGGACCTCAGCTGGTGAAGTGCTAATGCATTATTAGATGCGGCTTTGCACATTTCATAAACATTGTCAATAGCCTCACTCTGATTATTGTTCATAATGGTGTTAAGATGGGGAAAATGTGACTTTAATGGAGGAGGTTAATAAACTGCATTTGATGGAAAATGTTTACATGTGGGTGTGTTTCAGACTGCATAATTGACAATTTTAGGTAAGAATATTGGTGGAACCCATAATGGGCTTAGCCTTGTGTGAGTCCAATGTTAACATCTAGATCAAGATACCTGTTGGGTGACTGCTGAGAGAAATCGCGGTGCTAAGGTCAGATGATGCTTCTGAGTGAAAGGAAAAATCAGCTTTATAATCCTCTAGGGCTGGGAAGTTATAGGAACTGCCAAATATTTTAAGAAAGGGACATTACTCTGCATTTGAATGATTTTTTTTGACACAGAGGGGTTTCAGTTAATACATATTCCTAAAATATAAACTGTAACTTCCCAGTGATTCTTAAGCGACACCTTTGAGTGTAAGCCAAGCTGCAGATGAGCATAAAGACATTGCAGGAGAACCAATGTAAAATTAAGATCCCTGTATATGCATGGAGCTCCCTTACTGACAGACATGGGCAATCTAGGATTTTGGAAAAGAGAAATTGCTTTATTTTACCCTAAATTCTATGACTGATCTAAGAATTAAATTGTCACAGGAAAGATGAATAAATTTCACAACAGGTTGATGATTGAGACCTACATAAATATATCATCCTCAGATACAGAAAAGAGTAGGGCTATGAGCCGTCCATGGTGGTCGTGCTGGTGGAGAGGTGAATTACAGGAAGCAGCGGGAGTTGTCTGGTGAACACATGTTACCTTGTTTCACAGATAGTCATCTCTTAGGTGATAAGTACAGTAAGAACAGCTCTTTTCCTGGTACACATGCCTTTTGTACTGGAAGTTTCTTCTATAAATATAAATTTCATCTACGATAAAGTAGAAATTTATACTTGCTTTTGGCAGTTCAGAAGGAGATAATCTGTATTGGCTGGTGCTCAGTTTCTTTTTTTATATATGAGATTCGTTTAGTTATTGTGGAAAGCAGAGGTTGGGTCTTCTACTTGCTGTTTTATTCTCTGAGAGTCCACAATCACCAGGACTGAGGAAGACCCTATCCAGGAGACAAGAGTTTCATCCAGCGCTTCCTTGTGGGTGGTAGGGACCCAAATATTAGGACCATCCTCTGCCATTTTCCCCATGCCATTAACAGGGAGCTGGGACATGAACAAGTACCCATATGGAACAACACCAGATTGACCTGCTGTGACAATGCCGGCCTAATTCTTAGTTTCACTTTGGTTGCAATAGTCAATATGCAAAAGCAGCCCATTTGGGGGCGGCATGTTCTAAACTCTCTCAGGATTTCCACATCTCCCATTCATTACCTGGGACACATCCAGACCAGTGAGATGATGATTTCCATAATGTTAAAATACAAATGAGTAATAACGAGGAAGACAAGCCAAAAAGACAGAAAGAAAAAATCTTCGTTATCCCCCCAAAATTGCATAATGGTAAATAAGATGCTAAGATACTGAATACATCAAAAAAAACTGTTAATATGGGTCCAAAGAAGCAAAGAATTTGAAAATTATCTACAATCTCAAAAATATTAATACTTTATCAAAAGCTTCAACTCATCAAACCTTTGGCTGTAATTATGAAATGGAGTATATTTGAGGGACTTAATGTAATTTTTTTCTCTCTCAAGAATTTACCCAAGATTGAGAGATGCTAATATATAATTCTTCAACCAAAAGTCTTTCCTTATATCCTTGCCTCTACTGAAAACCCACCTTAGGATATTTCTTTTCTTCTTATTGTTGCAAAATGGTACCATTAAAGTAATTATCCAGAAAAATATCTAATCAACATGGTAATAACTAATATGTATTATTCCTGTTAATATGAGTGGAGCAGAAGTTAATTATTGAGTGCTAATCAGTAGGCTAAAAATTGTGTGTGATCACATTTAATTTCCAGGAAACTGAGGTGGGGAGAAAAACTGTGCAAATTGGAGATAAAGTCAGTCCCATTGAAATGCATCTACTTAGTTTCTCATTTTAATAGCTTCTCTCCTTTTGAGAACCACTTCACTGAGGTTTGATCCACATGTCAAGAGCTGTACATTTGTTCATGTACCCATTGGGTGAATCTGGGGACTAGTACACACCTCTGAAACATCACCTCTACCAAGGCCGTGAACACAGGTATCACCTCCTAAACTTTCCTCCTACTGCATGTTATTGTTTTGTTGTTACTGTAAGAACAATTAACAGAAGAAACATAAGAGCCACCCTCTTTGTAATTTTAAGTATACTAAACTATGCCAAAAAGTTTATGGAAAATAGAACTAGAAGATAAGTTTATTCTGGTGTGAAATGTTTTTTTTTTTTTCATAGTGTACAGTTTCCATGACATTTTGAAGGATCCTTCTATAATAAAGTACTGTTATCTGAAAGCACCGTGCTGTGGAAAGCTATAGTTTACTCACTTTGCATAACTGAAATCATGTTGCCTTTGACAAACACATCTCTGCTCCTCTCAGCCTCTACTAATCATTATTTTATTATCTCCTTCCACGAGGTTGATTCTTTTAGATTACAAGTACATGTGAGATGCTGCACCATTTGTTTTCCTGTGGCTGGTTTGTTTATTTGGCATAATGCCCAGTCTCCCATGATAGATATTTCTTCTTTTTAGCAGCCACGTGATACTTCATTGTGCATAGGTGCGTTTTTGTATCCATTCTTCCACTAGTGGATATTGTGATTATTTCCATGTATTGTCTACAGTGAATAACACTGCAACAAACAAAAGTAGAGACATCTCTTTGAGAGTCTGGCCTCACTTCTTTTGGATTTATATAGCAGGAATTGTGATAGTGTGACTGCTGAATTACAGGGTATTTCTAGCTTTACCTTCCTGTGGAATCTTTGTCCTCTCTTTCTCTCTCTCTCCCCCCCCATATATATATATATACACACACATATATATATATATCTTCAAACATGTACGTTTTTTATACAACCTCTCTATACAACTTACATTCCTACCAATGTGGTACAAGGTTTCTATTGCTTCCATATCCTTAGCAACACTTACCTTTTTGTAGAAGGTTAAAATGTAACCATGCTTACAGGTCTGAGGTGATATTTCATGCAGTTTTGGTTTCTTCATAGTTTGCAATGTTGAACATCTTTTCATGTACCAAATTCCTTTTTCTATGTTTTTTTTTCTGGATAAATGGCTACTTAGATGTTTTGTTTATTTTTCAAATCAAGTTATTTTATTATCTTATTAACTCTTTGTTATTAGGTTGCATGTGTTGTGTACATCTTTTCAATATTAATTCCTTATCAAATACATTGTTGGCAAATGGTTTTTCCCTGTTTTGTAGGGTAATTTTTTTTTCATTTGGTCGATTACTTCTTCCACTTGGCAAACACGTTTTTGCATTTCTTGCTGGTGCGGATGTTGTCATATTCAAACAGCTTTCTCTGAGACTACTCCACAGAGACAGAGAGTCCAAGTTAATACCAAATTTTGAGTGAATAAAATTTTTCGTAATACATTATCTAGTATCTTAAGCTGGACAGAATGGCAGACTATGAATTTGAGAAAGGAGGAAAAATAGAGAAACACAACTGGAGTCACTTTGGGAATGAGAGCCTGATCCAGAACCATGACTCAGAGCTAGAGTCTAGAATTAGGGGCCTTTATGCACTTGCCACCCAGGAGTGCAACTATATTATGGAATGACATGAATGGGCTAAAAACACCTTCAGACCTTCTAAGAGATGTTTCTGGTTCTTAATTTTTTTCTTTATCCCCCCTTCTTCTTTTTTCAATTTACTTACCACACCAATGAAGCTCAATAAATCATCTTATTCTTATTCTAACTATGTTAATTTGTGTGTTTCTGGGTGTATATATTATATGTGAGTTAAATAGAATTGAATATGCACTGTTTCTTCCACTGCCTAAAATAAAGTACTAGATGTTATTATTCTTAGTTTCTTCCTGTTTGACACCAATAACTATGGGGCCCTGTGCAAGTCATATGGATTTAGATGGTTCAAGTTTGATTGTGCCTGACTTAATCACCTACAAATACTGCATGGTGGTATGGCTAATTATTGTTGAGATAGTGCTTGAAGTTCTTCAGTGTCCCACTGTGTAGAATGGCATTAATCTTAGCCAGCTGCGTGGGTTGCACTGTCACAGCCTAACTTTACAAGCTCTCAAGCAACAAAAAGACATGGGGAAATGCAACAGGATCTCAAAACTGCTCTTCCTCTCTGCTCCTTGTTGCAATAATCTCATCAGGTCTTGAAGCACCTGCCAATTTCTCTAATAAGACTCTGGAAGCCAATCTACAGATAGTTGCTTACACAACAGGAAAAGCACCTTTCTAATTCTTGTTGACCATTCTTGAGCCTGTTCCTCCCCCTATTTGTCTTTGCTAGTATCATGTTCTGGTTCTACCTGTTTCCAAGTGGCAGATTCTAGGTCAGAGCTATCCCGATGTCTAAAGAGAAGAAGGTTTGTTGGGGATCTTAGCAAAAACACAAACTCTTGAAGAAGTCTCCTTATGGAAAACACAATAAATGACTGAGCTGGAATTTCAGATGCAGTGGTTTGTTTTCCTGGCATTTGTCATGGGCTGTAACTATAACAGAGCTGTTATCAGCACAGCAGATCTGTGATTTGCTCGTGAGGCACTCAATCACACAGAGACCCACCCTCGTTGGCTGCCACAGACAAAGGCAAATCCCATTCTGCTGGAATGCTGAACATCTGATTACAAACTCACACATCCCATATAATTTTTTGCTGCCTCCCATGCTCTCAGATAAATACAGGCCCCTAAGGGGAGAGGTGAAAAATATTTTTTTTTCTAGTTATCAGTGAGGATGCTTAACATACTTGACTTAAAAAAAAGTTGGACGCTGTCAAATCCCAAAGTAAGTAGCTACTACTTCAAAAATAGGCCCATTTGAGGGTAGATCAAAGGGATGAAATTGTCCAAATTGCAGCTGAATTTTGCATTCCAAGGGTCAGGAGGGCAGATTAAAATAGAGTTTTCTCTTGGGATAATATTTGGGGTCTGCTCAACATTGCTGACTGTATAACTACAGCCAGGATGTCTGGTTTAGCGAGAACCTTCATCTCCTAAACTCATCTCAAATATAATGAGACTTTGCTGTAGAGGGAAGGTTTTCCCGTAGACTGTTCTTTGCTTCCAGCCTATTTCAAGGCACTGCTTTATTTTCCAGGACAACAATTTTAAGATGAAAAAGCCACACTGGTCTGAAAAAAACTCTGCAAAAGAAGTGCAACAGGGTATGCTTGAATAGGTATAAAGTGAAACACCTCATTATTTAGAAACCATTAAGACAGCTGTGTGTGTGTGTATGTGTGTGTGCGTGTGTGTGTGTGTGTGTGTGTGTGTGAGTGCATCTCTCATTGCCATGGGGTATAGTATTGTTTATTATTTTTCTTATTATTTTATTGCTATGTTCATTAGTATCCTGAATAGGCCATCTACCACTCTGAAGGCCAGAAACTGTATACGCAGAAAGAAAATGGAAATGAAGCATCCTCTAGGTTGTTGTCTCTGGACCCTGCTCCAGACAGGACCACTTTCAAGCCAGAAAGAACTGCTTTTCTCCTTCTTTTGAAACATTTGCAGAAGTGTATTCTAGGTTATCCTTTCACAGAAGCTTTCCAAATGGCACAAAACTCTCCTCATCTCTAAACTGAATTTGTTTTTTTTTTCAATCTAATTCAATTTAATTTAGGAAATTGGGAGTGAATGTACTGGGTACAAACAATAAGCAAGACATACCTCAATGGGGTCTGACTCTAGGAAAGACAGCATCCACAAGAATGTTGTGAAGTTTAATTCATACCTTGGTGCAAACACAACACGTGTTATTTTCACCATAGTTTTGGATATATGCAAACCTCTTGGCCTTTTCTATTCTCCACCTTGTCATCCTAACAGGAACAGCATTAATAACACTGGGTTTCCATCTGAAGAGACTGGTTAATTACTTTGTACAAAAAAGGATCTGGCAGAGGGAGGGTTAAACTCTGGGGATGCCTGATTCTAAAATTTCAGATAAGGGCTTCTCATCTGCAACTTCTGAGACTGAAAAGGAAAAACGGTTAACATTACACTCAGAAGTATGGAACCCAGACTAATTTTGTAGCAAAAACTGACCCAGATGTACTCGATATGAATAATGCCAAACACAGAAACTTACAGAAGGCAGTGGTTTCGCTGGAGTTCCTGCAACAGGCCCAAGTGGATCAGATCCTGAGTAGAGGCATTCATGCTAACAGTTACATAACCAAGCTGAAACTTGAAGGCAGCAAGTAGCTCTTAAAACAGGCAGACTTTTTTTTTTCCTGAAAACAAGAGCTTCCAGTCCAACAAGTTACGAAGTTCTCTCTCTTTTTTTTTTTTTTTTTACAAAGGACAGTGAATTAAAAAAAAATAACCTATTTTTTATGTGAAAGGTAAAGTTATAAAAGAAGAGACAGAGAGAGGTCTTCCATCCATCCATCTAGGGAGGATTCATTCCCTGAATGATCACAATGGCCAGAACCGAGCTGATCTGAAGCCGGAGCTAGGAGTTCCTTCTGAATCTCCCATATAGGTGCAGGAGCCCAGAGAGTTGGATCTTCCTCTTCTGCTTTCCCAGGCCATGAGCAGGGAGCTGTATCAAAAGTGGAGCAATCAGGAAAGGAATCAGAAAGCACATGGGATGCCACTGCTGAATGTGGCAACCTTAGCCTTTATGGCACAACATTGGTCTCCACCAAGTTATTGCAATGAGGAAGTCCTCTCTGCGTTAACCTTTACAAAAAAGAAACTTACATTACACAGTGTTGACTAATCCATTTTTTGATTTTTCTGTTACTTTGGTTCTTTGTTCCCAAATCACACAGCCTACCGCTCTACTGTGTGGGAGCACTCATTGACTTTCATAGAAAGGAAGCTGTCCTCATTTGGTACCCACAAATAAAAGCCACTTAGATACTTAACTGAATATGTTGTGAATTGACATTAGTAATGTTCATGACTACTTTATTCTACATATTCGTACAGTTTCTTATAGGAATATTAATGTGTTTTCAAATAACCTCTTCTGGGAGTGTAATGTAAAATATAGTTACTGTGCCTTATTATCTTTTTTAGATTAGAAAACGAAGTAAATTCTTACCATATATAGTCTTAAGGGTCAAGGAGAACATTCTAGCAGTATCTACTACTATGTAATGTAGTATATATTTTATTAAGTCTATGAATCAGAGCACCAGAATTGAATAGAACTTTTTGTTCATACAATTCTACTTCTGTCTAAATAAATAAATAAATAAATAAATAAATAAATAAATAAATAAATAAATTCCTTCCTTTGACAGCTGCCATTCAGTTGACTGGAATGCCTATACTACTGATGATCTATTCATGTTCTGATTGTTTGATTGGTAAAGTGTTGCCTGGCCCAGCACTGCAGCCATTTATAGCACTAGTTGTCCCAATTGTTGTTTGAAAATGTGGTCATTGGGCCCGGCGGCGTGGTCTAGCGGCTAAAGTCCTCGCCTTGAAAGCCCCGGGATCCCATATGGGCACCGGTTCTAATCCCGGGAGCTCCACTTCCCATCCAGCTCCCTGCTTGTGGCCTGGGAAAGCAGTTGAGGACGGCCCAATGCATTGGGACACTGCACCCGCGTGGGAGACCCGGAAGAGGTTCCTGGTTCCCGGCATCGGATAGGCGCGCACCGGCCCGTTGCGGCTCACTTGGGGAGTGAAGCATCGGATGGAAGATCTTCCTCTCTGTCTCTCCTTCTCTCTGTATATCTGGCTGTAATAAAATGAATAAATCTTTAAAAAAGAAAAGAAAAGAAAAGAAAATGTGGTCATTTATTGAAACATATCAATGTGACTTGAGACATTTGATCCAGAGTTTTAGTCTATAAATTCAAAACCATTGTGGATGCTTTTAGCTGTTCATAGTTTCCTAATTTTGTAACTGAAGCTGTAGAAATGATCCACATGTTTAAAAGAGAAAAAAAAGTTCATGTAGAATAAACTTAAGTGCTCTTTCCTGCTTCCTACCTAAGTTTGTCTGGTCAAATACAGGTACCATATCTTCTGTACTCTGCAATGACCAGTTAGCTCAAGAATGAAACTTAAGATTCAGGAAAATCAGTCCTAGTGTGGTAGCCTAGCAATTAAAGTCCTTGCCCTGCATGGATGGGCTGGATCCCACATGGGCACTGATTCCTATCCCTTGTTTCTTATCAAGCTCCCTGCTTCTGGTCTAGGAAAGCAGTGGAGGATGGCCCAAAGCCTTGAGACTCTACACCCACGTGGGTGGACCCTACACCCACTTGGGAGACCCAGAAAAGGCTCCTGGCTCCTGGCTTCGGATCTTCTCGGGTCTGGTCATTGCAGTCACTTGGGGAGTGAATCAGTGGACAGAAGATCTTCCTGTCTCTCCTCCTCTCTGTATATAGGACATTTCAATGAAAGCAAATAATAAATAAATCTTAAAAAAAGATTCAGGAAAATCTGTGAGTCTAAAGATGTTTATTTCCACATTAGTTTTAGAACAAAATGATTCACTTATATCTGAACCAGGTATGATTTCATTTTATTTTTAAATTTAAAGTAAAATGAGTTCAAGGAAACTCATTTCCTTTTCCTGTTTAAACTTCGTTAAAACAGAAGTTGTATCATCTGGGAGTTACTTCCTGTAGCACTGCATGATGTAGGATGCTCCTGGTGGGTCATGCAGGGTCTCACATTGGGGAATATTTCTTTTCATCACACATGACTGAAGATCTGGAGTTAAGCCATCTGTGGCTCATAGCAGACTTGCAGCTGACTTGTTGTGTGATTGAAAAGATGTTGTCCTGTGGAACTGGTAGGATTTGTCATTGAGATCCCCCAGGTCTTCACCTATCCTGAGGATAGAAATTGCTAAACATGAAGGCCTGTGGCTGGGGTCCTCTTGCCCTTCTGACGTGTTACCTTTAACTACATCCTCACCACCCAAGTGCCACACTTAGATTAGTGACTCCAGATGACTCCAGTCTAAAAGGTTTTCCCTGCGTTTCACTGCAACCTCACTATTACTAGCATTTGCTTTTACTTTCTTCTTCTTCTTCTTCTTCCTCTTCCTCCTCCTTCTTCTTCTCCTACTTTTCCTTCTTCTTCTCTTCCCCCTCCTCCTTCCCTCCTTCTCCTCCCCCTTCTCCTCCTCCTCCTCTCCCTCCCTCCTCCTCCCCTTTTTCCCCCCTCCTCCCCCTCCTCCTCCTCTTCCTCCCCCTCCTCCATCTCCCTCCTCCTCCACCTCCCCCTCCTTCTCTTCCTCCTCTTCCTCCTCCTCCTCCTTCTTCTTCTCCTCCTCCTCTTCAGTAATTTATTTGGGCCCAGTGCTATGGTGTGGTAGGCTAAGCTGCCTACACCACTGGCATCCATATGGGTGCTGGTTTGAGTCCTACCTCTTCCACTTCTGATCACAATCCTTGCTTGTGACCTAGAAAAGCAGCAGAGGATGGCTCACATCCTTGGATCCCTGTATCAATGTGGGAGACCTGGAAGAAGTTCTAAGCTCCTGAGTTTGTATCAAGTTAGCTCTGGCCATTGAGACCATTTGGGGAATAAACCAACTGATGGAAGCTCTCTCTCTCTCTCTCTCTCTCTCTCATTGTCTCCCCTTCTCTGTGTAACTCTTCTTAATAAACGAATAAACTAACTAACTAACTAACTTCAAAAAGAATGCATTTATTTGAAAAGCAGAGTTACACAGAGGGCAAGGGATGGAGACAAAGAGAATTTTTCCCTCTGCTGGATTATTTATCAAAGGCCACAATAGCTGAGGCCAAGCTAGATTGGAGTCAGAAACCTGGAGCTTATGCTGGGTTTCCCACACAGGTGGAGGGGCCCAAGTACTTGGCCATTCTCTGCTGGTTTTTCAGATGAACTAGATCAGAAATGGGGCAGCAAGGACTGAAATTGGTACCCATATGGGATACTGGCATCACAAGTAGGGACCTCACTGCTACACCATAGAGTTGTCCTTTTCTTTTTACTTTCTAACAGTAACTTTCCTTGCATCATACATTACTTTGAAAAATGTGTCTTTCAAATTTACTGTGGGACAAATCATTTTATGGTAAACTGTTATTACAGGATACAAATTATCTACTAGTAGTTAATTTTTACTTATTTTTTCCTTAGTCTCTGAGGCAAGCACTGTGACACAGGAGGTTTAGTTACTGTTTGAGGTTCTTCCCACATCCCGTATTGGAGTGCTGGTCTAGTCTTGGCTCCTCTGCTTGTGTAAGTGTCTTGCAAATTCACTTAGGAAACAGCTGGTGTCAGCTAAGTTCCTAAGACCCTGCCATCCATGTGGGAAGATCAGATGTGGCCCCGGCTCCTCACTGTGACCTGCACCATGCTCCACTTTTATGGGCATTGAGGGAGAGAATCGGAAGATGGGAGATTTCTTTTCCTATTATTTCCTCTCTCTTCCTCATTCTGCCTTTCAAATAAATTAGCAAATAAATTTCAAATATGAATTTTATCTTGAAAGAGCTACAGGAAGAGGTGCAGAGAAAATGAGATATCTTCTTACTGGTTCTCTCCCTGGATGACCCCAACAGCTGGGACTGAGCCATAAGTATGAAACCAGGAGTCTCCCACAAGAGTGACAGGTGCCCAAAAACTTGAGTCACCTTCTGGTACTTTTCCCAGGCTAGTGTCAGGGAGCTGGACAGAAGGACAGCAGCCAATAAATGAGCTGGCATACATTTGGAATGTCAGCACTGTAGGCAGATGTGTCACTGTGCTACAGCACATTGTTTTTTAAATGATTGTCTATGGCTTAATTCCACATGAATTAATTCAATGAAATTTGTTTTCCAAATTGCCATTTTATTCCTAGCCTAGGTGAAAAATATACTTTTTCTTTATGTTGGCTACCTTTCAGCAGGCCCTAAACAGACACACACTTTTACACATACTCTCTCTCTCACACACACACACACCTACACACACTCAAATTCACATACACACACTCACACACATGTATATGCAGTCAATCACACATACACACACTCTCAGGGTCCTATACATTCTGGGTTTACCCTACCTTGGCAGTCACATACCTCTCTTCTCTGTCACTGGTCATGCTTTGCATTGTTGGGCCATGTGCACTTGTACTCCTTATTATTGTGGCTCTTGATTTAGAAATGTGAATTATCCTACTGAACACTTTGCATAAAGATTGCTGAAGTGCATTTACACATTGAGGTATTCATAAACCCTGCTGTCTGATTGAAGTTCCCATTTGGATAATGCCATCTGAGATTACTGGAGGCCACTACTTGCTGTTTTCCTGTTGTTTCATTTACCCTATCCAAAACTCCAGTGCATATTCAGATATCAGATGGCCTGCATGCTGAGGAAACAGTCCTCTTTCGCATTGTCTTCTGATACAACTGTCATCACCATTCCAAAGACTGATGTCAGGAGAGCTTCCCTGCGGCCAGAATTGTTGGGTAGCAGGTAAAAGCCACTACCAGCAATACCAACTTCCTGTATGGGCACTGCTTTGTGTCTTTCCTGCTCCACTTCCAATCCAGCTCCAAGCTAATGGCTTGGGTAGAACAGTGGAGGATGAAAGCGTTTGGGCTCCTTCCACACACTGGGAAATCTACCACAAGATCCTAGCTCCCAGATATGGCCTGGCTCAGCATTGGGCATAATTGGCCATCTGGAGAGTGAACCAGCAGAAGGAAGATGTCCCTAGCGCTCCCTCTCCGGAATTCTTTCAAATAAATTAGATACATACTTTTAAAGTGCGCTTTCCTGTGACACTTAGATAATGTTACTTTTTCCCATGAAGAAATGCTAGAGGAATTCCTGAAGTGAGATTTTCCATGAAATCCATAAGCCAGATCTATGCCTTCTATGCCATAGTGCCTGCATCCCTTAGCACATGTTAATCATTACTGCACAATTTGGAGAGATGAGTGTATTCCAGGGAAATCCAATCACCATGGGCTGAAATCGCTGACAAATGGAAGGTGGGATTGTTTTTTCTTCTGATATCTTTTCAGATACTACCTTCCCGTTTCACTGACATGTTCTCATTCTTTTGTCCCAATCCGATATCGGCTTATGAAAACAGAAACTCCTGGATGTGACTCTTTTCTGACAACAACTGAGTTTGCACTTCAATTTTTCATACAGAGATAATCACAATTTTATTGAAAAGTCTCTAATTTATGGTGATAGAACATCTGACCAAAGGAAGAGTTTGCATCAGATTTAATAGAAATTAAGCAATAGACTTAGACACAACTTTAATGTCTTCCCTCAATTTCTAATTTCCCATCCTTTCAGGCATTGATGAAAGCCCATTAAGATGGATACTTCTTTATTTCTGGAGATCATAAAGGAGCATTCACTGAAAGACAGATATGTGGTGAAGTCTTAGTTAATCATAGGTAATAGCTTCAGATTTATAAATACTCAGATCCTGCCTGTATTTTGCTAGCTGATAATATGTTCACAGTTGTCTTGTCTTTTGATTACACATACTGAAAATGGCCATATTATAATCAAATATGTCAAGAGACTTGAACCGAATGTGATTTTAATGTCCTAGTGTAATATTATGCTTGTGACTTTGAAAAACACTCTGCATGATTTAACTTCTTAACTTATACTGAAGAAGGATAATTTGCTTCTGACTAAAGTCAAAACAAAGCAACTGCTTAGGGAAAAATGACCTTCCTTGTCCTTATATGTATCAAGTACATTCTCAAGGAGGCAAACCCAGCAGGAATTCCATTTAACTAACTGAATGAATCCACAAGACATGAAGAATGCATTATTTACTCTTGTTTCTCTAAGCCAATTTATTCCATTCTCAGAAGCCTGTGAGTTTTCATAAAATTACCTTGTTGAGATAACATTTGCTGAACCCAGCCTGGTGACATTAGCTTTTTATTTATTTATTTTTCACTCAAAAGGTTATATTTCCACTTCTAATATTAATAATAAGATCCCTGTTGTGGTACATTTTCATCAATATCTTACACAACCAGGACCAAGAACCTGGTTTTAAATATAGCTCTCACATCTCAGGGAAGGCTGAATATGGCTGGGTTCTGAATATGTTTGTTGTTTTTTCTTGTTTCATCTCAGAACATGGCAGCTATGCAGCCATCCCAAGCTTTAAGTAAGCTTGTGAAAATTTCTGTATTTTTCTGTATTTTCACAATTACAATGTACCGCAACTAGGCAAGCTTCATTAACATTTCAAGAGTTATCTGCAAGAACATGTGTAGCTGACATACCTAAAGGTTATAATAAAGGAATGTAAAGATGAAAATCATAGAATTAGTCTAACTGTAATTTACACTTGTTGTCTCCATAACAAGAATACATAACAAGCAACATACCTGCAATCACATTAGCTTCTATACATTATGGAGTGTAGAAAAGAATGTTCTTTTGTCTGCTTCTTCTATATACTGATGCATGGCAAGTATGCTTCCTGGTAAATATTTTAAACTGACCTGATTTCTGTGTAGTGTTTTTCATATTTATGTGAAGTTTTTTCTTGTTCAGACCTGTGTAGTAACTTATATCATTGTACACTCATAAGCTGAGATGTTAATTCCATTGTGGCTGGGAGGAAACGTGAGATTCTCAGGTTGGATGCGAAAGACCTATTTTATGGGTCAGAGCAACTTCAGTTGCCTCTGTACCATCAGTTTTATTGTGCTGGTTCTGCCAAATCTGCTTCCCATGTTGCAACCTTCATAGAACCAAGTGAGAGCTGCTCCTATCTTAGGCTGCACGACAGAAGTGGGATCTAAGGATTCAGAATCCCAAACATTTCACAATGAGCAATAAGCCTACCTGTCTTTTTCTTGGAAAACACCAGCTTATTCCCAAGCGTGCAAACTTGCATTTTGCATGAGAGAGGTGCTATTACAGTCTTCCAAGGCTTCAAAAATTGAGCAAAGAAAGCTTAAAAAAGACACCAAAATACTCATCATCACTTTTGTTCACAAGACATGCCAGAACCCGACACTGATAGACAATGATCTCCTTATGCGTTTTTCTCCCAAGAACCACAGCGCTGCATCAAAACAAATAACGGAAATAACTGGCCCTGAGCAGGATGGTTTTCCTATCATTTCTCCTTCTTAGAAATGCTTTTTTTTCTGTAAACCTTTATTTATTTCTGTTGGAAATGCAGATACACAGAGGTAGAAGGAGAGACAGAAAGATCTTCAATCTGCCATGGCCAGAGCTGAGCTGATCCAAAGCCAGGAGCCAGGAGCTTCTTCTGGGTCTCCCGTGTGAGTGCAGGCTCCCAAGGCTTTGGGCCATCCTCCACTGCTTTCCCAGGTCGCAAGCAGGGGGCTGGATGGGAAGTGGAGCAGCCAGGATGCAAATCAGCATCCATATGGGATCCTGGAGTATGCAAGGTGAGGATTTAGCCACTTGGCTGCTATGCTGGGCCCAAGATTATTTGTTTTTTAAAGTCAACATTGTTAATTTTAAAAAATTGAGTGTTTGTGCTACTGTCACAAAATTCTCGAGCTTTTCTGAATAAGTTTTTAATCTTGGAGTTAGAGATATCCACATCAGTCAGTCAGTCTTAGGTAATTAATACAAGCAGAAGAGATGTGAACCACTTCTAAATTGGGCCCATCATAACATTCCATGAATTATTCTCTACACTTTTTTAGTATAAACTTATAAGCAGCATAGAAAAAATGGCAGAATGTCTATGAATGTTAACCACTTATAAACCTGTTCACTTCCTCATCTCATCTATTTTTTTAAAGATTTATTTTATTTTTTATTGGAAAGTCAGATATACAGAGAGGAAGAGAGATAGAGAGGAAGATCTGCTCAATGATTCACTCCACAAGTGGCCCCAATGCCTGGAGCTGAGCCAATGTGAAGCCAGGAGCTCGGAGCCTCTTCCTGATCTCCCATACAGGTGCAGGATCTCAAGACTTTGGGTCATCCTTGACTGCTTTCTCAGGCCACAGGCAGGGAGTTGGATGAGAAATGGGCCTGCCAGGATTAGAAACAATGCCCATAATGGATCCTGGCATGTGAAAGGCGAGCACTTTAGCCACGAGGCTACTACAAGGCCCATCCTCATCTATTTCTATTGATTATTGTGTTCAAAATACTATAGATCTTTCTTTTCTTTTCTTTTCTTTTCTTTTCTTTTCTTGTCTTTTCTTTTCTTTCTTTCTTTCTTTCTTTCTTTCTTTCTTTCTTTCTTTCTTTTCTTTCTCTCTCTCTCTCTCTTTCTTTCTTTCTTTTTTTCTTTCTTGTTGCCCTAATGCCTTACTTGATCTTTTGTTAGTTCTATTGGTTAAGAATGATTCTGAATAAATTCAAAATAATTTCTCAGCTATCAAAAAATCTTGATTCTGAACTTCATAACCCAAGTGTTGCCTTGTGCAAGATTTTACAGTCTCTTTTCACATCTTTAGAGGAATACAAAATTGCTTAAAATTAAAAATACTGAGAAATAAAGATAACAGAAACACTCAGTTGCTCAAATATGAAAACATTTAATTATGGCATCCCATAATGAGTTATCTAATCATGCCCAGTGCTAAGTAAAAAGTATTCTGACCCTTATCAAAAATTGTGATGAAGATTTTATTCAAGAAGGGACTATGTGATGTGGTTTGAGAGCAGGAAAGACAGGCTATGATTAACTCCTGGAGGCTAAGCAGGAAGGTGGGGATTGGTGGAAAGAAAATCACTAAGATGTAACGTCAGGGTTCAGGGCTAGAAGGACTTGATAGGAATCTTGCTGAAGACATGAAGGTCATGGTGATGTGATATCCTTGGAGGATTCTGTGGGATGTTGAATTTGATCAGAGGTGGAGGACAATCAGATAGCAAGGGCGAAGCCTTCAATCAGACCTAAGTAGCAGGATTCTAGTTTCTGCAGACAAGGTCTAGTTGAAAGAGGAGTGGGAGGATGCTGAGCAAGTAGATGGCCTCCTCAGAAGTCACAGGGCATATTCCACAGCTGACTGAGCAGCAGCACTTCTGCGACGTGTTGGAGGACCAACATACTGCTTGTTTATCAGACAAACGCCCATGGCTGAGAGAAATCCCGGACATGGAAAAGAACATCAGTATTCTGACTGGATGCTCATTAATGAATAAGTAAATACTCAGTGAACTAAACACAGTTTAGAAAGCCACGGATTGATGCAGAGGTTGGCACATTTTTCTACGAAGGGCTAAATAGTAAATATTTAGGGATTTGTAGATTACATGGTCTTGCATCAACTGTATCAATGTGCTGTGTAGAAATGGGCACCTCTGCTTATCAGCCCCTGAGCTACAAGATCTGTGTTATTTTTGTGTACTTAGAAAAAGTTTAATTTTTCATCCAATCCTATGTATCTGGAAGCTGGCTTGAGCACAGGCTGCAACGTTACCAGATTCTCACTCCAAGACATGATTTCATTGGCTCTTCGCTCCCCCTGATGTCCTGTATCCTCGCTGCCAGGTTTATCTTTATTTGTGACCAATCTCAACACTCTTACTCCTCTATGCCTTTACTTTCAGTGGGTTATACTGTGTCCCTGATCCCTTCACATCATATGGGTTAAATGAATTCACAAACATGTCTTCATTTTATATCTCTATAAGAGTTAGGATGTTACCTGTTTGACAATTGTTTTGACATTGTATGCATGTGTTGAAAGATCAAAAATTACTCATAACTTTGGAATGAAGCCCTTGTTAAAGATTAAATCAGCCTGAGATGTCACAAGTGTGTGTATCCAGTTGTTCCTGTCCACAGTTTTACAAATAGGTGGTGACAGCACTGTATTTACGTAGCATATTCAGAAGTGCTTTCTTCACCATTATCTCATTTGTTTCTTTCAGCACCTCTCTTTGCTTTGCTAAGACAAATGATTATCAAGATTTCATTAAGGAGGGACATATGACCCTTACACATTTAAGTGCTTCAGGAAGACAAGACAGAAATGAATTTCTGTGTCATGCCAGAGTGAATATCTTGTTGACAAGCACCTTGTAACACTCATTTACTCAACTTGCATGTTGGAATGCCAGTCCAGTCAGATGAGTATTCTCTCATCTTCTCCATGCTGGTTTTGGCCTTGTGATGAGTTTAATTCCTTTTTCTTTCTTTCTTTTTTCCTTTTTTTCCAAACAGCCATGAAGAACTTAGAACAGAGGAGAGCTGCAGATAACTTAAATTGGTTTGCATATATAACTAACATGGATCCTGCTCAAACATTAGCAGAGCTTTACGTTTTAGATTCTAAGTTTCTGTCATGAACAAGATGCAGTTATCAGTATTATTGTCTTATGACTATCAAGCTAATAGATATTTTTAAAAATGACCTCCTTATGGCAAGCCTCCCCCTGGCTCTATAGATACAGGGGATTCTGACATTTTGAGGTTACAACTGAAAATGTTCCCCAAAGGAAGCAAAAGTGCTGCTATTCACTCCATGAGTAGAGCATAAAGCAGCCCTCAGTCTTCCTTAAGGTAAAGATAGAAAGTCGTTTTAGCATTGCCTGAAAAAAAAACTCAACTTCAGCATCACACAAACTTCAGGGATAAAAACTCCACTGGAAGAACATGAGGTTATATAAATAGTGCTGCCTGCAAAACCTGGTTACAGCTTCCACTGAGAATCCAGTACTGCAGACAAGAAGGAAAAAACACACCTGGGGGACCTCGTGTTGCTAGTACCAAGCAGTCACAGAGCGTTGGATCCTCCCCTGCTTTTCAGCACATGCAGGGAGATAGTCAGATGACGGCATAGTCACAGCAACTGCATGGCTTTAACAATACGTGACACGTTTGAACATGTTCCAGAATAATTATAGGGTGATTTTTCAGGGAACATGTGCAGTGTTTCTATTTTAAATTTAAGTTTGATGGAGGAGATTTTTAGAGTACTTGATCTTGCTCAGAAGACTATATTTCAGCTAAACTTAGTGTTAAGTTGGCTGGAGATTTCAAAGAAGTTCAATTTATGATAGATTAAGGAACTTAGAAAGTTTGTATTGACCTCAGCATTGTGTCTTTGAGTTTGTTTTTGCATTTGTTTTACTAATCAGAAATGGCAAGCAAAGCGTATTTTTAACCATGGAGGGGTCATTAGCCTTTGTTCTTAAAAAACATAGCAAAATCATTTCCTTGTAGATTTTTCTTTATGGCAACAAAACATTTTTATATATACATAGATTATTTATAATTGAATATTATGTGGATGAAGATTACAAAATCAAAATTATGATATATAGGCTCTTGCCTATTTAAATTCCTTCTTAATTTAGATGCTTGATGTAGCTTTTTTCATTTTTCACAAGTTGCTAAACATCTGAAAATGTCCTGCTATGTTGAAGAGTGAAGTGAGTTTTTTTTTTAATTTGAAGTT
Source organism: Ochotona princeps (assembly GCF_030435755.1). Taxonomy (NCBI): domain Eukaryota; kingdom Metazoa; phylum Chordata; class Mammalia; order Lagomorpha; family Ochotonidae; genus Ochotona; species Ochotona princeps. The sequence goes on along the minus strand of NC_080841.1, from coordinate 63,512,504 downwards.
TGTTTCACCTTTTGATAAACTGACAAATACATGAAGAGAAATTGAATATGCACAGTTTAAGGTCTAATGAGTTGGGTTCATAAAGCATTTTGTTAAAAAGTTAGTTGTGGAAAGGTATTTAGCTAAGCAATATGCTAATTGCAATACCTGCCTCCCATATTGTTGGCAAACCTGAGTTCTGTTCCCAACTCTGTTCCTGATTGTGGTTTCCTGCTGTTGAGTTTCTTGGGAAATAACAGGTGATGGATCAATTAATTGGGTTTCTGGAACGCATTTGGCAGACCTGAATTGTGTTTCTGGCTACTGACTTCAGCCTGGCTCAGCCCCAGCACTTTCAGGAATCCAGGGAGTAAACCAGTAGGTGGAAAACCTCTGTCTCTGTGTCTCAAATAAAATAAATGCAATTAATTAAAAAAGACATTTGTGGATATTTAATAAAAATCCCAATGAGTATCTTTCATAAATCTTAAATGAAATCAAGAGTAAAGGACTGGAGATTCCAAGCAACGGAGAAAATTTGACCCCAAAGGTAAAATTACATCTGAGGCTTGGAAAACAGGAAATTTCAGTTGATTTTTGGCAAAAACACATGATGCCACTCCTTCCCTTGGTGTGCTAAGTTTTCCTGAGTCTGTGCATTCCTTGTAACTCATGAAATCTCCAAAGGCTGAAATTTCAATTCCAGAATGACAAATAGTAGAAGCAACATCACAAAAAGGAACAAGTAAATGATACTGACATTGTGGGCTCCTCACCAAAATTGCTAGCTCAAATTTCCAGACCTTTCTGAAGAACAGGGCATCTTCCAGCAGTTGGAAGGAAGGGGAACATTGTTTAGAACCTGAAGTTGTGTGAAAGGAGTTTGTTATGTGGCTTGAGTGTGAGGATGGCTGGATCAACAAGATGACAGAGCTGGGCAGGGCTGTGTGTTGAAAATATATGTTTCTTTGTTAGGCTGGTTGCCCCAGAGATAAGTGAAAGCCTAGATGTATCTGTCTTTTTCAGGCCAAAGGAAAACACCCAACAACAACATCAACAACAACAATAACAACAAGCACACAGAGTGGGTGTGCTGGAAATTCCATTGGCATGAAGTCTGCTGGGAAAAGCCTGGCAAAGGATGTGGCTGGTGAGAAACAGATTTGGCGCTTATTGTTTTGCTGTGCGAGCAAGCCACCAAAGCCATGTGGGTGTGTGCGGTCGGCAAGAAAATTGGACTTCAACAAAATGCATGAATCACGTTGGTTAAATTTTAAGCAAAATGTCTATTAAGTGATTATTCAGCTCCTAGAATTAAAAACAAAATAAAAGCAGCAAACAACTTCTATCCTCCCCACCCCCGGCCAAATCTTTTAAAACTGAAGATGGCAATACAAGACGAGCCAATGCAAGCTAAAGCATTCTGGCACAGTCCACTGGGGAGGTGCCGGTTGCCTAAAATCTTTTAAAAATATCTTTATATAATGAGCTTCAGGGCCATTGAAAAGGTCGCCAATCCTCCTGCTAGCGTTCATTAAACCTCTAAAAAGAAAGCTTTGGGCTGGAGTTTGTGAAAGTTAGAATTCAAGTGATGATACGGGGCTTGTCCCCATAGGTCACCGTGAATCAGAGTTTTTGTGGTTAGCCTACTCAAACAGGCAAGCCCTCGGTGGTTTGTCTTTTGTTTAATTTGTTACAAGATCACACAAGATATTTTTCAACAGTGTTTCAGAAAGCATCTTGGGAAATCCACAAAAATGGGCTGAATCATCTCATTAAAACCAGTCTTGACCGCATCTGACTGACTCCAAATGTCTTGCTCTGCTTTCTCTGGGAAAGTGTCCTCAGCTTTCCAGGGGCTCAGAGAGAGACACTGAGATGCTTCTAGGAGAGACCAGAAGGTAAAACAGAATTCTAAATAGCCACAATATGCTAATTGCAAAGAGAAAGGGCATAGGTGTCAGCCTTGGTGGCCTGAACACTTAGAGGGGCGACAGAAAGGTATTACATACATTGATTCATTATTTTCTTTGTAATTGTTTGCTGCACACACACACATATTTAATGTAAATATAAATCTATATTGCTATCTATGCAAAAATCAAACAAACATGATTTTATGGGAAAATGTCTCAATGCACTGCTAAGAACCACTACTCAGGAGAGCAACACCACGTTCTCTTCATCCTCACCCCTACAACATCCAGATCACATTGGGACAGACCACACTAGTTTTGTGTCCCCCTTTTCCTTTGTCATCTCTGCCCTGTTTCCGCCCACCATCTCTCAGAATTTTTTCTCCAAACCCACAAAATAAGTCAAGTTTGCTTTGGCCAGAGATTGAATCGTTAATATCAGAGGAGATCCCGATTGGTGTGCCCATATGTGAGCACAAAGAGAATTGTTTCTGGCATTTAAAAACTGTGCTTGGCAAAGACACAAACTGGAAGCATAAAAAGTACACAGGCCATCACCTGCAGATGAGTTTTTCACTGTTTCCACCATCTCTTTTAATGGGAGAATCACATGTTAAGAATGGTGGCATTTCTCCTTTTTAGGAAGCACATGACTCAGTGTACACTGCAAACTGCTGAGAGAGCTCCCCAGAGCCTCCGGCAGGAAGAACCTTGCTGAGTCTTTTCTGTCACATTCCTGCTGAGCCAGCTATTCCTGTTAGGGTCCAGAAAGCAAGTGGAAACAGACATGGGAGTCCCTGTTTCAGTCTTCCATATGCATCTGTTGGTTCCCTGACTTGAGCTGAAATAGTTTCAACAGGGTGAGACTTGATGGCAGGACCTCATCCTGCCTTGGATTCTCTGGAAGAGTTAGCTTCCATCAGGATACACACAGAGATACTTAACACCTTAGTTATTAAGAGTAAGAGGCAGGGGATTTTTCTGTAAAGGTGAAACTAAAGTCAGAAATCACTTTGTTTTTAGTTCCCAAATAGTAAAATGCAAGGTCAATCTTTCCTTAACACAGTTGGAAGAACTATCTTGAAACGTGGATGTTGACTCAAATGCAGCCTAAGTCTCGAGTACATTAATTTGCTGGCCCTATATTGTAAGAGACTGAGTTTTCTATCTTCCATGATGTGGGGGGAGGGTTCTACTTTCAAGTTAAGAATCAAGAACAATAAAAATAACTTTGATGTCAATCTCGTCTTAATGGGAAGCTGTGTGACGAAGACCAGCTATAAAATTGCATTATCCTGATGTAAAGGAATCCAGATATGTCTGCCTGGTATTGTTGGAAAGCACCAGCAGGTATTCTTACCACTGGCATTATGCCCCAACCACATCAGAGAGATTAGGTCTGGATGAGCACACACGCGTAGGGTGGAAGGCTGTGAGACGGCATCCTGTTCCTCATCTCCTGGAGGGCAACATCACTGTCTGCATAGCAACAGGTAGACCATATTTTTTTTTTTAACATTCCTCCCTGTAGTACAAGCTGTGCATTAAGTTCCGAAGGAGAATGTTTATTTTTTAGATAGGAAATATGCATGTGCTTGGAATGCATTGTAAGTGTGTGAGAAGTCAACATTGAGGAACAATGAAACATCTTGATACTTTTGCCTCTTAAAATCAAGTTCAAAACAATCCTATTCTAGACTAGGAATACCTCCTACTGAAAAGAAAAAAAAAACCCACAAAATCCCTTCCATAGAAAACTCTATCTGGGAAGAGACCAGTTTTCTTCCCAGAACTCCATCTTCTGTTCTCAGTGTTGATCACACATCAGATGTCCCATGCTGTGATTTTCTCCCATTCCATTGGACCACTGACAAAGTCATCCTTTTTCTGATCAAGTCATTTTTGATAAGATTCTTTGTTTTATTTTTTAACCTAAAAACTATGTTGGCCTACAAGGCATCCTACATGCAGTAGCAGTACTGAGATGTGAAAGCCAGGAAGCCTGTCTTGTCTGCTTGTTGTTACACACACTTTCTGTGTTTATCAATACTACCTTTTCCTCCCATCATACACACCTTTGCTTGTTCAAATGATTTGCTGCATTTTGCTTCCATGAGTATGGTTACTGAAAGAATGTGTTTTCTTCTTGTGTCCTTGGACCCATGACTTCTGGGAGGATGAGTTTTCTGTAATAATGACATATCTTTGAGATGGAAAGGAGTAATGTGACAGCTTTGCCTGGTTTAATTCTCTCCAAACTGAAGATATTAAATCTCTAGCTTAGGGCAGCTGAGTGCTTCTGGAGGACGCAACTCGACTGACCTTATGGTCTCCAAGGCGTTTGATAGCCTTGACCTGGGTATATTTACTAACCCATAACTAGAATTAAAATTCTCACCAGGTTTTTTTTTTTCTTTAACTGAGAATGGAATGGAAAAAAGACAGCCTGAATAAGGAATTAGCAAGTGCAGTTACTTGCTTTGCTCCTGCTCCTGCTACATAGGACAGGAATGCCAAGAAAGGAAGGGACCAGAGATAAGAGAACAGGAGCCATTGTGTTGAAATAGGATTGTTGGCAAGCAGAGGCTTTCAGTTTGTGGTGAATTTACGCTGTTAGAGGGATGGGAAACAATGAGTGTTTTATGAGACATATTTACACATCCAGAGAACACATTTAGCTTTGAGAAGCAGAGGCTGTGGCAAATGTCTGACATTCAGTTATTGTACTCAAAATAGTTCCCTTCCCAGTGGGTCAGCAAGTTCTGGAAGTCCTTCTATATTTCAAGGTACCGTGAGCCATAAATCCATATTTAATTAGCTTTGAATGAAATGCGAACGATGATAGGCTCTTTGTGCTAAAAATGAAATCAAACCAGTCTGGTTGATTTATGTCTAATTCAGAGCTGTAATTTAATTAAAACGGCATACTGAATTTTAAAAAAATCATTCTGGCAAAGCCCTTCCCACGTGAAATTCAAATTCACAGTCTTATGGCTTTGGAATCTCCATGTTCAACTTCTTTGCCACATTGCTTAATGTGTTTATTCAATCCTCTTCAACAGTTTCCTGTCTTAACTGCCTTGTGTCTCATTAAATCACTAGATTTCTTAGTGACTCAAAGTTATGAAGCTCAAGTTTGAATACAAACACATTTTTCTTTCTTAATGGACAACTTTTTTAACAATTATTTTAATATTCTTTCTCATTTCGTTTACTAGGCTTATATTAATGGGAGAAGGTTAATGTTGAGTTTCAGAGTGGAAAGCTAAGGCAGGGTTATAAATGAGGAGGTAAAATTGTGAAAATTTTGAAATGTGATTTACACTGTGAAACTGAGAAATCAGTAGGAAAGTGCTGTTTTAATGGGACATCTGAAAAAATGCGGATTTACAATAACATCTTGTTACAGCAACTTGATATGGAAAGAAAAAGCAATTCTTATCAATTACCACCCCCCTTTTTTTCATTGAAGCAGGTTTTTTTAAAGGTTAAATGAAGTTATTAAACACTAAAATTTCAAAAACAGTTTAATGGGCTGATATTTACTGACGTATGTATTTGAAAGGCAGAGTTATGGTGTGGGAGTGGGGTGAAAGAGAGAGAGAGAGGAGAGAGAGAGAGAGAGATTTTCCATTCACTGTTTCACTTCACAAATGAATCTTTGAAAAATTTGTCCTGTTGTGACAATTTTTCATCTTAAATCACTGACTTAAATGATTTTTCAGTTTGATTTAGAGAATTTTATTTTTACTTCTAGCTCTAAAGAAGCAAAATATGCTATTAAAACATTTATTTAAAAGACTGATTCTCTTTCTCACACACACACATATATAGAGAGACGTAGATTGTGTGTGTGTGTGTGTGTGTGTGTACAGCAAGAAAGAGAGAGCACTACCAACTAATGGTGAATTTTTACAAAGATTTATTTATTTTTATTGCAAAGTCAGATATACAGAGGGGAGGAGAGAGAGAGAGGAAGATCTTCTATCGGATGATTCACTCCCCAAGTGAGCTCAGCGGCTGGTGCTGTGCCAATCCAAAGCCAGGAGCCAGGAATCTCCTCCAGGTCTCCCACATGGGTGCAGGGTCCCAAGAATTTGGGCTGTCCTTGAGTGCTTTCCCAGGCCACAAGCAGGGAGCTGGATGGGAAGTGGAGCTGCCGGGACTAGAACTGGAGCCCATATGGGATCCCACGCGTTCAAGGCGAGGACTTCAGCCACTAGGCCATGCTGCCGGGGCCTAATGGTGAATTTTTGAATACCTGCAAGAAGTAAGACAGATTCAAGCTGAAGCTAGGAACCAGAAATTGTAGTTGCATTGGGTTTCTTCATGAGTGTTAGGGACTGACGTACATGAGTTGTTATCTGGTATCTCCTAGTATGTACAATAGCAGGAAGTTGGATTAGAAGTGTGGGAACCAAGACCCCAATCAAGCACTAAGATATGTGATGCAAGCTTCCCAAATAGCCACTTAATCCACTGCAATGTGATGGCAAGCCTGAGAAAATGCACGTTTAGAATTGTACCAAGTAGGTGCAGGAGTGCAAGAGGTCACTGCCTTGCTGCAAACTCGTTTCCCCTTTGCTTTTAGTTTTTTTCACTCAGCCATGCATTCTGTACCTGGGAAACTGTGCCCCATTGATGAATCACCCCATCAGAATGTTCTCCCTAATACTCTGAAACCTTTCATCAGTCTGGTTATATAAGTTAATTACTATACCCATTTACGTTGGACGTGAGACTTCAAGGAGTGCCAACCAACTCAGTTACCCAGATAAGTAATATTTTAATTCATTTTTGATTTTCTAAAAAAATCAAAGATCATGCAAAAAAATGAAAATTTTAACTAACAGCAACATTTCCTTGACCTACATGTGTTTCCAAATTCTCTAGTCAGATAAATGACAGTGTCTGGAAGTACAATGTCCTGGAATAAGCATTTAGGCCAGCAATTAAGACATCCAGGTTTCACATTGAAATGTGTGGGTTTGATTCCTGTGTCTTGCTTCTGGATTCCAGCTGCCCGCTCAGGCAGTCCCTGGGAAGCCGTTGTGATGACTCAAATGCCTGAGTTCCTGCTCTTATTCCGAAACACTTGGATTGAATTCCTGGCGCTTGACTCTGGCTCTTGCTCCAGTGTCACTGCAAGCATTAGGAAATGAACCAGCAGATGGGACTTTTTCTGCCCCCAAATAAAACGAAATCAAAACATATTATCTAATGGTCCATTCCTATGTTTGTAGCAAATTTTAATCTTACTTCTTTATTTTTCTCTTTCCTTTATTTTATTTGTACATGTATCCTGTGTGAGAGGGTCTCCTTTTTGCTGTCCTAATCAGTTGCTATGAGCGTTTAGATCTTTAGCAAATTACTTCAATCTTTCTGTTCCCCATGTTCTTTTTCTGTGAAATGAGGATTAAGAGGATTGACTTCATGAAGTTATTGGTCAGGTTCAATGAACAATGCTTTTCCAAAAGTTAGTTATGTATATTAACTTTTATTATTGGTTTTTAATTCATTGTCTTTGCTGTTTCTCTTACTGTTTTACTCTTGTTGAAAGTAAAATTCGCTCATATGTCACCAAGATGTTTGGGATGAGGAACAAAAGGCTGCTATACTTCACATTGTCTTTCTTTTTTTTTTTTTTTTGTCAAATCTTTGGATTCTTCTAGCTCTCAATTCATGCAATGCCTACGATATAAGTTAGATGTTTTCTGGTTTGGTTAATGCAGTATCAAATGCTGGAGATGAGAAGGCAGAGTGAAAGCATTATCATAGGGGACAGCATTCTGATATTGTACTACATAGGTGAAGCTATGTGCTCTAACACTGGCTTCACTTCAACCAGCTCAGCCCCCTGCTAACATGCCTAGGAAAACAGTGGAAAAAGATCCAAGAGTTTGGGTCTTCTGTCACCCATATTGCACTCAGATGAAGTTCCAGGCTCCTGGCTTCAGTCTGCTTAGCCCTGAATCTTAGCCATTAGGTGAGTGAAACTGAAGATGGAAGATCTCTTTGGTTGTCCCTCTCTCTGTCATTCTGCTTTTCAAACAAATAAATACATCTTTGGAAAAAGAGCTACCGTAACTCAAGGGCATTGTCACATTCTCAAGCCTCTGAACTCTAGCACCTTTAGGAAATCAATTAAGCTATGGAGTTGGAGGATTCTAGAAAGCTTTCCTCAGGGTGGGCGCCAACTTAAAACCCTACCATTTCTTTTACGCTAAACATTAGATTTTCTACTCCTCATTATATTAATCTTGGAGAAAAATGATTCTACACTGTTTGGGGATGGTATTTTCCATGAGGAATACCTGGGAATTCTAGAGTACAATTACACAACTCAGGCAAGTAGTTAAATGAAATGTTTTCAGTATTTAATGGTAACCATTTTACAGAGCAATGTTTCCAAGGCTTGGTATGGAAAGAACATGTCAGGTTTAAATAGAAATGGGATTGGACCTAGAGATTAAAACCAACATATGATTATAAAATTTACTTGTTTACTTTGAAAGATGCTTCTCAAAATTAAATGATTCTAAAATTCTAGATGTTTTGTCAACAAGTTCCAAATATGTAAGAGGTTTTCAGATTTGCTGAACATTGTTACTTAATTATAAGGAAACAGATGTGGGAGATGTTGAAGACTATCTGGACCCAGAGCTGAGAACAACTAACTTCCAGCTCCAGACATGGAAACTGACGTCATCCACTTATGTCTAAACCAGTTGCTATAAATCTCACTGATTCTGGACTGCCTCCCTCTTGGTGTAAGGAGCCTAATCACGGCAGCACATTTTACCACAGATCGACTGATTGTCTTCACAATCCTTCACAAAACTTCTAGTGTATTATTTAACTCAAAGTTATGTTTAAATGTTTAATTAATTAATGTACTACTAAAGCACCTAAGGTATGCTAGGCATTGCTAGAGATATTGGAGAGACATTAGTGAGTCCCATATCAAACAAGCCAATGTTATAATTGGAAATTTATGTAAAGTCAGACTCAACACGAAGTGTTCCTTTGTTTATTACAGAGCCTTCTGCCAGAAGATTGCGTTCAGAACCATTTTTTTTCTACTTGCACCTGACATTGCTCCACATCCATTATCTTTTTTTTTTTTTAAGGATTTTATTGTTATTGGAAAGCCGGATATACAGAGAGGAGGAAAGACAGAGAGGAAGATCTTCCATCTGATGTTTCACTCCCCAAGTGAGCCACAACGGGCCGGTGCTGTGCTGTGCCGATCCGATGCCGGGAATCTGGAACCTCTTCTGGGTCTCCCACGCGGGTGCAGGGTCCCAAAGCTTTGGGCTGTCCTTGACTGCTTTCCTAGGCCACAAGCAGGGAGCTGGATGGGAAGTGGAGCTGCCGGGATTAGAACCGGCGCCCATATGGGATCCCAGGGCGTTCAAGGTGAGGACTTTAGCCGCTAGGCCACGCCGCGGGGCCCCCTCACATCCATTATCTTTATTCATTATTCAGATCTTGTTCTAGGAGAATGATCCTTAAAGACAATATTAGCCAACTCCCTTGAAAGTTGGCTTCCTATTGAGACTAGCTAATTAGTGTCACTGGCCAGAGACAAGCAAAAGAAAGGGAAAGGATGTGATGGTTCCTTCCCACTCTTGGTGGTTCTGGCTATGGATATCTCAGCATTAGCTCCCACAAGTTGGCTGTCTCTTTCTGGTTCCTACTGTGGTTTGGTAGCACTATTTTTTTTCTTGCTTTTTCAAGTCTTTCCGATATTGCTGAGTTCTAGGTATCTTAACGTGTTTTTTGGTTTTCTTAACTGTGTTTACTTATCTGTAAGTACTCTTCAGTATGCCTCTCAGTTGAAGGGTCTGAGGGTAATTTTGTTGCCTGCTGGACATCTTATTGAAATCCCAACTTTGCACCGGTATGTGAAACTTGGTAACAAGATAAAGACTGAAGTTATGCTCTGATCATTAGAATCTAAGGCAAATGACATGTTGTAGAATACACTAAATGGGATAAGCACACATGGCACTGAAGATCCATATGGATAAACCCTTAAATGAAGCAAGCAATCTGTTCAAGACCAGCTCTGCAGCAGGTGAGTAAGTGGGGGAAATTCATGAGGTTTGGGCATTTGTGTAAGATTCTGGGCCTTTTCTTTTTCAAATATTCTAAGCAAGTTTTAACTGGCAAATGGACTTTCAGGAATTACTTTGTTAAGTAAACCTGAGAACCCAATGAGCCAGTATTCCAATTAACTTTGTAGAAGCAGAAATAAAGCATAGTGATGTCCATTGAAGGAAAAAGTAAGCCAAATTTCCAGAATGCAAATGAAAGGATAACTCATAGAATCAAGACCAGAGAGGAAAGATTAAGATTCACCTCATGTTGGGGACAGAGATGTCAGTTGTTGAAAACCTGAGCTTCTATGGAGAATACAATAAAAAGTCGTAAAAAAAAAACCACCCAAAACATGTGACTGTGTGAAAGTTTGTGGAAGTGTGAGTATTGCCTCTTCCTGACAGGGATAGTGACTGAGAGGGGACATAAGGAACTTTGTAATCAACGTGGTTGTCAACATGTGAAATCAATGCAGCATGCAGGGAATTCAGAAGAACTGGATTTGAGAGTTGAATAAAGGAAGGTTAACTTTGAAAACTAAATGCATACGTAGAGTAAGAGACAAAATCATGTTGAGGAGAATCTTGTATTAGGGAAATTGTTCCTTAGTCACTCTCGTGGGACAATTAAGATTAAGACACATCAAAGAAAGATGAAGATGTTTTAAACTTCCAATATGTTGAATTTCCACCTAGGAGCCTCTTTTGCAAGAGTCCTTGTGAATGAATTCTTAGTATGAAATGGACCAAACAAAATAAAGCAAATTTGTTTGCATGTATGAGCTCACTCTTTGAGATTCTCTAAAATCTATTAAATTTCAGCATGTCTTTCTATGTAAAAAGCTAAATTCTTAAGACTACACAGATACAAGATCAGGTTTAGCTCTGTCACCATTGGTTACGTAAACCTGGGAAACTTAGGTGGGCTTCAGCTTACTAACATATAAAGTGGGATTGATAACAGAAAATTTATAATACCTAGATACTGTGGTGGACTTGCTGACTTCTGGCAGGTACTCTTAAACACCAGTTCTTTCTAAAGGCACAGTTCAAACTGTTTGTAGATTCATGTATATGTTTGATATTGTTTTGTGTTTCAACTGTCTGAATTCTCCTTGCCCTCATGAAGAAGACAGTATAAATACTTTGAATATGAGCAATGTTTTCCTATGAACTATCCATTGTTGTAGGCTCTCAGGTAACACTATCCACTGCTGTCCACATTATTCTGTCTGACAGTCATTCATGAACAAACATTGTGGAAAATATGCAAAGGTAGTCACTCAGAGCCATTCTAGGAATTGGATGGGTTCATTAGAATGCTGTGAGAAGCAGAAGTTCTTGCCTTGGCTGAGACCTAGAGTTATGAGGTCCAAGCTTTGCTCCTGACCCATCAGAGTCACTGGGAACAGGATGCAGGTATGAGCATTCTCCAAATCCTCCTGATGATTTTGTTGTGTGGCCAGACTTAAGAAAGAAACAACTCTCCATGGTATAATCAGAAGGAACATGAGGAGTTTTAACTGTCATAGGCATCTGCATGGGGGTGTGACAGGTAAAACTATTGCCTATGGTTCCAGCCTCCCAAGTTGCTGCTCTGCTTTCTATCTATCTGTCTAGCAAAAGCTTGGAAAGAGCAGCAGGTGATATCGTAAGTGTTTAGGTCCCTGCCTTTTACAAGTGAGACATGGATTAAAGTCCTTGTTACTCCCTTCATCCTGGCCCAGCACTGGCCATTACAGCCATTTGCAGAGTGAACCATCAGATGAATGTTCTTTCTCTTTGTAATGTGTAATGCTGACTTTCAAAAACAGATAAATAAAGCTTTAAATGAAAGAACTTACTGGGGGCTTGCACTATGGTTTGGTGGGTTAGGCTTTCTCGTGTGGTGCTGGCATTCCATTTGCGTACCACTTTGAGTCCCAGCTACTCCACTTCCAATCCACTTCCCTGCTTATGGCCTGGGAAAGTAGCAGAAGATGACTTAAGTTCTTGGGTCCCTGTACCCATATAGGAGACTTGGAAGAAGCTCTAGGCTGCTGGCTTTGGTTCAGTTTACCGTTGACTGTTGCAGCCATAGGAACTCAGTAGGGTGTGAAGGAAGCTGTCTTTAATCACTCATTAGTTGTCAGGGGTACCTGTGTTTCTATCAGTTCCTTAGAGAAATTTAGCAGTATACAAAATCAAGGAGAATGTCCTCACCTCAAAAGCAGAAAAGTGATGTGTTCAAGAAGCATCAGCCATTGCATTTTGTTACCACTGAAAGCTAACATCGTGGGGCACTGTGTGAGATGAATGTTGATAGCAAGTCGTCAAACCGTACTGTGTTGGCAGTGAGGCATGGGAGGGGCACTGCTGTGATGGTCAGCTGCTCCTTGGTTGCTGTCAAACAGCACTCAGAACAATGTGCTCATGTCTGGCCTGTGCAGTTTTGCAACCTGTTTTAACCTGTCCATGTTTTTGCATAAGTTTTATAACCAGGCCATTGCACCAAAGAACCTGAAAAGCCTGCCATGAATTCTCATCCATGGTGAAAAACAAAACAACAAACTCTGAGGTCAGAGAAATCAGATTAAAATATCACAGTGCCCATTTGAAATCATTTATTATGTGCCATTATCAAGAAAGGGATGAAATCGCAGTACATTAGTCTTGCTTTAAGTCTGAGTTAATGAGTGTTTTAGGAAACTCACACACTACTGCCAATAAAAATGCCAAAGATTGCATTGTTGCTTTCCGAGCTCGATTAGATCAACAACTGAGTCAGTCTTCGCCCGGGAAATATGTGTAATCACATACTGCTTTTAAGAGTAGTATGTTTTAGTGCATCACTTCTTTCATACCATCCAAAGTCATCCAAGAAATGCCCATGGCCAAGCAACGGAAGATAAAAGATGAGATTAAACTACAAGCTTAAATGTTTTCTTGGGTTATTTGTGTTGCATGAGTTAGTCCTTACTTAGCAGCACAGAATTTCAGAGGGACATTGATTTTTAAGCAAATAATTATCGGCAAAAGTAAAACTTACGAAAAGAATCAATGGACCCTTTTCCAAATAAAGTAGCCTATTTCCAAGGAAAAGATTGAGTGCTGTGAGTGACTGCATACTTGCTTATATGTGTAGTGTATGCATGTGTCGATAGCTGTGTAGAAGTGTGAATTAGTGAATGGGAGTGGGTGGAAATAGGGAAGTGGCGCCCTGTGTGGGAAGTTCTACATTCAGGGAATAGAAGTGAATGAAAATGCCTGAGTTCAAGGCACCAAAATTGCCTTGGGTAAAACCTATCAACTTAGAAGAACTCACTGTTAGAGGATTTTCTTGTTACTACTTCAGGAATTAACAAAAAGAAAGAAAACAAAAAAAAAAAAAACAAAACCCATTTTTTTTCCTCACTAAATCCTAAGGTTTACTCTTGTCTAGCCACATTTGTTTCATTTCATTTTTTTTTTTTTTATTGGATAACTGGTATTCAAACAGAACCTCTTCCAGGACAGTGAGTGACTTCCAAAGTAGCAGAGAAACTAAGTCAACCTTTATTTTTTCATGCACAAAATACGGTGATATTTTATTTACTCCACTGGATCAAAGAATGATTTTTTCTGGACCCTACACCCTCATTTTTTTCTTTATCTCTTCTTCATGCCCTCTTATGGATAATTCTCATGGTTTTATATCATTTTCACCCATAAAGCCCACTGTTCCATTTGAATTTCCAAATGTACAGCTGAGATTCAGATTGTAGATGTCCATAATTTAAAAACTGAACTGCTTGAAATCCTCCCCCCACTGTCTGCAGTTTCCTTTCCTTTTTTGTTTTATTAAAAATTAATATCAGCAGTATTTGGTACCCAACATCACAGTCATCACTTTCTAACTGAAAACAACCGCCTTTCTGGAGCTGGTGTCATACTGTCACAGAGGGCTGAGCCACTGCTTGTAGTCCAGGAACTCCATATGCAAGTGTCAGTACAGGTCCCAGCTGTACACCTGTGTTCCAGGCCCTGCGCAGGTGCCTGAGAAGATAGCAGAAGATGGCTCAAGTACTGCCACTCGCTTAGGAGACCCAACTGGAGTCTCTTGTTCCTGACACTTTGGGCAATGAAGATCTCTCTCTGTCTCTCTAACAAATCAGTAGATAAATGTTCTTTAAAATGATGGACTCTTGAGTCATGATTATTGTAGAGACTCTATAGTTAATGTAAAACACTGACTGGGAGCAGAAAAACACTAATATATGTTTGTTTTTCTAAAGAGCACAACCATACAGTGGTTACTAAGCTGAAGTTACGGTAAAATTCAAACTTAGGAAACCTACCTCATTGCATGGAAGCAATAGTGAAGGGACTATTGTGTTTAGGAATTGTCACAAGCAAAGAGTTTATGCAAATGATTCCAGAGGAGTTGCTGGGGGCCCTGAGAAATTTCATAATTATGGTTTTATCCCAGGCATTTGCAAGGATCAAGTCTTTGGAATGTAATCTTTGCTTGGCCTCCTTGGAACTCCTGAGAGATAAACAATCATTTGTGATAATTGCCAAAGACTCCACCCAGAGACTCCATGTGGTGTAGTGTTCTGATTCCCAGCCTCTCACCAAGGAACTCATTGGCCCAGAACCCTCTTCTGTCCCAGGAAACACTTTTGCCTCTCTGAAATGCAATTCTTCTTCCTCTCCTTCATTGCCCGCAGCTCTTTGTGATTTCCCACAGCTGCCTTTGGGATGCACATTTTTCAAGGAAGAACAGCGTCTATTTTTGTTTCTTCTCTTCCTCTCACACCCAGTTCAATGTGATGCCACAAATACTGCTAGCTGTTTGACAAAATTTACAGAACTGAACATTGAAGAGACACTCCAACCTTCCCATGTATTTTTGTGTATTTTTTCACAACTGTCAATTTTATGCATTACAGTATGCTCATGATATTTTCCCTGCATTTTATTTTAGGCGTGATAAAATCTGTAGCAATTAGCTTCTCACAAGTCTATTTTCTGCCAAAGAATCTGTTATTTCCTGTTCGTGTGATTTCATTGGTTCTGCCTTTACCATGACTGTCTTCACTCCCAGATTGATGCTCCCACTTTGGGGTTGGCGATTTTCCTTTGCTTCTGTCTTTCGGGCTCTGCTAGTCCTTTTAAATGCTGTTTGGGAAGATGTCAAGTGCAAATTAGGAAGATGCTGTAGGTTAGTGAGCCATGATTGTGGTTTATATATAAATGCACTTTATGAACAGGAAATGAGAAAATGTGTGTATGAAGATGATGTTAAAATTGTAATTTTGTGTTTTAATCTTGTCTGAAACGTATATTTCTGTCACAAAAGTCAGCGAGAGAAGCAGGAACTGGTTGCCCAGAATCCCTTAAGCAGATTATTGCTAATCTGGGGGAAAGAATTCAATTACAGTCATGTAATACTTAATGATGGGGATATGCTCCATGAAATATGATTTGTTTGGTGATTTCATGCTGCCCAGCCACCACGGAGTGTACCTGCACAAACCTAAATAGGTTAGGTCAATCACCAATGCGACCTCTTGGTCAACTGAGATTCAGTAGACATGAAATGGATGAAGTACCTGACAATGCAGCACAGCATGCTGTTTTATAGTAAGCCTACTTTCAATATGTGAGCACAGAAACACTAAGGGAAATGATGCTTAACAGTTTGATTTAGTGAACATGTAAACTAGTAGCTTAGTCATTTGTTATCATTACCAAGTACTATACACTGTGTACAATTGCACATGGTCTACTTTTATGGCTCTGGTAGCACGGTAAGTTTGTTGACACCAGAATCACTTTAAATGCATGAGTAATGAATTCAGCTATGATGAGATAATGTCACTAGGCCAGAGGAATGGTTCAGTTCGATTGTGATCTAACAAGACTAAAGTTACATATGCAATTCACAGTTGCCAGAAACAGTATTTGGTGCATGTCTATTGTGTGTTCACTCTCTTGGCATCTCTAGAACTACCCATTCCCCTTATTTCTGTATGCGTTAAAGCATCCTTTGCAATGCTAGCATCTCATTTCAGAGTGCCAGTTAGTGTCCCTGACACTCTGCCTTTGATGCAGCAACCTGCTAAGGTACCTTGAAGGAAACTGGAAGATGGTCAAGTCCTTGGTCTCCTGCACCCGTGTGAGAAATATGGATGGAGTTCTTGACTTGTACCGTCAGCTTGACCGAAACCTGGCTGTTGTAGCAAGTGAACCAACAGATGGAACATTTTCTCTCTCTGCCACTTTCTGTCTCTGAGTGTGTCTCTCTTCCTTCCCCTATGTCACTCTAATTTTTTAAAAAAATAAATAAATCTTAGCATTAAAATTGATCATATGTTCACTTCTTTCCCTCTGCAGAATCCTGGGTCGAGTATGTGACTTGGCTTTGGTGTTGCTCTCCTACCTGTTGACAGGAAACCACTCTGGTGGAAAACCTCAGAGCAAGCCCTGCTGCCCAACATTCCTCCTTCGTGCTTGAAACTCCCCAATAGACATTGGGATGATGTTATCACAGCCACCTTTCAGATAAGCATTCCCATGCTCTTTGTAAACACTCACAGAGCAAAGCTGACAACCAGCCCACCAAATGTATCTTCTGTCATCCTCTTCATATGGACAGGAGAGACAGACACTTTCTCTCAATCTTGCAAACAGCACTAATATTTTTAGTAATGGCCAAATTTGAAACACTTTAAGAATTCCATTGTTTGTGTTCCTATTTGGCTTGAGATGTAGCCAGAGATTAATTCTAAATTCTTACCTGGTGTTGACTAAGCTTAGCCAATAAAAAAGAAAAAGAAAAAAAGGCCCTTCTTTCTATTTATAAACCAGAGCCCACGATTTCCCAAGTGCGTTTATACAGTCCTACTCATCCTGCATTCTGAAGATTTGAATCAACACAAATGTGGCTGTTAGCGTGTATTGGAAAGCAGCTCTTTCAGCACCAAGTGGGAGTTCAGTCAGTTCTGGTTGAACCAAAGCTAAATTGTGACCCTTGCAGTGACAGTTCCGGGCCACCGCTCCCAGGGCTGAGATCTGCGCTCTAACTGATCAGGCTAGGCACATCGCATAACAACGGTTGTTACTCTAAAGTGTATTCTGAAAGACAAAGTGTTTGAGATCTGAAGTATGTGACATATGAAGGTAGGTTACTGACCTTAGTGGATAATTGTACAACCAACTAAAAGAAAAAGTTCAAAATGCATTCTTAAAAAATACTGTTTTCAATTAGCTAGTTATTTGTAAATGATATTCTCTTAGGATAATGTTTAACAGAATTGTTTGATGAAAGTCGAGAATATTCTACCATTTAAAAATGCCGCTGTGGGGGCTGATTTGTAATGTAGATTTAAGATAAAGCGATTACTCTGGTATCTTGTAGATGCACTGGTCCAGCCCAGCTGCTTCACTTTCCATCTAGCTCCTTGTTAACAGCTTTGGAAAAGCATCGGAACTGTTTCTGGACTCCTTCACCCACTGGGAGACTGGGATGAATCTCCTAGTTTCTGGCTTTGGCCTGGCTGTATTCTGGCCCTTGCAGCCATCTGGTAAGTAAACCAGCAGATGGAAGATCTTGCTCTCTTTTTGTTTCTGTGTTTCTCTCTCTCTCTCTCTCTCTCTCTCTCTCTCTCTCTCTCTCTTTCTCTGAATCTGTGACTTTCAGAGAAACAAATCTTAAAAAGGAAAAAAAAAAGCAAAATATAGCCTGTTACTGTTGCCCTTCAAAATCTAAGAAAGTGCTTAGAAGATAAGGAGTAGATAAGGAAATTTGAGCATGTTCAAGTTCTTTATGTAAGTGGATGTTGTATCTGCATGTAACTTCTGTATATCTTTCCATAGACTTTAAATTATTATTAGATTTTTTTTGTACTACCCGATAACACTGTAAGCACTATGTGAATAGATGTATCTTACTGTTTAGAGAATCATGACAATAAAAAATATTCACATGTTTAGCACACATGCAGTTTAAAAAATATTTGCCATCTGTGGTTGGTTGAAATTTTGTATTTGATCTCTGCAGATACACGGAGCTGTTTGTATGTTGCTATCAAGTATCTGCACTGAGAAGTAAGTGATAAGTTAGGTTCTTAACTTGATTAAAATTCAGAGACATCAAGTGCAAAACTTGTCTTACATTTTCACTGCTTGGCAAAATCAATTTGCTATGCATTTTCAAGGTGAAAGAAATTTCTGAATGAAATCACATCATAGCATTGAGCTTGAGGTTTCGGTTCTCTTTGGATGGTACTGGTTGAAATAAATTGCTTTCAGATAGAATTTGTTTGAGGAGAGGAGGTAGGAAGATGTCAAAAACATAAACAAAAACCGGGTATGCTGGAGGTGCATGAGGGAGAAGTAATTAGAAAATGTTGGCTTCGCTGCATCCTAAACTCTGCCTCCCTGACTTAGCAACAGCTCTGTCAGAGTTGAATGCAGATCTTCTAATCATGGTTCAATTAGACATTTGGAACTTTTTTTTCCTCAACAGTATAGCAACAGAAATAATGGATGACAAATTTCTCTAGAATCAGACTATACTGGGAAATTTCACAGCATCAATGGCATTCAAAGCTTTCCCTGCTGGTGATAAGGAAGTGCTAGCTAGCCAAGAGGGACAGCTGGAAACTCTTCCCTGATCCATTCAATATATGAGAGTGTTTGCCCACTGTTCTATAACCTGAGGAAGCTTTATTGTCTGCACAGCGCATTTATACAGGTGGCTGACTCCAGGTTTTGTGTGCTTTCCATCGGATATACATCTAAACTAAGGTCACTGTAGTATGGAAAAGGAAAAAAAAAAACACAAATTAATTCTCTGTTTTCTGGGGGCATGACTGGTGCCAGCCTAACATTATCAGTTTAAAAATGCAGAGCATGGAAAGAGGGCAGCAGAGAGGATGTGGAGCTTTGAGAGGTGCTCCGGCTGCACGGTCTCCATGGCAACCATGGGGTTTCCCTGGGTGGTGTCTCACACCACATTGCATTTGTGAGATGAGGTTGAAGATTAGAGGGTGAAGGATCACTTCTTTTTTATCCTGCTCCAACACTTCATATTAAAGCTGAATCAAAGCATTGTTCCTCATTTTAGTTCGGAATGCTGTTTGTTTGGGACGCCCAAGCTGCTAGGCTCAGTGAATTCTATGTTATTCACAAAGGGAAAGAAGTATGTGTAAATGGATGCATTGACAGGTGTGACATGTAAAGAACTAGAAAGAAGAGGGAAGAAGGGAGGAGGGAAAGATGTTCGTGTGGTCCAAAAAGGACACTTTCACAGGTACATGGCAGCAAGGACAGGGAGAAAGTAAGCAGTGGGGAGAGGCCTGTTAGAACCAGAGCCTGGGAAAGGATGCTAACAGGTGTTTCCTGATCACCCATGCGAGCCAGCCTGTCCTCTCAGGCTGACCTCCTGTTCTTTGGTAGGAGCTCCTATCCAAGAGTCCATCTTGTGATCATTATCATTTCCTTCTGTTGCACTTTGTACAAAGGAAGTTTTCCCTGGGAAGAGACATGCCCGTCTCACTGGTATCCGCAGGTTTTTTGCTTGCTGTGGTCTGAATGCTCACGCAAATCCCCTTAAGATTTGAGTCTTGAAACTCTTTGGTTTGCTACCTTTGGGCTGAAGCCTATGGTTAATCATATGAACAGGCAAAACTTCCAGGAGGTGATTGTGTCATGGATGGAAGTCAATTAAGATTAGGTCTCTTATAAAAGAGATGCCAAAGGGCCCCACGTGGTAGTCTAGCAGCTGAAGTCTTTGCGTTGAATGCTACAGGATCCAATATGGGTGCTGGTTCTAATACTGGCAGCCCTACTTCCCATCCAGCTTGCTGCTTGTGGTCTGGGAAAGCAGTGGAGGATGGTCCAAAACCTTGGGACCCTGCACCTGTGTGGGAGACTCAAAAGAGTTTCCGGGCTCCTAGCTTCGGATTGGCTGAACCAATCTAAGATCTCTATCTCTCTTCCTCTCTGTGTATTTGCCTTTGCAATAAAAATAAACAAAGCTAAAAAAAAAAAAAAAAGAGAGAGAGATGCCAGAAATACCCTTCATCCATTCTGACACAGAAGGACACAAGAAGAAAGTACCAAATATGAACTAGAAAGTGGATGGATTTCTTTCTGGACTTGAAATCCCTTGTATGTGGCTTTAGAACTGAGAGAAATAAGCTGCCTGTGCGTGGAATTCTATTATAGTCCAAAGAACCAAGATCCTATCCTTATACATGTCACAACAAAGTAACTCGGGATCATTTTTCTTTATGAAGTACACATTTAACAGAAAAGGCTGTGGGTTCCAAAGTAGATGGACTTGTTTCTATGAAGATAGAAGCTTTATTCTGCTGGAACTCAATGTGACATGCTTGCATAATCAAATATAAGTTAACATAGCTGTCACTAGTCCAGGTAACCAGGGTCAGGTAGGAGACAAAAATGTGTGGCTGAGTAACACAATTAGTCCTGATGTGGTTTGCAGCTGAAAGACACACGCTCCCCTTAGAAATAATCCCCGAGGCTCACTCAGTGTTATTCCGAGCCAAGCACTATTAAAGAGTTTTGCTTATCAGTTTACTTACTTCTCACTCTAAGTCTATGAGGTAGATGGTATTGCTAGTCCCATGTCAAGGATGAAGGGGATGAGACTAGCAGAGGTTATGCGATACAAAATATCTCCTGGGTAACAGGTGACAGAGTTGACGTATGAAACCAAGAGGTCTCCCTTCAGTGCTCACAGCTAGGGCTGAGTGGTCCTTCCTTTTGTGTTTGTCATCTTATAGCAGTAATTAAGAGAGCTGCGAAACAGGAAATTGAAAGATTTTGACCAGATAGATGGTGGAGGGGGTGGATATTTACAGGAACTAACATGGATGCACAAAGAACTCAGTGACACAGGACATTGGAAGTGACATGGAAATGCAAAAACTGGCATAAAATGCGGAGTAATTTTTGAAACAGAGATGAAAAGGTAAGAACAGTATCATAAGGTGTTTTGTTTTGTTGGAGAAGAATGCTTTTAGCGTTCAGAAAGAAGTTGGTTCAAATGCCCAGACCCAAAACGTTTTGAGGTTGTATTTATAATCAGAGAAAGGAAATGTTACACAGAAACCACCTGATAGATTACAGTCAGCATTTGCCTGATATGTCTGATCTATTCAAGTCTGTGATGGCCTGGGATTGCAGTGATGTGACCAGCTAACACTCTTGGCATTTCGTGGGTGATTAGGTCATTACATGAGGAGGCTTGTAAATTACATCAGCATGTTTGGTTTCCAGTCTCATCACAGTTACTGATTTGTTTCCTGTTGGTGTGCACCTTAATAGTCAGCAGATAATGGATTAAGTACTCGGGTTCCAGTTGCCAATGTGGGATTCCAAACGGAGTTCCATCTCCTGGTTTTGGCCTGGCCATCGTTGTTGTATGAATGTGGAGAATCAACCAGCACCTGGAAGAACACTCCATGCATTTTAAATATATTTAAAACTCCAACTTTACAAATCTGTTACAAGTATACAGCATTCAGGTACATTGAAATTTGCTGCACAAAGAGATAAATTTGAACCAACTAGATTACCCATGTAAACCAACCTAAGCAACATTTGTCAATTTAACAGGCATATGACAGGATACTAACACATAACTGACAATGAACAGATGACAGAAAGTAAAGCCATCCACACCCAGCTTTACTACTTCATCACAAAAATGTAACCTCTGATTCGGAAACAGTTGAACTCATTTTGTTTGAGGAAAGTGAAACACAAGATGATCAAGGAGTTGGAAAACCACAGGGACAATTTATTTGCATTATCTTTACCGATGCTAATGATTTGAGTGGGAATGTTCATGACTCAGTATTAGATTCTGAAAAATTAGAACTTTTGGATGCCAGAATCTGAAAAATATTTGATATTCTGGATAGCCAAGGATCAATAGACACATTTGGTAGGTGGGCAGCGGGTAAGACTTCAAACATTTTAAGGCTTCAGTACTTCATCACAGATTCTAGGCAACTTCAGAGAGGAAGCAAGCAGGGAAATAGCTGGGAGGATTGGACAAGGGTGAGGCAGACCTGGCTTGATGGATGGAGAACCCCAACCCAGATAGGACCCATGGTTTGGGTATAACTTTTGTCCTTGTCATCTGAAAATTTTTGATCTTTTTTTTTTTTTTTTTTAAAGATTTTATTATTATTGGAAAGCCAGATATACAGAGAGGAGGAGAGACAGAGAGGAAGATCTTCCGTCCGGTGTTTCACTCCCCAAGTGAGCCGCAACGGGCCGGTGCGCGCCGATCCGATGCCGGGAACCTGGAACCTCTTCCGGGTCTCCCACGCGGGTGCAGGGTCCCAAAGCTTTGGGCCGTCCTCGACTGCTTTCCCAGGGCACAAGCAGGGAGCTGGATGGAAAGTGGAGCTGCCGGGATTAGAACCGGCGCCCATATGGGATCCCGGGGCTTTCAAGGCGAGGACTTTAGCCGCTAGGCCACACCGCCGGGCCCGAAAATTTTTGATCTTATAGTTGAGCTGAGTGTTGTCAGAGAAGGTACAAGAATGGCTAACGTAATGTCTTGGTGCATCGGCTTGCAGTTGGTCCTTCCTCATTCACCTGCCAGGCAGATTCCAGCACATATTCCAGGCTTTGCGCCTCTCACTGGATGTCCAGGGTCACACACTTTCCAAGCACTGAATATAAGCACAGAGATAAAGTTGAATGCTTGGCCCCACCTGTTCCACATTTTCATTTTCCAATATCCCTCACGAATCAAGTAGCTGCCTGAGTAGCAGAGTTGATAATCATGACCTTGACTTTGCTGTGATTCAAGTCTGATGATTGACGTGTAGTAAATCATGTCCGTGGTCAAGTTTATCTTTGCATCAGTCATGAAGTGTAGACATCAGTTTGTCTGTAGAAAAGAAGAAGAATGAAAAGGTAGGTAGAAGACTAAGAATGAACAGGAAGGACTATGAAGCGGAAATGATTGCCACACATTCTCCGCCATTACTAAAATTGCTTGATGGAATTTATTCCAGAACTGGTTCTCAACTTTCTGAAGCTCAGTTTCCTTATTTACTAGAGAAGCATGTTAGTACCTGTTATTTTGGTTTTTCATTGTGCAGATTCAGTAAGATTATCTACACATACACAGAACATTTAGCAAGCTTGGCCTATATTAAGCACTCAAAGATGGAGGTGTTTCTCTTATTATTTTGATTTCTGATTTATACCTATAGTTCAGTAGCCCTACAAATGATGATTGTAATTGAACTGCTGAGGAGAGATTATTTGACACGTCCTGCTTCATTATAAAGTGTAATAATGTCAAGTGATGTTCTCCAGGTGACCTTAAAATGGTATTGTATCATTAGAATAAGTATGCAATAAAACTGTTTTATTAATTGTCATTATCACTATTAATTCTCA
Source organism: Ochotona princeps (assembly GCF_030435755.1). NCBI lineage: Eukaryota > Metazoa > Chordata > Mammalia > Lagomorpha > Ochotonidae > Ochotona > Ochotona princeps. The sequence goes on along the minus strand of NC_080841.1, from coordinate 63,489,088 downwards.
GCCTAATGGGCAAACATATTTTTAACAGATTAGTTTTTTTAACTGGAATAAAATTTAAAATAGAAACTAATTCTTCATGAAGAAGTTGTGTTATTTTAGACGGATATAAAGAGATGCATTATTCTGGTACCTGATTTTCCCTGGAAGCTAGTAATTGAATATTACCAATGATTATTGACCAGGTTATCTAGACAGTCGGAGTGGACTTTTTGCATTAAATACAACAGTCCAGTACAAAATTATCCAGAATGTCCTGGAAATTTGTAAATAATAGTGTTATTAGTGATTGGGGGAAAAGGGCACTCCAGGTAAACATCAGTGTAATCAAGTTAAGCAATCATTCAATGATGCTTATGCTTAAATGTTTATCTCTAAAATGATTGAATCATTTAGTTATGAAAAGGTCTGCCCATAAAATAACTATGCAATTTCAAGTCTGACACAGTCTAGCCTCTGTATTTAACGTTTCCCACCCAAACGATAGTTTGTAAAACAATATTTAACAGTATAACTTTCTTGGAGACATAATTAGCATGTTGCAGCCACAGTGTATCCATGCTATTTTGAAAATTAAACATTATTTCTAGGAATATAATACATTCTATGAAGCCAAATTTCAAGTTCAAATTTTCTCTAACTGCTGGTCATTTTGAAAAGTACTCTCTGCAGTAAAGTTCACGAGCAGTGGTTATTGCAAAAGAACTCAATAGTATCTTATAGTTGGTTAGTGTTCTCATAGAAAGCACCTCATTTAGTATAAGAACAGCGATGCCTGTTGGACATCATCAGAACAGGTATCATTAGTTTCATTTTCATGTGAGTAAATTGAAGCTTGGGGAAGCTGAGTGACTTGCCCAAGGTGGTTGTAGCCTCTGAGCCCCGTGACTTTGCCTCTTTGGCACTTCACTCATCCAGGCTTTAATTTCAGTGTTCAACTCTGCTTTTTGTGTATCTGAAGAGAATTAGTCTTTCAATTCTAACATCCAGTTTTATTTCTGGGAATAGATTATCTTTCATAACACTCTCACTACAACAAGAGATAATGATAGAAAGACTTACAAATGTTCTGCCTCATAAAGTAATCTAACCTAAATTGAGAATTTTCAAGAACCAATTCATACCCCAAAACATGCAGTGTTAAAAAAGAGGGGGCAGGGCAGGATTGAACACTACCATTTATTTTACCTGTTAATATTGGTAAGTTGGTGATCTTCAAGAAGCCAAAAGTAAATAGTTTGTGTTGTCTTTTGTATGACTCTAGTCACCAGAGAGGTAGTTGGCAGTGTTTCCCATTGTCTGCTGCTTTTTGCCCTCTGCCACTCTATTAACACCTGCTTAGGCAGTGATGCTGTGCGTGAATTGTGCAATTGCTTTTTTGGAAATATGCAAACGTCTGAGTAACAGCCACCCTTACAAATCCGGCTGAGTGAATACTGCCAGCCTGGGTTATTCTCCCTCAAGTTTTTTTTGGGTGACTACCGCCATGTTCTGATTTGTTAAGTAACAATACATTCAAAGTCATTAGCTTCAGGATTTATCAGAATGTTTCCCAGTAAAAGCACATTTCCAAGCCATGAGAAAGGAGGTTGTGGATAAAACCACATTCATGATTCTGACTCATGTGGTTTTTCCAGGTGGGGAAAGTGGTGAACGGAGAATTGTAGGATGGTTTTTCCTAGTGTAGCCCTGGAAATTCCGAATGGGCAACTGCACCAAAGAAAATGGTTTGTTCTCTTTTTAGGAGCAGCTGCATTTTCTCAAGAAAGTGACATTATCATGCTACTCCATGTGAAAATAGGCAGGCTGTCTCAAAACCAACCTTTGTGTGCTGTGCAGTATTAAAGTGTGCTTGGTTCACAAATGAGTCATCATACTGGTTTAGCTTTATTTTTATTTCTTTTCTACTTTAGGAACTGAAGTTGGAAGCAAACTGCTGGAGGAGAGTGGGAAAATGGAAAGAACTGGGGACAGTTCCAACCTTGCCATGATGAGAAAAATAAGTGCCAGCGAGTGCCAACTGTTGATGAGCTCTCAGGCCCTGAGTAATCAGATTAGAAAGGGGACGACTCACTTACAAAGCTTTGTTTGACTTCACATGAACTTGAACTCCAGTAGATGTGGATTATTGTTACTAAGGCTACTGTAATTCAGAGGTATTTTTGACATGAGTATATAATATGGCTGTCAACACATTGCTCTTTAATGCACTGCCAATTGCTCAGGAATAAAATAGCAGTATAGAAGTGACTCATTTATGAATCCACATAAATAAATCTGTTGAGACTGAAAACATGTTGAGCCGCATTCACTACTTGCTATTTTTAGAATTCAGCAGGGAGCTTTGTCTAAGAGACAGTACAACCTCTGGAGAGCAGGACTACTTCCTCTAACTCAGAGTCATGAAATCAATTCCAATACTTAGGAGATAAAAACTGGAAAACAAAACAAAGAAAAATTAAAACAAAATTATAGAAATGAATGCAAATCCCTTCCTTTCTTAAAAGTCAAGAAGACAATTCAAAATAAAATAAAACAAATAAAAACAAAGCACTAGAATTGAGAATCCTTAAGTAGGCTTAAAATGGAAAAAGAAGTTAACTTTATATACATCTCACACCTAACACCATTGTTCAAAAGCATAGATGGTAAAATCAATAACCAAAAAAAGAGATTAGGTGAGGAATTGTTCCATATAGGGGAGCTTTTAGATTAGAAAGGAATCAAACTCCCTAAGTATTAACATTGCAAAAGTTATTTTTAGTTTTAGTTCATACATAATTTTAGTTATCCACCGGGTGTTGTACAATTCAATACACTTAGGCAAAATATAGCGATCCCATGAGATGATTAGCATTTCTATCTCCTTAAGTATTTTTTATTCCTATTTGTTGGGAGTATTTGAATTCTTGTACTATCTCAAAAAGATTATTGTTAATCTGTTATACTATCAACACTAGAACTATTTTTAAAAAAAATTTTTAGTATAAAGAGAACAGAATCTGTACATTCTCTAAGTATGGTTGCAAGAGGGCCACCCTTGTCTCAATCCCCTGCATTCCTTCAATGCCCTTCCCTTCCTGTCCTTCCTGTATTAGTTTTTACAGACATAATTTTAAAGTACTCTGTATTCACAGGCTAAATTCTCCATTGATCATAATATTTCACAAGTAAAAAGAAGGTAGGCTATAGCTCCACTGGAGTATAAAACGGGTTAAAATGACAGTCACCCCAAAGTGACCATTTCATTCCTATACATTGTTTTGAATTCTATGTTAGCGCATGTAGACCAGAGAAACCATATGATATTTGTTTTTTTGAGACTGGCTAATCAAAAATTAAAGAACAAAGGAAAACTGTAGATATCATAATATCTGATTTCAAAAGTACCATAGAGCTAACTAAAACTGGCATAAAACAGAAACATGAAAAAGTGGAAAAGAATAGAGGCTCAAGCAATTAGTCAGTATATGTATAGTTAATTAATTGTCTTGCATGTACTAAGAACACACTTGGAAAAATGAGTCTTGTCAATACATAATGCAATGAACACAACTGACATCACTTCTCCGGATTAAATTCCCAGCTGCTAGCTCCAGCCTAGTCCAACCCTGGCTATTGCTGCTGGCGTCTGGATAGTGATCCAAAAGGTGAGGACTTTGTCAATCTGTCTGCTTTCCTTTCTTCCTTTCAAAAACAAAAGAAATAAACCAAAGAGTGTCCTGAATTATCATCAGAAAATCCACAATCTGAAGTTGGGAATAAATTGAGACAGCAGGATCAGTACATGAGAGGAAAGCAAGGACAGTTTGATGTCACTTATCCCCAAGAGGTTTGCAGGAAGGTGAAGCTGTGAATGAGTTGGAGTAAAGTGGAAAATTAGAGGAACTTGTAACTTGATCCATAAGTCAAATGTGTCTGCATTGATCCTCTTGATCTCTGGCCACCACTCACCTGATAGCTGACGATGCACCACAGAGTATGTCTCAACTGTTCACCAGTTTAACAAAATATCCAAGAGAAACAACTTGGATGGAAGAAATGTTGATTAGGCAGATGGTTTTTGAGGTTGATCATCATCGTTTAAGTTATGGGGCCTTGCTGATCTAGGCAAATAATGAGGCCAGAGAATGGTGAGAAATGACCACATGTGAGTCAGGAGGCAGGGTGACAAGACATCCACTTTTCTTCCATGTCCTTGTGTCATTGTTTATAAAGCCATCCTGATTTGATCCTGGGGCTCAACCCTAGCACCATAAATCAAAGAAAAAGCCCCACCTTCAAGTACCATAATTAGTTCAAACCTCTATCAATCATCGTTATTAACCCATTAGCTGTTGACACGAGACTTTGGGGCTTAAATGTCTGCCTGAGTTGGTGGAGTCAGGACCTGTTCAAATCATAACACAAACATTACTGTGCACATCTGGTGTTCTCTTTCCTCCTCTGCCAGCGATGGTCTCCTAGGCTACCTAGATGATTTTTGAGTTGATCCAGATCCATCTGGTCTGATTCCTTCCAATGTATCTTCCAAACTACTACCAGAAAGGACCTGAAATAAACAGGCTGAAAATATCATTTGTGTAGGGAGAACTTTCTGTTGCTCCACCCGCTTCACATCACTGCTTGCCAGATAAAATTTGAACTTGTTAGCTTTATGTATAGCTTAACAGACAATTGGGTTATTTCTCATTGGGAGTGTTGTATATAAATTACTATATATATTTATATACTTTTCTTCTGGTGCTTATGTATATACTTGCTGTTATACAAACAAATGATATGAAAATAAAACCTAGGTAATTTTTAATTTTTATTATTTTTAGGTCTTAAAACTTTTTTTCATAATTTAAAATGTACATCCCCCAGTTTAAAATCATTTGTTGTAACATGGCATTCTGAACAACTGCCCTTTGTAGCTACAAAACACCTTGGAATGGCTGGACTTTTATTCTAGAATTTGCCGTTGCCTTTTCCAGCTTCTCCTTTTGCTGATGTGAATGTTCTTTCCCTATCAGTCAAAAGGGAGATGTGGGTGGCAGCTGCGGGGCCTCCACTGCCAGCAGTTCCCCATTCTTTGGTGTAAAAGGGGAAGAGCAATCATTTAAGCTTGATCCAACTTTTTTGTGCTTTACAAATTTAAACAGCCAGAAGAATTAAAATAAAATAAAAGTCAGAGCTGTGGAATGTAACATGTCCATTGGCAGCACACTTCGGTACGATTTACCTGCCTGCTTCTCCAATCCAATTGTTTCTTCAGAAGGCAGTGGATTATTCTTTGGCGTTTCTATCTTCTTCAACTTTGACTTATCAAAATTTCTCCCTCTCAGCTCTATTGACATGGTTGCAGAGGAAGCAGGGTGAGTGAAATTTTGCCTATGTGATGGCCACTGTTGGGATTGAATGATTTATTTTAGAACACAGGAAAAGAAAACCCAACTAAACCCAAAGGAATTAAAAGTGAGGAAATAATTTTTAAAAAGCTCAATTTTCAAAGAAAAAGAAAGTAGGCAATAAGGAACAGCAATGAAATGAAACCTTGAGCATTTTAACCAGATGATAAAATTGGAATTGGTTTAGTTTCTCAGGATTGGGATAGTGACTGAGACAGCAGTTTGTCATAAAGAAGTTCGAGCTTCTTGACTTACTATCTGTCTTGTGATGTGACAGTGCCGTCTCATGGGGGCTTCTCATGTGATGCTGCCCACTCTGAGGCTGATGTTGATGTCATAGTCTTAGATATCTAGAATTGTGGAGTTCCTTTAGAAAGCACTCCTAGTTCCTAGTTCCTTTAGAAGGTACTCTGTTGAAGGTATAGCAAAGCAAGATGGAGTAGATACATTTCTCTTTTTTTTTAAGATTTATTTATTTTTATTACAAAGTCAGATATACAGAGAGGAGAGACAGAGAGGAAGATCTTCCGTCTGATGATTCACTCCCCAAGTGAGCACAACGGCCGGTGCTGTGCCGATTCAAAGCCGGGAACTAGGAACCTCTTCCAGGTCTCCCTCACGGGTGCAGTGTCCCAAGGCCTTGGACCATCCTCGATTGCAACAGTTTGGTTTACTGATCTTAATCGACTTTATTTTCCACTCTAAAATTGAGGGACATTTCATTTCATAAATTATAGTAAGTGTTTCGATGAGTTAACCACAGGAATTTGGTATTATAGGCAGAAAAATGTGTTACCTTGCCAGGTAAGAAAAGGAAGATACAAAAATAAAATAAAATAAAAAATTAACAGATTAATAGCAGGTTAGCTCATGAGAAGATTAAGACAGAAAGAACCTCATTGTGCCAGTTGAAACCAGCCTCTTGAATAAATATGGCTGTTCTTCTCCCTAACTTCCCAAAAGTTCAGATGAACACCTTGTCAGTCAGATTTATTAGGCCTAGTGGAGGAATTTAGTTCAAAACATCACCTCCCATAATTTTTGTGTAGCAGAATTTTATAAATGTCATAAAATTGTCTTAAGCCTGGCAAATAACACAAATGATTTGGGTGGACCAATGTAATTATAAGCATCCTTATACAAATAAGAAATGTATCTACTTATGGGCCCGGCAGCATGGCCTAACGGCTCAAGTCATCACCTTGAACACCTCGGAATCCCATATGGGTGCCGGTTCTAATCCCGGAAGCTCCATTTCCCATCCAGCTCCCTGCTTGTGGCCTGGGAAAGCAATCCTCTCTGTCTCTCCTCTCTGTATATCTGACTTTGTAATAAAAATAAATGTTGGGCAGCGAAATACTGGGCAAATGAAGACTCTATGATGGACTGTGACAATCAGTGGATTTTTCAATGACCTAATCGAGCTGGGAGTGGTGAGACTGGCAGCGATCCATAACTGGAGGACTATTAAGACCACTTGAGCAAGTATCTCAGAGCATGCCCCACATACGGGACTTTGGGCGGGTGGGAGACTGAGTGGTGATTCTCCCTCAATATCCCCCTTCACCTCAGATACATAAATAGTATAATAAAAATATATATTAAAAAAATTTCAGATGACACAAACAAATCCCTTAAAAATACTTTTTTTTTTAAAAAAAGATTTATTTATTTTTTTTGGAAAGGTGGATATACAGAGAGGAGGGAGACAGAGAGGAAGATCTTCCGTCTGATGGTTCACACCCCATGTGAGCACAACAGCTGGAGCTGAGCCGATCTGAAGCCAGGAGCTCTTCCGGGTCTCCCACGCAGGTGCAGGGTCCCAAAACTTTGGGTCTCCTTGACTGCTTTCCCAGGCCACAAGCAGGAGCTGCATGGGAAGCGGGGCTACTAGGATTAGAACCGGTGACTATATGGGATCCTGGCACATGCAAGATGAGGACTTTAGCCACTACGCTATTGTGCTGGGCCCGTAAAATACAATTTTTGAGAACTGGTACAAAATGTATAAAATATTTACAATCCTATTTCTATGAATGAAATCAAATCAAGCTCTCCCAATATGAAACTTGAGATCCTAAAAGAGTATAGCATTAAATAACTGAAAAAAAAATTAAGGTAGAACTAATAACAAATCTTATACAAACTCAACAGGAAAATAGCAGGAGGAAATACTTCCAAATTCTCTGTATGAGATTAACATAACCATAACAGCAAAACTTAGCTAAGACATTTCATAGGTACAAAAAATCCTAGGCAAAATATTAACCAACTAAACCACAAACATGTAAGGAGAAGATCACATTACAAATAAGGTCAGTTTATTCTCTCAATGCATCTCTGTAGAGTTTAAGATTCAAATGATGTGATTGAGCATATTCATAGATTAAACAATACATGAGCATCTCAGTAAATGAAAATAGGATTACAATTGCAGCATCCACTTAGGATAAACTCTTAGGTAACTGAGTATGTGGAAATTTCCTTTATCTAAAAAGGATACTCATAATTCAAAAAAAATAGGAAATGTCACATTTTATAATAAAATTTGAAAAGCTTCTTGCTTTAGAAAGGGAATGGCTATGATGCCCACTGCAGCAATTTTTCTTCAATGCTATACTGAAAGTGGTCTTATTCAGGGTAATTAGGCTAACAAAAGATATGCAATTCAAGAGTATTGAAAAAAAAGAAGCTGTCATTTTGTGTAGGCACAATGATTGCGTAAATAGAAAATTCACTACAAGATAAAATATGAATTTAGGTAAATGAATTTGATGTGTTTATTGATTAAACGTCAATATGAGAAAAAAGTATGGTTAGGTATACTTCGATAAACTGTTCTAAAATTCTATTTTTAAAGAGGTAGCATTTAAAGTATCATATAAAATCAAATGTAAATACGCATGTAATTTTCAGAGAAAAATTTCAACACGATGGAGGCATTAAAGATGCGTTAAGAAAACAGAGTGGTATACTGTATTGAGGAGTTGTCTTTGGGCTACTGTTGTGGCATTGTAGCCTAAGCCTCTATCTGAATTTGAGTCTCGGTTGTTTCACTTCTGATTCAGGTAAGGTATCAGGGAAAGCAGCAAGAGACTTTGGGTCCCTGAACTCAAGTGGGAGATCTGGATAGAACTCCTGGTTCCCTGACTCAGATGGGCCCAGCTCTGACCATTATGGTGATTTGAGGAGAGAACCAGCAGATGTTCTTCTTTGTATCTGTATAGCTAAGTATCAAATAAAAACAGATAATAAATCTTAAAAAAGAGTTGCAACTAACTTAATGATTCTGGTATTACTTATTAGAAATTGGAAAGTTGATTCTAAAATGTAACTGCAGATGAAAAAGGTCCAGAACGGTGAAAGACAAATGAAAAATAAGCTGGAGATTTTCACTGCCTGAACTCAACCCTTATAAAATTGTAACAATTGTAATGGTGTGATATTGATTACTGCAAGAATTAACAACTTGATGTAAGAGAATTCACAAGCAAAATCAAATATACGAATCAAAATAAAAAAAGAAATAGAAAAAGCCCTTTGTTATGCATTGAGGGAAAATCATCATTCTTGTAAGTGTGAGTCTTATAAATATTTATTATGTATTGACTAGGTATTCATACGGGTGAAATAAAACAAGCGGATCCTTATCTTACATAACAACCCAAAGTCGTGCCAGGTGGACTTTGAATCTACATGAGAACAATAAACAAATCTAAACGCTATCATTAAAATATCATCACGACTTTGGAGAAGTCGAAGAATTGTAAAACAATGAGCATGCAGTTTTCCATTCACACACACACACACACACACACACACACACACACACCAGCACCATACAGCAATGTACAGGCTGAGCAGTAAAACGTGAGTATACGAAGGAACATGACAACCAATGTGTTACAAAGAGACACCAACTAGGTGAATGGCTATTTAAGAAATACAACAAAAATACCTCAAAATGCAAATGTTAACAAAGATGAACTTTCTTTAAAAAAATTTTTTTTTATTTGGGGCCCAGTGCAGTGGCCTAGCGGCTAAAATCCTCACCTTAAATGCCCCAGGATCCCATATGGGCGCAGGTTCTGATCCCAGCAGCTCCACTTCCCATTCAGCTCCCTGCTTGTGACCTGGGAAAGCAGTCGAGGATGGCCCAAATTCTTGGGACCCTGCACCCATGTGGGAGACCTGGAAGAAGTTCCTGGCTCCTGGCTTCGGATCGGCACAGCACTGGCCATTGTGGTCACTTGGGGAGTGAATCATCTGACAGAAGATCTTCCTCTCTGTCTCTCCTCCCCTCTGTATATCTGACTTTCCAATAAAAATAAGTAAATCTTTTAAAAAAAAGTAAAGAACTTTAAAAAAAAGAAAAAAGTATTTATTTGAAAGAGGAGAGAGAGAGAGAAACAGAGAGAGAGAGAGAGAGCATACAAGAGCTAGCTTCCACTGCCCAAATGGAACAGGAGATTCATCCAGGTCTCCCATGTAGGTTCAGGGTCCCAAGTACATGGGCTATTTTCCACTGATATCCCAGGTGTATTAGTAGGGAGCTGGACTGGAGCTATAGCAGCTGGGACTTGAACCCATGCTCATATAGGAGGTCCCTATCACAGGTAGCAGCTTCATCCACTGTGCCATGACGTGATCCCCAAACAAAAATAAACTGTTCTGCCTTTCAAACTGATAAAAATAAAGATCGAAGAAATGAAGAGCTGAAACATTTTAAAGCCAAATAAATAAAGACAACCTCCCAAGTAAGAATACAGCTATAAACAATTACAGAGTTACATTATAGGACTTATTTGGTGTAATAGCAGTAGCTTCGATCGTTACCATTGTTTTCTGTTTGTCTGCTTCTCCATTCACACTGTTGGTATACATGAACAGAATGACTGCATTTACTAAAAGATTCTGGACAGGAGTTCAGAAACTTTAGCTGTTGCCTGATGAATTCTTTATCTACTTTATGATTCAAACTGGATTCAGTCATTTAAATACCAAGATTTCGAAAAGAAAAAATGCCCTAAATGTAAATATCTTGGGAACAGCTGTAACTTGGGATTCAGAAAGCAAAAGATGTGATTCTGTATCCTGCCCCTGCTTTTGACTGGTGGTGCTTACCTAACCCAGTAAAACCTCATTGCTATTCTGATTCATATCTCAAGGTTGTTGCACCAACATGTACTGAAAGAAGCATTTACTGGGAAAAGATTATGTAAAATATGTATGGAATTTTGCTGATAACATTTAATATGCTATATATGCTAGTTCCATGATCTTTACCAACAGGACATCAAGTCTGCTCTGAAGTTCTCAAATGGAAATCACCCTTTGTTCCTTTAGGGATGCACAAAGCTGCGTTCCCATAGCAACTCAGCCATGTGATGTCAGCAATCAGGGTGAGGCCTTGAAGGATAAAACAAAAACGATGCTGAGTGTTGGCAATGTGGCAAGGAAAGAATCCTGAAAAGAGTGCTCTGCCTCCAATAGCAATACATGCATATGTGCATTGTACGAATTGTCATGCTTGCAGATTGTAAATACTGTTTTCTTTTTTTGATGAAGCACATTTTTAAGAAGTCACTGTTTCTGTTGATGTCAGATCATCATGTTAGAATATTGGATTTCCTTTTGCTTCTATTGACATCTGGATTTTGCAATTGTAAGTAAATGTCCTAATGACCCTTTGAGGGGGTGCATAACATTCAAGGGTATGAGAGAGTAAGGATTACTCTGCAAAGATCTAAATCAGATGAACATTTAAATGCGTAACAACTCAAAAAGAAGATGATGGAAACATATTATGGATATTTTAAAGGGAAAATGCTTCATAAAATCCCGATATAGTTGTGACACAGAGCTCACTCCTCAGTTTCAGGAAATGTACTGGAGTCCATGCTTGGAAGTTCCACTTTGACCCTATTGAAATCATTTAGGATGGTATATTTTTTAGGTGGTACCATTAACAAAAGGAATTGAGTGTTTTTTTTTTTTTCGTTTTAATAGATTTTATACAGGAAACTAAGTATTGATTCAAGGATAATCTTTAACCTGCAAGAGATTGAAGCGGCATTGAGCTTGCACATTCTGCAGCTAAACTGCTGTGGGAGTTGTGACTTTGGTCCACAGAAGGAAAACATTTTTAGGCAACTTCACTCTTGCTAAAATACTCTCTTTTGACACTGCAGTGTTGTGGATATAATAGATTTATAATCAGAACAAATGGGACTCTCCAGTTTATTTCACTTACAAATGCTATTTTACCCAAGGTCTTTAAAAATCACTGCATTTACATTTATATACACATTAAGGTGTGCATTTATACATTTATATATTTTCACCAATGGAATAATGATACTTAATTATGATTTCTAAGGCCCATAAAGACTTAGTAATGTATTTCAATTTCTCCGCCCATTAAATAATATGTTTCATGCTATGTAAGCCAAGAAGAAATCGTTTAAAGCAATGCATTTATAGTTTAAAATGCTTTCTAATATCTGTTCACATTTACAGAAAAGCAGCTTAGGAAAAACTCCTCAGATAAAACTAAGATGTAACAATGATAGAAACTGTAGCACTAAATGAATTCTTATCCTACTGTAGATATTAGCCTGGGTCAATTGCAGCCCTCCTTTCTCTGCATTCCACTCAGAGGTAGTGCTCTTGTTCCCAGTTTAAAGAACAGAAAGGTCAAGTTCCTGATGGAAGCAGGTGGCCCTGATCACAGAAAGATAGCTTTTTTGTTAACTTTTTTTTAATTATTAACATCTTATGATACAGTTCCATAGGCCCTGGGATTTCCCTTACTCCCTCCTCGAATTCCCTCCTCTGACCCATGAGTTCCCCTATATTATTAATATAGGAGAGTTTTTTTTATTAATTACATTGTATTATGTGACAGTTTCATAGGCTCTGGGATTCCCCCAACCTCTCCCCGTGCCCTCCTCCCATGGTGGATTCCTCCACCTTGTTGTAGTATTACAGTTCAAATCCAGTCATGATTCCTTCATTGCAAGCATGTACCATGCATAGAGTCCAGCATCTTATTGTCCAGATAAATTCAACAATTTCTTGGGGAGACCATCTCTGGTCTGAAGGTAGAGCTGGCAGAATATCATCCCGATCAATTGAAGGCCCCAGCACAACATCAACAACATTTTACAACATTTTAGAATTAATTGACATGGTTTTGAGTAATCAATATGTTAAAACAATGCAAGTTCTTAACCATATCCTGTGACTACTTCATTGACCTTTCAATTTTAGTTTATAAAAATATGGAGCGCTTCACGAATTTGCGTGTTATCCTTGCACAGGGGCCATGAACAGTCGTATGTCCATTATTGCAGGCTTGGACAATGGCAGAGTCCAGGATGCTATTGTCAAGATATCGTTAACAGTTTCACTGGGAGTCCATCTTTAGTCTGGAAGTAGAGATGAAAACTGCATTGTATCCTCACATCTGGATTTGATCATCTCCATTACACAGTTACTGTACATCCTCTTACATGAAAAGCCACAAAACAAAATCAACAACAGGAAAAGAAGAAATTAGAAATGCCATGAAATGAAATAACATGCTACTGAGTGGCTAATGTGTTACTGAAGAAATGAAAAAGAAAATAAAGAACCTTATTGAAGAAAATAATGCTACTGTGTGATCTATGAGTCAGTGAAGAATTTAATGAGAAAGTGTTTTGAAGAGATGAAACTTTAAAAAAACATCAAAATTCATGAGATATAATTTCTGCTTATCTTTGTTGGTGGGATATGTCTTCTGTAGGAAACAAATAGATGGGTTTTGTTTTTTTAAACCAGTCTACTAATCTACTATGTTTGATTGATAAGTTTAAGCCATTTACATTCAGGATTAAAATGAATAGGTGGTGATTTGGTCCTGCCAATTTAGCAATTGGTTGTTAATTAATTTAGTCTTTTCTTATTTTACTGGGATATTCTTCAATTTTGCCTTTGCATTTAGTGGGTGCTATTTCTTTTCTCTGTCAAGAGAACATTTTTCAGTATCCTTAGTAGGGCAGGTTTGAAGAGGCATATTTTAAATTTTCTTTACTGTGGAAGAATTTTATTTCATTTTCAATGACAAAGGAAAGCTTTGCTGGATATGTTATCCTGGGCCAATATTTTTTATTCTTTTAGAATCTGAAATATGTTGCTCCATTCTCTTCTGGCCTGTAGAGTTTCCTGTAAGATGTCTCCTGTGAATTTAATTGGCATTCCTTTTTATGTCAATTGATTTCTTTTTTTACATGCACATTTAAGGATCTTTTCCTTGTGTTCTATTGAAAAGAGCTTGATATTCCATCTATACCTTTACTATGGGAGTTGATGCTTACATGATGAATAAATGCACCTTACAGATAGTATGGACACCACTTAAAGGCAAGATTTTTGCGACTAGAAAGAGAACAAAAACATGCTCAAGGTGAGAACTGTTCATTACTCATTGTCAGGTGACCTGGTCTCCAAGTACAAAGGAGAATCCCCCCTAAGGGATTGCCTTGGAAAATATTGTTGTGGCCTCTCTTTTGCGGTTGCCATGGAGTTACGTTTCTTGCTTGTTGGTGGAAGGTCAATCATTGTATTGAAATGGAACAAACACTGAACATACATAATGCATATGACCTACTATTATTTCTTTGCAGGAGGTTTATTACAGGGTTTGGTGCACAATCTGAATTAGATGTCTGAAGAAAAATAATGTTTTTTTGTTAGAAAATTTCAGAGAACACTCTTTGGGTGAGATTCTCTCTTTAAAATTCCATGAATTTCCTGATAGCCTTTGAAGTTGTTTTCTTCTGAAACTAGACTCATTTTCTTCATTTCTAAAAGAAACCTTTCTTTTGGTCCAAGCTGTAAAATGACTTTCTTTCATGTTGATGAGAAGTTAGATGCAATTATTTTATAATAAGCTCATCTCTGTAAACAACCCAATAATTTTTAGACTTTCAAAAGTCATTATCATAAGCACAAATCAGTGTTTATGATATTCCTGCTTGGCTTTGAAATGGCATTTAGAATTTGTACAGCTCTCCAACCTTTACCAAAATGAAACACTTCGGTGAATCTGATCAGTTAGCATGTCACTGTGCATTCCACATGGCCATCTTCCAAATTCTTGGTACTGTTGTTATGTACAAGCAGCCCACTTTGAAAATGGAATGTGCCACTTCATCCTACTCCAAGTGGGTGGAGGGAATAAGTATTTCTTTAAGGGTGTTTGTGCAAGAGAACTGAAGATTGTAAAAGCACTGTGTCTTGCACTGCATTGGTTGGTTGTTAACTTTTCCGCATGTGATGGCTTTAAAGATGAGTTTTTTTGGATAATGTTTAAAGCTAAGGAATGTGATGGATTATCTCATGCTACACTCTCCTTTGAGTCCAAGACACATTAAGTAAGGATAGGCTAAGTATGCGCATTCCCTCAACACAACTGTTTTAAGATGAGCCAGTCATCATTTCTCAACCTTTTTGATAAAATCAAGATGAATCAGTTAATATCTCGTGATATTTAAAGCATGGCAATTGATGGTTTGCTGCACTATTCTTTGTGGGACATCAGTAGGCCTTGTTTTATCTCAATAGCTGGAAGGCGTAAGTTAAATAGTTGTATTTATTTATTTTTTTTCTGACCCCTTTCTTCATTCTCTTTTGTTGGATTATTCTGGTTAGTCTCAGCAAACAGCTTCACCTCTATAAACCTGGTAAGATACAAACAATGGCAATACCATTGTAAACAACCACAAATATGAAACAAGTTCATTTTTATGGGATACTGAGAATGAAACTTGAAATAGACCTCCAGATATCTGAAGAACACAGCACATGCAGCTATAGAATGTGTAGAAGATCGCAGCTTTGAACATGTTGGCTTATAGTCTGCTTGTAAAAAAGGGTTTGCAACCAAGGACTCAGCTGTTCTGAAGATGAGGAGATCACACAGCAAGGTCGAACTGTAACATGGATCTTCATTCCCGGGTGCATGCTGATTGGGAGGCCACTGACGAAGCCTTTCAAGTGTAGTGGGAGAGAGAAGGTTTGGGAAGCAAATTCCTGGCTCTGTCCTAGACTTAACCAAAGAAAATGTACCTTCTAAGTGTAAATGCCATTAATACTGAATACCTGGTAATTATCTATTTATGGGTCTACATATATTTCAGGAGATTTTATAAATATTAAAATATCAGTCCATTAGATTTGGACTAATAGACCTTTGGAAAAAGTAGCAAAAAATTACTTGGATCTGTATGGACAAAGAAAAAATGCACAAGCCTAAATGAGAACTGAATCCTTATCCTGGCACTGCCATGATTATCTGCCTAAACTTAGGCATAGCCTTTTAATATTTCAAAGCTTCATTTCTTTCACCTGTGAAATCAACGGCTGAGACCACGTGATCTTTTTTTTTCATTTATTATTATTATTACTATGACACAGTTTCAAGGCAAGACCATGTGAGCTTTAACTTACCCTTTGCTGATTATATTTTGCAGTGCTAAAAAAATCTTGGTATATATTTATGTGCTTACAGTGTTCATCAACATTATAGAACTGCATTAATGACGTTGCTCTTTAAGCAATTTAAGGACTTGCCTTAAAATCCAGTACATGCTGTGATTTGTTTTTATTCTCCCTTAATGGTAAGCTGGTTGAAGGCCAGCATAGATGCAATCAACTACATGTGAAAGAGTCGCATGGATATGAAATAGATCCTTAAAAACACAATTTTCTGGGCATAACTCATTTTTTTTAACTCTCTACTTTGAGAAATGAAAATTCCTTGGAACTGTTCAGGTTTCTTAAACATGAACATAATTTATTTTTTGAAAGTTGGAATAGGGGATTAATTTGTTGATTAAAATTACAGTTAGGCCCAACTGCATACTTTTTGTTTCTGTGTCTATTTCTTTACATATGAATTAGAAAATAATATCCTGTATCTATAATCTATATGAGGTCTAGCTTTCCAAACACTATGAAACTAGAACAGTGCGATGTTGTTTGGCTAAATATTCAATTAGAACATGTAAGAATTTCATTTTCATTTTGATGAGACTAATGTTTCCCTGCATATCTGAAGATGCATGCTTTCATTGTGAATGTAACAAGCCTTCACAAGGATAATTTTTAAATAAAATGTTATCCACAAGTATTGTAGTGTGTGTGTGTGTGTGTGTGAAACTACCTTAGCTGTTTCCAAATCTTTGATGAATGGTACCTTTCTGAGAAAAGGAAATTAAAATTTGAGGCTAGTGTTGTGTTAGAATGTGTTAAGCTACCACCTTCAGCACTTGCATCCTATATGGGTACCTATTTGAGTCCTGGCTGCTTCAGTTCCCATCCAGTTCCCTGTTTATGCACCTAGAAAAGCAATGAAAGGAAGCTTAAGTCCTTGGGCACCTGCATCCACATGGGGGACTTCAACAAAATCTCCTGTATTCTGGCTTTGGACTGGCCTAGTCATGACATTTGTGGTTGGTTGGAGGGGGTGAACCCCACTCAGACTCCCATAACTCAGCATTTTCACAAAAATAAAATAAATCTTTTATAAAATAATACGTTGGAAATGGAATGGTGAAAGCATGCTTGTAATGGATCAGCAGTTTGCAAGCCTAGAGCACTGGGACACAATATAGCTGGGTCTTTCACTTTGAAGCCCCTAACAGCGCAGTCATCTCAAGCTGCTCTTGAGAGTCCACTCCATAAGTGATTCACAAGACTCTTTTTTAAGACTCTTTTTTTTTTTTATTGGTAAGTGAGATATACAGAAAGAAGGAGAGACAGAGAGGAAGGTCTTCCATTTGTTGATTTACTCCTAAAGCGGCCGCAATGGCTGGAGCTGAGCCAATCTGAAGCCAGGACGCTGGTGGCTCTTCCAGGTCTCCCACACTGGTGCAGGGTGCCAAGGGTTTGGGCTGTCCTTGACTATTTTCCCAGGCCACAAGCAGGGAGCTGGATGGGAAACGGGGCTGCTGGGATTAGAACCAGCATCCATATGGGATCCTGGCGCGAGCAACGTGAGGACCCCTGGCCTCCATGCTACTGCGATGGGCCTTCACAGGTCTCTTACAGAGCTCTTTTCTTTCAGGTCCTCGTCCTGTTGGGGCTCTGCCTGGAGCACACTAGGACAGCTGACATTATCAGAGCAAGCAAGAGAGGGCAATTGATTTCATTGAATTTAATTCCATTCAGGTTTTCAATTATGTGAATATTCCACCAACAAAAATTTATTCCAAAGTTGCCATGAGTGGATTTATTGCCCAATTCAATTTTTCATAGTTGTTCTGTATACATGATAATGGGATATAATGAGTTAACCAGGATACTTTTTTTGTAGTTACAGAGAGCTTTAGATTTTTCTCTACCATTCTATTATATGTACTTTTTTTTTGTTTGTTTGTTTGAGCATTCAAACCGTAAATATTTCTTTTTTTTTAAGTTATTTATTATTTAACTTCAGTAATTACATTGTATTATGTGACACAGTTACATAGATACTTGGGTTCTCCCCACCCCTCCCCAAACCCTCCCACCATGGTGGATTCCTCAGCTCTTTTCTTTCAGGTCCTCGTCCTGTTGGGGCTCTGCCTGGAGCACACTAGGACAGCTGACATTATCAGAGCAAGCAAGAGAGGGCAATTGATTTCATTGAATTTAATTCCATTCAGGTATTCAATTATGTGAATATTCCACCGACAAAAATTTATTCCAAAGTTGCCATGAGTGGATTTATTGCCCAATTCAATTTTTCATAGTTGTTCTGTATACATGATAATGGGATATAATGAGTTAACCAGGATACTTTTTTTGTAGTTACAGAGAGCTTTAGATTTTTCTCTACCATTCTATTATATGTACCTTTTATTACCACGCCTTTTATTTCCTCTCTTTTCTTGCCCTTTGCTATTTTGATAAAATATCCTTTATTCTCTACTTCCTTCATTATTTTCACTGATACAATATCTCTCATCTTTTATTAGCTACTGTCTTTCAATGTCTGATATATATATATATTTTTGAAAATTTTCTAGTCCTGCAAATGCAATCTTTTTTTTCCTTCTGGAATAATGTAAAGGCTTTAGAAAATTTCAGTTACCTGAAAACTTCTATGTTCAAACTTTCTTTCTACTGTTGCCTACACGAGCATAGAAATGGAAGAGCATGGTATTGAGGATAGGAAACCAAAGATTCCTGAAAGCTGTTCGAGTCCTAATCCCCAGAATCTAGCAGTACATTATCTTCAAAGCTAAGCAGGACTTTGCAGACATGTATATAGTTGAGTTGCAGAGATTATCCTGGGTTTAGAGTGTGTCCAGTTATGCCCAGTTTCCTATAAGGAGGAGGTGTGAAGATCAGGGCCAGAGAGGAGATATGATGAAAGCAGCTGGGATCAGAGTACTGTGATTTGAGGATGAAGGCAGATGGAGTCTGCGCCAGATCTCTATAGGAATGGAGTTCCTACCAGTACCTGAATTCAGCCATGTGAATTGCATTTCAGATTTCAATCTTCCTGAGCTAAGACATTATACATTTGTATCATATGACACCAGTTATTTATTTTTTATTGGAAAAGTTGATCAGATTTGTGGAGATAAAAAAAGAGACAGGAAGAAAAATCATCTATCTGCTGGTTCACTCTGCAAATGGCCACAATGGCCAGAGTTGATCCGATCTGAAGCCAGGAGCCAAGAGCTTCTTCCAGCTCTCTGACAGCGGTGTAGAGTCACAAGGTTTTGGGCCATCCTCTACTGTTTTTGCAGGCCATCAGCAGGTAACTGGATGGGAAGTGGAGCATCTATGACACGAACCAGAGCCCACATGGCATCCTAGAACTTGCAAGGTGAGGACCTTAGCCATTGAATTATTGCTGCAGCCCCGGTGAGTTTTTAAATACATTTTGACTGCACCACTTTGTGTAGAACCATTTTGGCACTTAATGGTGGTATGCTGGTGTAATAAATGCTTAAAATGTGGAAATAAATTTGCATTTGGGTAATGCACAAACATGAGGAAATGTTAGTTGTGAGATAGGAAAAGGCCTGAGTCATTCAAACAGACTAATGTTGAAATATGGAAACTAAAGGATCTGCTGGTGATGACTCATGCAGTGAGAGGTACAATAGAATATCCAACTCACCAGAAAGAGATCAGTGGTAGAAATATGAAAGACTATAATGCCCCTAGTGAGGGCCTGGGAGGAAATAATGCACATATTAATTGAAAGTAGAGGAAAGATGATCCTTGTTATATAACAGCAAAAGAGCTTATCTGAATCATGCCCTCCGATTATGTGGACAAGATCTATAAACAAGCTTCCACGGTTAGATGGGATTTCCAGACATGATGCTGAAGGTGTGGACTGCTTTTGTTTTCCTGATGATTACAATAAAAAAGTTAAAGAAAAGGGCTAAATTGAAGGAATAATTAAGATATATATCCCTATGACATATAAGAAGATTAGAAGATGTTCAAGAACGTTGTTTTTACAGAAACACCATCAGCTTGCAATGGAAAGAACAGACAGTATAAAATGAAGGAAAACTGTCAGTCTTCTGAGCCTCTCCAGGCACTAACAGGTTGCTAAACCCACCCAGCTGCAAACTTAAGACACGTGCCCTGAAAATGAAAGGGTGACTGTGAGGGAAGAGCTCTGTAACTCCATTAGGGGCAGAAATTCAAGCCACAAAAGACTATTCTCCTGCCTGGGAACTTACTGGAGTCTTCCCACTTGACATAGAATAAGTGAGAACTCCTTTATTTTTGTCTTGTCTACATCTTTGTAAAGGGATATCTAAAACATATTTTGACACTGTCCCTATCTTCCACTGGATTTCAGGGAGTACATTAAATTTATTCCTAGGATTTTATAGCATCATAGAGGGAGAAAAGTTTGGACCTAGGATGTAACATACCCAGGATCTTACCTATATTTGATTTAGGTAATGAGTTTTGGAACTCTGAAGTGATAAAGATTGATAAAGACTTTGGATTTGAGTTAGTGCTGTGATGGGTTATGATCTAGGGAGTATTTGGGTTGATGATACTAGGCTTGGCATGTGAGACATAAATACTTCATGAGGTAATACTATGGCAGACTGAATATGTATGTGTCAGTTGCTTGAGCTCATGAGTGTACTCTGTTTGGTGGGTCATATCTAGCAATTGTATGTAAATTAACTCTCTTGATGTGGGGCTAGTATTCTGGATAATCCTAGGGAGTTCAAGGTAATCCCAAAGATTGTTAAAATTAGCAGAACTACGTGAAACAGGAATAAATACAATCACCAGCAAGAGAGGAATTTGGCCCCTGTTTCTGCTGACTTTGAAGGCAGAGTAATGGAATCATGTACCAAGCAATGGAGACCGACTCTAGAAGTCAATTAAACAAGAGCACAGATTCGTCACTGTTTATACACACACACACACACGTATATATAGTTGATATTTTGACTTTAGCCTAGAGAACTGATTATTTCTTCTGGCTTACAGGACTATAGAATAACTACTTGATAGCAGTGTACCTCATGAACTGTTTGTTCCATCAACAACAGGAAAGACTGAAATAACGGACTGTGAAGGCAAGGTTGTGCCTAACAAGCTTGGTTATATAGGTGGGTCAGGTGCATGATTGCCTTGCTAGCTCCTTTATTTGTAAAGCAGGTCTATTGATTACTAAATTTTACAACAAAGAAACAAATTCACCCTAACAAGTGATTTTTTTTTTCACTAAGGTAAAAAGGACTTTGGGGCAGGGTTTTGGCAGCCTGGGACTGTGGTATTTTAGACACCAAAAATAAGAACGAAAACTAAGCACTTGGTCAATGTTAGCTGCACTGGGCACCTGTATATTTCCCAAACCAAGCCTGTGGGCTGCTGAACTTAAGAGAACTGGGAGATATAAAGGTGAATGCAATAGGCAATCATCATCAGCATAAGAAACCGCAAAATCAAGAACAGCTTTGGTACAATCTTGGAGCAAAATGAGGAAAACAATTGAATTAATATTCTATATAGAGATAAACACTATGGGCCTCATCCAAAACTATCCTTATCTGAAACACTTGGCCATTTAAGCAAGATTCTTCCTTGGATGTCTTTTTTCCTTTTTCCTTTTTTTTTTTTTTTGCTTGACACACAATCGATAGAAAATGGAGCATGCATGATAAATTCCTGCTTGTGAAAGGGCAGAATAAATTTGTAGGATTCTATTTGAAAAGACAAGTAAGAAAAATGATATATACTAAAATAATGCAACTATGACATTTTCAAAACAATGCGTAGCCCAGCAAATGATGATTATAATACAGCAATCAGG
This sequence comes from Ochotona princeps, assembly GCF_030435755.1. Classification (NCBI taxonomy): domain Eukaryota; kingdom Metazoa; phylum Chordata; class Mammalia; order Lagomorpha; family Ochotonidae; genus Ochotona; species Ochotona princeps. The sequence goes on along the minus strand of NC_080841.1, from coordinate 63,467,359 downwards.
ACAGGAGGTATCTAAGAACACACGGAGCAGGTAAAAACGGCCATCTGTTTTAGTTTAATGATGAAAAATCACAAATGTGTGATGGTTTCTTTAGTGAAAGCTGTCAGGAAGAGGGATCTAAAAGCATCTTCTGTGGAATTCTTTGGGCCTTTCTCTGGCTAGCAGCCAGGGCTGTAAGCGCCTCAAGGACGTCCTCCTGGCCCGGCAACTGTGAGCAGCCGGGGAGCCTGTGTGGTTTGCCACGCTCAGGTCTCCACAGGAAGGCTCGCATCATATGTCTTGTGGCAAAGGACTCACAGCAAAGCTCTCAAGAAAGCTTTCTTGTAAATACTTTGCAGATTCAGCTTATGTGTTTGTTTAGTTCTTTTCTTAATTTTTCAAAATGAAGATGAAAAGGCAGCAAACCAATTTCACCCCTTCACCCTTCTTGTTAGTTGCTCAAGAAGACAAAAAAAAAAAAAAGTATTGATGCTAGCCATTTAAAAGAACACTAGGGATAATTCCCAGCCCCCCTTCCCCTACTTTGGGAAGCAGAATTCTGTGACTCATTGAAGGTTCCGTTGGAAGTTTACTGCTGCTGAGGAAGGAATCAAGTGCTGGTCGTGTATCTTCTGGACCAGTTCTCTTCCCACTACCCCAACACCACCAATTGCTAATGGTGAATCTTTTTTTTTTTTTAAAGGTTTACTTTACTTTCATTTTGACAGAAAGGTTTACAGAGAGACACACAGAAAGAGAGAGAGATTTTCCATCTGCTGGTTCACTCTCCATATGGCTGCAGTGACTGGCACATTTAGAAGCCAGGAGCAGGAAACTTCTTCTGGGTCTACTCTAAGAGTGTAGGGGTCCAAGGACTTGAGCCATCCTCTCTGCTGCTTTCCCTGGTCAGAAGCAGGGAGCTGAATCAGAAGTGGAGCAACCAAGACAAGAACCAGGACCCATATGAAATGCCAGCACCACAGGTGGAAGTAGCCTGCTATGCCACCATGCTGGCCCTCTAGTATGGTGAGCTTTAAACTATATATATGTATATATATATTTGGAAATTATATATTTTATAATTATGTAATATTTATATATAATATAATATAATTTTATATATATTTGTAAGAAAGAGAGAATGAGAGGGAGAGAGAGAAAGGTATCTTCTATCCTTGATTTCATCCCTTAAATAACTTCCACAACCAAAGCCAGAAGCCTGGAAATCAGTCTGGGTTTCTCACTAGCACAATGGGAGTCCAAGGACTTTGACCATCTTTTCCTTCATTCCCAGCCAATTTTAAGGAAGTCGGATTGGAAGTGGAGCAGCTGGGACTTGAACCCATGGGATGCTGGAGCTGTCAGCAGTGGCTTACGTCACTGCACCATAACACCTAATTACTCTGAGATTTGTTCTGAAGGTACGGTAGTGTCCCTTTGTCTAATGAGTAAGCAAGTATATTCCCAAACTTCCAGGGAATGACCAGATCCAAAGACAGTACCATATCATATCTATGTACACTCTTTCCTATATATCCCGACTCTCGATAAAAGTTACATAGTAAACACAGTAGACACACAGCATAAACATAGTAGACAGAGCAGAAGATAAAACAGTCATTAAAAACAGTGGGACAATTATAGATTACACTATAATAAAAGGCGAATGTAAATGTGATTTGTCTTAAACCCACAGTATTGGACTCCCCTTTTTCTTGTGAGGAAGACCATGATACAATGCCTCCATGTGAGATAAAGTGAGCCTGATGCCGTGGCTCCTGTGACAGCATTAGGCTACTCTGCGGAGGTTACCTGCATCGTGACACTGCAACGTTTGATCTGATAACCACAGGCTACCAACAACAAGTGGCATACTGGATGAGATGCATTGAATAAAGGACAGATTCATGTCCTGGTTAGGGTACAGCAGGACAGTCTGAGATTTTATCACGACACTCAAATGAGTATCATGAAAACCTAGCAATTTCTTATTTCTAAAAAGTCCCATTTTTATAATTTTTGATATATGTGATAGCAGACAAGTAGAATCCAGGGAAATAAAAAAATCACAAATAAATGAGGAGACTACTCTTCTGCTTAGCATAAATACATTAATGAAAAATCCACTGAATATTTGTAAGAGTGCTTGAGTTCAGTAGCCAACGCTCTCACAGGTTTCCCTTGCACATAATGGTAGATTTTAAGGGAACAATCCCACCCGTTAAATTTCTGGTAACACCATTAGAAATCAAGTCACACAGTCTCCCTGAATCTCAGTTTTCACAACTGTAAAACAGATAATAATTGAACGTCCCTCTCACAGATTTGGCGGCAGGATGCTTAGACAGACCAGCCTATCATTTAGGAAGCACTCCATCAATGCAATTTACAATCATTCCTATGTGACAGGCCTGGAGTCCCAATTTTGTGGTAGTCTCAAAGTTTCGGGCTCTCGGGCTCCCAAACAACTCTTCAAAAAGCCAGTTTTGTAATCTATATTATGGGAAAGCCCTTAAACTCTGTGCTAATGTTTCTGAGGGAAGGTGTCCTTGCTGCTCAATGACACAGTTTTCCAAATTCTATCTATGTTTCAGGCAGTTTTAGGATCCTCAATTTTAGGTCACAAATCAAGACTGCCAAAAAGCTCAGCTGACTGTAGAGACTCTGGCAGCTAAGCCGTTACCTCTTATGTCTCCTAACCCTGTTCTAATCAGTGATTCCAAAGCTGCGCGTTGCAAATTCTTGAGTTCACACATGGTTACAGCTGTAGATGCCTCAAACACATCATGTCTAGCCCTCTAGCCAAATAAGCAGTTGTATTTCATGCACAGCTTTACTTGGGTACAGATCATGTCTCTGACACTATGATGCCAGGAGGTAAAGAGCATTAAGCATAAGACCAATTATTTTCAAGGACATAAATGTGTATTTTGACTCATCAATTGAATTAATATTATAGGTGATTTTGCTTTACCTGAAATGGACCTAGACTATGAGTCCATTTTCAATGGATTTTTTTCTGTTATCAATAATAGAAAAAAAATGAAGTTCAATATATGATATTTTCTTTTTCTCTATATCCCAAGGAACTCCAGAAAAAGATGCGAATGAAAGCTTCGATAAAAATTTCCTATCTAAGCCTCCAGGAATTTTGATGCTCTTATCTTTAAGGCAAGTAAACATGATTTTCTTCTCTAATTTTTAAAGCTGTATTTATTGTTATTGGAAGGCATATTTACAAAGGAGAGATGGAAAGCAGGAGATCTTCTATCCACTGTTTCACTACCAGATTGGCAATAGCCAGAACTGAGTCAATCTCCAAAGACAGAGCAAGGTGGTTCTTCCAGGTCTCCCACATGGGAGCAGGGTTCCAAGGCCTTGGACCAACCTCTACTGCTTTCCCAGGCCATAAGCAGGGAGCTGGAAGGGAAGTAGAGCAGCTGAGACAAAAACTGGTGCCAATCTGGGATGCTAGCACTAGCAGGTAGAGGATTAGCCTGTTGAGCCAAAGCACTGGCCCTATAAAAATGATTTTCAACACTCCATCAAGGTACCATTTTTGGAAATATCTTCTATTAATAAGGCACCCACATCCACAAACACACAAACATGGCACCTGTGTTGCTACATCTGCCTCTTGTAAGAAATCAGCTTGCATTCTGGTTTTCAACAATCATCAGGAACACCACTGTGGAAAGCGCAGCCTGCCTAGCTTTCTTGATCCCAGCCAGTCCCTTCTATTCATCTGCACAAATGCTTGCTCTACGCAGTTGGAGTCTCACTGCCTTCGTAAGATCCTAATGAAAAAGGAAAAAATTCCTGGCATCTGAATGGACATGACACTCTTACGGTTGAACTCTCTTTCAGTCTGCATTCAGGATGTGTTTTTGCCTCCTTCAAATCTGTAGCTATCTGGTTGTGCCTTCTTGATTAGTTTAAGGCTATTACAGACTTATTGCGGGTTAGGCGATCACAGTTTGTCTAACTAACAGTGAAACAATTCCTTTTTATGGTTAACATTCCACTTACGAAAAAAATGCCTTGTTACCAATTCACAGATGGTCAGATTTGTGCACCTCCAGCCAGAATCTCTGTCTTCCAAGAACAGATTGGGTTTCCAAAGAAAAGGCTTTTGACAAGCTGGTTTATTGATTTGATTAGCTCAAAAATAAAATACACCTACCTCCGCAGCCTTTCCTCAGCGTACATTTTAATAAGATTTTAGGAGGAAAACAACAAAGCACTCTGTGAAGTACATGAGAGACAGTGATCAAAGATGTGTTTTGATCACGGATTGTGTATGGTGCAGTGACAGAGTTCAGGCCAAAGGAAGACTGCAGAATAAATCCTGCTCTTGTCAACTGCATGAGGCGGCCCCCAGCTGGCAGGCTGCTCCGTCAGGGAAGCCTCGCCATCCTCAGGCATCCAATTACCAACTTACCTTCTGCCCTTCGACTTGACCTTCTGAAAGGGATGCTTATATTCTCTGCCTGGGCTTGTGCAGTAGCTAATTGAGATCAAAGGCGTGTGAAGCCATGTTCATGGCTAAAGCCATGATGTTAAGTCTGTCTTACCAATTGGTCAAAAAGGAACATTCTTGGCTGATTTTTTACCCCTCTAAATATACATATATATTCTTTGAGCTCCCATTCGGAGTGATTATTTCTGCCGGCTGGGGTGCTTTACTTTTTCTTTTCCCATTATGCTTTCTTTGTAGAGCTAAGTAAAAAGCTCCCTGAAAACAGCTGTTTGTGCACTGTATGATACTTTAATAAAGAACTAACAGGCATGAGATGCATGATGGTGATGTCTAGCGCTTTGTTGTTCTGTCTTCAATTAAGGGAAGCATCCACTGTGAGGTCATTAACAGGAAAAGGACTTCAAACACAAACAAAAAGTATAGAGGAATTAAAATGAAAAGCAGTTTTGTAACCAAGGATTAAAAGGTGCAGAAGCCTGCATGTTCAAAGAAGTGTTTGCGTGTGTGTTGCCTGAAGTCTTTGAGCAGAAAGGAGAGATCTCTTAATTGGCCATGCTAGCCACCAGGTCACAGGGCCAGCAGCTTGTTCAGGGGGCCTGCGGGCTTGGTAGGAAGTGTGAAGCTGCTCACCACTGCGGGGAAGGTGGTGAAAAGTCAACCCTGTGCGAAACAGATTAGATGTGACAAAAAGCAAAGGGCAAAAGATCAGTTGGTGGCTGCAGCATTTGTATAATGGGTGTTTGTTAATGGCCAATGGTGTCTTTATTTAGGCTGTAGAGCAATGATGCCTTTCAGCAATGCTGATAAAGCTTCCTACACTTTCCCTGAACCACTATTGGACCTGTATGTGTCTCCTCTAATAGGCAGTATTAACTTAGCCAGTGTCCTTGCTAACGTGGAAGTCATCAACCCTAGGTCACTTTTTGCTGTTATCATTTGGAGACAATTAATTTATTGAATTTATTTAGAATAAACACATTCAAGGAAGTTCAGCATTAAATTTATTTATTTATTTAAGATTTATCCATGTTTTTATTGGAAATACAGATATATTTAGAGGAGGAGAAACATAGCAGATCTTCCGTCTGCTGACTCATTCCCCAAGTGGCAGCAACGGCCGGAGCTCAGCCGATCCAAAGCCAGGAGTCTTTTCCAGGTCTCCCATATGGGTGCAGGGTCCAAAGCTTTCGGTTGTCCTCGACTGCTTTCCCAAGCCACAAGCAGACAGCTGGTTGAGAAGCAGGGCTGCAGGGATTAGAACGGGCACCCATATAGGATCCCTGCATGTGCAAGGTGAGGACGTTAGCCACTAGGCTACTGCACCAGGCCTGTCATCCAATTTATAATCTCTGAGAATTCTTCCAGATTTAAATTTGTATAATTCTATCAGCTAATTTTGACTGCTTTCCCAGGCCACAGGCAGGGAGCTGGATGGGAAATGGGGCTGCCAGGACATGAACCAGTGCCCATATGGGATTCTGACGCAAGCAAAGTAAGGACTTTAGCCACTAGGATACCATGCCAGCCCCAAAGAGTGTGTGTGTGTGTGTGTGTACACTGAACGGCTTACCTTCTTGGTAGGCTCACATTTCATTTAGGCTTCTATGTCTGCTGCTAAGTTATCATCAACTAATCGGTACCTGAGTTGCATTCCATGAAAAGGATACAGCACATGAGAAATAAGATGAAATTACCCATCTTGTAGCCTATGTTTCGCAATAGAGGGTAAAATATATAAATTTAGCAATATAGGTATCTGCATGTGATTAATGTTGGTAAGTGATTATAATATTGAACACCAAAGGATCAATGTTTCCCCTGATGTTATGAGAAGAATGAACCATTGTGACAGAGGTGGACAAAGAGAACTCCATACACATTCTAGGAAATAAACTGAGTGAGAAAGAATGCATGATCATCATATATGGCTCTGTATCACTCAATTCTTCCTGTGTTTTTGGATGCATGAGTAGTTTTAAAATCAATACCACCAATAATTGGCTGTAAATGATGCAAGAAGTTTGGTTAAATGATTTATTGGTAAATAGAACAAAATAAATTCAGTCTCCCATTACTCTTTCTGTAGAATCAGACACTTCATTCTGTTGGGATTACTTGTTCATTAAAAGTGTCTCTGAGGGGGAGAGAGAAGGAAAGAGAAGGGTGAGGAGTGAGGGTAGAACCTCTATGATTCAAAATCTATATTGTGAAAAATGTGATATCTGTTCATTCTATATCAATGAAAAATAAGAATAAAAAAGACTTCTTTCTCTGTGTGTCTCAGCGAAACTGGATCTGAGACCTGGGAGCAGATCATCCCTGACAGACTCATTTAGCTGGTGAGAATGTTAAGACCTAAGACCATTCAGTTAGTAAGTGATACAATGTGGATATAGAGAAGGATTAAAAAAAAATAGCACCAAGAGAGGACTGCATGAAAGCCAAATTCTTACCATCTCTGTAAGCTTGGGAAAATGATGCAATCTGTAGAACTAACTGTGAAGTAAAGGAGTTCAACCAAGGGATTGTCAAGTTTTCACCCTGCTTGCAAATTCTTCCCAAAGAAGAAGTTCAGTGTTATAGTGAGGGTGACATGATGGAAAAACAGTAGAAATACGTTCAATGCAACTAAATAAACAATATTATTTTTAAACGAGTTATTCCTTCATTGTCTCATTAAACATGCCTTTGGAAGAGAATACATATTATTTCAGTGTTAGACACTTGGTTTTGTGTTAGTAGCTCTGATCTGTATGACCATATAAATAAAAAGAATATGGTACATTTCGGGTATTTAATCTTCTATTGATATTGGAACTCATTGTGTGAGACTTTCCTTGTAAGTGAGCAATGTTCACTTATTTTATTAGAGGAAGAGTGTTTCTACTAGGCATTTTGGATACCTACATGATGAGATATAAGTAGTATGCTATTGTGAAAGATCCACTTCTTCAAGTATAAAACTTCTAGACATTGTGCTTATGTATGACATGTGTATAGGTTGATCAACATCAAAGCTTCCTTTTGGTGAAATATCGCTTTACAGGTCAATATTGTACTGCAAAGAAGTGCAACAGGGAAATGGGTAAATAAGAAAGAGAACATTGCCCTATTAACCTGAAACAGCAGTTTACCCTGCTTGTGTTACTTTTGAAACTTTACCTGTCAGAGGAATTTTTTACCCATTTGTGTGATACATATTTTTAATCAACAGAGATTGGGAAGAGCTGCTTCAAATAGCATAGATATTTTTGTGTGGGTTATGGAGATATGTTTGGAAATAGGCCTCCTTTAAAAGCTCTCTCATGTAGAGAGAGAGAATCAGAAAAAAGAAGCCTCCCACCCACTGCCATCCTTTGAATAAGAAACTTTTGCACAACGAAGGAAATAATGAACAGACTAGAGAAACACTCCACAGAATGGGAGGAACTTACTAAACCATGAATTTGAAAAAGAATTTATATTCAGAAAATATAAGGAGACCAAAAATTCATCAAGAAAACAAACAGGTCACTTAAGAAATGGGTGAAGGATTTAGATTTAAACAGAGATTTTCCATAAGAAAAAAAAAACAAACGGCCAACGAACACATTTAACAATGCCGAGTACAATTTTCTCTGAGAAAGTAAGAAACAACAATGAAATATCAAGTCTGCATGAAATTATTGTCACTAAAAACACAGAAAAATAAAAATGCTGGTAACGTAATACAGAAAAGAGAATTTTAATATACTGCTGATAGAAATTAGTATGCAATTAATATGCTACATATTCAGTTAGTGTACATACCATTAGTATACAATATGATATCTAATTAGCCTAGTCATTAGGAAAAACAAGATGGAGGTTTCTCAGGAAACTCTAAGAAATTTCCATAACTCTCTTCCTGCAATACATCTGCAATAAATTAAGTGAACACACGAAAGAAATACTTGATCTCCCATGTTTACTGCATCATTATTAAAGATAGCAGATATGAAATCAACCTAGAAATCAGCAGGTGAATGGAAGGTGAGAATGTGGTGTATTTACAACGGAATGTTACTCAACCATAAAAATGAGTAAATTCCCAACATGTCTAATAAAATATATCAAATTGAAGATCATTATGCTAAGTGAAATAAGTCACACACAGGAAAAAATGAATGTTTTCTCTCACATGCAAAAGTTTCCCTCATACTTACACAAATATGTAAATAGATGCATATGTAATTTACGTGGGTACGTGTTTATAAGATAAAAAATTACACACACATATAGATGGTTGTTTTGAATCTAAAATAGTGATTACTGGAAGCTAAGAAGGATGGGGGAGATTTGATACTAAAATGAAGTCAAGAGAAAGTAACCCATCCCAGCATTCCACAAAACAGTAGAGCAATTGAGATCTGTAATAAAAATAATGAAAGAGCTAGGAGTCTTTTTGATTGGTTTATGCTATTTATTTCTGCTGAAAGATTTCAGCACAATTCTTGACATGCATACATGTTTCATATTAATCCAATTTAAAGAAAAATAAAAATGTTTAGATTCTCAAAATCAATAATTTCTCTTTAGTGCCCAACACATTAAAGCATGGGGGATGGAGAAGACAGGTTGCTTGTTACCATGTTATCTTCTTACCTTCCAGCTTCCTATTTCATTAAAGATATAAGCACACGTGTCCTTTCTGGTTTCTCAGGATGTTTCCTCCGATGCTTCAGTTTGGGAACACAACAGAAGACCTTTACTCCTGTACTGTCTTTTTTTTTTCTTTAATATTCATTTATTCATTAATTACATTGCATTACATGACACATAGGTACTGGGATTAATTGCAGAGATGGAATGAGCAATTGTCTCAGAGCTCTGTCCTTGGGCTTGGTCTCCTTAAGCCTACAAGGACTCTAAAGGATTTGACAACTCAAGCAAATCTCTCAGCACATTCTAGTCCCAGAGTTATATATATATATATATATTTGATTGAATGGTTGTGGACCGAATGATATAGAAGCTCAGTTTTAGTTTGGAGGAGGGCGTGTTTTTGAGAATTCCATAGCATTCTCTTTGGAATGCTTTTGGAATGCACCAGAACTTTCCATCTATGTGCTTGGATTTAGATTCAAAGATACATTCTTATTACCAGAAAGATCTTAGCTGGAAACACTACATTTAAATATTGAGAAATTGTATGGAATGAAGGTATCTCTACCTGAGATGTTCAGAATGCAGTTGGGTGGCAAGGCTGGAGAGGTGTAGCAATTACTGCGAAAGCACTGTAGGGCTAGCAGTACACTGCAGTAGGGAAACCTTCTCCCCAGAATGCCAGCATTCCATATATGAGCACTTATTCTCATTCCTGGTGCTCCACTTCTGATCTAGCTGCCTGCTAATGGATCTAGGAAAGCAGAAAAGGACAGTTCATCTCATCAGTTCTCTGACACCCACATGGGAAAATGCAGGTAAAGGTCAGGCTCCTACCTTCAACTAGACCCAGCAGTCACTTGGGAAATGAACCAAAAATGTAAAATCTTTTGTTTTTATTGCTCTGCCTTTGAAATAAATAAAATGATTTTTAAAGACATATTTGAATTACTCTTCCATTAATCGTCTGTGCTTTCATAAGCTGGAGTTGAAAATTCCTTACTATGTATTCAAAAAGACATCAGAGAGCTCAGCAATTTGCAAATGTGTAGCCAATTGTCAATTCTGCATTTGATCTTGCTCAGTGTGAATACCAACTCCAAATTCCATGAGGGAATTGGGGTCTAGCCTGGTGTGTTGGTGTCAGCAAACACACTGTTATCTTTGGAATTTCACATTCCTTATTTTATAGCTCTCATGACATAGCACAATCTGTAACTCTTCAGACATTCTTTATCAAGTCCTAATGATCAAAACATTTACTGAAGCCTCTGACAACTAAATAAATTTTAAAAATACAGGAAAGTGCTTATGTCTTAGCTGTATAACAAAAGAAATAAGATATGAAGATATAATTATAATCAACTTAGAAAACTGAAAAAAAATGCGATCAAAATATCAAGTTGAAGACATTTGGCTTACAGATGACTTCAGAGTAAATCTTCAGTGTGACATTTGGTACAGTGGTTTGTGTGGGACCGGCTTTTATGTTCCTTAAAAGAACTACCTTTCCAAAGGTCAATTTGTAGAGGGTAAAACATTGATAAGAGAGATCAAATATTTAAGTCCATCACTACTGCTCCGCGTTATAAGGTTTTGTTGAATCAGACTGAAATCAGAGTTTTCTTTGTAAAGGAGTAAAGTTGAAGCTTCCTCCCCCATGGGTTTGCCTTGGTTTTGTCTTGACTTGCAGTGTTGGACTCAGGAGAACTCTGTTCCTTGTGCTGACAGAAGGGCACTTATGCAAATGGGGTCATGAGTCGCAAACAGCAGAACACCAAGAAAACATTGTGGGAGAGAAGAGGAGAAGATGGTGAAAGAATTCCCAGAAAGCTAGAGTTAGGTGAGTGATTAACTACAGGCAGTTCTTCCCCAGAAGGGTGAGGTTTCTTTTGGTTTATTCCATGGAAAAATTGGATGACCCTGAGAGAAAGATGCAGGATGTCCAGGCAGTACAGTTCCTAAAAATCACAACCTAACTTCACCTAATGATGCTGTTATTCTTGCAAAATTGTGAGGGCTTCTTCCACTCTGTGTGGCACTCTGAATTGTTAACTTCATCTGGGAAATAAGAAGCAGCAACTGTGTCATGAGGGAATGGGTCCATGGAGGATGCTCTGGGCTGTGCTTGGGCAGGTTGTTGAAACAGGTTGACTCAGTTTCCTTAGGTAATAGTTGAGATTAGTGGATGTGGTGATGGGTGGTTTAGAGTCTCCCTGGCTGTAACATTCTAACACATTCTTTTCCAGGGAATCAAGTGGTATTGGCAAATCTTGGGGAGAATTTTCTAAAGGATTGGGGATTTATACGCCCATCCCCAAATTCTCACTAGGATATAGTCTCAACTTGAGACTCATGTTGAGTTACTGGTGTCATGCTACTGGTAGAACAAGAATTTAACCTTTTAATCTGGATAATTGTTCACCTCTGCACATCCCTTTAAAACTTCATTTGTAAAAGGCATTCAACAGTTTAAAATTTCTATGAAGTTTGTTATTCCTAAAAATACCATACTAGCCTCACCACTAAATATAGCTTCCCTTCCAATGATGAGTCAAACATATTTTGCATCAATAGTTCCACATACTTGAAAACCGGGTTGTTGCTCAAGAGGACCTGTTTGTAGTAAAGATATTTTTCCATCTTGTTGCTGCAGTGGAACACATTTCTAAGAAACACTGAATTTCCCTGGAGTAAAATGAAGGTTTCAAATTCAAAGAAAAATTCTTATTCCTGAGTGACTCTGAATCCTCTTCAAAAGCTGCATTTTGCCTTTCAAATCAAACTTTGCTCTATCTAGTCTCAAATATCATTTCTTTTCTGCAATTCTGTCTCATTTTTTAACAGGTGCAAACTTGCAGTAACAGTGCGAATCATAAGCCTCATGTTGGTAGTTTCCAAATACTTCGATGATTTCTATTTCTTAATGTTCTCTGAACTGTTTTCTCAAAATAAGTCTATGTACAAATACCACAGAAACATGCATACATTGAGCATTATGGCTAATTTCCACCTTGTCCTGATGAATGTTTCCCAATAAGGATCATAGTTCTGCTCCAGACAGTAAATGCCTCCTTTTGACCGAGTGCCTAATACATGCTACATTTGTAGTTCCTGTCATCTGCATCCAGCATAATGTCAGTATGAAATAACTTTGGATTTATAGTATTTGTGTAATCCAAAAATAGCTATTGGTGTTATTTAGGTCAAAATTTGAGATGTCATAAAAAACCATACCCGTGAGTAAGTCATAGCAAAAGTAGAAAAGAATCTGAAAAGTCTTTTTAATTTTCAAAGCATTATTCAATAATTCAGTTCCCAACTGGTTGACTAACCAGGACCAATGGAGCTTCAAGCCCATTTTAGAAGAAATTGAAGAGGCGTAACAACAATGATTTTTTTTCCTTTTCTCCCATTATGTTTGCTGTAAGATAATATCTGAAAGCAGGCCACACAAATGAAAAATAAATTAAACAATTGTTTACTTTCAAACACTCAGTGGCTCTTCCTTGGTTGTTAGTTTATTTTGCTCCCATATGTGATGTTGCTACTAGCTTTCTCTTCCATGTGTATTGACCAAGACACTAATGGAAAAGTAGTTTTAAAAAGAGAATTTAGAAAACTCCTTATGATATAATTCATGTGTGAGACAACAGCTATGGAATATACCCACTTCTTCAAGGTATCATGCTTTTTCCCCTTCAGAATTACTGAAGTAACCCATATACTAGGATTTTTGGAGGTTCATTTTCCCATTAGATGTACCCATCTCTCCTCATAAGGAAAAGCAAACAGAAGAGAAACGGAATAGCAAAGACATTTCTAAATCAATGGAAAGTGCAGAAAGATATTTCTTTACCAACAGTGGTCCAAGCTTGGAATTTACGGCTTGACTTTGTAATCTTTGCCACGTATTTCCTTCTCAAGCCTTTTATGGTCTCTTTAAGTCTTTCTAACTTGTTTCTCCCAACGGATTCCAAGATAACAGCAGGAAGCTCTATTTTAAAAATAACCAACTGTTACAGTTAGAGTAATTAAAAACATCATGATCATGAACTAGCTCTTCGCAGATCTAGTTCTAAGATACTCATGGAATTTAATTGAGACTCATGTTCTCTGGCCATTAGGGGTCAAGCAGCAGATTCCAGAATGTCCAGAACTCTCAAGAGTTCTCTATTTCTCTTTTCCTAGGCTAGTGTTGTTCTCTCAAGCTTGCACATTAAACCATGACCAAAACAATGTCACCCTACAGTTTCCTTCCTCCTCTACACTCTGCTGAGATTTCAGGCTGCCACCTTCTAGCTCTGGGAGGGAAAAAAAATGTCACAGTTAACTGCTCATGAATACTAAAATCAGAGAAGACTCAGAAATCATGATGATCCAAACAAGGCTGGATTCCTGAGACATGTGAATTATACATGAAGAGTTCTTGTTAGAGAAGTTTTCATTGGCTTAGTTGCCATTAATTATATATAGCCAAGGCTCCACCTGGAACCTCTCCAGTACCAAAGCTGAAAGACAGCATTTCTTCAAGACTACATTGGCTTTCAATTTTAATGGTGTCTTAAGACACCTTTTCCTAAATAACATTGTCATATAATTAGCAGTACCTATTTTAGTATTCACAATAATCTTCAAAGGTTTCTCTCAGTTCAAAAATACAGCTGACCACACACTTAGTCGTCTACTGCATTTATCCAGAGAATGCTTGTCAAGTCTAGCGACTCTAATTCATCTTCTCTTCACCTCCTGTTCTCATACAAAAGCAATGTGACCATTCTGAGCCCCGCCCCAACAGGTCATACTGGCTCCCTTGACTCTCCAGGCGACAATAAATTACTCAGCAAGAATGTAGAGTGTGCTTTATGGATGACAGACTGTGAAAAGCGCAGCGCTAGCTTCATTAAGTCCATGATGAGTTCTTATTTGAGAGCTGTAACTCAAGAGATTGATCAGCCTTTGCTTAATCATCTGATACTATGTACTAATGATAAAGTCAACCAACTTCAGTTAATGTTCAAAGTCTGTGACAATAATCATATTCCTTTCTAGGTTAGATTTTGATGCCTTTTCCAAATATTTGCCTGTCATCTTGACACTATCCTAATTTAATAAAGTTGTAAATCCTACTATATAGGAATAAGATATGCAAAGAGATTGCACAAAATCATCTATTTCAGTGTGAAAACATGTGGACATCAAACTCAGTGCTTCCCAAATTTGGAACACTTCAATAAGTAGTTTTCCTGATTCTTCATAATCATCAACTTCTGTATAGCATTTATTAAGCACATTTCAATCTTTCTTTTGCTGATTTAAAGTGTCCATGTCCCTCATCTTCCATCAGGAATCCCTTAAAATATTTAAAAAGCATGCCTAGTTTCTGTGCTAACATCTATTGATTTTCATGTGATACATCATCCCAACTCCTGTGAAATTAGAATGTATAAAATGCTTTGATACCCTGCACCACCATGGCTAACTCCCTAATAGTATGTAGTTTGTTGATGGTTGATACTGGGCACCTGGGATAGGTGGGAATACTATGCTTCAAACAGGTGAGAATAAATTTGGGCATGTAAAAAGCTGATACTCATTCATTTGTAAGAACTGCTGAGCCAAACACAGTGATCTGACATGGTCATAGGGTGGAAAACAGCTGCAGTTTTTCATTTTCAGTTACAGTATTGATTCTTGCTTGCGGCATGATCATCCTTGGGCATTTTGAAGAATTCTCTTACTCTGACCTTTCTTTCTGGCCTTGAAACTCATCCAGAAACAAGGTAGTTATCTCTCTAGCTGCACAAACTAGACAGTTCCCACTCTGTTTTCACAGATCATTGCACTCAATGGGGCTATTCTTACAGCCTTTTCTTAATTGTGTCCCTCTAACAAAGGAAGATTTTGCATTCTGGGGGGCAGTAATGGTGCGTCTGCTTTTGTGTGCAGGAGTGTGCACGAATGTGTGTTTGTATGCATGTATGTTTTACACAATTATTGTAAACCTATTCACTTCCTTGCCCCCTTCCCCATTTGGACACATGCCACAAGGCTCAGGTCCATCACAGCTAAGGATTATCAAACAAAGAAGTAACAAAATCCCTTCCCAATCGGTGTTAGTTTTTTTGCATCCTCCTTTTATTCTCAGTTTAACTTTGATTATGTATGCACACATAGGACATACTGCTGTGAAAAAAATAACTTCTTTCTGTAGAAGCTTAAGGTAGATAAATCTTTGATGCACATTGGTAAGCTATTCTAATCTTCGTGGTGGCTGTATGAACTATCAACTCTTAATATTCATTCTAGTTGGAAAGCTGCACAATTGAACTTATGAAGATCTAAGCAAATCTTGGATTTACTACTAGAATACATGGATTAATATTTTTTTAAGGATACTTATAATTCTATTAATGTTTTAGTAATAATGGCAACTCATTTGCTGTAGCAAAAATGTGCAGTATATTTGCATTTAAAGGCTTAAAATAAGAATACTGGATGTGGGCTTTTTTGTCCTGCATTTTCAACAGAATTTAAATTGTAATATGAAAATATGCTGTGATCTAATTCTGTGAGAAAGAAAGAGTGACTTGCTTATGCGTGTGATTTGAACTTTGAAAGGGAGTCCTTTGACATATGATAGAATAGGGGATAATTTCTTTAACATTGTTTGAGATTTACATTGGTTGTTCTCCTATTAGACCATAATGCATGTTGACTAGGAGATGGTATGCAGCTATGTCTAAAGCAGAAATATAGTTATTTCTGTATCTTTCTTTGCTGGACTCTTCTGTGAGCTCTGACTAGGTCCTAGAATAACTCTGGATGTGGGCACTATGAAAACTCTCTGACTCACCAACCGATCTTTCCCTAGCCCTGGCCTATTTGTTCTTATTTGGTTGGGTTTAAGTCATCACAGTCCTTTTATCCAACACTCTGACGCTGGAGCAGTAACCACTGTATGTATGCAGGCATGGCTGCTTCCCAGGGAAGCTTGCTCAATTCTCTCATCATGCATAATTTCAGCCATATACTCAAGGCAGGCTGCGTATCTATGACATCACTGCATTCCTGTCTTGTTCTAGCTGGTCTTCATTGGAGATGATTTCCTGAGGAAAGGAATTTACTTACACAAGAATCTAAGTTCTTAGAATCACCTGCATGGGGCTTTGCTTAGCCTCACCCTGCTTCCCTCTTTTCTTGTTTGTTCCTGTCATTTTTTGGAGCCAGGTCCAGAGAGGAAAAGCTTTCTTTACTATCAGTAGACTTCATATAATGAGGCAAATCAGAGAACATCATTTCTGGGCAGGTAAGTGGAAGAAACTGAAAAAAAAAAAAACAGTCTTTGATGACTGTACCAAAAACTTGCAGGCATCAAGAGGGAACAGAGAAAAAAAAAATTTGGAGACATAAGCATATCATTTGGGAGAATACTGGTGAATGTGCTTAAAAATCTCTGGAAATACACTCATTGGAGATTCTTTTTTCTCCTCTCTTTGATGTAATTCAGTTAAAAAGTGGATAATATGAAGAATATGACTTCATGAAGATTTGGACAAAAGCAAATAAGTACATATTGATTATGTTGCTCTGTCAACTGCTTTGGTTGTGATAGAATGCTGTGAAATCTTAATACATAGCTTGATAAATAATAGAAGGTGTCAATGCTTATTTTCGTTTATATTTGAAAACTCATGAACTGCAAATCCAGAAGCAAAAAGTCAAGGTCCTCTTCTTTCTGCAGATGCGCTGTGGGTGGCTTGAATGCTAGCCCCTCCCGTGTCTATGATTGTGATCCAGTCTGCCCTTCTCTCTGTTTGATGACCTGGATGGATTATGCAGTGCATCTCCTGCACTTCCATCCACCATGCTTCACCCGGACTTCAGAGATACAGAGATTCCAAAAACAAAAGAAAGAAAATCTCTAGATCTATAAAATACTAACCATGTCAGGCCCCGCACAATGGCTCAATGGCTAAATCCTCACCTTGCAAGCACTGGGATCCTGTATAGATGCCAATCAATGTCCTGGATGATCCACTTCCCATCCAACTTACTGTTCATGGTCTGGGAAAACAGTAGAGGATGGCTCAATGCCTTGAGATCCTTCACCCACATGGGAGACCTGGAAGAAGTTCCTGACTCCTGGCTTCTGATTGGCTCAGCTCCAGTTGTTGAGGCCATTCAGGGAGTGAACCAGTGGATGGAAGATCTTTACTTCTGTCTCTCCTTCTCTCTGTAGATATGTCTTTCCAATAAAAGTGCATGAATCTTAAAAAAAGAATACTAACAATGGCAACCAATGTACCATAGACTACTCTCATCAGATAATTTATTGAAAAAATTCAAACTATTTGGGTTGTATCCTGTGGACTCAATGAGGAAGAGCCTTATATTTCATTCATCCTCACACCCCATTTTCTATTATTAATCTATCCCTGCTGGGTTTCCCATAAATTTAATGAGTGAAATTACTCAAATAATGAGTAATTAAGAATTTTAAAAGCTCCAGTTAGTTAGATTCACCTTTTGCTTTTTAACCAGTTATAACTGCATTGTACAGTAAAGGAAGAAAAAAATTGTAAAGGAAAAGCCACCTACATTTTTACTCCATAAAAAAATGTCTTGTAGAAAAGTAACAATATCCACCTTACACTGATGAGGAATACAATTCTAAATGTAGTGGACTGCCCTGTCCCTACATAAAAGTGCTGTTTCTAAGGTGGTAGAAATGAAACCTAACCTTGGCATAAGGTTGTGACACAAATATTTATTGTTTAAGATTTGGGAGGATGGAGACCTACCTTAGCATAATGGGTCAAGCCACCGTCTAAGTTGCCTGCATTCTACTTGGGTTCCAAACTCCTGGCTGCTCCGCTTTCCTTCTAACTCCCTACTAATGGTGGTGGGCGGAGGGTGAAGGGTGGAGGAAGGGTTGTGAACTGCATCCTATGTGAGAGAACTTGATGAAATTTCAGGCTCCTGGCTTCAGCTTGGCCCAACGATGCTGTTGTGGTCATTTGGGGAGTAAATCACTAAAGATCTCTCTCTCTAACTCACTCTATCTTAATAATTAATTAATTACAACAAGATTTGGGAATGATGAGACAGAGTGACAAGGACTTGAACCTAACAATATAGTCACTGAATTGTACCCAAAGGTAAACAGCCCACAGAAGGAACAACGATATCAGCTGTGGTATGATGTATGACAGAGCAGGAAAGGAAGTGATTTTGCTATTAATCCACAAGGATCTGAACACGCAGTCAGCCACTAAGATCAATCAAGTAAAGCTTTCACCTTAACGTTATAGCAGTTTGTGCCAGTCATTGTTGATGTGTATTGCTCCCCACTTCCCCCCCCCCCCAATTCATTTCTATATAATCAACCAGAGAGGAATAGCATTAGAACCTTGAACATGCGCTCCTTGGCTCGTGTAAATTCATTAACTCCTGGTACTGCTTCAGTGCTTCAAGTTATCATATTCTAAACAGACAACACCTTCTGCTTGGGATACACTGCTCTACTCATAAAAAATGGAGAGATGAAGGGAGAAAAGTCACTCAGTAAAACCTGGTTTAAACACATGCAGTTGATATATTTCTTTATTTCTGTCACCTGAGGACCCAAGAAATGGCAAAGTGGGAGGAAAAGTCCTTCCGTAATTAATTGTCTGTTTCTGCTGGGCCTTTTTTGCAAGTATCTTTTCATATTTATAAATGAGTTTCTCCTTGGGCTATTTATTTTTGTTTTGTTATTTATGTTGCTCTTTCTGAAAGCAGTCTTCAAAAACTACATAAAATGCTTAAAATGAATCAAGGTAGCATCTAATTAAATTAAAGGATAAGGAAGACAGTGGAAGCTCTTTATTCAAGAGTCTGTTGTAGAGAGCAGAGCTTCACAGCCACACTGCCAGGCAAGCTCTGTGTATACATGTGTTGCAACTTAGTGGGCACATAGATTCCCCAGCTAGGTGATGCCCACATAGAACTTGGGATCTGAACCCCAAGGCTTGTATCTTATGCCTTGAAGCAGCAGCATCTCATTGTCCCCTGGACTACATAAATATTAACATACCCTGTGTCCGCTTTGATGTAAAAAAAAGGTTGAAAAGCATGTATTTACAGTATGGGACCCTTAAAGTTTAGATCATAAACGAGATTAAACAGTCATAGGTGACCATTTTAAAGCTGGTGTTTGTTTAAAGTAAGGGTGTATGAAGTATGAATCCCATGAAATAGTCGTTGACCGTGTTGAGAAGGTTGGTGGGTTCGGTTGTTGATAGCCCTCTCTGCAGTCCCATGCCCAAGGACAGCAAGCACACAGAATGCCCTCTAGGCTCAATTAATCTCTGCTTATAAAGCCCCAAATTAGTCATGGATTACATCTTATTTGGTCTCACACTTGTCTTTTTACACATTTGCTTTCAGGAATGAAAATAAGGTATATATCAAGCTGGCTTGTTTTTTGATTCAAAAGTGCATTCCTGGGGGCCTCCAGTGAATAAGGCTCTGCCTGCTCTCAGGTTCTCAGAATTTAACTTCCAATTCTGAGGGCAGCAGCAACTACAGCTCACCTTACACAGAGTCAGATTAAGAAAAGTGTGCAGTTTAAATCTCTTAAATGGGGTAGTCGATGAAGAGCTGTAGCATTCCAGGTTGGCAATGGGAGTATAGGATCCAGCACTGTCAGTATTTGTTGGATCATGATTCCTTAAATGATGGGATAAAGTCACTGTCCCATCAGCCTTACAAAACTAGTCTACTTGCTGATACAGAAGTGTTCCCTTATTTGGAACAAACATTGACGACACTGGCCACCTTTTCCTCCAACCTCAGTGACATCTGTGTCCCATCTCTTTTCAGACAGCCACATTTACCTTCTTTCAGACACCTCTTGACTCCTGTTGTGTTCCTTCTCCGATTTTTGTAGCCCTGGGTTTGTCCTAGGGAACATGAACAACTATTCATTTCTCTGCAGGTACATACAATTAGTTTCATGTGAGTTAAGAATGGGTTCTTTCCCCTTACATCAAGAGCACTTTGAAGATGCTTTATTAATTGCCTTGCACCTGCCATTTTAATGAATATTTACATACTATTTTACCCACATTCAAATGAATGTCATAGAGCTTTGTCTATTTACTTTTTAAATTTCAGTTCTTTAATATAGTTCCTTCTGTGCTAATATAGCTCCTTCTATGCAAGCACTCATTAAATTTTTACCAAACAAAAATTGAATCAGTAAGATTTCCTCTAGTCTCTCTTAATGCTTCTCACATAACCCCCCTCCTTGCATATGCAGTTTTTTCCTCACACAGACAGTCTACTTAGAAATACCGTTCCGTTGTTGGACTTTAATCTCTAGAGCAGTCTTGAAAATAAGAACCTATTCCCTTCCCAATTTTACAGATAAGAAAGTAGATTATATTCATCAAACATTGACATCTTTTTTGAGGGGGAGTGAACTGATAGATGGAAGATTCTCTCTCCCTCTCTGCCAGGACAACTACATCCCTTGTCATTCATTTCCACTTCATTTGTATCACATCATAAAAGATGGAACCAGGCTTTCAATACAGATATTTACAAAAGTTACCTAAACAAAACTTAGCTTAGTCCTGTGTGAGGTGTCTCTTTCCTCTATATACATCAAAATCTCCCAGATATCTTTGGTAACAGGCATAGTGACAGTGACTTGATTCAGAGAATGTGACGATGTGTAACTTTGAAAATCGACCTTCCAAACCACCTGCTAGAATAATGCAGTATTTTTCACTCGCCCAAAGATAGCTGGAAGAATAACAAAATGGATTCTGTTGAAAATCTGGCAATCAGCAGAGACAAAAACATTTCCATAAAGAAAACCAAATGTCAGAATACTTACTATGAAGCAGTAACAGTGAAAACAATAACACTTGAGTCTGGGACGCTTAACCCTAAATGTGTGTGATTGTATCTGTGTAATTTAATGCACTTTAATATGTGCTAACAAGTTATTACAAAGTAATCAATGATCTGGAATCTCAAGCCTGAAATATTTTGGTTTAAAAATATTCCTCTCCTAATCCAAAAAAGAGAAACATTAAATCTGTGTCAGTAATATGTTTATGAACAAAATGGAATTTGAAACTAAGTGTAAAATTCTTTTTTTAGAAAATTATACTTTCATGTCAAGCCAATATAATGCCTTGAAATTTGTAGTTTCAGTACTCAGTGGTTTAACTGACTCCTCATTCTTGGGATGCGGACTTTTTAGGCGTTTCTGTAATTTAACTCAGTGCTCCATAGTTCTAATTTATAATCTTTACACATATTTAAATCACTTCCTCTAACAGCATTTTAGCTATATTTCAGGAACTCACCAAAATATGACCTCTGATAGGGTTGGCATTGTGGCAGAGCAGGTTAAGTTACTTATCAATTCAGGTAGCTCAGAATGTTGGTTTGATTCCTTATTGCTCTGCTTCCAATACAGCTGCCTACTAATGTGCCAAGAAAGACTGTGGAAAATGATCCAAACTCTAAGGTCTCTGACATCCACATGGGAGATATGTATGTATATTTGAAAGGCAGAGTAAGACAGAATGAGAGTGTGTGCGTGTGTGTGTGTGCATGTGTGTGTATGTGTTACTACATTTTAGTGTTTATAAAGATAGCTTCCTGTACAACTAGAGCCATTTCCCTACATTTTTACTTGATTTGTTTCACATCATGTAAAACAGATGGAGGGAGCAAGTATTCAGTATAATAATTAAGGTTCTCCCTGGGACAACTATATCCTAAATCAGGGTGCTGGGGTTTAAGTCTCAGCTCTGTTCCTGATCTCAGCTTTTTGTTTATGCTGGCCCTGGGAAATAGCAGGTGATGACTCTAACAGCGAGTTGCCACCACCCATATATAAGTCATGGATTG
This sequence comes from Ochotona princeps, assembly GCF_030435755.1. Classification (NCBI taxonomy): domain Eukaryota; kingdom Metazoa; phylum Chordata; class Mammalia; order Lagomorpha; family Ochotonidae; genus Ochotona; species Ochotona princeps. The sequence goes on along the minus strand of NC_080841.1, from coordinate 63,445,362 downwards.
ACTTTCAGATTGCCAGGTTTGATCTAGCTATTAGCATTTAAAGAGTTAACCAGCAGACAAGAGATAGCTGTTCTCCACCATCCCTGTCTTCCCTCCACATTCTTTCAAGCAAACAAAAATTAAAAGAAAAATATGGTCTTACTAACTTTAGCTCTGGAGTATTCTAACTAAGCATTAGAATGCTGTTGTTGGTTTTCAGAAACAGAAAAGATACTAGTGAAGTTTACTCAGTGATCTGTTTCTACGTTCTGCATACAACTGCAAGTTTCCTTCCAGACTCATACCCTTCATCTCCCATTATTTGGTTGCAGGAAGTATTGAACTTTCTTTCTCATGTTCCCTTGAATAACTAACCGAAGCCATACTAAATGACAATCATCACTTATCCCTTAACCATTCAGCATACATTAACTAATAAAATTCTTTCAATATCCCATTAGAGTGATTAAATTGAGGCAAAGAAAAGGCAGTTGGATTCCCCAAACCATTTGGCTGGCTAACAAGTAACAGAACATAGGAACTGCTCAAAACAGTGGTGGTAACAACTTCTGCACTAACAATGTCATGACAAGTGTGAGAGACTTGCTGTTGCTTTCTAAGAGTCTAACCATCTTGTAGCTATAGATTTGCTCCATGAGACTTATACAAGCACTACATGGGATCTGCCTCTGGTCCTGAAGTCTGCCAGATCACTGCATGGTCCTAGGATGGCCTGTTGCTATCTCAAATCTTGGTTAAGGATTGTTTGAATATGTGATTCCATTGGGAAGCCTGACAATCCTGCAAAGTAAAACATTAAATGTAAGAAAAGAACATACATGCAATTGTGTTAATTTTAACAAGAAGTTGGTTTAAAGTGTGGCACTCAAGAATTGAATTGGCACCCATATGCAATGCCAGCATCACAGATGGCAACTTAGGCCACTGCACCATAATACCACCTCTGTTAGTATTTAGATTCAATAATGCCAGAATGAGTATATTACTTTTCTTTTTATAATGATGTTTACATTGTTCTTGCATTCACCTGCAGGAACTGCATCCTGACAAAGGAGTTCCCCAAGCTCCTCTATCAGATCTCCTCTCAGTGGCAGATCTCACATACACTGGTGGATCCGTGGCTCAGGTTGGCTTTGTCCACCTCTGGTCCTGTCAGGAACAGTATCATTGCCCAACTGGCCAACATCTTTTCTGGTTCTTACTTTTGGATATTGCAGCCCAGCCATACCTGGTCCATGCTCAGACACAGCACTCACATGGTTCAGTTGGAGCCAAGACCTAGCCAAACCCATTCTACACTTACCCTGACTCTCACAATTTCTAGTGGGTGCTTGAATCCAGCCCAGTCTGGTACTTGCCAGACCCAGTCCACATCCATGTCGAGGGAGACTGCATCCATGTTTAGCCCAGCCTGCTGCCTCCATTCCGGCTCTTGTGTTCACTAGTGGGAACCCTAACCTAGCCGGAGCGCCCCTTAGCTGCCCAGCCAGGCCCATCTCCAGTCCCAGATCTTGTGCCTGCCAGCAGAGGTTGCACTTGCTCATATACCACCACTAGCACATTTTACCCCCAGACCTGGTTCTCTCACACATTGGTTAGTTCATGGCTCAGCCTAACACTGTCTGCCTCTGTTCTGACTCTTACTGGTAAGTACTTTGATTTAACCCTGCCGGTTAGGCCCCGAGCTCTAGCTTTAATATGTGCCACTGAGTGGTATATATTGTGTCCATGATGACCTCAATAGTCATTCCTCATCTTGACACGAACCCTGAGTTCCCCTCTCAGCCTCAGTTGTGCCATATCCCATATCCCATGTAAGCGCACACACCCTAGTCCATAGAGTCCTTTACTGCCAGGTGGCCCAAGGGCTTTGCCTGATACCATTGGCACCTGGGTCACCCAATCTGGAGTCACCTCTGATGCCACCAGGTTGGAGGAGGCAAGAAGACCCCACATAGGCCCTCTGAAGTCGCCTGCTTCCCCTGAAGGGCATGTGGGGGTCAAGGTGATTCCAGGCAGCCCCCAAGTATATTGTTTTTCATATTACACTATTATAAGAAAAATATGCTTTGCAATTATGTTCATCAAATCAAATATTTGTTGAATCATTGAAAATACATATTGCAAGAAATTCAATATAAATTTTACTTTCTTTTTTAAGAAGGAAAATTGGCTCTAGGTGACAAATATAAAACAGATGTTTTCTTTATTTAAAATGATTATTTATTTATTTATTTATGTTATCTAAAGAGACACAGAGGGATCTCTCACCTTTTGATTCAATCCCCAAATGCCTACAACAACCAGGCTTGAGCATGTGGCTCTTCCTCCTGGGAGGTAGGGACCCAAGTAATTGAACCATCCTCCACTACTTCTATGGTATGTTTCAGTAGGGAGCTGGAACTGGAAGTGGAGGAGCTAGTACTAACATGGGATGGGGCCACACCAAGTAGCAACTCATGCCTGGTACTCTTAGGTACTACAGTTTATATGCTGTACCAAATGTCTGCACTTGAGATGTTTTCTTCTAAACTGTAACTAGATTTTAAAGTCCTGCAAGCACTATTGGCTTATGCAAACTCATGGTAACATTTTTACACTCCCTGTTACAAAAATTTGTTCCTCCTCTGATCCTGGCACCTGTCTCAGACTGGAGCAAAACAGTGATGCTTTTCAGAAGCTAAATTCATGTGTGCGTGTTCTCAGTTACTACAGAGGTTAGATTGGGGTTCATTTTTATCAGAAACCCACATGGTTTCTTAACAGAAAGTGCCAGGAATCTTGTCATGATGCTGGGCAATCCTGATTTCAGGAATCCAGGTTGTGCCCAGGGTGCTATGGCAGTAGCCTGCCACCCACTGCCTTTCTTTGTTCTCTTGTTCTCTGCTTCAGTCAGAGCTTGTGTTCTGCTGTTATGACTTCATGGCTTCACAATTTTCCCAAACTTGCCAGAACTTTCTGGAATATTCTAAAAAACATTGTCGTCTTCTCCTTGTTAGTTTGCATTCATTTGAGGCATTTGTGTGAGAGTTGGAATCGGTGAGTCACACTTGCTGATCAAAGGGGAAATTCAGTAGGAGGGAGAGGACTTCTGCAGATCACTCATGCTCCCTAGAATTATGCTGTAGGTCAAACACAGACACTAACATCTAAATGACCAGAAGCTTAACCCACATTAACTTCTCCTGACACTTTCATTTGCGCTTGGAAATCTCAAGCTACCAAAGTGTGAGATACAGTTCTGTTCATGACCAGCTCATCTTTTTGAGGCAGTAGCAGAGTTGAGGTGGTGCTGGGCTTTCATTTCCAGAGAAAAACAATAAACAATAGCCATAGAGCTACAATTCGTTACCATCCTCTAAATATGTGTACAGCATCCAGGTGACATTGAAGAGTGCCTGATAGGGCCTAAGAAAAGTCATGTGTTCACTACTGTCTTCCATAGATACATTTTGAAGGCCCTCCCACACTTGTTTACCAGTCTGATTTTGAGGTCATCACTTGGTAGTTTCTAGCTAACTGGGAGACTTGTTAGCAAGTTACTGTCTATGATATATCAACTCATGGAAAGATGACATCACTCTATCCTAGCCTCTAAGTTGCTTGACCTAGAATCTGGATGAACCATAGAGAGGAATGAGAAAAATAGATTTATTGTCCCAGTCTCTATTTTTTGGCTGAGTGCCTCATCACACATATTTCACCATATGCAAGCTAAACTGAAAAGACACATTTATTCCCGAATCAAGTGTTATCGCAAAGATTCTAGACTGTCTTATTTGAAATAATAGCTGAGAAGGTAAGAGAAAACATTTATAAGCCAGGAGGCTGCCATCGGTGGCCCAAGTGAAGAACCTGTCTTTGATGCACAATTCCCGAGATTCTTGGAGCTGGCACTGCAAAGCAGCAAAACTTTGGCAGTCTCAATGCTCTGAACCTTGAGAAACTAACCTGTACTTGCCATCAGGGCTAGTTCATGTGGAGTTCTCATTCCTCAGCTTATTGTTGGTGTCTCCTCCATGGACCTGCACTTAATTTCCTCTCACTTAGTGTGTCTGTGTCCTAAAGTCCTCATCTTTTCATCTTTTATTTCTTTCTTTTCAAGAGTTAGTTTAATTGGAAAGGCAGATGAACAATGAGAAGGAGATACAGAGAGAAAGATTATTCATCTGCTGGTTCACACCCTAAGTGGCTGCAATGGCCAGAACTGAGCTGATCTGAAGCTAGGAGCCAGGAACCAGGATCTTCTTCCAGTTCTCCTAGTGGGTGTAGGGTTCCAAGGATTTGGGCCACCCTCTGCTGTTTTCCCAGGCCACAAGCAAGGAGCTGGATGGGAAGTAGAGCAGGTGGAATAAGACTTATTGCCCAAATGGGAAACCCGGAGATTCAATGTGAAGATTTAGCCACTAGGCTATCATGCCAGGCTCCTTAAAGTCCTCTTCTAATGAGGACATCAACCATATTAGATTGCACCCTAATGACTTCCATTTCTGTGAATTACCTTTATAAAAGTCCTATCTCAAAGGCAGTCATGTTCTGAGATAAAAGACTTGAGAACTTCAATATGGAACATCGGGAGAGACACAATTCAATATACATGTGCTTTCTCACTAAATTGTCAGTATCATTTGAAGAGCTTGGTAAATGCCTTTCTATGGTGTGATTAAGAACTAAAGGGATAGGGCCCTGCGCGATAGAGTAGTGGTTAAAGTCCTTGCCTTGCATGAGGCCAGGATCCCATATGGGCGCTGGTTCTAATCCCGGCGGCCCTGCTTTCCATCTAGCTCCCTGCTTGTGGCCTGGGTAAGCAGTAGAGGATGGCCCAAAGCCTTGGGACCCTGCACCTGTGTGGGAGACCCAGAAGAACTTCTGGCTCCTGGCTTTGGATTGGCTTAGCTCCAGCTGTTGCGGCTGCTTGGGGAGTGAACCATTGGATGGAAGATCTTCCTCTTTATCTCTCCTCTCTGTATATCTGCTTTTCCAATAAAAATAAATAAATCTAAAAGAAAAAGAACTAAAGGGATAGCAGCAAATATACAGCTCTTTACACATAGATTGTACACTGTTGCACAAGCATTCCTGAAAATACAATGGACACAGGTCCCTTGTTTCTGAGAATCTTCTCCAGAGACCTCTGATCCCAAGGACCTCTTCAGAACACCAGTGAAGGCCCATAAACGGGCTCATAAGACTCGCTTCCCATGTCAACTGAGTCCTTAGGTCTCCAGCTTGAGATCTGTCATCTCCCACATAACCCAAGTGAGAGACACAACTTGGAAGACCACCTTAGATGTTTTCTGGAAGGACAGAATTAAGACTGAGATGAACCTTGGGCAGGTCTGAGTCATTTCATCACAGATTTTTTTTTAATGATTATGTGTAATCAGGTATTGGGACAAAGCATAAATGATCATTTAAAAATAAGTTGGAGAATATTGTCAAAACATAATTGAGGAAATAAAATATTAACACATTTGTTAGGTAAACTTCAAGTATTCTGAGGCTAGACATGTACCCCTCGTGTTTGTTGCTTTCATGATGGAAGCATAAAAGCCTGTTTGTGGGAGACACTACCTATGGACTGCAGATTGATGTCAGTGAACTGACCTATCATTCCAGGTTATTCCCTGCTTTCCTCATCTACTATTTCCCGCAATAAAAATACAAATTTTAGTAACCATAAAATATCTTAACTATCAGAAATTTGTGGGCCATTTTCTTAATAATGAATGTTAAAAGATGTTAGCAATTCTTTCCAACAGGAGCAAACAGCACGGCCTGAGAAGTTTTATAGGAAAGTCATTGATTGGAACTGGAACTGGAACTGGAACTGGAACTGGAAAGGCCAGGACAAGGACACGGAGAACTTTAAGTGTATTGTACAAACTGAGAAGCCACTTCCTGGAATGTCTCAAGTTAGATTACTACTAGCAATGAATCAAATGTCCATGTTCCAGATTATTGTAACAGAAACAGATGTTCCATTAACAGAGGGGGTGGAGAGAGAAAGCAAGAGGAAGGAAAGAAAAAGAAGAGGAGGAGGAGGAGGAAGAAGAAAGAGGAGGAAGAAGAGGACAAGCAGGAGGAAGAAGAGGAGGACAAGGAGAAGGAAGGAATGACAAAAGGAAAAAGAAAAGAAAATGGTCACAAATTTGTTGGGCAAGAACAATGTCTTGATATCTTAAGAATTTCAGTTTCTTTTCCCTGCTGTGAGCCTGAGTTACTTCATTTGGTTTTCAATCTCTGGCTTTCTTGTCCTGTGACTCATCTTTTGGCCATTTTCCCCTTGGAAACAATTTGTCTATACTCCTTGTGGAGTATAGTTGCCTAGTTTCTTTAATACTTGTTTTAGTTATTTTTTCAAATTGATTTGCTTATTTCACTTTTGTTTTATTTTTTCAAAGTACTTGAAGTCTCAAGACAGCATAGGGAACTCATCTCGGCTGTGACTGAAGTCGACCAGTTGTAGCAATCTCAAGTCAGGACCACATTAGCAAAAAGCCGTGACCTGGAGAAGGTTAAAGACTTTATGATGTTGTTACTGATCCTGAAGAGTCATCAACTGTGTTCCTTCTGTTTTATGGTTTCTTGCTGTGATTATCTACTTGGAAATTTGTTTTCACTTCTTGATAACAGGTATTTTTTAAGTGCTATTTGTAATGTACTGACTTTCTGTTAAATTCATTTGATATGAATTAAAGATCGATTGGTTTTCCCCTCCACAAATCTACAATGCTTTCAACATTATTTATTGAATTAATTGTCCTTTTCTTGTTATCCACTCATTTTTTACCTCCAATATTGTTTGTTTCTGGGAAAATGAATTTTTTCCAATAATTATTCCATACTACCAGTATCATAGAATTTTAATTCATGTAGATCTAGAATGGGTAACTCTCCTGCATTACTCACTTATATTTTTTCCCTTCTTTTTCTTTCTTTTTCCTTGGAAACTTGCATTTTCCCTATGAGTCATTCAATCACTTATGAGACTGTAACTCTGCCATTTGACAAGAAGAATTCTGACTAAATGTCACTGAAGACTTGATAAAAAAAAAGAGACTATTTCTGGGAAGATGGTGTGGTCATGGAATACAAGGCAGACCTGGGTCCAAGCCATAGGTGGAGTAGTGTTTTCACAGATGCTGCCCAATGGAAACTGCTCATTGTTTTGATCTCCTGATTCTCAGTAACCTTGGTGACTCATTTATCTTACCTACCTCCTGAGTACTTTCTCAGAATAGTCAAATTATGTGTGTCTTGTCAATTTCAAAATACTTATTTCCTGCTGGATTGCCTCCATGTCTAATGCAGTGATGTCCATTAGATGGAATACTCTGAACCAATGCTATCATTTCTATTATGTGGCTGTTGAGCACATGAGAATGGCTAACAGAATGATTGAATGTTACTTTACCTTAACTTTATTTATTTTCAAATTTAAACTTAAACAGTCACGTAGAAGCAGTGGCTATCACATTAACAGACATGATGAGGAGTTGCCCTCCGTCCCAGGCATACTGGCTGGTCCAGAGCAAGCCAATCAAAATTGCACAGAGCAGGGCTGGAATCTGGCAAAACTTAGGATAGTTCTGTGGTGCTGCCAGGGGCAGCGTAGGACCTAACTGAAATACCAATGATTTTCTGGGTATATAGTATGAGATGAAAGAGCCTAGAGAGAGACCAACTCTATCTGTTTTAGCACACACAGCCACAAACATCACTGTTAGTACTGCCCATGAGGGCTTCTACCCCACTCTTCATTCACTTCTGCATCTTTCCCATTTCACTGTGGTATTCAGTTTGCTACTATATGCCATTAAATGGCCTTTGTCAGTCACCTAGATGAAAATGATATTCTTCTTTATTAGATTGACTTCCTTGAAATAGTTTCTAAGCAATTCTAATGCTCTCATTGTGTACTCAGAGCAACACAGCCTGAGTGTTGTACCCTTCCCTGTGCTTCCTTCAAGTGGTCTCAAAAGGTCTTGAATCTACTTTTGCTATGCTGTGTATTCTTCTGAAGTTTAGGAATACATGATCTATTTCTGCTGTTTGAGGTATCTAAGACTTTTCCCCTGTTGTGATGCAATTCTAAAATCACTGAGTTCACATCCCTGAATGTGCTGTGAGTCTCATACATTCTGCTCTGACAAGTGAATAAATGTGAATTTGCCATTTTCATAATCCCAGCATTCATGTTGACTTTGAAGCCTCGCTGCAATGCTATCAGGACCTAGGAATTTTAGGAGGTGACTAGGTCACAAGGCACTGCAACAACTAGGCAACAAGTAGGAAGTAGCCAGGCCCTTTGACCCTTTCACCTCTGCCCTGTGAGTACAAAGTAGGAATGTTCCCCCTTGGAAGCAGCCCTTACTGTACGTCTACACCTACGGATGCCTTGGCTTTGTGTCCTGTTTCCTGTTACATCTGGATTTCCGGTGGCCCCCAGTTTTCTCACTTCTGATGTCTGGATTGCTGGTATGCCCCTTGAGCTCACAGCTCCATTCCCTGTGAGTTCTCTGTTCTCTCTGCACACATGTGAATTGCCTGTGAGCTCCTCATTCTCTCTGTGGTCGCAGGTGCACACCCTGTGAGTCCTCCTTTTTTTTTGTGTTCACAAACCTGGTTTCCTGAGAGATTCTCCATCACTCACAACAGAATCCCCAGGAGTTCTCCATTCTCTTGGTGCTCACACCTGGATTCCCTGTGGAGCCTCCATCCTCTCCCTCTCACATTCAGATCCCCTGTGAATCCTCGTCCCCATGTCCTCACTTCCAGTTTCCCTGTGGCTCCTGCATCTTCTTTCCTCTTGCATCTGATTCTATTGGTTCTCCATCCTTTCTGTGCTCCCACCTGGATGCCCTGCCAAATCCTCTCATCCTCTCACACCAGAATCCATCACATGGTCACTAACCTGGACTAGCCACACCCCTGTTTAAAGCTCTATAACTTGTTTCAATAGGTGTTGTTAGAATTTTCAAGTGACACCCCCTTTTTCCTTGGCTCCCTTATCTCAATCATCAGCCACCATAACTTTATGTCCATATTTTAAAATCTTTCGAAAAGCATCACTATGTTTCTTAAATTCCCCTACATGGCTTCACGGTTTTATGGGATTTTGTCCTTGTGGTCAGCCCTTGAATTTCTATTTCCTTCACCCCCAAAATGGTCTCCTAAATGATGCTGAGAGTTCAGTGTCTTCCATTTCACCTCCTCTCCTTCTCCTACTCTTCTGCCAACTTACCTATGCATGATACCTGTTCTTTCTTTTCTTTTTTTTTTTGATCTTTTGCCATGATGCCTGTTCTTAACAGGACCTCAAACACAGCCTAGACTAAGGGGCTTAACTTATTTGTTCTTTGTATTCAGTTCAGTGCCTGCCAGGTCAGCAATGCTCTTAGTTCTCCATTTGGTCCATCTTAGGAAACCAACATATATCCTACTTACATTTGATCTATCACATATGATTTTGTTTGATTCAAAGACAGGAATTGATATCTGTCACAGTATAATTATTTAATAATCATACGATCTTTATGAAGTCGTACAACACTTGAAATCTTTACTTCCTAGGGTATATTTTGACAGAAAATACCTGTAAGTTACACTTATAAGAACATGTCCATTGTAATGAAATTCCACGCCACAATTACAGCTCATGTGCTGCAATTAGACATTGCTGGTGCTCAGACTATCATGAGCATGTTTGCTCTTTCTAATAATCTGCCTCATGACTGTGTCTCTACTGTTTATGGGACGCTCATTTGCAGTCCTGCTCTGATTCTCCCACCCTGGGAAGTGGGTGTTATAGGTGGAGAATCGTCTTTATTGGCAAGAAATTGTGCCTGAGTAGAAGTGTCAAGTGACTATTCTGAGAACAAGCCAATACCAAGGAAAAAAATCTCAACAGACTATTCCAAGTTTTGGACTCAAAATGCCTGAGTGGTCAACTGTAGGTTATCCATACTTTCAGATTCTGAACTCTTACATCAAATTCCAAATCAAAAGACATCATAACAAGTAGGAGGATATGTTTTACATACAATAGATGAGTATGCATATATTTTTATATATACATACAAAAAAGAACTATATAATACAATGAATACACTCAAAGATATTGACAACTAATTACATGTAGAACACAGACACGTTCTGTGCAAAAAGAATAGCTGGTATTTAGAAAAAGGGGAGAAAGAAAATATGTATGCAACAATTGTTTAAGATATATCAAAAATAACTTTTAAATGATGTCATGTTTTAAAATTTCAAAAGGAATTGATTCATCACATGGATTCTTTCTTAATGCTACACTCAATTCATTCTGAAATAAAAAGGTGGTTTTACTTACCTTCATTAAATCTTAAAATTGCATGTCTTAATCGAGAGACTTATTGAATTCTTGGGCCCATTTGAAACTTGTTCCTTTTCTTTTTCCAGGTGTACTAGAACAGATGCACACACTGTGGTACCATGGAGAGATGACTCATGATGCCAGATGTGTAGAATGTATTGAAGGAGTAGAGACAGATCCATTAACTGTCTCTGGTCCAGGTAGTAATCCCAGCTGCAGGCCAGCTGTGTCTGAATTCCCACAGACATGGAGCTGTGCAGCCATCCAGCCTGGTCAGAAACAAAGTAACTTCCAAACCACCATTCTTATTGTGTGTGAAGAAGCATTAATTCCCCTGTAGGAGCATCATCAGTCTCTTGCTGAATTTGCCTTCCTTTGCCTGTAGCTGTGAAACTTTCAATTTGCCAAAACCCTACACACAACATTTTCATTTATCGTGAAACTACATCAATTTGGGGCTAAACATATTTTAAAATGTCAGCCTACTTATTTGGTCCACGGGATGAGAACTGCAAGATTCTCAGAAAATGCCATGTTTGGTTTGGATTTTGTCCTGGAATGTGGAATGGAACAAATGCTAAATCCTACTAGCCTGCTATGAAGATTAAAAGAGAAAGTGTGAGTAAAAGCAATTGGTAAAGTCTGTTATGTTATATTTTTCTTAATTTCACGATGGTTATTATCATCATCTTTGTTTTTGTTACAATGATCTGCTTGTGTCGTACTAGACGTATTAGATTGAGAGGATATGAAATGTGAAAGCTGAAAAAAAAAATGAAGTGTCTCAGAACATCCAAAATGAGAAATCTGCACAAATAACACTGATTAAAAAAAAATGGTTCTTCAGGGCTGTTAAACAAGTTGAAGAGGCAACCATGTGTCGACATCAATCAGAGGCCACCTTGGCTCAGACGCAGCCTTGGTGTGTGGGAAACAGTGGTACTGGTTCTTGGCTGACAGACCAGACACCTTCAGTTGACTCTTGCATTCTGGTTTGGCACCAGAAATGCAGAAAACCCACACAGGCCCTTACCTCTGCCCTTAACGTCATTTGGTCTGCATGAAGATGACACATGGATCCATGTACCTGGCTGGGCCCGTTGAAGACAGCTTTAGGAAAGCTCTTCAGAGTGATCCAACACAGTCAAACGACTTACGAAATTTGTGATAGTATTTTCATATATTCATGAACAACTTGATTTCTAGTATGTTTTGTGGTTGGTCTTTGAGATGTTTTTAAATACAGAGGGAGTATTCTTGTGTAAGCATGGGCTTGAGATTGTTTTCCTTGCCTTTTGTGACTTGAAGCAGCTTTATTTACACAATGTTACTGATGTAAGCCTCTTCAGCTTGACAAAAAAACAAATTAGTACTATTCCCCATTTGGTAATATGGGATTTTCCCTACCCATCAGTGAGGGAATCTCTTTATTAGGAAAGTAAAAACAGAAATGTAGCAGCAAGTGATTTGGGATTCCACACACTTGAAAATCTTCCCTGCCAGTTGTTTCTACAACCCTTTGCATAAACTTCTCCCTGCAGCACTAGGAGGGTGAGAGGTGGGGCTTCCTCTGGCTGGTTCCAGGAGCAGAATTGTGACAGTCAGGCCAGCAAACAGAGGAAGTTACAGAGTGTCCAGCACAGACATGCACAAGTAGAGCATTGTGACACAGGAAGCAAAATAATGTGACACGGGAACTAAGGGATGAAGATGAGTTATGTGAGGTGCACATAAACCCAGCATGACTGATCTTTTCTTTTTTTTATTTACTTGTATGTTATTCATTTATTTTTGTTTCATTATATATGGACTTGAAACATTTCATGCAACATGATGTTTCATTTTGATAGGTATACATTGTGAGATGGCTAATTGCTTCATGGCTAAGTTAAGGTAGTTAATACACATTATTTACCATTGCACTTGTGATGAAAACACCTAACGTTTACTATGCTAGCAACTTTCAAGCACACAACATATTATTCTTCATTACAGTCACCCTGCTGAACATGAGAGATTTTGAACTTATACCTTATTTTATCTGACTGAAATTTTGTATTTTGTGGCCATCATCTCCTCTAGCTCTCAAAAATGAGTGATTTCTTAAAACAGAATTCATCATTTGTGTGTCACTACTTGACCCAAAAAGAGTGAAGGAGAGAAGGAATGAAGGAAAGGATTCACTACTATCATTTTAAAAGATCTCTAAAGCCACCTCTAATGTAAGAATTACTCTACGCCTGAACTTCCAGAGAAACAACTTCCCCTAACTGCTTCTTCCATTCACCGTGTGTACCCTACTGTATATCTAACCAGCAGTGGAATTCCGGTTAAGTAGATAGAGCATGGAATTGTTATATTAAAATTCTGATTCTACTTATTTGCTTCACATTTTTAGCCATAATAACTGGGCTAAGCATCCCCCTTAGCTCATCAAAATAGTATTTTCTATTTTCCACCAAGTTAGGGTAATAACAAACATTCCTTTACCTAACAGTGCCTTAAGAAGAATAAATGAAACTACGTACGTGAGTCTCGCATAAGCTTCACAAAACCATTGTGAGGCTAATTGTTATAAGTTATTAGCAGATAATAATAGAAGCCATATCCTATCAACAGAAATCTAAGACTTCAGAGAGATTTAAGGTGTGATTAGTCAATCCAGGTCATAGAAGAAGACACTATAAGTAAAGAAAAAGTCATCACATCTAAAAGTAAGCCTGTGTAGAGATGGATATAAACTGTTGGGCAGTTATATAGATTATTAACTTTCACCATTATTTCCTTTGGACTTTGAGCCAGTGGGGCTCAAAGTTCACATTCATCACTAGACGTAGGGGTCCAGTGTCTATCTTTCAGTTCTCATCATTGCCTTGTGGGGCTAGGGGATATCTTTTCATCAAGATTTCATGGGAATACTGAAAGTGTTATCATTGTTCTCAAATGCATAGACCCAACAAAATGGTGGTTCCAGGAAGAAGCTCTGCAAACAGCACACGTATTTATCCAAGTAGACGAACTTCATAATTCTAGAAACACTAGCAATGTGCATTGCATGAATGAGATACACTTGGATTTTCCTTCTAATGCCAAACAGAATTGTGCCATAGTAACCGTGAAGATATAGACAATATTAATATAGTTTATCATGCCATTCTTCAAACAATTTCCAAAATCCTTCCAAAGATCTTTTCAAAAAAGATCTTTCTTTTCTGGTGTGTTCTGAGGCTGACTGTGCATGATCATGGTTTTATAAAGAGGATGAACTCATTTTGTTGTTACGTATAAGGTTATTTTTATGGAAGATTTTGAAGTAAGGGAGCTTCTACTTGGTTTAGGGAATTTTACAGGCTGGGAAAACATTAGCAGTGCACCATTCTGCAAATCTCTGCAGAGCCTAAACAGAGAGGGGGTATGTGATCCGCGTAAACACAACACAGAAGGCTTCTAATCAGGCTAAGGGGATTAGGCCCACAAGTAAACAGAGTTGCAACACATCTTGCCCAAGCCAGGCTGGCTACAGTCTTCCAGTGAGTTTGCTCATGCACTTAACTCTCGGTGTCTCACAGCCCTGTAGCAGACAACCCCGCAAGGGCATAGACTGTTCATCCTTGTGTATCTGTTGTTTGCTAAATAAAGATGATGCTGGAAATTATAACATGTGGATTGAAGCCACGCATTTCATTCTCATCTGAAAGGACGCAAGGTTTTGAACAAGTAAGGGAAACTGAGAAGACTACACCAAAATAGGATGGATGCAAATTTGTGAACATGACCGGCATCTGCTGATTATGTAACAATGAGGATAAGCAGAGAGTTCCATTAATTCACAGAGTTTTCAACGGCTTTGCTCACATTATGTTCAACTGTGAATCTGGGTTTACCTGTAATTTGGGTAGTGTTAACAGGTATAACCCTTTAGGAGACACATAGCTTTAATTAAGAACTAAACATGACAGGAAGTGTATCGGTTCACACAGTGGAACAGACCCAGCACAGAGCCCCATGGGGGAGGAGGGTCATGTTATATTGTCTTTGCTGTTGTCGTATAACAGTATTTTTTCAGACAGACTCAACTCCCTCACCTATGATCTCTACCTAGGGTCCCTGTGCTTGATTATCCTTCACTTACAAGAAGAAATTTTCCCCAGAGCTCTTAAGATAGATGATTTTCTTTTTCAAACTTCCTGTACAGACTCTCCCTACATCTCTTCCTCTTGCTGGGACCTAGTCCATTCAACCAAGCCTTTAATGAAGGCATGAGATTGAATATGTAGGACTCAGCAACTATATCAAAGTGAATGCTGTTCAAGCTCAAATTTGGCCTATTTCAAAGCTACAAAGGCAGAAACTGAAGCCAAATTATAGAAATAAGCTTCGCCTACTACATTCTGCAGAATATTTCTAGCACACAGCTCTCCTTTAAGATGTATCCCCAGACTGCTGCAATTCAAGGGGTCCTTTGGGAATATTTTCCTGCACTAAGTATTTCCCTTATTTGCCTGCTTTGGAATCCCAAATATCCATCAATGGTGGCAACAGTGAAGTGTTAACAAGAAATTTGTTCAAAGGACTGAGAAGCTTCTTGTCAACAAATGGTGTCCTAGTTTGAATTAGTTTCAAAGATGAACCATTTCATTTACAAAGACAATGTCCTGGGGGGAGACTGGAGATGAAATATGCTTTGGAGTAGGTAGCCATCCATGGAAATCTTCCACATAGTTAACTATTTGGATTTCACTCCAGGCGCATTTGATAGGTGCCGATCCTCTAAGAGATAGTAGAGCCGCAGGGATGAGATGATTTGCTATTATACATCAATTGTAGTGCCATAGCAAAGCCACTTGAAATCTGTTGAATCTAAGTTTAATGACTTTTAGCTGACTGTCCATTAAACAATATTAACTGACAAAATGATTTTAAGACACAGAAATGTAAGATTAACCATGCAAATACCTTTGCGTGAGTTCTGTCGTGCAACAGGTGAAGTTGTTACTTGGTATGCAGGTGCTCCACTTCACAGTGCCAACTGAGTCCTGGCACATCTGTATCTAATTTGACTTCCTGCTAGAGCATCTTAACCGACAGATGATGACTAAGTGCTCCAACTTCTAACTGATGGCATTCCTGATTCCTACCTTTGGCCTGGCTCCACCATGTCTAGGGCCAGTATCTGGGGGTAAAGTAATAGCTGAAAGAATTCTCTCTCTCTCCTGGTCTGCCTTTCAAGTAGGTAAAACATAAATATGCAAACATTTTTGAATGCATATGTCCACATTCTTTTTGCCACTGGGGCAGACTTGGGGTAAGACCAAATCACTTGTCCAGCTTCATCATCTACTACACAAACGCCTCTGGAACAAAATTCATACCAAACCTACAGGTAGACATCTGAAAGGGGAAATAAGAAAAGTGTCATACACACCTTGGAGAATACTGTTTTAGAGATGTTTGCTGTGAAGTGGTAGTTTTCATAGTTTTTAGATTATCTGTATTAAAACTTCTTGGACGTGAAGTGCAATACCTAACAGTACCAGCTGTTGAGAGCTTCAGAGACTGTTGGATTAAATGCTATGCTCTTGCCACATGCTGTGAGAGTTGCTCTGAATTTTACAAGAAATATTCTGCCAGTAGCCCACTTTGGAATCTAAAAATAGTTAAATTATGAATATCTGATTGTTGGAAAACATTTATTGTGCTTAACTATAGGGCGTATTTTTTGCTCCAATCAATATCAGCATCAAACCCATAAAAAACAAGAATATAGAGAAGTATCTTACATTTTACTTTAGCTACTTAATGAATTTAATCCATTTGAGAATGGATAAAAGGGATTTTTTTTGTAAACCTTCATTGATCCTCTTAACATAGTGCTGACACAAGCGGAAGTAATTCAGTTTGTTGGCAGATAAAGTTACCATTCAGGTTAAGATTACTGTAAAAAAAAAAATCAGGCCATAACCAACGCCAATCTGCTTTGTTTTAATAATGGCTAAATGGAGTCAAAATTTGACTTCTACTTTGTTTTAATGATGACTATATGGAGTCTAAATTTTCAAAACTTTTCATTGTAGTTTCTTGTGGTCTAAAAAATATCAGCCATAAGTTTCCTTGGTGGAGCTCAGCAAAAGATGCAGTCCAGAGATTGGGTTTACATTTGTGGCAAATGGAACAAAACCAAAGGAATAAACACATAACACTGTATTGAAGAGAAAGAGTTAGCTATACTTGGGCCCGGCGGCGTGGCCTAGCGGCTAAAGTCCTCGCCTTGAACGCCCCGGGATCCCATATGGGCGCCGGTTCTAATCCCGGCAGCTCCACTTCCCATCCAGCTCCCTGCTTGTGGCCTGGGGAGGCAGTCGAGGACAGCCCAATGCATTGGGACACTGCACCCGCGTGGGAGACCCGGAAGAGGTTCCAGGTTCCCAGCTTCGGATCGGCGCGCATCGGCCCGTTGCGACTCACTTGGGGAGTGAATCATCGGACGGAAGATCTTCCTCTCTGTCTCTCCTCCTCTGTGTATATCTGGCTGTAATAAAATGAATACATCTTTTTTAAAAAAAAAGAGTTAGCTATACTCAAGGAACTGGTCTCATATTGTCTCCAAATATTCCACACAATGGGTCAGCTGCATAAGTGCATGAATGCTCTACGTTGCGTTCTGCCTCAGCACTCTCTCTGGCACTCATGGCTGGGTTTGGCTCAAGCTCTGAATTTTGCCAGGTGATTATCCGAGACATGAACCCTAGGGAAGCCAGAGTTTCTGCCTCCAATGCTCACGGAGTCTTCCTAACTCCCAACAAATTTCTTCTGGAATATTTTATTTATATTTTTATTTTTTTATATATTTATATTTTTATTTTTTTATATTTTTATTTTTATTATATTTTAACTAAGCAGTATATAGTATTCAAGCAAGATTTTACAGAACTTCATGCATTTTAGGATAGTCAAAACAGTCTTAAAGCTCTAAAACAGTCTTATAACAAGCCATATATTAATAATTGAGGAATAGAACAGTCTTACGTGAATGAATAGAGAAATCACTTGCACTTAGCAAGTGAGGAATAACTGAACTCTGCATTCTATCTAGTGAAGTCTAGGAAAAGCCAAATCAGGAGCCTGACCAGTAAAATACAGACTGAGCAATTATAGGCCAGCTGACATTTTCCTGTTTGTTCAAAGCTTTCTGTATTAATCTCTCTCTTTCTATCTGAGCTAATTTTGGGGCTCCTGAGCGACCCAGATAGTCAGTGCAACAGAGGATGTGGAGCCAAACCTGGAACTAAGTAAGGACCAGAGAAAGCTCCTCTCCGGAGTCCAGAAGGAAATTTACAATTCTTTTACCTCCGAGGACCACCTAGGGATGCTGGCTGTTGTTCTGATGTCACCAGACCCTATGAGTAGGGTTGTGGACTGCTTCAATCCCATGTGGGTTATCCAATAGGAAATTAAAAGCTAAAATTTTATATTGTTTCATATTAGCTATAGTTAGCTTTGATAAGCCAGTACAAGGGCTTTAAATACATAGGATTTAAAGGTGGAACTTCCCACATAATATGATATTGAGTTTATGATAAATTTTATGTACTTACCATCAACCAATATCAACAATTATCTAACCTTACATCTAATATGTCACATATCCTTGTTTTATTTCCTTAGAATTTTTTTGGAGAAAAATCTTAGACTTGATGGAATTCCTTTTATTTGCTCTATCTTTACAAAAAAGAGGTCTGTTGGCTTTATATTCTAACCCCAGTGCCATCAAAACCATTAAAGAAATTAATCACAATTTAATCTATCAAATGTGTATGTGAAGAGTGTCAACCTGTCTGATTGCAGATACGTAGGTGGATCAATGCACACATACGCATACGTGCATATGTACTGATGTATTTTCATTGGTTCATATAAGTCAGAATTAATACATTCTGAACAGTACACTTGGTTGACTGGTCACTTAAGTGTCTTTAAATTTAAACTACAGCTTATCCATCCTTAAAAAACACACACACAAAATTTGTCATTAGCCAAATTCCTTATCTTGCAAAGTTTTTCACACCCTGGATTTGATAATTGCAACATCTAGGACTCATATTGTCCCTTTCTTGGTCTCCTGCATCCTAATTAACTTGCAAAAGATCCACATCTGGGATGTTCAGTTCATTTGCCACAAGCATGTGTGGCATTGAACACTTAAAATATGGATGCTATAACTGGGGTAATGAATTTGTAATTGTCTGTAATTGAATTTATTGTAAACTTAAAATCTGATGCTCTAGTTGCTGTTGGGAGACTCAAGCATGGTTGAAACAACTGTGATATTTGGATCTGCTTTTCTAACAGTATATTCTAAAAAAAAATGCTTTTTACCAATGAAAATTTGGCAACCAGGTTGAGCATTGGTGAGCATGAAATGTATAGATAGCATTTCAATGAGGTAGTGTGAAAAAAAACATGAAATATCACACTATATATCTTACATTGATAAGCTAAAACTGTGGCTTGAATACATTGGGTTAAATAAATCATTCTTGTAATTAAGCATACAAATTTCATTTTTCCTATTACTTATGATTATTAGAAAATCTTAAGATATCTGACTTAATATATGTAAACTAATATATTTACTTATTTTATATTTCTGTATAAATACATATTAATACATTTCTATTAAACAACATTGATTGGACTTAATTAGATTTAGATATTTTTGAGTATATAAGAGTAGTTCACAGTTAATGATGTGTATCTCCCACATAAGCATATTGGGATGCTCATGATCAATTGTCATATAATGACTGAGCCAGCAGCCCATCATCACCAACTTTCTTGTCAGTTTCTTCCCTAATGCTTTTTGCATCATCAATGACTACGACTTTAATTTTTGTGTCACTGGAGATTGCAAAATTGATACATTCCAGTTCTGAGCTCTGTTTTCTGTTTTCATTGCTCATATTTCTTATATAATGAATTTCCCTGTAATACCTTTGTTTTCCCCCTGAAGCACAGTTCATAGAGATAAAATGGGATAAATGTTTGTTTCATGCCCTATGTTTACTAGTTTTCACAATAATAGGTTACTCTGAAAAAATGAACTTTTTCACTGTTTTGTTTTTGTTTTTAGAATCATCATGATCTAATGGATTTGAGCAATCTGATGTGTTGCAATCAATTGTAGTTATTGCTTTTTTGATGCCACAAATTGTCTTGATGTGGCTGGAGGGAATCCTTATAAAATTGGCATCCAATTCTTTCTGTTTTGAATCTGACAGCCCATGAAACTTCTCACTTTGTGAAATAAGAAATTCATGCAGGTCTCTTATTCTTGTTTAGGGCTAGAATCAGTGGTTTTTTTTTCCCCAAAGGGCTGTGGTTCCTATGGAAATCATAGAGGCAGATCACAATTTGAGTGCTAACAGCTCTGTATTTCTGGCTGGGATGTTATTTCTAAGCTTTTTTAATGGACAGAACTAAAAAGTATTACTTTTTCTAAGAGAAAGTTCAAGCTAAAATATACTAAGATGCCTGATTCAAATTTATAATGACACAATCTCTTTAGCATTTAAAATGTGTTACCTATGTCACACTTTCCTTGTGCCATTTTTGTTGGGTTCATTTCCCACTGGTATCGCACAGGGATGGTGTTGAAGTTAACTGAAAATAGTGATTTGTTTGTCAGCACAGATCTTGATACATTGTTAACATATATTTTTTTTGTTTCCAATGGCTGACATGTTAAAATTTTGGTTTAATTCTGTCTCATACATATACATATGTATGAAAATATACATACCTTGATAATAAACTCCATGAAACAAAATATATTCAGAAAGGTCTGATTTCGTCACTCTGCCATAGTGTATTCTTATTTCAAATGATTGTTTTACCTTCCAAGTGTAGTGGGAGGCTGAATTGTCTTCTGCTGTTGACAGGGAAATTCCCTATTAATTTAGATGCTGTCTTACACTGTGCACTCCTGACAGCTGTAGCTAAGCTACTATTTTGTTTTCAGTCCCCTCTGATAGTTCACAAAAGGTTGACTAGACTTACAGATTCACCCCTCAATCTATTTGGCAAGCATCCAGTGCCTTTAGCCCTTTCTTCAGGCTGTTTTGTAAATATTGAATGGAGATGCAGACTAATGCTTGATACAGATCTACAATCTGTCCTGTTTTTTTGCCTTTTTAAAGTTTTGACAGTAACAACAATATTCTCAGAGGTGGATGTGCTGGCACTGTGGTGAAGTGAGACAGTCTTCCTGGGATTTACTCTTCCTGATGGGAACCACACCTCGAGTTCTTGTGTCAGAGTCTTTCTGCCCTTCTTGGTAACAGTAGAGTTTCTTAGAACAGATATTTTTATGAAGTCATGAGTTTTTAAGATACAGGCAGAGAAGGGTAAGTTAATTCTGCACGAATGTGCAAGGACCAAACAGAGAAAAAAGGCACCCAAGGTTGAAAGTCTGACACAGGAAAGGAGTAGAACCTGGCTTTGGGAGGGTCCTGATGTATGTACCTGTGTTAGGCCTTGCACACTTGATCTCATGCCTAATAACTACTTTCCTCTTAAGGACAATAGAAATGTCCTGTTTTTGTAGATGAAAAATCAAAACAATGTTTAGAAACTTGTTGTTTAAAACTATCATTTAGTGGAAGAGCAGTGTCTCAATTAATCATGGTGGCCAGGGAGTAGCAAACTCTGATGAAATGAATCATTCATTTGCCTACAGTTATAAATTACACACTTACAATTTTGACTTGTCTTACATTGTTATGGAAAAAATGTAAAAATCTCTTACTTCACCAGTAATTTTCAGACGAGTGTGTGTTTCAGTGGTTTATTTTAATTATAAAATATTTTAAAGTCATGATTTCATTTCACTGATAATGTCAATAATTTAATATGTGATACAGTCATCTTGGTTCACCTCTTGACTGACATTTGTCCATGGAGCTTTTATATATATATCATATAAAGTATATTATATAAATAACATAGATTTAAATATAATATATAAAATCACATGATGTATGTTATATAAATATATTTATATATTATATGCATACATATATTTCATAATGCAATATATACATATATATCTTAAAAATTAATGTAGAACATTTTTTATTTTTGGTTGTGGTCTAACGCTGAAACAGCCAAGACAATGCATGAATGCTGTATCTACTGAGTGAAACCAGAATGACAGGCGAGTGTTATGACAACAAAGAAACCAAGATATCAGCAAGTATTACATAATAGTAGGAAAATTGGAGCATCACAAGGCAATTCCAGGAAAGTCAAGCTGAAATCAAATGACAACACTGTGCTTGTCTTGCTTGCATTCTCAGTGGGAGTGAAACTGCATAGTCCATGTCACATTAACTAATACAACCTTAAATTTTATTTATTTTAAATCTTATGCATATGTAAAAATAAATTTTTACTTGAATTATGATAAGTTCAAATATGCTTTAAGATTAAACTGCATATTATAAACTTTATATTGCATTAGCACTGCACCGTATGTTATTTAAATCAACACTATATGTCCATGATAACTTATTTTTTGTTTAAAATTTTATCTGCATGACCCAAATTGGATGAATAGATAACTCATTTCCAGCTGTATGCAACTGAACTACAGAGCCATCTTTGTTGAAAACACTCAACATTACAGAAATCAAAACATAGGATTTTCAACAATGCAATCATTCAATTATTTGTGCAAGAATCGCTGTGACCCTACCATTTAGTAGAACACCCATCTGAGCTTTACAGATGCCATGGAACAGATGAGAGTGTTGTTGTGGAAAAGAGGTGGAGCGCAATGGACACAAACTTTCATTATGTGAAGGTGAGAAGAATGTGATAGGTATGGAGGATGGAAGTGTATTACAAATAGAGCATACAAAAAGTATAAAAGCACTACCTAATGACTTAGGTAAGCAAAAATATAGAAAAAATGCCATTGCCAACTCTTTTTTCTCTCTATACTCCATAGCATAGAAAGAAGAAAGTTGCTTAAATTTGTGAAAAAATGATAAATTTCAAGATGAGAGATAAATTGAAATACAGAAGGTTAAAATGAGATTTATATAACAACTGTTCACTAGATAGCAACTTTTAAATGACTAACAAATATCCAAATAATCTTCCCTAGATAATGTATATCTTTAAAGAGGTTAAAACCTGGGAGAGCATGATTGGATAATGTTAATTGTCTGAATTCCAATTAAATGGACTTATTTCACTTGTTTATTTGACATTTAGTATAACAGAAAGCACATTGAGCAGGTTGCTTGGAGTAGGTAATAGGGAACAACCTGCTTAGCACTTACACACACTTTAAAACTATTCAGTTATTATCCTCAGGGAAGTTACACTTTTGCTGAAACTTACATTTGAATTATTCCAATGCTAAGAATTGTAATATATAGACATTATCCCATGATATAGAGGGGATTTGATTTACCAGCTGAGAAAAATTCTCAATAATTTTTGCTGTCTGGATATTTAAACTTGATTTCATATTAGTCCATTTCCTTTCTCCTCAGAAAGGAAATCTATTTCATTTTACTTACCTCAAGATTACTCAAATTTATTAGACAACAGACCTTTGTCATTATTATTTTAATATCATTTTAACATCCATAACTTCAGGAAGCATAGAGCTAATGTGTTCATGTAATGTGATACTTAAGAGAACTACAAATGAAGCAGGATATATTTCAAGGTGGGAGTCATATCTTGTTTAGTGTAAATATCTTCTGAGCTCATTTGCTCTTTATTGATGTCGACTAGCTATGTGATGTAATGTAGTTTATGCTAATTTGAAAATTATATCAGCATAGCTAGAATAAGTTTTTCAAGCTTTCTATTTTTCTGCACATAAAACTATGAATGTATAATACATACACACATATATATGTATTTCAGCATTTCAGTGGTAGGTACTTCAAAAGGTTTACAGAAAAATAATTGAAATGTGTGTTTATTCTGTGCAAAATTTTTTGAAATCTATTAATACTTTTTCATGATACAGATTCCCATGAGTTTTTTTAAAAAAACTTTTATACACACATAAATACACAAATAAATTGATGTATCTTTGTGTATACTATGTGTATCCTAGATGATGGTATAAATAGAATCTTTTGAAAGATTTAAAGTAAATTTAATAATATCTGAAGACTCATGCATCTCTTTATAAATAACTGTTTTTATAAGGGAAACTAACTTATCAAGTACATAAAATCACAAGCAGAGAATGTTTAGAATATTCTAACAGAGTTTCTTGAGAAATTTAAGTGCTTTTTATGTATGTATCTGACTCAGGTGTTTAAATATATCTCATGTTTTAAAGGCATGCTGATCTTTTTCATGCTTTGTCAAAAACCTATAAATCACTATAAACTCTTTGTAAGAGATATTTAGAACTACCACCATATTCCAAAATGTGTTCAAAACTTAGTACAGGTGCCCCATTTCTGAGGTGCTATCCTGTGAATGAACCTGTACTAGCACAAGTGATTCATATGGGCACCAGGTCATGTCCCAGCTGCTCCACTTCCAATCCAACTCCCTGCTTTTGACTTGGAATAGCAGAGAAGGATGACCCAAGTCCTTGGGCCCCTAAAACCATGCGGGACACCCAGAAAAAGCTCTTAGCTCGTCCTGGCTTTGAATCCACTCAGCTTTGGCTGTTGAAGCCATTTGAGAAACACGCCAGTGGATGGAAGACCTCTGATTCTCTGCCCAACCCCTCTGAAAAATCTTCCTTTCAAATAAAATTAAATAAATCTTTAAAAAATTGATCTTAGTGAAACCACGGTGTCTGAAGGTATGGCAATGGAATGTGATTATGCTGGATTAGGTTGCAAGGATAATGACAATGTAATTGAATCACTGTTTCTATTTAAAGAAAGATACATGCTTCATGGTTCAGTATGGGATCCTTTCTCTGTGAGTTATGTTATCCACCACCTTCATTAGATGCCAGGCTAATGGGGTTCCCAATCTGAGACAATTCCTCAACTCCAGAAGCTGCAATTAACGCATTTCTTTGTCCTCTCCTCTCCTCTTCTCTTCTTTTATCTTCTTTTTATTTATTTTCTCTTCTTCCTCTCTCTACCCCCTCCGCTTTCTTTAACATTTATTTACTTTTATTGTCTATTGGAAAGGCAGGTTTTACAAAGAAAGGAAAGGGCCACGAAACAGAATATTTTGTCCATGGCTTTACTCCCCAAATGGCCGTAATGGCTGGCAATGGCTCCTCTGAAGCCAGAAGCCAGGAGATTGTTCCAGGTCTCCTTGGATGCAGGGTCTCAAGGCTTTGGACCATCTTCTATTGTTTTCCCAGGACATAAATGGGGAACTGGATGGGAAGTAGAACAACTAAGATGCAAACAAATGTCCATGTGGGATCCCGGCATTTTCAGGTTGAGGATCATAAAATTAAGCCACTTTACCAGCTCCAGTATCTTGCTTTCTAAATAACTCCTGCTAGATATTTTTCAATAACAAACTACTGAACTAATAGAATATCCATCTGAAAAAAATCTTAGAAACATAAATGGCAGATTGCATATACGTGTTTTGGTATTCAGATGGAAACATGTCTGTGGTATATCAGTGTGCAAAAAAGTAAAATTGAATGTCATTTGTTGAGAGTGATTTGACTAAATAAACAGAAAAGTCAGTAAAACTGCTTTTAAATAGATTGTCCTCCAGTAAGAATTCTCAACAGAGTAAATACAATCATTATCAACAATATTTATTTCTGGATTCATACTACAGCCGCCATGGCTTCAACTTGCACTCAAGTTCATGAAAGAAGGAATGGAGAAAGAGACAGGATCAAGAGAAATATTGTTTATTCATTAAAATCCTAGGCTCTACAATGAGACTTCATGGCTGAAGCCAAAATTGCCACTTTTTACCTCAAGGAACTAGAGAATGTTACTTTTCCTCCTTGGGATTCAAGTTCCTTGTGTGTAAGACAGACACCCTGTTAACACCTACATGTGTAGTTATGAATACTCAACAATGACTTGAAAACCCCCAGAGCTGTGCCATGTACATTTGAAGTAGTGTATGTATGATAGTTATTTTTATTTTGTGCCAGATTTTATTTTTATTTGAGGAGGAGACTTATCACAGTATATATATTTTCATTCCTCTTTAGCTGTACCTCTTTTTTGATTCTGAATAGATGAAGGTAATTCAAGAAGTTCTTGCAGACACACATAGAGACAGATCATGAAAAATACATTTTCAGGCTATGGAATCAAAATATCCATGATACTTATCTGCAGGCTGAGAAAAAGGAAGACTGGCAGCATAATTCAATTGGAACCTGAAAGTGGAAGGCAAAGTGAGGTGTCCCTGCACAAGCACTCAGGTATGAGAACAAAAAGAGCAAATCCATCCTTACTCTTTTTTTTCTGTTCAGATCTTCAGTGGATTGCATGATGCTTACTGGCATCGGAAAGGACCCACTGCTTTCCTCACTGTACAACTCAAACGCTAATTGTATTCAGAAACATCCTCAAAGAGACACCAGAAATAAGGCTTAATCTAAGTGTCCCATTGCAGCTCATCCAAGTTGACACAAAAATTAATCATTACAAGGATATTTATTTGTCTTTTTTATCCTTTTCTAGTACTTGAAGGTTTTTCAATAGGCTCTAACAACTGTAAAAATTTCATTATCTTGTCAAAACAAAATTTGAGAAAAAACTTCCTTGATCCAGATTTTAACTAATGAATTTATCAAGTGACCTTATAAAAAAATATGGACAAATCACTTTTTAAATTGACATCAGGGCTGTAGTTGAATTGTGTTGTATACGTATCTAATTTTGACAGTTGTGAATCTGATTAAGAATTGTCAGAGAGTGGGACCTTCTCTTTCTCTCCCACTCTCTCTCTCTTTCTGCAGGGTTCCATAACTGGAATGCCATATGGGCATGTCTGGCACAGCCAGGGAGCACTGGCAGCATGTGGTCCATGGAAGGGGAATAAATAGGCCAGTGCTTGATTTGTCTGTAGTCTTGGAGAGAAACAAGGATAGAGTAGCAGAAGAGCCACACAGCTGATCGCAGCCCAAAGTTTAGATCCACAGAAATTGGGAGACAAGACATGATTGTCCAGCTAAACTGTTAAGTTTTAGGCCGGTTTTGCATACAGAAAATCTCGGACACAGAGCAATATGTAGCCGGTAAAAAATTGCATCTAAAATATTCTATATCTGAATTGCAGCAATTTTTCATAGGAAGATAACAGAATGTATAGCAAAAAGTAAAAAAAACCCCACAATTTTGGTTTATAGAGGAATATCTATGTCTATTTTTGGTTGTTTATTTCTAAAAGTAGATATTCATAGACAATACTTATTTGTTATAGATGTTGGCAGACCCATCAGAAATGACAGTTGCAGTGAAGAGAGAACATTTAATTATAGAACATTGTTAGCACACAGGATTTCAATGATGTCACCAAATGAACTCTTGGACTAGAGAAGTGATGCATGCTGACATCATCAAGTGAGAAATGATCAGTTCCTGACCACAGCAATAGGAAAGCCATATGCTACTCCTTCTGCTACCAGCTGGGATAGCATAGAACGAAAGACAGGAGCATCCAAAGAATATAAATATGTTACATGTAAAGAAGGAAGAATTTGCTTTGCTTCATGTTCATCTACCATAAACAAAGGAAACATTAAGAAAAACAGTTAATGATTTTGAACTATGTTTCCCAGGATTAGCTAAAGCTAGTGATTACTATTCAACAAACCCTGGCTTTATTCTTAAGAAGGGAAAATGCAGAGTCTGTTTCACACTGCATATTGCCTGCCTTTCTGCCCATGAAAAAAACAAAGTATATATTCTCAAAGCTGGGTATGGGCTTTCCACCAGAGATCCCTTATTTGAGAGGAATTCTATGCAGGAGGCATTGCTACCAGAAGAGATTGCCATAGAAAGAGACTTGTATGCATTAGAGCCTCTGATGGGAAAAAGCGTCGTAACGCCAGATGAGAGCAGACAGACCTAGAGGACACGGCTCCATGCTGGGAACTGAAGTCGGATGTTGTTGAAGAGCCATCTCCAAAGGTCCTACCACCAGATGAATCTCTCAGTCTGGAATACCTGGCCTGCCCCTCCAGCCACGCTCCTTTCACTCAGTGTAAACCTAGAAATACAATGGGAGCAGTAGCCCAGAACAGGCTACACTGAACTTCAGATAAGTAGGGATTCTGAACTAGAAGGCAGTCTAAAGCGTTGATACTTTATGGGGCCTGCCTAAAATGTGTCGCTTTAGGAAATAAACACTCACATAAGAGTAAGGCTGGGGGAGAAAGGAGATGTTGTTATTGTTATTGTTAGTGTTGTTGGCATCGTCATTATTACTAGTGCATTATCATTAGTACTCAGAGATTTATGTCTGTTAGTTTTGTTTCCTTACTATAATGAAATACCCAATGGTGAGTACTTACCAAGATGGAAAATTGATTTAACTCAGAGTTTTAGAAACTAGGGCTCTGGATCTGTCAAGGGCTATCTTAGAGTCACTACGCTGATGGCAGGTGTTTGAATGATAGGAAGAAATCAGAATTTGAGACAGGAAGTCGTCAGTGATGCATGGAACAATCTACTATCACAAAAACTACAGATCCCCCTAAGAACTACCTCATTGCCTGCCAAGGGCACATCCCCATTTCTACTCCAGTGCAGAGTTAAGGACTTCAACAAAGACACTGTGACACACAATGCCTAAAATATTTATTACCTGGCAACTTACACAAGAACTTCACTAACCTCTGCTATAGGATGTCTCATGAGTTTCCTGACCAGCATGCCCCAAGACCACTGAGTGGTGCGATGATGGTGTTCTTAGGCCACAGAACCACCAGAAACAAACTGGTGAAGGATGTTCCTTTATTGGGAAGTAATTACAAGCTTTTATAAAGTTTTTTTTAAAAAAAAGTGGGGATGGAGGAAGGCAGAAGGGTGGTCCCAACAATACGCCCACCCAACAACCATTGTGACTGGCTAGTAAGCATGCCTGTCTCTCTGGATCGTCCAATCACAGATCACGTTCCACTCTCAGGGCTAAAAGCTGTGGCTCAAACTACGTACTGGTAAACTGAGATTCACTTGCACGCAAAAGCACCTGGGCTGAAAGCTATGCCTTGGAACATACTTATTACATGTGTCTGATGGACAATAAGGGTCATATTTGACTTCTTAGAATTGCTTATCAGAGAAGTCTTAAAGCAGCTCATCTGAGGATAGAGAAGAGAGGCTGCAGTGCAGACAACTGCTCTCACTACATGCCCAGTGAACAGGCCAGACTGAGGTCTGGATTAACCAAGTTATTATCAGGGGATTCCACCAGGACACGGTGTGCTGTGTGCCTACGGCCTTCCACATGGGCTAAGCAGAGATCAGGGGCAGTCTCCCACAACGATGCTGGAAAGTAGGCCCCTGAACTGTGGATGAGCAACAATGAGAAAGTTCCAATGCCTTTTCTAAAACTCATGAGAGTTAGCTAAGTTAGCCCGTAGGAGCGTTTTTTTTTTCTACTGCTGCCTTTCTTCAATTGTAAACATAGCTACTGGAATAGTTATTTAACCTAGTTGTGTCTGCCGTAAGAGTGCCAGGGTTGGATTACTAGCTTCAGCTCTTGATTCCAGCTTCCCACTAATACAGAGAACGTGGGAGGAAGCAACAATGTCTCAATTAATTGGGTTTCTTTCACCTTGAGAGAGACCTAGGTTTAATACCCTGTTCCTGGATTTGGCCTCAGCCCAGCCCCAGCTGCTAGAGGCATTGGGAGACAGAACCAGTGGATGGGAGCTCTGTCTTCCTATCTGTGTATTCCAGTATTTCTTGCTCTCCCTGCTTCTCGAATAAGTTAATTAATTAAGAGCTGTGGTTACTATGTACATGTGTTCAACTATATACATTGGTTCTTAACATATGCTATCCCTAAAACCAAAGTCATATAGAAAAGCATGGCAGTAACATAGACTAATTCTCAGTGGTCCAATGCAATATGATTTTCAAGTTCTAACAGAATCTTAAAATTCAATTTACCAATTTGTGTAACTTAAAAAAAGAATAGCTTTTTTTTCTGCAGGTCAGACATGTGATACAGCACTATTGATGACATGTGTCAAGAATAGACATCATCCATTGCATCAGTTCTTAAAGGAATGAGCTGAGACATAATCCAAGAACATCAAGTCCTAGATGAAGGTGACAAATATTAAATTACATTGACACTAAAGAGAGAATATACATATAAATGGATGGGAAATCGACTCACTAACTTTTTATTATATCATTCTAAT
Source organism: Ochotona princeps (assembly GCF_030435755.1). Taxonomy (NCBI): domain Eukaryota; kingdom Metazoa; phylum Chordata; class Mammalia; order Lagomorpha; family Ochotonidae; genus Ochotona; species Ochotona princeps. Next base: position 63,415,642 of record NC_080841.1, on the reverse strand, counting down.
GTCAAATATGAGAATTCAGTCTCACTCATATATATATAATTTAAGAAAAAAAACAACGCTTAAAGGAGCAAACACACATCATTAAAGTTTTAGTAGAAATAAGATGATCACATCAAATCATACATAGAAATTTGAGGAGTTTAATGATCATCACCAAACTTAATGGAGAAATCACTGGTGGATGGGGAAGTTGCATACTCTGTCCTTGGTGGAGCCATAGCCACCACCTCCGAAATTGGGGGTTAAATAAGTTTTTGATCAAACATACATATGTGAGAATCTTGGTCAAGCAGCAGAGTGTTTAAATCTGTTCACAACATCTACCCAGGGATCCAGTATTACCTGGGGGTGTTTTCTTCTCTGCACTCTCAACTCTTTCCCAAATACATCATAGAGATGGAAACAAATGTGGCGGAAGATTGCAAGTAACAGCTGTGAGTAGATATTCTGCATCAGTTTGGAAGCATGATCCAAACCAGGGGACTAAGTCAAGGAGGTTTTCCAGGAAGCATCCACCTCCCTCCTCAGAGAAATCCTTTCTTGGATTCTTCCAGAACCCTTAACTGTAAAGCCTTTTTTTTTTATCATAACCTGTGACTTCCCATCAAGACACTGCTTGTCATTAGCTGGAAAAAAATATCTAAAAAAAAAAACAGGCATTATGGGTTCAGTCACATCAGCTAAAGTTGTTGGTCTGTAAGCTTTGCTATGCAGATTAATGTATTTTAAAGATTCATTTATGTATTTTCATTCAAAATGCAAATTATAGAAAGAGAAGGAGAAACAGAGAGACAAGGTCTTCTACCTTTTGGTTCACTCTTCAAACAGCTGCAAGAGCCAGAGTTGAGCCGATTTGAGACTGGGGGCCACAAGCATTTTGGGGCTCTACTAGTATGTGACTGCAGGGTACCAAGGACTTCAGCCATCCTCCTCTTGTTCCCCAGGCCATGTGCAGAGAACCAGAGTGTAGATGGAGCAGCTGGAACAAGAACAGGTGTCCATATGGGATGCCAGCACCACAGGGTGAAGAAGTAGCTTGCTATACCAATGTGCCAGCTCTGAAAAGATCAAAGCTTTTAAGACCATTTGCCCAAAGTAGAATAGTCTTGGACAGCTCCTGTCATTCTATCAGTGGGCAGCCAGTGAGTCCCTGGAGCTGGACATCACACAAACCATACCCATCAAATATCTTTTTGTAGAAATTGGAACAAAATAGGAGCCCGTTGGAGAGGAGGGAAACAATGACACCCCCTCCTCCCGCAAAAAAAAAGAAGACACCAAAATCCTGGGCATTTTATTTTGTTTTGAAAACAGACCTTCTGGTTAAGGAGAAAAATGGCATCATTGTTCTGTTCTTGATGAAGGGGACATAAGCTGTAGCTGCTTGAGCAGTGATATCATAGCAAGGTCAAGGTCCGGGACTCACCCATGGGAGCCTTGAGGGCCTCGCTGGCAGGGGCAGGGGCAGAGATACAACAGGAAATGGCTCTGTTGAGGAGGAAATAATCATTTAACACAGAATTGTCATTTGCTGTGATTGCGTGGGATGCCTGTGCTAAAATGGCTCATTTCAGAAGAGTTGAACAACTTCTGAAAGTGTGTGTGTGAGCATTGTTTGTCCTTCACACTCCCACCACCACTCAGCCACCAGGGTGAAGGACTGGTCAAAGGTTGGAGAAAGGAAATGAGTCTTTAAGTGAAATGCACAAAATGGGCTTGCATGTGCTGTCTGGAAGATTTTCCCTCCCAAGGAGTAGTTCCCACCCCCAGTCCCATAGATGTCAATTGGAGTAGAACGGCTATGTTATCAGAAGGACACGGTAAGGGTCACTATAGCAGAAATTTTAGTCCAACACCCTAAATCTGACAAATCCCTTCCTCATGAGAGAAGTCCCCAGTTCCCAGAGTTACTCAGTTGTTTAGAACTTTCCCTTCTTCCTTTGTAAGATAGGGATGAAAAGATAATTTCTCCAGTGCCTGCTACACAATCAGCAGGACCCTGTGTAAAATGAAAATGTGAAGGCATGAAAAAAGATGGTTGAGAATTATAAGGCAGGAACAGAAGGATCCAAACAACACTGGGAGAGTGATCGTCAGCTAGCCAGGTGACCTGTTCATGAAATCAGCCTAACGTACTTTGCCAAGGTCAGTTGACCAAACAATTGTGTGTGTGAAACTAGAGCTTAGCTAGCTCTTAACAGATCCTCAGTGAATGAGTGTTTAATTCAAAGAGATGGCAAGGAAGGAAGGAAAATATTCCTATGGAAATCATCTAAAAGAAGATGCAGCCCACATGTGAGAATGAACTGTGCAGATGTAGGAGCATGGGTTTACTTATCCTGCCTTCCTCAACAGGAAAACACAGTAGAAGTAAGGATTTTGTTGCCATCATTCCTGAAGATGAAGAGGAAGTTTGATGACATCAATGTCCAGGCAGCTGCGGCTGAGTACAAGACAATGGAATTCAGTTCTCCTAGAAAGAGATTTCACACACTTGGAATGGAGAATACAGGTCTTGCTTAGAAAGAGGAATATCAGAAATGACAACCAATTTGGTCTTCACCAAATGTTGCATTGGTATCTTTACCCTAATGCTATACATGAAAATTCATCATTGGGTACAAACATTTTTGGAGCAATATTTTTTCCATGCATTATTATCTATAAAGTGCAACTAAAGATGTCATAAAAAGCATGAATACTTTATATGCCCTTAAAATATTTTGCAGAAACCTCCTGTGTCACCACATAAACTATGTGTGGATTTCTCATGCACCGGACAATGTTTACACAGTATTTTCAGCCCATAACTCCGGAAAACTTCCATAAATTTCTTCTCTCCTGCATGAGAGTACTTCCTTTCATCTATCCTAAAACTACACTGTTCAAACTTCAAAGACAACCCTATCATTCAAATATTCTGCGATTTGGCTAACAGGCCCGTGATCATGTTAGCAGTGCCTTTCATGCATCTATAAACTTTGATCATTTCTTCACCTCACCCTTCATCTTGTTCCAGACAAAAGAGCCCTAATTTTTTTAGTCAGCTCTTACACAGAAGGCATTCCATCCATTTTATCACTACGTTCGCTCCACCATCCTTTCAGTACTGTAATGATGTAGCTGTATACCTAATCAGGGCAGAAATCAAAAACACATAGAGTATTCCAGGTAAAGGCTGAATATGGTTTTTGGAGAGTAGGAAAGTATTTTGAGTATTTTGTTTAAACTACAGGTGACATCATTCCAGAATCTGTGAGCCTCTTCTCCGGAATTAGTACCACAGTAGCCTGCTTTCCCAACAGTGTGTAATTCAAATCCATGAGTCATCATTGTAAGACCACAGTTTAGATAATCCTTCCAGAACTTCCTTCCACCTGCCCACACTTAATTGTATGGGCCATTCCCCCGAACCCCGCTTCTTCTAAGCACAGTTAGCTCCTGACTGTTCTTGTTCCTTCATCTGTCTAATTAAAAACAAAAACACATTTACAATTGGAGTGAGCAGGAACACTATTAACTTACAAAATTTCTGAGCATTTACCTCACATAAAGAACACAGAGATGAAACAAACTGTGAAGGATGGAATTAAATGTTAATTCCAAATGTGTGTCTAATCTGACCTCAGGTTTCTTTCGTAGACATTAGCAACTATAACACAAACTCCATGAGGTTTTATTTCTATCTGTTCACTTAGGAAATTTAGTGCCTCGTTCCTATCAGTGACCCTCAACAGCTACTGTACTTTGACTACAAAGAAATCTCTGGTTTGTTAATGTTGCAAATGTTAACGATCTGGTAAGATCAAATTCATTAGCTCTTGACATACTTATAGGGAAAAAGACTTTCGTTGCGTCATGACTATCTTGAAGAGCTCAAAGCTTATCTTCATTGTGCCACAGTATTTCATAAAGTCACTGTGTTTCATAAACTTACATTTGATGCCCTGTGTATTTCAGAAAATTTGGGAAACAAATAGAATGATCACCATGTCTTTAACAAAAAGGGATTCTCTATTACTTAACTTGATTGTGTCTCTTAGCTCTGTGGTGGGATTGAGGTGTGTTGAGAAATAGTTCTATACCAGCAGTGCACTCTCCCTGACTAAAAGCTCCCTTTCCTTTTTTCACACCAGAGCTTACAGGACGGGAAGGACAATAAACAGTAACGAAAGAACATCGGACAGAACAGTGGCTTATTTCTAATGTGCTAATGATGTAACCAAATTCATCTCTTGCTGGTAGGAGCTTTTAAATTCTTTTTTTAAAAAGATTTATTTATTTTATTACAAAGTGAGATATACAGAGAGGAGGAGAGACAGAGAGGAAGATCTTTCATCTGATGATTCACTTCCCAAGTGAGCGCAACGGCCGGTGCTGTGCCGATCCGAAGCCAGGAACCTGGAACTTCCTCCAGGTCTCCCACACGGGTGCAGGGTCCCAAGAATTTGGGCCGTCCTCGACTGCTTTCCCAGGCGACAAGTAGGGAGCTGGATGGGAAGTGGAGCTGCCGGGATTAGAACCGGTGCCCATATGGGATCCCAGTGCGTTCAAGGTGGGGACTTTAGCCGCTAGGCCATGGCGCCGGAGCTTTTAAATTCAACATCATCTTGAAGTTAGTTCCCACTCATAGCTTGAAAGTTCTGTTTCTCAAATGATTACACTCAGGATTTAGTGATTTCAGATTCCTCATTGAGTTTACCTAGAATGCTCACAATATTATGAACTGTCAAGACATTTTTGAGATACGAGATTTAAAGCATGCCTTTAAAGTATGGCTTCATCAGTGGGCTTCTAGGAAAGTTTTCATATTTTAACCAGAGAGGAAATCATTTTTCTTCTTCCTCCTTGTTTTGCACATCTACCAGTTTTATTAAGGAGGCTTTGAGTATTGAAATGCAATGATCATTTTACTTGACATTAAATCTATGACAAACCATCTCCTTTAACCTATAAAAATATTTAAAGTATCATCTTGAATGTGCAAACTTTAAAACAGAAAATATTCACTAAGTGGGGTATGTGTACTGTGGAAGTGTTTGATCTTATTTGAAGGTCAAAGCAAACCGTGTAGTGGAAAAAGTGATTTTGATTGCATTCTCCAGGCCAAACTCCAAACCTTTTGATTAGTTTTGCAAGGTATCACTATCTAGAAACTTTGTCCACTCTACTCACTAACAGGGTTTGTATTTCTCTTCAACAAGTTTTTATACTGATTTTTGTTAGCAAATTTACCAATCTTTAGTTACAAGGTACTAAGATACTGTTCACTGTTCTCCTTTTGGAGCACAGTCATATTAACAACTCCTTGTTTTCTGGTTTGCAGATATTTGGGTTTACAAATGTACCTGTTTTGAATAGATTCCACCCTTTCACCCTTAAGTTCTTACTGAAAACCTGTAGAGGATACCATCACCAATCCCAGGAGGAATTTCCAATGAAGTTAATACAAATCCTGACTTACATACTCAGCCCCTTGACTGACTTTGGCTTGTTCCTCTTAAAGCCTTGTTCACCTGGTGACTGAGGATTTGGTGTGAGCATACTATCCAGAAAAGGAGACTGAGCAAGGCATCCTGGAGAACTGGAGTGAAGCTTAAAGGTTCAAATTTCTGACACACATGTTTCTCAATGCACTCATCCCCATTTGAAAATCCAGGCACTCATTCCTCCTCACCAGTGCCTTGAGAAAGCAAGGTAAAATAATTAATTTGAAAGCTCTGATGAATACTGAAAACTTACAGCTATTTGAACCAAAAATATAAGACTTCTCATTTCAAATAATTGCTTATAGTGAACATAATGATATTAATAAAAGATAAACAAAAGTCTCCAAAAATATTTTTCCATTTACTTTTCAGATAGTCAATTATTTCACACAAATATAGGTACTAACAAATAACACTTAGCATATAAATGAAGTATAACTATGCAACCAGACATGTGCATAGAGACATGCATCTCAAATACATTCCTATTCAAATAAATCCTGGGGCTTAAAAATTCAATTTCTAATAACTAATCATGCTACAGCTTTTTCTTTTCTATATTGTCATGTTTGCTTCCAGATGAGCTTTTAAGAAAGCACAAATAGAATAAACAAAATATTAAATAGACTTCAAATATCCAGGAAACTGTGGGTTGGTGTGGCGGCACCGCAGGTTAAACGGTTAAACTATGGCTGGTGATACCTCATTCCTTATCAGAGTGCTTATCTGCTTCTTAGCTGGTATCCTATTCATTCTCCTGAAGAGCAGCGGGTGTTGGCCCCATACCTGCTATTCACACAGAGACTCAGATCTTCTTCCTGAATCTTATCTTCAACTTGGCAAAGCCTTGGATCTTTTAGCCATGCTAGAAGTAGAAGACAGATTATTTCTGTCTCTTGCACTCATTCTCAATCTTTCACTCTCTAACTCCACCTTCCAAAATAAAACAAATCTTCAAAAATAAAAGGTGCTACTAAAAAAAAAATCAAAATCCATGAGATATAGTTTCCACTGATTTTGTTGGTGAACTGTGTTTCCTGTAGGCAACAAATAGATGGGTTTTGTTTTTTAATCCAGTCTATTTATCTATGATGTTTGATTGAGCTTAAGCCATTTATATTCAGGGTTAATATGTATGGGTGGTAATTTGGACCTGTCATTTTAGCTATGGGTTGTTCATTCATTTAGTCTTCTGTTGTCATTTTACTGGGATGTTCTTTGCATTTGCCTTTGGTTTTGGTTGTTGCTTTTCCTTTTCTATGTCAAGAGAACATATTGCAGCATCCTTTTGATTTTTTTTGTTAGTTCCAGTTCTTCAAAACACTTTCTACTGATTAAATTCTTCACTGACTCATAGATCATACAGTAGCATCATTTTCTTCAAGAAGGTTCTTGATTTTCTTTTTCATTTCTTCAGCAACACATTAGTCATTCAGCAGCATGTTATTTAACTTCATGGTGTTGTTAATTTCTTTTTTCTTCCTGTTGTTGATTTTGCTTTGTGGCTTCTCATTTAAGGGGATGTATAGTAGCTGTGTAATGGAAACTGTCATATCTAGTAACATGTTACTTAACTTTATGGCATTGTAAATTTCTATTTTTCTTCCTGTTGTTGATTTTGCTTTGTGGCTTTTCATTTAAGAGGATGTATAGTAACTGTGTAATGGAGACTAACATATACAGATTTTAGGATACAATGCAGTATGCATCTCTGCTTCCAGACTAAAGATGGACTCCTAATGAAACTGTTTACTATATGACAATAGGATGATGAATTCTTTGCCATTGTCCATGCCCACAATAATGGGCATATGACTGTGTATGAAGAACTATATCTTAGTAATGATGTAGGGAGACTCAGTGGGGGAGAGTGGAATTGGGGAGGGGATAAGAGAAACCCCAGGGGTCCATGGAACTATGTCATAAAATAATAACAATAATACTACTAATAATAAGATTTTAAAAAGTAAAAGATATTGTTCACATGGTACAGTACATGTACAGTGAAATTTTAAGATTTTATAGAATGCATAGTAATAAAAATAGCTTAGAAAATACTCATCCATCCATTCATCAAGTACTTGCTAACATTTACTGAATAATATCACTAACATGTTTGTTAAGTGACTTTTGCATTCAGAAAGCTCATGGTTATTAGGAAGGCAAATAATATCAAGCGACAATGAGTAAAATTTTAAAAGAAATGTATTTTCTTGAAAAATCCACAGCTGGTTGGCCTTGTGGTGCAGTGTGTTAAACTAGCACTTAGAATTCCAGCATCCTATACTACAATGCCAGTTCAAGTTCTGATTACCTGCTTCTGATCCAGTTCCTTATTATTATTTGTAGGAAGACAGCAGAAGACGGTAGAAATATTTGCCTCCCTGTCACCCACGTTACAGACGTGAATGGAGCTCCAGGCTCTGAGCTTATGCCTGGAGCATCTATGACTATTTCAACAATTTCAGGAAGGTACTGGCAGTTGGAAAATTTCTCTCTCCCTTGATTTTCTTTTTTCCTATCCTTCTATCTTTCAAGTGAATAAAGAAATCTTTGCAGATCCATAACAATTATGATATAATCTGTGAGCACATGAGCACAGATAGAAAATATGTCATTAACAGTATACTTCACTGTATCCACCAAGAAATTATACAATCCAGGGCAAGAGTTCAATGCACATTTGTTAGCATTCAAAATACATAACTAAGGTATTCTTGAAAATTTTATCAAAAACTTACAAATGATGTCACATGTTAATTAGGATGCTATCCTAACCCAGCTGTTAAAAACCAGGATGAATATATTGTAAGATACTGTATTCTGCCACAGAAAAAGATCAAATGTGAAAAAATAAGTGAATCTATTATGGTTCTGACACTGACCACTTTTTTCGAGTAGTTATTTTTAATAAAATTAATAGTTTTGCTGAAGAAAAACATAATTTTTGAATTTGGTAATATCGTAAATCAGAGGACAAGAAGAAAAATATTGTTATAAAGAGCACAGACTTGGGTAAGGATAACTTTGGAAGCATACAATTCAACAAGAGGCTAAAATCAGAATTGGGAGAAATGTGTTTGAAGGGGATCAACCATTTAATGTATTAGAAATGTTTTACAAGATTTGGCTTATATATGTCAAAATGTAAAGATCATAAATACACAAAGTATGAATCATATAAACAGACGATTGGCATGTGTTTGTGTGTGAGTGTGTGAAATCTTATCTGGGGCATTTACAAACTAGAAACAATAATAATAATAATAATAATGATAATAATAAAACTTCTGGCTGCCCTTTGAAAACTTTTGTACAATTATTGTTATATTGTGTAGATCTAATATCAAGAAGTATTTAATTCATTAGGGAAAAGCATAGTGGAAAAGAATCCCAGGAAATTTTCTTTAGAAATCTTTTTGTTTTATTGAACATGTGAAAGAGAAGCCTGTGGGAATATAATTGGAAATTGGAACTCAAAATACCTCATAAAATTCATAAGAATGAAGCGTAGTTTTATAGATTTTTTTTTAACCTCCGGATGTTTCAGAGCTTCCTTTTCTAGCATAATAGACATCCATCGTTTGTCATCTCTCTGGAATTTTTCCTTTCCCTTGCTGTGGTGCTGCAAAGGAAAGTCCTGGAATAAAGTAGTAACATAAAGTTGACTTCTACATTTTGTTAATGGCCTGTGCTTTGGGTACAGTGAAAAGAAAATCATGTTAAGAAAGGATTCATAGAAATATAAGGTTAATATTATTAACTGAAATTGTCATTTTCACAATAAACTTTAATGCAGGAACTATGTGTTAAGCTCATTCAACTCATGTAAATTTAATTTAGAGAGGGAAAAGACTAAGGGAGAGAAACAGAACAATTTACACAATTTCACCAATCTAGTCAATTCTCTTTCCCTATCCATTCAGTGTGTTTTTGTATTGCATATGAACATAGGCTAGTCTTACTATATGTCTGCTGTATCAATCTTTCCAGTTCTCATGTGCCAAATAATTTCAGAGTGATTATTGTATTTAACGGCTGCAGGCTTGTTTCGGTTCTATAAAACATTGTCCTCTGATTGCAAGCCAGTTGTCTCATTGGGTGCCTAGTGAGTGAAGTGACAAGTACCCTGTCCCATTATTGAAGGGACAATATGCAACATGAGAGGTCGTAAGAAACCGGACATAAGTTAGGTCTGATATAGTGTCACTTTCTGAAGAATTAGTACTAACTTACATAATCATTTCTTGTGTGTTGACCTTATAAACCAGGTATAAAAATGAAAAAGCTAAGCAAATCTAGATAAAATATGACTGAACATTTTTTTTTAATTTCAAAGCTAGAGTGACAGAGAGAGAGAGAGAGAACAGACAGAGGAAGGAAGAGACCTTCCCTGTGCAACAGCTAGTTACGCACTCTCATGTGGGCAGCAGGGGTCCTAACCCATGAGCCCTCTTTCTCTGAATGCCAGGAACATTAGGCAGAAAATAAGATTGTCAGTAGGGTAGCCAGGACTTAGAGATACTCTGATGTGTTGGCACTGTTTCAGGCAGAAGGTTAATCCACTGTGCAAAATGCAGGCCTCTGAAATGGGATTTAGTGTCAGTGAGTCTGTATCACCAACAGCAGGAAACCTATTTGTTTACTACTTTTACTATTTTGGAACTGGCTGCTTTTTACCAGATTCCATAATTAGTATGATTCATCCACATCTGCGTGGTTTAAATAAGAATAGATCTTGGGTCTTACCTATTTAACACAATGAACTTTCCAGAACAATGATATTTAAAAATAATTTGTTCCTATTGTGTCTCCTAAGTTGTCTTGCAGAACATTCTGTTAGTTTTAACCTTTTGATGGTTACATGCCAAGGTCATTCTCCACCAATAATCAAATTTTCCTATGAAGTCCAAAGCAAAGCTGAAAAGTCAAACTTCACCAAAGGCAAAATTGGAACTAAACTTCGAAACTGAACCAACCTTGGGACTCTTCTTTAACTCTCATTTCCCACTTTCCACCCTTCAAAGAGTGGTTGTTAATTGACTTTTTAACCACAATTTTTCATTTAACTGATGGGAAGTGTTACCCTAATAACTCAGAAATATTGATATTGCTAAGTTCGTGTTGAATTTAGTGTTACTGTTCTAGTGCTACTATTTTGGATTACCATCCTTGTATTATAACCCAGAAGTGCTACTATTACCATTATAATTTTGTGACTCTTAAAGAAATTTCAGGGACGGGGGCGGCGTGGCCTAGCGGCAAAGTCCTCGCCTTGAACGCACTGGGATCCCATATGGGCGCCGGTTCTAATCCCAGCAGCTCCACTTCCCATCCAGCTCCCTGCTTGTGGCCTGGGAAGGCAGTCGAGGACGGCCCAATGCATTGGGACCCTGCACCCGCGTGGGAGACCCGGAAGAGGTTCCTGGTTCCTGGCTTCGGATCGGCGCACACCGGCCGTTGCGGCTCACTTGGGGAGTGAATCATCAGATGGAAGATCTTTCTCTCTGTTTCTCCTCCTCTCTGTATATCTGACTTTGTAATAAAATAAATAAATCTTTAAAAAAAAGAAATGTCAATAGTATTATGACAACCATAACTCCTAGTAAGACACTGATCTGAGTTGCCACATCCAACCTCACTGAATAGGGGCTCACTTGACATCCCTGAGTTATATACCTAACTGATTCAATTATCAGGTGAATTAATAATAGGTTAGCTGTCTTGTGACACATGTCACATTAGGAGAGGAAATTGATTGCCTTGAAGAAATGTGGATAGATGTGTGTATAGAAACACATGGCAAGAATCGGCAGAACAATGTATGTCCAGATATGAATGCTATATGTAAAAGATGAATGGATAGATAGATAGAAGACAGATTGATAGATAGAATTTCCACTCAGATAGCATGAACACAACCGAATAAGAAAATAATAAAAATAATTTTTACAATCCTGAGAAAATCCCTACACAAAAGTGAGCCTAGAAAATATAAGCTGTAGAGAAAACTGACTGCCACAGAAAATAACTGTAATATGTATGCATTAGCTAGAAATGAGATAAAAATTTGGCCGTCAATTTTCTGGCAGAGTTTGCAGGACGTAAATAGAAAAGGAAATGATCTTCCATTTCCTGATTATGGGCTCTAAGAAAGCTCAGATCTTCTAGCATGAAGACAAGGGAAAATGCTCTCCCTCAGCTTCAGGGTAGAGTGTATTAAATGCCACTAACAACATTCTAAGAGAGGACTTGATAATCCAGGACAATAGTGTAAAGGCAGAAAGCAATTCCATAAAAATCAGTCAACCAGAAAACCAAAGTGTTGGAGCTCAGAATTTCTGCGGTGTGCTAGTTGGGCTTTTGTACAGGTATATATTTTTAAATGTCTAGAGTAGAAACAGGAGAAATGCTTTCAAAGGCAGGCAGGTAATGGAAACATCCAAGGATACTTGTTTCTGGTGCTGGGATGAGAAAAGTACAAGAGTACATATTTGCCTAAACACTCATAGTCACTGTGTTACTGTGTTACTCATTTTGGATTGCCCATGTCACCTACAGGCTGCTTGGGATCACAGGACCTCAGCTGATCTATAGGTAGGCAAATGGATCAGCACTTCATGAAATTCTCCTTATGGGAGAGAGATTTCAAAAAGGTGGTAAGAAATGAAATGCAAACAGGTGTTTTGATGACAAAAATGTGAAACCCATGCATAACTTTCCATGAACTTTTTGAGTGACAGTAAATCACACTTTGGAAAAACATTCTAGTAATGTCTTCCTGTAATTCTTGACCTCAGGCTTTCTCATGAGTCAAGAATAGGCGTCAGTTTTGTGTACATCTGTACATCTAGACACAGCTCCATCATGCAAAATGCACTCCCAGAACACCAACACACACTCACACATCACTTGTTTTTCACTTGTATTATTTGTTCCTTGAGATGGCTAAGACAGGAGCATATTAATTAGATGGTCTTAGTTCTTTATAACATTATTCATTCTTGGCTTGGAGCTGTGCTGTCCAATAATGGTAGTCATTATTACATAGAAATCATTTGAAGAAGTGAGATGTACAATAAATGCAAAAAAGAAAAATTTGAATGACCTACAGTGGGAAAAAGGAACTTGAAGTGTCTTTAACAGGTATTTCTATTGACGTTCAAATGATAGTATAACTGTAAACAGGAAACAGACTATTTCCATAACAAACAAAATAAGTGATTAATAAGGAAGTGAGGCTTTTTAGGCTCATGATTCTTCTGGAAATCCAAGCTTTGCTTGGCTTATTCTCAACTTCTCATGAGGTTGTCATGTTACGTCATTGATGGAAAAAAGTGAACAAGCGAACAGAAGAGATATCAGTGTGAGAGCAGAAGTCAGGGACTCAGCCAAAAAGGCCCGTCACGTCATAGCATCCTTTCTCGCAATCATCCATACACTCCTGAGTTCACTCATTTTTATTGATGTCCATCCTTTTTGGGTCTTAAGGATACAACTTTATAATGTTAGACATCTCTTAAAAGCCCTACTACCTCTCAGTGTGCTGGGGATCAAACCCCAACATGAGATTTCATGGGGACAAATCACATTCAAAGCAAAGCACCTGAGTACTGGAACATGCAAAATTCTAAGTATGGTTCACATTGTATTTCTGCTGGACTAGGTTATAACAGAAGATGGACAGGCATGTGGGGAGATAATTTCTAATCCTCTGTCTATTTGGAAGATATCATTCTTTTGTATTTGAGCCTTAGAATCCATTTGCTTCTTTATCTTTTATCCCTGTGGCTCTTTAGTTCCCAAGGTTTACTATCTCAGTTTCCTAAGTATTCCTGTCTGTGTCTGTTTCTACTCCCACTGTAGCTCAAAACTCATTAGTGTTGACCAGGTCTGCACACTGATGTTGATACATCAGATTTCCTTCCTCATTCATCTCATTTTAATATAAGACCAAATCAGCTTTTCCTTGAATAGCATTTCCACCATGTTTCTCCAGACAATATTTTTTTCAGAAGAGCTAAACAACAGTAATATAACCAGATAATTAATTCAGTCCACAGAGAATAGTTGATTGCAGAGAATGTCTCAGAGTCTTTCACTGCTGAAAGAAAAATTCCAACTTCTTTAGTTTAGTCATCAAAGTCCTTCACAGCTGAGTCTCTGTTAAGCATCCTTATCTCCCACTAACACCCTGAAAACCCTGGGACTTGCTCAATCATCCTTGCAGATAGCCAACCTGCTTTTCTTGTTCTCCTCTCCCCTCAATTTACCCAAATCCTAACTAATCCCTAAAGATCAGACTGAATCTTTTTATTTCATCTGACTGACATCACAGCTCCAGACTCCAAGCATCCCCACAGAATTGTGCTATTTTTGTCTGTACTACACCCAACAGAACTAGTGTGACTAGTTTGCACTATTGTTTATTGTGTGTATTTCATGTCTTTTCAATGAGCTGAAACGACATGTGAGTACCTGCTCAGCTGGTTTGCATTACTGTATGTATTGTATGGATCCTATGTTTTCAGTGAGCTGAAGTATCCATATATCCCAAATTTCTTTTTTCTTCGTATTTATTTTATTTTATATTCAGACATACAGAGAGAAGGAGAGACAGAGAGGAAGATCTTCTGTCAGATGATTCACTCTATAAGGGACCACAATGGCCAGAGCTGCGTCGATCCAAAGCCAGGAGCCAGGGGATCTTCCAGGTCTCCCACACGGGTGCAGGGTCCCAAGGCTTTGGGCCGTCCTCGGCTGCTTTCCCAGGCCACAGGCAGGAAGCTGGATGGGAAGTGGAGCTGCTGGGATTAGAACTGGTGCCCCTATGGGATCCTGGCATGTTCAAGGTGAGAACTTTAGCCTCTAGGCCACCACGCCGAGCCGGATATATCCCCAAATTTCATCACCTGTTCCTATCTCTTCATTGCAACTAGAGTCATGATGAGCTAATTGTTTGTGCAAACATTTCTTTCAGTGAACTATGTTTCTCAGTAGCAGAAATAGTGTAATCCAAGCTGCTCCACAATGTGTGAGCCCTTGTTGTCTGGCACCAGAAGATTTTTGACTCCTATTGGAATGTATTCCAAGCCAATGGGCTTTTTTGTAACTGGGAGTAGAGGATACCAGTACAGGTGTTGTTGTTAGAGCACCCCAATCAGAGGATATAATGTTTCCCTTTTCTACTTGTATTGTTTATTTGTTTATTATTTATTTATTTATGTAGTTGAAAACCAAAGTAATAGAGAAAGATGGGGGAAGAGATGATATATACCTAGGGTGATGGAGAGACAAAGAGAGAAGCAAAGATGTCTTCCCTTCACTGATTCACTCCCCGATACCCACAACAGTGAGGGCTGGGACAGGGTAAAGCAAATAGCCTGGGACACCATCCAAGTCTACATGCGTCTCAGGGTTCCAGCTACTTAAGCCACCATCTGTTGTCTCTCAGGGTCATTAGCAGAATTCTGCACAGAGTAGCCAGGAATTGAAACAGCACTTCAAGGTAGGATGCAGACACTGCAAGCTGCAGCTTAGCCTGCTGAGCCTCAGTACCTGTACTTAGATGCCTACTAGTTGCTATAAATTCACAAAATGCCTTCCAGTTCACAATTCCACCGCACACACACACACACACACAACTTGAACTCACAGGAGGAGTTCCCAGGGATGCCTCAAGCTAGCAAACATGTTTTGGGGTCCTAATTTGAGGTATGAGCTCTTAATCTGGTTGATCCACCAATAAATAGCTGGCCATTAAAATTCAACAAATAAGATTCCTGACTGTAGTAAAAATAACATTATTTCACACAACAGAGAAATATTGCATTATCAATTTTAAAAGGCATTTTGCAGAGGCAGGCAATTGGTATGCTGATTAAGATACTACTTCAGATACCCACATCCCACATTGGAATGTACAGCTTGAGTGCTGGTTTTCTGCACCCTGGATGGCAGAGGTGATCATTAAAAAACAAACAACAACAACATATGTCCCTGCTATCCACAGGAAATACCTGTGGGTATTCTTGTCCCCTAGTTGTGGCCTGGCCCAGATCCAGTTGCTGCAGGCATTTAGAGGAGGAACCAGTAGATGGAAGATTTTTCTCTGTTTCTCTGCCTCTGTTTTCCTCTCTGCACTTCAAATAGAAAATATAATTAAATCTATGCTTTAAAGAGAATTTTTCAAGGGAAAACAGGGATGCAGTCTTTTTGTCAGTAACAGTATTATTGTTTTCTGCTTCCTAATTTTGATGTTCTCCTATATCCTGCATTTCCGTGTTACTATTACCTTCTCTACTTCTTATTTTTGTTCTTGTTTTCTTTCCTCCGATATTCAGATAATATGAGATGCCCTTTCAAATTCACAATGATTTATATTTACGAGTTCAGCTTGATATTATTTTCTACAAAATGCACTTAGAAGGTTACACACTTATCCTAAAGACAGTCATTATGGAAAATGATCTCAGAAATTCCCTTTCTGTATTAGCTTGTGCAGTCCAATGACACGATCTTAAGTTATTCAGTAATCAAAATGCTTTCTCAGTTCAAATTGGGCCTGCTGGAGAAAATACAGGTCAGCCAGAAGTCTAAGCTATATTCAACAGTTGAAGAAGATTTACCAATAGCTAGAAACAGATCATGATATTTCAAGGCACTTGTTAAAATACATTTATTATCTAATATTCCTCAAGCCACTTACCTATTATATGAGATGCTGTGTCTCCTGAGAGTACAGTCTGGCTTTAAGGTGCTTGTGTATGTTCTCTGGCTCTAGTAATGTCCTCTGTATATACCAAGTCTCCCACCATAATTTAGTAAAGAGAAAAAAATTCTCACGAGATGAAGAGGCAATATTTTATCCTTCTCTCATAAGATGTCCAACAAAGAAACAGGAAAAAAGTGATGATACACAGACACTTGCAGAGAAAGAGAGAGAGAAATAGAGAATGCAAAACTTCCCAAAAGAGTTGCTTCAGAGGGAAGTTTAAACTGATCTTATTGGGTTGTGTAGATAGATAGATAGATAGATAGATAGACAGATAGATAGATAGATAGATGCAATGGGAAGCGATGAACCAGATCAAAGTCAGGGACCTCGAACTCTGTGTCTCCTACCTGAATGATAGTGATGAAAGTACTCAGTAGGTATATACATATACCTACTCCAGAGTAAAAGGCAGCCGCCTAATGAAACCGTAAATATATATTAACAATTTGATAGTAGATTTTCTTACCATTGTCTACACCTACAATGTCATGATATAGTTACGTAGCAGAATGTTAAATATGTAACTGTTATTACAGGATTATGCTATTATAATAATATGTGGGGAAGTGGTGGGAGGGAAAATAAGAAAGTAGGAAGGGAAGGTTGAGTGAATGGGGAGTCCCTATAGCTGAAAACTGTAAATCATGGAACATTGGAAGTAAAATTAAAGAAAAATGCAAGGTAATATAAAGAGAAGAATACAACAAAGTTTAGATGAGGCTCAGAGGAGAAAAAAAGAAAATGATACTAAGTCAAACTCGTGGACTCTAAAACAATTCGCATATTTCTTCGAAAGGCAGTTACAAATTACAAGGGACGCAGACAGACTCCATTCACTAGTTCACTTCCCAAATGGCTGCAATGGACAGCGATGAACAAGATCAAAGCCAGGGACCTCAAACTCCATGTCTCCTACATGAATGGTAGTGATGAAAGTACTCAGGTCATTTTTCCACTGATTTCCCAGCTGCATTAGCAGGCAATTGCCTGTGGGACACCAGTGTTGCAGGCCATGGCTTAACCTGTTAGGCCACAATTCCATCCCCAAACTCATGAATTTCTGAGAATCTTGTGGCCACATCTGAGTGGGACGGGAGACCTGTGCAGCACACCAAGATGACAGCTGTCTGAGAAGTAACTGAAGTATAATGCCACTGGATAGATGTCTATTGAATGAGAACCTACAGAAGTCCAAGTTGGAGTGAATGGCACCAACTGTACTCCGTCATTCCCCAAATCCTCTCACCTAATCCTCTCACCTAAACAACATGGCATTTCTAAGAATTAGCTCAAATGTGGGCACACATTTAAAATGGAACAGAAAAACTGCATGTTGAGTTCCTCCAAGGACCCACACTCAGGATTCATTGGATTAATCTGTGCATATTGCTTGTTCCCATTAGGAGAGAGTCCCACACGTGTGACAGTGAGGAAATGACTCAACCCAGCAGCTCAGTTGACATAATCATGTTAATGGTACCATTCACTTGCCTGCATCTGTTTAGATGTTTTATGAATAGCTCCTTCTGGCAGAAATCAATTTCTTAATTTTGACGATTTTTCCATGGTTGGTATTCAATAATGAGTTGTGATGGTAGTAAAGAGATTGTGATGCTTAACAAAGCATGCCGCTCCTTTGAGGCTGATGCCTTTGAGTGATTCATCTAACCTCACACCATCCCCAGCCTGGTTTCAGTTGGGTCTCTTATTTGGCAGCAGTCAGTGCACCACTGTCAACATTTAACATCTCAAGACCTGGCTTGTGACTGACCTTGCCCTCCGCTCACTGTATTTGCATCTGTGCACATCTTGCTTCTCTCTTCTAATTAAATAACAAACACCATAAAGTTTTCACTTTCCCTCTATCAACACCCCATGGCATCTAGTGTGATGTTTCACACTAGAGAAAGGCCTTTTTCTTTCCTTTTTAACAAAATGCTGCCCATGTAAAATTCAGAGCATAAACTGTCTTCTGTAGAGTTCTGGAAAAGCATCTACTTCACTATGTACTCTTCTTGTTTATATAATGTTTACAAGTAATGTTAACATTCCTTTTAGTTTCCTTTGAATTAATTTCCACAGCAATGCCAAATTCAGCATTGCCACATTTTTCTCTTGATTTTTGAAACTATGTATGAGTATATTCATGTGTACCTATTTCATCTTAGAGAAAAAAAAGAAGAAAAATACAGTGACACAGACGCTGTTTATTTAAAATCCCTCAGTGCAGTAGCTCAATTAGGACCCTTACAGTTGTAATATCTAGCACATTGTGTCTCTGAGTTTATGACAAGTGTAAAAATCATTTATAGCAACATAAAAATCAACTTCTGAGTTGTCTTAGATGAAATTGACAGACAGGAAAGCTCCTTTGAAAATTGTAATAGGAACTTCTGAAACATGATGACTTGAAATATTTTATTTGTGTCTTGTTGGCAGTCCACACTGCAAGTGTAATTATGGTTTGTCACATATTGGAAGTTATTATGATTTATTAAATTGTGACTCTTCTACCTCCCACTCACTTAGGTACTTGTCAAGGATCCCTGACACCTGCTGCTGTTTCAAGGAAATATTTCCTCTTTTGACACATTTCTCCATGCAAACCACAAAATCCTGCTGTAAATATATGTACCTTTTTGCAAAGTTGATGTAAATCAAGACCACAACATTGAAATACTGCAAACATCTAACAAGAAAAATTTAACCTCCCACCACACATACACTCACACATATACATACCAGAAGAAAAGGAGCAATTTCTTCTCATCTTTGTCAACTCCTAAAAAATATCTAATATGTTGTTCTCCTTCTGATAACTAAGTTTTAAAAGAAAGACCTATCCAAAATTATGTTGGACCTATCCTTTTCCTGTGATAAAGCATCACGTTGTTTATTTTGAAAGAATGAAAGGGTAACTTCTGATGCAATACATTTGTGGAAATGGGGCTGATCTGGTGGCTCAACAGCTACTTTTCCAACTGCTAACGTTGACATCCCATAGGGGCACTGGTTTGTGTCCTGGTTGCTCCACTTCCAACCTGAGCTCCCTGCCTAGCAAAGCAGAAGAGCATGACTCGAGTCCTTGTGCCCTTGCACCTATATTGGAGACATGGAAGAAGCTACTGGCTCCTAGCTTTGGATCATCTCAGCTCCAGCCTTTTCTGCCATTTGGGAAGTGAGCCAACAGATAAAAGATCTCGATCTTTCTCTCTGTAATTCTACATTGTAAATAAAACTAAATCGTAAAAATATTTTTGTCAAAAAAATCTTTAGAAAACCCACATTAAAGGTCATGACACACAAAAGGAAGTGTAATGTGATTTATCGTGAAAATATATTATACAGTGTCATGCATATAAAATGTGTCTTGTAAACAACACATCCCATGTGTCACAATTATAGGGGTCACCCTAAAGCTGAGATAGGTTTTACTCCATGCTTCATCGCTAACTCATGGCTTCATTCCCATGAATTTTCCTACCCTGTCCTTATCTAGGGTCTCAGGAGAATGAGCAGGACTAAGCGTAGATTGGGGATCCTTACGTATGTGGTTGCCTCTGTCAATATTGGAAGCTGTGAGCAATACACACATTGACAGCTTTGTTATCTAGCAAATACTTTGTCTTCTATTAAATAATTCACCAATGCCTAATTATGCATGATTTTGTAGCTTTTTCATAACATGCAGTCTGTGCATGTAACCTCTTTTTATTCTTCTCATGTTACACAATAGACTTGAATTCGTGGTATTCAATACAGATTATAATGAATGAAATGGCATAATAATTTTAAATGTTGCATGAAATGAAAATACAGGTTGGCCTCTCTGTGTATTTCAATAGCATCCATTATCACAGAAACTGCATGAGGATTAGTTAACCCTAAAACAGAGAAATTCACCAATACGGCCATTTTGGCCAGAAGGGAATCAAAATTCACCAATGTCTAATTATGTATTACTTTGTAACATGGGTGAAAGGAGACCAAATAGACCTCATTTCTCCGTACTGTTCTTCATGTCTTGCAAGAACATTTTGTTCCACTTATTTTGAATCTTCACACAGATCTTGTATGCATTTTCCTTTTCTGTGGTCGTTCTCTCAGCTAGTGCTGACAGCAAAAGTAATACTGGAAGACAATGGCATTGTTTGCATATTAAAGGCTTATTAAAACACTTGTTTCACTATATAGTTATCATTATAAAAATGCAATGGCTTAGGAGTTTATGTTCCCCCTGCCCAAGGTGAATATCTTTTTAAGATATTGAGCATGTCATTTAACTTCATGTTGTCATAAATTTGCTATTTTTCTTCCTGTTGTTGATTTTGTTTTATGGCTTTCTTTTAAGGGAATGTACGGTAACTGTGTAACAGAGACTATCATATCCAGATGTGAGGATGAAATGCAGTATGCACCTCTACTTCCAAACCAAAGATGGACTACGGAACCCCAATGAAACTCTTAAATACATCTTGATAATAGAATGCTGGATTCTCTGCCATTGGCCATACCTACAATTTCAGGATACACTTAAATAACAGAATGACAGACATATGACTGTTTATGAAGGACTATACTACTGTAATGATATAGGGGACATCAGGTGGGGGTTCAGATTTGGGGAGAGGGGAAGGAACATCCCAGAATCTATGGAATTGTATCACAAAATAATAAATAAATGCTTCTTAAAGGATATTGTATCATAAAATAATAAATACATATTTTAAAAAAGATATTGGTACTGATGAATATTAGAAGGTAATAATACAGTGGGAAGAAAGCAGCCATGGTGTAACAGTGAGCAAGTTCCTTGAATTCTCTGCAACTCCATTTTCTCCTTTGCTCTTAATACAGGATTCAAGAAAACTAAATGAGTTAATTCATACCAAATACTTAAAAGGTATCTCAATGCAGCAATTATTTAATAACTGTTATATATTATTATGATGTATAATATATCATATTTATTTTGCAGATGATATATAATATATATGATATATTATGTATATGATATGTATGTGTGCACCTTTTTGATCTTCACTTAATATAGCTAATGCATAATAACATCTGGCACAGCACAATGGCTCAATGGCTAAATCCTTACTTTGCAAGTGCTGGGCTCCCATGTGGGTAGTCTGTTCACGTCCCAACTGCTCTACTTCCCACCTAGCTCCCTGCTTGTGGCCTGGGAAAGCTAAATGGCCCAAACCTTGGGATCCTGCGCCCATGTGGGAGACTCACAGAAGCTCCTGGCTTTGGATGGGCTCATCTGTGGCTGTTAACAGACGTTTGATGAAGTGAAAACAACAGATAGAAGATATTTCTCTGTGTTTGTCTCTCTAACTTTGATCTGCCTTGTCAATAAAAATAAATAGATCTCTTAAAAATATATGATAATATCTTTTTATACCTTTTCTGAAATTATAACTAAATAAAATAGGTAACATAGGACATATCGAATATCACAACAAATAACTGTTAAGACACAGCTACACTTAAAAACCAAGGACATTGCTTGTCTAAGAGGTAGAGGCAAGTTGCATGGTTCCTGGCTCAGTGCAAAAAGGAACCGTATCTGGGCAGTGGGATGAGTGTTTGCAGAGTGTCCAGAGGGGCCTGGCAAGGCAGGAGAACAGAACTTTTCACAGAGCGTTTTTGGTTGAGATCTGTATTTTCCCCTGTGACAGAAGCTGAAATAGCTCCTCCCAGCTTTTTGAAGTTGTGGCCAAAGCCGTGAACATTTGGAGGAAGGGGGAAGCAGAAACCCTTGACATGGACATCAGCTTGGAAATGGACCATCTGTGCAGTCTGTAAGACCCAAGCTGTCACCTGCATGGGTTCTGGGCCATATTCCCAAGTAGGTTGAGAAAATATCATAATTGCCTGGGAAATAGACTTACTTGCAAGGGAGAAATGTTTGCACAGGATGGTGCTCCACTAGGACAGCAATGTAGCTGAAGTATTTCATGGCCATGAATGCCAAAAGAATAGAAACAGCACAAATGCAGAGAAAAAGACAGTTGAGAAATAGGACAAAGAAACTCCAAGCACATGCAAATATTCAGTTGATAAGGGACAGCCACTCAAGCTGGCAAGGAGAAGCAACAATGAGAATGAATCAAGTGGAAAGCTTTTAAATTAAGCACACAATTATTTGACTTTAGAAATACAAGTAGATGGGCAGAAGAAAAATAGGCTAGGGAGAACTAAGAATGTGACTTAAGACACAAATCAGAGCGAAGAATAGATGGAAACTGCACAAATGTTAGAAGACATTAAGAATAATTGAGGAAAATTGAACAGGGAGACGATACTTACATTGATGATAAGTCCAAGTTGTTATTTTTTTTCAGGATTTGTAGATTTAAGAGCATTCAAGTAGCAACACGGCATCATGTGCTGAGCACTTAGGAAACCATAGAATCCACTGATTCCATTGTTGTGGCTCTGCAATATACTGAGGGTAGAGATACATTTTAGGATATATTGTGGGAAAGGGGGATAATAGCAAAAAGAAAAATGGAATAGTTTAAATACTTTATACCTTATAGAAGTAAGAGATATAGAATATCTTATTATAATAAAGGATGTCAGAAAAAAAACGTATTTCATGTGCTAAGGAAACCTGGAATTCTATGGTAAAAATAAATATTTTCTGATTTCCAAGGGATACAATAATCTATTACTTCTAATCCCTCATGGCAAAACGTAATATAGCATATGATGCAATGAGAATAAATAGAACTCATGGGGAAATATACTAGATGTAAGAATCACTCCTGGGCAGTTAAATTATGAATAAACTGTTAGATCATCTGAATAATAAATAATGATGAAGACTGCTGACAAGTCCTTATGTTACAAACAATTCTAATTACATTTGAGGCAACAATTGTGATAGAATGTGATTTGAAGGAAAATTTAAGGAACCCTAAGCTCTGATAAAATGGAGAGAAGCTTACCCGAGATTTCTAGGAAAAGTTTTTTTTTAAAGTATGTTAAAGTAAATGTAAGCACTAAATGAATAGAACTTGTAGAGGAAACATAGGAATTAATTGTATCAGTTCAGTATCAATCAGCATAGAAAACCTATTTTTTTTAGTTCAAAAGAAAAGTATATGCTTGACAGTACGATACTAGATTTTCCACCATTGCCTATACCTACAATGCCCTGATACACTTAAATGGCATAACGTTGGAGTTGTGACTGTTGTTGAAGGTCTATAATGCTGTAATAATATAGAGGAAAATAGTGGGGGTGTGGGAATTGATGAGACAGGAAGAGGAGGTGAAGAAAGAAATTCCTCTACCTTTTCAACTGAACTTGAGCTGTGGTTATACAACAAGGTGGAGGAATCCACCATGGTGGGAGGGTTTGGGGAGGGGTGGGGAGAACCCAAGTACCTATGTAACTGTGTCACATAATACAATGTAATTAATGAAGTAAAATAATAAATAATTAAAAGAGAAAAAAAAAAGAAATTCCTCTACCTAAAAATATCATATCATGGAAAGTGATAATAGTAATAATAATGATCATAAAAAAGCAAAGAAAGTAGGGATTACAAAATCATTAGGTAGAATCAGTTGCAGTTCTCAATGGTCCAATAAAAAGTCCGTCACTTATAAAAAGATAATAAATGTCCTGAAGGCAAGATGATAACGCCCTCTTGCCAAGTGGATCATCTATTCTAATCCCTGGAAATTTACTAGATTTGTTAAGTTAAAGACCTCTAGTTGTGAGGTGATCCTGCATTCCCCAGGTCAGCTAGAGATGATCACAAATCCTACCACTCTGGAATGTTTTCTGCGACTGGAAAAAAAGATGTGGTGAGAAAAAGACAGTAACAGAGATAGAGTGCCCCTGGTGATGGCTGGAGGCACAGGCTAAGGAATGTAGGTGACCTCTGGAGGCCGGAGGGCGGGGGGGGGGGGGGGGGGGGGCGGGAAGAAAGCCAACTTTTCCAAAGAGTTTCCAGGAGAGCACACAACTCTTCAGAAACCTTCGTTTTAGCTTAGGGGGACTCTTGTTCCAGACAGATAAGATCAGAAGTATGTCTTGGTGTATGTAAATACTTGAGTTTGTGGCAACATGCCAAAGCAATAGAAGGAACTGAATACAGTCTGTGAGATTATGTTTAAACCATTAATGCTGGGAATACAGAAAATGAGCAAAACATGGCTTTATGCATTCATATACACACATCTGTACTTTTTTTTTTATCTAAATCGTCATCACTCTGGCCATTTCAGTGTGCATGTTTATTTTACAGATTTGGGGCTTGCCTGTGCCTAACAGGCCAATCCTCAACCTTCAAGAGCTGGCATTCCACATAGACACACTGGCTCATATCCTGGCTACTCCATTTCCAATCCAGCTTTCTTTTCACAGCCTGAAAAAGCAGCAGAAGTTAGCCCAAGTACTTGGGACCACACACTCTCATGGGAGCCAAAAAGAAACTCCTGGCTCCTGACTTCAGATAAGCAGAGCTGCTGGGCATTGTGGTCCCTTGGCGAATGAACAACCAAATGGAAGTTCTCTTTTTTTCCTCCTCCTCGTTTTCCTCTTCCTCCTCCTCCTCCTCCTCCTCCTTCTTCTCCTCCTCCTCCTCTCTGTAAATCTGGCTCTCAAATATAAAATAAGCTCGTATTTTTTTAAAGAATAAAAATTCTTTTGTTAATAGCTTTCCAGGTTTCTTGTTAGTAAGTACAGATACTTTTTTACATAAATAATATTACTTTTAAAATGGTGCAAATAATCATATAATTTCCCAATGTATGAAAGGTAATACAATTATTTAAAAATATCACAGTTTCTGGGCATGCACTTCATTTTTGTATTTTGTGTTTTCATAAGCAATGACACAATGATAGTCCTTGAATATATGTTTTCAATTTTTTTGCTTAATGATTCTCAAAAAAAAAATAGAAGTTCTGGTCCAAAAGGTGTGAAGCATTGCTGTTTAAAGTTATTATCTTTGTTCAGTATAAATATATTCTACTAAGGCTTCATTGATTTGAGCTAAAGCTATGTTAGGGATGAAGAAATGGAAGAAGCATGGAATAGATAAAGAAATGAAGCCAAGAAAGTCATGAAATTTCTTTTGTTTCTTTCTTTTGATTTATCCTTTCAGCTTCTGTAAGCCTTGTTGATTGGGTAGGTCTAAGCAGTTGTCTTATGGCAGAAGGAAGTCCCCTTCATGCTCAATAGTCAACTATTCCACCAGCCATGATAAACATTTCACATGCTAAGACTGTTGAACATCCTAGTCCAATCTGTATGACCAAAAGAGAAACCCAGATATTCACGGAAACAGTAAACAAAATCAAGTCAACTAGCTGCTTCATAATTAAACAACTTTTTGATATTCAAAAAATTATTTACCCCTTGTCATAAAATCCAATCATCTCATCCTCATGATCAGGTGAAATTGTGTTCATAAATAGGTAACTTTGTTCAATGACTTTACTCTTTGGTCTCACTCTGTTTTTTTTATCTGGAAAATAAAGGTTACAAAATTTAAAATCATTTTTAATAGTAAATAGTTATATCTGCAAAGAATATCCATAGGGTTTGATTCATGGTAGGCCATACTTTGTTTCAGTATATTTTAAAAAATATTTCTTCAACTTGAAAGAGTCAAGGGGAGTGCTGAGCAGAGAGAAATCTTCCATTTGCCAGTTCACTCCTCAAACGGCTGCAATGACTAAAGCTGAACTGATCTGAAACCAGGAGTCAGGAGCTTGTTCTGGGTCTCCCATGTGGGTGCAGGGGCCCAAGGACTTGATCCATCCTCTCTGCCTTCCCAGGCCATAAATAGGTATCTGGATTTTGAAGCAGAGCAGCTGGGACTTGAACCAGGCCTGTATGGGATGTCAATAATACACGCAGGGAATTAGCTCGCTACGCCACTGCACCAGCTCCAGTTTGGGGTTATTATTACACAAAATCATGTTTACTGACTTACAACTCTGTTTTGAATGTTGTGAAGTAGAAAGCAGAGCATGGAGCTGCTGTAATGTTTGGAAGGTGGGTACATACTCTTTACTCCAGGGTCTATTTTATTGCCAGACCCTATTTTATTTATTTCACCCTATCCAGACCCCATAGAAATTAAACACAAAAATCGCCAATGCAATCTTTTTAAAAAATAATTTGTATGTGTTGAAATTTTGGTGTCTTTGTAAAATTGTCAGCATGTGGTTAATATTCATCAATACTGAAACAAAAGCCTATTTTGGGTTTACTTAATGAAGGAAGACTATAATAAAATAATTCGATATTTCTTAGAAACAGAGATACCTTAGACAAGATAGAAGTAAGCCTGGCGATAAAATTTCACGAGAATTAAAGAAACATAAAATAATTTTGCTTAAAACCAATTCTACTCATATTTTTTAGGGAGAGCAATAACGATCAGCCCATTTTCCAATGGCTCAGGAAGACAGGTTAAGAATCACACATTTTCTACATGCAATAATACTCCGGTAAGTTCATGGCTTAGAAAGTAGCAAGTGAATGAATTATATGATTTATTGTAGTAGCAATCAAATGACTTGGTAATTTAGTTTGTGTGTGTGTGCTCACATACGTGTTAAAAAGATATACCTTTCAATAAAATTTTTATTTCTAAATAAATGATGATTTAGTCCTTGCCATTGAAAAAAAAATTTAATGGGATTTTCCTAAAATAGATCTAGACAAGTAGGACAAACAATTGAAGAAGACTGCCATGTACATATTCACTTAAATTTCTAGATTTGCAATTACAGCATACAAAAGAGCCTACCTAGCACATGGAAGTGCTTAATAATTGTACATTGTGTCAATGAAGTAACAAAAGAATACCAAGATCCTATGCTTATTCACAATGGTTTCCCCTTACAGAATTTGAACTTCGGGGCCCAGCACCTGCCCATCACTACAAAGAGCGACGCTTGTCGTGTTCATCTCCTGATTCAACCGAAGAACACAAGGACCTGAAAAAGCGTGGGAACTGAACGAATCTGCAGGCTCTGTCTTCGCTTTTGAGCTGGCCTGTTTCCTCATCCACCCCACCTCCAGCAAGTGCTCCAGTCATTTGCATGCCTGTGAATGTGTCTGGAAGACAAAATCCTAACACCCACCTCCCAGAGAAAGATATTTTAAGGTGGAATAGTTCTTTAAGTTTTAAATAAAAGGCAATGTAAGTACAAAGATAGAAATTCAAAATAGATACTCAGTTACACGGTATGTGCAATCAAAACCATTGTCTCTAAAACAGAATTCTGTGAACTGTGAGCGTTTATTGTTCAAACTCTCTGCTTTCCCACAACTATAAAAAGATAAAATAGAATAAACAGTAAAACACTCTAAGTTGACCATGCCAATTGTATCCTAATTTCTACTTTTCCTGGAATGGCGCGCAAAGCACCTGGGCTTGGACCCCAGGATTGTCACAAGGCTCCTGGAGTTTGTATTACAAGAGCCTTATTATGTTTATAGGAGTTCATAAAAAACTTTATTTCAATGAATGGGAAAATTAGATTAGAACTGTCTGTACTCAGAGATGCTATATACACAACCAAGGCTTCTCTGTAGATTTTACATATTTTTTTTTTAAGATGGATTTCTTTTTCTTGGAAAGTCAGATACACAGAGAAGAGGAAAAACAGAGAGAGGGAGATCTTCCATCTGCTGACTCACTTCCTAAGTAGCTGCCACAGCTGGGACTGAGCCTATACAAAGCCAGGAGCCAGAAACTTATCTCAGGGTTTCCCGCATGGGTGCAGGTTCCAAGACCTTGGGCCATCCTTGACTGCTTTCCCAGGCCACATAGAGGAAGCTGGATGAGAAGCAGGGTTGCCGAAATTACAATCAATGCCTATATGAGATCCTGGCATGTGCAAGATGAGGACTTTAGCTGCTAGGCTACTGTGCAAGGCCCCACTTTTACATAATTTTTTACAGCCCAATATCAAATGAAAATGAACACATAAATTGATACAGGATGATTTAGCATCTAATTTTTTATCAGAACCATTTATTTCTCAGTGCTTATTTTGTGATTTTCTGCCTCCCTGTGTTACTTATTTTCATGGCCAAGGAACATTGAAGAAGGATTAGATCATTGAAATGAAGTTTAGAGCTCAGAATTCTAGAAATAGTTACAATGGCCCTTGAAGGA
Organism: Ochotona princeps; assembly: GCF_030435755.1. Classification (NCBI taxonomy): domain Eukaryota; kingdom Metazoa; phylum Chordata; class Mammalia; order Lagomorpha; family Ochotonidae; genus Ochotona; species Ochotona princeps. The sequence continues at coordinate 63,387,206 of NC_080841.1, read as the reverse complement.
TTTATTGGAAGTTCACTTCTCTAACTGGGCTAGAGCACTCTTAGGGTGCTTTTTGTGACTGAATTGACATAAAAGAGCAAAGTGACAAAGAATATGGGAATTGAAGTCAAAGGACACCTCAGTGAACTGAATGGAAATATCAGAATGTGAATGTCTTTCAATTCCTATATATTTATGCAAATGAGGCTGGAGAAGTTTCTGGTGTTCCCAGGCTGTGCCACAACCGCCAGCTAACTACACTCTGTTGAACCCGACAGTGCCTCCAGCACGGACAAGCCCCTTTTTAGTTTCAGTGCTAACTGGTTGGAATGTATTGGGTGATTACCAAATGGGGAACAGGAGAGTGGAGTGAGGAGTCACTTAGTCCTGACTAGCTTGTTGTTGTTTGTTTTCTGTTTCTTGAGTCATATTCATGTCCTTGGCCAAGAGGAACTGGGTGTTGCAGGGATTCACTGGCAAAGTGCAGGAAAACTGCCAGTCTCATGCCTAGGCTGCCTTTGTGATGAACGAGAGGGAATTAGTGTACACTATTCAGCCTTCTCACAAGATTTGTGTTGACTCAACCAGATATTCTTTTATGAAATCCATCTGGAATGTTTACAAAAGAAGCATGCTCTTTACTGACTTATTCATGAAAAGGGAGATTTTTGCCGAATTGCTAGTACAGTAGTAGGATTTATTTCCAAGTGCTGAGAAAGTTTCCTAACAAAGCTCTGGCTGTATGGAGGTCAAATATCCACATGCATGCTTGTTGAGTGTGTGGCAATGGTCTATCATTTCTTTGTATTAGGCAATTTAGCCATTCAGCTCTCACATCAACCACTGCTTAAGAAAATCCTAAATGATCCTGGCTAGCAACTTGAATCAACCATTAGAGCTTAACCTAATACATGTTGGCCTTTAAGCCATGCAGAAGTTAAATGGACATATTTAGAATGCTTGCATTTTCTATGGAAAAGTATGGTTATGGTAGTAGAAATTAAGAATCCTGAGTTCTATGATATATACAGTTAAAACAATATACATGCAAGTTCTTCAATTTAACAAATAGAGGTTAGTTAGTTTCTGTCTTCAACACTTCATAAATTCAAAGCAAAATTTATAATATTCTTGGGTATCAACACTTGTGAATAGATAGTCACATGAGGAAAGTGTATGGCGCAGATGTTAGGCCATCACTTGGACTGCTATAGCCCATAGCAATGTGTGAATTAAAGTGTGGCCCTCTCCTGATTCCAGCTTTTTACTGAAGCGCAGCCTAGGAGGCAGCAGGTGATGATTCAAGTAGTTGATTCTCTCCCATCCGCTTGGGAAGTATGACAAAGTTTCTGGCTCCTATGCAATTTGATCAAGCTTTCATGGTTGCAGGCATTTGTAGAGTGAACTAGCAAATGGGAGCTCTCTCTTTGTCTCTTCTTTCACTCACTAAGCCTCGCTCTCCATCTCTGTTTTAGTCTCCAAGCCTCTTGTATACAAATAAAAGAACAAATAAAAATAAAATAAAATAAAATATAATAAAATAATACTGATTTTTTAAAAACAGAAAAAAACTTGTTAATATTCAGATTTAAATAATAAAGGCAGGAATCTTAGGAAAGCTTTATCACTGATAATGCAATCGGAAATGAAAATATTAGATTTCTTCATTTCTCATTGGTCAAATCTGATAAGTTAGAGAAGTGGACAATGTCTGCCCCATAATTTCATTTGGGAAAAAGCATCAGTTTGTCCTCATGCACAGACACACATAGAGCATGAAGCAGTTGAGCACACAGAACCCAGGTGGCAGCAGTCCCCAGGGAGCCTGGAATAACAAAACATGAGAGGAACTCTCCCATACAGAGCACAAATTTTCCAGGAGTACTACTGCTAGAAGACTCTGTTTTCATGCCCAAAGCCAAGACAGGCTCCATGAGTTTCCTTTTTCAGACTTGAAATCAGAGTTAACTCATTGGGGAGATAATCTAGCATTTCTGTTGCAGGTCAAGGTGAGCTTTTCAAAGCTGGAGCACTTCCAAGTAAGATCAGAAAACCAAAGCATGTCAGAAGGCCACCCCTGCAACTGTGCTTGCATTTGAGATGTGATAAGCATTGGGCAGCAAGGTAGGGGCAGAGCCATTGAACTTGGAACAGAAAGAGTTAAAGAAACTAGAATTTAGAAATTCAAGTGCTGTGTCTCCAGAAACTGCATGTCTGCTGGGATAATTCTGTTGCAATTGCTCTGTGGAATCACTGACCGTACATTTCCTGGTTTTTAAAAATGAAAAAAAGAATCTCCATCTTATGTAAAATACCCTACTTTTTAAAAAGTCAACAGTTTTCCTGAAGCATTCTGTCTTCACGAGTGAACTGTTTTCCATTATACTTAGCCTGAGACACTTCCCAGCCTTAATTGTGATTTCTGAGTCTGAATGATGAAGAGCCATAAGTAGAAAACCAATGAGAAAGTCTTAGTTAATTTCTAATGTTGCTACAAAATGCCCAAGGCAAGATCATTTATAAAGGACAGAGCTATACCTGACATGTGTGTCTCATGGTTCTGAAGATTAGGAAGTCTAAAAGTCAAGTGTTGACGCTTGGTATGTGCAAGCTGCATCATCAGAAGGGGAGAACAGTTGTGACGTAACATGTGAAAATGGAGTGGACAGGAGAGGGTGACCAACCTGTCTCCCCATTTCAACCCATCAAGTTCTTTTATAGGAATGCCAATCTCTGCGTTCATAGCTTTATAAGCTTTCAAAAGCCACACCTCACAAAACCATTGTATTGTGGCTTAAACCTCAATGTGAGTATTGGAAGGAACAAAATCTTTCAAACAGCAGAAAAGTTTGCAGTTTCCTGAAAGAACAAGAGAGGGAAAAGAATAATTGTATGAAAATGACACAGATAGGAATCAGAAGAGGCTTTGGGGTTACAGCAATGAGAGAAGAGGAATCAATAGTGTTAAGACAAAAGCCGTTCTTGTAACTGTGTCTGAGCATCTGAGCATTATTGTCCACCAGCACTTCAGTGAGGCAGTCAGATGTAGCTACCACTATGCTTAAATAGTCTGCAGCTGTTAAATACAAGGGAAGGCATAATTATGGTAAGTAATGGATGGCCCATTGCATAACTTGGAATTAGTCAATCCCAACAAATTCTTTGTACTGATCTCATAAAACCATGAATTCATAGCAAAAAAAAAGAGCTATATATTTTAGTAAACACAGGGGGACAACCCAGTTAATAAACCAGTAGGCAACTAAGACTTGGCATCTGGTAAGGCTGATCAGATAAAAAGCACTCCCTGTGAACTCTGTGCAATAAAATCATATCTCTTTGGTTGTCTGAAATACATCATCCTCTGGGTAGATATTGCTAAATTTAGGAGCAACAAATTCCTGACTTTTGCAATCTGAAGCCATACTTCCTGCCCCTGTTACATGATTTTAAGGGCATCACGACATCCTTGATGGAATGTTCTACTTTGTAAAGAACATCCATGTTTACTTTGAACGTAAACAATAGACAAGTCTTTTTAACATAATATAAAAACATGATCATGTGAGGACACAATGCAGATTGTAGGAATATAACAAAAAATAAAGATTTGAACCTTGTTTGAAGAAGTTGATACCCAGAGCGAGAATCAAAACTAGTATCCTGATGCTAAGCTCTGGAAAGCAAATCCACATCATAGCCCTGAGAACTGCACACCCAGCAGAGGCAAGGGTGTGGATGTTGTCTCACATCGGTAAGATTTGAAGCCATTGCTGTGTGGCAAAAGGTTGAAGGGTGGGAGTCAAGGGAAAAAAGGGTGGGAAATAAAGATATGTAATGTAAACTACTTCAAAATATGAAAAAAGAAAGTGTGACAGTTTGAAGGAGGTTTGGTTCCAAGTTTTTAAGATGAAACACATAATATTATGGAGATATACATCAATAATCTGCATTGAAAAGGAAATCAATCCATACAGAAAACAAGAATACATTGTGGAATCTATTCACCTGAGTCAGTGATAATAGGAGATTTGGCCCACATCAAATCTGGCCTCTCAGCAGAACATGGCATTGCATCATTTTTGTCTGGAGAGAGCATGGGCTTAGTGGATTAGTTCCACAGTCAAGGAAAAAAAAAGAGGAAATACTTTTGTGACTGATGGGTGCCATGTGTTCTGAGATGAGAAACTCATACTGAAAAGGTTTTGGAAAATTGAGTCATTAAGTATTTTCTATCAGTGGTGCTTGCTTGGCCTTGCTTGCTCTCTCTCTCTCTCTCTCCCCCCCACTTGGGAGCCTCTACCTTAATCAGTGGCTTTCTGGGATCCCATATTATCAGATCATTCACCATGAGCACATCAAGTTTTCAGTTAGGGATGTACTCAAGTCCCATTTGCAAGCAGTGTTCATATCACACCTGCAATTTCCCACAGGGTAGGTCTTCTCTAGAGAAAACGTGAACAATCATTGCTACCTGGCATTAACCTTGGTCATAAAGACCCACAGACAAGAAGCAATAACATCCTCAAGTTGTATGAAGCCATCCAAGAGAAGCCTCTTTTTGGTGATTTTTGATTAAGAAGTAATTACATTTTTCGAAAATTGGCATTTAAATGCCATCGACATATCACACGTATGTCACTCACGGATCATGAGACCTGGAATGTGAAACTACCCTCATTGAGTCAGGTTCTTTCTCATTGAAAGAGTAAATTTACAAATGTCCTGATATTCACTGACTGGTATTTTCATTTATCTTTTATTGCCTAATTGGTAAACTTGGACAAAAGCACCTTTTATATTTTCAAATGGGTTTAACATAGGAAAGAAATTCATAGCCTTGTTATTAACACTTCAAAATGCAGTACATGAATTAATATCAGTGAATACAGTATTATACTTTCATCAGGGCATCAAATCAAAAAGAGGGCTTCCTACCCATTCAGATAACAGTGTGTCCCCAAGGATATCATTACTTGCAGCTTTCTGCTCTGCCCTGCATTTACATTCATGTGTCAATTTACACATGAACCTATTTGTTATTTTTTGGTAGATCTTTGAAGATGCAATTTTCCAGACTTAACCGAATGATGCCAAAACTTACAAAAGTACACTAATAAACACAGTGTGTGTACTGGCATCAGAGTAAAAAATAAGTTATTGTGACATAACAAAAATTCTGGAAATAAGCCCTGTCAAAGTCACTTGAAACTTCAATATAAAAAGGTCTTTAAACAACCTGTGCTAAAGAACATAAAAATATAATTCAAGACAAAGATGGACACTAAATGTTACAATATACAACAGAGAAATATTTAAGAGCTAAAAACCAAACAAAACTTTTAGAAGGAAGTACCAGAACACCTTCACAACTCTAGCACAGGTAAATATTTCCTGAACAGCATATATGTCTGTCATGTTTCTGTAACCCAACAATGCCATTTCTAGATATTTACCCTAAAGAAATAAGAGTGCATGTCCACAAAAAACCTGATTCAAGGACACTGCGCTTTCATTCATCATAGCTCTGAATCAAGAACAATGCAAACTTTCATCAACAGAGAGGCAGAATAAAACAGTGTCTCATATGGAATACTAAACAAATACGAAAAAGAATGACTTACTGATGCTTGCGAAGACATGAATCAGCAAGATAAACATACTTAATTAAGACACTGGTTACAAATGAAAATATTCCACAGATCTCATTCATATGAACTTCAAAACATACTAAACTAATTCTGATGATATAAATCCAGGTATTTCCTGCCAAAAGGGGATGGTGACATCCTGAGAGCACTGATAAGAGGACTGGAGCAGGTGAGAGGTGTGTCTGATTGAGGAAGTACAGGTACACCTTTAAGACATGTACATATCACTGTAACTAAATGCTACATCACATTCCATATGCTTAACACAGGTTTCCATGACAAGGCAAATGCATTTCTCAAGGCATGTCTGAAAGGACACTCTATATCAGATATTCAAAGTTGGTTTGGAATCACGTATTGTTAGAATTCTCTCCAAATCTGAGTCTGAGGATCTGATCCTCAATCTGATTGCTTCAGGACATAGGTCTTCTCATTTCTGTAACTGTAGAACACTGTAGCTTGTAAAAGTTTCCCTTGCTTCTTTTGTGTCCTTTGAATCTGACACACGCGAGAGATGAAATAGGGAAATTTACTGTTTAAATACTTTTTTCATCATTTTTAATATGTTGGACTTGATTTCAGGACATTATTTGAAGATTAGTTCAAATATACATTAGCGATATATTTAGAAAAATGTGATAGGAATCTGAGGCAAAGAATAGACGCAGCACAACAGAATGAATTACTTAAAGTCAGCAGCCCAACTAAAAGCTTGTGGGGGAAGTGTGGCTTCTAGTCTGCCTTCCATATGATTTTTAAAGGTAAAGGTTTATTTAATTTCATGTGGTTGAGGTGAAGAAAGCCATGAGAGACCAAGAGAAGACTGATAAAAGCAAGATTAAAAAAGAAAATGCAAACTCAGGGCCAGCTGTTTGTCAGTATGAATGGAATTGCAGTGAAAATTTAGAGGAGTTAGGAGCCAGAGATAAAAACACAGTGCATTTACAGAAAGTAAGGTGACTGAGAAAACCATCAAATATTAAAAGGCTACAGAAATGGTAATCTGATAAAAATATATATATTTTGAATTCAATGTAAACATAGAATTTTAAAATCTTAAATCCTTAAACAATTTTAATGAAACCAGGAATTCTCTAGAAATAGAAACATGTGTGTGATAAAAAACCTTTAAACAGCCTGTGCTGTACCTCTGAATTTTCCAAGCATTTTTCTCTTCCATTGAACTCAGTATTTTGAGTCTCATGACAGAATACTTCGTCTTTCTTTCTGATAATGTAAGAGTAATTGGTGAGGGAGGCACAGTAAATTGGGCATTCCTTTTGAATATATATATATTCTTTCCCATCGAAGGGATTTTTAGAAAATACTCACAGGGTGATCAGAACTGCAGAAGCAGCACTGGAGGTGCAGTAATTTTCTTGACGTGACAGTTTTACTCTGAGATATTTGCGGAATGAAGGACAAGGCAGTAGCTGCTAGAGTTAAAGGGAACATAACCATCTCTTTCATGACAGAGTTGCACCAGAAGGGAGGGAACGTTCTGCTTTCAGCTGAGCCAGCAGAACAGCATTTGGTGTGAGTTGAGGACATTTTTGAAAAATTCTATTATCTGTGTGGATAACAAAGACACTATTTGAATAAAATGAGAGAATTATCATATTCTTATATCTCACTATCTTCCCTCTGAGTGTGAGGCTGGATTCATTGGAGGAGAAGCGCAGGACAGATTATTAAGCAGAACACAGCTCTTTACCAGTTCATTTGGACAAAAAGCAGGCATCTCTGTGCCCTGTGTTGTCGTTTTTCCTAAGCATAGACACGAAGAGGCCTGGCACTGTGCTTCCTCTGAAATAGAAATCTGAACATCATCCCCTAGACTTAGTTCTTGTTCTGTATTGTGAAGATCATGTAAAACTGCGAAAATTTGAAAACATTTCAAACAATTCTTTACTAATATAATGTGAAAGGAAACTGTGAAGAACTACCGTTTATCACCATCACAAAGAAAATTAAAAAATGGGATTTTTCCAAACTTGAAAACATGATATAATTCATCATAGATTGAAAGAACGTCTTACATTTCATAATTCAAACAATTTTTTCATGATTATGTTGCATGTTAGTGAATTAAAATGTACTTCAGTTTGTTTTTAAATGTAAAATGCTAAGTTTCTGTATATTTCCCAATTGCATAGATTTTTTTAAATTATTATTTTATTTTGATAATCTTTACATGGTTGATTAGGGCACAAAGGGTCAAGGGCTACAGAAAAGTGGGTAAGACCATTGTTTCCACATTACTATTTTTTTTCTGTATCTAGGGTAAGGGGGAGATAAAGGGAGAAGCTCTACCCAGCCTCCCACCCATCCCAGGGTCCCCAACACGGGAAATGCTCTGAAGGCACCACTCAAGTGGTTTTGATAGTTCAACAGTTCTGAATTGCTGCCAATCTCACCATTCCAAGCACAATGAAATCTCTCCAGAATCCACTGGCTGACACAGTGTACCTTAAAGTCTCTGTTCAGATTCTCACTGCCAACACTCAGCTGGAGTAGATGATCGATTTGTTCTGTCCTCTGTCCTCTGTCCTCTGTCCTCTGTCCTCTGTCCTCTGTCCTCTGTTAGGTCCAGGCAAGCCCTGGACTTGTTCACCATATGGCAGCGGTCGCTGTGGCCAGGGCCCAAGCATTGAGACCGACCTGGCGTGGGTACTTCCAGCATCTGCTATGCTGCTGGAAGCTCTCCCCAATAGAATAGATTTCAAAACATGAGTAAACTTAAACCTCTAGTTAATAGAAATTTCTTTTACTTCTTGAGCAAATGAGATCTGCTTTAGTAATATGAAATAAGAAAAGAGGTTTCCTATTCCCATTGGTTTGTTTTCAGTAGAAAATGAAATTATTAGGCAAAATAATTTATATTAGCTATATTAGCTATAAGAGGCAAAAAATAAAAAAAAGAATGTGTTACAGTGAAATTTGACAAGTCAAAACGCTGTTGGGGCTGGTGCCTGGCTCAGAGGAGCTCATCCTCTACCTGTGGCACTAGCATTCCGAAGTATGGGCATTGATTCATGTACCTGCTGCTCCATGTTAATGGAAACCAGCTTCATGTTAATGCACCTGGAAAAACAGAGGAGGATCCTGAAGAAAGTCCTGGGTCCTGGCTTCAGATCACCTTGCTGTTAAAGCCATTCGGAGAGTGAATCAGCTGATGGAAGACCTTTTATTCTTTCTCTCTCTCTTCCTCTTTCTCTCAGTAAAATCTGCCTTTCAAGTAAAAGTAAATGAATCTTTGAAAAAAAAAAACCACTATCTATTTTTCTCTGCTTCCATTAGAATCCCAACAGAAGAAGGAATAGCTTTGGAAGAGGAGGAAGGCCATCCAACCCACCCCGTCCCCAAGGAAGGAAATCAGAAGATAAAGAACCAAAGTAGGGTCCTCTGAGGACAATTTTCTGACTTTTCTTTTCAACCCCTAAGAGCATCCCTGTCTCTAGTGGACAATTAAAAGGCTATGGTCCCTTCCCAGCAATGATTTTGGAAGCTTCCTGGTGTCCAAAAAAACCGCACTGGGGCTCTTAAAAATACATCAAAACATTTCAGACACATTACTTAACATATGCTCTTCCTTTTCCTGCCACTAGTTCTTCTGACGTTGGTATTCTAAAACCACATCTTTTGAAGGTGAATAATTCTCAACCAGTTTTAAGAAAATAATTCTATCCATCATAGATACACAAAATACATTAGCAGAAGCCCATAAAGCTATCAACTATTTATTCCTCTGCTAGACATTTCTATGTATAAATTTCAAACTACAAAAAGAAATGATGCGTTCAATTTAATTCCATTTACTAAACTTCATATTAAATAAACATGAAAAATCCCTTCTCAGTCATGTAAGTATGATCTTAGCTAATCTTTGTTGAATGTGTGCCCTGATTTCAGGGCCAAGTGGTCAACAAAGGTTGGAATGAAAAGAGAAGAACCTCCAAACCATGGTAAGATTCTGAGATGACTCTGTTCCACTGTGACACTCGCCCCTGGATCACACAGGCTTTCTCCTTCCTCTTTACAAATGCAAGGCCTTGCCTTTGCAAACCTTCATGTGCCCATCCCAAACAAGAAGAGAATTCTGAGGGCTCTCTATACATTTTGCATATAATTCTCTGTCCTGGATCTCTGAATCTCATCTTCTTAAATGACTGCTCCCTAAAGGAGACCAGCATGTAGGAGGCAGGATAAAGGATTGATCTCTGCAACACATACTAATATTTAACCCAAGCTTCCAGTCTCCTCTTTATGCCTCCCTTTCTCCTCCTCTGCTCCTTCGTTTTCTCTGTTTTCCTTTTTAGCAGTGCAAGGAATATTTAACATCCTTGTGCAGGAAAACCAGTTCTTATTCATGACACACTTATCCACCTTTTAATCACATGTCCTTGGTCTTGACTACATAAAGTCAAAAGCCAAAATCTTGCTTCTCTGAGGCTAATGAGTGTTATTTACCCTGCTACAGTCTAACTAGAGCCAGTTGCTCTCTCTTTACCCACAAAAGATGTGCCCCACTTAAATCCTCCATTCTCTTATAACTGGAAAATCTGTGTGCTTGGTAAGCAATCCAGACAGTACAAGAAGGTGTTCAAATGCTACACTGTGATTGGTACCATTCTCCCAAGAGGCTTTTATATTTTACTTGGAAACAAACTCTTCTTTTTCTCTTCCCTGGGGTTCTTAATCCAAAGCACCAATTTCTGAGCTGGTTTACATCAGGAGACAACCTCTAATTATTTACCATCTGAATATTTATTCTCCCTTGCTGTTGTGAATTTCCTGTTACTGGCCCTTAATAGAATGATCTCACATGGGGAAAAGCACCAATGCACCAGGTCCCATGAGCATCTGCATGTCTGTGCATGCTTGAGATGCCCACATGCGTCTAATCCACTTCCACATTACTATGAGCAGGTTCTTTCCATGATTTCCTCCTGTGGAAAACTTGGGTTCTCTATAAGCATCATAAAAAGAAGAGACACTGCTCCTCTCTGTCTTGCATTTCTGTATAATGTCATCCTTGCCAAACTGGGCAAAACAATGGGTCTCCCTGGGGCTTCTTGCAAACACCTCACACTTTCCAGCTACTTGAGATCCTGACAGGGCAATCAGCAAGCTGGCGGGTTTGAGACCTGTCTTCCTCTGCTTGGATGATCTCAGTGGCTGTTCTTCTCTCCAGGACATCCCATTTTAATAAAAATCCAGTGACACAAACCAGTGCTATGTGCAAACTGAGGAGTGTCCATATCCTCATTTTATTCTGCAGAATAGCCCACAAATCTCTCAAAAGTGCAAAGCATTCTGTAGTGTCTTTTTTCTTCTTCTTCTTCTTTAAGCTTAACTCATTTGAATCGATTGGTGTTATCTCAAATATCACCCTTGTTGCTGACTATCAGCTCTGCCACGGAGTCGCAGGCATGGCCTTAATATCAGCTTCCAACTAGAGTCTAGGGATTTTTTTTCATTAAAGGAAGAAGTCAGACATAGCCAGTGTCCTCAAAGAAGAACTTACGTGAAGAATCTGTAAACATGTGTGTACTTGCTTTACCCAAATTAGAGATGAATTCTCAGGTTTAGAGATAGAAACATGTATACAAAGATGTGTGATCATCTGGATCACTGAGTGATAGCTGACATGACACTACCCCCAACACACTGTCTACCAACTCGACACTATGGAGTCTTCCCCCAGGCCTTTTCTGTTCAAAATGAAGTCCTTCAGCTCCTCCATCCATCAAACCCACTTGATCAGACAAGTCTTGGATGTGTGACAATGCTCTCTTAGCTCATGTAGATTTGGGGTGCTATGGTAGGCAAACTAATCAAATCCAGTATACCAGGATCATACAGCCTGGTATTATTTGCTCTTGCTACTATACTTTGAACCCTAAAGGAACAATAATCTGAGCAATATTGGAAATGGTGATCTTTATATCAAACTGTAAGAAAAATTTTTAAATTACCTATTTGACTTCTTACTACTGTACAAAGAAGATCAATGGATAGATGTTGTGGTGATTTAATCTAAGAATTTATCTCAACTTTGAAATTTATTCAAAATGACTTGAAGCCAAGCCATACCTTCCATAAGCGGACTATTCTGCTAGATAACTATGCCCACACACGTTCTATCCTGGGATAGCTCTAAAGAGCTGATTTGTCCTTTTCCCTAGCTAATATTCTTGTCAACATGCTGTGGATCTCTGACATGAATAATTTTGTTACTTAAAATTCTAGCTCCTTATGCTTCCTAAGAAATGATTTAAAGGATAAAGTAAATGTCTGTCTGCTGGCTTGACCATTCTTAGTTTTGGTAAAAGTTGTATGGATCATCCCAAAAGGAGGACAGGGCAATATAAAGGATCCTTGACTACAATGAAACAACATCCAGGAGGGGCACAGAACTCCCAACATGGTTGACCAAAAGTGATCTTCACCATGACACATGATAATTAAGCTCTCGTCAACCAAACATAAGGAAAAGATCCTTAAATGTGCATGTGAAAAAAATCAATTGACATATAAAGGAACGCCAATTAAATTCACAGGAGACCTCTCACAGGAAACTCTACAGGCCAGAAGAGAATGAAGCAGCATATTCCAGATTCTAAAAGAAAAAAAAATTGTCGGCCCACAATAACATACCCAGCAAAACATTCCTTTGTCTTTGAAAGTGAAATAAAATTCTTCCATATAAATGAAAAATTAAAAGAATATGTCTCTTCCAAACCTGCCCTACAACTTAAAGATGTTCTCTTGATAGAGAAGAGGAATAGCACCCACCAAAACCAAAGGCAAATGTGAATAACATCCCAATAAAATAACAACAGAAGACTAAATCAATGACCAACTCATTGCTAACATGATAGGACCAAATCACCACCCATTCATATTAACTCTAAATGTAAATGACTTAAAATCATCAACCAAACATCTTAGATTAGTAGACTGGATTAAAAAAACAAAACCCATCTATTTGTTGCCTACAGGAGACACATCTCACCAACAAAGATCAGTGGAAGCTACATCTCATGGATTTTGATTTTTTTTTTAGTTTTATGTCTTCAAATCTCTTTCTCATTAAACTCTTCATTGACTCATTAAAAAAAAGTCTTAAAAAATGTGTTGAACATAGTCATATCCTTTTACCCAGGGAGTCTATCCTTAAAAAATTAGCTAGGGGAACAAACATTTTAAAACCTGTTCATGTTGATATTTTTTGCAGAATTACTTATAAAAGTTAAAAAAATGGAATTACTCTAAATGTTTAATAAAGGAGATTGACTAAAAAATTTGTTACACAGTAGCATAATAGTCCCTCTTCCCTCCAATGTGCTCTCTTCTCTACTCTCCTGTGCTGTTCACTCTCCCTCTCTCCTAACATAAGCATGTTTGTGTCTGTACATGCATGCTCACAAACACTGCTTTAGTGCTGAAAGTATTTGACACATTCAAATAGGATGCCGGACTTGTCTATATTCACAGTATCATGATACACTTAAAAAGTCAAATGATGCAGTTGTGACTGCTCCCAAAGGACTGTATTAATGTAATAACAAAGGAGAAAACAGCAGGGGTGGGCCAGAGAGCCAGAGAATGGAAGGGGAAACCCCGAACCTATGGAACTATATCATGGTAAAAAAAAAAAATTAAAAAAAAAACTAGAGCACTGGACAAATTGTGTAAAAATAGCAAGTTATAAAACAATATATACACACAATATATATGCAATGTATATACCTATATACATATATACTGTATATACAATGTGTATGTATATATATATAGTAGAAAGTTATATAATGTGTATAGCGTGTGATTTTTTAAAAAGGATTTATTGTATTTATGTGATGGGCAGATTTAAAGAGAGATATCTTCCATCCTCTAATTTACTCCCAAATGAGTGCAACGGCTTGTACTGGGCTAGGTCAAAGCCATGAGCCAGGTGCTGCTCTCAGGTCTCCTACCAGGTACGGAGATGCAAGCGCTTGGATAACCCTCCACTGCTTTCCCAGCCTCTTCAGTAATAAGCTGCACCAGAAGTGGAGCAGCCATGTCTTAACCATATGCCCATCTAGGAGGTTGGCACTGCACAACACTGGCCCCCAGGATGTGATTGTCTTTACTTAATTTGATTATGGAAAACTTGCTTTATTTTTCCAAATTTTCAACAACCAACATGTATTATCTTTATATTCCTCAAGCAATCAAACAAGGAAATCTGTATGAAAAGAAGATACAGAATGTGCCTGCTGATCTTCTTTTTAACCAGTTTTTTTTACCTCTTCAAGATTGTTTATTGACATGTTTAAAGACCCATTTTCCATCTGTTGTTGGCGGATTGAGATATAAACCTTGTAGATGTGAAGTTTGAGTGGTTGGTCCACAAGTTTGCTCTAACCTCAGATTTTTACAATAAACAACATCTTAGGGCCCCATGCAATTTAAAAAAATGTAAGCAATATACTCTGGGGAAAATTTTGAAATTCTCAAACATTTTTAAGTTTATTCATTTATTTGCTTAAAATACAGAGCAACAGAAATAGAGATGGCAAAAGGTCTACTAAGTCACTACCCCAAGTACTCACAGTATGGGCCTCGGTCAGGCTGCAGCCAGGAACAAGCCACTCCATCTGGCTCCCAGGTGGGCAGCAGAGTTGGTTATCACATACTGCTGTTCTGATGTGTTAGCATGAAGCTGGATCAGATTCCCAGAGCTGGACTCAAGCTAGGCACTCCAGTGTGGGATTTGTGCATCCTAAGATCTGCTACACTGCAATGTCCACCCCTAACCATAACATGCTTTGACCACACCAGTACATTGCTTAAGAAAAGAATAAGCATTTGGTATGAAGTAATCTCTTTTTGTAATGAAAACAATGTTTGTTTCATGTTATCCTGTCCTAAATCAATTATAATCTACAGCTACCTAAAGAAACCTTGAAAAAGAACGGAAAGATTAAAAAAAACAAAAACAAACAAACAAACAAACAAACAAAAAAACAGTTACCATGGAGTTAAAGACTGAAGAAAATAAAGGCAAATAGCTAAGGCTTGTGCTGCTTCTTACATGGTAAGCGTTTCAGCTATCAACTAATTCTTAAATAAAATTATTTCAAGGCAGCCATTCTCCATTCAGTCTGCCTTCTCTTTCAAACGATCTTTCCTCCTGAATCTCATTAAGTCACATGAGCAGCTGCACCAAGTCGTTATGGCAACAGAAATTTTAAAAGTAAATTAATTTTGCTACAAGGTGTTATTAAGACCAGGTAAGGGTGGCCTTGAATGATAATAGCTGCTGTCTGTTCCGCCGAGTCTGCAGGCTCCCATTGAGCGGCATGAGCAGCACTGAGAAGGGAAACATCCTTGATTTATTATCTTCTCATAACCATTTGTATAAGAAATGTGACCATAAATTGTGTTGGTTTTATTGTAAATTTGTATATCCTACTTTTAATCCTCCATAAAATTATAGATTGAAAGAGGCGTGCTGTTCCTTGGTCCATTAGTTTCTGATGTCCTCAGACAACAAGTTATTGTTTAGACAGCTTCCCCTGTGAAATGACAATGTATTTCTAGAGAGCATTGTATTATGGAAAAATGTTGACCATTTGATTGCAGAGAAGGGGGTGAGACAAAGTCTTGGATATAAATTAACATTGAAACTGAGCTGTCACACAGAAGAACAAATAACCTGGCACAGAGCTTCTGAACAGGGCCGGAGAGAACAGTTCCCAGCTTCCTCCATGCAAGCCTTTGGCGCCTTGTGGTTCTCTCTGCTCAAGGTCTGTGTTTCCCAGAGTGCCGGAGAGTTAATCTGTTTGTTTTATGTCTTTTCTCTTTTTTTAAAAATTTTATTCCTAGAAAAATCTTTCATGGTCAACTAATCATGGTCTACAGCCCATAATATAGGCTTTCCATCTCCCTAGAGAGTCACAAAACAGTTGAGCAAATTACAAGCATTGCCAAATTCTGCTGGAAAGAACTCATCTTCATTTGTGTTTAACCCAGGAATTCACATATATGTTTGTCTCTAAGATGGTTTTAAAACATTTCCTTTAATTTCAGTAACACTAATGCTAACATTAGGTAAACAGAAATGACTCCTTAGAGTAAAATTTCTGAGATCAAGATTAACGTGAGCTGAACAAAGCTACTACACTCAAACACACACACACACATCAGTTTTATAAGTATGTTTCATCATTTTAACTAATCTCTAGTGCTAATAAAATCATTATCTGTATATATCTCTTTTTAAGAATATTTATTGTGACAGACATTATGGCATAGCAAGTTAAACCCCATTGGAGAGCTTGAATTTGTTTTCTAGTTCTTCCTTTAATTCAGCTTCCAGAAGGTTCAAGAATTTAGCCCTCTGCCAGTCACCTGTGAGATCTGCCTGGCGTTCCTGGCTGCAGGCTTTCCCCTGGCCCACTTCAAGTGATGTGGCTATTTGAAAATCAGAGTAAACCTGCAGGTAGAAGCTTGTCTGCTTCTCTGCTTGCTTTCTTACCTTCTTTCTCTCCATTTCAATGCATTGCAAATAAACAAATTAGGTTTCATTATTTTTTATTTTAAATGAAGCTCTTCTCTCCCAAGAAGTGAACTTGGCACCCAGTTGGGAGAGAAAAATAATTGCTGGTTTGCAAGCACTCATAGAGGCATCACCAGCAGAAATCTACCCAAAGAACAAACAAGGAAACAAGAAAGTAATATCTTTTATTGTCTTTCTAGTCATTTTGCTTCAGGATTTCTAATCTGTTTTCTGCCCTGGTCATCTGCTTCTGCTAAATTGTCCTGTTCAGCAAATTACATGTCTAAAAGAAAAGTTAATTTGAAATCACTCGAAAAGGCACTGTAGAATGAGTTCCTTCCCGAGAATATCTGCACCTGTTTAAAACAGAGAGAGGCGGGCTTGGCAGCGTGGCCTAGTGGCTAAGGTCCTCGCCTTGATCTCATATGGCTGCTGGTTCTAGTCCCGGCAGCTCCACTTCCTCTCTGTCTCTCCTCCTCTCAGTATATCTGACTTTGTAATAAAAAAAAAAAAAAAAAAAAAGAGAGGCAAGTATTTGGTTTTGCAATTGAGATGCCCGATTGGGTGCTTGACACATCCTGCATCAGAGTCCCTGGCTTTTAGTCCCTGCTCCAATTCCTTATTCCAGTTTCCTACTGATTTGTATCCTGGGAAACAGTAGGTGATACCGCAAGGGTTTGGACTCCTAACGCTCACATGGGAGACCTGGATTGAGTTCCTAGCTCCTGACTTTAACTTGCTCCAGTTCTGGACACTGTGAGTAACGGAAATAAATCATCAGGTGGAAATTCTTTCTGTCTGCATGTTGAATGAATAAACACTACTATTAGTATCATTTATAATAAGTTCATACAGCTGAAATAACTCCACAATGATAACAGAGCTAAAAAACACACACATTCACATTGGGCAAAATGGTGGTCTAAGTAAGAAAACATTTTGTTGAAAGTTTCTAGGCTGTTTTCAGAGGGGAATATGTTGACATCGGTTGATGCCTGGGAGCAAGCATGCCGAGCTCCTAGTCTAGAAGCACTGTTAGATATCAAGCGAGCTTATGATAACTGCAACCTCCACAGGCTGCAGTGAAGAAACCCACTAGAGATCCAGGAAGCAGTGCTTAGTAAAGATGTCTCAGTCCTGGAGGATTATAAAACCCAGAGCATGAAGTACAAAGAGGGAGGCCAGAGAGCACAGAGCAAAGGATGCACACAACACAAGTGCCTTCAAGTGCTACGGACTCTTACGCGGGAACACATGGCAAAACTCTGGGTGGGGGAGTTCTTCAGGGTGATTGTTAGTAGCAAAAAAGAAATCCTCACATGCAGTTTCTGCTTGCACCAGAAAGTCCGAAGGAAGACCCAGCACTGAAGGAAACAGCACTCAGGTTGTCTGAGCAGCGGAGCTCTCACACCGCAGAGGTCTCTGTGATAGTGGGCAGAACCAGACTGCAGAAACCGTCTCTAGCCGCACAAGAGCCTGTCCATGCTGCAGAAGGCAGAAAGGAATTAGAAGAGGGACACCCAGTAAAACGGTTAAATGTATCTTTACAACAGAGTGCTGAGTTTTCCACCGTTATCTATACCTACAGTGATATATTTATACAGAAGAATCATGGACTTGTGACTGTTGCTGAAGGACTGTACTATTGTTATCATGTAGGGGGAACAGTGTGGGGTCTGGGGAGACAGCGAGAGTCCCTGAGTCTAAGGAACTGTATCATGAAAAATTTAAAAACATGATACATCTATCTATCTATCTATCTATCTATCTATCTATCTATCTATCTATAGTGAGAGAGAGAGAGAGAGAGCGCTGAGGAAATGAGGGGACAAAGCTTAATGTCCTCTGAAACAAAATAATTTTAAGCTAGTCTAAAGCTGTGTAAGTCTAAACTGTGTAAGCTAGAGTTGAGCAGCGAGTCACAGACAGCAGCCATGAGAAGCCAAGAATAAGCGAGTTCCCGATGCCTGGGTTAACATGAGATGAGCTGGTTCGTTCATCCTGATTGGCTATGCCCACAAAAGAAACTTACTACAGTTTCTACCTCCTGCACTCAAATTTTTCTTTGAAATTACTGCATGGATTAGACATTAGGTGGCTTGTAATGAGAATGGTAAAATGCCTTGTTGCTCTTACTGCAATTTGAATACAAATAGACTTCAACAGCAAAACAGCCTAAGCAATAAAAATACTTGTTAACCTATCTTACTAGCTCTGTGGCCAAATTATATTTTAATAAATTACAGTTCCAATGGAGGTGAATGTGCTCGCAAGTTCTTGTTAACAAGGTCACCAGTAGAATTTGAATATTCTCCGCAGCTGTTGCTCTCACACCTAAACAGGGAAACAGCTCCAGCTATGTAGGGCAAGCAAATGGGAATGCTAATGAGTCTAACAGATTGGTTCAAAATAGAAGCATAAACCTTCAATACATGAGGATTCTACAGTTACGAAACCAAAGCCCAGGAGATGGTGTGCTCAGGAATGTAACACCACAATATTGTTTTACTGCTTGACATAGCTATTGACCCAGGTTTGGCAAAATGTGTACGCTAAAAATAGCCGAACGAGAGAAAGGGTTACATCAAAGAGACTGTATAATTCTATCAATATGGGCTTCACTTTTGGATGGATCCAAAATGAATATATTGAAAACTGCTTTGCATATCCTGTTTTTTTAATATAATTACTATACAGGATCACCATCAGTAGCAATATGATATGCCATACATGTTTTATATATATATATATATATGTATACACACACACATAGTGTGTGTGCATATAGTAAAGCTAAAATTTTAAATCCCCAAGAAAAAAAGTTACATCGAGTGTTTAATGCAATAGCAGTTTAATTTGCTAAAAATGCAATTGTGAATTTTATTTAAGTAGAAACAAAATAAATGCTAGCACTTTCAAATGGTAAATATTCATTTTCGCTTCTCTTTTCCATTCCATAAATATTCAAGGAACTGGGAATAGGCATTGAGTACACAGGCTGTAGAAGAGAAACTCAGGACAGAAAAATAGGGAAGTCTGTTCTGCACAAGAAAGATATTCGAATGGAGGCTCGGGCACCTTGTGGAAGGTCATGGAGCTTTGGCCAACACACTCTGCCATGGCGAAAATATCACCAACCATCTACCAAAGCACAGTTTAAATGTATACATTACACTAAAGGAGATAATAAACAATAGGCAAGAATTTAAGAGAACAGCTCAACTCTAACAAAGTTAAACAAAATCCCATCTCCTTAGGTTAAATGGTCTGATATTAACTCTTGAAGCAGTCTCCTAGCATTCCAGAAAAAAAATATTACATAAATTAAAACAGTGCTTTGAGTATTCCAGGTAATTAATCTGGAAAGTTGTTTTTCTTCTGTAATCCAAAATTAGGTTACTTCTAAGTTTCTATTAATTGTACCAAATCTGTTGGAAGAAAAACAGATGCTGTAAGTAGTCCTGGTACCTTTCAGAGTACTAAATTTACATTTTTAAAATATAGCCTAGAGGACTAGTATAAAAGGATGAAAGGAAAAATGAAGATTATCACTTCAGGGAGAATAAAGTGATAAATTATTCTAAAATTCTAGTAACGATTTACCTAATTAGGCTTTGACAGCTTGAAATGTTTCCTTAAAAAAAAAAAAAAAAAAAGCAATGCAGTAGTTTCTGCCTAAGAAATCCTAGAATAATGAGGTATCGATATGAAAATTGCATCACTCCATTATATAATTCCTTGTGAGTAATTTTAATTACTATGTATTTAAAACCTTCTGAATTTGCTTAGGAAAAAATTATTTTTATTTTCATAAAATGTTAAATTTGCCTGCTAAAGATTTGATTCATAGATGTCTTTTTATCATTGTAAAGTTTTTTGGTTTTCCCCTTTTTTTGGTAGCAAGAGGAAGAAGCTAAATGAACATAGAGAAATTCTCTAACAATTTATTTTGATTTAACATTCAACGTGGGAGAGATTTGTTTCCTCTGCAGATTTTAAGAGATTTTAAATAGGGCCGTTTATGTTCAGCTCAATTAGGTTACTGATCATTCCATTCTCTTAGCAGTAATGTGCTCTCAACCTGTTATTTCATTTGAACAGTAAAGCTTCCCAGACTGCCCCACTCATCAGTCTGCCATGTGTATAACCCTGGCATGGTTGATTAGCATGCTCCTCCATTAGCTCACAGGAAGTAGACCTGAAAACCTAGACTCATTTCTTCATAGAATAAAGGAAGAAAGCTAGCCGATTTATCATGAGAAAATGTACTAAAACAATAACAAAGCAAATTACAAAAAGAAACAATAATGCAGTAACATAACAATAGCAAAAACATATTCAAGAACTCAATAATTGTAACTCTTGGGACCTTTGGAAGAAGAGATGGGCATATATTCCTCAAAGGCATCCCTAGAAGGTCGTGGAGTTTCAAATCAGGTCAAATATCCTTATTCAGGGAGCTAATGAAGTCTTGTTATAATTGAGAAAGCAATATAGATGCATAGCAGTGCGAGCTAGAAGGACATGTTATATGAAGAGGATAAAATTTGTTTCCATCCAATTGATATATTTATCTGTGTTCTCTGTAGTTCACGCTTTAAAGAAATGGACAAGAGGAAAAAGTCATGTTCGACCTGTAGAAGTCTCTGGCCAGTTAATAAATTGGTGAAGTAAGTCATCCTCACAAGAGCAAATATCATGTTTTTTTCTGATATGTAGCAGCTGACAGAGAACATAAAAATGTGCAAGAATGAAAATAACATGTTATGATTTGATTTTTGTTGATAGCCTTTGACTGTATTTGTGTGGAATAGTGGCCTTGCTACGTATTATTGTTGAATATTACACTTAATGGTGCATTCAGCCTGTGATTATAAAGTAAATTAAAAATAAATCATTATAACAATTAAAACAAGGAAGGAGAGGAGATTGAGTGAGGGAGACAGGGAGAAATGAAAATATGGCTATCTTTTAAGAATTTCATCTCTGAAATATACTAAATCAATTATCTTAACATTGATGAGGTATTTTAACTGTTTTCTTAAGAATTGCTAAATTATCTTCTAGTATTGTTAACTAGGTGTCTATGAGCCACCTTACAAGTCAAAGCAACAAGACTTATCAGGTATTAAGTAATTGAAACATGTTAAATAAAAGGTTGGTTTGTAAGTATCATAGTGACCAAGCAAGGTTCTTCAGATTCCATGAATAAAAATACAAAAGCTTTCCTTGTTGGTCTCTGTCTATCTAATCTAATTTTTTTTGGGGGGGACGCTCAAGAGCAACCTAATGGTCATTACAAGAGAGGGTATGGATCCAAAGTTGAAACTAAGTAAGGACCAGAGAAAGCTCCCCTCCTGAGTCCCGAAGAGAGTTTACTGTTCTTCTGTTTCTGAGGTCCACTCAGGGCTCCCAGCTATTGTTCTGATGACATTAGATCCTGTGAGGAAGGATCTGGGCATCTTCCATCCCATGTGGGAGATCCAAAAGGGAGTGGATGACCTCAGAGTTCTTGGCCTACAAGGGCAGTCTAATTCCCTGTGGTCTCCTTGGCAGTTGGGATGTAGTCTTTGGTGCCCGTACTGATAATCCTTGGTGAGGATCTGGGAGTCTCCAGGGCTGGGATACAAGCCTCTTCCTGTCCACCTGCTCCACTCTGGGGTCCCTCCCCACTCTGTACATATGACCTCCTATTAAGAGGTTGTCAGGGTCATTCTTGATTCCCCCTGTATGTCTTTACAGTTTTGCTGATGTCTAATGCTTACTAGAGTCTGTTTTCTATAAATTACCTGTTATCTTCTTGATAGGTTATACTTAACGTCTTCCTCACACATTCTAAGGAGGTGGAAGATTTCTCTGCTCTCCTGCCCCATTACGGAATAACACAGGGTATTAAAAGTATATTAGGTTTTACAGTTCTTTGATGTAGATCATAAGTGGTCTGACTCATATTGATTGTTGGTTCCTTCGTTACATCACAATATCTTATTGCATGTGATACAGGCTGTTTGAGGTTGAAATAATATTACAATTTATAGAAACTATTTTTTGAATTGACATCATTTCATCTTAAATTAAGGCAAACATGTGGTATCTAACCTTTTGGGATTGGTTCATTTCCCTTAGCATAATGGTTTCCAGTTGGGTTCATTTGTCCACAACTGCATTTTTTTTTTTAATAGCTGAGTAGTATTCCATGAAGTAGATGAACCATAGCTTTCTTATCCAGTGTTCTCTTGATGGGCATTTTGGCTGCTTCCAAGTTTTTGCAATTATTGACTGTGCTGCTATGAACATAGGGGTGCATGTTGGTTTCTCATGAAACAGGTGTTTTGGATATATTGCTAGAAGGGCTATTTCAATATGACTTGGATCATATTTGCTGCTGCCTTACAAAAAGCAATCAGAATCCAAGAAGTTATAGCCTAGGGAATCTCAATAGATGGAACTTCTCTTTCCTACATGGAACCTGCCCATTAACATCTGACTATGTGGAACTACAAAACACTTATGGAACTCAGGGCACTAAAATTGAATATTAGAGTTTATCAAAGAAGGGCTTTATTTAAGCCTCCTGTGGCTCAGGAAAAATAAGACTGCTATTAGGTCCATCACATCTCCTAAAAGATACTGAAGTTTAGCTCCTGAAGTCTATGAATACAACATTATTTGGAAATAGGATCTTTGCAGATGATTAAGTGAAGATTATGTCATTGTCAGACCCTAATGAGATCCATTCCAGTCTTCCAAATTATCAGAGGATGAATTTCTGTTTCTGTAAATCACTCAGTTTGGCCTTTGGGGTATGCCTCCCCTTGGAAGCTAATACAGGAGTTAACTGCAAGCACACCTGCTAAGTTTTGTTGCATCACTGAAAGATCTGGAGGGACACTTTCCATTTGCTGAATGCTCCTAGACTTCCAATTTGTCCACAGCCCAACATGAGCCATGATGGGAGGAAGATAATATCCCTCTGTGTAGACAATACTCAGCAGTACTCAGACAAAATCGGACTTTAGCCACTAGACTACTGCACCAGGCCCAGAGTGTAATCATTCTTTATATGCATGAAATATCTGTAATTAACATCAATTTTTTAACTACTTAACTAATGATGGACAATGAGATTTTATTCCTAGCCTTTTGCTATTATCAATAAAGATGCAATAAATAACTTTTCTGATGGCCTGTTATGTATGAGTCTGGATCATCTGTATTTGATAAGTTCTTGTAAGCAGAGAATCTGGGTAAAATAATAATGTGTATTTATAGCACTTACGCAATTGCTACATTTCCCTGGCTACAGAGCATCTGTTTATACTCCATCAGTGAGGCAGGAGAGCTGCTATTTCCTCCATACCTTTGCCAACAAAATATTTATTGAAGTTTTGTTCTTTGACCTCCATGAGGTTTTGATTTGCCCTACAATTATTATAAATGCACTTAGATATGTTTTCACTTAACATCTATTTGTATTTCCTGTCTTTGAACTACTTGACCTCAAAATTTCCTTTTCTTGAGGCCAATGTTGTCATGTAGCAAGATACGACACAGCCTGCAATGCCAGAATCCAACAGGCACTGGTTCAAGCCCCGGCTGCTCCAATCCAGCTCCCTGCTAATGAGCCTGGGATGCAGCGGAAGACAGCTCAAGTTTTTGGGTCTCCACAGATGAAGCTCCTGGCTTGGGCCTGGCCCACCTCGAGGCATTGCAGCCATGTGGCACGTGAATCATCAAATGAGAACTCTCTCCTCTCCTCTCTCTCTCTCTCTCTCTCTCTTCTCCATGTGTAACTGTATTTCAAATGAATATAAAAATCTTTGGATAAATACATTTATTTTCCTGTTGAATTACTGGCATTTTCTTATTGATTTATAGGGGTTATTTACATATTCATGAAAAGTATGCTCCACAAGACTAACAGCAAGTGCTTTTCCTAGTTTGTCATTTGTTGCAGTGGTGTTTTAACTTGCACATCACTTTTGTTTCGTGGAACACAAATCAGTAATCTTTATTTCTCACAGTTTTTAGATTTCATGTATTAGAAAAATTTTCCTCACTCCAAGGTTATTTTAAAATATCTTCATGTAGTTTCTTCTTACACATTTATCAATATTTCATGTTTGTATCTTAGATTAATCTGAAATGTATTTTGCTCTAAGATATGAAATATAAAATCACATTTGCCTGTGAAGGACATTTAAAAATCTTATGAACCAACTCTGAGAATTGGTGCGTATCTTTTGCAATCACTTAGTAATTGTCATCTGAAAAAGAATTGATAATTTCGGGCCCAGCACGGTGGCCTAGTGGCTAAAGTCTTATCCTTGAACTCACAGGGATCCCATATGGGCACCGGTTCTAGTCCCAGCAGCTCCATTTCCCATCCAGCCCCTTGCTTATGGCCTGGGAA
Source organism: Ochotona princeps (assembly GCF_030435755.1). Lineage (NCBI taxonomy): Eukaryota > Metazoa > Chordata > Mammalia > Lagomorpha > Ochotonidae > Ochotona > Ochotona princeps. The sequence goes on along the minus strand of NC_080841.1, from coordinate 63,362,611 downwards.
AGCAGTCAAGGACGGTCCTATACTTTGGGACCCTGCACCCATTGGGAGACCTGGAAGAAACTCCTGGCTCCTGGCTCCAGATCGGTGCAGCACCAGCTGTTGTGCTCACTTGGGGAGTGAATCATCGGAGGGAAGATGTTCCTCTCTATCTCTCCTCCTCTCTATATATCTGAGTTTGTAATAAAAATAGATAAATCTTTAAAAAGAATTCTTAATTTCTAAATGCAATTGTAAATTGTGTAGCACTTTGTAACATTTAGGGGAGTAACACTTTATCAAACCTATGGACTGTAGTCTCCTTTTTGTCTCAGTGAACCCACTCACCCTGTGTAAATTCCCTTAAGGCCACTAAAGATTTGAAGTCCAAAAACTGGCAATCTCTACTACATCCTCTGCAAAGTCAAATGGTACAGGATATTCTTCTCCCTTCCCCCAACTTTCCCATTATCCTCTCATCTTTAAGTATAATTTATGGTAATGGAAAAGGCAGCCATCATTGTTATTTTATCTTGCATTTAGAATGAGAAGAGGAAAAGGCATTTGAAGCCAAATTATTAAAGAAAAGCATTGACCCAGTGGCATCATCAAACCTTCAGGAAGGAACTTAATTATATCCCATTAAAAAGCTCAATGCTCTCTTGTGATTTGTACATATTAACACAACTGAAAGTGCAGCTCAAGGTTCTTTTCTCTACAGAAATTCACCTCAGAAAAATCGAAGTGAAACTTATTACCAGTTCATTTCATGTCCAGTGCCCAATTGGCATAAATAACTATTTCTGCTTCTTTTTGAATATGTACTAACAGTACAATATTTTGAGTCTTTTAACTTAACATCAGCTGTAAGCATTGTTACATCTCCCAATTGAATCACTCTTTGTGGCAGCTTTCTGAGTTTATTAAATTTCACAAGCTTATGCCCTAAACATTTCTAATTCTTACATTGTATATTATCTTTTGTCTTAACAAATGCCTGTATGTGCTCACGTAGGCCTTACAGTGCAGTGGGTTATGATGTTATTTAGGATGCCCGCTTCCTGTCCTGGGGTGCCAGTTACTCCCTGCCAGTGCAAGTTCTGTTTACTCTGTTTCTGATTCTATTTCCTACTAATGTGTTCCAGGAGGTAGCAGCGGATGGTTCAAGGATTTGTACCCCTGACCCCACACATGGAAGACACAGAGTACCTTCAAGACTCCTGACTTCAGCCTGGCCCATATTGAGCACTTGCAAGAATTTCGAGGCTGAGACAGCAGATAGAAGATCTCTCTCTCTCTCTCTCTTTTGCTTTCTCTCCCTCTGTCTCTCTTCCTTTCCGTGACAGCTCTGCCTTTCAAGTAAATGAAAAAAAAAAACAGAGCATTTTTTGAAAATGTGTGTGAAGGGAATGTTTATTCAGCCCAGCAACTAGAACTCCATGTTCCAGATTGGAGGAGCACCAGGTCTTAATTCCTGCTAATGGCTCCTGACTCTGAGTTCTTGTTAATAAAGATATTATATTGATCAACCAATCAACTCAGCTTCTGTAACCTACATGGAAGACCAAGATTACATGCTGTATTTCCAGCTTTGGTCTCAACTCAGCCTTGGCCATTGTAAGCTAGCATGACAGGTGAGCTAGCAGAGGGGAGATCTGTTTATCTGTTTCTCTGTCTCTCAGTAAACAAAACCAAATATTTGTGTATGTTTGTGTGACTAGTAATTACAGTAAGACATGAAATGAAGAATGGTGCTTTGATTTTTTTTAATCTTAAATAACTGATAGGGTGAATATTACATAAGAATATATTTTTAATTTGTGAGACAGAAAAAAGACAGACAGATTGAAAAAGAGCTTCCATCTGCTAGTTCATTTCCAAAATTTCTGCAATGGTTGTACCACAAGAGTGGAAGAATTGTCTTAAGATAAAACTCAAGCTAGGAAATGGGTGCAGCTCTGGGCCCTGGTGGAGAAGAAAAGACCCACATAAGTTATCATATTGTAGGGAAAATAGAACAGCGTTATTCCAGAATGTTCCAGACAGGGATAGTGTCAAAAGGGACCAACTATGCTCATTGTTATAGTGGGAGAATAGTACATGGTCTGGGAATAGTTCATGTTCCCTAAGGAAAGTTTGATAATATAGATGCAGTGCAGATTGTCCAGGAAAATAATTTGATGTTGGACATAAGCAATTGGAAACAGCAGGTTAGCTGACTCATTCGAGAAAGCAAAAAAGGATGACTGGGCAGGTAGAGGGCATCAACAAGAAGGGAGACTCATGGAAGGGAATTTTGCTCACAAGATCTTATGAACAACAAAACAACAAAGAAGTCAAAACAGAGCTGTTGAGAAGTGCCCATTTGAGACTTGTGGGTAAACTTTATGTGAAGGCGTTTGATAGCTTTTGCTCTTAATTGATCCACTTCCTGGTAACTAAGGGGGACTATAGGTGAAGATACAGTAAAATAGGGAGATATTTGGAAATATGATAGTACCATGTAGCTCAAACATCAGAGTCTTGAAAGAAAGAGAGGAAGAGAAATAGTTTAGAACTATAAACATGTGGGGAGAGCAAGATGGAAGAGTAGGATGAGGACACATTAAAACCAAGAAGGATTAGCATAGGAGAAGCAGAGGGGATGGAATCCTGTGAAATAGGTGAGGGAAGACCAATAACAGAGGGACACAAGGATACCTGTGGTCACAAGGAAGTGGCAGAGACAGTGGAGAAGCCCTACAAGTGAACAGATATGGCAGTGGTGATCAGAGCTCTACTGGAAATCAGGTGGGGAGGGAAACCCCTGGGAATGCAGGAGGTGAAAGCAGCCATAGAATTGCTGGTTCTGTTAATTTTTTAAAATCTGATCAGGAGTGACAGTGTAGTGGCAGAGCCCTATTGGAAAGGCATGGAGACAGGATGGAGTTCACAGCCCAGACACCTGCTAGGGCCATATCAGGGACCATTTTGAGTTCTGCAGCAAAACCCCTAAGAGGTACAATAGTGAGATACGCATACACTAAGCAAAGGGAGAACTGACTTCTGCTTTAGGACATTGCACAGATCCCACCTGGATAATAACACTGACTTGGTGTCCCACTGATTCCAACCAAAAGATGTCTGGGTCACCTCCAGATATAACTGCCAGCATATTTCGAGTGAGCCAGAAGAAAAAAATCTCAGAATCAAAATATACCTTCTGTAATAATGCTGAAAGAGGCAAAAACTGGAAGAGGAAATAAATCAAGCTAAGAAAAGCATCCAATAGTTAAGAGACACCATTAAAAGGCAGAATAAAAGAATTATGGAAATGCCTCTAAGCACAGAAAGAGAAACTGCATTCAAAGATGTATTCAATGAAATAATAATTGAGAACTCCCCTAATATGGAGAAATAATTGGGAAACAAAATATAGGAAGGGCACAGAACTTCAAACAGATTTGAATGAAAGCCATCCTCATCAAGACACATCATAATCAAGCCCTCTCAGGTTGAACACAAAGAAAATATATAGAAATATGCACATGAGAAAAATTAGTTAACTTATAGAAGAACCTCAATTAGACTCACAGCTGACTTCTCAAAGGAAAACCCTATAGACAAGAAGAGAATGAAGTAAAATACTCCAGCTCCTAAACAAAACAAAAAAACAAAAAACAAAAAAAGTCAGCCCAGACTAACATTCCCAGCAAAGCTTTCCTTTGTGTTTGAAACGAAATATGGTGAACGAAACCAAAAGCTAAAAATCTTTGCTCCTACTAGACCTGCCCTACACAGGCTGCTTAAAGATGCGCAATATACATCTCTACTCCCATGCCAAAGATAGACTCCCAATGAAACTGTTAAATACAGCTTCACAATAGGGTGCTAGACTTCCTACCATTGTCTATACCTTCAATGTCAGGATATACTTAAATAACAGAATGATAGATTGTTACTGTTATTGACAGACTATACTATCGTAATAATATAGGAGAAATATGGTTGGGGTGAAAGGAGGAATTCCTGAACTTATGGGAACTGCATCATTAAAAATTTAAAAATGGGGGAAAAAAGATACGCTACACAAAGACAGAGAAAAGGAATAGCATCTACCAAATACAAAGGCAAATGCAGAGAGCATCCCAACAAAATGACAAAAGAATAAATCGAACAATGAATAACCCATTGCTAAAGTTTCAGGACCAAACCATTATCAGTCAGTATTAACCTTGAGTTTAAATGGCTTAAACTCATGCATGAAATTACATAGATTAGTAAACTGGATCAAGAAACAAGACCCATCTATTTGTTGCCTGTAAGAGGCACATTTCACCAACAAAAATATGCAGAACCTGAAAGTGAATGGATAGTAAAGGGTATTCCACACTAATTAAAAAGAAAACTAGCTGCTGTAGCCATTCTAATATCAGATAATACAGAATTTTACATGAAATGCATTAAAAGAGATGAAGAAGGACACCACATAATGATTAAGGGATCCATTTAGCAAGAAGAAATCACAATAATAAATGTATACACACCAAATGCCTGGGTGCCCTGCCACATGTTATAAATATTTATTGATTTGAAGGGAGAAATAAGCCCCAATACAATAACAGTGGAGAAGCTTTAACATCCCACTAATCTCAATGGACAGATTGGTGAGATAAAACTCAGCAAGCAAAAAACAGAGTCCACGCAGACCATATAACAAATGGACTTAATTGATATCTGCAGAGCGTTTCATCCTATAGGCTCAGAATATACTTTTTTTATCTGTACATGGAACGTTCTCCAGAACTGATCATATGACACGCCACAAAGCAAGCCTCAACATTTTAAAAAAATTACAATCCTGCCATGCATCTTCTTAGAATATCATGAAGTGAAACCAGAGTCCAACAAGTCAAAATAACTCAGAAAATATGCAAATACTTTGAAACTGAACAGCATGTTACTAAATAAAGAATGGCTTATAGAAAAAATAAAAAAATAAAAAGATCGCTTGAAACCAATGCAGGCAACAATACAACATATCAAAACTTATGAGACACAATCAAGGCAGTGTGAAGAGGAAAGTTCATTCTGATTAATGCCTGCTTCAAGAAAGTAGAAAGCCTGAGATTAATGGCTAACCACACATCAGAAGGATCTAAAACACAAAACAAAGCAAAGCAAAAGAAAACAAAAAACAGCAAAGTAATTCCAAGATTTTCAATAAATAAATAAATAAATACATAAAGAAAAGAAATAAGCAAAATGGAGGAGAAAGATTAATAAACAAGATGAATTATCAAAGATTAATAAATAAGATCAACGTAAAAATAAAATAAATGGTACTTTAAGGAAATCAATAAGATTGATAGTCCAACTAATACAAAAGGAGAGAGAAGATATGAATCCATAGAATCAGAAATCAGGGTCCAGCGTGATGGTCCAGTGGCTAAAGCCTTGTTTTGCAACAACTGGGATCCCATATAGGCACCACTTCATGTCCTGACTGCTCGACTTCCCTTACAGCTCCCTGCTTGTGGTCTGAGAAAGTAGTAGAAGACAGCCCAAAGCCTTGAGACCTCATACCCATGTGTGAGACCTAAAAGAACCTCCTATCTCCTGGCTTCAGATTGGCTCAGCTATGGTCATTTGCAGTCACTTAGGGAGTAAACAAATAAATGGAAGATCATTCTTTCTGTTTCCCCTTCTCTCTGTAAATCTTCCTTTCCAATAAAAATAAATACATCTTTTAAAAATTCAGAGATGAAAATGTAAATGTAACAAAAGAGACTTCTGGCATACATAGAATTGTCAGGAAATATTACAAACAGCCATACACAACAAATATTATGGACCCAGAAAATAATAAAAATAAGATACAAAAATATAAAAGAAAGTGAAAATAGAAAGCAAAAGAAATACAGACTTGTTCTCTCATATAAACAGGAGCAAGTCTAAGCAAGCTATGGTTAGAAAGAAAACAGAAATGAACAGTCATTTCTCAAAAGAACAGATTCAAACGGCTACCAGACATATGAAAAAATGCTCAGACTCCTTAGCCATAAGAGAGATACAAATGAAAACCATGTTGAGGTACCACCTAACTCTGGTGAGACTGGCCTACATTCAGAACTCAACTAACAACACCTGCTGGCATGGATGTGGGGAGAAAGACACCCTCCTTCACTGCTGGTAGGAGTGTAGGCTAGTACAACCACTGTGAAAATCAGTATGGAGAGTGCTTGGAGAATTTCAAATAAACCTGCCATATGACCCAGCTATCCCGCTCCCAGGAATATACCCAATAGAAGTGAAATCTGCATGTGAGAAGGGGATCTGTAATCCTGTATTTGCAGCAGCACAATCTACAATAGCAAAGACATGGAAACAATCCAGATGTGTGTCCAAGGAAGAGTGGTTAAAGAAACTGTGTTACATCTATCCCATGGAATATTATTCAGCTATTAAGAAGAATGAAATTATTCTATTTACAACCAGGTCACCCCAACTAGAGACCATTATGCTCAGTGAAATGAGTCAATCACAAAAGAATAAATACCATATATTCTCTCTCATATAAGGAAACCAACATGGAAAATGTAACTTCAATAATCCAATCCATACTGTTTTTTGATTGTTTGTTTGCTTTTTTGGCTGTATCCTATGTGTTCTGATGTTTTTTTTTATTTCAGTTTGGTTCATTCCATATAATCTCTTTTCTCTAGTTGAATTCATCACGTGCTCATGAATTATACAATGGCATCATTTTTCCCAAGAGACTTCTGTGTTTCCTTTTTGTCACTCATGTGTTGGTTACTCAGTGATGCATTATTTTTTCAAGGTGTTATAATTTGTTGTTGATGTTGTTGTTGATGTGGCTGTTCTAATTCATACTGGTTGTTGATCTTATTTCATGACTTCTCACTTATGGTAATGTATAGTGATGGAGTACTGGAGTCTATCATTTACAGACGTGGGGGTATAATGGAACATTTATCCCTGCATCCAGACAAAAGATGGAATCCTGATGGAACTGTTGGACATGTGTAGACAATGGGATGCTGGACTGTTTGACATTGTCTGTACCAACAATGTCGGGGTACACTTAAATAACAGATTGATAGAATTATGATTCCTTATGAAGAAATACACTATTGTAACAAAATGGGAAAAATCTGATGGTGGTGGGAGTTTTGGGGGGAATCCCAGCCTACACAAAATTGCACCACACAGTTCAAAATTCAAAATAAGAATGTATTAAAAAAGAAAGAAAGAATACAGATCATGTTCCTTGAGTTATTTGGGGAAGAAGTTTGCAAGAAGTTCTTAAGCCTCCATACTCCACTGTTTTCACAACTTTGTTCTTTCCTTCCTAGGACAGTTTCCTCCAAAACATCCTAGAAACAGATGCCTCATCTCCAGAAGATAATAAAATTGCAAATTCTCTAATATGCTGACAGTAAGAATGTCAGCATAAAGTATTCAAAATGAAAGATTGTAATTCGTGAAATAGAATAAGATCATCTGGATAATCTCATATGAAATTCCCATTAATTCATTACAGCATATTCATGTCTGGACTGTGATTTACTACTTAAGTAAATAAGGCCTGAGGTGGGTGTTGGTGGGGGTGCCCTCTGAGATACTGATATGTGAACTGATTTACTTGATTACCTGCACACTGAATAAAGGAGCTTTGAAGTGTGCCAAAATTCAATCTTAAATCATGGTTCAAAGACTCAATTGTGCATTCATAAAAGTGAAGGCAGACATTGTGATGTACTAGAGCTAAGAGGATATTTATTGAAGAGGACAGAGACTAAAAAAAAAAGGGAAAGGAAAGTTATGAGAGATATTGGGAATCTTTATGTTAGAAGCCTCATTTTGAATATGTCCACTGGAATGGAAACTTTTTTTTTCTGTACTGGAGTGCCTAGTTATTTTTGTGTATTTATTTTATTGTTATTATTATTTTTCCATGATACCATTTTGTAGGTATAAGGATTCCCCTCAGCAACCCTTCTTCCCTCCCCTTCATCCCTGAATACTGTTATTACAATAGGATAGCTCTTCAGCAACAGTCACAAGTCCAATTTTGTGCTATTTAAGTGTATCCACGTTGTTGTAGGTATAGGCAATGGTAGGAAATCTAATACCGTATTGTCAAGGTATTTTTAACAGTTTCATTGGGAGGCCTCCCTTTATTTGGGGGTAGAGATGAATATTACAATGTATCTTCATCTTGCTATTTTTTAAGTAATGAAAAAGGAAAATATCCAGGAAACCAGACAAATCAGGCTATTGGCCTTCTAAATCATTTTGCTGAAACATCTTCCACGTAAAAAAATTTTTTTTTGCCAATCTTTAAGCCTGAAATTCGACCCCACCTTGCAGACCTAGGTGGGGAGATTCTTGAGAGCAAAGTCAGCAGTTCCCAAATCCTTAGCCAATTAGTAAGATCAGGTTGGCTGCCTCAAAGTCTCCTTGGGAGATGCCAAACAATGGAGATTCCAGTGTGCTGTCCCCAAAATTTCCATTCAATAGGTCTTCGGTGTGGTCTGCAGTCAGAAGTAAATCTGCCCAATAAATTATCACACAAAGCCAGACTTGAAAACCACTGTTCTAGACTGCCTGATGGATAATATCAATGAATAATTTTAAATTATGTTATAATATTACATTATATATGTTATAAAATAACATACAAATGTATGTTATTACATTTATCAAATGTAATAAATATACAAAAATTAGAAACTGTACTTTGGAATGCCAACATTCCCCTTGGCTCTACTACTATTGTGATTGACAGAAAAGCTAATTTGTGAGATTTCATATTCTTTGCTGGCCTTTGAAATGTGGAATGTTATGTTACATGTAACATTGTCCCAATGCACCATTCTTCATACAGTGTTACAGAATAGACTGTAAGGAGTTATTCCAATAGCCTTCCCTGGACCCGGCGCCATTCCTTCTTCCTCACAGCTCATGAAGTTCGCGCCGGCCTAGCTATCCACCAATCGGATGTAACCTGGCTTTCCACCTGAATCCCACCTCCCAATCTTCCAGCCCCTTCCCCAACCCCGCCCACTTGCCAATCATCCCCAGGCATTCACCTGCAGGCACCAATCCCCTGGGGGCCTGCCCTCAATCCCTCCCAATCCCCACCCCCTATACCTGGCCGACAAAAGGCTCCCCCAGGTGCGGCCCTCTCTCTTACCTCTCTTATCCCGGCTCTTACCTCTCTTTTCCCGGCTCTTATCCCTCCCCCTCTTACCCCGCTCTTACCCCTCTCTTCTCTCTCTCTCTTCTCTCTTGCTTTTCTTTGCTCTCCCGTTCCCCTCTACCCATTCCTGCTCCGTTGGAATAAAACCTCCTAAGATATACCTCGTTGCGTCTGGTGTGTTTCAGCTCACGGTAAAGAACCAGGTTGTGGGAATTAGCTGCGCGTAATAATATCGGGATAATATCGTAATATCGTATGAACTAGAACTCTAATCTTTTTTAAATAACTAACATTTGGTGCCGTGACTGGTCGGTTTCCCCCGGAACTTGGCCGCGTGGCCTTCGGGCCTTCGGCCATTACCGGGACCCGAGCCGTGAGAACTATGATCTGTGTTAACTGCCACGAGACTCGTCAGCAGCCGTCAGAATCCATCTCCATCCGCCCGCTGGTTCGTAAATTCATCTCCAACGGCCTGTTCCTGCTTTCGTCTTCTTCGGCCTGTTCCCGATTTCGCCTTCTTCGCCTGCCAGTTCCGGAATTCTCTACCTCCACGTGGCCGTTCCTGAGTTCATCTGACCTGACGGTGCTACCATCTGCCTCCATCCAGCAACGACGTAGCCCAGACGCGTGCTCCCCGGTACTCCATCTCCACGTGGAGCACACGAGGTATTCCCCATCTTTCCGAATGCTAAGTTATTTCATGCATACACTGTTGTAGGTAGGGTTCCCTCTCAGCCCTTGGAGTTTTGGGTGCGGCTCGGCACATTTGTGCTCCTCTAACCGGGTCTGATTTTCCACTTCTGGGAGTTTTTGGGAGACCGGTTCTGTAAACCCTGGCCAGGTGCCGTGTCTCTTAGCCACTGGGCTGGAAGTCCCCCGACCACTGGGTCACTACGGGGGCCCCCTGTACCTCCGAGTTGGGCCACTGGGCTGGACCACTGGGTCGTTTTTAACAACTTCGGATACAGGCGGTGTTTTGGGACCTGGCTTGTCCCTTACGTAGAGGGTGACGACCTTCTACGAGAGCCATTTTTTCTTGACCACTGGGTCGGACCACTGGGTCGTTTTCATGGACCACCGGGTCCGCTGTGGTAATCAGTCCTGAGTCTTAATCATGGGAGCTATTTTTCATCGCCAGCGCCTCCTAACACTCCCTTGGGCTGTCTTCTGGCAAATTTAGAAACCCTTTAATTGGCTCGTTACCTAAAACGTAAAACTCTAATACGCCTCTGTAATGTGGATTGGCCTCAATATTCCCTAGCTAACTCCTCCAAATGGCCGGTTAATGGCACTCTGGATCCGGACATTCTTCGGAATCTAGCTGACTAGTGTGTGCATTCGGAAAAATGGGCGGGAGGTCTCATTCCCTCTTCACTCAGCTTTCTGTCTTTTCCATAGTTTTCTAGCCATGAAGTAGGAAACCCCAGTCCCCTCTTCCGGGGCTCTGGCGCCACATGCTTTCCCTATCTCTTTTGTCATCTAAGAAACCGACATCTTATCCTCCATCTGCAGTCAGCCCCACCCCATCCCTCTGTCCGCCATCTTGCTTTTCTCTCCCTTCCATCCCCCTCTGTCTGAAGGTCTCCGTTTGCTCTCCTCACTGGGTAGCAAAGATTTCCTGTTTAAAACTTTTTTTTCTGTTTTAACCTTTGGCCTAACTTAACTTTTGACTTGACCACACCCAGCTACCCTAAGGGCCTAAATTTCTCTAACTTTCCCTCCTACCCCTTAGCTGAGAGGGGTGGAGTAAGAGATAAGTCATTTAGCCTTTTTTTAAAAAAAAGAGGAAAAAGAAAAAATGCAACTTGTTCTGTAACTAAATGTAATGTAACAGTTATATATAAAATACACTGGTATAAATTATGTATACTGGTGCTTATGTGCATTGGTCAAAATGTTTTCTTATTGTGGAGTTGTTCCAAGTTGTGGGATTATTTGGGTTCAACAATGAATTGATCAACCAGACGTTTTAAGCTTACTTGACACCCTTCACAGTCATTTAACAGTCATTTAAAAACTCAAACATTTCAAAGTTACTGATTTTTGATATTCCCAGCGAGGCATCATGGGAATGTCAAAAAGAACTTATCTCTCATTTTGTAGAGATGACCACTAATTAGGCTGTTTGGATTTTATCAAAAGGTGCTGTTAAGATGTGAAGTGGTATAAACTTTATATTATAGTAATGAAATGTTTACAAACTGCCATTATATTTTATGTATCATTTATACATGATATTTTGCTATAATTGTCAAAATATCACTAAAGTGTAATGAATTTATTGCATTATTCACAATTGTTATCCAAATGAACAAGGCCTAGAGGCCTAAACAGTTCAAGTGTGTAGTAAATAGATGTTTACATTTGTCGATATTATAATTCTAACAATGAATGCTTCATCTTCTAGTTCCAACAGATACTATTACATCCATTGCAGATAAAGCTAAAGTTAAACAGTAAGCTACAGGTTCCAACTGAAAGCATCTTTAATTCGGGTTGCTGAGAGCAAGATGTAATTCTAAATAACGTAACTTTAAAACCTCTAAGAGATTTTTCAAAAGCTGTTACAAAACCTGTTTTGTTTTATACTCTTAGCTGGTATGCATGTACATGTTTATGTGGCAAACTAGGTAGTCTGTTTTTAACTGACTTATAGATAAAAATCTTCATAGATGAGAATTGCTAAGCTAAATCTTTTAATTTTGCTTTAAACAATTCCTTGAGATTAGGGCCACAGAGTAATCCTCCAGCTTCCTAAAATGCTTGAGGAATGACTTTGAGTATATTCCATTAGATTCTATGTAGAGAAGAATAGGTGATGTATAGATAGCAGACTCTTAACTGCCCTGGACATTAGGAAAGAACTTTAGAAACTTACAAATGGGACCTGGATGTACCCTGATATCCTCTTAAAGGGGTCACTATGGTCTTTTACCTCAGAGACCAGGAGGGGATCCCAAGGCAGAGCAGGATGTGAGAGGTGTGTGCTTCTGGTTCCAGTGAGACCCCCGGAGGCCTCCCAAGTGCTCTTCATTGCAGAAGCAACGGACACTTCGCCAAGGATCATCAGAAAGGACACCCAGGACCATGTCCCAACTGCCAAGGAGGTCATTGGAGATGTGACTGCCCCTGAAGGCCAAGTACTTCAGGTCAGTCATTTCCCATTGGATCTCCCACGTGGGACAGGAAGCAGCCCAGGAACCTGCACAGGCTCAAGGACCATCCACGGACTTCGGTGACACCTCGGAACAGCACCCAAGAGCCCTGGGTGGTTCTCATAGTGGAAGGGAAACTACTTCAAGAAAGAGAAACCTTCACGTGCCAGGCAGTACTTCAGACATCTGATGACTTCTACTTCTACCAGGAACCCCTAGAACCCCCTACTCCTGCAGTTACTCAACAACGCCCCCTTTCAGCTCGAAGAAGTTAGAGCGGTCGTCGTCCTTTATCCCTGTTCACGTAGTCAGGGTCTCTGGTTCCTGGTGAAGCTACCCTGTCTATGCTGACCATTCAGGAGTAATGCAGAATCAAGTACAAGAAGGCCTGGCTAAGAGAAAATCAACTCAAGCCAGCTTTTCAATAAGGACTCTTAGTAACCCTTCCCTCCATTCCCAGCCACTGAAATGTAAAATTTTTTTTTAATCAAACCATTAACCAGTTTCTTTTGCAGGACTAGAAGCGTCCCTCCGTCTCCAATTCTTCCCACCAGGCTGCAACCACTGCCAAGAGAGACCAGCTCCCTAGAAGCCAGAGAACAATGCCCCTCTTCCTTTATATATAACAAAAGGGAGGAATGTAAGGAGTTATTCCAATAGCCTTCCCTGGACCCGGCGCCATTCCTTCTTCCTCACAGCTCATGAAGTTCGCGCCGGCCTAGCTATCCACCAATCGGATGTAACCTGGCTTTCCACCTGAATCCCACCTCCCAATCTTCCAGCCCCTTCCCCAACCCCGCCCACTTGCCAATCATCCCCAGGCATTCACCTGCAGGCACCAATCCCCTGGGGGCCTGCCCTCAATCCCTCCCAATCCCCACCCCCTATACCTGGCCGACAAAAGGCTCCCCCAGGTGCGGCCCTCTCTCTTACCTCTCTTATCCCGGCTCTTACCTCTCTTTTCCCGGCTCTTATCCCTCCCCCTCTTACCCCGCTCTTACCCCTCTCTTCTCTCTCTCTCTTCTCTCTTGCTTTTCTTTGCTCTCCCGTTCCCCTCTACCCATTCCTGCTCCGTTGGAATAAAACCTCCTAAGATATACCTCGTTGCGTCTGGTGTGTTTCAGCTCACGGTAAAGAACCAGGTTGTGGGAATTAGCTGCGCGTAATAATATCGGGATAATATCGTAATATCATATGAACTAGAACTCTATCATCTTTTTAAAATAACTAACATAGACCACCAATACTGTCTTTTTAAAAAAACCTTTTCCAAATGATGATGATACATGGCTAGTCAAATTCTTTTTCCCATCTCCAGTGACTCCTGATTCAATTGGCAAGATAATAAAGTTCATTTGTCAGCTCATTATCTCAACCACATAAAACCTCATATGTCATCACCACCTGGCCTATAATGCTTGGATGTAGTCATGATTCCAACAACAATTGACAATGGCATTTCCATTGATGAAAAGTAACCTTCAGAAGATACTATTAGAAAGTCTAGTCGAGACTGACCCCTGTGAAACATGTGAATTGTGGATTATTATTAATAAATGTAAGTGAAAGACAATAATATAAATTAATAAAATATCCATATAATATGTGATTTTAAAATAAAGATTGTTAACCGAATTTGTAAGTATACATTTGACTATATTATCCAAGATTCCAAAAATTCTTAATTTTTTTCTCTTATAAGGAAACTTAGTGGATCCTTAATATTAAGAATCACCTTATACTCAGGCCCCTAAACTTGGTAACAATCATCACATGTCGAAAGATAAACTAACACACATGTATATTTGACATTGAAAGGAATGTGTGAAGAGCTTATCAAAGATGGTTGCTTCTCTATTGTGTCTTATGTTATTACTCAGGCTTCTGATTTTCAATAAGATGCATGGCAATTTTGAATAGACCACACTGAGCCACTCCCTTTACAGCCAGGTATGTCTAGCTGACTGAGGTCTGACCCTTGGGTGAGAGGGAGTAAGGTACAACTTTCAACAACTACCTGAAAGAGTGTTACTTTCTTTTCCTTCCCTTCCCAATTGGTGGAAAACGGATTGAGGATGCCACCTGTCATCCAGGAATAATCACATCAACTTGAGGGAAACTCTATTTTAGTCATACATATGATTGTAGGTTTTTTTCTTAATGTCTACCAAACTTCATCTGAAATGATTTTGGTCTCTTAAAGTTTGACATACCTGCCTGTTGAAGCTTCATCTGAACACCTTTAATACGATTTTTCCTCAACTTTTGCCAAATCAGTATTGGGGATGGGGAAGGGAGAGCAAATTAAAAGGAAACGAAAGCCCTAAGGACAGTTTACCAGTAGGTCAGTGACTATTCCTCTCCCCCACTTCACTCATGGCCTGGGAAAAGGTAAGAAGTGTCAAGCTAGGAGTCAGGCTACCAGGATAACAGAATGGGACTCCTGTGGCGTAGACTCCGTCTGTAGATAATTAAGAAGCAACAGAAGCCAGCTGCTTTTGATAAGGGCAGAGGTGAATCACTTCCATGATGAATGTCGTATCTGTCTACTGAAGAGAGACACAGTGTGTGGAATCTTTGATGTGTTCGATGAAAGCTTCTCCATGGATGTAAAATATGATCATACACTATTACTCATCAAAATGTTTTGTGACACAAACAGATTTTTATAGGCAACTGGTTATGTATTCTCCTGGGTTTTCTTCTTTTAACAACATATGTGTCAACTAAACAGACATAAGTTTTAGCAGCTTTTAATTATTTTGGCTGTTTGCTTACTTCTTTGCATTAAACATGACTTTGGACTTTTGCATATTCATCTGAAATCATCACGCCCTTATCGGCTGCAATCACTTCCTTAATAATTGCTGCAGGGTCTGTGGAAATTTTTGTAAAAACAATCAGCCTTTCTTCTAGCCAAAACAGTTCATTTACCTTGAAGCTCTTTTTTTTTTCTTTTCATGGTTTCTGCTGATCTTTCTGGCAGAAGGTAAGTTTCGATTGTTCCCGCACCAACTTGTCAACTCTGCATTTCAAGTATCACCCTGTTCTATACAGATTCCCCTGGCAGCCAGTTTTGTCCACAGGTGTGTCTCAGGGGCAAAATCACCCCCAACGTTTCAGTTTTCGTTCCATGAATTTCATAGATTTTTGGAAGAGGTTTGCAGCACAGTGTTACCCTGACGGTGTTGGATTGGGTCAAATGAAAATCATGTGTGCTGGAGAAGAACAAAGAAATATTTCTTATGAGATTCATAAGAACTCAGGAGACACATGCAGAAGCCACTTTGCACTATCTACATTTTCTGCCCTGTGCTCCCCATGAGGCAACTACTGGTTTGAACAGCGAGACAAAAGCATTTATCTCCAACTTAGTGTACTATCTTCTACATTACCTATAACACTTCCATAAGTAATCTAAACTAAGCATATGATAGACGGGGTATATAATGCATCCACATGGAGAATCACATAGTTGTGATAAGATGCAACCTAGGATGCAAGAAAAGCAAAGATGATGAACATTCAATATGCTTTAAATCTGTATTACATGCCACCTGTGTGAACTACACGCAAGTTGCCAACCTGACAAGGAATTAGCAATCAGTCATATATTCTTTGGAGTCTATCAAACCTGCTTCCCATCTAGGCACAATTTCTTTCACCTGGCAGGGGTGTGTCATATTTCCATAGCATCGCAATACACAAGCCAGACTTTCTAGGAGCCTGGGTAACAGTGCTATAGATCATTTTGTATGCTTGTCTCCACATCTGGGCTCCCTGTCTGTACTCTGCTGGTCCTCCCTGGCTCCTATTGCTCTGATGAGTCACTGCCTACTTCCTTTCCGCATTAGCCTGTTAAATAAAGCAGCCCAGGGTACCGAGTCAGGATTTTCATTTAATCAAAATTGTCTGATAACATGCAGATATTAATTCAAGTTCAGATTGACAACATTTTTAATTTTAGCATTAATATATTTCAGTTATTAATGGTTTCTTATTTTTCCCAAGTTTCTGTTTATCACTTATTATATTTATTTGTTAATTCTGGCAATTTTAGTCCAAAATTTAATTCCTCTCACCAACTCTAACAAGTCATTTAGTGCTACAGATTGTTTTTGTCAAGAAAGGATGAGGTTGTTGGGGGAAAGCAAAGAGACCAATATCAGTATTTGGCTCTGGTTAACTGTTTCAATATACATCATTCATTTAACAGACTATTTTTTAAAATTTTATTTATTTTTATTGGAAAGGCAGATTTACAGAGAGAAGGAGAGATGGAGAGAAAGATCTTCTATCTGCTGTTTCACTTCCCAAATGGCCATCGTGGCTTGAGTTGAGCTGATCTGAAACCAGAAGCAAGAGCTTCTTTTGCATCTCCCATATGGGTGCAGGATCCCAAGGCTTTGGGCCATCCTCAACTGCTTTCCCACACCACAAGCAGGGAGCTGGATGGGAAGTGGAGCAGAAGGGCCTTGAACCAATGCCCACATGGGATACCATGATTGCAGACTGAAGACTAGCTAGATAAGCCATTGTACCAGCATGCCACTTAACAGTTTCTTACTGAAACTCAGAGTTGCCAAGAAATGCATTCTGTACCAGATATCATCAATGATGAGTCAGATATAATTTTAAGGAAATAATAGCAGTGGTTCAATTTCACTGTTACAGCAAGCCTATATAAAAAAATTATTATTTTTACTCTTGTATTTCACTGTTACAGCAAGTCTATATAAAACAATTATTACTCTTATAGTAATTAGGCATTTACAAGGCAGGAGAGAGTTTCCATCACTGTCTGTCACTCTTACACACTTTATAGTCAGGATTAATGCTCATACTGACTGTCTCATCATAAGTGCACCACTCACCAGCCAAGGCTGGCCAGGTGCAAAGCTGGAAGTCAAGAATTAAACCCAGGTCTCCCAACATGTGATCGCCATGAACTCAGTAGCCACTACTAACCCCCCAAACAGGGTTGCATTGGTAAGAAAATGGGCTCAAGTGCTGGAGATGAGAATTCAACACAGGCACTTAACATGGGATGCAGGTGTCTTAACTCATAAGGAAAACATGCACTCCCAATTACTACTTTATATCTGAGGAGCATAAACTGCAGAGAATTTCTTTCAGAAATGATCCCTAAAACACAAAGAATTTATCTGAGAAGTAATCAGTAAGGTTAGATCACATGTGCTTCCCTGGCCAAACATCTGCCCTTAGCACATTTCCTTCTAACCACCCCTTTAAATGTCAAGGCAGGATTGATTCCCAGTACAAGAAGTGCTAAGACTCTGTGGTTGTAGACTGTCCTGTTTCATCTTTCTTTTTGTGCGCACTTAAGACCTTCTTGGTGTTACTAGTAAGGAAGTCATTGTAACATGGTCCAATTGACAACTGCTTTCTATGACGAGCCATTTTGAAGAGTCTTTGTTGGTACCATATCTTTTGCTTAAAGATAGAATGCAAACATGGCATGTTATTAATGAGAGTGCCAGAATTCCTTACTCTTCCTCTGACCTTCCTCCTGCAATCATCCTTCCACGGGATTCAGAGAGCTTTAGGAATGGAGGGATGCTCTGGGGAGTGGGGAGGATGTTTGCTGAGCACATTACTCGGGATAAAAATAGCTGAAAGCTTAATGAGATCTTTTCAGGTCATGTCAAACATGTCCCTGGAGTCAAAAGAATGGTAGCAAAGTAGTTACATGAGAACATCAAGCTGGCCAGCTGAAGACTGGTGTGTACATAATTATGAATGTTTTACTCTGGGGAGGAAGGTTTTACAACAGTGCCATTGATTCTTCCTGATTCCCACTGACCACTCCTCCAAAACGCACTGTTATTTCAGTGAAATTGGTAACAACCCAATTTTTCCACAAAGTATATAAGCCAACAGTTTAGATTTACGATTTACATTTGAGTAAATTGTGTATAAAAGACTAGCTGAATGATTTTATTACATTCCCTTGAGAGTAGTCAGTGATGCCACACTCACAGTGCAATACTGTGCACTACCTTTCATACTTCCTATCAATATGACAAGTACATGAAAATATAGCATACATTAGCACAAGATAGAAATTTTCAGTAGCATTGGGACTGGTCTCTCCGCCAACAGGGACAAGAACACAGGTAGTTTAGAGAGTAGCTGGCTGGATACCTGGATAAGTGGGCCTTGATGGGGAGAAAGGTTTCATCCTCCCTTTTGTATCCCTGAGACCCTATGCTTATGAGAATGTCCACAAGTGCAAAGGCATACTGTAGAGGTAACATAGGACCAACAGTCTCCAGGGGCCTCGGTCTGCAATGGAAATATTTCCCTTCCTGATCTCCAAGCCCAGTTCATCATCCCTTCGATTTCTCGAGTCCCATTTCAACCTGATCAGGCTCATCAACAAAGTTTATACCTCCTGTGCTCATGCTCAAATTCTCTGCCTGGAAGAGTAGTTCCTGATGGCAAGGTTCCATGTTTTACAAAATCACACACAATTATCCAATTATTAAGTATGGGGAGTATTTTCCTGTGGTTGATCAAAAGGCATTTGCTTTGTTCCAGTAGACCTATTTTTGAGATAATGCCCAATAGATTGTTCCTCCAATTACAAAAAAAAAGGAGGGGTAAGCATCCTTCGGTGTATTTTTATTACATCCCCAGCATGTGAAATTTTAATTCGGTTTTATAGTCATCTTTGAATATAGGCACTGTGTAGTTGCTTTTATAAAAGGAAACAGAAGCTCCGAGTGGTGAAATGATATGTCTGAGATCACACAGCATGTGAATGACAGAGAAGGATTTCAAACCCAAACATATTTGACTCTAAAATTATATGCCAGCAGGAAATGTATCTATAACACCTCAATGATTTAGAGGTCCTTTGCAATAGCTGGGGAATGGTAGCTATGACCACCCGTCAACAATTCTGCCACTTCATGCTGTAGACTTTTCACCTGCATGGCGTAGAGCAAATACTTTTCCTCACAGGTATTCTAAAACTGTTCTCAAACTGAAAGAGCTAAAACTAGACTCATTGAAGAGTAAAGGTCAAGGGATCCTTGCTTAAACACAAGAGAACTTCAGGCAATTAAAAAACAAATAGTGTGAGCTAAAACATATTTGCAATGCAATTAAAATGCAGAAATATTTCCCAAAGAATCTTACCTTGTTGATATGTAATTCTGGATCCCAGAAATCACCCCAGACAACTGAGGGATATTTTGACTATTGCAACCTTCATAATCCATAATTAAGTTCACTTATCTAGCTTCACAGAGAAGACCCATCTCAAAATGCCTCAAAGCCATTTTTCCAGATTCATGCACTTCCCATACTCTTCCTGAGGTTTTATGAGGTGAAAAATTTTAATTCTATTTTCTAGTTATTCGACTATTTTTAAACATTTTTAACCTGTGTTTCAGATACTCTTAATCTGCTGACTCACTCTCAAAACAGCCACAGTGACTGAAGGCTGGGTAGACTCAAAGCCGAGGGCTTCTTCCGGATCTCTCACCAAGGTGCAGGGGTCAAAGGACTTGGGGCATTCTGTGATGGGCACTAGCAGGGAGCTGGATCAGAAGTGGAGCCACTGGGGCTTGAATCAATGCCCATAAAGATTCTGGCACCACAGGCAGAGGCTTAGCCTGCTACCCCATGGTGCTGTGAAGAATTCTTTTCTTACATCTGTGCCTACCTCAACACAAGCGTTCATACTTGGGGATCCAGGTAAACACCAGCTTCCTGTCTGGAGCTTTTCTGGTCCAGTATTGACTCCAAGCAGGGTGAGTCCACCCTAGGAAGCAAAAGTCCACAGCTCCTTTCTGCCTCAATGAAATTCCATCAACATTCATTGTTCAATTTTTAATTTTTTTTTTAATTTCTTGTGTTGGAAAGGCAGATTTATAGAGAGAAGAAGAGATAGATCTTCCATCACTGGTTCACTCACCAAATGACCACAACAGCTGGAGCTGAGCTGATCTGAACCCAGGAGCCAGGAGGTTCTTCTGGGTTTCCTATGTGGGTGCAGGATCCCAAGACTTTGGGAATCTGCACTGCTTTCCCAGGCTACAAACAAAAAGCTGAATGGGAAGTGAAACAGCTGGAACATGAACCCTGAACTGGCACCCACATGGGATGCCAGTGCTTACAGACGGAATATTAGCCAGTTGAGCTATTGCATTGGCACTCCATGCTTTATGATTTTTGTTTATTGGAAAGGCAGATTTATGGAGAGAAGGAGAGACAGAATCATTTAATATTTTATAATATATTTGGGACATATCATTCCCATGTTTTAAATTAAGAGTTAGGAAGGAGTCAATGTTTATTGCCCCATGCTCATGAAACTAGTGAAGTTCAGAATCAAGACTCAAACTCAGGCAATTCCACATTTGGATTCTCAAAGCCACAAAACTATGAAAGATACAAGGGAGTTTTAAGAAGCTTTTGGAATAATGGAATTGAAAGACAATATAAAGGATGTTCTTGTGGCACAATAGTAAAATCACCACCTATGAATGTTCTGAAATCCCTTTGTATTCTGAAATACCTACTCTAATTTAGCTGTCTTAGCTGTAGTTTCAGTAATGCAGTCAGCGTTAACATATTTCATCTAACCAAGTAAAATTCAGCAGTTACTTATTTTTCCCTGCTTAGGCGCTCAGGCCTTTCTGGGTTAAAATGTGGACAAGTTAACATATCTAGGGGGAGGACAAGGCAGCTAGAACTGTGATTCCCAAAATATCCCTGACCATCAGGTTCACATCTTCTTTGAGAATGTGGTAGACATGCAATTTACAGGCCTTGAGAATCAGACCCCAGAGATTGAGTCCAGGAATCCATATCAGCAGTCAACCCATGGATTTAGTATGTGATCATGCTTGAGGGCCACCAGGTTGGGAAATGGAGAATGGAATAGAAGCAGCTGAATATCCGGACCTTTGAGTAGCTTAGAGTGGAACGGGTATGTAGTTCCCAAACTAAGCTATAAATTGCAACCCTTCAGGCAGCATGAGAACTTGGTCCAACCTGACACTGGGAGTTCCTTCATCCTGAAATTGTGAGCAATGATGGTGTTGAAAATTATGTTGAGTCTATTTTTGAAGGATGGCACACCTATAACAGATTTGTTCCTCCTCTTAACTTTGATCAATTTTCCTCTCCAAATCCAAGAATGTCATGCAGGATTTTTGACTGCTTTATGGCTACATAGTAGATACTTATTTTTAAAAACATGTGACTTGAGTTGATCTAGAAAGAGATACAGAAGGGCAGTTATTTTACAGGGCCAGGTGAGAAAGGTGTTATAGTTAGCATGATCATAAAGAGACACACACAGGAAACAGAGGCCAGTAACTGGGGCAGGCAATTCTTACTTTCTGCCACTGGAGTTAGGGAAACCAAGAACTCAGTGCAGGGGGAGTTTTCTAAGGGAAATACAGTACAGAAAGTAGAGCAATGTAGTTTGAAGTGTGGTCCCATTGGTGTCTGCCCACACCACTCATGCAGAGGCTTGAGACTTGGAGAGGATGTGCTGCAGCAGACAGTAGGCATCCATGAAGGCAGGACTTGAATGAAAGCATTAAAAAGCTCCACTGTGTCAAGTAACTGCAGAACTTTTGGATCCTGCAGATGGCTCCCCTTCCCCTACTGGTTCTGTCATGTTCAATATCTGAGATGAGCTTTTATGAGGAGACTTAGATGGCTTCCCCAAACAACCCTGTCCTAGACAAGCAGCTGAAAGGTCTGAATGAGAATGAACAAAGCCAGCAGCTTTGAGGCTAATCCTGTTTGCAATGCTAGATGCACCTGTCCCCAGGAACGTGGACACAGAAATAAGTTCTCCACCTTTCTGGCTCATGTCTTAGTCTCATGAGGAGGATGGTGAGACCAGATAAATTCAAGAAGTCTTTTCCTAAAATATATATATTTTAAAATATATATATTTATTTATAAAATATGTTATGTTTATTTTATTTATTTTAAATCCACATTTAAAATAAATATATTTTAGAAAAATTTATATATATTATATATTATATATATCAATTTAAAAAGATAGATATATGGGTGGATGGATGGATAGATAGATAGTCTGGCGCAGTAGCCTAGTGGCTGAAGACCTTGCCTAGCCTGAGTTGAGATCCCATATGGGTGCTGGTTTGTGTTCCAGCTGCTCCACTTTCCATCCAGTTCCCTGCTTGTGGCCTGGGAAATCAGTCCAGAACAGCCCAAAGACTTGGGACCCTGCACTGGTGTGGGAGATCCAGAAAAAGCTCCTGGATCCTGACTTTGGATCAGCTCAGCTCTGGCCACTGCAGCTGCTTGGGGAGTGAACCAGCGGATGGAAGATCTTTCCCTCCTTCTCTCCTTCTCGCTGTAAATCTGACTTTCGATAGATAGATATTCCAAAAGATAGATAGATAGTTAGATATCAAATGTACACATGGTGCCTAACAACTGTACCAGACAATAGAACTGGTTTAAATTTTCCATGAAATATGAAGATTGAAACCAGTTATATTGCAAAGTACCTATTCATCTTATCCCCAACAGCAGCTAACAACAGCTACGAGTGATTAAACTCTTCCCCTAGGTAGTTTTGCTCTTGTGCTTGCATGGTTTATAAATGCTTCAGAAGAAAACTGATTGGCAATAGTAACAGCTACAGATTGGATGTCCTCTATATGCTTAGGGCAATTTATGTCATCCAATTTTCATAACAGCCTCATGTGACATTGAGAATGTAATTAATTTGCCACGGTTGCAGATGTGTTACAAAGGATATATCTATCTGCCCAGTGTTTCTATCCCTCTTCTTCCACTAACCTCATCCTGTCCTTTAGGAGAGTGTTTCTTCTGGCCTCTAACTGAAGTTGCACTCCGTCACACACTAACCACTGGGATGGGAATATGGTCAGTGTTTGACAAGTGATGTATTTTTTTTGGCTATCACAATTCATTCATTAATGAGAAAGTCACCTGGATTTAGCTAATTAGAGGCTTTTCTTGGTTATCCATACATGATCAGCAAAGAAGGTATGTGGTCTCCCATTTTTGTGGAATTGTCACACTTCAGTCAAGTAATCTGCATTTATCTACAACTCATTCCTCTGCTGGTATCCTGCAGTTACTTCATCTCCATCTGCCTCAAGAGAAAAGGAAATCTCACATGGAAAAGAGAAGGAAGGGAGAGCTCTGGACTATCTTTTAGCAAAGTAGTCAGGCCGATTCCACTCCTAGCCACCCAGTGACACACACATTATTTCCCGTTTCCAATTAAGCTAGCTTGCATTAGATTGCTATCATTTCCTGCCAATGTATTGCTGGGCCATGGTTAGAGCTGCAATTTGAAGCTTCCTGTTTGTTCTGCCTTCAGTTTGTAAGCACCATTTTGCATTGAGAAAAGGTTACAAGTTCGTGCCATTTTTATGTAAGTTCCCCCACCCGGGTCTTCAGTTAGGGATAGGGCCGACCTCTCAGAGGCAAACCCAGACACTATCTAGGATGTGATCTAATCTGAACCTTCAATCCAGTTCAGTGTGCAGGAAGGAGGAGGGTGGCTTAACTTCCATCTACTGCAGAGAACTGGTGGCTATCAAGAATGTCTTTCACATAACAAATGGTTATATATTAGCATTCTTCCACCATCCTAACACCTACCTGCAAATCTTCAAGTTTTTCAATACTACTTAAAATGAAGAGAAAATTACAACTGCTCTTACTAAACAAACAAACAAACAAAACAAACTTTGTTCTTCATCCAAATTTAAGTGAATTTGTCCCCAGGTTTTTTTACATCTATTTAAAATTTTTATTTAAAACACAGAATTAAAAATTGAAAGAGAGGTGGTATTGCATCTTCTGATTCACACTCTGAACAGCCGTAATGGCCGGTGCTGAGCCAATCAGAAACTAAGAGCCAGGGACTTTTGCTAGGTATATGTCATTATGTGGAGGTCCCAAGGACTTAAACCTTATCCACTGCCTTCCCAGACCATGGGCAGGTGGAATGAATTGGAGTGGGGCAGCTGGGATAAGAACCAATGTCCATATGGGATTCAGGAGCTATAGGTGGAGGCTTAGACTACTATGCCCACATTCCCAATTTTTACTGTACCTTTCCTAATATACACAACCATTTACACAGGTAAATATTTGCACACCCATGGGAGTTTAGAACAATAAAATCAGATTAAAATCTGCACTAATTGTACCCTTAAATGAGGAAAAAGTATCAACAAGACATTCTAAAGTTAATCTGTGAGTAGGATGCAATAAGAGGAAGTTAAGAAATCAGATTCAGGGCCCTGCACCATGGCCTAGTGGCTAAAGTCCTCTCCTTGAATGCTCCAGGATCCTATTTGGATGCCAGTTCTAATCCCTGCAGCCCCGCTTCACATCCAGCTCCCTGCTTGTGGCCGGTGAAAGCAGTGGAGCATGGCCCAAAGCCTTGGGACACTGCACCCACGTGGAAGACCTGGAAGAAGTTCCTGGCTCCTGGTTTCAGATTGGTCCAGCACTGGCCATTGCGGTCATGGGAAAGAAGATTTTCCTCTCTGTCTCTTCTCTTCTCTCCACGTCTGACTTTGTGCTAAAAATTAAAAAAACACGTCTTGAAAAAAAAAGAAATCAGATTCATTTTTACTAACCTCTTCTTGAACGAGAGTCACACATGTAATATATAACCCAGATTCTGCTGTGCGTCCACCTAGCAGGTGACGTACTGGAACCCCTTCTCTGTGTAACCTCTCAAATCAAGAGGGTTTCAAGATCTATATATTCCTACATCATTTGGGGGAGCTTATTAAAATGAATATTTTATTATAAAGTGTCATTAGGTGGAGGCTCCCATTTTAGCTTTGTGTGATTCTGAAAGTCTTCAAAATCCCAGATATGGTGACTACCTTCATTTCTGGTCCTCTTTGGAAGATGCATTTGTCTTCTCCTCATCTCAGGAAAAGACAGGAGGCCTCTGAATAAACCAGCTGTGAGCTCTTCAAAGTTTTATCTCCCTGGCTAATTCTTCCCCTAGCCTACTAATTATGAATTGTATATTTCCACCCAAAGTTGTCTCTTATGTTTCTTATGTTTATTTTGAAAGAAAAATGTTACTAATAGACAACTGATGAATCACAGTTGGGCTAGATTATTCTCCCGTCGGATGTATTCATGTGTTTGGAAGCTTGGGCTATGGGCACTGGAATGGCTGAAGAATTCTGTCATATGTAACTTGGCGTATACAACTTTGCTCTCTACTGGCATCAGCAGATGCTTTTGTTAATGATGAAGTCATAAGGAACAGGCCTTTCCTGTTACATCTAAGAACCGCACTTACTTACGAAAGAACAGTAAATAATTCATAAAGAGAAACGATTTCCCAGAATGAAAACTTTCCATGTATCTTCCCATCATTAGAATCATATTTTGGTCTTAATCTGTTGTGATTACTGCAAACGTTGTTTTGGTATTACTCCTCTTTGTGATACTGTGAAACTATATTGTTGCGATCTTCTTGCCAGAACTTGTCTCCTGCTGGCATAGCTGATGCGCAGTTCTCCATTTTAAATGTAGGCATTGTTTCTATCAAAGACTATGAGTTAAGTACAAAATTATCTTTGCATAAGCAAGGTATTCTTCAGTAGGAGCCAATACTCTTATTCTCCCTCTAGGGCATTGGTCTAAAATATACTTAGAAAAAAAAAATCTGAATTAAAAAGTAGTGTCTCTGTCCCTGAATAGACTACCATTTTCTGAGGTATCCCTAATACCTAGCCCAGTACCCCTAAGCAGCTGCATAACATTTGCCACAAATAAGTAAGTCTTAAAATTTCTTATCATGTTAATATAAATATTAGAATTGCAACAAAGAGAATATCTTACTAATATTACATAGAGTAAATCAACATTCAATTATAAAGCCAAAAACCAGACAATTTTGGGAGTTCTCAACCAAAACAATGGAACGTCTAAAACAACAACAGCAAAGTCTTCAATTTCTTGAAGAAAATGAACCCTCCATTGGAATTTTAAGCCCAGTTGAGATATATTAGTTATGAGATAAATGTAAACATGCATTCAGACATGCAAGTTCTCAATGTTTATGGTTTTTCACTGTACGCATTTCCATGAACATCTTGAAGAATGAAGGCATGAATTTCAAGTGTTGTTACTTTGAAATAAACTTATCTCCCACTCTTTCATTTTTGCTAAAATGCTCTTTCAAAGAGGACAAAGCTGCAAACTTCATACTTCAGAGTACTTTCCTTTTTGTGTTTCAATTTTCAGTTTTTGAAATTTTCAATATGATTAACACAATTCTAAGAACATAATGACATTTTGTTCCTTTTATTTTTAATTTTTAAGATAACATAGTTAAATTTAAATTAGTATAAAAATGCTTAAAACATATTACAAATTAGAAACATGTTGTAATCAAAACACTATATTAGTGAGATGATGGAAAAACATATTGATCAACAAAACAAAATTAGGGAGCTCAGATATAACCCTGTAATAGATGGCCAAGAAATATTTGACAAGGTTGCCAAAAAGACATGATGAGGAAAGCACAACATTTCTTACAAATGGTATTTAGAAAACATAGTTTCTATATACAGAAGACAGAAATTGGACAGATAACTTATACCATACACTATACACAAAAAGTAAATTCATTCTCTTCTCCATAAATTTTAATTCCTGGCCTGGCACGGTAGCCTAGAGGCTAAGGTCCTCATCTTGTATGTGCCTGGATCCCATGTGGGCACCGGTTCATGTTCTTGCTGCTGCTCTTCCATTTCAGCACTCTGCTTTTGGCCTGGGAAAGCAGAGGAGGACAGCCCAAAGCCTTGGGACCCTGCACCCACGTGGGAGACCCGGAAGAATCTCCTGGCTTTGGATCGGCTCAGCTCCAGCCGTGGCAGCCATCTTGGGAGTGGACCAGCAGAGGGAAGATCTTTCTCTCTGTAAATGTGACTTTCCAATGGAAATGGAAAAAAAAATAATTCCAACATTTACAGTTTAAGAATCCTAACTCAGAAAACCTTGACAAATATACTACTCCAAACAGAGCACACTCATGAATACAAACTAAGGTTGCGATGTAGAGAATGTCAGGATGGAGAGAAAAAAGTAAATAGCAGAACCAGGCATAGAGAGCCTGTGCACGAGGACATTTTAGAGGCTCCTGCAGGTGTCTCCAGACAACCAGACTGGCAAGACATGTGAAACTGCAGGGAACATGAATAAGAGAGTCAGACAATCAACAAAAGGTCAAATTTATCAACAGTGTATAGGCCGAAAGAAGAGTAAGTTTTAAAGGACAGGAATGGAAACCTACAGAGAAAGAAAACTCATCAACAAAACTAATTATTTTACTTGTGGGTAATGTTTCCACAGCCATGACAACAGAGCGAAGACTGTCGAGTTATCCAAAACTGACCAGATAAGCATGAAAGTCAGTATTACACGCATAGTTGAACTCTGATATACAGCGTAGCTAATCTTTTGAGAGTCTCTTGTTTCCAAAGAGGTTGGCTTATGGATTATTTCTTATTTATTTGTTTGGAAGAGAGAAATGCCACTCATCCGCTTTTTTTACTCCTTAAATAGCTACAACAGCCAGGGCTAGTCCAGGGTAAAGCCAGGAATTCTATACAAGAAAACGAATTTTCTAGAACAAAATGACTGCTTTGGAACAACCCCCACATCCAAAAAAAAAAAAAAAAGGCTAAGAATGAAGTTGAGAGACTAATTCATCATATGCAGAGATCCTGACATACGCAGTTTTATAGTTACATCGTATCTCAATAAGAAGTTACATGTTACATGTTACATGACCTTGGTTTGAGTTACCCCAGCATTTTGGGTTTCAAGACAATTCTCACTGAAACACAAGCAGCTCAGAAGCAAATTATTTTAGGAACCTCTAATTCTGCCGTGAAGCTGAGACATAGCTAAAAATACCTTCAACAAATACAGTTTGATTAAATGGTTTCAGCGTTAGAAGATCCACCTGTTCCTTCAAGTTACCTGTCTACAACACAGAATCTACATTAATCTTGTGATATTCTGGAAGTACTGCATCCTGCCGAGAGTGGTTATTCATGAGGTGTGGGAGAATACTCTCCCAGTTTGAAGCCTGTGTCCTAGTTAATCAACCTGCTTCAGATGTGATTAAAAAGAAATCCAAGTTTAGTGGCTGCTGTGCTTAGCCACGAAGAAAGACATCTGAATATGCTGAGAAGGCCTTCTTAGAAAACACACTGAGCCAATCATTTGTGTGAATACTCACAGTCACGCGGTGCCGATTTCCACTGTAATTTGGAGCGTCAGCCTTTGGCATTTAAACCTGTCTTTGGTGTTCCCTCCACATGCGTGCATGTGTACAAACACATACATGTACAATACAGGCCACATGCAGTCAAAAGACTGTACACTCACATACCACACATGTGCACTTACACCATGTACAAAACAGGCACAGAGTTAAACCTCATACTTATGCACTGTATTCATGCATGTCCAGACACATGCACACATGTCTCCATACACTGCATAGACACATGCATATATGCTCTCTCTCTCTCTCTCTGTCTCACACACACACACACACACACACACACACAAAATTCACCCCTAGACACCAGCATACCTGTATAGAGTGGACACACCAAGTGTCCACCGGGGAAACCAGCAGAATACTCAGTTGGAAAGAGTACCATCGTTCATTGCCAATATCAGAATTGAATCCTCAGTGCACCTGAGCCCAGAAGAAACTAGGTCAGCTACAGTTATTACAGGACTAACGCTGCATCTCCATAAAAAAAAAGATCTCCAGAATAAAATTAAAACAAGACACTGCAGTCAGTCAAGCCCTGTCTCTGCTCTAATCATTGTGTGTGATTTGATTTACTACTCTCTATGGGCAAACGGATACTACTCAGGCTCATCTGATTTTATATCTGCTCAGTTTCCTGTCTGAGCAACACACATCCTGATGTGGTTGGTAGTATCACCGCTCCCAGGTTGCTGAGGTGTAAATCTCCAGATGATCACTTTTTTTCCCTTTTGCAGAATATCCTAGTTATAACACATCTTGAATCCTACTGTGCTGTTCATCAGTTTGTTTATTCACTATAATGGTTTTAATTAAAACTTTCATTTCTTACCTAACACTCCACTCGAATGCCAGTGGGTTGAGATGTCACTGCCATTCCATAGGAGCACCATCTGCAGTCTGGCTGCTTCCTTTGGGGTCCAGCTTTCTTCTAATAAGCTTAGAAAGGCAATAGAAGATGGCCTAAATACCCGGTTCCCCGCCACCCATGTGTGGAAGCTGGGATGGAACCTCAGGCTCCTAACTTCATCCTGGCCTAGCCTTAGTCTTCGCAACAATTTAGGGTAGTGAATCAGCAGATTAAAGGTCTCTCTCTCTCTCTCTCTCTCTCTCTCTCTCTCTCGCTTTCTCTCTCTCTCCCCTTCCCCTAAGCCTGTTTCTGTATAACTCTGCCTTTCAAATAAATAAATAATTCAATTAAAAAAGGAAGAACTGAGCAGTTCCCAATTAACTCCACTAATTCTTTTTTTTTTATTAATTACATTGCATTATGTGACACAGATTCAGAGGCTCTGGGATTCCCCCATCACCTCCCCGTGCTCTCCCCCCTTGGTGGATTCCTCCACCTTGTTGTAGTATTACAGTTCAAATTAAGTCTAGACTCTTTCGTTGCAATCATATGCCAAGCATAGAGTCCAGCATCTTATTGTCCAGATAAATTCAACAGTTTCTTAGGGAGACCTTCTCTGGTCTGAAGGTAGAGCTGGCAGAATATCGTCCTGATCAATTAGAAGCCCCAGCACAACATCAACAACAATTTACAACATTATAGAATTAATTGACATAGTATTGAGTAATCAATACGTTATAACAGTGCAAGTTCTTAACCACATCCTGTGATTACTTCATTGACCCTCCAGTTTTTGTTTGTACTCAGCACCGGCTGCTATACACCTTAAAGTGGCTATAAGGTACTGTTCAGATGTCTTGTGTCTGTTTTCATTTTAGTATTTAGCTGTTTATTGTGTTGACACATAATTTTGCTGAACTTGGTAGATTTTAGGATAGTCTTAAACTGACTTACAAATCTAACCAAGCCTTTGTCTACAGTTGAGGTGCAAAACAGTTTTAGGAGGGGTGTGCAGAGAAATCTTCCATACTCTAGTGAACTCTGCTAATTCTTATACCACAAGAATCTGTTTATCCCAATGTACTTTTTTTTAAAGGTTTACATATATCTTGATGATTTAGAGAATAATATTGAAGTATTCATTTATGGCACTGAAGATTCCCTTCATTCAGGTTCAAGACAAGTTTTATTCCTAATTTTGTATAACTTTTTCTATATTTAACCTGTTATACAGATAGGACTATCCATTGTCTATCATGTTAGACTTATTTGCCTAGAGTTCATTAAGCTAACTGTAGATAATATTCAAAGACAAAACTTTTCCCGCAAAAATAATTGATTTGTAGGATCATTTTGCTTCTTACTATAATTTAGGAAAAAAAGGAAAACTCTTATAAACAATATAGATACTCTTAACCTATCATGTGCTAAGACATGGTCCTGGAGGAGATAATGGTGATAAGACAAGATGGTCATGCACAGCTGCTGGCCAGGGACAGGTGAGCTCGGAGTCTGCCAAGTGTGCTCCATAGCTACATGTGCGCATGAATCTACATGTTCAGTCGACCCTGGGGAAGACTTTGGTCTGCGAGTCTAGAAATCAGAAGCAAGTTGTAAAAATGGTTCCTCTCAAGAAAGATTTTCCTTTGTTTCTTTTCTGGCTCACAGTTTCCCCAAAGCACAGGAAGTAATGAAAGATTTTGGTTGAAAACCTTTTTTCCTATTATATTCACAGCCCAGAGGCAATATATATATATATATATATATATATATATATATATATATATATGTAAAAACTTAAATGGTCACAATGTCCACAACAAACTTAATTCTCTCTCTCTCTCTCTCTCTCTCTCTCTCTCTCTCTCTCTCTCTCTCTCTCTCTCACACACACACACACACACACACACACACACACACATAGATAACATCAATGGAAAGGAGAAAACAAGATTGGTCATGATAAACTGCACTTCAGATATTGTTTGACATGATGCGATGACTCAGTTCCCAAGCGTGATCCAGCCATCACTGGAAGCGATTGAGCGGCAAAATGAGTTAGGCTTCCTTCTGAAATATCACTTCACTGCTACAGCAATATTTGCAGAAAAGGCTTGTAAAGAGATCTCAATCTTTTCCCAGCTAGAATTTATCTCCAGTTCCAGCTACAAAGTTTTCAACTGAAGTTTTTGTTAGGAATAGTATTTGGCCAGAAAGAATAATCCTTGAATTATAAGGGAAATGTAAGGAGGTAAAATATAATTTTCCTCCCACTTGCTATTAATTTTTATTTACCCATCTGGTATTTCTCTGTGCTACGGAACATGCAGCATTTTCACTCCAGTCACAAAGATCCCTTTGTGTAGAGGCCAGAACCCTATGGAGATAGCTTTATTTTTGTAAGTATTGTTTCCTTTTACATTTTCCTACTGACTATATCGTAGTGCAATTCTCCATACTATTGCAATGCGAATTCTTTGGATCATTTCCCTATGAAACTCATATTGCCAAATTCTCAGAGATCCTCTGCATATTTTGGCTATGTGAAGAGAGGCTACAACTGGCCTTGTTTTTGCCCTAAATGGTCTGAGTCAGCCCAAGGGAATTCCGATTATACGCTCTTATGCCAAGATGTGAAGCTGGTCTGGAAAAGTTTTGAAAACACCAATCCAAGAACATTTCTTTCCTATTTATGTGTATCAGTCACTTTATTTCCTACTGAGAATTATTTATATCATTCAGAGTTTCCAAGTACAGAACATGACTTTGAAATCCCATGGTTTCTGGAAATCTTTCAGCTAGGAAAAAGAGATGAAATTAACCAGTGATCAGCAGCCAAATTTCTTTCTTTGCGCTTTGAAAAGCAAGCCTGTCTTTCTGTTTTAGTTTCCTTTGAAACTTTTTTTTTCTTCTCCCTTAACCTGTTATTTCATGTACAAGATTTTTCTCTCTTAAGTTTATACACATTTAGGACACTAGTTGAAAATCTGTTGTCTATGAGCCCTCCAATCAAGCACACGATTTTAAGCATAAAATAAACACACATGCATGCATGTATATACATGTGTGTACATTTGTAATGAGAGTGAAAGAGAGAGGGGAAATGAATCATTGACTAAGAATTGAATGATCCTCAGACAAATGCAGAATTTGGTGATTAACCATTTTAAAAATGTGTTTATTTGAAAGAATTAGCATGCAGACGTGTACACATACACACACACACATACACACACACAATGAAAGAGGGAGAGGGAGAGAGAGAGATAAAAGATTCAACTTCTATCCACTGGTTCACTGCCCAAATGGTTCCAACAGCCAGAGCTGGATTAGCCTGAAGCTAGGAACCAGGAACTTCTTGTAGGTCTCCCACATTGACACAAATGCACAAATGTATGGGCAATATTTCACTGTTTTCCCAAGTGCATTAGCAGAAAGCTGGATCAGAATGCATGCACTGTGGCACAATGCCAGCCCCAGTGAAGACCGTATCAATCATGTTTGTCCAATTCTAAATTCCACTGAAATTGTATCCATTAAGGCACTGCAAGTTCACTAAGCCGTTACAATCCAACAGTATTCTGGGTACAGGTGCTGCCATATAGATCAACCAAAGTCACAAATCTGACCAAGAGAAGAAGGACAGATAACACACAAATAAAACCTTTAGTATCAGAGAGGATCAGAGGATATAATTAATGCAAACCAGGATGATGCCATGATGAAAATCTAGAAGCTTCTGTCACACTATGACATCAGGAAGGGCTTCTCTGAGAAGATGGCATAGAAATCAAATGACAGAAGTCAGCTGTGTGTAGTATGTGCAAACGCAATTAAAAGAGGAAGTACCGCACTGAAAAAGCCTAAAACATGAGCCAATTAGAATTGTGGGAGAATTAGCAAGTGTGGTGTGAATGGAGTGGGTGCATGCTAAGCCAGCAATGCAATGGTGCTGAGGGTGCTGACCCTGAAGAGTCAGATTAGATGCAAACCCTCAGAAGCAAGTAGTGCCACTCTCTGACTTAAGTTTTTTTGTAGTTCATCCTACTTGCTGTGCAAAGAATATGACATTGGAAAAAGAACTTGGAAGAAAGACCACGTAGACAATTTTATGGTAGTTTAGGAAAAAGATGATGTGAAAACAGGAAAGAAAGGAAATAGATTGAAATATGTTTTTGGAAGCAGACTGCTTTGTCCTTAGTGTATTTTACATCAGAAGCAGTAGATATTAAGGAACCTACTGAGATAGAAATACTGAGAAAAACGGAATTTTGTTTGGACTATATTAAGTTTAAGATGCCCATAGGCATCTAAATGAATTTGTCAAAAAAGACAATCAGAGGCCCAGCGGCGTGGCCTAGCGGCTAAAGTCCTCGCCTTGAACGTGCCGGGATCCCATATGCGCGCCGGTTCTAATCCCGGCAGCTCCACTTCCATCCAGCTCCCTGCTTGTGGCCTGGGAAAGCAGTCGAGGACAGGCCCGTTGCATTGGGACACTGCACCTGCGTGGGAGACCCAGAAGAGGTTCCTGGTTCCCGGCTTCGGATCGGCGCGCACCGGCCCGTTGCGGCTCACTTGGGGAGTGAAACATCGGACGGAAGATCTTCCTCTCTGTCTCTCCTCTCTGTATATCTGACTTTGTAATAAAAAATAAATCTTTAAAAAAAAGACAATCAGATAAAAGCGTTTAGAGACAGATTATGGTTAGAGATAGAAATTTGAGACCCATAAATTTCCAGAAGATGTTGAAAAACACAGAAGTAGATGAAGTCATAAATAGTCAAGAGAAATGAACAGGGATCCCTAAGCCAAGATTCGGAGTATCTGTGTCAGCTTCCACAGTGAGGGGTAGGATGAGTGGTCTAGCATGGAGCCTGAACGGTAGGAGGCGAGCCAAGGAAAGGAGGTAGCAGGGTCACTCTGAGAATGCTGACATTTGAAGAAAGAGGGCCAAGGTGCTGCAGGTTTCAGAGAATAATGACAATGAGAAACAGTGACGGGTGCTTGTGAAGTTGGACACAGAATCTGAGGAACAGGTGTAAGAGATAAAACTCGGGTGCGGAAGGAGAGACTCACCCACCTTCAGAGATTTCACAGACAGCGGGCTCTGGAGCCGTGCCACAGTGTGGTACTGAGTGATTTTTAAAGACTCTGGGGAAGTTTGCTTATTTGGTTAAAATGGTTTTAATATTAAGGATGTTTATTTGTCTGCCTCATTAGACAACTTCTCATATCATCATAGTGCCTTTTTGCCAAGTCTAATAGCAATAAAACATCTATTTCAAATAGAAAGCAAAAGCATTGCTATATAATCAAAAAGGAAAGATTGGATTGTGCATAAGTATATGAGTGGGCTTCAAAAAACTTCAAGGAAAATGGAATTAAAATATGAGTTATTTCATGAAAAAACATTTAGAAATGTATGCATGTTTTCTTTCATAATATTTATTCCCTGAACTTTTTGAAGACCTCCTGTATCATATTCGGGTGTGGAGCAGGCTTTTGTTGGTTGGATTATTGCTTGTGTGAATTTTTTTTCCAGCAAGCTATTTATTTCAGGCAGAACATTTTCACTTAATTAAAATGGTGAGTAAATATGCTTACAAAATATTAGTGGATTGTCTTTGTTTCCCTTACAGTCAATGAACACTTTTTCTTGTACTCAAGCTTAAATATGTTTTTCTAAGGGGACTAGTGCTGTAGCTTAGTTGACAAGCTGCTGCTGCAATGCTGGCATCTCATTTGCCTGCTGAATGGCTATTTCACTTCAACTCCAGTTCCATGCTAATGGTCCATAAATATCAGTAGAAAATGGCCCAAGTGTTTGAACCCATATCACATATGTAGGAGACCCTGATGAAACCCATTGCTGGTAGCTTTGGGCTGGCCCAGCCCAGCCCAGTCACTGAGATCATTTGGTGAGTGAACCAGTGGATAGAAGACATCGCTCTCCTCCCTCTCTCTCTCTCTCTCTCTCTCTCTCTCTCTTTTTCAAAGCAAACAGATAAATCATTTTGATACATCTTTCTAGAAGAGTTTTGAAGCTGCTCTGGACACCTTGTGACTGAGTGATCCCTTTCTCATTTTTGTTAAATAACAACTGAAAAATATAGGATAAACAAAGTAAGGAGAGTGCCAAGTGGAAACTTGTCTTCCAAAAGGCAAGAAAGAAAGAGTCTCTGGGACCAACGAGTTAGAATGTCAGCAGTTTCCAGGACTAGATAGATAATCCCAGGCAGCATCACCTGTTACTTTAATTTTAAAACATAATTTGGTTTAAAAGAGTATGAAACTTATTTCTAGGTGCTCATGGCCCCATGCCTATTGAGTACAGAATATTAAGCTGAGGATGGAAGTCTGTGCTGCAGAAATCCTTAAACACCAAATCTTAAAACGTCTGGCTTCCATTTAGGTTAAGGCTACTGTGTTTAGGAGATTTATTCTACAGAATGGCATTTATTCTTTTTTTTTAAAGATTTATTTTTTATTGAAAAGGCAGATATACACAGAGATGAGGAGAGACAGAGAGGAAAGTCTTCTGACTGATGATTCACTCCCACAGCGGCCGCAACGGCTGGAGTTGCACCAACCTGAAGCCTGGAACCAGGAGCTCTTTTGGGTCTCCCACGTGGGTGCAGGGTCCCAAAGCTTTGGGCCGTCCTCGACTGCTTTCTCAGGCCACAAGCAGGAGCTGGATGGGAAGCAGCGCCGCCGGGATTAGAACCGGCACCCATATGGGATCCTGGCGTGCCAGGCCCAAGAGGGTCTTCTTAATAACTGGTTCTTTCCAAATACTCCATGAGAAACTGGGGTGAAAATCTACACACTGGAAAGAATGTTTAGGTGTAAAAAACATCTAGTTATTTTTATTTTTTTTTCCTGAAGCAAATTTAGCATAAAAGCAGTTGATAGCTCTTAGAATATTTATTTTTAGTCAATCCTTTCAGGGATGCGCCTGCTGTTGGACCCTTTCTCTAACTGTGGATAATAGCAAAACAGTCTCACTGCACTCCTCTTAAAAAAAAAATGATTGCAATAAAGTCACCAACCACGAGGCTTAAGAGATTTCCTATGACCTGTGCCTACTGTGAACCAAAATCTCCCAAGACCAAACAAATATAAATAGAACTCATTGTCAGAGTTTTGTAGATCATGATTCAACCCCTTTGCATTTCGTTAAGGTGAAACCACATTCACAGACAGGAAATCCTTTCCTATCTCTAACCTCTGAGTCCCATTTTTCCACTTTTAATTAATCCTCTTGGTCTTGCCCTAAATGAGGGAATTATCCGCCACGTTTACATGTAATTAAAGATACTGAAAAACCTTGTTATTTCAGATCCCACTAATTCATAAATTATGATAATTTCAACAAAGCCTGGACTTCAAAAATAACTAGATAAGCAAATGAAAAGAGTAAATAAGATTGCAAGTGGGTAACTCAACCTGCTTAGGAAAATTAATTATTGTAAGCACTTTAGAAGTCTCATTATATGCCTGCACCTGTCCCTGACAAAACAGACTCTCAGTACACATTGCTGGGTAAGTGCTGTCTGACCAGACCCATAGGTTTACAGCTCTTTTGCCTTTAGAGAGATGGAAAGCTCTGGAGATTCGCCAAGGAGATTTTTTAGGGTCTTTATCCAAGTTAATTTCCACTGCATTCTATGTATACACACCTCCCCGGTCTCTATTTCAGGCTTGTCTTTTCCACCGAGCAGTTTCAGAAGAGCACAGGGAAGTACTCTGGACCTGGAACTCTCTTGCCCTCTGTTCACA
Organism: Ochotona princeps; assembly: GCF_030435755.1. Taxonomy (NCBI): domain Eukaryota; kingdom Metazoa; phylum Chordata; class Mammalia; order Lagomorpha; family Ochotonidae; genus Ochotona; species Ochotona princeps. The sequence continues at coordinate 63,325,307 of NC_080841.1, read as the reverse complement.
AAAGCAAATACCCCACCACTGTTGCTAGGGTAGAGGTCCAGGAGGCACTGCTGCAGGCAATCAAAGTGCATTTACTGGAACATATTTAGTCAATCAGGACTTTTATGACCCACATAATGGCTTCTCTTTCTTGTTGCTGTTCATCCACAGGTTGTCGGGTTTCTTTATTAACTTAGCCGTTATTCATTGACTACTCATTCTAGGCCAGCGTCTGAGGATATGTTATATACGCCAACCACGCATAGTTCTTTTAAGATTTAGTTTTTAAGCATTTTAATAATGTTTACTGTGCAAACCCTATTGAAAATATGTTACAAAGAATGACTCATTTAATTTACATTCCTTGATGAATTCATGATGTAGAGGAATATTCTGCTAAAATAAAGGAGACTCAGGAAAATATTTGCAAGGGTGCTGAATGCTACCCAGGGAATCTGACAGGGGTCTTCTAAAATTGAAGCATGTTATTTTTAATGCTTTAGCTACTTATTTGTTTGAAAGAAGAGTGACAGAGTAAAAGACAAATACCAAACCAAACAAAAACATCTTCCATCTGCTGGTCTATTCTCCAAATGTCCAGAACAGCTAGGTCAGGCCAGATTGAAGGCAGGAGATAAGAAATCACTCTGAGTTCCCCCATGGGTGCCAGAAACCTCAACACAGCTATCATGGCCCGCTGCCATCGCCCGCTGCTCCCCAGGCTGTTCCTTCGCAGGAAGCTGCATCAGAAGCAGTGTGAGGACTCCAACCTACTCCCCAGGGTCACCTTGACTGCTGTGCCGGATGCCTGTATTTTCCAGGGGAACAACTGGGAATGTCTATAAATTTAAGTGTGAGGATTGATGGACCAGAAATTGCTGATGTATACACATGAAGGATCCTGGAATCACCCTGAACTTCAAATGTTGAATTCAGTTGGCCATGAGGAGGTCACAGAGATGGGGAAAAAGCCTGGATTCATTAAGCATTCAGCTCACTACCACTAAATGAAATCTAGAGGAAATGAGAAGGTGAATTGAGAGGTTTAAAATGTAATTAATGACATATAAAGATGTGAGTGATGATTACACAATTTGCCATTGCAAAACTAACTCTGCAGGAGAGACAAGTTGTTGGTTGAAAAGTCTACCTAAAAAAATGACCAGAAACCTCTTCAGGATGCTGTCTTTTTTGATACAAAGGACATCACATAATTTGTCACCGCCCTGCAACGACACTAAAATGACAAGGAATCTCGAGGGCCTGGAAAAAACAGGAACCGCCACCGCACACATACACCGCACGAACACACGAACACACACACAAATGAGCGAACGAAAAAAGGGAGGCAAAGGGAAAAGCTGAACGAAAAGAAGGGCAGACAAACAAAAAGGGGAAGGCGAACCAAAAAAAAATTGATTGCTGACAGCAGGCTGCTTATACAGTTCTCCACCAATCACTTCTCCCAGTGGGTCCACTGGGCGCTCTCTGATAGGCCAGCAATTGCAGTGGGGGGCCGGCATTAGCCTATCTCTGTGACTTCCTGTTTGCCTACTGGCGGAACAAATCCCACCTCCTGGCCCTCAGCCAGCCACCATCTTGTGACCATCTAACAGACACGTGGGGTCAGCCGCTCCCAACAATACCTGCGTTCTTTACATATTTTTTTGTGTGTGTTTTGTTTTGTTTGTTTTGGCAAATAGTAATTCAGCACCTATTATGAGCATCAGACCTTGCTCTAGGTGGTGGAGCTGTGAACAGAGTATAAGATTATATTTACTGCCCTGGCCTTGCCTTCCAGGATGGGGGACAGATAACAAACAAAACTGATGACAAGGGCCTGGCATGATGACCTAGTGGCTAAATCCTCACCTTGAAATTGCCCACATAGGCACTGGTTCATGTCCCGGCTACTCCACTTCCCATCCAGCTCTCTGCTTGTGTCCTGGGAAATCAATAAAAGATGTCCCTTGGAAGCCTGTACCTCTGTGGGAGACCCAGAAGAACGAAATTCCTGGCTCCTGGCTTCAAATCGGCTCAGCTCTGGCTATTGTGGCCACTTGGAGAGCGAACCAGCAGATAGGAGCCTTTCTCTTTGTTTCTCCTTCTTTTTGTATATCTGTATTTCCTATAAACATAAATAAATAAATCTTTTTAAAAAATCAACTGAGAGCACAATATTGCTTGGACCAGCAGGTGACAAGAGTCAGAGAAACAGTATGTGGCTCAGCACAACTGTAAATGTTGCTCAGAAAAAGCCTCACAAAGAATGTTCCAGAGCAAATAACTAAGGGTGAATAGACGTTTCCAGATAAATGGAACAGATGTACAAAGCCACAGCAGAGGAGGGATAAAAGCTGATCTAGCACAGGAGAAAGAAGTAAGGCCCTGTGACGGATTGGAGGGTAGGGCATCTGGAGAAGGGCAAGTTGTAGTTTCGTAGATCATTGTAAAGATGTGGACTGGAGGGCTTACCCAGGGCATAGAATGAATTACATTTTATTTGTTTTTATGGCATCTTCTGATTGTGATTTTGAGAAAAAAATGCCAATTAAAACAAAACAGAGCTGAGATTTTGTCTGAGTGCTTAGAAGACAGGGCTTTCTTTCTATGCATGGGAAGCCTGGGAGAAACGTGTTTGTCAGCTGACTGACTCCAGGGTGTCCTGGGATTGCTCTCACGGGACATTCACCCTCTGCAAGATCCCACCTCCCTCTCTTCTCTCCTTCCTCCCACAAGCAAGACTTGTGAGTTCTCTCTGACCAAGAGAATATGGACAAAGAGGACAGAATTGTTTGAAAGCATGTGATTATATTGCATGATACTATAACTTGTTCTGTTAGAAAATTACGAAATATCCCGTAGAAACACTATCTGAGAGCAGCTTCACTTGGCAGCTAGTGAGAAACCAAGACCCTCAGTACTGCATTCTACAGGAACATAAATTGTGCCGATATCTGAGCATGCTTAGAAAGAAACCCTTTCCCAGCTAAACCTCAGGTGCAACCATACATGGAGCAAACCTGGATGGTGCAAGTAGGACCATGATGCTGAACTTTGATTCAATCTGGCCAAAATCTTTGTCCGTAAAAGCTTTTGAATAATAAATGTGCATGCAATGCTGATAGTTGAGTTGTAAATTAACATAGCCATTAAGGAAAATAGAATGGAGGTTCCTTAAAAATACTGAAAATAGAATTACCACCTGATCTTGCAATCATTCTAAGTACCCACACGCACCATACACACACATCCACAGGAAGAAGAGCTATACATATTTCCTAGGTTTTTTTCTTAGCGTTATGGTCAAGTAATGGAATCAATCTAAATGTGTATCAAAAGATGAATTGTAAAAATATAATAATTAAATATTATGCAGACTTTAAATTGAGCGGAGAAAAAGCTCTGCTATTTGCAGCAATAAATCTGGGTGACAATAGGTTAAGTGAAATAAAGAAGGCCTCAGAAAGACGAATGCCACATATTACACAAGAAATGTAAGAAAGTTTAACTCAAAGAGCTTGGAAGGGGGTGGGGTTGGAAAGATGTCAGTCTAAGGGAACAATGCTTCTGCTAAATGGGAAGAGTAAATTCAGGTGATCTATTGTACATCGCAGTGAATGTGTTCAAAAACATTATAGTGTATATGAAAATACAGTATTCTCATCACACACAAGAAGTCAGTAGGTGATGCAATGCATATGTTAAATAGCTTGAATTGCCAATTCTATGATGAAAATGTTAAATTTCTGTGGAATATGGAAAAAAAGGAAATTTTACTTAAGTGCAGAAACTTGCAAAATGATTTTCAAACTATTCGTTTTCCAAGAACCTTATGAAGACTCTTGGTACATCGAGAAAAAAAATTGATTTTTTTTTTCTTGAGCACGTGAAATGTGAGATGAATGAGATTTACAGGGGAGAAAAAAATGTTAGTAAGAAGGTGGCTAGAAGACTCTGGACTGGCAGAAGGAAGTCTGAGCGTATCACATGGCAGTCATGATCATCAGCTAAGGATGTGCTGATAACCGTAAAAGGAGCAACTCCGAGACGCGGAGAGACACTAGGGAGGAGAGTTCCCAGCACAGCTTCTCTGAGTATTGGACTGGAAATGAGGAACACGAAGAATTGGAGAAGGAACCTTCACTCACTGCAGCACAGAAGGAAATACCAGAAGGGGTTACATTCAAAGCCAGGGTCAACATTGTCAGCTGATAGGTCAAGGGAAGGAAGGACCCCTGATACTCTGGCCTCTCACTTTCTTTATAGCACACACTCCCACAGTCATGCTGCAAATCTTGTCATTAGTCATAACTGGGACTCCTTCTTCATCTCAGCTTCAAGCAGCTTTTTTTGTTCACATGCCCCTCTCCCTCCCTAACTCCATTCTAAAATCACTGTTCTACCAATCCTTAAATCAGACCAGAACATACTAACACTCTGATCCTGCCATCTTTCTGCAGAATGTCAGTCCCCAGTCTTCTCCAACCCATGAGATCAGATTTTCCGTTGTTCAGCTTAAATTGCTTTCTACCTTCTCTCCTAGTAGAGATGTGGATGAACTCGTGTCTTAGAAGAATCAAGCCTCCGTGTGTATTTTATGTCCCATTCCTCTCATCTCTAAAGGTTGAAATTGATGCATTTGTCCTTTCTCTTGTGTCAATTCACTTTGTGTGATCTCTGTAAGAACATTAAAGTTGTTCATTTTTAACATTTTGTATATTTTACAATTGTGTATGTCATAATGCTTTGGTCAACAGTTTAATCTTGTAAACATCTTGAATAACATTCTCTTTAACAATTAAAGATGGCATCACACCTAAAGTTTCTCAGTCATACTCTACCACCTTTCTCTACACTTTTGAAGACTTACAATTTATAACATTGCAGCAAATGATATGAATTCCATTGCATGTGTAAACTTATTTCTCTTTCTCCGGCAGACTGTAAGATCCTGGTTGAAAAAAGTATGACATTTTTGATGTCTGTTTACTTTAGTGCCGTATGCATTATGTGGCACATACCAGATATTTAATGAATTCCTTGTCATCCAATAAACTAGTGGATAAATGTCTTACAGGGATCACAAGTAAGGGAAGTATTTACACTGGGATGGCTCTTCACACAGGGACACTGGCTGCGTTACGTGACAGTAGGAATCCAAATCTTAACCCTGACAGTTTGAAAATCTTTTACTCAAAGGTTCTAGTATATATCTTGAAGAATTAGAAACTACAGCATGGTGACTTCTGGAAAGACTTTTGGGATCGCTTTATTAAATATACGAGGCATGATAAGGAGGAATGCAAGTTGTTCTGGGAAGCAGGAATATCAGAACTTTGCCACTGAGGTTAGGCTACTGCAAGCCAGTGATGACACTGGAGTGTTAATTTTCAGTGGAAGGCAGTGGGAGCTAAGATTATTGTCCTTTTACCAGACTCTGTAAAGGCATTAAATAGCTCTTGAATGCAACATGAAGCCAGGGAAGAAAAGAGAATTCAGCTTACACATTTTAGCTAACCAATAACATTTATTACAGCAATGTTATGTTTCTTTTTTTCTTAACCTCCTCACTCATTCATAAAGAAGCAATTTTAACCCTTTCTTCTGGCCTATGAGTGGGTTCCTGGTTCACACAAGCACCTAGGGCTGGTGTGGCTTGTTACTCAACAAGCGGTAACTGGAATGTATTTGTGATGGGAAGATATGTCTTAGCATGAGCTAATCCTTATGTCCATCTAGTGCATATTTCATGGATGGTAAAACTGAGGCATTTACAATCAAATAACCTGCCCGAAGACACAGTTGATATGCGGTGTGACTGAGATTTGAGCTTAGTCTATCTGGTAACCACGTCTGTCCTCCCAAGGGCTGGTCCGCTTTGACCCACTGAAACCAGGTGCTGCCAACTACTTTCATTTGCCCTGGGAAGTTATGCCTTTGCCTGAGTTTGCTGTCAGAAATTCTTTGCCCTGCCTGCCTGGGAAACTCAGAAAAACTGTCCCAAGGCTGCTCAGCACAAACTCAGTAGTGGCTCACTCGAGCAGCACTACCTCCAGGACATGCAATGGGGTAAAGCTTCAGAACAAGAGTGGAATCAGCTTTGTGGCCTGCAGTATCTGAGGCGCTGCATGGGAGCACACAGGCAGATGATTCAGGGGTGTCTACTCTGAAAGATCTTCAGAGCCCTGGAGGGGTTGCCTGACGTCTGGCCTTTTAGAAGGCTTATTGCACAAAGGGGGCAGACAGTGATCCTCTGGTTTTGTCCCCAGTGCTTGTATCTTCCTCTTAAGATTTACTCAGTTACTTCAAAGGCAGAATGATGGAAAAGGGGAGACAGTGAGGTAGTAAAAGACAGATACCTCTATTTGCTGGTTCACTTCCCAAATGCCTACAATAGCCAGGGCTGGGCTAGAACTAAGAATTTCATCCTGATCTCCTACATGGGTGGAAAGCACCATGATCCACTGACTTGCCAGGAGAACTGTCAGGAACCTGGCTCAGAAACACAGGAGCTGGAACTTGAACTGTCACTCTAATACGAATAGTGCATCCCAAGTAATGACTCAACCCACTGGACCACAGTGCCTCTCCCACCCTGTCCCCCAAGAATGGTTTCTCTGCAGGAAACCAGTAAGCAACAAAGCACACAGGGAAACCCAGTTCAGACTTATATTTCACTGTACTTACAGGCTGCATTTTATTATTCCCCAAGAAACAGGTCAAACATTCTTCCCCTTTCCCCTCTCCCTATCAAAAACATCTGGAGGATACACTATTTATATGTTCATATTCCAGCTTGGGGGAAAATCTTCTTTTTCACCAGTTGCTGTGGCAAAATTGGAACAATCAAGTGTTCCCTTCGTCTCTTATTTCCATTCCCAACTGGCACATCCACAGTGAGACATCTGCTTCAAATTTAAAGTGCTTTCTAAAGGCATTGCTTCTGCCCCACCACCTGCAGGTGCAGTGCCTGCCACGGCTCCTACCTTCCCAGGACTTCCTACACGGAACCTGTGTTCCACAGTAGAAAGCCAACTACATCCTGCATTTCTGGTTATCAGAGCATTAAATCCAAGCTTGACCTACATGACAGGGCAAGTCAGTCAGGAGTATACCCTCAGACGATGACAAATTGATTTTTCTGGCTTTGCTGATGTCAAGGGAAACACATAGCAATGATTAATAATTTATCAGACAAATAAAAGCTTTTGCTTTTGTCTTTGTTAAACTGCAGAGTCAAAGGTTTTATTGTTCCAGATTTGAGCACTAATTGGGGAGGTGTTCATACTTAGGAGAGGAACAAAAAACAACAGAAGATCCCTGAAACTCTTTCTCTACATTTGCCCCCACAAAGGGGCAGAGACAGAAAACGAATAACAAATCGCGTTAGCAAAAACTTGGTCTTTCCAATGACAGAATTTTTCTTATGCTACCCACACTAACGTCTGTTTCTTGACATAAGTACAATAGAGGTTGAGGAAAAGTCTGTTTTATTTTGTTACGTTGACGGACGATATGATGAAAGTTTTTTCCTGAATCTCCCAGGAAATCCAGCTGGTAATACCAAGCATGACATTGCAATATGTACTTTGTACATGTTCTCTCTGTGAAAGGAGGAATGAATGAATAGATAAGTGAATGGTGTCATTTGTGTCTGACGATTACATATTGTGAGTAATTTAAATAGCAGGCAAATTAATCCCTAGCTAAAGAACAGTTTGAATGCTTTAATTGAAGTTGTGGGGCTGTGTGTGTGTGTGTGTGTGTGTGTGTGTGTGTGTGAAGCTATTTTCTCTTACCTAGTTTTCCCACTGTTTCGCTTTCTCTGGCACCTCTTACGTTAGTGTTCATTATGTTGTCAGGCAAGTTAGATCTTGAGTTGTTTTTCCAAAATGTAGGAATTGGAGAATCATGTAAGCAGTCAATATTGCGATCTCATCATCAAATCAGAGGAAAGGGATTTAGCGGGACGTTTTGCTCTTGCATAGACTTTGGTTTAGAAATACAAGGAAGACTGAATTAAACGAGGCAGTTCCACACATCTCTTCTGGGACAGACTTTAGAAATAATCAACAGAGTCATAGAAGGATATTTTGTATGGAAAAAAATTTACTGCTTCCTAGGGGGAATGTTGAATGCAGTCTTCTCCACAAACTCTACAACAGATAGAGACATACACTGTCTAGCATCTCGATACCCTGTAGTGACAGTCAGAGTGTTCCGTACAGTCGAAACTTTCAGCATTTCCTGTGGTCTGGAAACTGACTGCCTGGACAGGCCTTCTGGAAGTGAGGACCATCAGAGCCTGAGCTCTGTTGTTTAACAGCAGGTGGCATGCTTGGAAACATCACCCCCTCCAGCAGGGAAGCCAAGATTGATTGTAAGTGATCTCATTCTCAGGCCATAGGTCACTGTCAAAACGCAGCCTAGAAAAATGTTATATTGATTTTCTGAGTCACAAATCTTATGTCAACATACAATAGAAAGTTGCATGGTTGTAACATCCCCAAAGACGGGAATACTACATAAAGTGTGTGCATGTGGTCTCTTCTTTCCCATCTTCTCCTCCCTGTTTTACCACCATCAAGCAAAAAACAATCATATCTTTCATTGCTACAGTAAAATTTTGTAACAACACATATTTCTAAATCAGGGAGTAACTTGAATTCCTGATTACTTCTTCACAATTACTTAAGAAAATATGGCTCATATCAAATTTAAAATCTCACTTGACTTGATCATGTCTTGAAGATCTGACCTTGAAGAAATTATTTGAGAACTCCATTTCCAATTTCTTCTTCTCTAAGTTGGGGTGGTATCGGGTACCTAATAACAGCAAAATGGGTATACAGTAAGTGAACTGCATCTGGCACACAAATAGCACTAGGTTCCTGTTCATTGTTATTACGATTTTTTAAACGATGAAGATGCTGAGAGAGGCTCCAAAGTCCATCTCAATTCTTAAGTATTATGCCTGTTGAAGTGAACGCAAGAGATTATGTATATGACTTTATTTCCAAGGCTACTGTCTTTCCGTGGTGACCATCCAATGTGTTAGCAAAGTCAGCTGCATCTGCATTCAAAAGAGATCCAAAGTCAGAGACGTGACACCTTCTAATCTTGGGTGAAGTCACTTAAGGATAGTAATGGCCTCCTTGCCCCTACCCCACTTCAACCTTCTACCAGACCTGTCTTCCCACAGCAGCCAGAGGAAGAAGGGGAAGAGCAATTCAGAGTTGTCACTGGTACTCCGCAACAGTTTCTTCCAGGCCTCCCACAAGGGCACAGGGTCCCAAGGCTTTGGGCCATCCTCTACTGCCTTTCCAGTCCACAAGCAGGGAGCTGGAAGAGAAATGGAGCAGCTGGGACATGAACTGGTCTCCACATGGGACCCAGGTGCATGCAAGGCCAGGACTTTAGCCACCAGGCTACCTCACTGAGCCCAGGTAATGGGCTTCATATGAGGTCAGAAAAAAAAAAACCAGGAAAGAGATGCATAATGAAAGGTAGGAGTTGAGGACATGAGGAGTAAGCTGCACTGATTTATAGCATGAATGTTGCAGATTGTAAGAATGAGACTCTTTCAAGAAACGCAAGGAGATGGAGGTGGCCAGAAGTGCAGTGAGAACACAGCGCAATGGGAAGAGGGATCATCAGAGGGACAGGGTGGTGAAGCCTAGCATGGGCTCTGGAGGCATCTGAGAGGACTTGGTTCTTCCTCTGAGTAAGAAGAATGATTCTTGGTAGGAATCCTTGTAGATATCCATCCTGGTTCCTGGCTTTGGATTGGCTCAGCACCAGATGTTGCGGTCACTTGGGAAGTAAGCCAGTGGATGGAAGACCTTTCTAACTGTCATTCCTTCTCTTTCCTTTCTGTAAATCTGCCTTTCCAGTAACAATAAGTAAATCTTTTTTTTTAAAAAAAAGAAAAGAAACCCATCACCCTGTAGGAGGCTGTTTTTTGTGGATTTCTGGTTTGAGCCAGGCTGAAAATAAGAAAGAAGCTCCACAAGGATAAAATGTGTTTTTCTTTCGTTCCTACTAGCTTGGTCATGATTCAGACATTCATAAGTACTTGTGCTTCAGTGTATACTGAAGGAAAGAAGGAATGAATCAACAAATAAAATTTTTGCATCTAAATAATGTTGGGTGGGAACAGTATGGTCACACATCAGGTTAATCTTCCACCTACAATCAATGACATCCCTTACGGATGCCAGTTTGAGTCCTAATCACATTGCTTCTGATCCATCTGCATGCTTCTGCCTGGGAAAGCAGCAGAGGATGGCTCAAGTTTAGACCTCTGCACCCACATGGGAGACCTGGGAGAAACTCATGTTCCTGGCTTCAGCTCCAACCATTAGGGACACTTAGGAATGAGACAGCGAATGGAAGATTCTTTTTCTCTTTCTCTCTCTCTTCCCTCTCTTCCTTTGTTTCTCCCTCCCTTCTTTTCTCAATGACTTTTAAAAAAGTAAATAAATTTTAAAGAAAGAAGATCAGACCTATGGATGTGATTGTGGCTAAATTGTTGTTCAAATTTTGGGCTTCTAAATTTAAAATAAAAGAATGAAAGCATTGATGTAAAAAAAATGATTCTCTTTGAAATCCTTTTGGCCACATTCTCCTACTTCAAATGTGCAACCCAGTTGTGGTTTTTATAACTCTTTTATTGTTATTATTATTATTTTTATTAGTTGCTTCTTTTAAAAAATTTATTTATTTTTGTTGGAAAGTCAGATTTACAGAGAAAAGGAGAAACAGAGAAGAAGATCTTCCATCTGCTGGCTCACTCCCCAAGTGTCCTCAATGACTAGAGCTGAGCTTATCTGAAGCCAGGAGCCAAGAGCTCCCTCCAGGTCTCCCTCACAGTTGCAAGATCCCAAGGCTTTAGGCCATCCTGGACTGCTTTTCCAGGCCACAAGAAGGGAGCAGAAAGGGAAGTGGAGCTGCTAGGATACGAACTAGCGTCCATATGGGATCCCAACACATGCATAGGATTTTAACCACTAGGCTACCACACCGGGGCCAATTTCTTGCTTTTTTTTTTTTTTTTTAAGTCACAGTTACACAGAGAGGGGGAGACAGAGAGTGATATTCTATCCACTTGTTTACTTTCCAAATGCTCCCAGTGGCTGAGACTGGACCTGGGCCAAGCCAAGATCCAGGGGCTCCACTCAGTTATCCCATGTGGGTGACAGGTACTGAAGTGTTTGGGTCTTCTGCTGTTTTCTCCAGGCCATTAGAAGGTAGCTGGATTATAAGTGGAGCAAACAGGAATTGAAAGAGCACCAATACCAGCATAGCAGGCTGTAGCCTAGCCAACCGCAACATAATGCCAGTCCCACCATTTAAGTCTTACAATGACTCCTCCAGGCAGACAAGCAAGTCACCTGCTTCTCAGAGCCAAAGCCCTCCACCCTCCTATCTTTTGCTGGAGTGTTTTCCAGTGCTCCATTTACAGCTACACTGAGCCCTCCACCTTCATAAGGGCAGCTGCTTGTTCTCAGGAGCTGCTAAAAGGCAAGCTGGAAAATACTCATTTCTAAAGGGATGCAGACCCAACAGGCTGATTCATTATCTACAAGTATGGCTATCAACATTCTGTATGGCATTCCTATTCAACCAGTATGCTAAATGTCTGTACTGCTGTAGATGTCAGATTAACTTAGCCCCAAATTAGCAGACTCACTCATCTTCCCCAGAGAATCAGCTGTGGAGGTTTATAAATACATGAGCAGATCACACTTCTCAAATCCTCTCCCATGATCTGGCATCACTTGCCAAGAGCTCCCTCTATCCACACTGAGTTTTCAACAGGGGACAGTTTACCAAATCAGTGATCCCTACATAGCTCCTTCCTCATGGGACAACCAACAACCCTCCAGAGAAACCCATGCTGTGCTGTCACCAATAACCCCAGGAAATAGTATTGCAAGTGCCCTGTTACTCCTTTAAAGGGAAAATAAAGATGGTACAATGAATAATGTTCAACAGTGGGCTTTGAGTCATGCGTAGGAATTGCCCTTTTGGACATGGCTTGGGGTAGGACAAGTTTTCCCCTAGTAACAATTTTACCTTCTGTTCTACTCCTACAACAAGTGATTTATTTGCGCCAGCAAAGTGTTCAACTCAAAAGCTGTATTCCCACCTTGCGGGTGGCCTTGCTTACCGCAGTTTTCAATTTGCAGCCGATAGTATCTTCCTCAGCCCAGTGTGATGCTCTGATGATCAATTAGTCCCTCTTTCTTCCAAAGCTATAGAAAAATGACTAATGTAGCCACCATATGTAGAATGACCCAATAGCTACAAGGGGAATTCATTTTGGGAATATCTTTAGAAGTGTTTACTTAAGCTGAGATAGATACCGTTTTTTGGACAGCCTCATTTATTTCCTCCTATATCCAGCAAAATAAGACTTGGGACTTCCACAGCCTCACAACCCTTTTAGGCTTGCTTAAGGATTCTTCATGAGTTAAGGAGAATGGAAGAAAGAGATCGGAGCCTGCATCCTGATGACCCTGACAGTCCAATGTCAGCACACACATAGCTTCCACTTAAATGTGTAAAGTCAACTCTGGTGGTTTGTTTATTGCATCCACTTGTCTAGACTGAGTGACATGTCCCTGCATGTATGTAGCTAGTGTGGGCCACAGGCAGATGAGGTCTTAGTGGAGAAGTAGTAGACAGTATGAGATTCCAAGTTTCCTCAATACTTCATCTGCATAGTGTGATGCAGGGGCCGGATTGGCTCCACCTTTCCCTGATCCTTTTGCAGCAGGTTCTGCTTCTGGGCCTAGTAAATGTTCAGCTGTCTGATGAGCTGCCCTACTTTCTGTAGGACACGTGGCTTGCAGCATCAGAGGCCTATGACTGGCACAAATTTTGAGGCTTTCCCTGGTGGATGTGGAGAGAAAGGTATGCTTCTTTACTGTTGGTGGGAGTGTAGGCTAGTACAACTACTATGGAATCCAGTATAGAGAATGCTTAGAGAACTGTAAATAAACCTGCCATATGACCCAGTTATCCTGCTCCTAGGAATATATCCAAAAGGAAATAAATTTGCACATGAGAAAGGAATCTGTAATTCTATATTTATAGCAGCACAATCTACAATAACAGACATAAAAACAACCTAGCTTCCTGTCCAAAGAAGATTGGATAAAGAAACTCTGGTACATCTTCTCTAGGGAATACTACCTGGCCACTAAAAAGAAGGAAATTCTGCAATTTGCAACCAAATGGTCCCAACTAAAGGCCATTATACTCAGTGAAATAAGTCAATCCGAAAAGGACAAATACTATATCTTCTCTCTATCGTAAGGCAACCTTCATGCAAGAAGGTTTAATAAGGTTTAATAAGATTAATAGCCCTTTCAATACTGTTTTTGCTATAATTCATGGGTTTTGATAATTTCATTTTTATTTCTTCAAAATATTTTCTTGTCTCTTATTAAATTCTTCACTGAATCATATATTACACAGTGGCAGCATTTTGTCCAAGAATTTTTTTTAATTTTCTGATTCACGTCTTCAGCTACACAGTGGTTATTCAGTAGCATGCTATTTAATTCCATGGTGTTGTAATTTTTTAAAAACTTTATTCCAGTTGCTGATTTAGTTGTATGGCTTTTACTTTAAGGGGATGTACAGTAACTGTATAATAGAGACTATCATATACAGATGTGAAGACAAAATGCTTTATGCATCTCTAATTCCAAATCGAAGTTGGACTCCCAATGAAACTATTGTATATAACTTCAAAATAGCTTGCTGGGCTCTGCTATTGTCTATACCCACAATGTCAGAATACACTTCGATAGCAGAATGATGGACTTATGACTGCTTATGTAAGATTATACTGTTGTGATAACACAAGGAAATCAGTTGGAGGGAAGGAGTTCAGGCAAGGGAAAAGGAAGTCCCAAAGACTATAGAATTGTATCATAGCATTAAAAGTAAAATAGGAGGAAAAACAATAGAAAAGAGACTTTGCCTGGCTCCAACACTAGCTTATGAGTTCCAACTTATTCTCGGTCTTCTGCATGTCTCCATATTCTACATGTGTCCTCTCTCCTTCTTCTCCAGCACCAGTTGGGAGATGTCAGCCTTACAGGAACATCCAATCCAGTTTCCATAAGATATGGGATCTAAACCATCTATCAAGCATGGTCCTCTGTGATTTGGGGTTCTGCTTCAGGGAGTTCACCCTTATATATATCAGAAATATTTTGAGGGGTGCATATTTGAAACAGTATTAAAATGCTGCTTGATGCCTGTATCTTTTATCAGAGGGCGGATTTCCAGGTGTTGCACAGCCTGGGAAGAAATAGATGATAGCTCGAGTCCTTGAGTTCTTGCCTTCCACATACGAAACCCAGATTAAAATGTAGCTACAGATCCTTGGCTTCAGTCTGGCCCAACTCAAGTTGCAGATGAGAGAATTGTAAGGTTTTTCTTTTCAAATAAAATGAAAATAAATAAATAAATAAAATAAGAAAGAATAAGATTCAGGAAGAAAGGGTGCATCTATATTAGGCAATTACAGACTTATTTAGGTTTTTTCCCCTGAACAATACATTACAGCAATTATTTGCATAGCATTTTTATTCTAATAAGTGTTACGTTAATCTAGAGATGGTTTATGCAGGAGGATGAATGCAAGTTACATGCAAATTTGCATTTACATATAAACTCGGACATCTAAAAATGTTGGTATCTAAAGCATATTCAGGACCTGAAGGATTTTCCATGGGTAGTAAGAGAATACTGTATGGACACGAATGCATAAACCCTACACATTTGATTACTATGTACATCCTAATGATCCTGCTTCCTTGATTCCACCCCTACAGAAAGAGCTCAAATAAGTGATCCAAGGGATCTTTCTTCCTTCTCTGTATCTTTTTTCCCTGTAACTTCATCAAATGCCTCAGGGATACAGAGCAGACAAGAAAGATTGCCTCGAACACTTGGATCCTACCTTTTCTGTGACTGGATTTGCTGAGCTGTCAAGGCTGAGAGTGGAAGGCTGTGGTTTGCACATTGTATTTCCACCTGGAGTTGCACACAGCCATGCCCAAAGGTGGGAGGTGGCACTATTTCCACGACAAATACAACTAAGATGGGCTAATTTTTCCCAAGAACTATGTGACAAATGTAAGCAGCAAGTGTCAAATTGGCAGGCAAAAGCTCTCATTGCTCAATGTGGAGCATAGCAAGGGCATGAGAGTCTGACTTGTGCCCTGCTCATAGTGAAGAGGGAGGCACCTAGCCAAGTAAGGTCTGTAGTAAATTTCCAAGAATCTCTTCCTAGTAGTTCAGCTGGAAGTCTCCTTCCATTCGAACAACACTCTCCCAATCATCTCATTCTTCCTACATAAACCACCAGGGCTCCTGTTTGCTGCTGAACTCTGAAGAGTAATGAGCCTGCACCTACTAAAGGGAGGAATGTCATCATGAGTCAGAAGGAAGCAAAATTTAACCTCTACCACACAATTACTAGCTCCATGAACAAGTTACAGCACATGCTTTTGGAACCTCATTTCCTCATATGCAAAATGAAAATAACAATATCTGGCCAGAAAATATGTTAGCATGGCTTGAGGAAGTCATATTTTTTTTTAAAGAATAAAGTGCAAGTCTGTAGCCAAAAATAGGTGAGCAAATGTAAATCTTTCTTTCTATGTCTCAGATTCGATGTCTCTACTCCATAGAGAAATTGTTGAGTTTCTTTCCTTGCTTTCCAGCTTTCTAAAGAAACTGTCCTTTCGGTGTTCTCAACCTTTTCATTTTGAAATTTTCAAACTTAAAGAACAATTGAAACAAAACTTACAGAATAATATAATTGGAACTCACGTTTATTCAAAAAACTAACAATTTACTACATTCATTTTTATCCCTATGTAAGAGAGTAGACAGAATACTTTTTCACTTTAAGATGTATGTCTCATGAACGGTAGAATTCTGTTACTTTACTACAACACTCCCATGCAATTTCCCACTGATGGAAGGAGTACTATGGGGTGTGAATTCATATTCCAGCCTTTCCAATTACTCCAGTCACAGCTACTTGCTCTTCTTTCAAAATGCAGTTAAGTGTCACACATCACATTTGCTTGCCACATCGTTTTATTCTCTATCAATGTGAAAAAGTCCCTTATTCTTCCTTTATGTCTTTTGTAGTATTGATGTTTCACAAGCGAGCAAGTCAGTTGTTTTAGTGAATAGCCCACAGTATAAAGTTTACTATTTTCTAAGAATTAACTTCAGGTGAAATAATTGTTGGCAAGCATCTTCTATAGGTGACTGTGTTTTCTTCTCAGTTTGCATCAACCAAAGGCATATTTCAGTGCGTTCCACTATTTGGCAACATTAAGTTGAGGATACAAGGGCCAGCATTGTGGATCACAAATTAAAGCCTATGATCGTGCTGCCAGCAGCCTATATCTGCACTGGTTCCAATCTTGCTGGCCTATTTACAACCCACCTAGAAAACCAGCAGATGATGGCCCAGTTCTTGGGCCTTTCCCAAGAATACAGCAGACCAGAATGGAGTTCTGGGCTTCTGGATTCAACCTGACACAGATCTGGTTGTTGTGGCCATTTGGGACTTAGACCAACGAGGAAAGCTCGCGCTCGCTCGCTCTCTCTCTCTCTCTCTCCCTTCCCCTCTTTCTCCCTATCTCTCTCTCTCTCTCTCTCTCTGACTCTCTTTCCCCCTCACTCCTGGCTCAGCCTTTCAAATACACTGATGTTAAAAAAAAAAAAAGAAACTTCAGGATAATTACTGGCTGTCCATTTCCCCATTGTAAGGTGCTGCTTCCTCTGCCTTTAACAAGACAAGTGGTGACCGTATGTTTCTGGACAAACGTGTTGTTTCCCAGTTGCCCTTTCATGACAGTTTTTGCATGCCAGGCGATCCTCACTGGAATTATGATTACCTTAGTGACAGCAAAATCTTATCCACAGAGTCTCAGTCTGCTTTACGTCACACATGACTCCTCATTTGCTCCCTTGCCATTGTCTTTGGAATCCTTGAATTCTCTTCCATTTGACCGGCTCGCTTCTAACGGCCTGCATTACCCTGTGTCCTAGCTGTAGTTAACATGCTCAACCCCAATGACTGTTATTCCTTTCAGCATCTCATTTCCTTTGAGAGAAACTTATTTGTGTCACTCACACATCACTCTGATTTCTCATGGTATGTTTGCTGGGTCCACCACACTTCCAAAGAATATTGTACTCATTGATTCTAAAAATTAACCCAAACAGTGACTGTTTTCTCTTTTTTTGAGAGTGAACTAAATTTTATGAAATGAACCATCACCTGCTGCCTCCTGCAACATATGTTAGCAGGAAACTGGGTGAGAAGTGCAGCAAAGGCTCAAATTTAAACTTAGGTATTCACATGTGGGGATGTAGGTATAGCAAGTATTGCCTTAACTGCTGGGCCAAATGTCCATCCTTTCGACTTGGTTCAATACAGAAAGGTACATTCATACATATCTGCCATGTTTGTTGTTTCTTCTTTTTGTTTTCTGTTGAAGGTTTTAAGCAACCCAGCTTCATTGCAGTCTACTGGATGTGACAGAACAAAATCCGAGTAACATTAAACCAAGCATGAAAATGCTTTTACCAATAGTATGAGTCAGCAGAGCACTGATGGGCTGGTGAAGAAAGGTTTTTAGGGGAAATTGTAATTAGCTTATTACTGTACTGTGAAAAAAAAGTCACCCAGGTGGAGAAGTTCTGAAAACAATAACCGTCTCAACTGAGTGAATAAGCAGGTTCAGCACAGGGCTTGCTGACGGGAGTAGTGAGAGATAATGCTGAGAGCAAGGAATGGGCAACATCATATGACCAGGAAGTTCTGTTGGTAGCAGATGGAAAATGACTGAAGGGGACAGAGTCAGAGAGACTAATGTAATCCAAGCAGAAAGGACGATGCTTTGGCTAGAGCAACAGTGTTAAGAATGAAGAGGTTAGCACCATCTAAGCTGGACAGTAACTCCTGAGAGTAGGGACATTTTGTGAATCTACTCTTTCTGGACTTCAAATGCACAGACAGATCTCTTTGGTCAATTCTGGTTTCTCTTAAAAAATTCATGTTTAAGCATCCCAAAATATTCTAAACACTATTCATCTGAAACATAATGTTTTCCTATGTAACCCCAGAACTCTTGCTTGTTATCCCCAAGTTTTGCTAATGTAAACATAGCTTTGTCTCTGGTCATGGGAGAATCAGCTGGGAAGGAACCATGTGTAGGAGCTGTTAGGTTCTGAAGCTTTGCCGACTAAGCAAGATGGGCAGCAGCTAGTCCTAGGCACGTTGGAGTGGTCAGGACCCCCTTGTGATCCGGTACGTTGATTGTTTCCTCTCCCCTGATGCCACGCCTTTCCTATTCCCTGCCCCTATGTCCCGGTGCAGGTTCAAGTCATGGGAACACTTCCAGTGATGAGTTCTTCCCTCTCCATCACATCTCTCCTTTCAACTTTATAATCCTCTCTAGAAATAAAAAGGCCCTTTCTCACTTCTTTACTATTCGATTCTGTCCTAAAGCTCTTTCCTCTTCATCTCTTAATTTAATATAGAATTACTGAATAGCTAGTGTGGTATTCAGTGCATTCCTTTAGAGTATAAATCCAGGTTCTTTATGCTTTAACAATGATGTGTTCTTCTCCATGTTGAAATTACTGTCATTGTGATCATCATCTTTCCAAAGTAACACTTGGGTAACACATTGGAAAATAGGCTGTGAGGAACCTTCTAACCCCCTGAGACCCACCAAAAAGTTCCAAGCATTTCACTGTGCTGTTAAATATTTAGGCCCTATCTGACCTGCTAAAACAAAACACCACAGACTGGGGAATTTAGAAGCCACAGAAATGTATCTCCCCGTATTTCTGGCAACCAGAAAGTACAAAATCAGATGAAATATCCTTGGAGACATGATTCCAGGTTTTTAGGTAATAGCTCCTCATGATTGTTCACAACACTTAGAGCAGAAAAGGAAGACACAAATGCTCTGTGTCTTATGGGGACACTGTCTCACGCCTGGATACACCAGTATCATGGCTAACCCCTTCCCAAAGGCTTGATGCTGACTATAATCTACAGACAAAACTCTAAATGTTGAAATACCAAAAGTTCAAAATATATAACATGTAAGTCCCTCAAACCCCAAACTTCTAATAATTATAAGCAGAAGAGATTAAAAGCTTAACTGTTTAAATCTGAAAAGTAAAATTTTGAAAAATGCAATTGTTATTGGAAAAAAAAGAAATGTGTGGATAAGAGGAATAGAAAGCCAAATTCTGGAGAAAGAGTTGGCATGTTGTTTATTGTTTGTGGGATAGTTACAATGGGTTCAATGAAATGAATAGGTAAAATTGGGCAGGCATTATTGTTCAATTGTGTACTTCTTGAGCCCATTCATATATAACGTCATACTGACCTGCCAAAAAAAGTGCTCTTTATCAAAGAATAAAATATTCAGCTACTCAATGAGCTTTTGAGTCAATGGTTCTTGCTAATAAATGGACTCCTCCAAGGTTATCAAATATATTAAATGATGAACCATTCCTGCAAAGAAATTTGATTGTTAAAGAATATAGGATTTTGTATTTACCATTGAATTAAAAACGAACACAGGCCTCACCTGAGCTAACAGGTGGCACCTTCCAAACAATCCTTCATGTTTTTCTTTTCATCAAGCACATTAAGACCTTATGTATAACAGACTTCTAAATACAACTTTCAAAATGCTACAATAGATTGTGTGTATGTTTTCTATTTAACAAAATTCATTGGGCATAAGAAAAATTAAATGAATGTATGAGCCACGTGGCATAATAACAATGACAACTTTAGTTTAAAAATGTATTGTTTGTCTGCATTGACATGGCTTCTAGCTGATAAAATTCGAGGAGTTTTTAGTGAAGCTCCATTTGCCTGAAAAAAGAAAATAATGACTGCTTCAAAAATAATTATGTGTCAGGTAAGATATGAAGAAACTGCAGGTCATGTTGCCACTGGATCACCAATATTTATATATCTCTATGGAAAGGGGTGCTGAATGGATTTTCACATGTCCGGAACAGACCAGAAACATGTATATATGTATATGTATATATGTATATATGCATATATATGCCATTATCAACTTCCTTATGTGTATAGTATCCTATGAAGTGTTCTGCATGTTTTTATAAGATTTTCTAACAAATATTCTTTTCAAGATGGAAATACATGCCTTTTAAATAATTTCAAATCCTTTTCCCAGGATCATATTTTTGAGATTTTGATCATTTGGAACGTAATGAACCTTAGAGATTTCTAGGCTTTAAGGGTGATTTTTGGCATTTCAGCTTTCAGGAACAAGACAGTCAGGACTGTGTCTTTTAGCCCTAATATCCAAGTCTCTCAAGACTTCACTACTTCTGCCATGATGCTGTTGGAAATTGCATCTCTACCTGTAAACTTTGGGCAAATATAAACATTTAGATCATGACAATCACTGTTCCTTTCCCATCTGGTATACACGGTTTATATTTGGACCTACTTATTATTTGCCATTTCCTAATGGTCGCATCCCTCCATTTTTGCTCAGATTACAAGGTTTTACATCCTTAATAAGCATTCAGCTGCAAGCTGTGAGGTCACTTTTTCTTGCCCCTTTCCTCTACAGGTGATAGCAATCACACCTTGTGTCCCAACAATGTTTCAGTGTTGGCTTTAGAGAAACCAATCCTGGATATGATGAATGAGCATTTTCTCACATATGTCACTCAACAGGTGCTCAGAAAATATGCTTCGAATGATGAATTTCTTTTAATAAGGGACAAGATGCTTTTCTCATATGCTAAATTCTACTTTTGGTACTGAATTTGCAAGTAGGTAATTATGGGCATCAATTTATGATTACTCCATGACCCTTCTTATAGATTCAACTCACTTTTAGTCATGACAAATGTGAAAAATCTCAATCAAAGCGTGATGTTGAAAGGGTGTTTGGCACAGTGACTGAGAACCAGGTCCTGCTAATGTGTGCTGTGCAGGCAGCAGGTTATGGTTGAAGTGAGATTCCTGACAAACATAAGGGAGACCAGGATGAATTTGCATCTCCTGGCTTCAGTCTGACCAGTCCCGGCTGTTGTGGATATCTCAAAAGTGAACCAGCAAATGGACTCTCTTAATGATTATCTTTAAAGTAGACAGGTCATTTTTAACAATACCATGTGTGTATCCTAACTATATTAAAAGGTTATTGAATGTTTTATTTTTCCTTACTGCCTGTCGTTTCAATTCTCCTATGAAGTGACATCCCTGTTTTTCTGACACATCTGCCCTCCAAAAGTGGTTACTCTGGAAGCCACTGGGGACATACGTGGAAGCCGAGTATAGAAACCATTTAAAAGCTTTGGTGAATACATTACAAATCCCAAGTGAGGAACCCAACTCTCATTTGGAGGCTGATAATTTCAAGTTCGCTCAGAAGTCCCTATTGCTGTCAGCATTGATTGTAATTCTGCTATTGCATGATCTAGCCTTTGTTAACATTCTAAAGTCATGAGATTGCCAAGTACCTGGCTGTTTTGACAGCTACCTGCCTCCTTACACGACATCTCAAATCAGGATTCTAGTCTTTCGGAATAGACTTTTCTGTTAACGTCCCTGGAGACTATGTCTGAAAGCAGCTACTTACCTCCTATGGAGCAGTGTGAATATCCTTGCCCCACATCACCAAGCAGAGAGTTTTTAAAACCGCTTCTGTGAATTTTTTTTCTACCTTTACTATTAAAAACTACCATTATAAAACTTTTCTGAATAAACACAACAGATTCCGGCAGATGTTAGCATTAGCAGGCTAAAAGTGTTTATGCCATTTCCTGGACCCTTGAGGAGTCCGCAGGCCACCAACTGCCTGGTGGAAATGCCATTAAGGACATCAGAGTGGAGGACGGAAGTCTGGAAGCAGATCTGTGCTAATTGCTGTCCTCTTGATTTTGTTTTCTCTAAAACTTCAACTGGGTTGACAACCCATGGGAGAAATCGCAAGGTGGTTTCCATTTGTAACCTTTACAGAAGAAGGATCTTGATGTATGGAAAAATTTTAGGAAAACTGTAATTAAGGAGCCATAGCCTCAGAAAGAAAGAACGAAATAAAGAGAGCCCTGTCAGTGGTAAAATGTCAAGCACGTCTATTTGTAGGGAAGCAGGCTTTGGCCTCTATAATTAAGAAATTGGGGTGACAGCTACGGCTGCAGCATTTTGTAAGCATTACCTGCTGGTGACATTATCCATGCCATCGGCACTCCTGCATGGAAACAAAACGCCAAGAAGCTAATCATAATAACAGTGGTAGAGGTAAAAGAAAAAGGCATTAAAAAACAGATCAAGGTAAACAGTGCCTTCTTTGCCATTTAATGCTGTCTTCCTTCTCCGTTGTTAGTTAGGCGTCATCCCCACAGTTTGCCACAGCCTGCAGACCCATCAGCGGGGTGTGGCCCCCTTGCAGGTGCTCTGCAGTCTGTAGCTCCACCAGCCAGCCATCCCTCAAACCGCAGAGACACAGCAATGCAGCATTTGATCTTTTCCACTGGTTCTTTCATTTGCAAAAACGACAGGGCTAAACACAAAATGTAAAGCATGTCTTGGTGCAGGAGGCACTGACAACAGAATAAAAAAACCAAGAAACCCTCAGGGTCACACAGCAGGTGGAGGCAGCAGACTTCCTGTGGGCACGCAGGGTTGGCAAGGGGAGACATATTGATCTTCTACGGTCTGTCTCATCGCACCATGGTAATGGTCCGCATATTAACACACAACCTGCAAGCCGCTGCTGACAGCACCATTCCAACATTTTGATCCCAGAACCCTGAGAGCAAGTCTTCGTGGCTGATCGAGATGAATAAAGCTACGTTGAACTCAGATGTACTTAGCAAGAGTTACAAGGCAAAATTACTGACATATTATTCTCCATAATCTTATGAGACTGAAATGCACTCTAATTGATAGCAAAATTTGTAAATTGAGTAGAATCCCACATACAAATGAATGAAAATAAAGCGAAAACTAGTTTTTGCTTTATTTTCTTTTGAGAAGCATGCTAATATGTACAAATGTCACATCTTAATTGGTTCCCATTGTAACTCATCTTGGAAAACACAATTTGTATAGACACATTTCTGGTTGCAGATCTATACAATTGGCAATACTGGTGACATGATTACATTGTTCAACCGCATTTCAGCACCCTTTTAAAAAAACGCTAAAATACGTATCACATACTTGTTTTCTGCACACAAATTGCTCTCTCCTACAATCATTTTCTGGTGCTTCTTGTATTTGTGAAGTGTAGCTAGATAAATTTGTACGTCAGGAACAATGCATTTCTCTGGAGAAACTAAAGAATATTTTTAGTATGAAACAGTCTAACAGTAAATGGCATAGCTTTAAGATATATTGTACTTTGATAACATAAGGATTTTCATTTCATAATTGTAAGTGAAAATAAAAACACGTTCATGTAAATGCAATTTAATTTTCTCCTTTCTATCAGACTGTCTCTTAAAGTAATTGGTAATTAAGGGTGACACTTAATCAAGATTAGGGCACCTAGGCCAGAACGAGCTCTAAATGAAGCTGAAAGAATAAGGAGCAAAGGCTAGAATCATGAAGAGCCCAAACTGACTGTGGGGCTGGCAGGCAGAAGACAGAGTTTCAGAGAACAACAAAGGGAAGCCAAAGAGATCCAGAGTTACTAGGTCGAGAAAAAACAGAGAATGTCCAATTGAGATGTCGTTATGTCATATTCCCATGCCTCATAGAAACAGCGAGAACAGGCAGATCCGCAGTCTAGATGAAGGTCAGGACCAAGGACAGAAGCTGATGGCAGAGAAGGGCATGCAAATGAGCACCACCTGGAGCTAACTTTCTGCTAGAAGACATGAAGAAAATGCAGAATTTTACCATATTCCTGGGTTGGCAAAATTAACATCATCAAACTGTCCATATTATGGCTACAATATACAGATTCAATGCAATCCAAATCAAAACTTCAACAGTGTTCTCAGAGCCAGAAAAGATGATTAAATAAATTTATCTAGAAACACACGAGACCACACACAATGAAACCTATTCTGAAGAATAAAAATCAAGCTGGAGGAATCACAATTCAAGACATATTACAGAGCAGTGGTAATCAAAATACTCCGGTACTGGTACAGAAATAAAGAGAAGGCCAACAGAACACAATAAAAATCCCAGAAGGAACTCACACATGTACAGAAAATTAATCTTGAGCAGGAGAACTGAAAAAATATCCCAAGGAAAAATGTTGTTCTTTTCAATACATGCTGTTGGGACAATAGGCTAGCAGCCTGCTGAGTTACGAAGCAAGACCCTCACCTTTCACCTTACATGTAAATAAGCTCTAAATAGAGCAAGGACCTAAGTCTGCACCTAGAAACCATCAAATATAAGAGAAAACCACAGAAAGCATTCTATGAGATACAGACAATTGTAAAAGACAGTTTAGAAAAGCAACCAAAAGGACCCAGTGCAATGGCCCAGTGGCTAAATCCTTGCCTTGCACATGCCAGAATTCCACATGGGTGACAGTTCATATCCTAGCTGCTTCACCTCTGCTCCTGCTCCTTGTTTGTGGCCTGGGAAAGCAGTAGAGGATGGCCAAAGCCTTAGGAGCTGGCATCCACATGGAATACCCAGAATAAGCACCTTACACAACAAATAATCCTGTGGAAAAAAATGGGTGAAGGAAATAGACAGTTCTCACAAGAACAAATTCAAATGACTAAAAAATATATGAAGAAGTGCTCAGGCTCCCTTGCTGTTGCGGAGATGCAAATAAAAGGAACATTGATGTTCCGGCTAACTGCAGTGAGATGATTTACCTTCAGATATCTACTAACACCTTCTAGTATAGATTTGGGGGAAAGGTCATACTATTCTACTGTTGGTGAGAATGTAGGCTAGTACAGCCACTGTGAAAGTCAGTATGGAGAGTGCTAAGAGAACTTTAATCGAGCTACTACATGACCGAGCAATGCCAGTATTGGAAATAAATCCAAAGGAAATAAAATCCGCATATTAGAAAGTGACCAGAAATCCTCTATTTGTGGTTGTACCATCCACAATAGTGAAGAGATGAAAACAACCCAGATGCATGTCTAAAGAGGAATGGATAAAGAGACTATGGTATATCTACTGCATGGAATGCTACATGGGGATTTAAAAGAATGAAATTCTACCATCTGCAACCAAATAGTCCCAACTGATGATCATTATGTCAATCCCAAATGGACAAATATCATGTTCTCTCTGATAAAACATTCATGCAGAATACAAAACAAATAGATGCATAAGTGATACATAAGTGAACAAGTATATGTGTATGTGTGTGTATTGCAGTTTGCATTTCTGCATATACTCAATAATATGATGCTGCATTTTCTTTCTTTGTCTAGATCTACAATTCAGTGGTGTACATGGATAGCGTAATTTTGAGCTTGTAACTTGCTAGGGGACTATACCGCTGTAATAATATGGTCGGGGGAGTGTTGGGAGGGGAAGGTGTTAAGGTAGGGAGGGAACAGAGAGAATCCTTATATCTACTAAATTTTATCAAGGAAGATGGCAATTAAAAAAAGAAATTTTGCTGCAGTTTTCACAATGATGTGGACTCCCTTGATGTACTTCTTCACTTACATGTAGGGTGTGGTATTTCACAGCAGCCTGAAATTGCACAGCCCTGCTGAACCTCCTCATTTCACTGTGTGTGTGTATATATATATATATATATATATACTTGTGTCTCTGTATCTGAAAGTAAGCAGGCAGTTAGGTAAAAGTGTCGTTTTAAAAGTTTGGGAAGGAAAAGCTCCCATATCTGACACAAGTCATTCTTAGGGATAAACTAGGAAGAAACTCGCATTAGTGGTATCTGCTTAACTTCAGTTCAGTTACTTGTTGTAGCATGGTTTTCAAGGCCCCAGAAGTCACAAATCACAATTAGCCTCCAAGAGCCACTGTTCACAAGCAGTGGCTGTGAACTCTGCTTGATTTTCTGACTCTGTCCTGCTTCACTTCCTGCCACCTAACTTCAAGCAGAAAGTTTGTGAGCCTGGCTTCTAGGGACCCACTGTATTCCAACATGATGACTTAGGGATTGCTTGAAAACTTCCCTACACAGAACTGGATGAATCTTAAACCATTGATTCAATCAGCTTGACACCCCCTCCCATAGGCCTTAAATCCTATGCTTTGCAATAAGATTTCTTTGAGTTTTCCAACTATAAATGAAACTTTACTTAGCTTATGCTCTTTGTTTTGCCTTTCATCTGGTCTCCCATGAGAAATAGTGCATTCAGCTTCGTTTCAGATTATTTCAGGGAGATTTTTATAATCATTTAAATTTTACCTGGGTCTTCAATTAAAGTGATCATAGTATTGGAGGTAAACAAGAAAAGAAGCTAAACTGAGTTCATTTCAAGCTTGGATGATAATTGATTTAAATGAAATTGTCTTATTTTCAGACCTATGCAATAAAATTCAGCGGTCTAAGAAAGGCGTGGTGGTGATTGTCAGGGGCTTGCTCACCCTGACAGCCCCAGAACCACAGGAGAAGCATGAGTCAAAATGCAGATATGCATTTAAATAGTAAAGTAAATTTATAGTAACAGCAGGTGATATAAAGCGAAATTCAGTAGGTATAACACCTCATTCACTTCTGTTCCATATTACTGCATTTATTTAAAAGAAATAATTGGATAAGTGACTTAAAGACAGAAAAAGAAGTGTGATGGACAGAGAGATTTTTAAAAGTACAGAGAAGTGAAAGAAACTAAAGGCATAAGGTTTTTGGAGATGAACATTTTCAATATCCTGCTTTTCACTTGGGCATTGGGGTCATAGTAACTTATCATCTGTCATCATGGAACATCGACAAATCAGTTAGCCAACACCCAACAAGGCTTCTCAATTCATTTTACAAGCATTCATACATTCTACTTTAGATGAAATGCCCAGAGTAGTCTCCTTGGTAGGAAAACTGCATTCTTGGGTACTTCTCGGATGACGAGTAACACCACTTTTACGGAGCAGAATAAAGTAGAACCGTGGGGGAAAAGAACTTCAAAAAACACAGCTTATTACTAGTCTGTGCTCACCTGCATCTAAATGAGCTCCCTGTAGCAATGTGTACTAAAAGTTCCGTAGATAGTTGTGATATTTTGCCAGCTTAGTATTTTCTAATTTTAGGCAATAATCTGGTAAATTAAATTAAGTCTTAATCTTCAATGCTATAAGTGCTGAATTCATGTAAAGAGAATAATTCCATTCTTAAAAATATGTCAAATGCCTCACTCTTGCCCATGATCTAAAGAACTTGCCTGCAGTATTTTTACATTCATGACACATCATTTTCTTTTTAAAAATATTTACTTATTTTTACTCTAAAAGTGGATTTACAGAGTGAAGGAGCCATAAAGATATTCCACTGGTTCACTCTTGAAATGGCTTAATGGCCAGAGTCTAGCCAATCTGAAGCCAGGAGCCAGGTGCTTCTTCTAGATCTCCTACTCAGATGCTATTTCTCAAAGCTTTGGGCCATCCTCCACTGCTTTTCCAGACCATAAGTAGGGAGCTGAATGGGGAATGCAGCAGCCAAGACATAAACAAGCTCCTATATGGACATAAACAGAGCTTCCTGGAGGTGGTGGGTTAGCCAGTGGTGCCAGCATGCCGAGCCATGATCAATTATTTTCTTTTGATCATTAGAGGTAATATTTATGTAATTTTCATTTCCTCTTTCTTCTTGATCAATCTGCCTAGAGATAATATCAAAAATGAAACAGGTAAGCTAATAGTAATTAGCTTCTCCAGAATATGATGCTAAGATATGGAGAAGATGATTGGCTATACACTCTAAAATGAAAGGAGAAGAGTTTGAAGAGCTTTTAAGAGCCAGAGAGAAAAAGAAAAATGAAACATGAAAATGAAGATAATAGAATTAAATATACTCATCAATCTTTTTTTTGAAGATTTATTTATTTTTATTGGAAAGTCAGATATACAGAGAGGAGGAGAGACAGAAAGGAAGATCTTCCATCTACTGGTTCACTCCCCAAGCCGCATCAAAGCTGCAGCCGAGCCGATCTGAAGGCAGAAGCCAGGAACTTCTGGGTCTTCTGCATGGGTGCAGGATCCCAAAGTTTTGGGCTGTTCTCCACCGCTTTCCCAGGCCACAAGCAGGGAACTGGCTGGGAAGCAGGGCTGCCAGGACATAAACCAATGCCCATATGGTATCCCGGAGCATTCAAAGTGAGGACTTTTAGCCACTGCGCTATTGTGTCGGGCCCTATACTCATCAATTTTAATGAAAACTGAAAGATAAAGACTGAACATCAAGTATTAATCATATTTTTGGAAGAAATTAAAGTGGGAGTTTACACTGCTCAAAGGACCAAAGAACCTCTTCGACATTTATCCAAAGAGTGTGAAGTTAAGTGCTGGGCTACATTTTTCATGTCAAGACCTCCAGAAAAACAAGTCACAAAATTCACTTGTGTAATGGCTTTAAATCAGAATTTTTAAAGCCATTTTGGGACTTACATGACAAGAATTTTTTTTCATATTCTTTCTATTTTTGCCTTTTAGAAAAATCATTGAAAAGTTGTAATACAATTATTTCTGGACAAAGGGATATGAGGTATTGGGTCCTTGCCAAGCCAATAATTTTACTGAGTACAGAGATCTCTGGGATTAGTGTAAATCAAATCCTGAAAAAGTTAACACTGCTATGAGTGTCATGGATGAGTCTCAAAAAGCTAGTTAGAGTGACTGTCCAAGACTGTGTGAGCTTTTCGACGCTGTATTTGTAAGATATTTGTTGTTTTTGCCTTTTTAGCCTGTATCACCTCTGGTTATGGAAATCATAGCTGTTACTTCTCAATCCCGACTGCATGAGCTTTGAATGGAGTTATTCCAACTCATTTCCAAGTGTAAGTTGGATATCACAAACATTCTCTTGAACACACGGCAAAATCACTGACAACTAAATTCTAACATGTTTATAACTGTTAGGAAATATGTATTCCCTCATCCCAACCTGAATATGCTAGCCTCTGGCTCTGTTTTTGAAATTCTTAATCAATAGGCTATATTTTGAAATAAATATGATCATATTTAACATATTTTAAAAACATGGATAGCTAAGGGTTTATAGATCAAATTAGACAAAGAAGCAGAGGATCTTCAGTTTGAATGGGAAAAGATAAGAGTAAACATGTTGCCCTCGGATATTTTGGAGGGTTGTTATTTAAAAGAGAGAATAAATATTCTGTTGGGAGCTCTTGACTCGTATAATGACATCACCAGAATTACTCACATGTGGCTTGATGACAAGAACTTTTACTATGGAAGAGGGTTCTTCTCAAGGCATATGTTTACATGACTCTAAGATATTTTGAACTCATGGTCTGACTCAATAATTTAACTTGGAGATCCCTTTGTGGTTCTTATGCATACACTATAATTCACCTTACAGTTGAAACAAGATGGCATAACAAGAACATCCAAACTTACTCCATGGCGGCAAAAGGAGGAAAGGGGTAAATTTTAGAAAATGGGCAGAGGGTAATGTTCTGAAATGCCATTCTTGGTCTATCAGATAAATCTGGGAGGCATTTAAATGTAACTCAATTTTTTCTTCACTTAAAATCATTCAAGCAAATCTGCATCTTCATTACATGAACTGCTGTATGCTAAAGCCAAGGCCATGTCTATTTAGAATGACACAAAAATGATAGCAACTATACAAAGCCAGATAAGGTTGTTGTTAGCACTCCTGGAGAATCTCTGTGAAAAATGTTCCGATGAATAGACCTGTGCTCACGTTGGCTAGAAATCCTGAGAACTGAGTGCAGTCAATGACTACCAGTTCACACTGGGAGCTAAAAAAAATGTTGTCTGAAAGACTGACTCGCTGTGTTTGCAATAATCTCAAAATATTTTAGTTATGAAAATGTGATAGTTTATTATTTAAGTGGGTGGTAAGACATCTGGAATTATTTCCCTAATAAGCAAGCATTATGACAACAGACCATTTATTTAATTGTTCTGGCTTCTGTACTTCAGACTACTGGTTGTGATTTGTAGCAGACAAGCCACACCAAAAATACTAAATACACATGTATACACTTATACATATACATATAAACATGTATATTTAAGTTTTGAATATATGTGTGAGTGTGTGTGTGTGTGTGTGTGTAAGTGTTGAGACCAGCTTTGAGTAACTATACAAATTAATCAATCTGGTATTGTCGGAGCACTGGAGGGTCATTGAGAGCAATCCCCTGTGCCGCTCCCAGGTGATCAATGAAGGCACCAGTATGAGGCTCGACTGCCCTTCCTGAAGTGAAAAGGCCAGCTCACAACTGCATCAATCTCTTTTGTTGCTGATTTCAAAATTCTTGAACTTTTGAGGGTACTGCTCAAACCCAGTCTATCTTATCCAATTATACTTTCATCACCTTCGTAGTAAAAGTACATATGTCTCACGTTGGTAATCTGAGGTTGGTAAACCTGCACCATCCCCCCATCAAAAATGCCACAAACTGGCAGGTTTAATCATTTTCTCAATCTGGAAGCTAAGTGTTCATGAACAAGATGTCACAGAGCTGGCTCCTCATGAGGGAGACCTCTCCCTTTGGGTTGCAGGTGTCTGGCTCCTATTTTCCCTATCCTTGTATGGCCTCTTTTATATTAGCACAAGAAAAGAAAGGATTCTCTGGTGTTTGTTTGCGCTTTCCATTAGGGTTCCAGTTTCATCACATCAGGCTCTTACCCTTATGACTCAATTAACCTAAACTGCCTATTTCCAAATGCAGTTTTTTGGGGGAGCTAGGACATCTATTACTGAATTTTCTGATAACTGTAATTTGATTCATAACAAATATATATGCCTTCCAGACACTGCCTTTAGTGCTTTACTTTAATTTGCTAATTCATATACTTTTGATAATTAAAAGTGAACTATCATGATTTTCTTCATTTTACAGATGAGAAAAAAAAATGGACTGTTAACTGTTTGAATGAACGGGTGGGAAGACTAGATTTCTCTAGTCCTACTTTGCAGTATAGTCGCTGCAGGGAAGCCTAGCAATAGTTATTTCTCATTTTGCTTCGTTTGCCAGTTTATATTGGGTGTTGGTTTACTATAAGAAATCTCATTGAGTTGCAATCCACCAATTCCTGGCCCCATTTCCTCTGTACTGCAGGATGGATGTCCCAAAAATGTACCAGAGGAAGCCTTCCTTCTGGTCTGTCTGGCTGCTCCTGTTTCTCATCAACTGCACACACAAACCAACCAGCATCTTCGCTAGCTCCAGGTGTACATTCTCAACTTGCATCCTTCTCAGAGCCATACTGTACTCATTCAGCCTACAAAATCCTCTTCTCCCTTGCTTTCAGGTAAAGTATGACAGTTCCCTTGCGAAATTATTCTGTAGGCTCAAGGAGCCTGAATTAAACTGACCCCTTGGCTGCACACCGACCCCTCTTTGCATGTCTGAATGGTGGCTTCCACCGTACTGTGTCACTGCTATTTGTTCCTTTGTTATTCCTAACTTTTTGCTTAGTAGACAGACTTTACCTGGATGGAACAAAGCTGCATATTAGTTATTTTTGAGTGTCTTGGTTTTGAATTCAAGCTGAAATATATTTGATAGTCGATTTTTGCTAAATGAATGGTCTCCCAAATGTTACAGTCTGTATCAAATGCTTTCTTTGTAGCTAACTTGAGGAAAGCCAATTGGAATTCAATTTTGTTGACACCTTCCCATTAGCCAGAAGTTGAAATAGATGCCTTCAATACTAAGGTACCTCAGTGGAATGCAAACCACTCCTTCTTGGTATGCAGCTAGGGCACTGCAGAATTAAGGAAATCTGGTTTATAATTTTCCCATTTTTAAAAAAGTAGGTAGTTTTTTTTTAACTCTAAAAATATTCTCTCTAGTGTGCCAATATTGTCTTTGAAATATACTTGCTCTACTAATTATCTCAGAATTGAATCAGCTTCTGAAATATATATCCAACATCTCGTAATAGCAATAGCAACATCCCATTGCAAAATCACTTTCAAGAATGAAAATCAGTTAACTTTAACTGTAGCATACAATTGATGGATTTCTCTCTTTCAGCGAACTTTATTGACAAGTGGCAATAAATTTATCTCTTCCCCATAGTTTTCAAAGCATCAATACCTATCCTAGTTTTTACTTGATTCTTTTCGAAATTATGTAAAATGTGTCATCAGACAGGATGTTTTTCTTCCAGCTTACCTATGAAGAAGCTAGGACTTGAGGAGTCTTATAAATGAGGCAGCTAGGGCTAAAATTGAATCTTCAGTGCATTTGTATTTCCTTTATCTAATAGTTCCCTGAATCATGCACATAAATTTCAATGCAAATCACAAAATTGCCCTTGCTTTAGAAATAAATTAATCTCTTAATGACTGTATGTATAAAATGCACAATTCCAGAACAACCAAATAATAAAGGGTTATGTTGCAAACTTTATGAAACAAAGTAACTCCCTTGTTTGTAGAATAGATTATCATCAGCATTTGAATTAAGTTATGTCATTAATGGAAGGACGAATTTTGAACTCTGTTGTACCATTGTTTCAAGAAAAGTCAAAAAATTACCAAGAGTGTCACTTGCTCTCATTTATCCACATAAAAATTTGGCCTAACTAAATAAGCCTTGGCATTTCATAAGTAAAGATGCTCCAGTTTTAAATATTAAAGCATTTTTCTACATATCAAGGTGCAACAATATCATATATAGAAGAAGAGAAAAATTGAAGATGGTCAAGTCATATAATTTGCGAAGAAGTCTAGCATCCATTCATTTTCCTGATTTAAACAATTATTTCTAAGGAGGGAAAATAGCTCTTTAACAAAAGGACAAAGTAACATGTAGGGGTTTGAAATGCTTCTATTTTTGCACATGTCTCCTGACTTCTGTCCAAATACTTCCTCCATGAGTAGACCATGAACCACTGGATCATAGTAACAAATGTTCCATCAGGCCCCACAGTACCTGGCATGCATAATGGTACTTTGCAAATATGTGCTAACTAAATCACTTACCCTATGGTTGAGATGAATAGTGCCACGGAATCCCACAGACCAAACGTATTTTAAAAAGAGGAAAATAAAATAACACCTGAGGAGTGTACATTCTGGGCTACCTATAAGTTCCTTATGTGTTTATTCGGTTTGTCCCTTATCAGCTCCATGAAGACAGGATGCACTTCAAAGGGGATAAAAGCAGTTTACCATTGTGTACTAATAAGAGCACTTCAGTGAAGACAGTAAGCTGCCATTCTCAGAATCATGCAATATCTGTAACACAATGTGTAATGAAACACACACTCCCAATACTGGGGCCATGCTGCATTTTTTAAATAGAACACATGTGCTTGCATGAGACCTGACTCTTGGCCAATACAAATACAGGCAATTTACAGGCATTGGAGAATTGAGACAGCTGCAATTGCCCTCTGAAGAGAAAAGTCTTCTGTGTTGTTTGTGTCAAGGTGAGGGGAAAAAATGACATTGTGGTTGGTGCCATGGTAAAGGGGTTTGATCTTTTGTCTGATGCCAGCATCCCATACAGGCACCAGTTCTGGTCCCGGCTCTTCTACTTCTGATTAAGCTCCCTGTTTATTGCCTGAGAAAGCAACAGAGGATGGCTCAAGTCCTTGATGAATTGATGGGCATCCATTTATTGTACCATAGTGATCACTAAAGATAAAAATGTAGATCTTTTAGGTCCATGAGCAATACACTTTTTTCTCTTTAATCTCAAGTGTTGTGTTTAAAATGGGGGAAAAAAATCGAGAAGCAGGTGATTTTCTAGAGTAGTGTTTGAGGTAATCAGAGCATCACCACAGAATCTATTCATTCCTCAATCCCAAATCACTCAGAAAAGTGCTTTGGTGTGTCACAGCCTTGTTTTAGATCCTGACTAATGGATGCTTGAAACAGACTTTGTACTAGATATGCCTGTTACCCTTATTCTGAAAGTCAGAGTTTTGGTCCAAATAGCCAGTGTGTTTATATCTTGGAATAATGTTTGACATAATTAATAAAACTTATTTTCAGCTGAGGAGACAGCCAACAGATGAGGGGCAAGGAAATGAAATGTGGCCAACTCAGTCATTCAGCATGCTCAAGAGGCGAAAGATTAAAGCCTGCTTTGGAAGGCTTCGCGGGGTCAGAACATTCTACGGAGAGGCTTCAATGTTTTCTCAAAACTGAAGATAAATATTCACAAGAGGCCAGGGTGATAAGAAATGTCACAGCAACCTTTGTCTTCATGGGAGCTGCAAAAACAAACCGGAGAGACTAATAATTCTCTCAAATGATGAATAAAAGGGCTTTGTGGCTCATTAAAACAGCAGCTTCCTGAACAACAGAAATTGAGCTCAAAGAGTGCTCTGATAGCTTGCTTATCCACAAGCGATGGAGCCTACAGAAAGTGAAGGAGAAGGCTGTAAGAAGGTAAACATCTCTCAAGAGGTCATTATAATCTGAAACCACAAAATTTATTTTTGTGACTTTTCATTCTTCAAATAATCGGGTGAAGGGAGCCTTCTCCTTGCAGCAGCAATTGGAGTGACTAGAAATCTGATTACCACTTGTGTTCTCTCAAACTTAAGAGATTCATTACATTTCCTTAATACTTCTTTTATCTGACAGTCGTAGTGTCTAAAACCGTGTTTATGTGATTTTAGTTTGATGAACAAGAAGTCAAATCCTTCCTTTTAATAATGTTTTTTAGCATAATAGGCTTATTGAAAGCTTGTTAGATGTGACGCCCTTGAGCTGTCATACATTTACTTATTTAATCACATCACACTTAACATTTTGTGGGAGCCCCTTGTGTGGCTGTAATGATTGTGATAATTTCCAACTCAGAGGGACTGATGGGAATAAACAAATCCAAATATCTGACCCGCCCCCATACTGTAGCACCTGGAGGGACTCCAAAAATGGTACCACAGAAGATGGTGCTTTGTCGTGCTTGCATGGTACTTTGAAACTCAAGAAAATTCTACAACTTCAGAAACTTCCTCAAAAGCAAGAACCTTCTGGGGTCCAGCACCATGGCCTAGTGGCTAAAGTCCTCTCCTTGAATGCCCCAGGATCCCATATGGGCGCCAGTTCTAATCCCGGCAGCCCCACTTCCCAAGCAGTCAAGGATGGCCCAAAGCCTTGGGACCCTGCACGCACTGGGAGACCTGGAAGAAACTCCTGGCTCCTGGCTTCAGATCAGCGCAGCACCAGCCATTGCGGTCACTTGGGGAGTTAATCATCAGATGGAAGATCTTCCTCTCTGTCTCTCTTCCTCTCTGTATATCTAACATTGCAATAAAAATAAATAAATCTTTAAAAAAAAAAGCAAAACCTTCTTGCCTTTTTTCTTTCCCACAAGGACATGAGAATGGCTTTCTTTAAAGTTTCCTTTTTTTATTAAGGAAGCTTCCTCCAAAAGACACGTAATTGTCTTAAAGTCATTCCCCCAAAATCTCAGCAAGACACCTACCAAGATTAGCGGCAGCTGGAGGAAAGAAGAGATTCAAGTTGAAGGCCCTGACCAGACAGATTTTTGTGTTTGCTCTCCTGTTAGCTGCTCTCTGAGGTTACGTGGGAGGTATTACCTGCCTGAGAAGACACCATTTGATTGCAATGAAATTCTATCCCTTTTCATCTCCACAACTTGCTGATACTCCCTGCAGAACTCAAAAGGACCTCATCCTGGGCTACTGTCTCACTTCCCGACCATTTATTTTTCCCAAAATTTATTTACTTCCATTCAAAAATTACCTACAGTTCCATTTTCCCCAGCTTCCTTATGAAGTGGGCATGTAGACTTTAACTCTGACCATTTCTTGGAGTTTCAGGTATGGTTTCTTTTTTTTTTTTTTTTTTAAGATTTTTTTTTTTTTTATTACAAAGTCAGATATACAGAGAGGAGGAGAGACAGAGAGGAAGATCCTCTGTCCGATGATTCACTCCCCAAGTGAGCCGCAACGGCTGGCGCGCGCCGATCCGAAGCCGGGAACCAGGAACCTCCTCCGGGTCTCCCACGTGGGTGCAGTGTCCCAATGCATTGGGCTGTCCTCGGCTGCCCTCCCAGGCCACAAGCAGGGAGCCGGATGGGAAGTGGAGCTTCCGGGATTAGAACCGGCGTCCACATGGGATCCCGGGGCGTTCAAGGCGAGGACTTTAGCCGCTAGGCCACACCGCCAGGCCCTCAGGTATGGTTTCTATACCTGTGTGTGCATGACTCTATTTGGTGATTTTCTCTCACTAATCTGTCTGTTGTCAGTCCATTTCAGTGAAACTTTAGTGGGCAGAGAGGAAATTTCCCCAGCCCTGCACTCAAAACCTTTGTCCTGGACTCTATGATTTATTCTTCGGCTCTAGGAATTGCCTACATTTTCTGCTATACAATAGATGCTGACACCTGCGCCACTATTACATTTGTGGTTCAAAATGAACACGCGGGAATCTCTTGTTCACAAGCAGCATTCAGAGTTACTTTCTTTTCTTTTTTTTTTTTTTTTTAAAGATTTTATTATTATTGGAAAGCCGGATATACAGAAAGGGGGAGAGACAGAGAGGAAGATCTTCCATCCGATGTTTCACTCCCCAAGTGAGCTGCAACGGCCGGTGCGCACCGATCCAAAGCCGGGAACCAGGAACCTCTTCCAGGTCTCTCATGCGGGTGCAGTTTCCCAATGCATTGGGCCGTCCTCTCCTGCTTTCCCAGGCCACAAGCAGGGAGCTGGATGGGAAGTGGAGCTGCTGGGATTAGAACCGGCGCCCATATGGGATCCCGGGGCTTTCAAGGCGAGGACTTTAGCCACTAGGCCACGCCGCCGGGCCCCAGAGTTACTTTCAATTGTCCTGTCTGATGTGTCCGCTCTGGTTGATAAAGAAAGAAAACTCAAGGAACAACTGAGATGTGTCTGGGCCACTTGCCCCTTTCACATTGACCATCGCTGATTCTGGAGTATTGATTTGAAAGCAGAGTCTGCCTTCCAGAAAACAGCCTGTACTTAGGTACCACATATCATCTGGCAGGTTGACTCCTGGTTGTAGACAACTTTGCTCTGGGGACCTAAATTTTTCTCTAGATAAGTAACTTCACTTATCTAGAACCCATTTAATATTTAGCTCGGAGACCAAGAAAGCTTTCTCCAACACATATCTCCATCATGAAATATTAGGTTCATAGGATACCTAGTAAAATTCTATTATTTTTGCTTACATAGGAGAGCAAAAATACTGACAAGAGGCAGCTTAACTCGTGTTGTTTTTTGTTTCTAAACAGAGAGTAAGTATTGTAGTTTTAAAATAATTCTTTTCTTGCTTTTGTTTTCACAGATAGTTATGTAGAAATGATTGGTTTGGTTTCTGAAACATTTTTTAGAAACTTGAGCTAAATTAAAACCCTAAAGCCACCCCTGTGCACCCAAACCAGCTTGGCTTACTGCTGAATGTCTCTTAAAACTCCCTCCCAAAATGTGGTTGCTTGGGGTTGGTGTTGTAGTTTAGCAAATTAAGATTCTGTTTGTGATGACACTGGCATCCCATGTGAGCAACAATTTGAGTCCAGGCGTCTCCACTTCCAAACCAGCTCCTTCCTAATGCAGCTGGGAAAGGTGCTGAAATTTGCTCATGTTCTTTGGCAGCTGCCACCAGCATGAAAGACCCTGATGGATTTACACTGCTTGGTCCAGCCCTGGCTGTTGCAGCCATTCTAGTTCAATGAGCTAGAAAGCAAAAAATCTCTCCCTCTCCCTCTCTCTCTCTCTGTAATTTTGCATTTCAAATAAATAAGTGCAGCTTCTACATATATATGTATATATGTAAAATATGCACACACATATATATGCATATATGCATATGAATATATATGATAGAGAGATATCTCTGAGATCCATTTGAGAGATTCAGATCAAGTTTCAGATTCATTGTTGTGGTTTTACCTATCGCTGACTGTTGTGCTCATTTTGAGTATGAACTAGCATATAAGATTTCTTTCTCTCCCTCTCTCAGATGAGTCAATATAAAAATAAACTTAAATTTTTCTAATATAAATTTACACACAGATAAATGGGTGTAGATATTCAACATTTGAACTCCATAAATGCAATAATTTGATTACTGCTTCAGTGGAAGGCATTGACTTGGGAAGGTTCTCTTATGAATACAGTTTACTTCATTACTTATTCATGGGAAGCGTTGTCCATTCTCTTGCTTCCCACTGTATTCTCTTTTGAACATTTATTGAAAAGCTATAAACCATAAGTAAAAACAAAGAGAAAAATTAGTTGTGAATAATTTACCTATGTCTTCTCAGAAACTCAGATAAAGACATGAAAACACAAGGAAACAGAGACTCAAAGCAGTTCAATAATCTAGCTAGATTAAGCCAAAATCCAAGGCCAAGCCTGTGGCTTCCAATTGCTTTAAATGTAAATTGAGTTCTTTTCTTTTAGAATTTGATTGTTGTTGGTAGTCTTGCTTCATACTTCCTCTTCAGTCTTTACTCTATGTACCTTCCAGTGTTTCATATACAATTAAAACCTGGCCAGTTTACTGCATGACATTCAAATTCCAGCATTACATAATCATTACATCATTCTTTCAATACTCATACATTGCTGGAAATTGAGTAATTTTCAATTATCTCTATTTAGAACACAATGTATTTGATAGAAGTGGTTACAATCATCTCTATTGGGCCCCAGGCTGCGGGGTCGATTTCAGGTCAGCTGCGTGGGCTTGTGCTTCTCATGTGGATGGCAGCCTCACTAAGGTATAGAAAGCATTGTAAGAGCTCATTTCAACCCTCAGCAAGTGTTGTGTCCTTCATCTGGCCAATGCCTGGAGTAAGGCATAAGCAACATACAGTCCATGAGGTCAGGGGACATACTGCCCTCTGGCTCTATTGAGAGGAGCTGCCAAGACATAGAATCTTATTAGTGAGAGGAAGTGATATTTAGTAGCATGAATCATTTACAAACTTGCTCAATGTGGGAAAACGATGAGGACAGAGCATGCATATAGAAGCAGATTGTAAGAGTTGAGTAGATGCTGATGTAGAATTAGGTTGGTAATAATAGAGATCTAGAAAAGCAGACAGATTCAAGAACCATTCATGAAATGTATCAGTTGGTGTCCTGGCAGGAAACAGATGGCATTGATGGTACAATAAGGAGGGTTAATTGATGAGGTTAATGAAAAGAATATTTACAACAATATAGAAAGTGCTGAGAGCACCAACAGGGGAGAGTGGAGCCCCAAAAGGCAAATACTAGAAGTTATGACCCTTTAGGCAGAAGTGGACTTTGCCAACATTCACAGATGGAATGAGGCTCTGTGTCGCAAGTCTGTGGCAAAATGTCACAAATACTGGCAAAACTGTATCCCAGGAGAGGGAGTGAGTGGGGAAACAAATATCCCCATCCTCTTTCCTTGTATGTCTGCCCTGGGTTAATTCATCAATGAGGCCAAGAACACCAGATGACATACTCCATGGAGCTGACATCTTAGCGCACCATGCTGAGAAGTTAAGTGATTTGGAGGGACAGGAAAAGAATCACCAGCATAGACCATCTTTTCACCACTAGTATGTGATCTCTCCCTCTTCCAGATGGAAAATATCTGCATACCTACTGCAGAGAATTTCAGATTCCATCAACCATTATGTAGCTTCATGGAAAAATGTCAGTTTAGCCACAGTCCCTCAAGTACCAGAGTGATTTCTTGGGGCCCAGCACGGTAGCCTAGTGGCTAAAGTCCTTTCTGTGCATGTCCTGAGATCACATATGGCACTGGTTTGTGTCCTGGCTGCTCCACTTCCCTAAAATGAGTTATTATCTTTAATATTAAGACAGAGAAATATACACAAAACTTGGAAGTTTAGGGTTTGTGGATAAGGTCATGCTTCCTACTGACAGAAATAGGACACACACAGTTTGGGCATTAGAGGCAAAGAATACCTTGACCTGGCTATGTCTAAGGCGTTTACTGTGTAAGATGGTGTGCTATCCTTTCAGGCTATTATCTGTATAAACATTGCTTCCATACCACAGGGAGATCAGGATAACTCTTCTCTCTATTCTTTAGCAATGAGTTCTTTATTGTGAGATACAGATTTCTCTTAATTTGTAAATAAGGCATTCAGTAAATCCAAAATACAAGTTTTGTAGAGGAGATTGGAATTTCTATATATGGATTATTTTACATATGTGCCAATGTGAACACAAACACATGTTGGATTATCCCTAAGGATAGAACAGTGCATTCTCATGGTAAAAGAATTTTAATATAATCAAAATTACATACATGGCCAAGTTTATCTTTTGGGAAATGGTATTTTAGCAAGTATTCCACATTGGCCTCTTCTGTTGACAAGTGTGCCATTCAAAAGCACCCAAGCTTTCTTAGCCTATCTGATGGAAATGTAAATTTGTAAACTGCCACCATATGCCTATAAATAATGTGAAGAACATGTGAAAAACATGATGACCTGCCACACTGCCTGCCTTTTTGATCTCTGATTGTTGAAGGCTAACAGATCTACTAGAGAGTTACCTGAAGAGCAAGGGTAGGTCAATGAAATGTGATGTCACATTTTTTGTAGCACATTCCAAAGAGACTATTCTATTCCAAACTCTTTGGAAAGTATGTCCTCACATCCCCACACATCTCAGCCCTTAGAAGCTTCCTCAACATGTCTGATGTTGGAGGCCCCTGATCCTCCCACAATGTTAATGTGCTTGTGAAATCCCTAGCTCAGCTCCATTTATCATGGAGTTACCAGTGTAATAGATAAAGGTGACATTTTTTTAAATATACATGTACAGTCAAGACTACTCTAAAGCGTATTGTGTCAAAATGCAAGAGGCTGGGCCTCCCCTATGACACGGCAGTGAAGGCCCATGGCTTCCCTGGAAGATGAAGGTATATTGTGTCTAATTATCTTTATGGATGGGTATTACATAGACAATTTTTATACAATGAATGGGCTCATGGAGTATGTCAGGAGCCAGAGGCTATATTGATTTATTCCAATGAAGATACCACATCTGGTACAGCAGCTGGGACTGTTATCACTGCTGATTAAGTTTATGATAATCCAAGTCATTCTATAAGATCCATCTGGCTTCTCCACCAGTTAAATAAGCAAATTAAGTGGGGGTGTGATAGGCATCCACACCTCTGCCTGTTGAAGTCTTAAAAAGCAACACATTGGGTCTGGCACAGTAGTCCAGCCTACTGGCTGAAGTCCTTGCCTTGAACATGCCAGGATCCCAAATGGGTGCTGGTCCTAACCCTGGCATCCCAACTTCCCATCCAGTTCCCTGATTGTGGCCTGGGAAAACAGTTGAGGATGACCCAAAACTTTGGGACCCTGCACCCATGCAGAAGACCCAGGAGAAGTTCCTGGCTCTGGCTTCAGATTGGCTCAGCTCCAGCTGTTGCGGTTGCTTGGGGAGTGAATCATCGGACGGAAGATCTTCCTCTCTGTGTCTCCTCCTCTCCGTATATTTGACTAAGCAACAAAAATAAATAAATCTTTTTTTTTTAAAAAAAGGAACACATTCTCTGTTCCTTTGTTAGAAAATTTGATTTTCTATTTTAGTATGAAGGCACATCCAAGAACTTCCATTTGGGTCCCATCTCTCGTACTAGTCCCTTCTTCAGTGTAAGAAGATCCATATCGGGATTTTGACAGTTGTTAAATGTATTTATAGCTTCCAGGATCTGGGAAGTAGCTGCAAGATAAGCCCATGGCCTAAGTAAACCCTCCAAGAAATAAGTTGATGCCATGAGTCCATCTCTCAACTGCTTGATTAAGCTCTCTCTGACCAGCAAACATAATGATACTTTAGTCTTCCGACATACACTATCCTAGAGCTATTATCTAATCATTCCTAGAATAACTGAATCTCTCCTGCTACCCAGAACACAGTTGTCTTGTTAATAGCATGGGGTCATTTGACAGGACGGCTAGGGTCTGTGTGTTTACTGAGTAGCAAGGTTTTCCTCAACCAACTGGTGAAAAGAGGAAGAAAATAGCAATGTTTCCTCAGTTACAGAATTTTAAAAGCCTGCCAGTTCTGGATACAACTTGATGGCTTCAGGGAAATCTAAAGTTCTGTTTGGAGCTTGTTGAATATAGAGTCTTTGAGATCTCCAAGTGGAAATACATATATTAAAAAAAAACATTTTCAAGGGTGTATTCAATGGTTATGAACCCTCAGTCTAGAAGGGAACTTAGTGGAAATTCGACATTATGTATGTAGAGAAGCTAGCGAAACTGTCTGAAAAAGACTGTCAAGGACAGTTCAAGTCAAACTGGAAAAACGGCATATTATAGAAACCTCAAGAAGCAAATGTTTAGAAGGCAGGTAGTGTTTAATTTCATTGAGCAGTGCTAAAAATGCAAGAGAGACCACGGGCAGGAAAAAAAAATGTCTTTTCATTTGGTGATGCACTAAGCCTGCAAGATCAGGTTTTACGCAGCAGGGGCAGAAGTCAGGCTGCGTGTTTACCGTGTGTGACAAAACACTGCTTGCACCAATTTATTTTCCTCCAAATACCAAGTATCCTGACATTGTTGAGCTTTGATTTTGTTGCTTTGATTTTGATCCTGCCATTATCATATTTATCTGACTTATATATATATATATATGTAAATGTATATTATATATAATATTTTATGTATATATATTGTACATATACATTAAAAACCCAGTGGTGATTTTCTTCTACCTCACCACTGACAATCCTTTTGTCTAACTTGCTGAAGCATAGACTATGCACAAGCCCCATCCAGTACTCCTTCGAGAACTGTACAAAAGGGTTAAGCCTCCTGAGCTATTTATTTGTCTCTTGTGTTTCGTGATGATAAACTGGAAGTAGTAGGGAGACAGTTGTGAAGTTCTTAGCATGCTAAAAAGGGTGCAGCATCATTAACATAGCATCATCGATCACAAAGAATAATCAGCCTAGAATTTTTCACAGCATACCTCACAGTCTTTATTTCCTCCCACTAACTGGAGCCAGAATTTCAAAAATTTGCACATTTTGTGGTGTTTAGCTTTCCTTCGCACATATTTTGCCTCAAAAAGGTTCATCCATGAACATTTCTTTTTCTCTGTGAATTTTTTCAGCCTTGTAATTCTACACCTGCTGGCTTTTTATATTGTGATTCATAGTTGCATTATACTTGGGCATTAAATCGATGTATTAAGTTCCTTGGGGAATTTAATTATTCCAAAACGACTGGCAAATTATTGTAAACTCAGAATTGAATAGTAGAAAGATTAAAGAGTGGGCAGAACTATAGTATTTACTAGTAAAGGACATTAGTTTCCAAGTAGGAAGAATTTGGCTAAGCACTTAAACATGGTTTAACTGTCCATAATTTTGCAATGAGTTAGACATGGAATAGCACCAGCCTAAGAAAGCTAGACATTGACTGACAGCACTAGGAGTTTATTAAAAATGTTTTCTACATGATTCCAAGTAGTAGGCATTCATAGCACAGATTCATTTCCATCATGCTAATCATTTGGTTAGAAGTGGCATTCTTCTAGTCTCTACATCTCACATACATTATGG
The DNA here is from genome assembly GCF_030435755.1 of Ochotona princeps. Classification (NCBI taxonomy): domain Eukaryota; kingdom Metazoa; phylum Chordata; class Mammalia; order Lagomorpha; family Ochotonidae; genus Ochotona; species Ochotona princeps. The sequence goes on along the minus strand of NC_080841.1, from coordinate 63,281,583 downwards.
AACTGGCTTGGTCTTTCTGTAAACCTAAATTAGTTCCATGTGATAAGATTTTATACACAGTATGAATTTTGCTTGACTTGCACATTTTCACTCACAGAATGTAGATTAGTGATTCAGGAGGAGCAGATGAATCCATCAAGTTGTTGACTTTCCTTCAGAGGGAGATAGAAGCATGTTCCTCACACAGAAGACAGAAGTCTGAAGAAGAACCATCTAAAACATACAGAAATGCTAATCAATCATAAATTGCATGGTTGGGACTCATACTCAGTGAAGAGTAATTCAACACTGTGACTTCCTACATAGGTTGCACTTACAAATATTAGGATATTTTGTAGATCCGATTTTTCCAAAGTTCTTAACCCTGAAGGGCAACTATTATTGATGTGAGCAATAACAAAAACCAATCCTTTCTGCTGAGCATCCCACTAATTCCTGTATGTTCAGAACCTCTCTTCATTGTCCTCACAGAGCTGCTCAGAGGGGAACATCACCGTCCCCAGCTAACAGAAGGAGGAACAATTTCCCAGCAGCTCCACGCAGACCTCTGACCTTATTTTTATAGCTCCTTTACATAATAGCTGACTATAGAAGTTATTTGAAGGAACTGAAAGAGATTTCTACAATAACCAGAATCTGCATAGCGATTGCAACCCTGTCAAAAGAGTAAACAAGGTCAATTTTTAAAACAAAGTAGCAACTAAATATATTTTTTAAATTTTTTGGCAAAAATCAAGCATAATTTTTCTCTTTTCAACTAGCTCATTTTGTATTTTCAGATTGTTTGTGTAATTATTTTTCTATATTGAAAACTAGGCAAAGTTTTATGTGAAAACAATAATTGGGAGCCAAAATTTTCCTCTGACAACGTAATAATTAATTCCAAAGGAGAAAAACCTGAGTAGACTCAGAGAAGCAGCAACGTAAATATTGACATAGAAAAACAGAGTGTAATTTGGCCGATTGCCTGAAATTCTTTCTCAAGGTGAGCTCAGAGGTATTAGACTGAGGAAACCAAACAAAACAGCACACGCCAAGAAGACAGCACTATTGCAACAGAAATACAATTATTTACCTTAAAGAAGCTAATATTAGGATGGAAAGGAAGAAATGTTTTTAAGATGTATTTATTTATATGGGAAAGGCAGATTCTCAGGGAGAAGGAGACACAGAGCTTCCACCCACTGGTTCACTCCTCAGACGGCCACAAGAGCCAGAACTGAGCCAATCTGAAGCCAGAAGTCAGGAGCCAAGAGCTTCTTCTGGGTCTCCCACACCAGTGCAGGGTCTCAAGGCTTTGGGCCATCCTCCAGTGCTTTCTGGGGTCATAAGCAGGGAGCTAAATCAAAAGTGGGACAGCCAGGATATGAACCAGTACCCTTATGGGATGTTGGCACTTGTGCTGAAGGATTAGCCAGTTGACCCAATGCACCAACCTTCAATGAAGAAAATTTTTAACAAGGCAGAACATCAAGAATTGGGGATCTCTTGGAAGGAATAAACAAGTCAAAATTATCCAACAATATATGACTACATGGGTGGGTAAGGACGGGCATATTCTATTTGTTTCATTTTAAAATGGATTAAACACACATGCATTTTTAAGAAGCAAAATATAAAAAGTCACACATTCAATTTCTAAAATGTTGAAACTACTTTATGTAAAATAATTTAGGGGCTAGATATGGTGGCTCATTTTGCTAATACTCCCGTCCCAAGCCCCAGGATCATTTTGTGTGCTACTTTGTGTCCCTTCCAATTCCCTGCTAGTGACCTAGAAAAGCAGTGGAGGATGGCATAAAGCCTTGGGACACTATATCTATGTGGGAGACCCTATGGAAGCTCCTGAATCCTGGTTCTTAACTCTTGGCTCCTGGCTTTGGATCTGATCAGCTCAGCTTTTGCATCCAGTGGATGGCAGATCTTTCTCTCTCTCTCCTCCTTCTGTAAATCTACCTTTCCAATAAAACTAAATAAAAAAGTGGGAGTCAGTTTCTGTTGACCTTTTAACTAGCCTGATAATATATCATCTTATACACACACAGTAACAATACCGGTTCTAGTATTATTGCCAGTACTAGTAAACACCTGTGATCACCCAAAGAACTCAGACAATGCTCTTACCCATTGTCTTGCTGGTTCAGAGCAGCTCCGGAAAGTACTTCCTATTGTCCTCCTTACTGACTGATGCTGAACATGATGAGGACTTTGTCCCACAGATAGCAAGCATGTAAATTCCAACCCAAATGCCTCTCCAAAGCTGAGCTCTAAACTACCGTGCTTTACTGCCACCTTGGAACCACTGGAAAATTTGCATCTGTGGTTATACAATAAAAATAACTTTCAACAGTGTTTCATACAAAACACGTTAGAAAAACAAAGACTAACTAAAATGTTAAAAACATAAAGCAACTCCCTGTTTTATTGTTTTAGAAAATTCAGGGTTAGAAGTAAAATGTGAGATGCTATTAGTTGTTCTTACAGTAAGGGGTAATAGATGAAATTGCTTTAACTATCACTGACACTAGTTTGCAGAGTCACATTGGTTAAACAGCAGTAAGCACTTCTTCTTCGCTGCTTTTTTAATATGTTGCCTTGTCTTAAAATGGCCTGCTAAATACCTTATCAATACACTTAACAATTCAAACTGTAACGGAAGTGATCAAAATAATATCTCAAATTGGCCATGATAAAAATCATGCTATCAGCTTCCTGGTCGTTTCTTTGTTCCTTATCATGAAGGATTTTCCACCACACTTATGTCCTGTGTTCTTCATAACATTAGTCATAAACTTTAAGCAAATTAGGCTTGGAGAAAACTTTCCTTCTAGTGTTCTGGGGATTGATATGAGAGATGTTTTCAAAAAATTCAAATAATTAGTACATATTAATGATTTAAAAGTAGGAACATGGTACATTTTTTTTATCAGGAAGAATCTTATAAGGTAGGGGGAAAAACTTTCAGAGACTAGAAATAGCAATTCTTGGTCGAGGCAGTACTTGACTAGGCTACCATAAGATATCCGAATTTCTGCCTTTGAAATTGTCATGATGGTTGTTGATGTATCCATCACAGCGACAATATATGGAAGAATTTAGAGGATGAGCTTAAGAACACGTAGTAACTGCTCAGTAAATTTTGCCAGGGAAATGTAGAACTGTGGGAAGGAAGGTAGTGAGATCATTTAAGTCTACAGAGTAGTAGGATCTGGAAAGAAGGACAAAATGCCATAAACATTTCACACATATCATTGTATATGAAATATCCATTCTAAAAAAAAGCAGCAACAAATGTTCCAATGTTTGAATTTCATCTGAAGAGTTATTTTACAGGATAATTATATGATTTCTGGGTATTATTTGGAAGGGAATTATAGCATGCTCATCCCATGCTCTCACAGAGCTATGGGTTACTTTTTTTCTGTTCTCTAAGACCCACCCAAAAATCTCCAGGCATATCCTATAATTCCAAAGCAAATATGACCACAAGGAGTGTATTTTCCTCCATAGTAACACATAGTGATTAGTCATCATTTTATGAAATAGCACCTGAAGTTTAATCCATGTGGTAGCATTTCTACAAGCTCAAAAAGAAGCGCAAGGTCTTTCTCCTCTTACTTGAAGTTACCTGAATTTTCATCATCTTTCCCCAAAATAATTTATGCAAAGTCGGATCGATAAAGTTTGTTCATTTGGATCAAACCAATCACAGAACTTGTCAAAAACAAGGGGCCAGAATGAATGCATAGCTAGCAAAGGCACCTCCTGAGAGTCAGCTTCGTTGGCTGCTCCACTTTTGATTTAGTTCACTGTTAATGCTCTGGGCAAGCAATGGAACATGATTTTGGACCTTGTAACCAGTACAAGAGAGATGTGAAAGTAGCTCATCACTTCTGGCTTTGGTCTGGCCTAGCTCCTGTTGCTGTGGCCACTTGACGAGTTAGTGATTGAACAGCAGATTTTTCTCCCTTTCCTTTCCTTTCCTTTCCTTTCCTTTCCTTTCCTTTCCTTTCCTTTCCTTTCCTTTCCTGCTTCCTCCCTCTTTCTTTCTTTCTTTCTTTCTTTCTTTCTTTCTTTCTTTCTTTCTTTCTTTCTTTCTTTCTTTCTTTCTTCCTTTCTTCCTTTCTTCCTTTCTTCCTTCATTACTTCTTCATTTCTTTTTTTCTCTTTCTCCCTTTTTATTTTCTCCCCCCCATCTCCCTCCTGCCATCCCTCTGCAATTCAGACTTTCAAAAATAAATGCATGCATCTTTTACTAAAAAAAAAAAAGTGTTGTTGAAGATGAAGCCAAAAGCAAAACCAAAAACCACCTTCATCAATTTGTGAGGAAAAAGTTAAGCTTGTTCATGTCCTAATTTAATGACTAACCATTAACAAAAGAAATAATACCAAAAATTCCACAAACATTTCAATTTGTTCAGCTTACACAATTTTTTCTAAAAACATTTAGGTTCAGCAAACTTAATGCTCCACGGATGCCAAAACCACCATGCCCAGATCAGCTACAAACAATATTCAATGGAAATTTTCTTCAAATGAGTTCAAAATCCTGAAATAGTGTTTTCAAAAATTGGAAGATGAATTGAAGCTTAGCTTACCCAGCACAGTGCTGAGGACAAAGCAGGTGGAAAGCCATGCCTGCAAGAAGGCAGAAGAGCTCTAGTCAAAGTAGAGCTCCCTAATCAAGGGTAAAGTTCATTGAAATGGTGTTTTTGGAATGCCTAGCCATGTTGTGTTCTAAGTTTCTTGTCAATGAACACCTGCTTACTAAAAGTGTATTTTGAGAAATGCTGACAGAGCTCTAGCTGAAAATCACTCCAGAAAGCTTTGCCAGAGAGTGTTTCTCCCACATGACAATGCTCCTACTCATTCTGTTGAATTTACAATGACGATTTTGTAAAAATTTTTATCAAAATCATACCTCCACCTTCCAGTCCAGATTTGGCTAATTCTGGCCTTTCTCTGTTTCGTGTGTGTGTGTGTGTGTGTGTGTGTGTGTGTGTGTGTGTGTTTAATCTTTAAAGGACACCTGTTTTTCTTCAGTTAACAATATAAGACCTCAAAACATGATTAAATTCATTGGAGCCCCAGTTCTTTAGAGGTGGACCTAAAGGCTGATATCAGTACTTAACTAATATCTTGCAGGATATTTGTCTTTCATCTTAGTCTCTCAAATGAATAAATCACTATTTTTTATAAATAGCATCTTCAAGTAGCACGCATTAAGAAAAACATTTACAAATATATATTCTATTTTGTAATTCTATTTTTCCAAGAACTTGTGAAAGTCATCTTATATTTTCACCACCCTTTTAATCACTCTAAATGATTGTAATTCTGGCTATACATTTCTCGGTCTTTAGAGCTTCCAGAATTTCTCATGAGAATTTATGTGCGGCATTAATGTCGTAAAGCTTAATTTAGCACTTCTCAAGCTGTAATCTATAGAACTCATGTTTGAATATGTCTCAGCGAAACTATCCATTGATCATGTAACTATATAAAAAGCTGGAATGAAGATAAGAAATTTCCTTTCCAGGAAGGGTCCTCACATTATTCCATAAAAGGAACGAGTGTGTGACTATTTCAAAAGAACTTCTCTTGGGATGGTTTGGCTTATCAGGAAGATGCTAGTTGAGACACACCTGTCCCATTTTGAAATATTCAGGCCCAATAGGTCCCTGAGTACAACTAACATGCGCCTTGGGAGGCAGAGGTGATGGCTCAAGTGATTGGAATCCTGCCACCAACAGGGAGACCTGGCTTGAATTCCTGACTCCCAGTTTCAGCTCCATCCTGGCCTCAGCTATTGCTATCTTGACCACTGCGGAGTGAACTAACAGATGAAGATAGTTGCGTTCTTCTCTAGCTCTGCTTCTTGAAACAAATAAAAAAATGAATAACTCTTTATATTGCAAAGGAAAAATACACTAAGCCCTTGTAATGTAAGGCTTCTTAAATGTACATTTCTTTTCTTCAATTCTTTGTTTAATTTATATAAACTGAACAGCACTCCTCCCTCTTGCCCATGGTCTGCTCCCACTCTCCTCCTTCCGAGTTGCATTAAAAAAAAAAAGACATACTTTCTCTCTTCTCTCTCTCTTTTAAGATTTCTTTATTTTCATCAGAAATGCAGATTTTTTTTGTTTTATTATTAGAAAGGCAGATACACAGAGAGAAGGATATATAGAGAGGAAGACCTTCCATCCGCTAGTTCACTCTCCAAGTAGCCACAACAGTCAGAGCTAAGCGGATCCCAAGTCAGGAGCCAGGGTCTCCCATGTGGGTGCAGGGTTCCAAGGCTCTGCGCCGTCTTCAACTGATGTCCCAGGCCATAAGCAGGGAACTGGATGGGAAGGGGAGCAGCTGGCACACGAATCAGAACCTGAATGGGATCCTGCTTGTGCAAGGTGAGGATTTACCAATGAGCCATCACCCACAACGACATATTTTTGTTTCAATCCACAATCACAGACTTGACACTTCACTGGGGAAAGATTTCAAGAAATATGATTTTAAAACATGATATTCCAAAATATGAAAATTCTGTCTAAACGAGAGCTGAAATAAGACACACACACACCGTGAGTATCCGGTATAAAGCAGCAGGAAAGATTAGGATGAAAAACCAGCATTAGAAGTGTAAAAAGACTATTGGATTCATCTACAGTTTTCTGCAAAAGAGCTTTAGGCAGAACTGAGTGGGACGATTTGATCACATAATGAAAGCATAAAGAACAGCTTGCTCGTCAAATAGCAACATTACGTGCTGAACTGGAAGGCAGACTCACTCATGCTGCCACCACTCACTATTGTCGTTTTTCCTTTTAAGAAGATGCTGGCCAAATGTTCAAGTAAAAATCCCACTGACTCCCCTTCTTCTCTAGGATCCACACCATGGTATTATTTTTCAGTGCGCAGCTCAGAATATGTTGTTTTATTTCTTTCTCTATTTTTCACTTTCCTTTTCCTTCCTGTTAATTGTCAGTCTCTTGTGGGACATACTTTAAGAATGCAATAGAATTATTAATATTTATACACAGTGACTGGTATTTTATTCTTTTGCTCCAGAATCCTTCAATATATCTTAGTCCAAGGCATCGGCATATCATCCACTATATCTCAAGCTAGCGCTTAGTTTCTTTCTTTCTTACTGCAACTCTATGCAAGAGCAGACTATTCTCAGAAATTTTGAATTTCACATTTTAAATGTTTGAATCATTCAGTCTTCAAATTATAGTCAAATTTATAAAGAAAAAATCAATGAATAACTTTTGAAGTCTAAGTAGATACGCTTTTAATACAGTGACAAGTTGTCTAAGAAACACATGAGCTTTCTCCATTAGTGCAAAAAGTTTGACACCCATTCCATGCATGTAACGGTCCTCCAGCGTGGACTTGGTTTCATTGACTTGGATTCCTTAAGCACAATGTCTTTTGGCTGTCTTTGCTTTTCTTTATTCAGGGTCTAGCCCACAAATCTATTCTCTGCATGGATGCTGTGGTCATCAAGATGGGAAAAAAAATTAAGATGATTTAAAATTTGCAAAGTCTGCACTCTGAAATTCAAGGAAGTAATTCCATTTTCCAATGTAGGTTTCACTCTAACAACTCAGAAAAAAAAATCAGTAAAATGGACACTTATATTTGGAGAAGAACTGTTCTTTGGCTTACAGTATTCAAGCAGCTTGTTCGTCATGGCAGTGAGACCCTTTGGCATGGTTTAAAGACATTTATTTGTTCAATGCCACTATCAAATTAGCCAATAATGTTCTTGTGGATTTTGTTTAAGGTTTCTTTTTAGGTTTTTGGAAAAAAAAATTGGCATATTGTTAAATGTCCACTTCAGCAGAGTTTAGAGTTCTGTGGTCACAGCCATTTATCGTTATACAAAGATAGTCAATTTTTGTCACATTTGTTAGTTTGTTTCCACAAAACAAGCATGTGTCACTGTAGAGTATGTGTTATTCACTGATACTTTAATTTTTAGGTGATTTTCTCATGATTGCTTTATCATGCCAATGATAAGTAATATTCAAAATGCTGGTCAAAAATCTCTCAGCATAGAAGCCTGAGAAGTTGGCTTATTGAAGTACCTCCTGAAGAGAGCTGCTAAACAGTCGCTCTTTGACATTACAAAGCGGACATAACTTAGTTCATTCTTGCAAAGCCTAAGAGAACTAATAAGACATGACATGTGAAGTTGGCGAACACAGTGTAGCAATAACTCATAAATAGCTTCATTATTTTGGCTATAAACATCAACATATGTAATAAATCTATGTGCAAAATGTCCCTGTGCTAGCTCACAGAATCTCTTTTTTCTTCTTACTTAGATTCCATACAAAAAAAAAAAACACAACAAAATCAAAATGTAAAGAATCAATCATTCACCTAAATAAAATGACATACTACATATTGCAAGTTATTTTAATTCAGACTGTTGTCTAGATTTGCTAATATGTCTTTGGCAATTAGATACCTTCTCTGATACATAACATGGCAATTCACTCCCTTCGTACTGACCTTTCCAACATTCGGGTCCACTGCTTCCCACGTACTTTGGCTTCATACATCCTAGAATTATGTTTCTGCCACATTTCTATAACAGTATATAACCTTTTTTCTTTTCATTTCTACATTCACATTTTTAAAGAAACACTATGAGGTAGTTTCTGATTCATGTACTCTAGCAATCCTTCACATTTCCTCTTCCCTTATGCCATTTAAAACTTGATATTTTAAAATACCATGTACCTTATGAGTTACATGTTGGTTTTATTTGAATATATTTGCTTTTTTGCTATAGTAGCAATGCATGGGGCATGAAACCTGGGACATATGTAAAGATGACAGTACATTGTTAGTGCATAAAGAAAGGACAGAGACAGGAGTGTTCTTTCAAAACATGTCTTGTAGAGGATGGTCATGTGACACTATGGCTAAAATCACCAGCGGGGATATTTTCATCTCATATCAGAGTGCCTGGTTCTTGCAGTCACTCCACTGTAGATCCAGTTCCTGCCCATCTGCACTGGGAGATAGCAACTGGGGCTCAGTACTTCAGTGTCCACTTCCTGTGTGGGTCCTGGGACTCTGGCTTCCCTTGTCCCCAAGCAGGATAGACCTTCGGGAAGCGAAGCCATCGATAGAAAATCTGTCTTCGTCTGTACTTATCTCTTTGCCTCTCAAATAAATGAAAGAAAGGAAGAAAGAAACAAAGGGAAGGAAAGACATAGGGAGAAAATAATGCAGGAAGGAAGGAATATAGGGAGGAAGAAAGCAAGGAAGTCACCTTCCAGGCAATCAAAATTTTCTTGAGAATAAGGCCTTTAAACACCGTTTCTTCCAGTTTTGAAAATCACTCTTTCTCTGCCACAAAATGGCTCTGAATTCCACTATCCATTCTGCTTTTATTTATGGTTTCGACAATAGGAAAGAATCTAACACAACTCTTGTTTTCTAATGCACCTTGACTGGCTATGTTTCCCCTCCCCCCTTTTTTCTGAACATAAAATAAAATGCAACCTTTGGAAGGCTATTCATCTGTCTTCAGAAAAGGTCACAGAAAGAATGCCATAGAATTTTCTAATGGTTCATCCATCAAAAATGCAACTCTCCATTGATTCTTCCTGAATTGTCAATTTCCAAAGAGCCTCAGGGATAAGCCTCATTCTGTGAGAAGAAATCCTTGATAAGGAGAAAGGATGAACCGATAAATGACTTTCCTGGTGTTTTCCTTTGGGGATGATTGTCAGCTTTCTCTGAGCCTCAGGCAAAAGCCATTCATGAACAACCTGTGTGAGAAAGGTTTGTGATGATAAAGATAACGTGAATTTGGTAATAATGGTTAAAAGGGGGGAGCTCTGCCTAACAGAAAAGCCCCATCAATGCCTTGCCTTGAAAGACACTAGCAAAGCACAGAAACAAAACGTCTTTAAGTAGTTTATCCAATACTGTTTCTTATGTGGCCCAAGTGAAATGATTTTCGAAAGGAATTGGAATTATTGTCACTAAGTCAACACCCCATCTGGCTCCAAGAGCCAATAAACTGTAATAATCTTCAGTACCTATCCTTCATTTAATCACATCTAGTCCTAAGAAGTATATTCAGTTAGAAAAGATGATTTAGAAAGTGGGTCATTTTTCTGTGGAACACTGCTGAACATTTTGTAGCCACTTATCAAACAAGAAAATGTTTAAATATTAGCACCTCTACTTTCTTCTCAGGTTTTTATCCTACAATGATATTAGTGTTGCTCAATATTTGTTCAAGGTTTAATAATTCTGCAGGTAAAATTGAATTTGTTTCAAAGTACCATGGTTTCTATTAATGGCTTAAAATCGCAGTGCACATCAGGACATAATTAACAAAAGACTACATGTCTTAGAGACATGGCAATACATAGAATCCTTCCTGCAAACTAATTCCTATTTTTTAATAAACATAAAAAAAACAGAAATTTGGGAGGTAGCTTGATCAGTGCTGAGATAGAAAATCAAGAATTGTATGGGGTAAATATTCCCAAAAAATATGAAATCCAGGCTTGATACTGTCAGACAATGATGGAAGTGTGAAGTTCAAGGAATGAGGAACGGAAATGTAATGGTCACCACACACACGTGTACATACATGCACACATGGCACCCATATGTAAGACACACGTGTAAGAACACACGCGCACATATATGACACAATTGTGCATGTATGAATGTAGAGCAATGCTATAAGCAAACAATACACCTGTGCGTGACACACATAGATTACATAAATCCACGCACAATTCACACACCACTGCCTGCCCAACGTAAAGTATATACAATATATATGAGCACATAGCATGCATCACATATACAGATACAGAAACTATGTACAGACATACACATTATTAAGAGGTACAGAAACAGAGAACATGAGTAGAAAACTAATTTTATCATATTTACAAGCATGAAAGTTACATTGTTTGTAAGAAATAAAAATTCTTCAACATATCACAGAAATAACAGTATAAAGTGAATGGATGATTGTCAATATGTAGTTAATTTTTACCTAAGAGAAAAGAAAATGACAATGTAAAAGGAATAGATACTCAGCTCATTCTTTCCTGTCTGTAAAAACATTTAGAGCTACACACCTTTCTCCTGGTTATGATACTGTATAGAAGTATCTGGTAAATGCGTGTTTTAATTTCAACATATCCATCCACAAACATGAGTACAGACTGTAGCTACATATTCAGATGCTGTGAGAGTCCCTCCAAGGATGAGTCATTTTGGTAGAATGCAGTGACTCCAAGTATCAGGTCAGACAGAACAGTGCATGCATATTTTGCTGGGGCCACCATAAGCCCACCAACCGTTGTAGGTAGGTGGTCCTCCCTGCTGTCTTTTCCAGGGCGTAGATGTTTCTTGAGGCTGATAAGGAAGTTTGTCTTTCTTTCAATTGGATGTTCACAAGAGGCCACAAAAACAATGGCAAAGTTTTGAGCACACTTCCCTGTTTGTAGAATACATTGGTCATTCGCATTTCTGCCGCTCACATGCATAGAACAGCAGTCCTTCAGGGAACTGGTTAGAAAAGCAAGTGGATTTTCTATGTGTTCATTTGAAGGATTCTGAATCACACACCAAGAACTGAAGGCTGCAGTCTTCATTCGAGTTATTTTTCTGTTTGTTTTTTCTTTTCTGAAACTAAATTAACATAAGCAGTAATTTTCTGCTCCAAGAAAGTTGTTTTCCAAAATCACAGCTGATACTTCCTCAATAAAATAATCCACAAAAACAAGTACAAGTAGGAAAAGAGAAAAAAAAATGGTGATAGTCAAATCAGCTGCTTGAATGCGAGAAAAGCAGGCCAGAGAAAGAAGGAAGGATGCCACCTCCACAAACGATGCACAGTTCGCTGCCGCGTGGGGCCTGCCTCTAATGGACAATGCCGGGTTTGCAGTTATGGGTTTGACCTGCAGCTACTTCTGTAAAGAAAATGATAAAGATATATGGTATTTTTCCTACACCATGTATAGAAGGGTCTGACCCAGAGTTTGAGGATTATGAAGCAGAGTCTGAGCATGGGAGAGAAAGAGCATGTGCATTGTTGTCCATCTAACAAAAGAAATATCCTGTATTCTTCTGTTTCTGAATGCACCTTTTTCTTGAACAACTCAAAAAGCACTTGGAATACATACTCCTGCCTATTGACAGGTAAGTGAAATAGACATAAAGCAAGCCTCAACCAGAAGACGTTAGGGGGAGGTTTAGCTGCCTACACCAAGATCATAATGAGCTTTTAAAATATATATATAATATAGGCAATGAATGCTGCATATAACATTGGATCAAAGTGTTCCCTTTCTGAATTAGAACTTTAATAGTTTCAGAAACTATGCTTTCCTTAACTGCCTGCTAGGTTATTAATACTATTTGCTGTGACTGTGGTATCACTACGCTTCTCCTGTCCGCCTCCGGAACTAGAGAAGCACATGAGAAATTACTGAACAAATCTGACAATGAAACCACCAATTATCTAAAAGATGTTCACAAGATGCTGGCACTAGGTACCACATTTTTCAAGATTAATCCATAACTTTTCTTTGTAACTTCCCAGAGAAGCCTACCAAAGGCTTCTATGCACTTCATGAAAATAATGAGTAATATCAATAAGACATATTTGTGAATAAGATTCCAAACACACAAAGACCAGGCATGACCTGTTCTAGCAGGCAGTTACAGGTGTTAAAATAGCCAGGAAAGGGAAAAATGATCAAAGATCACTGATGATTTTTTTATAACTTATATTTTTCTGTTTTCTGAATTTTTTACAAGGAGCATATGTTTACAGTCCGCATTTTCTTTTTTTTTTTTTTAAGATTTTTCTTTCTTTGTTTGCATGCCAGAGTTACAGAGATACAAAGAAACAGAAAGATCTTTCATTAACTGACTCAATCTCCAAATGGCCACAATGGTCGGTCCAAAGCCAGGACCGAGGAACTTCTGAGTCTCCCATGTGAACGCAGAGACCCAAGAATTTGAGCCATCTTCCACTGCTTTCCCAGTCCAGTAAAAAGTGGGGCGGGGGGAGATCAGATGTGGAGTAGCTAGGAAATGAACCAGCACCCATATGGGATCATATGTGGGGGGTCACAGGCAGCAGCTTCACCCACTATGCCAAGGAGCCAGGTCTGGTTTTACACTTTCCAAAGAAGGAACTGCGTTTAATATGGACAAGTAGACAACAGAGAATTGCCACATTTTTCAGATTGAACATGATGGAGGGTGTCACTCTCCCTAACAATACTGGTGACTGCGGAGTGAGGTCAGCAACTCTATCAATAGACACTCTCCAAACTGGCCTGTGCATGAAGTGCAGTCAACCTGCAAACACATAAAAGCAAAAGAACATTGTCATTCTGTGTACTACACCAAGACACACACACACACACACATAAGGCATCATGTATATTTGTGTGTTTATGAAGAAATGACTTCTGTGTTTTGCTTGTCAAAAGGGTGTGTGTGTGTATGTTGTGTGTGTGTGTGTGTACTCATGCATGTTTTTTGCCCATATTTGTAAATCCTTAAGTCTGGTTAACACTTAAGTAAGCTGAACCATTGTCTACAAAAGACCTAAGCAATGTTATCTCCACAACAAAGCAAAACAAACGACTCAGAATGCTTATCGATCTCAGTGAATCGGTGTGCTAAGGCAAGGAGAATTAAGAGTTGCTTATCTCTCTGAGGACTGATAGATGAATAAAAACAATTGCAAATCTATTCTTCTCTCACACATTCCTGAGAAATCCAGTCTGCAGAGTCTGGACCTGTGCCACAGCACTTTGCAGAGATAATCTTCAAAAGCTCCAGAAAATTCTACAAACCTCCCAGCTCTCAGAATGGATCCTTTTTGCTCTAGAAACTGTCACATGGACTCAAAATCACCTCTAAGAATGAAGAACAGTGCCAGCTAATGCTGCTCAGAAACAGGAGGATGAAAATGATAAAGGAAGAGCATCTTAGCACAGGGGGAACCACGGAACACCCCACTCTCCCAGAAACTGCGTTTCCCATCTACAACGAAGCTCAGTTCAGAAGAAGAACACACAGCAAGCGGAAGTGACTCTCTCCTTGAGACCCCCATGTACAGACCACACTAACCCCTCTGTGCACTCATTCAGCTCCTTACCATTGCAAAGCCCTGATCTAGGTAGGAAATGCAGAGTAAGAGCAACTAGATTCCTTCCCACGGTCATGAAAGCTAACAGCAAACCAGAGACAATGGCAGCACCAAATATGAAACACCAATATGTCAAGCCTTAAGCACATAACTGAGATGTATGTCCTCAGGGGAAAAGCCCATTGAAATGCTTGATCTATGATTATGTTCCATAAATATTTGTTAATAAATTAAGACATGCAAACAATGTTAAGATGAGATGTAGAATCACTCCATTGCATAAAACCGATACATCGGAAGTTGACAGGATTTTGCCACTTTTTGAGTCTCATTTCTTCGTTTGTCTATTCATTTCTCACTGAGTCCACAAATGCTAATGGATTAGCTGAGGTAGGATGAGTTATATACAAATGGAAATTCAGAGAGGTAAGAATACCATTGGATGGATCTAGGGAGTAGAGAACTTACCACCTACCGGGCAAGGGCGTCTCTTCATCTATCCAGCATAGTAACACACTGTGATCAGTAACCCCAAAGGAAAGTTACACAGAGCTTAGGTTAGTGTGGACTATCACCACAGCAGCACTTTCCCTGTGGTCTACTGAAGCAGTCAGCTGGATATACCTTTCAGAAGCTCTGAAAAGAGACCTGAACACAGAGAGATATATTTGGATTTTAGATATTGGATGGTTCACTGAAGGCGTTGGTTGGATCACATCACTTCAGAGGGAAGTAGATAGAAGGGTCTTACAAGAGTTCTGGATAAAGATCAGAGTGAGAAAAATAAAGCAGTGTAAGAGAATAAGGCGAAGCAAACTGTGTAACAAGAATAAAATGTACAGTGTGGCAGAAAAGGAAAAGAAAGAGAATGTCCCAAAAGAAAAAAAGCTATCCAGCCTGGCATGGTAGCCTAGCAGTTAAAGTCCTCACTTTGTATGAGCCAGGATCCCATATTGGTGCTGGTTCTAATCCCGGTAGCCCCGCTTCCCATCCAATTCCCTGCTTGTGGCCTGGGAAAGCAGTCAAGAACAGCCCAAAGACTTGGGACCCTGCATCTGTGTGACCCTGAAGAAGCTCCTGGCTCCTGGCTTCGGATCGACATTGCTCAGCCGTTGCAGTCATCAGATGGAAGATCTTCCTCTCTGTCTCTCTTCCTCTCTGAATATGTGACTTTCCAATCAGAAAAAAAAAAAAAGAAAATTTTTAAAGCTGTCAAACACATTAAATTCTGCTAAGTTCAAAAAAGGAAAGTGGCCTATTCCGTTTATTTAACAATACAAGAACAGAAATGGAAAGAATACAGAATACATTATTGTGGGAAAATATAATGGGGAATAAGAACGGGAGAGCATAGCACTTTGCAAGAATCGCTGCGGCAGAGAAAGAGGAGAGGAGCTGGCAGTGGAAGTTGGAGCAGACATTTGTGTTGTTGAATGAACAGGCTGTTCATGCATGGCTTCTGGTGTTGTATTACACAAAGGGTGAATACAGTCAACCATATTGTTGCATATATTTCAAGGTAAGTGAAGGAGACGTTTTGTGTGTTCTCATCACAAAGAAATGATTCATGATATAGGTGACCTAAACATTTTGGGTTGGTCAATGCACAGCTTATAAGTGCACAAAAACCACACTGTACACTATAAAGTTGTACAATTATTATCTGTCTATTAAAAAGAGAATAATTGACAGAAGATAAATGTATATTTTAAGAAGACTGTTAGAGCAAGAAGTTGAAAACAGAGGAAAGAGAAAGGATACTGGACCCCATTTATTCCTAAGAACTCTAGGTAGAATGGTGTTTAGGCATAGGGTGGGGAACTGGCTTGGTTTGGGCAGGGGTCTTACCCTTTTGGAAAAGGAAGAAAGAGGAAAGAATGAGGCTGGTTTACATCTATGTGTAAATTCTAAACCTCCTGGCAGAGATCTGTGGAAAACCACAAGGGATTGTATACCACCTGTCCCATGTGCTGAATCGCCAATCAAGTTCCTCTGCAGATGTAATTTGATCAATTTAACAGCTGTAATAAATTTCCCTTAGGTACAACCAGCATAGTGCTTGCTCAGTTGACATGGACTGTAGCATCCCACAGTTTGGATATTTGTGGCTACATCACACACAGGCCAGGACCACAGCAGGAAAGGTAGTGTAAACCTCTCTCCTGATGACCAGGCAGCAGAACTGGGGACAGAGCCAGTATCCCCAGTCCTTATGAGGAGATGTCTAACTCCTGGAACAAGAAAAACAGAATTATGAAATTTCCCTATTTGATTTTTTAAAATAATGGTCAAAGATGAATAATGGTATTTCCAGGCAGTAAAGAAAGTGCTTTGGGATCAAGGTAGGATTGGAAATAAAAACTAAAGGCCACCTGTGCTTTACTGAAGAGTTCTGATGAAACTAAAGAGTGAAGCACAAAGCAGTAATCACAAATCTCATGCTTACGGTTCCTACAGGAATTTGCCTCTGCTTGCTGATGCCCCACTCTGTATGGCTCAATTTGGCAAAGGGGCTCTTCATCTTCTTCTTCCGTGTAAGCTTCAGAATTCTATGTAATGAGCAGGACAATAATATCACCTTGTTGAAAACTCCAGTCATGGAAACAATGACGCATTGGCCCTATTTCTCTAAGCCTCAATCCCTTACCTACTGATAGAAGCCCAGAGCACCAGCAGAGGAACAGCTGAGCTAGCACATACACAGTGCTCAGGGCTCTGGCCAACACACAGTAAGATCTTGGTGTTTGTGATGGGCCCAGCGTAGTGGCCTAGCAGCTAAAGTCCTCGCTTTAAATACGCCGGGATTCCATATGGGAGCCAATTCTAATCCCGGCGGCCCCACTTCCCATCCAACTCCCTACCTGTGGCCTGAGAAAGCAGTGGAGGATGGCCCAAAGCCTTGGGACCCTGTACCTGTGTGGGAGACCTGGAGGAAGTTCCTGACTCTTGGCTTCAGATCAGTGCAGCACAGGCTGTTGCAGTTACTTGGGGAGTGAATCATCAGACGGAAGATCTTCCTCTCTATTTCTCCTCCTCTCTGTATACTTGCTTTTGCAATAAAAATAAATAAATATATTTTTATAAAACGATAGCGTTATCTCAATAAACAACACAGAGGAGCAGGTTCTCATGAAGTGTGGGATTATGACGACACTTCAGGCTGGAACACAGAAAGCAAACTGAAGAGGAGGCTGAAGGAAGCAATGAACTGAGGCTTGCTGACCCCTGCTTTATGTTCTGTTAGGTAATAACTGCTAATAGGATTTCATTCAACCTTTACTAACAACTCCATTAAACAGGGATTGTTGGGTTGAGTTTGTGGGTGTATAGATTACTCAAACCATTCACAAATCATTGTCTAATGTGGACATTAAACCTTGTCTGTAGTATCTTTCTCCATCGCCATCTTTTGCAATCAGACTAAAAATAAGTGTAGCTAACTAAAAGCATAGATGTTAGGAAAGTTTTACGTAAATGTCAAAGTTCCAGGCAACAAGTCAGTTTAAAGGAGCTGGGGGCTAAAAGCAAGGCCCAATCATGAAATTGGGGTTAGGGTGCATGACAGCTGGAATTTAGAAAAATGAGAGAAGAAATAGGAGTGGAGCCTCCCAGAGTTTGAAGAAACTGATTGATTAATAAACAGGGTGCCAAAGTCAAAAGAAGGACGCGTTCTCTGGTTCATAGGCAACCCGCACCTGACATTCTGTACTCTTTTTCTCAGAAATAAATCCCTGCAAAAACTATGAGAGTATGAAAAGGCACTTGGGAATGGAAGTTAATAAAGCAGACATCTGGGTGCTTACGTAAAAACTACTTGCGTCTCAGGTATCTGTTCCTGTCAAGGCTGCAGTCTTGGGCAGAGAGTGAGACATATAAATAAGTGTCCACATTTACCTGCAGCTTAACTCCTTTGTGTGTTTGTTTTGTATCTTGTGTATGCACTATGTCATGGATACAGATATGCTTTTGGAAATCAATGAGGCTGTCCTAGGGAGATGTGGTTGTGCTCAAAAACCAGCCGCAGGAGAAGAAAGCAGCATTGTGTAGCCAATGTAAGAATGTGATATGAAATCAGAACCATGAGGGATTCCCCTAGGAAGCCATCTGAGAAGTCCCACGTAGAAACATCAAAGAGTAGAGAAAGGTATCCATCAGAACAGGAACTGTTACAGAGAGTATGAAGGGAGTGAGATGAAGACTCCTAAGATGAACAAGCCACAGAAAAATAGACAAGGGCCCAAATGGGGAGAAAACCAAGCCAAAACAGACACTTTGAGCAGTATATGCCAGTAACAGGCCAGAGTTTATACTCCAAAAGTGAGGTAATGCCTCTGAAATTCAGGATCCCAGGCCTTGATGTAGTGAGTTTTAAGAAAAAAAGAAAAGCACGCATTTCTGATTAAAATGATCACTTATCACTACAACTAATTCATGATCCTTAATGCTATTTACAGGGAGGAAGGGCAACATTGTGAAACTGCCACTTTGAAAGCCAACATCCCATAGTGGAGCACTGGCTGAAGTGCAGACACCTTTTCTTCTGTTCCCACCCTCTACTAATATTCTTGGGAAACCAACAGAGAATGGCCCAATTCCCTGGGTTCCCTGCTCTATAAGCGGGAGACAAGGAGAGAGTTCTGAGATCCTGTCTTTAGCTGTTGTGTGCATTTTGAGAGTGAAACAGCAGTTGAAACATCTGTGTGTGTGTGTGTGTGTGTGTGTATCTTTCTTTCCTCACCCCATCACATGTCTTTCAAATAAATAAATAAATCTTCAAAAAAAAAATACTAGGGTCTCATGTGAGCACCTCAGGATAACAGACATAATTAGAAAGTGTTTCCTTGAGTGGAATCTGTTGGCCACAGGTTCAATTCCAACTGCAGCAAAACATGCCAACTCCTCATTCCAGTTCAGTAAAAGTCAACTACAAACTATATTTATTTATTTCACAACAATTTGCTATTGTATTTAACCTTCTACGATGTGAGTTTATTTGATTCAGTCATAAGATACAGAGCTCTGATAGGAGTTATTAATATCACTTATCACAAGTTACTAGCTTGCAAAATATTTGCCTCATGTTACCACATGGTTACCAAAGCTGAGTTATGAAATGCCAGGGGCTGACTCTCCAAATGCACATTACTTGTGTAAGCCATTCTGCATAAGCTTTGGAAGAGAAGTTGAGTTCTATTACAGGAAGCGGAGGAAGTTTCACAAGACAGACACTTGCCAGTTTGAACAGAGCAAATATGTGCCTTTTTCCTTTCTCATGCCCAGTGTTTTCTAAATAATTCACATGTCAACTATATACGCACATTGATATCCTTATGGGTTTTATTGGGTGGACCCAAATTCTATCATCAATGAGGACAAAGTTCTCATGAAACCTGAAAAATTGAAAAACTTCCCAGGAAGCAGCCATGTACAATAGATTGGTTTGGGGTGGTGATTGAGCTGGAAAATAGGATACCTCCTATACCCTATGTGATAAAATTTTGGAACATTCCAACTGAGAGTTTTAGTCATATTGTGAAAACCTTGAATGTCATTTGAAAAACTGGCAAAAGGCAGAATGGGAGAAAGTAGTGTTGCAGTTAGAAAGTAAGCAGAAGGCCCGGTGGCGTGGCCTAGCGGCTAAAGTCTTCGCCTTGAACACGCCGGGATTCCATATGGGCGCCGGTTCTAATCCCGGCAGCTCCACTTCCCATCCAGCTCCCTGCTTGTGGCCTGGGAAAGCAGTTGAGGACGACCCAAAGCCTTGGGACCCTGTACCCGCGTGTGGGAGACCCGGAAGAGGTTCCTGGTTCCCGGCTTCGGATCAGCACAGCACCGGCTGTTGCAGTTACTTGGGGAGTGAATCATCAGACAGAAGATCTTCCTCTCTGTCTCTCCTCCTCTCTGTATATCTGACTTTGTAATAAAAATAAATAAATCTTTAAAAAAAAAAGAAAAAAGAAAGTAAGCAGGTATAACCTGATTTTATTCACCTAGTTAGTGTGCTAAGGAGAGCAACTGGACTGTAATGAAGAAAGGAAACAAACCCTGAGCGCCTCCGACAGGTAACAAAATAATTGATGAAGCACGAGGTTAATTTACAAGATATATCCTTTAAGTTAGGTACTCTGTATTTTCCAGAAGATATAATTATCATCAGCAGCATCTTCACTTCAGCTGGATTTATCACATCACTTTATGATTTTACAGAACACAGTCACTTCCTGAAACCCTCACCCTGGACAGTTTGTGCCACAGAGATATTCGTTCTGTCAGTATGCCAGGATAGAATGACTGGGAATGTTTTAAATTCACACCTATCCCAGCTTATATTTACCAATGAACTAATAGGCTTGGCATGTCTTCATAGAAATACAATTTCAGTGACTAAAAGCATTTATTTCTGCTAATTGTGGACTTCATGAAGGAAAGAGAGCTTGAACATATGTAAAAGCTTGAGGATATATTTAAACAAATAAATGACCACAGTGGTTTGCGATGTGTTCCATTTCCGGAAGAATGCAGAAAACAACAGGCTAATTACATGAGTGCATTGGTTATAATGTAATGGAGTACTTGCCATTTAAACCATCGGGATGAATCCCAGGAAAATAGATTACAATCTTTAAATTAAAAATAACTGCAGAGGCTCTAGCCTGAAGAGTAGCTGTATTACAGTATGAATAAATGAATGCATCTATTGACAACAAAAGAAGAGGGTTTTTTTTTTTTTTTGTCTTATTCAGGTGACAATCTACTTCAAAATTATACTGCAGAGCCTGGCTGGGGAAAGGAAAGGCGGAGAGTAAAAGGAGTAAACGGCAAAGCACGGGTCTTCTGCAGGACACGCTGACGCTGTCTCTTGGAGGGATCGTAGTCTTACCACTGGCGACCTGTTTGGCAAGCAATCACACACAGCAGTACAAGTAGATCAGTTAGCTCATAAAAGTCAACATTGTATGACGTCCTGCACGTGATACTGATGGCTTGCGCAAAGTGTTGCGTAATTCTTCTAACTGTAAATACTGAAGGAAATATGGGTTTGTTTTAAAGTCAATTTTTTTTTCTTTTTAATGAAAGAAGGCTAGTCATTAGCTCAATGTGAAAGCATGTTTATATTTTCTCCAGATAAGGGATGTACGCCAGGGTGCTACACCAGTGATCTGTGTTTGTGTGAGTAACTACACAGTTTCTGTGTCTTGGGAGTCATTGATAATTTGATTTCAGATCGACTAAGAGCATATTTGACAGTCCCAATTAACTTGGTAATTGAGAATTCCCACATAACAGAGACCTCAAGAATTTTCTAAATGTACTATGTGCAGCCATGTTAATCAAACTGTCAACCCTGAATTGATGGAATCAGTGATGATATTTCCCCTGTAACTATTTGCCCCATAAATTTTCAATTCATTTATATGTATAAAATATGCTCAACAAATGACCCATTGTTAAAGTAGTTCATCAGTATTGCTATGGATAGGAAACATTAGTGGGATACATAGATAGATAATAGATAAGAGACAGATAGGTAAAAGACTCCCAAATACCCAACTTCGTAATTGCATCACTACAGGGAGTTGAAATATCAATACCTGAATTTTAGGGAGACACAAATATTTCGGTCATAGTGGCTACTCTGTTTATTTTGATGTATTTCAGGTAAAAAAAATAAAAATAAACTACAGAATCTGTTTATCAAAATGCAGTCAAGCTACAACTAATAAAGCTTTTAAAAGATCTTTTCTTTAAACAGCTATAATCATATCTTGGTTGTTAAAAAAAATCTCGAGGCAATGCTGAAAATGTACTGAGAAAGAATGTGCTATACATCAACATTGGAGTGACAGTGCTAAAACAGTTTTCAACTGGGAAGTTATGTTAACATATAATTACAAATAAGGTTGAAAATGCAAAGTAAGGCCAAATTATCAAGTCCAAATTCTTGGGGAAAATTCAGTGTCAGAGTAAAAGTAAAAAGAAAAAGGAGAAAGAAGCATAGGAATTAAAACTACAGAGAACCGGGAAGAACCTTTACAGCAGCAACCACTCATCACCAAAGATAGAGAATTTATAAATAAAAAGCTGAATGTGCCAAAAGATTGTAACAACTGGGTCTCCAAAATGACTGATGAAAGGCAGGGGGGAGACGCAGGGAGAAGAGAGAATGGGAAAGAGAAAGGAAAAGAATGAGAAGGCAAGCAAAAGCCAAGAGTGGGAACGAGGGAATTATGCTCACCACAGAAAGGCCAGTCAAAAGTGCAAGAAAACCTCAGCTTCAGAGAATGTATCAGATTATTTATTTTCAGAACCTCAGGACAAAAGCCTCAGGATAACCTCTCATGCATTCAGAAGTGGTATTTGATTTCAATCCATGGGTCAATTAAAAATGCTCACAAAAGTCAGTCAGGGACATTATTAATTCATTTTTTAGTATTTTGTGAGTGTCTGCTATGTTCCACTCACTTGTATTTGAAGTTTATTTATTTTTGTCGATTTGAGAGATGGGGAGGAGAGGAAGAGAGAGAGGAGGCAGAGACGTCCATCCTGTTGGCTTTCCTCTCCATTCAGCTCTTCATCGTGGGTGGTTAGGAACTCAGGTACTTGATATCACGTGCTGCTTTTCAGGGTGCACATTTCCAAGAAGCTCCTTAACCACTACAACAAACATCCCAGCTTCCTGTGTTCTTTGAATAACTAAATACAGATTGGATCTCAATCACTTTATTTTCATGCCATGTTTATATTTTTCTTAGCAAAATATAATGTTCGTAAAGAACATAGCACACCGCGTGGCCTAGTGGCTAAAGTCCTCGCCTTGAATGCCCCGGGATCCCATATGGGTGCCAGTTCTAATCCTGGCAGCTTCACTTCCCATCCAGCTCCCTGCTTGTGATCTGGGAAAGCAGTCGAGGACGGCCCAAAGATTTGGGACTCTGCCCGCATGGGAGACCTGGAGGAGGTTCCTGGCTCCTGGCTTTGGATTGGCGCAGCACCGGCCTTTACGCTCACTTGGGGAGTGAATCATCGGACGGAAGATCTTCCTCTCTGTCTCTCCTCCTCTCTGTATATCTGACTTTGTAATAAAATAAATAAATCTTAAAAAAAAAGAACATAATACACCTGCTTCTAATTGTTTCTATAAACAGCTTGTGCATTGGCAAATTTTGTAACTACCTGTCTCAGTTCAAATCCTGTAATATTCTGCAGGTAGTAACTTAACTTTTTTTTTTTTTGCCAATGTAGGTATCAGCAAATATTAGCATATGTGTTTGAGACCCAGTTATCAAAGGAGCTATAGAACTAGAGATCTTCAATTTCAAAGGCTTATGTTTTGTGTATGTATCTTTGTGAATTTATGCCCACACATGTAAGTATAATTTGTTTGTAACTTGACCTTTCCTATCCCTGTAGAAGGACACAGGAGACATTCCTAGACAGGTTCTTCCTATTTCCTTGCTTCAAAATTGGCTTCAGCCTAGGATTTTTGCAGGTGCTAAATAAAAACAAGACAAAGCTAAACAGATGGTCACACCGCCCTCTTCTCATCTCAGTCAGATTGATTAAAATGGTCATTCTTCCAAAACTTGCATGTCTTATGCAAATAGATCAAATATTTCTGCAAACCATATGTGCAGTATCCTAAGTTAAGTGCGAGTAGATTTATGTGAAAATTATAATCAATACCCACTCTGATAATGCACTCTCAGAGACCTCAAAAGTATTCTGTTGAGGTACTTTAATTTGCATGCAACTGTAAATTGTGGAAATTTCTACCCAAATATCTGTAATACTATTAGTCATGGGAGTATATACCATGAAGCAAACTGAAACCTAGAGAAATTAACTGTAAACTTGATATGAATAAAATGTTTATGTCATGCATTTGGCCTTACGCAAAATTTTAACATGTCTTAATCACTTAGAACTTATACTGCTTTCTAAAAATTTATCTCAATGTAGCAAAATTACTTTATTTTTAAACCTGGGTCTCTGTTGAGTAAGTGAATCTGGAGTTACCAAATGAGTTACTAATTTAGTTTTTGTTCCTAGGGATGATGTATTGCATCCACCAGCTATGCTAACGGTTTAGTGTAGAGGCAGCTGTGGAGATGTGAGCGTCAGCCCACCGCTTCTCGCTTGCATGCCTCCAGGATTACGTAGATGTACAGCCCGTGTCAGAGAGTTACCCATGTGATTATTGTGCACACCTAGGGCAGAACACTTCAACTTGACAGTTGATTTAGTCAGATTAAACTATTTCAACATTCTATATAATTTTAAATATAAGGAGCTTTGGGAGAACATGGTGAGCTCCTAATAGGCTTCCTTTTAACAACTGGAACATAAATTCCTTTAATATCTGTGAAGAGCCTATGATCTTCCACTTAAATAAAGTCCACTCTATTTGCTACTGCTTTAAATACAAAATAGAGATCAAATGAATCCTTATTTGCTCTCATCCTGTACCATTTTACAGAAGATTCATTCTTCTTTCTAAATTATATATTTCTAGAGTTTGAGATGCAGGCATATTTCTTCTCTTCCATGTCTTAGAGTCATTGCAGACTACAGAAAACCACTATTTTACTATCTATCTACCCATCCCAGGACTGAGGGGTGGGATTGGTGTTTTGACAGAAGAAAATAAGCCTGTTAGCTTCATCCTCCAAAGGAGGATACAAGAAGAAACTGACCCAAGGAGCCAGGAAGTGGGACCTGGAACCGAATCTCCTGACATCTTAAGCACAGACTTCAGACCTCTAGAGTGGAAACTTTTTTAACCAGAAGTAAGTGTTTATGGTTTAAAATCCATTAATCTACCTTGGTTATAATCATATGTTGCTGCTGCCCAAACAGATGAAGACCGTGCCCATTTCATGATGCTGATTTCTGAAGGCTGCTTGTCATTAGAGAAGTCTGAATTTCCACTCCTAGTTGCATACACTCCCCTACAACCTACATGGGTGTATGTATACGTGTGTTAGGTTTGGCAGAGCCAAAGTGACTCCACCACCATTCTCAAGCCAAGCAGACATTCCCATCCAGGAATTTTGTTGAATCATCCTAACCTTGCCTCTGAGCAGAAGACCAACATCCACCATGATGAGTGTCCATTCTAAGCATTACAAGCATGTGCAAACCAAGGACTTGCTGCCTTCTTCCATCCCCAGCCCATTGCTGTATACACTGGGTGGGCTTTTGGCTCACATGGTCACCCCACCATGTGGAGAGGTCCCAGGCCATCTCCTGCCATCAGATTTTCTCTCTCCTAATAAAATCTTTGACTGAACTAAAAGCACCCCCTCATTCTTCATCTTCTTCGACCCTGATAACACGTATGCAGATACACAAGTAACATAAGCCTACTTCATGTTAGTTTATGCATTTCAAATGCTGTTTGTAGCATGTCACTTTGTACATTGGAGTTGAAATTTTCCCAACATGATAAAATTTAAGATTAAAATATATTCCTCTTAATTTTTTCAAATGTTTTTATGATATTAACTATGTTGTTTGTGATCATCATATCTTCATATTGATTTTCCCAGAATATCACATTTTTATTGTCTGGTATAATTGCTCAGAATTAAATTTTAGTTTCTGCTAAACAGCTCTTTTTTTTTGCTCATATTGTGTTTCTGCTTTGTGTGTATGAGTCTGTTTCCATACTCTAATTTCCAATCTTTCAGAATACTGTTAGTATGTTAATAATAGATGATATACTACTCTATCTTTGCTTCTCATAAAATCTATAAAATTGGATTTTATTGAATTTGACTCAAAAACATGCGTTATTTTTATTATTTGCACTGGTTTGGTTTATATGTTCACTTGACTGTTCTAACGAATGCCAGCTATTTGACAGACACTATTTGTGTTTATGTGAGAATGATTCAGTGCAGGATTCGCATTAGAACCTCTAGACTGAAAAAAAATATCTGTCCTTCTCACTAACATGAACAGTCCTCAACCAATGCTTTGAAGTCCTGAAGAGAATGAAAACGCAGAAGTAGAACAAACCTTTATTCCTGAGTAAGCTAAGGCATTCACT
Organism: Ochotona princeps; assembly: GCF_030435755.1. Classification (NCBI taxonomy): domain Eukaryota; kingdom Metazoa; phylum Chordata; class Mammalia; order Lagomorpha; family Ochotonidae; genus Ochotona; species Ochotona princeps. The sequence continues at coordinate 63,255,361 of NC_080841.1, read as the reverse complement.
TGCTCCTGTCCTTGGCTAGAAACCCTGGCTGTAACAGGCATTTGGGAAATGAAAGAGCAGGTGGAGATATCTTTCTCTATCCCTGTACCACCTCCACCATTTTCTTCAGTCTCCCTCTCTCCCTTTCCTTTTCTCTCTCGAATGAAAATAGGGGAAAATTATCAGAAAGAATTCATAATTGTATTAATGCTTCCTATTTGTGTGTGCTTTTCCTTTCTTTTATTGGACATAATAACTTTTCTCATGTTCCCTTAAAATGCATCACTTTTACGTCAATTTCAGTACAGATAACACTACACTGCCTGTCTATGCTTTTCTTTTAACTAAAACAAGGTAATTTCTTGTATTTCTTGTATGCTATTTTGAAAGGTTAATGATAAAAATGTATTCAGATATGTACCAAACACAAGGGGTCATCAATTTTTTTTAATTTATTGTATTTCACTCTCCCGCACTAATCCCACATTCCCACAGGTAACTATCACCTTAAATTTTCTGTTTATCATTATGACACTTGTTCTTAAAGATTCCCTACAACATAGTATGTGTATGTGTCCGTAAATAATGTTTTGTTCATTTGCATGTTACTGGAGCTTACTTAAATGAAGCGCAGTTCACGTTTGAATGGCTCCAATTTTGTTTAACAGTTTATTAGCTGGTAGACATTAGCATTGGTTCCACTTTGAACTACTTTATACGATGCTGCTATGAAGCCGTGGCCAAAGTTTTGAACGGGCGTGATTTCATTCTCACTTACATCTGCCAAAGAGTGGAATTGATAGATCACACGGTTAACTCTGTTGAACATTTTCATGAACTGGCAAATTGTGCTCTAATTCAGTCATGCTTATCGCATTCACAACAGCAGGATATGGCAGCTCTAATCTCATCATGCAGAGATGGACATTTGACTTTTAAGAGGCTGCCAAACCTTCAAGTGCCTGTACCATTTCATGTCTGCACCAGGGTGTAGGTGAGCTCTGGCATTTGACCAGCATTTGGTATGTTACATCACAGCATGGCACAGGGCTTCACATGGGCAGAGAGGACAAAAGTGCTGACCCTGGGCTGTCTTTCAGTTCTTAAATCACCACTAATGCCATTATATGGGCCCCACCCTGATGACATCACCAAACCCTAATGATCCGCAAAGGCCTCACCCCTAGATGTCATTAAAGCATCAGTTTTTTTTATTGGGTTTCCAAAACAAGAACTCTTGAGGACACATTGTGATGATAGCAGATTAGTTGCCAGGTTCTGGAAAGTACCATTTTGAGTTATGCTGTCCCTCTCTAGATGACAAATGCCAGGAGGAAGTTGGAGGGTAATTATTTCTGTTATCTTCAGTTTCCATGTTGAATGCATTCCCCTTTTAAGAATGGCAGTTGAATAAATAAATGAGTACTTAGTGTGTAAACTATTTTCTTTGCTTTCTTCTTCCAGGCAATTTAAGAGTTAATACCTGATATTCAATGGTGTGTAAAAAGAACATAAAATTGTTCTTATACACAGTGTTCTGAATATAGTGCTATAAAAGCTTAAGTTGCCTCAAAAAGCTAAATAAATGGAGCTTAAATGGTCTGAGCTAGATTCCACACACAGTGAGTCAGAAATTTCCCATGACGGAACTCTGCCCTAGAAGAATATTACATAATTTGGGCTGTTTCAAAATGCCAGGGTAGCCAATTAATACATTATTGACTGACTACCTATACTCTTTCAGCCCAGTGGAACATTATGTAATTTTAAAATACAGTTTAATACATACTTCACGTACTCTGATTTTCACATTCTTTTTTTTTTTGCTTAAGAAATTTATCTCAAGTAAATGTATGCTGAAATTAATTTTATAGTAATTCCATGCTATGATTTCTTTGCATATGCACAAACAATTCTGAGGAACCAGGAAAGCTTAAAGGTAACAGAAATTATAAAAATTCTTCATGCATTCAAAGTACCCAGTAGAACATCCTGTAAGTTACAAAATTACAGTACCCCAATTACAAAACATGACATAAGAACACTTCTTCCTCCACAACTCAATTTATTTGGGAAAGATTTAGCTAGAATTTTACATTTTGTTGCTAAACTAAAGTGCTCAAGGATATATCTACATAATCTTAATTATTTATGCAGCCAGAAGTTGTATCCGGTTATACACAAAAATCCCTGTGTAATTGGATATGTATGGCTTGCCATGTAGTGTGGGTTTAATCAAACATTATGTCTATTCACAGAAATCAGGAATTTCACCTGTAACTTTTTTTAAAAGATGTATTTCTTTTACTTGAAAGAGAGAGAAGAAGACACAGACAAAGTGAGCGATCTTCTCTTCGTTGGTTTATTTTTCAAATGGCTGCAATGCCCAGAGCTGGGCCAGTCCAAAGGTAGGAATCATGAGATTCTTCCAGGTCTTCCACATGGGTGCAATGGCCCAAAGGTTTAAGCAATCCTCCACTGCTCTCCAGGCCATCAACAGGGAGCTGGGTTGATAGCAAAGCAGGTGGGCTTAGAACCTGTGCTCATATGGGATGTCTGGGTCACTGTTGAAGGGTTAGGGCGCTGTGCTATTGTGCACACTCACTTGCTACTTTTATAAAATTCTCAAAAAGAAGTGGGTTTTGTTTGTTGTGTTGTTTTGTTTTGCTTTGCTTTAGTCATATATTAGGGTTAGTTTTGGGGTTATGCATTGCAACACTACATATGATCATAATTACATGTATTATACTACATGTTTGCCTAAACAGCCATATAAGAAAGCATTTCATGTGCAGGATGTCTGCACTTCTTCACACCTTCAACTCCTCTTCATTACTCTTTTTTCTCACAATTCACTGACTGGCTTTATTCTTCTGGCTCATTTATTTTTCAGGTGTACTTTTAAATGAATCAGTGAAGTTTACAAAGGAAATGCACTTAGATTTGGCTTGCAATCACTGCATAGTTCTGATTTATTAGAAGGAAATTATATCTGTGTAATATTCCAGTTCCATTCAGGAATTTGTTTTGTCTCTCATTTACTTAATTAAAAATTCTCTGTAAATCTTGAATTTTAGTTGCATGCAAAATTATACATCACTACAAGAAAATTATTAATTCAGAGGATAAAGCAAGTGTTATGTATTCTTTGTCGCTTCTAAATCACTATTTTATGTACTCTATGGCACCATTTAAATTGTTTTTCCAAATGTTGAAATGATCTTTTATAAAAAAAATTCTCTGTGTATGGAACCACCTCATTATGCCAGCAGACAATATAGCAGAAGGCCTCATAAATTTCACAGACTAGATATTATTACAATACGATCAATAAAAGCAGCATGATAATTACTGACTAAAATAAGATAACTGCATACTAAAATTTTTATTTGCAACTAAAATTCAATAATAAAGCAAACAAGGGATTTTAGGGCCATTTTGTATCTTGTATTTCTTAAGAGTGAGTAAATAAAGAAAATTGACAGTAGATAATCTTACTTCTTAGACAATAAAATACAGAGTGGGAACTATTGCTTCAGTACAACATGATTACATTCGTTTACCTTCTTATGAGCTAAACACTCCCTGAATTTTCCTGTTACTATCCACCTGCATTAAATAAAGACGTAAGACTTTAGAGGAAAATGGCCACTGATAATTTAACATTTGCATTGAAAATATACAGCTTTATGAAAAAGTATTTATAACTGCAGGAATATTTCACTGTGATATTTTGCGGACTCCAGTCACACAGTCAGTGTTCACCATGTACCAGGTAACAAACCTACTTAAAATCCACTAAATTGGTTGTTCATTTATCTTCCAGGAAACACATGCAATATTACAGGTTTGAATTTTTGTTTTTTGCTGCTGTCCTTATTTTTTTTAAGTTATAAATTTCAGTTTGCTACTAAAATATTCAAAGAAAATAACCTGTAAAGTAATTTTCTGTTCTATGAAATTTAAAAAACTATCCATTATTGATCATATTCACATACAAAGTATACGAACCCATCATCTGTGTAGATTTTGTGACACAGTTGAAATGGCTAAAGTTGGGTGACATGGGTTCTAAACAGAATGTATTTCGCTGTAATCAATGTTTATCATTAAAAGCACACAGGTCAGTAATTTTTATTAATTAGTTAATGAAACATAAGTTCCATGTATCATTCTGTCTCTACGAAGCTCCTATCCATATAGTTTGACTATGATTATTTGGAATGAGAAATGAAGGATGGAGGTATGGCCATGGTAGCTCATCCATCATGAAAGCCTATTAAGTTTCTCTTCTCTGTTTAAAAAGTAAGAAAAACTAAGACTTGTTAAACACCTGTGAGATGCTAGGTACTGCAACAAGCACATTGCTACATGACTCCAGTCAAATTGTCTATGTATTTTATGAGCGACATGGGATTAGGAGATGCATCATGACATCACAGGTGAGAAGACGGGTCTTCTAGAGATTGGTGGGTAAGTCTACCAGGTTGTATAGCTGTCATTACAAAGCCAAAATCTGGACTTGGGAAGCAAATATGGACAAACTCTGGATATAGTGGTAGTCTTTAAAAGTGGCTTAAGAGGGCCTGGCGCGATGGCCTAGCGGCTAAAGTCCTTGCCTTGAAAGGTTCTAATCCCAGCAGCCCTGCTTCCCATCCAGCTCCCTGTTTGTGGCCTGCGAAAGCAGTTGAGGATGGCCCAAAGCCTTGGGACCCTGCACCTGCGTGGGAGTCCCAGAAGAAGCTCCTGGCTCCCAGCTTCCAATCAGTTCAGCTCTTGTTGTTGTGGCCATTTCAGGAGTGATTCAGCAGATACAGTACTTATTTTTTTTTTTTGTCTCTCCTCTCTGTAAAATCTGCCTTTCAAATTAGAAAATAAAAATGAACAAATTTTAAAAATAAGAAAACAAACTGAGAGGTGTCCAGGCATGCCTAATTAACATACATTAAAAAATTGGGTATCAGAAAGCAATGAGTAGGGATTTGACTGCTGTTTATAATCTCAAATCTTGTCGTTCAAGTGATTTTTATGCTGTCAAAAGATCAATACCTAAGTATAGAGAAATCACATTGGAACAAAGGGCTTCCTTTCTGACGCACTTATAGAACTTGAAATACTGACTTAAATATGCTCCTGGGACGAATCAGAACGGTGACTCTGGTTCTGAAGGCAACTCAACGAGGAAAGATAGGAATCCACACTGCAAAATTAACCACTCGCATGTTGGCACAATCCAAAAGAATGATTTGCATCTTGATAAAATTTATGATAAACCAATCTTGAAAACAATGAGCTCTAGAAGAGTATGAAACTACCCATATGAAAATTATGATTAAAATCATTCAAAGACCCAGCCAGTCAGTCTCTAACCAAGCAGACAGACTGTGGACAACTTAGTTCGTTCACACAGTGCACAGCAGCCACTGGAGTTTGACAAAGCTCATGCTGCCTCTTGGACATGCAGGCACACATATACAGACTGCCAAGGGTCTTCATCATCTTGCAGTTCTTCCAAGGGAACAAAGGGACTCATGAGTTTGATGGCTTTGAGTAAATCAGCTATTTGATTGGCTAAAATTCAAAAATGAAGAAGAAGGTGATGAGGAGAAAGGCCTCTATGTCTGCAATCACCTACGGAAGTAGCTGGCCAATTTCACAGGTGTTCATTTTACCGAATTATTTCAATCAGTTCAGTCAGAGACAGCAGGATATCACAGACCAGGTAGCTGGTAATGAGCAGTGATTTCTCACAGTTCTGCAGGCCTGGAAGGTCAGTGTCAAGGCACTGCTACTTGGACGGCTGATGAGGGATGGCCTTCTACCAACATCCTCACATGATGGAAGGATAAACATTTCTCTGGGGTTTCTTTCCATAAGATGCGGATCCCAATTCTGAGGGCTCCACCATCAGGGGTTAACACTCTCCCAAAAGCCACCCCCTCTCCATATACCACCATTGTCAGTTTTAGGAGTCCAATTTCTGGACCTAGAGAGAGCACAAATATCCAGTCTATTGTGCCTTTTTTTTTTTTTTCATTCAAAAATGTTGGAGGAGGAGTTACAAAAAGAAAAAAGCCTTTCCAACTAAGGATACGCTACTTGTCACTGCGATTTCCTCTTTCGTCAAACACTGAAATCAAGTTACATTCCTAAGCTGATTTTATAAGTTATCTTATCAGATAATAAAGCATATAAAAATAAAGATTTCCTGTACCTGAAAATTCTATCTGCAAGGGAAAAGGCAAGTGAAAGTTGCATGGAAGATTTCCAACATACGTATCAAGAATGAGTTAATATTCTCAAAACAGAAAGGACTCGTAATGTTTGAAAAGAAAAGAACACACATGCCCAGATAGCAATGCATGCAGAAAATAAACATGAGTCAGATCCAGAAAGTATGTTTGGTCTCCAAGTGACTATGAGCAATTCTTTAGGTTCACAATCAGGCAAGGATCTGTCACCTACACAAAGTTAATTATTAAAATAATGTATTTTAATAATTAATGTATAATAATAATCACAGAGATTTTAAAAATAAGCAAGATAGTATTGGTGGAAAATCAGATGTATACAAATTTTGCATTGACTTCTTTGCACTTATTTTCACATTTGTTAAAAAGCTTACAATAAGCTCACTTTGGAAACTTCATTGTAATGGAATATCATGAATCCAGTAAAGATTTAACCTAATTATGCTTATTGTTCACATCTGATTAATATTTCAACAATCTGGTCACAGAACAACATGCTTTACAATCCTAATTATATCTGGAAAATAAATATTTATGCATATTTAAAATATTGTTCAAAAGTAACTGGAAATGTACACACCAAATAGTTTATTACAGAGGTCCAGGTTGTGGTATAAGGGATCAAGCCCAGCTAGCACTCCATACAAGCACTAGCTTGAATCTCTGCTTTTCAGCTTCCGATCGAGCTCCCTGCTAAATTACCTAAGAAAGCATTGCAAGATGGACCAAGTACTTGGGCCCCTGCCAACTATGAGGGAGGCCAAGATGAAGGTCATGTTGAAGGGCTGGCCTATTCCCAGACACGTGCGCATTGGGGGAGTGAATCAGTAGTCAATTTCTGTTTTATCACAACTGTAAGTTTCAAAGGAACAAATAAGCCTTTTTAAAATAAATAAGTAAACAAATAACTCATTCCATAACGGTGGAGTTTATTTTATTTTAACTTTTGTATCTGTTAACCTCCTAACTAGATTATTTTGTTTGAATAAGTTATGCCATTAAGACTTTTGTATGAAAGTGAAAAAACACAACTTTTATTCATTTATCAAAAATAAATTATTCTAGAATAAAATGAAATAAAATAATAGGATTATCTGGAATGGAAAACTAATTATGATATATTGATTTTTAATAAAATGATCCCATTAAAGAATAACAACTCACACATGCGTTGAAAGAATCAGAAAGCATGTAAACAAAAAAGCAATAATTCTCATGTGCAATTATAAATTATGAGAGATGTTTATTTTCCTCTTGTTCTTATCTTCACTGTCTAATTTCTCCATAAGAATTTTGATTACTTCCTAGGAAAACACACTTTAATTGGCACCTTGGGGTTGCAGCAAAGCAAGCATCCTGGTGCAAGAATAATTAGCTATAGCCTTCTGAAAAGTAGCTTACAAAATGCTTCTGGTCTCTAAAAGTGGATGGCGTTTCATGTTGTGAATCTATTCCTGCTGATCTATCCTAAGCATGTATTCAAAATCTGATTCATGACTTCCTTGTTCTTCCAAAATTGTGTATTTGGGGAAAATGTTTAAGAACAAAAGAATGGATGAATCGATAAAAGTATACTGGTATGATAGGAAACTGTATAGTCATTAAAATTATTTGTACTTTTAAATAGCAACTCATTATTGAGCATTTGGGTTAATCCATGCATTATTTCAGGCATTTTAACATCTAAGGTTTCATTTGATCCTCTTAATTAACCTATGAGTCATCACTGTTACTGTAATTATTATTATTGTTTTCCACATTAGGGAGTTGAGGCTTCAGAAAATAATGTGGCCATTAAGCCACAACATGTCTGAAAAGAGGACTATTGCAGTTCAACTCTTCTACATTGTATTATGCTATTACATAGGTCTCTCAAAGTGATGAAATCAGAGCATACTTGGGGTGGATTTATCATTTAAATATTATCCTTATATAAGCAAAAGAAGAAATGTAGCAAAATACTTGTATATCAAGTGTGGCTTGCATGTCTTCAAGTAGTTCTCTTTATTTCGTCCGTTTTTATGCTTGTGTAAGTAATAACATGACCCTAACTGACAAAATATATGCTTCCAAAGAATTATTCATATGAGTGATATGCTTGGTACACATTAAGAAGTACTAGTATAATGAGTAATGTGACTTCATACACGCTTTGTTCTATAATAATCACACAGAATGCAAGATTAAACACATCACCTGACTTACAGCATGAAGGTCAATATATTTTTGTCCCAATTTAAAGCTCCTCCTTATGTAAATATGAACCCAGCAGTATCTGCAATAAAATAAAGATTAGAATTCATTTGTCATCCACAGGGGCAAGGTGCAGAGACTGTCATTTCACCCTTACCGATTCATTTAGAGAGTGAGGAATCGCAGCTGAAAGAGGAAGCTCACTACGATAATGCAACGTGAGTCTCTCCCAAGGTGTGTGCTTCTCACCATTCTGTCTTCAAATATATCAGGTGCTATCTTTTAAACAAGATCTCAAACACTAATAAAATTATACGCATCTATAAAAGAGAACACTCCACTACATCACCATTTCACATAGACAAAACAAGAGTCCATAAAAACTGAGTCACACCAATGTAGAAGTCCTCCGAAGAAAGGTGACTTATAAACGGAACCAGGAAACATCATGCCCGGTAAGCATGAGGTGTCAGGAGTTGTATCACAGATTGGCCATAAAATGAGACATTTAGGTGAAGATTCATATCCTGACTCTGTGGCTCACTAACTGAGTAATCTGAGACAGGTTACTCACTTCCTCGATACCTCTGCTTCCTCGTTATTTTTATTACAGGTTAACATCTCTTTCACAGAAGAGTTGTGAATAGTTCATGCAGGAATCTACAAGTCCAAAGACTGGAAATACAGTATCCAAAGTAGTCAACAAATGCATTGATCCAGTGCCAAGTCACTTCCTGAGATCCAAACAAACTTCCTGTTGTTTCAGGTAGAATTTTGTGAACACACGAAACATTACGCTTTTGTAATCAATGTTTCAGAAATCTCATTGATAGTTCTTAAATAATTTTTATTAATATAAAGAGAATACAGATTTCATAAAGTTCATGTATACAGTTTTTTATGATATATTTTAGAACCAGTGCAATAGCCTAGTGGCTAAATCCTCATCTTGCATGCGCTGAGATGACATATGGTATTGGTTTGTATCCCTGCTGCTCCACTTCCCATCCAACTCCCTGCTTGTGGCCTGGTACAGCAGGAGAGGATGACCCAATGCATTGGGACTCTGCGTTTGTGTGGGAGACCCAGAGGACACTGCTGGAGGAAGCTCCTGGCTTCAGATTGGCTCAGCTCTGGCTATAGAAGCCACTTGGAGAGTGAACCAGCAGATGGAAGATCTTTCTGTTTTTCCTTCTCTCTGTAAATCTGCCTTTCCAATATGTTCTCCAGCCTGTAGCACCAGACTGTGGGAATACCTGCTTCCACCCCTGCCCAGTTGACCTCTATTCATTTTGCCTCATTCTTTCTATTTCTCTACGTCTCTTTTGTTTCTCCTAACATGTTTAAACACAATTGGTTCAAGTTCTGTCTCATCCTTCAAATTTTTTGGTCACTTTTGTGACTATCCTTGTTTCCTTTTATAGAACTCCTCCACGTACAGCCTAGAACAAAGATTGTAACAGTGACAATAAGAAAAATTTCAGCAGATAGAAATATGAATCCTAGAATTTAATAGCATTTATGAGCTATGACAAACAGAGTTTCAAATCTTTGCTTCTAATGACCATTTTTGCCATTGATTTGTGCTACATGGTGGTGATTCAGACACTGAGCAAACTTCCATGTGAATTTCTAGGGGGAAGCAAAACACACAAAGCAGCATTGTGCCTCATCTCCCCTGACAATGCTTTATCTCACACAAGATCCAATTCAGATCTTCAAGAAAACACATTAGCTGTGAGGCAGGAATACAAACTGGCAAGAAAAGGGTGTGTAAGAAATGAACTCTGAGTTGGTTAGTCATTCCTTTGGAATCAACTCATTTGACCAAATGTATAGTACAAGCAGTATTGGTATTAGGGGCTCAGCATCCTGCCCAAACAGTTTTATATTTTACTGTGATGAATACAATTAGTTCAAACTCACACAATATAATTTTTAATTGCATAACTTGCGTAGTGGTTCCAATAATTGAGACCTTAATAAAAAAAGTCATAGTATAGAATTATCTGCTATATATCATCCCATGCAATCTACTGCTAAATTCTGTTTCCTAATTATCTCACAAGTTTTACTAGTATTGTTCACTTTACTAAATTGTGTGCTATTTCCAATTCTTACGTGTTCTTATTCCATATTTCCCAAGAGCATATCTGCATGCAAAATGTATATTAAGCATTCAGAAAATATCTGTTTACTAAATCTACTGTGCAAGTTGAGGCCCATCTCCATCAAGAGCTGTTTCTTTTGTGTTCATCATATTGAGCTTTTCATGAAAGAATTTTAAAGCCAAAACCATAAGAAAACATTTCCCAACATATGAAGCAATTTGAAGGTCATAAAATAAATTTAGGAGAATCTCAGAATTCACAGCCTCATTCATGTACTACCAAAGAGTAAGATTTCAAACAGAAATTAAAAAAAAAAAAAGGAAGACTGAGACAAAGGGCATGGAGTTGAGAGGAGACGGAAAGAAAAGAAAGAAAAGGGAGACAGAAGGAAGGTCAAATGAGTAACAAAAATAAAGTAGAATGATAAAAAACATTTTTAGCTTTCTGTTTCAGTAGATAATGAATGCTTGGGAGTAAGAGAGCAGAAAAAGTTGGAATGGAGGAAGAAAAACAGCTGAGCATATTAAAAGAATGAAACATGTGGAAATGGCTTGGAAGCGGGCCAGGGAGGGAGGAAGAGGCTGTAAAGAGATTCAGACATTCTTTAATAGGCAAATGGCAGGAGGGTGGAACTGCAGCAGCAGCTATCGCCCGCATCTGTCTCAAAGGCTTTGGCGCAGAGTGGGAGGACAGAACAAGCAACCAACAATGGATGTGGAAAAACGTATACCTTCCTATGGTAAGAAAAATCTAGAAACATTCAGTAACACTGTCACTCACTTGTGTAGACAAAATGAACCTACCAAGCTGCTCTCTCCAATATCTCTGAAGATACTAATTCTGTCCCTTTTCCCTTCTCTGAGCCTCCTCTTCCAAGTAATCATACAATCTTTTTCAAAGTGCTCTTGCAGTGTCTCCTAATTCGTTTGACTCTTTTCTTCCCTCATTTCATATTATAGTTCATATCTGCCTTTTTCCCAATTATTCAGAATAGTCACCTCTGAACTCCCTCCCTGTCTTTATCATGCTCCAAAGAGAAATTCTCTCCTCTACTACCAGAGTATCATTCTATTTTGCTTTTCTTTTTAATAATTAATTTATTTGAAAGAGAGAATCTTCCATCCTGTAATTAACTTCCTAAATAGCCAAAATTCCCAGGGACTGATCGAGATTGATAGTATCAACCAGGAACTCCCATACAGGTCTCACACACAGGTGGCAGAGGCCCAATTATTTGGGCTTTCACACATTGCCTTTTTGGGCACGTTAGCAGGAAATTTATTGGAAGCAGAGTAGGTGACTCTCAAATCATCCCTCTAGTATTGGATCTAGTTTTGCAAGCAGCAGCTTAACCCACGGCATCACAAGTCTAGTACCTAGATTATCTTTCTCTCGGTTTGATTGTGCACATCTTCGCTAAAACATCCCAAGATCTCTCATGATTTTCAAGATGAAACGCACATTGCCTAGCAAGCCTCTGCTGCTCTCTCTCCACTTCTCATCACTAACCTCTCATCCTAGTTGTGGTGCTTAAATACAACAGCCTTCTGACATCAAGAGATTTAAAAAAAAAACAAAACTTGTTTACTTGAAAAAGGAGAGACAGAGAGAAAGCATTTATATCTTCTAGTCCACTTCCCAAATACTTGCAGAGAGGCAAAACCGAGGGCTGAACCCGAAGTGCCAGACTGATGGCCTCAGTTATTGAGACCTCATGATGGCCTCGTGGTTCTGTATTAGAAGTTGGATTCCGGAAGTGTGATCCAGGTATTGAACTCAGACACATGGATAGAGGATGCTTCACATAAGCGAAATAGGATGTTTCACTTAAGCGAAAAGATTCTTCCCATTTATAGGCCCCTTTCAATAATACATTAACTTAAAGAGAGAAAGATGAATTACCAACTTTATCATCTCCCAGATTCTTAGCTGTCCCTGTTTCCAGCTTGAAATAAATCAACCATCCCGTTGGCTTTCCAACTCAGTATTCATGTAACAGAGATAGTGTCAATTCTAGTTGAACTGGATTCAGTATAATTTTTCTTGTCTGTTTCTCTGATCGATTGTCCTCCTTTCCCAACACCGAATAAAATTTTCTTCAAGATAAGAAATACACTCGATTCTGCTATTGTAATTCATGCCTATTCCAGTGAATGACATATGTGCTGATCTCAGTAAAGGCTTTCTGAGTGAACACATTAATGACTGATGAATAAATGAGAATACTTTATGTAACATAAGACAGAAGCAGAAAGGTTCTAAATTTTTAGGGGAAGACTAATGCTGGTTACATGATGTCAACAGAAGAATGAAAGTTTGGTAGAAAGAATCTAAAGCCAAGATTTATTTGTGCTGCTCTGATGCCTTAGAAGAAATTAATATAATCATTTGCCCAGGATTGCTGTTCTAACAGATCAAAATATCTGCAATAGATGGAGGACTAGTGGGACATCTACATTTATCACCAACAAATCAGAAATAAATAAAATAGGGCCCTGCGTAATAGCGTAGTGGGTAAGGTCCTCGTCTTGCACGCCCGGGATCCCATAAGGGCACTGGTTCTAGTCCCGGCAACCCTGCTTCCCATTCAGCTCCCTGCCTGTGGCCTGGGAAAGCAGTCAAGAATGGTCCAAAGCCTTGGGACCCTGCACCCACGTGCGAGACACAGAAGAAGCTCCTGGTTCCTGGCTCCTGGCTCCTGGCTTCAAATAAGCTCAGCTCCAGCTGTGGCGGCCACTTGGGGAGTGAATCATTGGATGGAAGATCTTCCCCTCTGTCTCTCCTCCTCTCTGTATATCTGATTTTCCAATAAAAATAAATAAATCTTTAAAAAATACATCCATACATACATAAATTAAATAACATCTTAGTGTAAGTCTGTAAAAAAGGAATAAAATAGCTAAATTTGATAAATAATGTTTCAGAATAATGGTCATTGATTTGAATGCTTCTTTTTGTTGTATTTTGCATTCTATCATACTAACACAATCCTTACTTGACTTATTTTTAGTGATTATTATTTAGCCTGAATATTTTAGTAACTCCTTTTATCCTTTGTTGGGTAAAATTCATAAGGAAGGGGCTGGTAAAGCCACTGCCTGCCACTCTGGCATGTGCTATGTGCACCAGTTCAAATACCAGCTGCTCTGCTTCTAATCCAGCTCCCTGCCAATGTGCTGAAGAAAGCAGCAGAAGCTGTTCCAAGTACTTATTCCCCTGGACTCATATGGAAGTCTTGAATAAAATCTTCTGGTTTCAGCCTGGCCCAGCTCTAGTCACTACAGTTATTTAAAAATTGGAAGCTCTCTCTCTCTCTCTCTCTCTCTCTCTCTCTCTCTCTCTCTCTGTAACTCTTCCTTTCAAATAAAAAATAACTTTTTTTCAAAAGAAACACAAGCAAATGTCTAAATGTAATTCTTTGAAATTTGGCTTGCTTGGTGTTTGCGGGTGGGGGCCATTCAAGTCTAACGTTTTATGTTTCTTAGATTTGAAAAGTACTCTTTTTTTTCAGTTGCAATTGTTTTATTTTATTTTTTGTCACTTAGCTATTTTGTTTTTATTTTTAATTTTTTTTAATTAATTACATTGTATTATGTGACATAGTTTCATAGGTACTGGGATTCCCCCCCACCCCTCTCCAAAACCTCCCCCCATGGTGGATTCTTCCACCTTGTTGCATAACCACAGTTCAAGTTCAGTTGAGATTCCCTCTTTGCAAGCATATACCAGACATAGAGTCCAGCATCTTATTGTCCAGTCAAGTTCAACGGCTTCTTAGTTACTCTTATTTTATTTTATTATTTTACTTTATTTTGTTTTATTTTATTCTGTTTTCACTTGGTGAAACTCCTGTTATCTTTGTTTTTGTTTCTGAGTGTTTTTTTGCTTTATGTTTTTTTTTCTAAAATTGTTACCTGTGCATTTTACTTTTATTATCATTTTGTGTGTAAAAATAGGAAGGTAGTTTATAATTTACAATCCCATCACCAATATCAGAGCTATGTGCTATGGGAGGATAAAGAAAGTCAAAGAAAAACAACCTGGAATAGCATCTTTAGCAATAATACTGGCTGAATTAACTATGTGCTGAGCTGACTGATGCAGAAGCTACAATGTAGGAAGAACTATGCAAAGACGCAGAAATGCTTTATTGACTAGAATTCACTAGTTCTACACCTGGTATTGCTGATCGGTGATGAATACGACGTTGTCCTTGACTTTGAGGACTGAAAGTTGGATATGTATTTTATTCTACCACCCTTAGCCATTTTTAAAACTGTTCCATGCTTTGAATAAACTATTCATCGGAATATGGTGTGGAAACACTTTTGTTCTATTCCTAAAATTGTGCAATTGCTAGCCACTTCCACACGTCCCTGGAGTATAACCAACCAGTCTACAGCACTTTTCTGTCCTGGTCTGGATAGGCAGCAGAACATAGTTCAAGTGTTAAAGAGCCTACCATCCATATTGAAAACCAAGATGGAGTTCCTGGTTCCTGGATTGAGCCTGACCAAGATCTGCAGCTAACTAGGAAGTGAATCAGCAGATGGGTGTTCTCTCTCTCTCTCTCTCTCTCACACTCTCTCCTTATACACATTCTAACACTGATACTCAGCATAAGAAAAATGCCTCAAGACACCATTCGCAACAGAAGGGAATAAAAATCTAGGGCCTAACATGAAAATATTAATTTTAGATGCATAACAGCAATTAGAAATGTCTAATGCCCTCAACATGACAATGATAAACTAAATTAATTTACAGTTACTGATCTGAACGAATATTTATGGTACTTTGTAAGAAAAAAAAAAAAGAACAGGTTTAAAACAGAACACAAAATACAGTTCTATCGTAGGAGCCAGCATTGTGGCATAGTGGATAAAGTCATCTCCTGCAATGCCAACATTTCAAATGGGTGCCAGTTTGTGCCCTGGCTGTTCTTTTGATCTAGCTCCCTCCAAGGGCAGGGGGATTGCAATGAAAGATGACCCAAGTGCCTTCCATGTGGGGAATCTGGAAGGAGCTTTTGGCTTTCGCTGGCCCAGTGTTGTCCCTTGGCACGTTTGGGAAATAAACCAGATGGAACATCTCTGTCTTCCTTTCTCCCTCTACTCCCTCCTGCTGTCTCTGTAACTTTAACACTCAAAATAATCAAAAATATTTAAAAGTTTTATTCTGTATGATTTTAAGGAAGAGAATGGAGTAGAACTTGATCTGTAAATGTGGCTAATATAAGATAGCGAACTCTTATTGTTTACTTATACAGCTTAGTATTCAAGCACAAGATACATTTTTATATTCACCCTGTAGGGGAGATACCAAAATTATGAAAGTAGTCTTCCCAAGGAAAGGCTTACCTGCTGTACTTCAGCTGTGCTGGCCCCGGCGATTTGCCCAAGTGTGGAAAATTCAACAGCACGATTTGTGATAGTGGGACAGTCCTTCAGGTTCTTCTGCAAAAAATAAAGACATATTTATATATGCACAAATAAAGATATAAATACACATTTGCATTTGTAGCAAAACTAAACAAAAGTGTTTCAAAGTGCTTGTATTTTGCAAAGAAATACAGAAGCAGTGGACTGTGTGCCACAGCCCTGGAGTCTGTATGCCCATGTTTCACTTTCACTTCTGCACCAACAAACTGAAGGGAATCTGCACATTATCTGATTCTGCCTTCTACTCCTGAAAGTGAAGAGGTTGTTAAACTCACTAAAAGCTGCATAATTTGATTGGCCAATAGTTTAAACCAATGCATTCATTTATGTATACACACTGTCAAACCTTCATATGCATCCTTAAAAGCAGAACCAAGAAAATGAAGTCTTTCTGTCAGTTGATAGCACTACCAGAGGCTTCTGGTGAAACCATGCATTTGTTGTATGCCCAGTGCTGGCAGAACACTTGGCCTGTGTATTGCACAATCCAGAGGAGTCCAAACCAATTATAATGTAAGGCTGTCACTGTTAAGCTAAAATAAGTAGACATATATGAAGATTGGGGCAGATGCCTAGTTTTTACTAGTTTTTACTAGGGAAACAACTTTGAAAGACTATGAACAAAATTTGCAGTAAAAATAATAGCTGGTCTTTTTTTCTCATCACCTGGGCACCCACTGGTATAGTGATAGCACCTGTTTCCATGAATAGAAAAGTGCAGTTATGCTCAAGGGTACACAAAGCCTTTTGAGATTCAGGCAAAATGCAGAAGCCAGAATCATCATGGCAGGAAGGCGATTTGACCTGGGAAGGTGTGGATAAGGAGAGCAGTTTCCCTTCCATAGGAAACAGGTGAGTGTTGGCAGAACTGAGGCACAGGGAAGCAGAGGGAAGCAGGCAAGAGAACTGAGTGTGTGTGTGTGTGTGTGTGTGTGTGTGTGTGTGTGTGTGTGTGTGTGTGTTTCTCAAGCTGGAGGCTGCTGAGTTGAAAGCGACATCCAGGGAAGCTTAGCCTGGCTAGGGCGTGTAAGATAGGAGATGGAATGTGGAGAGTGTTGGCCAAAGACTCAGCCAAGAGGCCACTGCGGTAATGCAGACATGAATGAGGCTGTAATTTCAAACAAGAAGATGTACAGAAAATGATTTGATTATGTCTCTGAATTAAAGAGAAGGGAGGAGGGACTGCAGCTGCTGAAGTTGTGGTTCCTATCTCAGCAGCTTGTACCCGAGTGCATCTACCTGAGGGCATCTCCACCCAGAATGCATGCAGAGGAGGCTCTTGCGGTGGTGCAGGGGGTCAAGCCACTACCTGCAATGCTGGCATCTCATAAGGGTTGCCAGTCCCTGTCCGAGCTGGTCCACTTTCAAGTCCAGGTCCATGCTATGTGCCCGGCAGAGGCCGGCCCCTGACACTCACATTAGAGACCTGCATGACACTGCTGGCTTTGGTCAAGCCTGACTCTGGCTGCTGCGGCAATCAGGGGAAATGAATGCCCCTGAGCATGAAAAGCTCTGTTTCTGTGTTTCCCTCTGTGTGTGTGTGTATGTGTGGGAAGTTTAGGAAAAGGCCCAGGCTTTCAGAGAACGAGCAGTTCCAATATTCCTTAATATGCCATCTCTGACGGTTGGCATGGCTCTTTACTCTTGAAATTATGGCAGAAAGAAAAGAACGGACTGCGAAGGAGGAAGGAAGCGAATTCTCATCATATAGGTATGTGAATTTAATCTAGTTTCATTTTCAGAAATGATGCATCAACAGTATTAACTCAAAGCTCTTTCACACCGAAGAGATGGAGTTCAAAACAAGAGACAGAGTCGATCAGTGAACTCTTTAAGTACAAATAACACATGCACCTAGCAGCAATAAAAATAAGGTCTTTTCCTGGGTATTGTTTCGTGGGACAGGGTTACCGTTTCAAAATCCATGTGCCTTGTTATTAGCAAAATGTTCTACACTTACACCCTAGTAAATATTTTTACAAGATAATATTTAATGATAAAAGTATTTTGCTCACTAAGCCGCTCCCTGTCAACAACTGGAAGTTGACCTCTAACTTGCCTAAAGCTGAACAAACAGTAGTGGGGGGATATTTGTGTCTGTCACTTTTAAAACTCCATCCTTTAACAATCTGCTATGAAAGACAGTTTCCTTTATTTAAAAAAAAAGAAAGCCACTGCTTCTTTTTAATGATTATTATTTTGTGTGAATTTTCCTTTCAGCAATTCTCCTAAAGTTAGCAGAGAGCTGAGTCTCTCTTCTAGAAATCCAAAGAATCTGTGTGAATTCATTGAATGCCATTTATAACAACTCCTCACCCATCCGTGCTGCTGCTGTCCACAGAAGCACATCTTTGAAGAAGAGGTTCATAACCACAGAAGCTATGCCAGGCCTTCACAGAAAACGTGCATTGGGAACCTTTTCTTCAGTACGTCATCTACTGTCTTGCCTCCAAAAACCTCTATGGAAGTAATATGACATGGGAAAATGCCAGCTCTCTGTTACAGATGGGCACACTGTTCCGCTGTCCCAGCAGCGTTAACCCGGGAGACTGCAAACCACGGGCACCATCACAGCTTTGCCACAATGTTACTGAAATTCCTTTGTCTCCTCCAGGCGTCAGGTTATTTTTTATTAAACAAAAGAAGTTTACCATGATGCTCCTAGGGCACTCTGATTTCCTGAAATATTTTCTGGTAGAAATTTTTCAAAGATCTTACTGTTGTAGAAACTTTTAATGGAGAACATGAAGATTCGCTATAAAATATAATAGGCTGTGTGTTGGCATCTATCATCCATATTAGAAAAATATATATATAAGGGATATAACCCAGCACAAGTATGTTTCTGATTTGGTGAAGGTTGTGTAGGTTCTATTGTCTTTAGCTGTGTGTGTTTCTCTCTGTGTATGTGTGTGTGTGTGTGTTTGCTGGAGAAAGAACTGGTGAGATCCCTGTGGTGTGGCTGCGAGAGGGAGGGTGGCTGTTCTGAACGGGAGCATTTGTTTACCTAAGCCTTGTGTGGCACTCATGTAACCTGACTCAACCCAGAAGCGTCAGAGCAAGGGAGCAGTTGTGGTCTGTTTTATTCTATTTATGGGGATCTGGGCTGTAAAGGTGGATGTGCATTCAAGTCCATATGCTATGGAGAAATAAGATGTTCCAAAAGTGTCTCTCTGGCTATTTTTAAAGTCACAGCTAATAATTTAGCGGCTGACACTCTGGGGCTTGCCTGGATCTAAAAATACTTGCTCTCCTGAGCTCTCCGACATTGGTCAGGGAACTGGGCTGGGAGCAGTGGGAAGCCACAGCTAATAAAATCTGAACCATCAAGAAATCCAGCACAAAATCAAATTCAGTGACTCAAAATTTAATTTTAAATGATGAATTTGACAGGTGATTCCCCACTAATTAAATTTGTAAAGGTATTTTAAGGAAACAAATAAAATGATAGTCAACCTGACACAATCCTTGGAGTATAGCACTGAGTCTAAAATTGTATTCCATCACCTCTTTAGCAGCAGTTTAGCGACATCAGAGAGATGATTCCAGCAAATGGCCCACTTAGAGCTGACAGCTGACCCTCAGGCTCAGCTGGTGAGTGCCTTGATGGGGTCAGGGCCTTGGACACCAGGGGAGGGGGTGGGGGACCTGCTCCACTGTTGGTCTTTAGATTAGGCTTTTCCCAGGCTTGGGTGCTCAGCACTTTACACAAATTGAATTCATGTTCAAGGAAACAAAAAGGCTGATCTTTCTTTACTCTCAATACAAATCATAGATTGCTTGTCCCTCTCTGAGCCTGAAAACAGTGGCATTCAAGTATTCTTGCCTGCTGATACTTACATATAACAAAGAACTGAAATTTATTTGTATGTTAGGGCTATATTTTTAAGGCATGTTTGGTTATGTATGTATGTATGCCGAGCATTTCCAAGAGCTATTTAAATGTTGGAAAAGGTATTTGAAATTGGACCTTCTGTCATTTTTCTAATTTGGCTTCCTTCTAACCATTTTTTATTCATGTATTTTTACTTCTCTAAGCATTACTTGGTCATGGCTGTTTTCTAACTAGCTAGCTATATATCTATATCATCTATCTATCATTATCTGTCTATTATCACCTATCATCATCATCATCATCTGTCATGAGATGGAAAAAGTAAGTATTCCAGTATACAGCATCTTTATTGCCCTATTTTAAATGCAAGAGCATTTAACCTAAACATACAGCGATCGTCTCATGCCTTAGGCAACGTATTAAAATGGAAGGAGGCACAGAGCAAAAGCACGTGGATGGTTTGATTGACAGAACAAGATTGCCTATATTCCTGACCACAAACAGTGGTGTCTCCCATGCTCTGTTATTTTCTGATGTCAAACATAGTTCAGACTCTAGATAAATAGAGAACACATCTGAATAAAGGACATGGTTTCTGATAAAACAAGTACATCCTTCCCTCCCGCCAATAGGACCACCCATCCATAGTGAGCGATGCATCAGAGGCCCCTACCTCCTGCCGGGACTCCAGGCCCCCTGACAGGATGGGCTCTTTCTCCCATTCCTTCAAGGATGAGTGGAGACATAGGCTTGGGTTGCATGTTTTCTCAGGCCAGTGAAGTTTAATTCCCGGAGTTGGGTTTCTTTCAACATCTGATCTGTCATGAAAGGCTTTCAGACGGGAAATGTGTGGGTTCTGATGCTGCCCTGAACATTCTAGCTTAGTTTCATTGAAATGGAGCAAAATGACAAGGCACACTGGATTTCTATTATCAAATTATTTTACATCAAAGAATATGATTCCAATTTGCTTCATTTTTGCAAAATTCTAAAATAGACTAATATTGAATTCAAGTCAGCCACAAATACTTTATTAGATCTTTTTTCAGGCTATGAACATCCCGTTTTACCTTTGTAAAACAACAGATAACTTACTAGGAAAAATATGAATACACAAGGATACTTTGAAAAGTTTGCGGAAAAAATAGAATTGAGAGATGTTTATTTCGGTGCAAAACTTTCTGATATCCATGCATTGTTTATAGTATGTGCTTTTTCTCTTTAAAAAGATATATTTTTATTTGAAAAGCAGATTTACAAAGAGAAGGAGAGAGAGGGGGAGAGAGAGAGAGAAAGAGAGACTTCCATCAGCTGGTTTACTTTCCAAATGGCTATGAAATTATATCTGGGGCTATCTGAAGCCAGGAGCCAGAATCTTCTTCCAGGTCAGCCATGGGTGCAGAGGCCCAAGGATTTGAGGCATCCTCTGTTGCTTTCCCAGGCCACAAGCAAGGAGCTGAATCAGAAGCAGAGCAGCTGAAATGCAAACTGTCACCTATACAGGAAAATAGCAGCATAGGTAGAAGCTTAACCTACCGTACCATAGCACCAGCCACCAGCATAAGTGATTTTCAAGGAATTTCTGAAGACTCCTTTTACTTGGATTTCAAGACTCTTTAATATTGTGTATCATTTTCTTTTTATGAATTTATTAGTAGTAGTAATAGTAGTACTGTCTGTAGTATACTTTTGTAGGTTTAGGGATACTCCCTTCACCACTCCTCCCTCCATCCCTGCTTTTTCCCTACTCCACCATTTTCCCCATATTATTACAGTAGCAGTCACAAGATGAACATTCCCAGAGTTGGGTTTCTTTCAACATCTGATCTCAGTCATGGCATTGTAGGTATTGGCAATGGTGGAAAATCTAGCATTATCTTTGTCAAAGTATATTTTCAATCTTCATTGGAAATCCTCCTTTTGTTCAGGAGGAGAGATGCATGCTGCAATATATCTTTGCTTCCTGACATGCTAGTCTCCATTATATAGTTCATCTATGTGAATATAAACATATAGATATTGACCTATGGACCTATTTGATTTGTATTCTGCATCAATTTTGCCATATACCAGAGAGGAAATGTGATTATTTATCCTTCTGGGATTGACTTATTTCACTTAGTGTAATGGGGACCATTTGGTTGCAAATGGTAGAATTTCACTTTTTCTTAAATTGCTGTGCATTTCATAGAAGAGATGTTCCAATGTGTCTTTATCCATTCCTCTCTCAACAGTCATCTGGGTTGTTTCCTTATCTTTATTATTGTGGATTGTAATGCTATACATATAGGGTTGCAAGTTACTTTCACATATACAGATTTCATTTCTTTTGGATGTATTCCCAGGAATGGGATTGCTGGATCATAGTGTAGATCAATTTTCACTTCTCTTAGCACTTTCTATAATGACCTCCATTGTGGCTGCACTAGTCTACACTCCCACCAACAGTGGAATAGGTACCTTTTTCTTCACATCCTTGCCAGCAGGTGCTGTTAGTAGATGTCCTCGTGTAGGTAGTTCTAACTGGAGTTAAATGGAACCTCACTGTGGTTTGTATTTGTATTTCCCTAATAGCTAGGGAGCCTGAGCATTTCTTTCTAAATGTATCAGCCATTTGGATTTGATCTTTTGAAAAATGCCTGCTCATTTTCTTTGCCTATTTCTTCACTAATTTGTTAGTTTTGCTGTTGTGTGTCTGAAGCTTTTTGTAAACCCTGGATATTAATCCCCTGTCTGTTGCATAGTGTACAAAGATCTC
Source organism: Ochotona princeps (assembly GCF_030435755.1). Taxonomy (NCBI): domain Eukaryota; kingdom Metazoa; phylum Chordata; class Mammalia; order Lagomorpha; family Ochotonidae; genus Ochotona; species Ochotona princeps. The sequence goes on along the minus strand of NC_080841.1, from coordinate 63,232,793 downwards.
CCATTCTATTGATTGCTGTTTCGTTTTGTTTATCATTTCTTTTGCTATACAGAAGTTTCTTAGTTTAATGTGGTCCCATTTGTTTATTTTGGTGTTGATTGCCTATGCTTTTGGTGACTTTTCTATGAAGTCTTTACCAATGTCTACAACTTGCAGCGTGCTTCCTATGTTTTCCTCTAACACTTTGATGTTTCTAGGTGCAGCATTACATCCTTGATCCATTTAGGGCTTATTTTTGTGTAAGGGGAGAGGTGGGGGTTTGTGTTTTACACTATTGAAAGCTGCTATCAATTGTACCAATAGTATTTGTTCTTTTGGTCTCTATTTGGTTTATTTCCTCTGTTATTTTGATTTTTCTTCAGTTGATCTTGGTATCATTTTGCTGTTGTTTCTCTAGCTCTTTCAGATATATGGTTAGCTCATTTACCTGGTAGCTTTCTTGTTTCCTAACATGGATGCAATTGCAATAAATTTGCCTGTAACACTGCCTTGGTAGCATCCCATATGTGTTGATACATTGCATTGAAATCTTCATTGGTTTCAAGTAATGTTTTTAAAATTTTGTCTTTGTTTTCTTCTCTAATTTGTTGGGCATTCAGCTGCTTTCTCTCCACTCATGACTACACCTTCTACCCTGATTGGCCATTTTTCTTCCCTGCAATTTATTTTCAAATAATAAAGGTAGCATATGTATGTGGAAAGCCGCAGCTAGGCTAGCTGCTGCTGGCCACAACCACTGGCTCAGGACTGTAGTCAGTAGGTGGCTCCTCAGAACCATAAGAAGGTCATCATGCTGCCCTCCAGCACCACCTCTTGTGCCAAACTCTTTCTATGAAACCAACATCACCTTAATATCAAAGCTGGATACACACAAACAAAGAAAACTACAGACCAGTATCCCTGCTGAATCTAAATGAAACAATCCCCAACAAAACACTAGCCAACAGAATACATCCATACATCAGACATCCAATTCACCTGGACCAGGGGGAATGTATTCCTACCATGCAGGCATGATTTAACATATGCAAGTCAATGTGTGTGACATACCACATCAACAAAATGAAAACTAAAAACCATATGGTAGTCTCAATAGATGCAGAGAAGGCATTTGACAAAATGCAACACCGCTTCATTCTAAAAACCCTAAGCAAGATAGGCAAGAAGGAACATTCTATAACACAATCAAAGTAATATGTGAAAAAACCCAATTCCAATATCATACTGAATGGGGAAAGACTGGAAGCTTTTCCACTAAGATCTTGAAACCAGACAATGTCCACTTTCATAACTGCTACTCAACATAGTATTGGTAGGCACCACTAGAACTATTAGGCAAGAAAAAGAAATTAAAGGGATTCATATAGGAAAGGAGGAAGTCAAATTATCTCTGCATGCAGATGTCATGATTGTTTACACAGGAGAACCAAAAAAAAAAAAAACTCAATTGTTGAGACTATTGGAACTCATAGGAGAGTTTGGCAGGATTGCAAGTTACAAAATCAATAAACATAAATCAACAACTAATGTGCACAAACAACTCCATGACTGAGAAAGAACTTGTAAGTATAGTCCCCATAAAATAGCATAAAATAGCATAGGAGAAACTTAAATACCTTGGAATAAACCTACCAAAAATGTGGAAAGCTCTGTGGTGAAAATCACAAAACATTAAAAAAAAACAGAAGATGTTAAAACACGGAAAAATATTCTATGTTCCTGGATTGGTAGAATCAACATAATCAAAATTTCCATGTTGCTGTAATCAGCAATTCATAGTCAGTGTGATCCTAATTAAATTCCCAACATTCCTCTTAGAAACAGAAATTATTTCTTAATATGTCTGTGAATTTTTGAAAACCAGAGTTAATAGAGAGAAGGAGAAACTGAGAGATCTTCCTTCCATTTGTGGTTCACTCCCCACAAATGGCTGCAAAACCCAGTGCTGAGAGGAGCTGGCCCAGAAGTCAGGAGCTTCATCCTGGTCTCCCACATGGATGGTGGAGGCCCAAGCACTCTGACCATCTTCACTTGCCTTCTCAGGCACATGAACAGGCAGCTAGATAGGAAGCGGAAGCATAGCCATGGCTGGAAACAACACCCTGATACAAGATGCCACCTAGAGTTTCAGGTGATGGCATTACTTTCTGTGTTGCTACACTGCTCCTGGATTTTGAAAAGTTTCTATTTCCAAAATAAATTAACTTTTAGCTCTACTTTTCAAAATCTTCACTGAGAAAGAGTCAGAAATTTACCCACAAAAAATGTACAGCATAAGACAGACTTCTGGGGCTAAACCTCTGCACTGTGGCTCTGCACTATACAGAAAAAACAGCTGCAAGTGAAGGGCAAATTGTGGCAATAGGAGGATAGGTGCTTGCAAGAAGTTCCTTTTTAACACCAAGGGCTTTGGCAAGGATCAGAGGAGCTGAGCTCCCTGCTGGTTCTGAGTGATACATTGGGACAGTATGTGCTCTGAATCCTTGTAGAGTGGAATCAAGTGTCTAGCACCCCATAGCAGCAGAGCTCATGTTTAAGTATCCCCATATGTACTTTTATACTATGCTCACATCATGAATTCAGCAGCTCACGGCACCGTTGGGTCTATGTGATAAAAACCACTTTGAGGACTTGAGGAAACCATATTCTATGAAAGTCCGTTTCTTGTGAACATTTCCTTTCCAGGTATTTATTCCAAAAGAAGTAACACAGGCTAGAGCCCAGGGATGATTGGCAGGCTACAGATAATGTGCTGGCTCTTTCTCTCTCCCCCTAAGGAGAAGAAGAAAAGAAATTGAATCAAAGAGAAGTTGGAAAACTTAGTACAAAAGGTCATGCCACAGGATCAGCTTCTGTTTAAGGCAGACCTTTGATGGGCAGGATCCTGAGCAATACAAAGCAGATATCTGGCTGCAACCTAAGGGAAAGTTGAAGCATCTCTTACACAGTCTCAGAGAAGAGGAAAGAAAAATGCTTTTGATTGGAGATGATTGTGCAGGTCAAATCCTGGTGGGGAGTGAAGACAGATGCGCACAGTCTGATTTCCTTTAATCCAATAAGGAGCTATTGGAATACTTGCTGCTAACACATTTTAGATTTCAAACAAAGGCATAAGACCTCAGGATTAAAACCCCCCTACAACATATAAAGTTGTGGTTTTCATATGCGGTTGATTTTGCTCTCCTGTCCCCACCTCAAAAGGTGCCATTTGGCAATATCTAGAGCTAATTTTGTTGACAGAGGTTGGATGGAACATCACTAGAATCTGGTGGGTGGAGACCAAGGCTACTGCTACACAACCCCTACCATACCAAGCTGAGGTACATTCCTAACTGTAACAGGGGGCTGGAGGCTAAGAAAGCATAACTTAAGTGTTTCCAGGGAGTTACAGAATGAATTATCCCTCCACTATTTTTTTTAACTGAAAGCCTACCCCTCCTCCAAAGTCATGGTGTTAGCAAGTAGGTCGTTGAGTTCAAGAAGGTGGAACCCTGGTGATAGGATTCGTGCCCTTATGAAAGAGGCTAGAGAAATAAATGATTCCTTCCACCATGTGAGGATACATGCAGAAAGCATCACCTTAACAGAGACATTAATCCACAACAGATATCAAATCTGCCATGATCTTGGTCGTGACCTCCAATCGCTGCATCCCAGCCCTCCCTGCCCCAACCAGTGACAATGAGACATCCATATTTACTGGTGAACCCACTCTCAGTCTGTGGATACTTTTGTTTCAAGAGTATAAAAGGGCTAAGAAAGAAATGAGGGAAGGGGGTCTGAAATGTTAAATTTATTGAGTAACACCTGTTTACAGAAAACGCTATGCAAATACATTTACATCATAGGTAAATATAAATTTATAGATCCATAATTGACTCCTTTAAATGACTCCTACACGTGGCTCTAAAGTCAACTTTTGTAAAGCAATATTTTCCAGGCTGTAGTGGAGCTGCTTTTCATTTGCTCAAGTTAACAAAAAGACGATGATCATGCGGTACAGAACTAAACTTGGTGATCAGAGAGCACACTGCCATGTGCCAAAGCCCCAGATCCTTTCTCCAGCCTCAATGTCCTTATCTCTGATGTTGTGATAATATCTAGTTCAGAATTTCCAATAGTATTCAACAATGTGAAACATAAAACGTGGTATTTCATGATTAATAAGCTAACAAATATTTGTTTTCATTTTTGCAGAATAACACATAAAAATAATAAACATAAGATCATGAAAGTGAATTTTAAAATAAATAAAATTTACCAGTAAGACTTCCTGTTTTCTTTTTCTTCCTCTGAACAAACTATAAAGTGAACAGATATTGTGTCTGTTGATGGGATTCTGACTTAGAGAGGGCTGGTAAGTGATAAAGTTCAACCTCTCTCACCCATGGCAGAGCCCACTTCACATGATCAGACTTTGAGTTCTTCAGGAAGGACTGCCTGTGTCCCAGTTGAATAACCACTAAGCTCACATTTACTGTCAAATTTAGTGTAACTTAGGATAAAGCAATCCTCCAAATGTACTGCTTCTTGAATTCTCCAAAGGAGATGCAACTTCCTCAGACATGAAGTCGGATTTTTTCCAACAGTGCTCGTAGTACAGCTTGAAGTTTTAAAATTACCTTGCCATATTTTCTCTGCAGTGATGTGTGCAAAAAGGCTACGGGAATCACACTGTCTTGGCAGGCTGAGTCATTAGCTGTGACATCAGGTAGTATCTTTCTCCTGCAGACAAAAAGGAAGGCATTCTACTGCTTGAGTCATAAAGCTAATCGCCGTCTGTCTAGAATGGGACCTATCATATCTGACTCAGCTGAGATAGGGCAATGAGGCACACTGAGTGAGCACAGATACCTGGCTACCAGGTGATGATTCAGTCATGCCATTGGCAGCTGGACATGTCTGAAATTTCAGCATCAAATGCTCACAAAGGGAATGCCCAGGTACAACAGCACTGTGGGATTCCTTCCCTTTATTCATTGTCTTGGAATTATTCAGAGGGATATTTCTGTTTTCCCTAAGATCAGAGAGAGCAGCCCCACCCTAGTTGCTCCCAAGCAAGCAGCCTTGTGATAATCATCACAAATTTAGCAGAAACAACATGCCTCTGGCACACGGCCGTCTCTATCTCCTGACTGGGCGGAAAGTCACAAATCACACAATCAACCTGGAGACCAGCCAGTTTGTCAATGCCTGAATTTCAAAGTGGTTCTGAAGAGCCTCAGACTTGAAGCCCTTGAAGTTGTGTTTACCTGGATAACCCTGTGGATCCTGCTCTTCAAATGGGCAGAAGAGATTTGCTGATCTCAGTCGCCTTCTGAGGCCTTGACACAAAGCTGTTGTCAGCAGCTCTGGATTGTGGTAGATGGCATCTGCAGCCCCTAGATTCCTTCCCATAGTGCAAACCATCACACTCCTGGAATGTGGTTTCCAACATGCCAATGCTACTTTGGGGAAAAAAGGTATGTGCAAGAAGGAAGTTGCCACATTATTTGAGAATAGAATCCAAGGAAACTGATAACCTGTGGAGTTTTCTTAATGGAACCTCGTGTATAATTTGTCCAGTTGATCAGCTGCACAGTGGCCCCACGGAATAATAGACCAGAAAATGCTGCCAGTATAAAAAGAAATTAGACCAGAATAATGTGTAAACGGAAAGAAAGGAAACAGCATCTGTTATCATTTGCTCTCTGCTCTCAGGGACATCATTTTCCCAACAAGAACCTGAGGTTGTTGTCTGTTTTCCATCAGAGGCTTGCAGCTGTGCATATTAGCTTTGTCTATGGAAAGTCCCATATCCACACAAAATAGGGACACATCCTTTTTTTTTTTTTTTGTCATTATGAAATTGAGTGAAAAAGCGCTTATTCTTTCCACTGGGAGAAATTCCCCCAAAAGAGAAGCATAATTCTTCAATATCTTGCAAGAACAAAAAGAACACTCATCTACTAAAAGGCAAACACAGTGTTCTGCATGGTGCTACACACCCTACTTCCAGCATATGGTTCAACAGTTCCAACAGTCCTGTGAGAACTCAATTCCTGGTGGTAGGTGAAAGGTTCATGGAGGCGCTTTGCACAAATCTTGAGTCGAGGATAACCAAGCCTTTCCTGATGCAACACACAGCACTTCCTTCGTTTTGTGCAGGCCCTTTTGACAGTCAACGGACCTTCAAGAAAGACAGAGTTGGATCGGCTTTTAAAAGCCATGTCCAAGGAGAATGACCTAAGAATTGGTTGTTTCACTGCCGCTCTGTTTCACTGCTATTGAAGTGATCTGTTTTCATTATTTCTATCAATGGTATTATTACGCATTTTTTTGAAATTAAAGCAAATGGGATAATGTGGAAAATTGAATAAGAAAAAGGCGGGGAAGAACAGAGAAAAGCAATGTCTTGCTCAGATCAAGAATGAAGGCAGTGGCCGCATCTTCAAGAACTTCACTTCTTTGAGGAGCCCTCGCTGGCTTATACTGTGAAGGCACACAATCACTTCATGTGGCTCTGCCACCAAGTGTCTGCTCTGCCATTTTGACACTTGTCAAGTAGTTCAGTGGCTTCTTATGATGGTTTTATTTCAGCCATCTTCTCTGTGCTGTGCAACTACTGCATTGTCCTGTGGATGTCACACACGCAAGCCATAGATCACCATTCATATTCTCTCGGGTGAACAATCCCTCTTCTGCAGTGGCATGTGAAAAAGAATGGATGCCTATGAGCAATTGGATGTCATTGACCTTGGCCTCTCTGCATGAAGGCCAACGGTATTAAGAGAAAACTTCATGTGTGTTTTTAGGGCAACGGACACAATCTCAGTAATGATTTCTGAGCAGCTGCAGATGTAAAGCATACTGTATTCCTGCCCCCTTGCAAGATGAATTTTTTACCAAGATTGCAGCAAATTAAATTTTGATATAAAGTGAATATCCAAGAGTCACCCCTAAAAATGCAGTTTACCATCACTAGTAGAACAGGATGATTCTAAGGACAGAGCACCCATCATTCTAAGAATGACTTCTCAGGACCTGGAAGGACAAGCAGACCCCCGGTCTGCGTGCTGCAGGCAACTCACGGATCTTTGCTCAATCTTCACCTCACACCACAACTGTCCTCCCTTCTGCCTCTTTAACTGGCCACAGAGTGTGGTGAAAGGATATTTATGGGGGCTGTATTATATTTAAAACATATTAATAGCATTTCATTTTGTTTTCGTTTGTGAGATAGCAATTATCACCAATTGCCGGGAAAGATTAAGATAGAGTTTCCAAGAACCATAAGCAAAGTGCTGGCTGACCTGGAACCCAGGCCTTGCTGGTGCTCAGTTCCTGCCAGTGCAGTGCCTGCCAGGTGCTGAGCTCTGAAAGCCCCAAGCAGGTTCCCTTTCTGGCTCAGCAGTGTCAGGCCAAACTCCTTACTTCTCTAAAACTTGTTCTTTGCTGGTGTTAACTACACATAATCCTACTGTGCTAATGAGTGAAATACATGCCAGTATTCTTTCTATCTCTGTGTTTACCTTGTCAAATCGTGTGCTTCCAACTCAAAAACATCAATGCCCTCCCATCCATCTCAACATTTCCTTTAGGGCAACTTTAAGATGCCATTTACTAAAAAAGAGCTCGAAATGTCATCAGAAACCAGTTTGTGGATCAAAGTAATCCCTTGGATGATTCAAAATTTCTAAAAAGGAAAAAAAAAGGAGCCCCAAATCTTCGTACATGTGTGTTCACTCTATCATGATCAAATGCATCCATCCGCTTCCCTCTGCTCTAAAGAACTTGTTTCTCCAGCAAGAAACAGTCCTCACCATCTGGAACATACCTGTGCAGCAACTGAAAAACCAGCTCACCTGGAGAACTCTCCCTGCCTTTAATCCCCCAAATATACACACCTTCAAGGGAGCAAAATGTTTGCCACAGAATCTCCTTCTGTGCAGCGCAAGGCTTCCTTTGCTCTGCTCTTCATTCACACGGTTACCACCATATAACTGTGCATTGGGATGGATCATATGTTTGTGGCTCACAGATCATTCATTAACAAGCCAAACCTGATCATAAATTTTACTGTGTTCGGTTTGCGCCTTGCAGAGGAATGTATCCGTGGTAGGACATATCTAGCACTTGCTAAATACTTCCTACAGATGCAACATTCATTTTAAGATTTATTTATTAATGTTTGAAAGTTAGATCAAGAAACAAAGAGAGAAGGAGTTCTCATTCATTTATTCAGCTGCAAATTCCTGCCACAACCTAGTCTGAATCAGTCAGCAACCAGAAGCCAGGATTACAATCCATGTCTCTCACATGGGTGGCAGGAATTTAACTGAGTCATCAGCTATTGTTTTCCCAGAGGCATGTTAACTAGGAGCTGGAATCAGGAGTGAGTCTAGGGCTTGAACCCATGCACTCCAGTGTGAAATGGGAATGTTCTAGCAATGTTTTCACTAGTGTCCCAGTAAATGCACCAAATACCTACCCTGAAACATTCTTCTAAATCTTTCTCTTATAGTACAACTCTGTGAGGTATATAGAATCAGCAACTGATTTAGTATATGAGGAGAGATGTACCCTGTTTGGACAGTTGTCCAAGCTTAGAAATGCAGGGACAGTGCTGAGATTCCAAAACAAACAATCCTGCAAGAAATGGAGGGGGCAAGGGAAAAAGAAGGGAGACAGGTTGGAAGGAAGGGAAGAGAAAAAAAGGGGAAGAAATGAGGGAAGAAGGGATAAAGGGAGAAGGAAAAGGAGGAAATAGTGCAGTAAATAGACTCTGCAACAAAACTGCTCTTGGATCTCAACTTCAGACAATGAACTCGTGTTTAAAGAGCCTTCTATAACAACCATAGGTTATAACTATGTTTAAAAAGAATAGCCCAGCACAGGCATTTGCCTTAGTGGTTAACTCGTTGCTTGAAATATCCACATCCCATGAATGTGGGCCCAAGTCCCAGCTTTACTTATAATTCCAGCTTCCTCCTGTTGCAAATCCCAGCAAGCAGCAGATGATGGTTCAAATCCTTGGATACCTGTCACCTATAGGAAAACTCAAATTAGGTTTGGACTGATCCAGGTTATTTATTCTAAGGTTTTTGAAAAGTGAACCAGTAGATGGAATATCCCTTAGCTCTCTTCCAATTTTATTTTGGGGTTTCAAATAAGCAATTTTTGAAAGAATTTTAAGGATCCAGCATGATAGCTCAATGGCTAAATCCTCGCCTTGTATGCACCCAGCATCCCACATGGGCAATAGTTTGTATCCTGGCTGCTCCATTTCCCATCCAGCCCCTTGGCTGTGGCCTGGGAAACAGTGTTGGATGTCCCAGGGCTTTGGGACCCGGCACCCACGTGGGAGACCAGGAAGAAGCTCCTGGTTCCTAGTTTCAGATTATCTCATCTCTGGTTGTTGTGGCCACTTGGGGAGTGAACCAGTGGACAGAAGATCTTTTTCTGTCTCTCCTTCTCTCTGTAAATGTGTCTTTCCAATAAGAGTAAATTGATCTTTTCTAAAACAGAATTTTAAATTACTAAGTCACTTGCAAGAAAAGAAAAGAGTAGTCCAAGCGACACAGCCCATCTCCTAGGAAAGAGAATCAGTGGTGAGTCCTACAGGTGTCCAGCTCTATCTGTGAGATTTGAGTCCTCGTATAAAGGAGCCTCATGTAAAGATTGTATTCTTATTGGTGGGGCAGGATCAAGAGATAGTGAAGGACACAGGGAAAGTAGGAAAAGGATAAAATCAATCCTTCTTTGTTATATGATACAAAGGCACCTCATTTCACTGATCTCCAAGCTGGTTCCCTTTAAAATGAATTGTTTGACACAAATATGAATTAGAAAAGGTAATAAGGAACACTTGAATATTTATCAGGCAGAGTGCACTATTTCAACCACATACATGCAGTGTAATCAAGCAAATCCTTTTTTTTTCTTTGTGTTGGAAAGCCAACTACTCTTTCAGTCCTTTAAAAAGTATATAATACATTTCATGTGCACTCTAATTTCCTCTAATGTGCTATGGACTATGAGAACTTGTTGCCTCTACCTGATTGTGTTTTCGTACCCAACTAACTATCCAATCGCTTCCAATCCCTTCCAATCCCCTTTTCCACCCTTCCCGACCTCTAGCAATGAATTATTTATCTAAAAACTACTAATTGTTTTTCAAGTTCTTTTTTGCTGATTTGGGGAGGGTGGGGAAGAAAGAGAGACTTATGTACTGATTAATTACTCAGAAGCCCACAGCAGCCTCAAGCTAGGCTGGTAGCTGATGCCTGGAAAAGAAATGGAGCTTAAAAAAAAAAAGAAAAAGAAAAAGAAAAAGAAATGGAGTTTGTGTCTTCCATGCGTGGGTGACAGGCAGGAATTCAGTCACTTGAGGTGTCACCACTCTATCACAGGCTTTATATCAAGCAGGAAGCAAGGAGCTGGTGTTGAACCCAGATACTCTCTCCTATGGATAATGGGCATGATAACTGGGATATGAATTGATAGGCCAAATGCCTACTCATGTGACTACTGTCCTTTAATTTATTTTACTAACTTGGAAGGCACTGATACAGAAACATTCACAATGGTCTCCCACAGACCGCTTCACTCTCCAAGCACCTGCAATGACTAGGGCTGAGACAGGCTATAGCCAGCAGTTGGGAACTCAGCCCAAGTTCCCCAAGTGGATGATAAGAATAAAGCTACCTGAGCTATGACCCATATTCCCAGATTACACATCAGTAGTGTGCTAAAATCAAAAGCAGAAGTGAGAACTCCTATGCTCTGGTATGGGATGCAGGCATTCCAAGCAGCATCTTCAACATCAGGGCAAATGGTCACCTTAATATATTTGTTTGTTTAATCTCCACGTGTGAAAGACAACATTGGTATTCATTTTTAAAAATGTTTGGTAACCGAGCCCGGTGGTGTGGCCTAGCGACTAAAGTCCTCGCCTTGAACACCCCGGGATTCCATATGGGCTCCGGTTCTAATCCTGGCAGCTCCACTTCCCATCTAGATCCCTGCTTGTGGCCTGAGAAAGCAGTCGAGGATGGCCCAAAGATTTGGGACCCTGCACCCGTGTGGGAGACCCAGAAGAGGTTCCAGGTTCCCGGCTTCGGATCAGCGCAGTACCGGCCATTGTGCTCACTTGGAGAGTGCATCATCGGACAGAAGATCTTCCTCTCTGTCTCTCCTCTCTGTATATCTGACTTTGTAATAAAAATAATAAATAAATCTTTTAAAAAATGTTCAGTACCTTCCGTTTTGCTGAAAATAAGATCTCATTCATTTTTATGACTTAATAATATTCCATCAATTGTATGCATACACACCATTGTTATACATTTTTAGTAGATGTCTAGGTTGATTCTCTATCTTGGCTACTGTGAATAGTGCCAGTATGAAAATGCTACTAGCATTGACATATAGCCTAGCACTCAAGACACAAGTCAGGTTACCTACCTTTAACATCAGAGTATCTCAGTCTGATCCCACGTCAAGTTCCTTATTCTAGCTTCCTTCTGATGCAAACCCTGAGTGGTAGCTCAAGTACTAGAGTTCCTTCACCTGGTCAGTCACCTAGAGTCATTCCTGGCTTCTGGCTTTAGAGTGGTCCACTTCCAATTACTGTTTTTCTGTCTCTCTTTCCTTTGCTCTTTCTCTTCCTCTGTCTCTCTCTCTCTCCTGCTCCCTCTCTCTTTGAAAAATAAAATGTCTAAATGCTACTAATTTTTGTGTGTTTGTGTATTTAGCACCCTCTGACACATTATTAATTATCTTATGAATTCTTTGTCTTTTTATGATAAACTCTGACTTTCCCTGTATATGGAATCAGATCATCCCCAAACAGGGATCATTTGACTTTTCCTTTCCTATCTGTATGCTATTTATTTATTTTTCTTGCCTAGCATGCCCGATTAAGTTTTCCAGGACTGAATAGAGAGGAGTGAGTCTTAACATACTTGCTTGGCTCCTAATCTTAGAAGAAACTTATTCAGTTTTTCTCCATTGAGTGAGATGTTGGCTGTGGATCTGTTATAAACAACCTTTATTATGTTGAGGTATGTTCTTTCTGCACTTACTTTATTCAAGTTTTTTTTCTCTCATGAGCAGATGTTGAATTTTATTGTGTGATTTTCAGCATCTCTTCAGATGATCATACAACTTTTATCTGTTGTGTTGATGCTAGGTGTTGCATGAATGTTGAAACATATTTGCATCACTGGGATAAGTCTCACTTCAGAATGATTAGGCAGGTTTATGACGTATTGTTGGATTTAGTTTGCTAGTTTATTGTTAACAGTTATCACACCTATGTTCATCAAGGATATTGATCTTCAGTTTTGTTTGTGTGTTATATATTGCCCAATGCTGAAAGCATAGTAATTCAGCCTCACAGAATGAGTGTGCAAGAATTTTTATCATTTCAATTTTTTGGACTAGTGTGAGGAGAATCAGTATTAGTTCTTTTTTGACAGCTCGCTAGGATTTACAGATGTAACAATTTTGTCCTAGACTTCACTTTTTGGAGAAAGTTTTGATAATTAACTCAACATCATCATTTATATTTCCTCTGTTCAGTTTTGAACACCCTTGTGATTCCATTTTTGGCAGTTGTTACGTATCCCAGGAAATTTAGCCATTTTTTCAAGGTTTCTAACTTGCTGATATTTAGTGCTTCAGAAACTCTATAATGGTGTTTTTTATTTCGGTGGTATTCATTATAAAAATCTGCTCTTTCACCTCCGAACTTAGGTCAGTAGTCTCTTCTTAGATCAATTAAAATTTTTTGGATTTTTATCTTTGCTAAAAAAAAACTCTTCAATGATTGCTTTAATTTTAGCTTCATGTCACTTATTTGTGCTCTTATCTGTATTATTTGCTTTCTTCTACTGACCTTGAGCTTGACTTGTTGTTTTTATTAAGGTATTATTATTTTATTTGATGTGTTTATATTTTTTGATGTAGGCACCTATTGCTGTAAACCTATGTCTTAATGCTACCTTTGATGTATTATGTATGTTGCATGTGTTTTCCATTTTTATGAATTTCAAGAAACTTTTAGAATTGCCTATTTGATTTCTTCTTTGGATCATTGCTCTGTCAGAGGCAGGGTCTTCTGTGTATCTGTATTTTTGTGATAGTTTCTCCTTTTGCTAACCCTTGAATTGATCCCTTTTAGATTGAGAAATATGTGGTTTCTAGTATTCTGAATTTGTTGAGACTTGTTTTGAGACTTAATATGCATTGCATCCTAGAGAATGTTTCATGTGCTGATCTAAAGAATGTGTATTCTGCAGCTGTTGGATGGAATGTTCTGTAAATAATCTGTTAGATCCATTTGTTCTACAGTGTAGTTTAACTCAAGTTTCTCTGTTAGATTTCTGTCTAAATGATCTGCCATTCAATAAAAATGAGGTGTTGAAGTCCCCCACTGCTATCGCATTGCAGAGCAGTTCTCCCTTCACATCTAGTAATGTTTGCTTTATAAAATTGGCTATATCAGTTCTAGGTAGGAATACATTTGCAAATGTCATCTTTTTTTTAGTGACTTTGTCTCTTTTTATAGTTTTTTTTTTCCGTAAAGTCTGTTTTGTCTGATGTAAGTATAGCTAGTCCTACTCACTTCTGTTTCCACTTGAGCTTTTTCCATCCTTTTACTTTCAGCCTCCGTGTAGCTTTAATTGTGGAGTACATTTCTTGCTGACAACTATATTTGGGTCTTGATTTTAGACTGTTCAGGCAGTATAAAACTTTTAATTAAGAAATTTAATCCATTTAACTTAATGCTATTATTGATGAGTAATAACCTAGCCCTGCCATTTGAAAATCTTTCTCTTTATTTTGAATATCCTTTGCTCTGCTTATAGCAAATTTCATCCTTTCATATGTTTTCACAATGCTTGTTATCTGTCTTTTGCTTTCCTATTTAAGACTCTCTTAAATACATTCTGTAAGGTTAGCCTGATGATTTTATTGCCTTGCTTGTTCCAGAAAGATTCCATTGTCTATTATTTCTGAAAGTTAACATTGCTAGAGAAGATATCCATGATTGGTAGCTTTTTCTGTTTGAGAAGTTACATACATACCTCTGTTCCCTCCTGGCTTATAAAATTTCTGTTGAAAACTTGGCCATTAATCTTGAGTTGGCTTCCTTAAAAGTGACCACTTTTCTCTTACAAATTGAAGCATTTTCTTTCTGTGTTCTACTTTTGAGAGTTGGACTATATTGAGTCACAGTGAAACTCACCTGTGTATCTTTCGTTGGTGTATTTGATGTCCTCTGGAACTCCGGTTCCTGGACCTCTACATATTTCTCCAGATCAGAGCTTTTTCAGCTGCTGTCATAAAATAGATTTCCTAACTCCCTGTTCCTCTTTGTTCTCAGAAACATCCACAGTTAGTGTATTTTTTCATCTCATCATGCCCCAAGTGCTTCAGAGGCTGTTTTCATTCTTTATATCTAATTTTTCTCTGACTACGGAATCTCAAAAATTTGTCTGTTTCAATATCCTTTCTTCTGCTTGAAATCATCCATTTTTGAAGCTTTATTCTTTAACTTGAGTTCTTCATTTCTAAAACTTAGCATTTGCCATTTTCAAGATCTCTTTCTTTGCTGAATTGCAGGTATCATATTCAATATCTATTTCTTGCCAAGTTTCTCAGCCATGTCATGAACTGTCCTCCTTATTTTGTTCAACTTGTCTAGATTTTCTTTTATCTCCTTAAACATCCTTAAAATTATTCTACAGGTTCTTTGTAGAATATTATTTTCAATGTTACTAAAACATTATTGTCTGCCTTGGGAGGCTTTTCTGTGTCTCTCTGTTAGTCCTTGTATACCTGGTGACTTTGTTGACTTTATACTTTTTAACAAATAAGTTAAAAAAAAACTGGAGGTATATGTCTGTAGGTGTTTGTTTAGGAGAATATGTTGGCCTTTTCTGTAATTGGATACTGTGGTTTGGTCTCCTTATAGCTTCACCCACTGCATTTGATGACAGTGGGGCTGTGTGAGATGGATCTTGGTGGCAGCCCAGTGGATGAGTCCTGAGGACACTGGGGCATTGGTCCTTAGTTCACTAAAGTTAGTGCTGGGTGTAGGCTAACAGAAATCATTTAGGTATCCACATCAGCATGAGGATGGTCAGGATACAGTGGCACCTGCTGAAAGTGCAGCATGTATGTACTAGTCCGTACAGTGTCATCCCCAGGCTTCTATATACTGTCTTGTAACCCATTTGCCTATTTCCCCCAAGTTATTTCTTTTTCCCTGCTACACTACCTGTGCTTGGGAGCTCCTAAAGCATGACCCATGCCATGGTAAAATGAAAATGTTGCAATACTACATCATATCCAGAACCTTCTACCACCAATGCAGCATGGCATAGAGTTCACTGTGCAATGGATTGACTTCTACTGAGGTGGGCTTCCAGTCTGGGGCTTTTGCTTTCAAAACTAATGTGATACTGACTGGGACTTGGGTAAGTCCCAGAATTCTATCCGTAAGCATTGACAGTATGACAGTCATTGTTAGCATCTGTCCAGTGACAAGTCCATCAGACACAAGATGCAGTCTTGTGTTCAAGTTGATGCCCTATTGTTCCATGCCTAGAGACTTGCTCCTTGCTGTCTGCTCACAGATGAAAGGCAACGTATTGAGTAAAATGCCCCAGTCACACAGGCTGACACTAAAAGATATTTCTCTTGAGTCTCACACATGCGGGACCCTGAACAATCTTGAAGATGCATGCCAATATTGCAAGAAGGTGAGGCAGACTAGCACAATCTACTGTCCCACCAATTGGCAGGTCTCTGCCTGATGTTACAGTAGATCTAAATGCTATGTCAGTGACCATGATCTGACAGCATAGGCCATTGAGCAGGCCCAATTGTGAGTATCAAAGCAAAACCCCAAGATCATTTTCCCACTCTGCCCTCAGCATCAAAAATATTCCTCCATGTCTGTGGGAGGTTCGGAAAAGGGTTATGGAGCTAATTTCTTGGTCAGCCAAGTAGCACTAGGTTGAGTAATACTGTGGGTCTCACAGACACCAGGTTCTACATATCCTCAGAGTGTGTAGCTGGTCCATATCAAGCTGGTGGTGGAAAAATAAAACAAGTTTATATTACTGGGGCATAGACTTGCACGTAACACCTGCTCTAATTTTCAAGGTAAAACCTTAAATTCACTTTCCCACTGTACTCCTCAGCAACTAGATTCCTCCTGTGCTGTCTACTGGAAGTTGAGGGAGAGACTCAGGGTCAAAAGCTCAGCCAGCTGCTTTTGGCCTGGGGTTGGTATCCACAGAGCTCTGTCTGACTTGACTTTTCATGTTAGAACACCTGGTACTCCATTTCAAATTTGAGGTCTGCTCTTTTTTCTCTTTCCTTACCTCTAACAGGAGGTACATGCCTTCATGCTGTTCTGCTGGGCCTTGGGAAATGAGTGACAAAACAATTCATTCCTTTCTTTTTTACGGAATGAAAATCAGATACTCTAGTCTCTCAGTTGGCTTCCTTAACTCCTGTGAAAATGACTTGATACTGAATAAATGTTCAACTTGATGTCTCTGTGCAGATATTCCATTGGTGTCCTACTCAGCCCCTCATGCTCGGTCTCCTGAGTGGTTTCTGCGCATCCCGTTCCTACCCATCAGCACATTGCACTGCTCGAGAGACCTCTAGGGCCATTTTCAGCCACTGCCACTTTCCCCACTTTGGCTGCTACTCTTAGGTTGCTTTCCCCAAGGTGAGACCCTGCATGCGTTGTGTGATCCGGAGATGCTCCAGAGATGCCAATGTCAGGCTGACCACGCCTCAGCCGGTGATCAGACGATCCCGGTAACACATCATGGGTTTTACTCCTGACTCCTTTTCAGAATTCATTCATTGAGACACTAGGTTAAAAACAAAAAGGGGATTTTGTTTTATTTTTCAAATTCACCATAAATAGTCCTCAGAATAGACCTGAGTGAGAGTGTTTTTCACATCTATTAAACATGTGGAAGTTCCGGAGAAACTGTCAATCATGACACGGCTCAGAGAGAATGTGACAACTAGATCTCCATTTCTCCACAAATGAACTTATTCTACCTTTTTCCAAAGCACTTTTTTTTTATCCTTAACCAAAGAATATGTGCTTACTAGCAGCAAACATAACACCAGTGGTTGAAAATGATCAGTTTCATCTTGTTTAAAACGGCAGAAAAAAATTTCCCCTTCTTTCTTCTACCTCTGTGTGTGTGTGCACGTGCGTGTTTGAAAGTCGAATGGTATAACATTTAGAATAAAAACTGGATTTTTCTTATCTGAGTCAGAGGCAGCAGCTAACTTTCAAGTTCCTCTGAGCTTTCGCATATTCTGTTGGGTTCCAAACCACAGTTCCATGTGCAGCTGAGATGGCATGTTCTTGTATTCACAACTTCTGCATTTGCTCTCAAGCCTCTGGTTCTATGTGGGCTTCTAGGAGTGACTACTGACACTATGCTACACACATGCCTTTGGAGCACCCCTCCTTACATGTCAAAGAGCCCCCGTCCCACCACCCAGGTAAACTCGGATCCCCCACGCACATCCAGATGTTTCCTTCACAAGAGACACAGGAAAGGACCTTGCTCATCAGAATGGCAGTCTATCAGGAGTAGAAAGAAGTAGCTGGCTTAGTGCTCCTCTGGTTACAGGAAATGAAAGACAGAAACTACAGTTTCAACCAAATCAGAGAAGAACTGAAAGTCTGCAAATAAAAATTACAGCTCCTTAATCAGAGCTTTCCCTATACACAGGCTAAATAAAACTACACAGTTCTCCAAGAGACGACGCTTTTTTTTAAAGAGCTCTTGGGTTACCTTGGTTTTTGTCTATTGGTCGAGAACTGACTCAGAAAGCAGCGAAGAATACAGCGGACTCCCCTGCTGGGCAGGTAAGTAGGCAACACACTAACCAGGAAGCTACTTCTGCAAATCAAGTTCCACTTCTGGGATTGTTGCCCTTGCTCAAACTGCTTGTATTTAGTTTGATATTCTCTTTTTGCAGTTTTGAAAAGCAAAAAGCACTTCAAGTTTTAACAATTTGTGTCATTTCTAGGCCAAGTATAATTTTTTTTGGTGGGGGCGGAGAACCTCCATAAAAAGTATAGTGCCAAAAAAAAGACATCATTAACTCTGTTACAAGGAATGTTCAGCAAAAAGAAAGCAAATATCTGGCAAAGTCATTAAAAATTAAAGACTAAATGGATTGAACAAAAGAGTTTAAGGGCTCCAGCTTGATAACCTAGCAGCTAAAGTCCTCGCCTTGAACGTGCCTGGGATCCCACATGGGCACCGGTTCTAATCCCGGCAGCCCCATTTCCCATCCGGCCCCCTGCTTGTGGAGTGGGAGAGCAGTCGAACACGGCCCAAAGCCTTGGGACCCTGCATCTGTGTGGGAGACCTGGAGGAGGCTCCTGGCTCCTGGCTTCAGACTGACTGAGCTCCAGTCGTTGCGGCCGCTTAGGGAGTGAACCATCTTATGGAAGATCTATCTCTCTGTCTTTCCTCCTCTCTGTGTATCTGCCTTTCCAATAAAAATAAATACACCTTTAAAAAAATTAAAATAGAAATAAATAAATACACCTTGAAAAAATAAAAGATTCCTGCTCCGGCTGTTGAATTTTAATACTTTGTACTGGCACCTTTGCTTTGCTGAATCAGTAATTACATGGCACAGGACAAATGATGCGCACATAGAACTGTTTGCACTTCTTTTGATATGTAATTTTCAATTCCTACATATAGCATAAGGTGTTGGAAGGTCAAATGTGCATACTTTTCAGTGCTTTGAAAAAGAAAGAACTGACCATTAGTTATATTACTGTCCTTAACCTTCTCTGGAGCACCAGTAATTAAGTTTGCATTCCTGGACAATGATGCTATGTTCCCACATCAGCATCTTGTGATTCACAGCAGTATCTTGTGAAACAGCAGCAGTACTTGCACCTAGGATTTGCACATGACTCTCCCACTGACCAGCTGGTTAGAAAGACCAGTTGCATCAAGATCTGTTTGTTCATTGGTTTTGCTCTCTTTTGAGAACATGGTAAAAGACAACACTTCAAAGCAGAAGGCATGTTCAAGTCCCAGTTCTTGTGTACATGTATGCTTCGTGAGAAATATTTATCATGTCCATATGTTTTAATAAGCATTCATTATTTATAGGCTTATGACTGCTTAAACAATACTATAGCAAAATGTGTTTGCATGTTTTATTGTTTGCTATGGAGGTCACTGGAAAGCAAGTTCATTCCTGCCTAAACAGAAGCATGTGTGGGGGATTGAGGCCTGAGAATCCTCAGACAAGTCACAGACTCTCTGGGAATTAAGCATAACAGCAGCCCCCTTGTTTGATTAACCATGAGAAAAAGATAACACATGTATACTCTACGTGCGCTTTATAAAATTTCCCCTAAAAGGGAAATCTGAAAATAAACTATTCTATGAGATAGTCATCGAAGCTGTCATTGCCTTGCCTTTAATGGGGTGTTCATGCAATTCTAGAAGATTTTAGATTTGCTTAGTTCATAAAAGAAAACCTCGGTATGATTACCAAGCCAATAGCAGGCTTTCTGACCAATTTTTTGTCCATAAATTTGAAAGAAAAGGAAGATGGTGTTTGTTGAATGCCTGTTTCAGATTATTTGTCGAATGCCTGTATCAGAGGATTCTTATAGAACTTTGTAAGAAAAGGTTAGTCATTTTTCGCCAAAGACTCACAGAGATTAAGAGTTGTTTCAGCCACAGGGATTTGAATACAATCCTTGGCCACATGTCACTCTATTCTTCCCACACTGTCTCCCACAAGGGTAAGCAGTCACCCAACCATCCGGTTGTACGGGGACACTCCTTGGAGGCACACCTTTCTTCACGGAGACTTGCTTGAGCCCTTTGTTGTTCAATCAGGTGAAGGGTTTGGTTTCTTTCTATGCACATGCCCAGGAAACTGAGTCTTGTTAAACTTGTCAAGCTATCATATCCAGGGCTGGACGGATTTTCCCATAACATGTTTGAATGGGCAATGAAAGTGCAGTTTCTTACTCCCAGATCGCGCCCCACTGCCTGCCTCCTGACTCACCGGCCTTCCAGAGAGTGCAAATTGGTGAGTCACTGCATCCTTCCACAGTCATCCTCCAGAGAATTATCTCCTTGGCTCTGGAAACTGCTCAAGCAAGAAAATGGATGGCTTTCAATGGCAGAGATTAAAACCTCAGTGACTGTGCAGTGCTGGAGATACATGCATATTAGCAAAGTGGATTATGACCTGCCTTCTTATTGGTTGACACTGGCACGTTTGAGCCTGTGCGATTTTCATTTTAAAATAGCTTCGAAATTTCTTGGTCTCAAGAAGATGTAACAGAGACCCAGAGAAGAAAGGATTCAACATGTAGAAGCAGTCATTTCCAAAAAAACAGTCAAGAACTGGGAACAGTCAAGAAGAGGAAATAAAACACCTGCGTGGACTGTTGTAAACAAGGCTGGGTTTTGCTGCTGTGTTTTGTTTACGTGGTATTACTCAGTTAGTTTCTTTTATTTGAAACCATCCATCATCCAGAATTTATCTGAACTCCTGCTATTCTCCTTCAATAATCCCTGTCAGGAACTGGCCAGCAGGAGCTCAGTAAACTTCAGGGTGGTTTATAAAACTGAGTCACATTCAGAAGTGACTCCACAGATTTTTGCCCAACATGAAAGAAAATGTGAAACCTTCATTGGAGCCTTCAAGCCTTCATTGAAACAGACAAGAATGTTTCCTAAATTGGTCTCAATGACCGTTGGCTTCCCTTAATTTCTAAAATTCACCCTGGTGTCACGGGGTTGTGTCACGGTGTAACTAGCCATGGTGGTGGCAGTTCTCGGCTAACACTGCTCAGAGAAGCAGTAGCATAGCCAGCAGTAGAAAGCACATTTTCCTACACAGAAACAGAAAGTTTTCTACTTTGCGCCTCTCCAACATGAGTGAACAGCAGTAGCTCAAGCATCATTTGAATGACTTTAATGCCAAGTTACTGACCTCCATGTGCCAGCTTGACCCAGGAGTAAAGGAAGCACGGGCCACAAAGGCTTTCGACATGAATTCTGGGCACCAAGAACTTAAAATCTGATTCAGACTATACAAACAGCAATGGGAAAAGCTTCGACCGGGAGGCAGGCAAGAGATAGCCAAATCCTAACGTAGAAAGAATGACATAGCAAATGACTATTTCTTTGGCTTCCACTTCAATACTTAATTGTTGATTGGTAAATTGGTAGGTTTCTTAATTATACATGCTTTATTGTCTTAAATACCCCGAGCACAGCAAACAATAGTCATTATAAGCAAAGCCTTGCTGGAGTTTATCTTCTGCATGTCAAAAAAATCGAAACATGCCCATATGATCTGAACATCTTTTCTATTTCAGAAGATCACTCATGGTCAGTGATGAAGGCGAACCATCAGCTGATCCAAGTTTTGTCTAGTCTGGTTGATATACAAACAGCAGGATGATTCACACAAGATTGTTTTAGCAGCCATAGCAGCTGACTATTGGTTACACATCAGATACAAGGGCATGGTTCTTGACTTTTGAAGGTAATTAGAGAGGAAATACTGGAATTTGAAAAAGTGCTGACAATGAGGATTGCAAATCCATGCAGGGCTGATACTGCTGTATCTATGCATCCTTCACTCCCCACAGATGACTTGTTTGAGGTTCCCAAGGTCATAGAAGCTGTGGTGAAAGGGATTCAATAAGAATCAAACCAACACACTAACATGGTGGACTTATTACATAAGATGAAACAGTATTCATAGTTCAGATGTGTGAAAATAATGGGCAGTGGAAAAAAAAGTCTCAGTGCTGAAACTGGCCAAGGGATGGAAAGGAATCTCTCGAATAGAATCATTTCTCTGTAGGAGTTAGATGCAATATATGCATAGCCTGAGGTATGCGTCTATAGGGTATTGGAACTCAGGATTGAACTGGAAATTAAATTGAAGCAGAATATTCTATCTGTTGGGTGTTTAACTCTTGCCAAGAGGGAAACTCTTCTTCGGCTGCCCCTGCAGGCAAAGGCATCCCTCACTCCTGGGATCCTCAGGGCTCGTGAATTTTGACCTCAGATGTGACCTCATGGATTTGAACATCAACTGCAGAAACTCACTCATACTCACAGTAAAGCTCAGAATTAGACACTGCAATTCCCTTTTCAGGATGAAACTCTTGTAGTAGAAGGATTCTGCAAGTTCTCCTAGTTACAAACATTCAAATATGGCATTGAAATCCAGATTTGCTTGATTCTAAATCCAATCAGGATTTCTTTCTTTTTAAGATTTATTTATTTATTTTTTATTGCAAAGTCAGATATACAGAGAGGAGGAGAGACAGGAAGATCTTCCGTTCAATGATTTACTCCCCAAGTGACCGCAGCAGCCAGAGCTTTGCTGATCCAAAGCCAGGAGCCAGAAACTTTTTTCCAGGTCTCCCACATGAGTGCAGGGTCCCAAGGCTTTGGGCCGTGCTTGACTGCTTTCCCAGGCCACAAGCAGGGAGCTGGATGGGAAGTGGAGCTGCCGGGATTAGAACCGGAGACCATATGGGATCCTGCCACATTTAAGGTGAGGACTTTAGCTGTTAGGCCACCACCCAGGCCCAGCCAATTGGTCTTTGCATTTAAAGCCCTTACAAGCCATCTGCTGCCCCATGGCAGGAGCCTTGGCCCACCAGTAATGTCTCTGCGATTGTAGAAACAGGATAGAAAGGAAGACCACTACTGTGGGCCTAGACCCCAGGATGGAATGCAGAAAGAACAGTCTGCAAAATGCAAGTTTCTTCAAGGAAATCATTGTGCAGGTACAAACACAAATGTGATCAATGCACACCACAAATCATCAAATCATTCTGGTATTTGTTTCGTCACTGTCACTGCTCTATGACTTTCCAGAGGGAAGCGATGATGGCTTCTGGGTGGCTCTTTTTTTAGGCTGGTTCCCTGAGGCCAGTTGTCATCCAGACTGATTCCATCCCTGACTGTAGCAAACAAGAACCCTCAGATGGACAGTGCAAGGTAGAGACCAGGCACACTGCACCCTCAATTCAAACAAGGACTCCTCATCATCATTTCACAACAAGATGACCACCACTTACCCCAAGAAGTACTTCCTCATGTAGTTACTAGCTAATTTTCCTTTCCAGTAATACAAGAGTACTTTCAAATGTTTGGAAAATGAGAAGGAAATATACTTTCATCTTCAGGCAAAAAAAATTTTGTCCATCATTTTTATAACATGCATTTTCATAAATTTTTGAGGGCTTCTGTTTGATTGGATTTCAAAACTGTACTGCAACAAAATAAACTTTAAAAAAGAGATTCATTCATTTACTTGAAAGCCAGAGTTGTTAGCAGGGTAGAGAATGAGAAAGAAGACAGAGAGCAAAACACAGAGTGAAAGAGAAAAGCATTCCACCTACTGGTTCACTCTTCAAGTGGCCACACCCTCAAGGCTGAGCCAGGCTGACGTGTGGTACCAAGAGCTTCATCTGAGTCTCCATGTGGGTAACAGGGGCCCAAACACGTGGCCCTTTCCCACTCTTTTTCCAGTCCATTAGAGGGAGTTAGATGGGAAGTGAAGCAGCTGGAACTCCAATCAGTTCCCATGGGGGACACTGGTTGTTGGAGGTGGCAGCTTTATTTGCTATACCACAATGCTGACCCCAAAGTGATCTTTTAATTCCATTTTTCTATGAATGTTCTGAGTGTCCCTATATCCATCACTCTATAAGAAAGAGCACTCAGCGGTAGGCTGATCATAAAACTTATGAATAATCACGAAGCAAAGATGAAAATTGCCTTCATAGACAGCATGCGGGTGGGACAGTGCAAAGCACAACAGTGGTTCTCTGGAACACTGGAAGTAGATGGATACTTTCATGTCTGCCTTCCAAAATCTTCATTCCCATTGGTCATTGATTAAGGTAATTAGTTTGGAGTAATTGGAAGGAGACTTTCCATACTTGTCAATGTCCTATACATCATGGGAAATGGCAATGACAACGACAATAGCAGGGACGACAAGACACAAGCACATCCTGGGAAAAATGAATAGCTGAAGTGGCACTGCGGATTCCAGCATCTTCTGTGTGTTCAGCTTGCAACTTATTCAAAGTTTTTCTTTTTTTTTTTTTTAACTAAGTCAAAGTCATCCTTTATTTCTTTCTTGTAATTTTTTTTATTTTGTTTTATTTTATGGTATAATTCCATGGGGTCTAGGATTCCCACCACCCCGAAAAAATTTTCACCCCCAACTGATTTTCTCCATATTGTTACAATAATATAGTCCTTTATAAAGATTCATAATTCCATTGGTCTGTTATTTAAGTGTGCCCTGACACTGTTGATGCAGACAATGTTAGACAGTCCATCATTCTGTTGTCTAGATATGTCCAACAGTTTCAATGGGAGTCCATCTTCGATTTGGATGTAGGGATACACATTACATTGTATCTTCACATAAAAGTGTGTATTAGTCTATGGATTCTATGGGCATCCATAATAGTTTTAGAAATATATTTTTTCAAAATTATTTTTCTGCTTTATCATGAAAAAAATTATAATAATAATCTGAATCTCATCGAATTATGATCATGGGGGTACTTCATACAATTCATGGAGAAATTAAACAATCAATTTAGGGGGCAGATATTTAGAGGCTGCCTAGGTTTGAGTTCTGGCTCCATTTCTGATGCAAGTTTCCAGATAATGTGCTGTTTGGGAGACAGCAAGTGATGGCTTGACTCAACCACAAAAAACATGGATAAATCTATATTGGTACAAAAACAATTTGGAAGTCTATGTGAATCATTTTTAAATTTCTTTTTCATTTTTATTTACTTATTGTATTTATTTGGAAAACAAAAAGATTGAAACATTCAGAAAGACAGAAGAATTTCCATCTAATGACTGATTTCTCAAAAGCATGCACCAGCTAGGATTGGGCCTGGCCAAAGCTGGATACCAAGAAAACAATCCAAGTTTCCTTGATGGGTAGCAGGGACTTGATTCCTTGGGCCTTCAACTCCCATAGTACAAATTAACAGGAAGTTGGAATGTATGGGCTGGGGATACTCCCATGTAGGATGAAGGCATCCCGAACACTGTCTTAGCTAAAATACCAAATATCTTACCCATACAGTTTTTCATGATGTGTATTTCCCAAGAGTTTTTGAAATCTTTTTATATCATGTGTGTCCTCCACGAGGTTCTAGGCTAAATTCATCACTTATTTTATTTCCACTCCTGGTAACCACCCAGTACATGTGTTACTATCAATTTCAATTTTACAGACGGCAAGACTGAAGCAGAGAGACCACAGCACAGCCACATCATAATGCTGAAACACAGTTCTTGTAGTCAAAGGGCATTTCTCTGTGCCTTTGGACTCACGCGCTTCACAGTCTGAGGAACTTACAAAGACATGGATTCTTGCTAAGTGAAGTAGAAAAGTCTTGGCTGAAATGATGATCTACTGGAGCTCGGTGGGCTAGAGCCCAGACCTTCAGGCTCCAACACATTTAATTTGTTCCTGAGCTCTGGGTATTTCCTTGTCACAAATGAAAAAAGAAAAAAAAAAGATGGAAAGATGGAATGGAGGTAAAAGGTTTGCAAAACAGAAGAATGGCATGTGAAAAACGTCCTTATAGAAGCTTTGTGAGACAAAAACACTCTGTCTCCAATTCTCCAATGTATCCATCGGGGTAAACAGGAAGCAAGGCTGTGAGATCTCAGAACCTCACGGGTGTTAGGTCTCTCACCAGCTACATGCTTACAGGCTTTCTTCGTATTTACACAGACCCCATGAAAGAATCCTGTTGCTTGGAATGGAAACAGACTCAGACAGCTCCTACAACCTTTCCAAGATGTACCAGAAGGGGTTTGAACTTGAATTTTCCAACTTAAGCTTTAAGAGCATCATGTTACCTTTAACTGGAAGAAGACATGTGTACTTTGCAATTTCCTGCACATGAAGGGCAAGGATAGTTCATTCCTTCAATTGAACCTGAAAAAAAAAAAGACAAAAATTCTGCTCATATGTAGAAAATTAATAGCAAGTGTCTTGCAGTCAATGGCCAGACTTTGTGGGAAGGGTTTAGGATTTGCCCACAGTTTTACTGAACATCAGGGAATATCAAATTTCTTTCTCATGTGCAGAAGAATCATATTCGGAATTAAAGAGCTTTTGCATTGAGTGTGAGAGTAATGTCAAAACACCGATCATTTAAACTTTGATGACAAGCACAGAGCTTGCTTTACTGGTTTCACTTTCACTTCCCTGATGACCCTTGTTGAGAGGCTTGCCTCTCTTGCAGGAGCCTTAAATTCATTACTGCGTTTAGGAGATAAGCCCTTTGATTTAGCATAAAGTTGAAACAGAAAGAATTCACAAAAGGCGTACTCTCCATGTGGACTTTGCTCTTGTTAAAACGTCATATTATTCCGAATCAAGTTGATGGGTTTTTGTATTTTCCTGATCAGGTTCCTCTGATCATCAATAACATCTTCTCAATAACCTTTCCACGTAAGTAAAGTGAAGTAAAGTGAAAAAAAAAAAAAAAGGAGAATGACAGGAATGAAACAAAAAATGACAGGGTAATAGATTTTTCATGCGTTCCTTCCTTCACCCACTGACCAGCATTTCTAGGTGCCAGAGATGCTGAATTACATATATATATACACACATATATATACACACACACATACATACATACATAAACACACACACACACATTCTCTGTCCAAGGATACTCAGGTGCAGAGGAGGAAGAGAGAAAGGCCAACTTGATTGAGTGAACACTTACCTGGCGTTCCTGGTCTCCTGAGATGCCAATTAAAGCTTGGAGGAATGTTCCACTTGCTCTGATTAAATCACTGCATAGTAGAAATGTCAATGAATTCTTTTTTTTTCTTTCTTTTTGTCTTTTTAGGATTTATATATTTTTATTGGAAAGGCAGATCAGATTTATAGAAAGAAGGAGAGACAGATCTTCCAGTCTCTGGTTTACTCCCCAAATGGCCACAACGGCCAGAGCTGAGCTAATCCAAAGCCAGAAGCCAGGAATTTCTTCTGAGTCTCACATGCAGGTGCAGGGGCCCAAGGCTTTGTGTCATCCTCGACACTTTCTCAGGCCACAGGCAGGGAGATGGATGGGAAGTGATTCAACCAGGACACAAACTGGCCCTTTCAAGGCAAGGATTTAGCTACAGAGCCATTACGCCAGTCCCTGAAAATAAACTGTACGTGTGCAGTGTTCAGGTCTGTTCTGAGTGCTCCATGGTTGACATAGCAAGACACATCTAAAAGGACGGCCATTTTCCTGCTAACAGTTATGGCTGTAGTTCCTAAGCAGCTACAGCCCGAATGAATGGCCCAGTGATTTGTTTTCTGACCAAAGCCACACATCAGAAGGGCTGTGAGGGCGGTGGTGGATAGAGCCACCAACATACACAGAATGTGTGCAAATAACATTATACTATATTGATAGCCTATCTTGCCCTCACACTCACAGCATTTGCTTTGATAAAACCAGCTCCATAGTCATACACTACAAACAATAAGCAGTATCATACGTTGATTCCTGCCAAGTAAGATGGAAGAAACAGCAAAGGACAGAAGTTCAGAGAAATATACTTCCTGTTGGCTAGTGTTGCCTGGAAAGTTGGCTGAGAAAGCTCCAGATATCAGCCAGGGCTAGGAGACAACATACTGTAACAGGTGCAGTTCTGTACTCCTCCATCAGTCAGCATGGAAGTCAAGGTAGACATACTTTGAGGGTGGTGGCCAATATGACGCTCAACATTTGTTGAGTGAGGAAATATGTGAAATGTATCCTTAATCTGTCCTTGGCTCCCATGGATTTCAGTAGTGAGTAGGTAAGAAAGTGGGTGGGGAACCTGACCAAGAAGACAACAGAATATGGGCATGGTTTTGTCACCTGCTTTAGTAGGAGTGCTTGCTACTTACATAGCATCTAATTGATAAGTTAGCAGAGAATATTATGTTATGGTAATGGAAATAAATGGGTTAGGTCATACTGCTGAGACTGCCTTACACAGCTGTATAGGTTAATTGTGTCCCAGTCACAGCTCTGTGGGGTGATTGTGGTTTTCTCACTTACCCTGAGCAAACCATTGCATGAAGGTACACATCATTCAGTGTCGTGTTCAGTCTCCATCACATTCAGCAGCGTGTTTCACTGTCGAAATCTGCCAGTGAACCCACCATACAGCAAAGGACAGAACAACATGAAGCAATAACCGCAGCAACAAACAGCTCTGCAAATTAAACAGCTCGGCTTTCTTTCCACCAAGGAAAATGAAGGTACAAGATGCATGTCTGTGGGAGTTTTACTTGAAAAAAAAAAGACTATGAAAGCAATAAGGAACCAAGTACACAAAAAAATTAGTTAATTTAAACCCAACCAAAGAACATAGAACAAATATAACTGAATGCTAACTCTAACGATTTTAATTGGACCAAACCTATGCCAAATTAAATCAACTTCTAACACATGGACGAATACTCTGATGTATGAGGGGATTCCATGTTTGTAACTCATTTCATTGAAACGAATGTAGCGATTAGTACAAGGAATCCAGTGGACTCCGACGAGACGTTGGTTTAGTGGGGACTTAGGCGGAGTCAACCTGATTCAGGAGAACTGGTCACATCTCAGGATTTACAGCCACTTTCGGCAAACAGCAGAAACAAGCTGGACTTCTGAGACCTTTGTCCTTTGTGAAAACACACAGTACATTCAACTCATTGAATGTCTTGGTCAATTCAGCTGAGCCATTAGTCATTATATTCATGGCTTTTGACAGGAAAGTGTTTTACTCAAAGACTTGCATAATTTCCTTCTTGAAAGATTTCAATATCACAGCAAGTATTACAAAAGGGAACAAACTACTTTATAGATCATAAAAATGCAGCACAATGTTCTATGCTTGTTTCTCACTAAATTTCCTGAAAATGTATGTTATGGGAATTCCATGTGAGAATGCTAGCCCTAATGTCAACTCTAAGGGAAAAATCCATTTTTAAGTAAATTCAGTGGAAAAAGAAAATTCTTTTTCTAATTCAGAAATAAGAAATCTACCAAACTACAAAATAATCACTATGTTTTAGTTCATATATCTGTCTTCTGTGTGCCTTATTCTGAGTCCTCCACTAATCCAGAAAGATTTCTTATCCCCATTTTTTTTGAGATGTGAAAAATGCAGCAGAGGGTCAACAGTTAGCCAAGTCTTGTTGTTACATGTGGGAAGAGCAACCACTGATTGCACAAAACAATCAGCAGGATGGACGCACACTCTTTGCAAATATGCTCAAAGTCTCCAAGGAAACTTACAGTTTCAAAAAGGGCCATGACTTGCTTGGTAACAAGCAAGGAATAATTGCTCGGCCTTCTTGTACAGTTAATTTGCTTCTACATGCCATACAGGCTGGTCATGAAAACACACGTATCCTTAAAAGGCAACATTCTTGATTATCTAAGTTCAGGAAGCTGCTTGGCTAGGTCATGACTGATTTATGGTGAGCCAGAAGCTCTGGGCAAGCCTTCTTGTCCTAAACCTCATAACCTTCCTGATAAGGTGGGAAACATGGACTGGTTCTGTGGCCACTGTTTGCTCCTCTCGACATACTTGAACCTTGAGGCAGAAACTCCCCTGAGAATTCATGAAGGCAGACCCAAGTCCTTTGGGACCATTGTTGGGCACTCCCACTACATGCAGCAAGGGCTCCGTTCACTGTGTAGTGCACCCTCCTGAAATCTAAGGCATATTGCTGGCAGCAACCTGAGAATGGAGGCTGTTCCAGTGGGCCCTTGCACTAGCAGCTCCCCAGGATCTGCTGTCTCCTAATGTCCATCTTGTGACAGGGTATTAGGACAGAGCTATTTTAAGTCCGGATCTTTTTAGCACAGTGCTTTAAATCTGTAGCTAAGACTGTTGTTCCCTTTAATTTTGATGAAGGAAATGACTTACATAGCTGAATTTCCCCAAAGACAAATTTATCAAGAAGAGTTAGTTGGTTTTTTTTTATCAATCAACAACTGTACAGATAATACATGTCTGAAGATGTGCTGGCTTGCTCCAGCTTTCCAGTTTATGAATAAATAACTTGTTTTGTGGAGGATGGTATAAGGAAGAATCGAGAGTGGGCATGATAGAGAAAGATTTTTCAAATTCCTTTCTGGAAACAAAGATTCGGAACATGGCCTATCACTGCCTACTTAGCTCTCCTGCTTGCTCTTCCCCTCACTAACACAAACAGAAAAACCACGCTCCTGTCATGTTGCCTGGTTTTCCAGTGAGTCGATTGACAATGTCAGTGCATGTCATTAACTATCTTGCACATCTGGAAATAAGTCTTGCCCAATCCAAATGAAATGTGGTAAAATGAAACTTAAGAAATCAAGGAGGACAGAGCCAAGCATGGCAGGAACATGCAAGTCACCTATAAATGTGCTTTGTCATAGGCAAAGGACACATCTTAGCAGAATGACAGCGTGAGGTATAATGTGTAGTCTATTATCCAAGCGTTTGAAATCGCTGGATTTTATTTTTTTAGAAGCTGTTTCTGGCAGATTTGAGACCAGAGATCACAGAGAAAAAAAATTCCAAGATCATGATCAGGAGGTCTCTTTATTGTCTACCTGTCCACTGATGTTGATCCATCTATCTATCTTCACAGGTTACGCCAAGGAGGTGCGTGAGTGGCATAGTAGCTGGAGCATGCAGGGACGGCGCACACTCTGATGAAATCTGTCTTTTCCTGGTGATTCTCCAGTGTCTGTTCAGTCCAGCATGGCTTACCAGGGCCATGTGGGATCCAGATTTACTCTCTCCTTTGTCTCTTTTCATTCACAGACGGTTCAGAGAATTCTCATTAAAATTACTTAGAGTGAAGCAGAAAGACCCTGCTATAAAATAAATCTAGTTAAATACACTTTGTTGTATTGCCTCATTTGGGTGATGCATGGACCTAATCTTCTTCTCTTTGTATCTTAACTATGTACATTAGGTGATTCCTGCCAATTAATGCAGGATGTCGCATCCCCAATTGCTTTCTCTATATTCTTAAACATTAACAATAAATACGTGCCATCTGTCTCATATCTTGAAAGCAATTCAAAACGGTTACTTTCGTTTTCTCAGTGTTACAACACATGTTATAGCGTTAGTGTTTCTGAGCAGTGAGCGAGCCCTCTTTTAAGTGTAACATCATTTCAGGGTGAATCCTATAGATTGAACAGAAGACGTTCACGAGGGTTGCGGCAGGACAAATAGCAGTACAGGATGGTGATTACAGTCCAGAGCTTTGGCACCCAAGAGGCTTGCACCAGACACAGATCCTTCTGTTTCCCAGCCGAATGACTTCGGGAAAAAGGCAGTTTCCAAAAGCCTCAGTCTTCCTCATCTGTGAAATGGTCACAGCACTTACTGTGCATGGCATTATATGAGAGATATGTATCTAAAACATACTGCCTCCCAATGCATTAGACATAAGAAGAGGGATGTGACGGCTATCGATATATTCATGGTCGTCAAATTTGGGTAAGAACTAACTTCAGTTTGAAAGGCGAATTATTAAAAAATTACTCAAGGGGGGCATAATGCTAAAATCCAACAAAAAGCAACGGTTGTGATAGAAGCTGTGGACTGTCTATGCAGCAATTACAATGTAAGAACACGATGCTTCTCTTGAATGATCCCCATTGTTGCTGGAACATCTGGGGGCCCCTTGGACATGGAAAGAGGTTGGTAAGCTGGGAACTTGAGGAAACGCTAGATTCACTGATGGCTACAACAGTTATCTCGTGATAAAATTCTGTTATTTTGTTGCCTTTAGTGAAAAAAAACAAAAACATGTGCTGTATAGCACTAGCTGCCTGAAAAACTTAATTGTAAAAGGGCAAAGGTCAGTTGGAAATGATTGTTTTCCATTTTTAGAGTAATCTTCTTCAACAATACTTTCTCCTGTTGCCCAAGAGAAAGCTTTCTAGGTCTCCAGCAAGCACTCTGACGATGGTGAACATGTAATTTGAAGTCCACCCTATACTCAGAGACCACAGAATTGCAGTGCTACAGAAAATGCTAGACCTGTGTGACCTAGCCCAAACAATTTTAGCAAGAAGCCAAGGAGGCCCGTGTGCAGCTCAGCATGCTCATTAGAGCTACAGCATTTCCCTTCTTTTAGCTAGATTTCAAAAAAAAAAAATTTGTAAAGCAGACTGAAATATTTGAGACTTCTATAAATATTCTAGCTTTACAGCTGATTCCCTGTGCTACAGTTCTGCTAACAGCCTCATTTGAACATAACTTGGCTGTTCAGCATAGCCCTTGCATGACAAAGTGGTCAAGTCTTAGTGGCTGAGAATGCATGATCAAGACTTTATTTAGATTGTATGGTCAGGGCAATTCACCCATTAGTCACAGCACACCCATGAATCCTGACAAAAATGTCACCTGCTCCCTGCACCCCACCCCACCACAGCTCCTTCCACACGGGTGGGATTTTTACCATAGTTACGGCAAGAAAACTCTAAAATTCCTAATGTGGACACGCCTGTAGACTTTCTCTTTCCAATTACAGACAGAGCTTCACATGCCCGTTTCTACAACAATAGAAAGCAGTGAGCATTTAAGCCACCTAAACTGAAGAGCACTCTTATTGGGGAGATATGAACAATGCTAAGGCATTCATTCCCACAGAAACACACATTGATCTTGCCCTATCACTACTGGGCAGTCTAATACAGACTGAACACAGACTCCTAGATGGATCAATTCAAACCAATCCATACAGCAAAGGAAAATTGAGAATGACATCAAAAGCACCTCGCTGGAACAGCCCTACAGGACACAAAGCCGTGTATTTTATTTTCCCACTCCAGACTTATGGCATCGCGTTGGCCTTTACCCATGATATAAAGATCCTCTGGCAGTAGGATCTTCTATTTTCTGTCCCACTTGACTCAGCACAGCAAAAGCTGGGTGTTCAAGAATAAACTGAGGAAGGTCAGAGGAAGAGGCTGTCCCCCCCCCGCCCCCCGCATTGCTCCTCCAAGACACACCTCAGCAGGTGTGTGTGTGTGTGTGTGTGTGTGGCTGAGCCAGCTCTGGGAAGGCAAGCCCAGCTCTGACTGCTTAGCTGGAGAGGGGCTGCCAGAGGATGTGGGAAGTGAGAGGGAGTCAGCCGCTGGAGTTTCTCATTGTGCACATGCCTTTGGAATCCATTCCCGGACTTGAATGACAGGAAGATAAAACACAGCAAGTGTTTTCCTTCTGTGCCTCAAAGCTGGGTAGTGGTTTTGTCAATCTTTGGAGAACATCTGAAGCATTTCTGAGAGTGTAAGGTCAGGTTCGTCACGCCTGCTTCCAGGACAGGCCCTGGTGAGTGGAAAGCAAAGGCCTGGAATAGGCAAATGGCCCTTCGTGTTGCACAATGGAAATCTCCAGGAGCAAGCCAGGGTGATTAATACCGCAGGAATTTGTTTCAACATCCACCCCTCCCTCCCGCATCCCATCCCCCCTCCTCTCCCCAGAAAAACAGCCAGACTCAAGATCCTGATAAGAATTATTTTATGTTATTCCAATAAAAAATACATTCATACAGAAATATAACAATCTTGCAAAAAACAATTTCAAATAAAATCTTGTAAAACAAAATTTTACAAAAATCTTACAAAGATTCTTTAGATAACAGGGTGCTTCCAAAAAAAAAAAAAAAAGATAAAGGAAATTTCACTAATAGAAATTTTTTTTTTTATTTCAAGCAAAAAAGTTTCTGCTTGATTGAGGCTCAGTTATCACCTGACCAGAATGTACTTCGTGATGTACTTGCGTATTATGAAAATTACAGGCATTGACATATACGGCACCCAGCCCCACCCAGTCAAACAGCTCTGACGGTGTTTCGTAAGTGAGACAAGCCAGTGCAAGGGTTGGTTTTTTTTTTTTCATCTTTTGTTTACCATCTTGCTTAATGGAATTGTTATGGCTAAGCACACAGCAGGGCCAAAAAAGGAGTTTTCCCTGGCAAATCAAGGGCTTGGATTTTGAATCCCCAAAAGAAAAGTGCATTTCCCTTCCTAAACAAAATGAAAGGAATTCTTTAGGTAAAAGTATTCATGAGCCAGATTAAAAAAAAAAAAAAAAAAAACCAGTTATGTGAGCTTTCATCATTGCTCATTTCCAGGAAGATCAAACAAAATACCAGTCCAGCCAGACTCGTGTGTGTGTGTGTGTGTGTGTGTGTGTGAAGAAACATACACAAGCTGATGAAATATCAGCTGTGGTACGCCAATTCGGAGGAATTACTTCTGGAAAAAACTGGAAGAATCCACATTCAGGAAAAAAAATAGCTTCATCTGCATAAAAAACGTTCTAAAAAAGAATTCCCGTGATTAGCATACTCTTAGGTTAGATCTTCTAATAAGGCTGAAATTCAAAAATCAAAACCTTAGAGTGTCTGAGTCCAACCAGTGTGCCGGTATTGTGTTTCTGCCACTTTGGAACGGCCCAAGGTATCCTATTCAAGACGTGCCAACAATGATGAGGAGGCAGGCAGTCCGGAATAGATTCAATGCCAAGAAAGTCTTCAGCAAATCATTAAATTAAAGATAAAGCCTCTATAAAAGCTATAGTTTTCATTTTTACCTCCTTTATGGCCATTTTGAAATATCTCTTCACAGGCTGTAGAATTTTCTAGCTAAACATTCTAGTCTCTCCTTAAAAAAAATATTTATATATTATCTATATATATAATATATATATACACATACACATACTATACACACAAATATACATACACAAGAATTCCGCCCACTTTAAAAAAAAAGTAGTATACTTTCTGTATTACCAACAGATAGCTAGATAAGTGAAATTTGTGCCTTTTAAGCAAATACACTGACTTTTTTTTATACTTCTGTTATCTTTTAATATGTGTGAGAATGTTACATATTAAATACAGCCGGAGTGCAAGGTCTATATGAAAGTCTCATGGTGGCAGAATTGGTCAGACTTTTCCATCACTATGCTTCCATCTCAATACTGACAGTCAAGTGGTGTAAATATTGAACAAATACTGACATATTAAGGGAATTTTCATCTGTTTGGAAAGGAGGACCTTAAAGAGATTTTTTTTTCTGTATTATACATTGATACAGTACAATGCCAGGTGAAAAGAGAGCCTTAATAAAGCATGCATCACCCTTACCCCTGTATGAGACCCCCACAGAAGGGGTCACTTGCATAAGGCACCATTATGAAGGTCAACAGTGCATTAACAGCTAGAAAACCAGAAATGAGTCCTCAAGGCATAAATAAGAGAATCATAGCTGCATGAGAAAACAGTTTCTAAGCTTTAGTGGTTTTATCCACCTAACTGAGAACATTTTTAGGTTCTTAGCCTAATGTAATATTAGACCAGCAATTTCCAGCCCGGCGTTTGGACACCCCACGTGTCCAAATGTCTTCAAAGGGCATCACAAAAATTCTCCAGAGAGTTAATTCCAAATCAGAACCTTTTAAAAAAATAACCCTATGCTGCACAATGCCTTTCTAGAAGGGAGTGTTACAAATTCGAAGGGGGAAACATTGTGTCTTGCCAGGCCCAGATGGCTAGGGACTGCTGTTACAAACTGTATCTTAGCTGCTCATCAACTGGAATCAAGATTGTAGTCCTGATTTTAAAAAGGAAAAGCGTAGAGTTCCCCAGACCATGCATGACTCTTTGTATTATAAGGAAAAGTTATCATTGTGTTATATTTGTAAATACACAGCTTATACAATGGGTTACAAATGAGCTCTGTTGTAGCAAGTAAAACAAGCTACTTGACACATTGCACGTTTTGATAGCTGCACCAGACATCAAAAGTTCCTCGCATACAAAACAAGTGGGGGACGAGGAGCCCCCTCTTCATACCACTCGCCACTCTGGGGTCCTGAGTTCCCACTCCCACCCTCCAAGTCTTGCCTTCTTTTTTTATTTTTTATTTTTTGTGTATTTTTTTGTTGTTTGTTTGTTTTTGATTTTTTTTTTCTTTTCTAAGGTGCGGACACCCTCCCAGGAAATGATTGGTGGTCATCTCATCTCATGGTATATTCCTTACATACAAAACATTCAAACTACTTTTTTTCTGTCTCTTGCAGTTTGACTACCACAAGGAAAAAAGTCTGCCTCATCATACAATCAGTAATAGATCCTCAACATACAATCAACCCAACCATTAACATTCTCAGTGCGCATGCTCACAGCAAAGGCTTAGGAGCCACTCGGAAGGTTAGGTACCAGTGGCGAGTCCAGGGTCACCCAAACACCATGCACCGCAGGTGCTATGCCGCTTCTTCCATAACTTTGTTAGCCCTCAAAAGACCTTCCAAAGGAGAGGCCCCGGAGGCAACTGGGTAGGGTGCAAAATGGCATGCTTCGGCTGGAACACGCATCCCTCCTTCCACGGCTGTCTCAGCCTGGAAGCCTCGTAGCCCACAGGATTCACCCCTCTACGCCCTCAGAGGTGCCTCTTCATGTGCAGGGCCAGGTGGTCAGACCTGGAGAAACACCTGCAAGGGCAGAGAAGAAGCAAAGTTAGGTTCTACATCCTTCACTTCCTTAGCAGGGCCCTTCCCCCACCCTTTCCGTCATCACAGCCTGACTCCCTCACTTCTATACACTCTCCTGCCTCACCTCTCCTTGAGGAGAGGCCATGGCCCATGTTTTCACGGACAGCCAGTCCAACTTATGGGGATGTGCTGCAGTTTAACAGAATGTTAACCAGCAGTTGGTGAAATCTTGAGAGAACATAAATTGACCTCATTTCTGATTTCTTCTAATGACAAAATCAGTGACGGCCAATTTTCAAGGAGTATGAGGGAACTCACTTTAGTCTTAGGCATAAACTTGTTGCAGTTTTTCTAGTTCAGATAATTAATAGACTGAAGATTTTCTAAGCCGTTCTATATATGTGTGTATACATTCACATATATTACATGTATACACACACACATACATACACATAGTAGGAAACTTCCATCAAACATCACTCTGCACCTACTCTATCAGTTACTGCATTCCCATGGCCGGACACATCTTTTCCTCCTGCACATACCTGTCACAGTGAGAGCATTTAAAAGGCTTGGCACCGGTGTGCTTTCTGAAGTGTCTGGTTAACTCATCACTTCTTGCAAAACGCCACTCACACCCTTCCCATGAGCATCTGTAAGGCTTTTCTCCTGGGAAGAGAGCATATAACAAGTGAGCCAGGACTTCAGGGACATGCTGAGAGAAGAGGAAGACAAAACACATATAGGGACAGGATGCAAGCTCAGGATCCCAGAATCCAAAACCCAGCTAAGAATCCAAAACGCAGCTTCCCAGGTCCACAAGGAAGAGCCCTTTCCTGACCAAGCCTCGGGCCTCTGCCTGTTGTCCACCAGACCCATGTTTGGCAAAGCGCATGCTATCACAATCAAAGTTAACGTGTAACAATGACAATTACTCAGACTGGTGAAATACTTGCTGGATGAGGTGTCAGCCTGCTGGACCCACAGCCCTGTGGAGGGCAGAGTTTTATTGCTTTCTCCATGGAAACTGCTCCTTACTCACTTCCCTGTGGAATGAGTCTTCGCAGTTTCCCCTGGGACGTTCTACATTTCTACAAAACTGAAGTCATGGGTTTCTGGGAAACTCCATTTCAAGGCTTTCAAATCACTTTCTAAATGGCAATCAAATGACCACATTGACTCCACTGCTTGGTCAATTTATAAATGTGATTTCAATTAAAGTGCTAGCTGAGAGGAAACAAGTTGCCCAAACCAGTTTCGTGTCCATGTTGAGGACAGAGGCAGAGCTGTTTCAAGACCCGTGGATCCCCCTCGGAGCTCTGTCAGCAAACCTTTGGACTCCTGACTTGGGGGTCTCAGCCATTGCTCTCTTGCTGATAATTTAAGAATTTGCACCACATGATGTCTAAGATCCCTCCCAGTCAAAATTTTTCATTCACTGTACTAGAGATTCTCAGGGTGTTTTTAAACGAAACATTTACCTACTGTGTGACATTTCATTAAGCCATCATAGTGGTCATGTCATGTAGCAGAAAACCAAAGAAATTCTGAATAAACACCTACTAATCCATACTGCTGCTTACAAGGCATATGGCGTTTCACTTGTACTTCACACCTTTATCATCAATGCAAGCATTCTCCAAGCTGCCCAGTGACCCTTGGTCTTGACCTTTCCATTTCATTTCAAAAATGGAGGGACGATTCCATGTAACACCTGTCCGTGCCTTGGTCCAGGGGCCTCAAGGGTCCTTGATAAACTGAGTTGTGACAGTGAGGGGAAGGCTGGGTGTCAGTCTGGCCTCCTGCTTGTTTAAACTACTGACTGTTAACCATGCATCCAAATCAAGCACCCAGTGTTCGTGACTCTACACTGCATGCCAAAGACACCCAATTCCACGGAAGTGAGGATTTCTCTGCTCTGAATGCACACTGGGCAGCCCCAGCTCCTGCCCAGGGCTGATGGGATTCAGTGGCCCACCCATGGCCAAGCTTGTGGCCCCAGGAGGGAACTGACCTGTGTGAGTACGCTGATGTGCTTTCAAGTGGGAGCTTTTGGTGTAAACTTTTCTGCAGCCATTGAAGTGGCACCGATGTACCCTCCTCCTGCCATCTGGGGAGGCGTCGCCTTTGTCACCTGGCTTTCCCGAAGTCCCACTGCGCACCTTTCCAGGGGAGGGTAGTTCTCCAGGTCCACACCCCCACAGTTGAGAAGGTTCCCTGCTCAGTTCTGGAGAAGATGGAGGCGTGGAAGTGACAGAGGAGCTCAGGTTTCCTGAATTGACAAGGACGTCGCTGATGGGGTCAGAGGTAAACTTTGAAGTGGGTGAAAGTTCCTCCGAGCTGTCAGATGATTCGCTGCTGACATCTGAGTTTAGGCTGTTGGTCTCTAAGTTATAACTAAAGCCCGGACTCATGAGAGAATCCTCCGGAGGACTAGAATGAATCTTGAGTTCGGATTCCTCCTTTTTCTCTCGAGCCAGAATAATTTTGGTCCACAGATCTTCCTGGCTGTCAAATTTGATTTCTGAGCTTGAGACATAGCACGGCTCGCTCTGGAGGTAACGTTCCAATTCCAGGCAGGTCTGTGCAAAGGGAATCAAGAGAAACCACGTGACTGTTACGGCTACTGAAAATGGAACCAACAGCACATCTTCAAAAACATGCAGGAACAAAGGACAGGTAGAACTGCTGCGGTACCACTTAAGGGTGCAAAGTCTCCTGCAATTGGAATCCATGTTCATAGCAAAGTTAGACAAAATTTGTTTCTAGGCATGGGTAAGAATTCGGAAGGAAAAGCGGAGAGGGAAACCTCTCTTTGCTTCCCCAGGGGTTGCAGGAAGGACCACAATGAGTGACAATCCCTAAGCCTGTTTCTTTGCTATAGTTACAAGTGTTGACGTTTCTAATGAGTTTCCTAATGAGTTTCCCGTAAACCACACAAAGAAAATCAGCCTTATACTCATCACCACCACCAACCCCCCCTTCAGCCCAAACAGGTTTAACCAGATTATCTGACATTCTCAAGAACCTTGGGTATGAAGGAAAGCCCCAGCCATCCACCCTTCACAAACCACAAGTATCCACACAACAGGACAGAAAAGACTGCACAGCACGTGATGGGTTCGGATGGACCCTGCTGGGGACCCAGCTGACAACACCAGGTCATGCGCACGGCACAGACAGCAGCTAACTGTCCGTAGCCAAGGCCATCAATGGAGCTGCAGAGAAACCACCCGCTTCCTGTTTAGCCCAGACGGAGTCCATTTTTCAAAGAATACCATTCCCGAGGTGCAGGGCCATTGCATGCCACAAAACTTTAATTACTTCTACAGTGGTCAGAGAAAAACAAGAAGCCTCCACAACAGGAGTGGGGGAATGATTCCAGAATGGCCATCTGCTATTGTCAAGGATGCAAGGGGGAAATTACTCCAGGGCCCTGCTGGGAGTCCCACAATGAACAAGAACTTGATCTCCTGGCCAAGAGTACAACTGTATGAGTCATCACTCCTATTTCTTTCACGCAATGCCAAAGGAGACTTCCTTTTGAAATTCTGACCAGCAGCCAAATAAGGACTGGGTTCAAATATACATGCAGTGTGTCATGGACAGGGTGCCCCTCCCCAGCCCCACAAACCAACCTTTCAAGAAGCTACAACTGCCGAGATCAGCATCCCCTCTCCCCACCATTTCAAACTTTCTAGCCACTGGAAAAGAAAAATGGTAGGAAACATTTTAGGATTAAACCGTGTCTGCCCTGATACTTCCCTAGGATGCATTGCCTGCATGCCCATATAAGGCTGTCTGTACTACTGGCAATTCCACAGACTGAAATTGCTACAACAAACTGCTCTTTTCCAAACATCATTTGCAGGGCATGAACCACCCTGAGCACAGGGCTACCCAAGGGGCTCCTGCTTACTAGAGATGTGCTTTCTATCCTCCTAATGGGCACATCTTTCCCCTCCCCACAGACTCATCCTAAGCAGAAGGGGGGAGATCATTGTTTTCTCTCCTCCACCGCCCCCTAAAATTAGACATCTGAGAGTGCACACTGAAGTGTTGCGAAGAGAGGTGGCGATGTATTTTATCGATGTTCCAAAGACCAGGGAAAGCACATTTATTGAGATCTTGTTAAACTTTCATAATCTGGCTAATTTAAAATCTCCATTATGCCGATGAGCACTGGGGACCTGAAGGAAGCTCTCAGAGTTTAAAAGCCTGAGAAGGCCACCAGGAGCCAGGTCTGGCTAGCTGCCCAAATCCCAAACGCCCCAAGGAAACTACTTAGATCAATTTCAATCAGGTCCTAGGAGCAGCTTCTTTGAGGAGGAAAAAGGGGGAGGGGGAGAGGAAGGCAGGAAAGGATTGTGAACAATTAAGCAGGCATCTGAAGGCTGCCACACTTCGCATTTCATCCTTCTTAAAAGCTTTCTAGGCTTTGAAACCCACAGCATCTATTTGATCTGCTAATTCACTTTGTGACAGAAAGCAAACAGCACAGCAGTGCCTAGGCACAACACAGACACCTCCTCGCATCTTTTTTGAGACAATGGGCAAGTGTGTGTGTGTGGGGGGATCCAAAGAATTAGAAGGAGGAAAAAAAATTAAGTTTCTAAAATTCCCAATGCCAAAAAATTTCCAGGTCCAGGAAAATGCCGGAAACCAGGGCTCTCTTCTTCCCAAACTAAGACTTAAGGCAATTAGGAAGGGCTCCCTGTCATATGACTCACAGTCACTGGTGTGCACAACAGTGGTGTTTTTCTTTTTCTTTTTTTTTCTTTCTGGTCAACAAGAGGAGTAGGTAAAGAAAAATATGATCTAGGCTAATCTGATGACTGCCAAAGAAGGAAAATAAAAGGGAAATGGCCGAAAGTGGAAAAAAAAATTCTTATGTTTCATTGGCAAAACGTTAAAAAATAATATATCTGTACGGGTCAACACCAAGGAGCAAAAACAAAAACAAAAATCTCTTTAAGAAAAAAAAAATTAAAAAAAAAAAAAAAACCTTGGCAGCCAAGACGAGTTCGTTCCTATGACAAGGTCCAGCTGTGGAGTTTGGATTCGGTACAAGCACCGAACTTGTGCCAAGGGCTCGGAGCCGGGCTCAGGCCGAGGAGTTCGGGTTTCCCCGTGGGGTGGATGCTCCCGGAGCGCGGACGCGCTGGGGGAGCTCGCGGGGCTGCTGCACCCGCGCTGTCAACTCCGCTGCGCGCTGCAGAAAGCCCACCGTGGGTGCCTTCCACAGCACAGGCAGCACCGGGCGTTCAGGAGGAGGATTTCAAGGGTTTGGCGGAAAAAAAAAAAAATTGTTTTTTTCATCCGAAAAACCACCACCATCCTCCTCCTCCGATCACACACCATCCTGCTTGAGCCTCCGAGCACTCCTTCCTCGGCGCCCTGGACACGGGGAAAAAAAAATATATATATAGATATATATCCCTATTTACCTGTTGCCAATATTCCTCCAGGGACGGGAGCGCCGAGAAGTAGCCCGTTTCGTGCACAATCTGGAGTTCCTGGAAGATGCTGCACATTGGGAGCACATCCATGTCGGGTTGGAAAAGACAGTCCCCGCTGTCGGGAACACAAGGAGGTGTGCGGTCTGGAGTCGGAGCTGAAACTCTCCCCGCGAGCGCAGGTGAAAGTTTCATGCAAACTCAATGGCACGGCCAGCAGACGCCCGGTCCGGACCCTCCAACAGCCCGCAGCGCACGGAGCCCACACAATATTTGCAAACACCGGACTGACTGCAAACGTAACCCCTGCAAAACTTCCCTATTCAAAGCTCCGCTGCCAGCTCCCCCCCTCCTCCCCCGCTGGCTCCCCCCACTCCCTCCCCCCACGTGACTCGCCGCGGGCCCGCCCCCCCGTGCTGCCCAATCCGCTCGCGTCCGGTCCGA